>NW_026047584.1:102500-1508683 GCF_023864345.2 Schistocerca serialis cubense | reverse complement strand
AGTACAAGAAGACTGACTCATGTTACTGTCTATGTTTTGAACCATTCCTGTGACACTAGTTATAGATTCCGATGCTACACTCCAGGTTTAATGTATCCCTTGGACCTTCTTATTGACGGTGAAACACAGAATTTGCATCGGAATTAAATAGAAAAGGCACAATGCCGACTTAAGTACAAGAAGACTGACTCTTCTTACTGCCTATGTTTTGAACCATTCCTGTGACCCTAGTTATAGATTCCGGTGCTACACTTCAGGTTTACTGTATACCTTGGAAGTTCTTATTGACGATGAAACACAGAAATTGCATCGAAATTAAATACAAAAGGCACAATGCCGACTTAAGTACAAGAAGACTGACTCTTCCTACTGTCTATGTTTTGAACCATTCCTGTGACACTAGTTTTGGATTCCGATGCTTCACTTCTGGTTTACTTTATCCCCCTGACCTTCTTATTGACAATGAAACACGGAAATTGCATGGGAATTAAATACAAAAGGCACAATGCCGACATAAGTACAAGAAGACTGACTCTTCCTACTGTCTATGTTTTGAACCATTCCTGTGACACTAGTTATAGATTACGATACTTCACTTCAGGTTTACTGTATCCCTCTGACCTTATTGCGGATGAAACACAGAAATTGCATCGGAATTAAATACAAAAGGCACAATGGCGACTTAAGGACAAGAAGACTGTCTCTTCTTACTGACTATGATTTGAACCATTCCTGTGAAACTAGTTATAGATTGCGATGCTTCACTTCAGGTTTACTGTTTCCCTTGGACCTTCTAATTGACGATGAAACACAGAAATTGCATCGGAATTAAATACAAAAGGCACAATGCCGACATAAGTACAAGAAGACTGACTCTTCCTACTGTCTATGTTTTGAACCATTTCTGTGACACTAGTTATAGAGTCCGATGCTGCACTTCAGGTTTACTGTATCCCTTGGACCTTCTTATTGACGATGAAACACAGAAATTGCATCGGAATTAAATAGAAAAGGCACAATGCTGACTTAAGTACAAGAAGACTGACTCTTCTTACTGATTATGTTTTGAACCATTCCTGTGGCACTAGTTGTAGATTCCGATGCTTCACCTCAGGTTTACTGTATCCCTTAGACCTTCTTATTGACGATGAAACACAGAAATTGCATCGGAATTAAATACAAAAGGCACAATGCAGACTTAAGTACAAGAAAACTGACTCTTCTTACTATGATTGAACCATTCCTGTAACACTAGTTATAGATTCCGATGCTTCACTTCAGGTTTACTGTATCCCACTGTCCTTCTTATTGACGGTGAAACAAGAAATTGCATCGGAATTAAATACGAAAAGCACAATGCCGACTTAAGTGCTAGAAGACTGACTCTTCTTACTGACTATGTTATGAACCATTCCTGTGACACTAGTTATAGATTCCGATGCTTCACTTCAGGTTTACTGTATCCCTGTGACCTTCTTATTGACGATGAAACACAGAGATTGCATCGGAATTAAATAGAAAAGGCACAATGCCGACTTAAGTACAAGACGACTGACTCTTCTTACTGTCTATGTTTTGAACCATTCCTGTGGCACTAGTTTTAGATTCTGATGCTTCACTTCAGGTTTACTGTTTCCCTTGGACCTTCTTATTGACGATGAAACACAGAAATTGCATCGAAATTAAATAGAAAAGGCGCAATGCCGACTAAAGTACAAGAAGACTGACTCTTCTTACTGTCTATATTTTGAACCATTCCAGTGACACTACTTATAGATTCCGATGTTCACTTCAGGTTTACTGTTTTCCTTGGACCTTCTTATTGACGATTAAAACACATAAATTGCATCGGAATTAAATACAAAAGGCACAATGCCGACTTAAGTACAACAAGACTGACTCTTCTTACTGTCTATATTTTGAACCATTACTGTGACACTAGTTATAGATTCTGATGCTTCACTCCAGGTTTACTGTACCCCTTGGACCTTCTTATTGACGATGAAACACAGAAATTGCATCGGAATTAAATAGAAAAGGCACAATGCCGACTTAAGTACAACAAGACTGACTCTTCTTACTGATTATAGTTTGAACCATTCCTGTGACACTAGTTATAGATTCCGATACTTTACTTGAGGTTTACTGTGTACCTTGGACCTTCTTATTGACGATGAAACACAGAAATTGCATCGGAATTAAATACAAAAGCCACAATGCCGACTTAAGGACAAGAAGACTGACTCTTCTTACTGACTATGGTTTGAACCATTCCTGTGACTCTATTTATAGATTCCGATGCTTCACTTCAGGTTTACTGTATCCCTCTGACCTTCTTATTGACGATGAAACACAGAAATTGCATCGGAATTAAATACAAAAGCCACAATGCCGACTTAAATACAAGAAGACTGACTCTTCTTACTGTCTATGATTTGAACCATTCCTGTGACACCAGTTATTGATTCCGATGCTTCACTCCAGGTTTACTGTATCCATTGGACCTTCTTGTTGATGATGAAACACAGAAATTGCATCGGAATTAAATACAAAAGGCACAATGCCGACTTAAGTACAAGAAGTCTGACTCTTCTTACTGACTATGTCTTGAACCATTCCTGTGACACTAGTTATAGATTTCGATGCTTCACTTCAGGTTTACTGTATCCCTCTGACCGTCTTATTGACGATGAAACACAGAAATTGCATCGGAATTAAATACAAAAGGGACAATGCCGACTTAAGTACCCGAAGACTGACTCTTCTTACTGTGTATGTTTGAACCATTCCTGTGACACTAGTTGTAGATTTCGATGCTTCACTTCAGTTTTTCTGTATACCTTGGACGTTCTTATTGACGATGAAACACAGAAAATGCACCGGAATTAAATAGGAAAGGCACAATGCCGACTTAAGTACAAGTAGGCTGATTCTTCCTACTGTCTATGTTTTGAACCATTCCTGTGACACTAGTTGTGGATTCCGATGCTTCACTTCAGGTTTACTGTATCCCTCTGACCTTCTTATTGACGATGAAACACAGAAATTGCATCGGAAATAAATACAAAAGGCACAATGTCGACTTAAGTACAAGAAGACTGACCCTTTTTACTGTCTCTGTTTTGAACCATTCCTGTGACACTAGTTATAGATTCCGATGCTTCACTCCAGGTTTACTGTATCCCTTGGACCATCTTATTGACGATGAAACACAGAAGTTGCATCGGAATTAAATAGAAAAGGCACAATGCCGACTTAAGTACAAGAAGACTGACTCTTCTTACGATGAAACACAGAAATTGCATCGGAATTAAATACAAAAGGCACAATGGCGACTTAAGGACAAGAAGAGTGTCTCTTCTTACTGACTATGTTTTGAACCATTCCTGTGACACTAGTTATAGATTGCGATGCTTCACTTCAGGTTTACTGTTTCCCTTGGACCTTCTTACTGACGATGAACACAGAAATTACATCGGAATTAAAAATAAAAGTCACAATGCCGACTTAAGTACAAGAAGACTGACTGTTCCTACTGTCTATGTTTTGAACCAGTTCTGTGACACTAGCTATAGAGTCCGATGCTACACTTCCGGTTTACTGTATCCCTCTGACCTTCTTATTGACGGTGAAACACAGAAATTGCATCGGAATTAAATACCAAAGGCACAATGCCGACTTAAGTACAAGAAGACTGACTCTTCTTACTGTCTATGTATTCTACCATTCCTGTGACACTGGTAATAGATTCCGATGCTTCACTTCAGGTTTACTGTATCCCTCTGACCTTATTGCCGATGAAACACAGAAATTGCATCGGAATAAAATACAAAAGGCACAATGGCGACTTAAGGAAAAGAAGACTGTCTCTTCTAACTGACTATGTTTTGAACCATTCCTGTGACACTAGTTATAGATTGCGATGCTTCACCTCAAGTTTACAGTTTCCCTTGGACCTTCTTATTGACGATGAGACACAGAAATTGCATCGGAATTAAAAACAAAAGGCACAATGCCGACTTAAGTACAAGAAGACTGACTCTTGCTACTGTCTATGTATTGAACCATTTCTGTGACACTAGTTATAGAGTCCGAAGCTGCACTTCAGGTTTACTGTATCCCTTGGACCTTCTTACTGACGATGAAACACAGAAATTGCATCGGAATTTAAGACAAAAGGCACAATGCCGACTTAAGTACAAGAAGACTTACTCTTCCTACTGTCTATGTTTTGAACCATTTCTGTGACACTAGTTATAGAGTCCGATGCTGCACTTCAGGTTTACTGTATCCCTCTGACCTTCATATTGATGATGAAACACAGTAATTGCATCGGAATTAAATACAAAAGGGACAATGCCCACTTAAGTACCTGAAGACTGTCTCCTCTTACTGTCAATGTTTGAACCATTCCTGTGACGATAGTTATAGATTCCATTGCTTCACTTCAGGTTTACTGTATCCCTCTGACCTTCTTATTGACGGTGAAACACAGAAATTGCATCGGAATTAAATACGAAAGGCACAATGCCGACTTAAGTACAAGAAGGCTGATTCTTCCTACTGTCTATGTTTTGAACCATTCCTGTGACACTAGTTCTGGATTCCGATTCTTTACTCCAGGTTCACTGTATCCCTTGGACCTTGTTATTGTTGATGAAACACAGAAATTGCATCGGAATTAAGTAGAAAAGGCACAATGCCGACTTAAATACAAGAAGACTGACTCTTCTTACCGGCTATGATTTGAACCATTGATGTGACACTAGTTATAGATTCCGATGCTTCACTTCAGGTTTACAGTATCCCTTGGACCTTTTTCTTGACGATGAAAAACAGAAATTGCATCGGAATTAAATAGAAAAGGCACAATGTCGACTTAAGTACAAGAAGACTGACTCATGTTACTGTCTATGTTTTGAACCATTCCTGTGATACTAGTTATAGATTCCGATGCTACACTCCAGGTTTACTGTATCCCTTGGACCTTCTTATTTATTTATTTTATTTATTTATTTATTTATTTATTGTTCCGTGGGACCACATTTAGGAGAAGTCTCCATGGTCATGGAACGAGTCAATACATGAAATTATAACACGATTGTAGAAACAGATAAAATGAAACAGGTCGTTAGTTTAAATAAAGAAAATCAAGAATGTAACACTGGAATTTGCTTAATTTTTTATCTCTTCCAGGAGCTCCTCGACAGAATAGAAGGAGTGAGCCATGAGGAAACTCTTCAGTTTAGACTTAAAAGTGTTTGGGCTACTGCTAAGATTTTTGAGTTCTTGTGGTAGCTTATTGAAAATGGATGCAGCAGAATACTGCACTCCTTTCTGCACAAGAGTCAAGGAAGTGCATTCCACATGCAGATTTGATTTCTGCCTAGTATTAACTGAGTGAAAGCTGCTAACTCTTGGGAATAAACTAATATTGCTAACAACAAACGACATTAAAGAAAATACATACTGTGAGGGCAATGTCAAAATTCCCAGACTATTGAATAGGGGTCGACAAGAGGTTTTCGAACTTACACCATACATAGCTCGAACAGCCCGTTTTTGAGCCAAAAATACCCTTTTTGAATCAGAAGAATTACCCCAAAAAATAATACCATATGACATAAGCGTATGAAAATATGCGAAGTATACTACTTTTCGTGTTGAAATGTCACTTATTTCAGATACTGTTCTAATGGTAAATAAAGCGGCATTTAGTTTCTGAACAAGATCCTGAACATGGGCTTTCCACAACAGCTTACTATCTATCCGTACGCCTAGGAACTTGAACTGTTCCGTCTCGCTTATAACATGCCCATTCTGTCTGATTAAAATGTCAGTTCTTGTTGAATTGTGGGTTAGAAACTGTAAAAACTGAGTCTTACTGTGATTTAGCATCAAATTATTTTCCACAAGCCACGAACTTACTTCATGAACTACATTATTTGATAATGTTTCAATATTATACACAAGATCTTTCACTACCAAGGTGGTGTCATCAGCAAACAGAAATATTTTTGAATCACCTGTAATACTAGAAGGCATATCATTTACATAAATAAGGAACAGCAGTGGCCCCAGCACCGACCCTTGGGGAACGCCCCATTTAACTGTGCCCCATTGGGACTGAACATCATTACCACTCTCAATATTGCGGAGGATTACCTTCTGCTTTCTGTTCTTAAAGTAGGAGGCGAACCAATTGTAAGCTACTCCCCTTACTCCATAATGTTCCAACTTCTGCAGTAATATATTGTGGTCAACACAGTCAAAAGCCTTCGTTAAATCAAAGAAAACACCTAACGTTCTCAACCTTTTATTTAATCCGTCCAAAACCTCACAGAGAAAAGAGAATATAGCATTTTCAGTTGTTAAGCCATTTCTAAAACCAAACTGTACATTTGACAGCAAATTATGTGAATTTAAATGCTGCAGTAACCTTGTATATACAAGCCTCTCGATAACTTTAGCAAACACCGATGGCATAGAAATAGGTCTATAATTGTCAACATTATCCCTGTCTCCCTTTTTATAAAGTGGCTTCACTACCGAGTACTTTCATCGGTCAGGAAACCGACCACTGCTAAAGGAAAAGTTACAGATATGGCTAAGTACTGAGCTAATATACGTGGAACAATACTTCAGTATTCTGCTAGATACCCCGTCATATCCATGAGAGTTCTTGGTCTTTAGTGATTTAATTATTAACTCAATCTCCCTCTTGTCAGTATCATGGAGGAGCATTTCAGGTAACAGTCTCGGAACACTTTTTTCTAAGAGCGCTATATGATTCCCTGTTGGGACTAGGTTTCTATTTAGTTCACCTGCTATATTCAGAAAGTGATTATTAAGTACTGTACATATATGCGACTTATCAGCAACACGGACATCCCCACTACGCACTGATTCTATATCCTCGACCTGTCTCTGCAGACCAGCCACTTCCTTTACGACTGACCATATGGTTTTAATTTTATCCTGAGACTTAGCTATTCTATCTGCATACCACATACTTTTTGCCTTCCTAATAACTTTTTTAAGCACCTTACAATACTGTTTGTAATGGGCTGCTGCATTTAGATTTTGACTGTTTCTAACGTTTTGATATAATTGCCACTTTGTTCTACAAGATATTCTTATCCCTTTAGTCAGCCACCCAGGCTGCCTGTTTGTGCTAGTACCCTGTTTTAAACGTTCTAACGGAAAGCAACTTTCAAAGAGCACGAGAAAAGTCTTGAGGAAAGCATTATATTTATCGTCTACTGTATCAGCACTATAAACATCTTGCCAATCTTGTTCCTTGATAAGGTTTACAAAAGTCTGTACAGCAACTGGATCAGCTTTCCTAAAAAGTTGGTAACTATATTTAACATGTGTTGAAGCACAAAAATCTTTTAGACTTAAAATTTGTGCATCATGATCTGAAAGTCCATTCACTTTTTTGCTAACAGAATGCCCTTCTAATAATGACGAATGAACAAAAATATTGTCTATGGTTGTTCTACTGTTCCCTTGCACTCTCGTTGGAAAGAATACGGTTTGCATAAGATTATATGAATTAAGGAGGTCTACCAGCATCCTTTTCCTTGCACAATCACTTATACAATTAATATTGAAGTCACCACATATAAATAACCTTTTGTATTTCCTATAAAGTGAACCAAGAACCTCCTCTAGCTTTAGCAAAAATGTTGTGAAATCGGAGTCTGGGGATCTATAAATAACAACAGTAAGAAGTTTAGCTCTACTAAATTTAACCACACCTGCACAACATTCAAACACCTTTTCAGTGCAGTACTTTGAAACATCAATTGACTCAAATGGGATACCGTTTTTCACACACATGGCTACTCCCCCACACCGCAAAGAGCTCCTAGAAAAGCTGCCAGCCAACCTGTATCCTGGTAAAGGAAGCCTCTGAATTATCTCCTTATTTAAGAAGTGTTCAGATATACCAATAATTTCAGAGTCAACATCTATAAGCAGTTCACTAACTTTATCTCCAATACCTTGTATATTTTGATGAAATATACTAATTCCCTCATTAATCGGATACCCAAGCTTTGTAGAAAGTGGTTCCTTTGTTAGAGAGACTTCCCTTAAGCAGGAATACCTATCAGCTGACTTCAATCTAAAAAAGGTACAGCTCTAACACCCACAACTACCGGAATTTTCCCATGAGTGATCCCACCACCCCCACCTATACTGTCACCTGACGGTGAAACACAGAATTTGCATCGGAATTAAATAGAAAAGGCACAATGCCGACTTAAGTACAAGAAGACTGACTCTTCTTACTGCCTATGCTTTGAACCATTCCTGTGGCACTAGTTTTAGATTCCGATGCTTCACTTCAGGTTTACTGTTTCCCTTGGACCTTCCTATTGACGATGAAACACAGAAATTGCATCGGAATTAAATAACAAGGCGCAATGCCGACTAAAGTACAAGAAGACTGACTCTTCTTACTGTCTATATTTTGAACCATTCCAGTGACACTACTTATAGATTCCGATGCTTCACTTCAGGTTTACTGTATCCCTCTGACCTTCTTATTGACGATGAAACACAGAATTTGCATCGGAAATAAATACAAAAGGCACAATGTCGACTTAAGTACAAGAAGACTGACCCTTTTTACTGTCTCTGTTTTGAACCATTCCTGTGACACTAGTTATAGATTCCGATGCTTCACTCCAGGTTTACTGTATCCCTTGGACCATCTTATTGATGATGAAACACAGAAATTGCATCGGAATTAAATAGAAAAGGCACAATGCCGACTTAAGTACAAGAAGACTGACTCTTCTTACGATGAAACACAGAAATTGCATCGGAATTAAATACAAAAGGCACAATGGCGACTTAAGGACAAGAAGAGTGTCTCTTCTTACTGACTATGTTTTGAACCATTCCTGTGACACTAGTTATAGTTTGCGATGCTTCACTTCAGGTTTACTGTTTCCCTTGGACCTTCTTACTGACGATGAACACAGAAATTACATCGGAATTAAAAATAAAAGTCACAATGCCGACTTAAGTACAAGAAGACAAACTCTTCCTACTGTCTATGTTTTGAACCATTTCTGTGACACTACTTATAGAGTCTGATGCTGCACTTCAGGATTACTGTATCCCTTGGACCTTCTTATTGACGATGAAACACAGAAATTGCATCGGGGTTAAATAGAAAGGCACAATGACGACTTAAGTACAAGAAGACTGACTCTTCTTACTGTCTATGTATTCTACCATTCCTGTGACACTGGTTATAGATTCCGATGCTTCACTTCAGGTTTACTGTATCCCTCTGACTTTATTGCCGATGAAACACAGAAATTGCATCGGAAATAAATGCAAAAGGCACAATGGCGACTTAAGGAAAAGAAGACTCTCTCTTCTAACTGACTATGTTTTGAACCATTCCTGTGACACTAGTTATAGATTGCGATGCTTCACTTCAGGTCTACTGTTTCCCTTGGACCTTCTTATTGACGATGAAACACAGAAATTGCATCGGAATTAAAAACAAAAGGCACAATGCCGACTTAAGTACAAGAAGTCTGACTCTTCCTACTGTCTATGTTTTGAACCATTTCTGTGACACTAGTTATAGAGTCCGATGCTGCACTTCAGGTTTACTGTATCCCTTGGACCTTCTTATTGACCATGAAACACAGAAATTGCATCGGAATTAAATACAAAAGGCACAATGCCGACTTAAGTACAAGAAGACTGACTCTTCTTACTGTCTATGTTTGAACCATTCCTGTGACACTAGTTATAGATTCCGATGCTACACTTCCGGTTTACTGTATCCCTCTGACCTTCTTATTGATGGTGAAACACAGAAATTGCATCGGAATTAAATACCAAAGGCACAATGCCGACTTAAGTACAAGAAGACTGACTCTTCTTACTAACTATGTTTTGAACCATTCCTGTGACACTAGTTATAGTTTCCGATGCTTCACTTCAGGTTTACTGTATCCCTTGGACCTTCTTATTGACGATGAAATACAGAAATTGCATCGGGGTTAAATAGAAAGGCACAATGACGACTTAAGTACAAGAAGACTGACTCTTCTTACTGTCTATGTATTCTACCATTCCTGTGACACTGGTTATAGATTCCGATGCTTCACTTCAGGTTTACTGTATCCCTCTGACCTTATTGCCGATGAAACACAGAAATTGCATCGGAATTAAATACAAAAGGCACAAAGGCGACTTAAGGAAAAGAAGACTGTCTCTTCTAACTGACTATGTTTTGAACCATTCCTGTGACACTAGTTATAGATTGCGATGCTTCACTTCAAGTTTACAGTTTCCCTTGGACCTTCTTATTGACGATGAAACACAGAAATTGCATCGGAATTAAAGACAAAAGGCACAATGCCGACTTAAGTACAAGAAGACTGACTCTTCCTACTGTCTATGCTTTGAACCATTTCTGTGACACTAGTTATAGAGTCCGATGCTGCACTTCAGGTTTACTGTATCCCTTGGACCTTCTTATTGACGATGAAACACAGATATTGCATCGGAATTAAATACAAAAGGCACAATGCCGACTTAAAGACAAGAAGACTGACTCTTCTTACTGTCTATGCTTTGAACCATTACTGTGACACTAGTTATAGATTCCGATGCTTCACTCCAGGTTTACTGTATCCCTTGGACCTTCTTATTGACGATGAAACACAGAAATTGCGTCGGAATTAAATACAAAAGGCACAATGCCGACTTAAGTACAAGAAGACTGACACTTCTTAATGACTATGCTTCGAACCAATCCTGTGACACTAGTTATAGATTCCGATGCTTCACTTCAGGTTTACTGTATCCCTCTGACCTTCATATTGAAGATGAAACACAGAAATTGCATCGGAATTAAATACAAAAGGGACAATGCCGACTTAAGTACCCGAAGACTAACTCCTCTTACTGTCAATGTTTGAACCACTCCTGTGACGATAGTTATAGATTCCGATGCTTCACTTCAGGTTTACTGTATCCCTTGGACCTTCTTATTGACGATGAAACACAGAAATTGCATCGGAATTAAATAGAAAAGGCACAATGCCGACTTAAGTACAACAAGACTGACTCTTCTTACTGATTATAGTTTGAACCATTCCTGTGACACTAGTTATAGATTCCGATACTTTACTTCCGGTTTACTGTGTACCTTGGACCTTCTTACTGACGATGAAACACATAAATTGCATCGGAATTAAATACAAAAGGCACAATGCCGACTTAAGTACATGCACACTGACTCTTCTTACTATGTTTTGAACCATTCCTGTTACACTAGTTCTAGATTCCGATGCTTCTCTTCAGGTTTACTGTATCACTCATACCTTTTAATTGACAATGAAGCACAGATATTGCATCGGAAATAAGTACAAAAGGCACAATGCCGGCTTAAGTACAAGAAGACTGACTCTTCCTACTGTCTATGTTTTGAACAATACCTGTGACACTAGCTATAGATTCCGATGCTTCACTTCAAGTTTACTGTATCCCTCTGACCTTATTGCCGATGAAACACAGAAATTGCATCGGAATTAAATAAAATAGGCACAATGCCGACTTAAGTACAAGAAGACTGACTCTTCTCACTGTCTATGCTTTGTACCATTCCTGTGACACTAGTTATAGATTCCGATACTACACTCCAGGTTTACTGTATCCCTAGGACCTTCTTATTGACGATGAAACACAGAAATTGCATCGGAATTAAATACAAAAGGCACAATGCCGACTTAAGTACAAGAAGACTGACTCTTCTTACTGTCTATGTTTTGAACCATTCCTGTGACACTAGTTGTAGATTCCGATGCTTCACTTCAGGTTTACTGTATCCCTTGGACCTTCTTATGGTCGATGAAACACAGAAATTGCATCGGAATTAAATACAAAAGGCACAATGTTGACTTAAGTTCAAGAACACCGACTCTTCCTACTGTCTATGTTTTGAACCATTCCTGTGACACTAGTTGTAGATTCCGATGCTTCACTTCAGGTTTACTGTTTCCCTTGGACCTTCTTATTGACGATGAAACACAGAAATTGCATCGGAATTAAATACAAAAGGCACAATGCCGACTTAAGTACAAGAAGACTGACTTTTTCGACTGTCTATGTTTTGAACCATTCCTGTGACACTAGTTATAGATTCCGATGCTTCACTTCAGGTTTACTGTATCCCTCTGTCCGTCTTATTGACGATGAAACACAGAAATTGCATCGGAATTAAATACAAAAAGGACAATGCCGACTTAAGTACCCGAAGACTGACTCTTCTTACTGTGTATGTTTGAACCATTCCTGTGACACTAGTTGTAGATTTCGATGCTTCACTTCAGTTTTTCTGTATACCTTGGACCTTCTTATTGACGATGAAACACAGAAAATGCATCGGAATTAAATAGAGAAGGCACAATGCCGACTTAAGTATAAGTAGGCTGATTCTTCCTACTTTCTATGTTTTGAACCATTCCTGTGACACTTGTTGTGGATTCCAATGCTTCACTTCAGGTTTACTGTATCCCTCTGACCTTCTTATTGACGATGAAACACAGAAATTGCATCGGAATTAAATACAAAAGGCACAATGTCGACTTAAGTACAAGAAGACTTAACCTTCTTACTGTCTCTGTTTTGAACCATTCCTGTGACACTAGTTATAGATTCCCATGCTTCACTCCTGGTTTACTGTATCCCTTGGACCATCTTATTGATGATGAAACACAGAAATTGCATCGGAATTAAATAGAAAAGGCACAATGCCGACTTAAGTACAAGAAGACTGACTCTTCTTACGATGAAACACAGAAATTGCATCGGAATTAAATACAAAAGGCACAATGGCGACTTAAGGACAAGAAGAGTGTCTCTTCTTACTGACTATGTTTTGAACCATTCCTGTGACACTAGTTATAGTTTGCGATGCTTCACTTCAGGTTTACTGTTTCCCTTGGACCTTCTTACTGACGATGAACACAGAAATTACATCGGAATTAAAAATAAAAGTCACAATGCCGACTTAAGTACAAGAAGACAAACTCTTCCTACTGTCTATGTTTTGAACCATTTCTGTGACACTACTTATAGAGTCTGATGCTGCACTTCAGGATTACTGTATCCCTTGGACCTTCTTATTGACGATGAAACACAGAAATTGCATCGGGGTTAAATAGAAAGGCACAATGACGACTTAAGTACAAGAAGACTGACTCTTCTTACTGTCTATGTATTCTACCATTCCTGTGACACTGGTTATAGATTCCGATGCTTCACTTCAGGTTTACTGTATCCCTCTGACTTTATTGCCGATGAAACACCGAAATTGCATCGGAAATAAATGCAAAAGGCACAATGGCGACTTAAGGAAAAGAAGACTCTCTCTTCTAACTGACTATGTTTTGAACCATTCCTGTGACACTAGTTATAGATTGCGATGCTTCACTTCAGGTCTACTGTTTCCCTTGGACCTTCTTATTGACGATGAAACACAGAAATTGCATCGGAATTAAAAACAAAAGGCACAATGCCGACTTAAGTACAAGAAGTCTGACTCTTCCTACTGTCTATGTTTTGAACCATTTCTGTGACACTAGTTATAGAGTCCGATGCTGCACTTCACGTTTACTGTATCCCTTGGACCTTCTTATTGACCATGAAACACAGAAATTGCATCGGAATTAAATACAAAAGGCACAATGCCGACTTAAGTACAAGAAGACTGACTCTTCTTACTGTCTATGTTTGAACCATTCCTGTGACACTAGTTATAGATTCCGATGCTACACTTCCGGTTTACTGTATCCCTCTGACCTTCTTATTGACGGTGAAACACAGAAATTGCATCGGAATTAAATACCAAAGGCACAATGCCGACTTAAGTACAAGAAGACTGACTCTTCTTACTGACTATGTTTTGAACCATTCCTGTGACACTAGTTATAGTTTCCGATGCTTCACTTCAGGTTTACTGTATCCCTTGGACCTTCTTATTGACGATGAAATACAGAAATTGCATCGGGGTTAAATAGAAAGGCACAATGACGACTTAAGTACAAGAAGACTGACTCTTCTTACTGTCTATGTATTCTACCATTCCTGTGACACTGGTTATAGATTCCGATGCTTCACTTCAGGTTTACTGTATCCCTCTGACCTTATTGCCGATGAAACACAGAAATTGCATCGGAATTAAATACAAAAGGCACAAAGGCGACTTAAGGAAAAGAAGACTGTCTCTTCTAACTGACTATGTTTTGAACCATTCCTGTGACACTAGTTATAGATTGCGATGCTTCACTTCAAGTTTACAGTTTCCCTTGGACCTTCTTATTGACGATGAAACACAGAAATTGCATCGGAATTAAAGACAAAAGGCACAATGCCGACTTAAGTACAAGAAGACTGACTCTTCCTACTGTCTATGCTTTGAACCATTTCTGTGACACTAGTTATAGAGTCCGATGCTGCACTTCAGGTTCACTGTATCCCTTGGACCTTCTTATTGACGATGAAACACAGATATTGCATCGGAATTAAATACAAAAGGCACAATGCCGACTTAAAGACAAGAAGACTGACTCTTCTTACTGTCTATGCTTTGAACCATTACTGTGACACTAGTTATAGATTCCGATGCTTCACTCCAGGTTTACTGTATCCCTTGGACCTTCTTATTGACGATGAAACACAGAAATTGCGTCGGAATTAAATACAAAAGGCACAATGCCGACTTAAGTACAAGAAGACTGACACTTCTTAATGACTATGCTTCGAACCAATCCTGTGACACTAGTTATAGATTCCGATGCTTCACTTCAGGTTTACTGTATCCCTCTGACCTTCATATTGAAGATGAAACACAGAAATTGCATCGGAATTAAATACAAAAGGGACAATGCCGACTTAAGTACCCGAAGACTAACTCTTCTTACTGTCAATGTTTGAACCATTCCTGTGACGATAGTTATAGATTCCGATGCTTCACTTCAGGTTTACTGTATCCCTTGGACCTTCTTATTGACGATGAAACACAGAAATTGCATCGGAATTAAATAGAAAAGGCACAATGCCGACTTAAGTACAACAAGACTGACTCTTCTTACTGATTATAGTTTGAACCATTCCTGTGACACTAGTTATAGATTCCGATACTTTACTTCCGGTTTACTGTGTACCTTGGACCTTCTTACTGACGATGAAACACATAAATTGCATCGGAATTAAATACAAAAGGCACAATGCCGACTTAAGTACATGCAGACTGACTCTTCTTACTATGTTTTGAACCATTCCTGTTACACTAGTTCTAGATTCCGATGCTTCTCTTCAGGTTTACTGTATCACTCATACCTTTTAATTGACAATGAAGCACAGATATTGCATCGGAAATAAGTACAAAAGGCACAATGCCGACTTAAGTACAAGAAGACTGACTCTTCCTACTGTCTATGTTTTGAACAATTCCTGTGACACTAGCTATAGATTCCGATGCTTCACTTCAAGTTTACTGTATCCCTCTGACCTTATTGCCGATGAAACACAGAAATTGCATCGGAATTAAATAAAATAGGCACAATGCCGACTTAAGTACAAGAAGACTGACTCTTCTCACTGTCTATGCTTTGTACCATTCCTGTGACACTAGTTATAGATTCCGATACTACACTCCAGGTTTACTGTATCCCTAGGACCTTCTTATTGACGATGAAACACAGAAATTGCATCGGAATTAAATACAAAAGGCACAATGCCGACTTAAGTACAAGAAGACTGACTCTTCTTACTGTCTATGTTTTGAACCATTCCTGTGACACTAGTTGTAGATTCCGATGCTTCACTTCAGGTTTACTGTATCCCTTGGACCTTCTTATGGTCGATGAAACACAGAAATTGCATCGGAATTAAATACAAAAGGCACAATGTTGACTTAAGTTCAAGAACACCGACTCTTCCTACTGTCTATGTTTTGAACCATTCCTGTGACACTAGTTGTAGATTCCGATGCTTCACTTCAGGTTTACTGTTTCCCTTGGACCTTCTTATTGACGATGAAACACAGAAATTGCATCGGAATTAAATACAAAAGGCACAATGCCGACTTAAGTACAAGAAGACTGACTTTTTCGACTGTCTATGTTTTGAACCATTCCTGTGACACTAGTTATAGATTCCGATGCTTCACTTCAGGTTTACTGTATCCCTCTGTCCGTCTTATTGACGATGAAACACAGAAATTGCATCGGAATTAAATACAAAAAGGACAATGCCGACTTAAGTACCCGAAGACTGACTCTTCTTACTGTGTATGTTTGAACCATTCCTGTGACACTAGTTGTAGATTTCGATGCTTCACTTCAGTTTTTCTGTATACCTTGGACCTTCTTATTGACGATGAAACACAGAAAATGCATCGGAATTAAATAGAGAAGGCACAATGCCGACTTAAGTATAAGTAGGCTGATTCTTCCTACTTTCTATGTTTTGAACCATTCCTGTGACACTTGTTGTGGATTCCAATGCTTCACTTCAGGTTTACTGTATCCCTCTGACCTTCTTATTGACGATGAAACACAGAAATTGCATCGGAATTAAATACAAAAGGCACAATGTCGACTTAAGTACAAGAAGACTGAACCTTCTTACTGTCTCTGTTTTGAACCATTCCTGTGACACTAGTTATAGATTCCCATGCTTCACTCCTGGTTTACTGTATCCCTTGGACCATCTTATTGACGACGAAACACAGAAATTGCATCGGAATTAAATAGAAAAGGCACAATGCCGACTTAAGTACAAGAAGACTGACTCTTCTTACGATGAAACACAGAAATTGCATCGGAATTAAATACAAAAGGCACAAGGGCGACTTAAGGACAAGAAGAGTGTCTCTTCTTACTGACTATGTTTTGAACCATTCCTGTGACACTAGTTATAGATTGCGATGCTTCACTTCAGGTTTACTGTTTCCCTTGGACCTTCTTACTGACGATGAACACAGAAATTGCATCGGAATTAAAAACAAAAGTCACAATGCCGACTTAAGTACAAGAAGACTGACTCTTCCTACTGTCTATGTTTTGAACCATTTCTGTGACACTAGTTATAGAGTCCGATGCTGCACTTCAGGTTTACTGTATCCCTTGGACCTTCTTATTGACGATGAAACACAGAAATTGCAAATGAATTAAATACAAAAGGCACAATGCCGACTTAGTACAAGAAGACTGACTCTTCTTACTGTCTCTGTTTGAACCATTCCTGTGACACTAGTTATAGATTCCGATGCTACACTTCCGGTTTACTGTATCCCTCTGACCTTCTTATTGACGGTGAAACACAGAAATTGCATCGGAATTAAATACGAAAGGCTCAATGCCGACTTAAGTACAAAAAGACTGACTCTTCTTACTGACTATGTTTTGAACTATTCCTGTGACACTGGTTATAGTTTCCGATGCTTCACTTCAGGTTTACTGTATCCCTCTGACCTTATTGCCGATGAAACACAGAAATTGCATCGGAATTAAATACGAAAGGCACAATGCCGACTTAAGTACAAGAAGACTGACTCTTCCTACTGTCTATGTTTTGAACCATTTCTGTGACACTAGTTATAGAGTCCGATGCTGCACTTCAGGTTTACTGTATCCCTTGGACCTTCTTATTGACGATGAAACACAGATATTGCATCGGAATTAAATACAAAAGGAACAATGCCGACTTAAAGACAAGAAGACTGACTCTTCTTACTGTCTATGCTTAGAACCATTACTGTGACACTAGTTATAGATTCCGATGCTGCACTCCAGGTTTACTGTATCCCTTGGACCTTCTTATTGACGATGAAACACAGAAATTGCATCGGAATTAAAAACAAAAGGCACAAAGCAGACTTAAGTACAAGAAGACTGACTCTACCTACTGTCTATGTTTTGAACCATTTCTGTGACACTAGTTATAGAGTCCGAAGCTGCACTTCAGGTTTACTGTATCCCTTGGACCTTCTTATTGACGATGAAACACAGAAATTGCATCGGAATTAAAGACAAAAGGCACAATGCCGACTTAAGTACAAGAAGACTGACTCTTCCTACTGTCTATGTTTTGAACCATTTCTGTGACACTAGTTATAGAGTCCGATGCTGCACTTCAGGTTTACTGTATCCCTTGGACCTTCTTATTGACGATGAAACACAGATATTGCATCGGAATTAAATACAAAAGGCACAATGCCGACTTAAAGACAAGAAGACTGACTCTTCTTACTGTCTATGCTTTGAACCATTACTGTGACACTAGTTATAGATTCCGATGCTTCACTCCAGGTTTACTGTATCCCTTGGACCTTCTTATTGCCGATGAAACACAGAAATTGCATCGGAATTAAATACAAAAGGCACAATGGCGACTTAAGGAAAAGATTACTGTCTCTTTTAACTGACTATGTTTTGAACCATTCCTGTGACACTAGTTATGGATTGCGATGCTTCACTTCAAGTTTACAGTTTTCCTTGGACCTTCTTATTGACGATGAAACACAGAAATTGCATCGGAATTAAAAACAAAAGGTACAAATCCGACTTAAGTACAAGAAGACTGACTCTTCCTACTGTCTATGTTTTGAACCATTTCTGTGACACTAGTTATAGAGTCCGATGCTGCACTTCAGGTTTACTGTATCCCTTGGACCTTCTTATTGACGATGAAACACAGATATTGCATCGGAATTAAATACAAAAGGCACAATGCCGACTTAAAGACAACAAGACTGACTCTTCTTACTGTCTATGCTTTGAACCATTACTGTGACACTAGTTATAGATTCTGATGCTGCACTCCAGGTTTACTGTACCCCTTGGACCTTCTTATTGACGATGAAACACAGAAATTGCATCGGAATTAAATATAAAAGGCACAATGCCGACTTAAGAACAAGAAGACTGACTCTTCCTACTGTCTATGTTTGAACCATTCCTGTGACACTAGTTATAGATTCCGATGCTACACTTCCGGTTTACTGTATCCCTCTGACCTTCTTTTTGACGGTGAAACACAGAAATTGCATCGGAATTAAATACGAAAGGCACAATGCCGACTTAAGTACAAGAAGACTGACTCTTCTTACTGACTATGTTTTGAACCATTCCTGTGACACTAGTTACAGTTTCCGATGCTTCACTTCAGGTTTACTGTATCCCTTACACCTTCTTATTGACGATGAAACAGAGAAATTGCATCGGGATTAAATAGAAAAGGCACTATGACGACTTAAGTACAAGAAGACTGACTCTTCTTACTGTCAATGTATTCTACCATTCTTGAGACACTAGTTATAGATTCCGATGCTTCACTCCAGGTTTACTGTATCCCCTGGACCTTCTTATTGACGATGAAACCCAAAAATTGCATCGGAATTAAATAGAAAAGGCACAATGCCAACTTAAGTACATGAAGACTGACTCTTCTTACTGATTATAGTTTGAACCATTCCTGCGACACTAGTTATAGATTCCGATACTTTACTTCAGGTTTACTGTGTACCTTGGACCTTCTTATTGACGATGAAACACAGAAATTGCATCGGAATTAAATATAAAAGGCAGAATGGCGACTTAAGTACAAGCAGACTGACTCTTCTTACGGTGTTTTGAACCATTCATGTGACACTAGTTATAGATTCCGATGCTTCACTTCAGGTTTACTGTATCCCTTGGACCTTCTTATTGACGATGAAACACAGAAATTGCATCGGGATTAAATAGAAAAGGCACAATGACGACTTAAGTACAAGAAGACTGACTCTTCTTACTGTCTATAATTTGAACCATTCCAGTGACACTAGTTATAGATTCCGATGCTTCACTTCATGTTTACTGTATCCCTTGGACCTTCGTATTGACGATGAAACACAGAAATTGCATCGGAATTAATTACAAAAGGCACAATGCCGACTTAAGTACATGAAGACTGACTCTTCCTAATGTCTATGTTTTGAACCATTACTGTGACACTAGTTATAGATTTCGATGCTACACTCCAGGTTTACTGTATCCCTCTGACCTTCTTATTGACGGTGAGAAACCAAAATTGCATCGGAATTAAATACGAAAAGCACAATGCCAACTTAAGTACAAGAAGACTGACTCTTCTTCCTGACTATGTTTTGAACCATTACTGTGACACTAGCTGTAGATTCCGATGCTTCACTTCAGGTTTACTGTATCCCTTGGACCTTCTTATTGACTATGAAACACATAAATAGCATCGGAAATAAATACAAAAGACACAATGCCGACTTAAGTACAAGAAGACTGACTGTTCTTACTGTCTATGTTTGGACCATTCCATTGACACTAGTTATAGATTCCGATGCTTCACTTCAGGTATACTGTATCCCCCTGACCGTCTTATTGACGATGAAACACAGAAATTGCATCCGAATTAAATAGGAAAATCACAATGCCGACTTAAGTACTAGAAGACTGACTGTTCCTACTGTCTATGTTTTGAACCATTCCTAAGACCCTTGTTATAGATTCCGATGCTTCACTTCAGGTTTACTGTATCCCCCTGACCGTCTTATTGACGATGAAACACAGAAATTGCATCGGAATTAAATACAAAAGGCACAATGCCGACTTAAGTACAAGAAGACTGACTGTTCTTACTGTCTATGTTTGGACCATTCCATTGACACTAGTTATAGATTCCGATGCTTCACTCCAGGTTTACCGTATCCCTTGGACCATCTTATTGACGATGAAACACAGAAATTGCATCGGAATTAAATAGAAAAGGCACAATGCCGACTTAAGTACAGGAAGACTCAATCTTTTTACTGACTATGTTTTAAACCATTCCTGTGACACCAGTTATAGATTCCGATGCTTCACTTCAGGTTTACTGTATCCCTTGGACCTTCTTATTGACGATGTAACACAGAAATTGCATCAGAATTAAATACAAAAGGCAAAATGCCGACTTAAGTACACGAAGACTGACACTTCTTACTTTCTATGTTTTGAACCATTCCTGTGACACTGGTTATAGATTCCGATGCTACACTCCAGGTTTACTGTATCCCATGGACCGTCTTATTGACGATGAAACACAGAAATTGCATCGGAATTAAATACAAAAGGCACAATGCCGACTTAAGGACAAGAAGACTGACGCTTCTTTCTGACTATGCTTTGAACCATTCCTGTGACACTAGTTATAGATTCCGATGCATCACTTCAGGTTTACTGTATCCCTCTGACCTTCTTATTGACGATGAAAAACAGAAATTGCATCGGAATTAAATACAAAAGGCACAATGCCGACTTAAGGACAAGAAGACTGACCCTTTTTACTATCCATGCTTTGAACCATTCCTGTGACACTAGTTATAGATTCAGATGCTTCACTTGAGGTTTACTGTTTCCCTTATACCTTCTTATTGACGATGAAACACAGATATTGCATCGGAATTAAATACAAAAGGCACAATGCCGACTTATGTACAAGAAGACTGACTCTTCCTACTGTCTATGACTTGAACCATTTCTGTGACGCTAGTTATAGATTCCGATGCTTCACTTCAGGTTTACTGTATCCCTTGGACCTTCTTATTGAGGGTGAAACACAGAAATTGCATCGGAATTAAATACGAAAGGCACAATGCCAACATAAGTACAAGAAGCTGACTCTTCTTACTGACTATGTTTTGAACCATTCCTGTGACACTAGTTATAGATTCCGATGCTTCACTTCAGGTTTACTGTGTCCCTCTGACCTTCTTATTGACGATGAAACACAGAAATTGCATCGGAATTAAATAGAAAAGGCACAATGCTGACTTAAGTACAAGTAGACTGACTCTTCTTACTGACTATGCTTTGAACCATTCCTGTGACACTAGTTATAGATTCCGATGCTTCACTTCAGGTTTACTGTATCCCTTGCACTTTCTCATTGACGATGAAACACAGGAATTGGTTCGGAATTCAATACAAAAGGCACAATGCCGACTAAACTACAAGAAGACTGACTCATCTTACTGTCTATGATTTTCGTCATTCCTGTGACACTAGTTATAGATTCTGATGCTTCACTTCAGGTTTAATGTATCCCTTGGACCTTGTTATTTACGATGAATCACAGATATTGCATCGGAATTAAATACAAAAGGCACAATGCCGACTTAAGTACAAGACGACTGACTCTTCTTACTGTCTATAATTTGAACCATTCCTGTGACACTAGTTATAGATTCCGATGCATCACTTCAGGTTTACTGTATCCCTTGGACCTTCGTATTGACGATGAAACACAGAAATTGCATCGGAATTAAATACAAAAGGCACAATGCCGACTTAAGTACAAGAAGACTGACTCTTCCTAATGTCTATGTTTTGAACCATTACTGTGACACTAGTTATAAATTTCGATGCTTCACTTCAGGTTTACTGTGTCCCTCTGACCTTCTTATTGACGATGAAACACAGAAATTGCATCGGAATTAAATAGAAAAGGCACAATGCTGACTTAAGTACAAGTAGACTGACTCATCTTACTGTCTATGATTTTCGCCATTCCTGTGACACTAGTTATAGATTCCGATGCTTCACTTCAGGTTTAATGTATCCCTTGGACCTTGTTATTTACGATGGATCACATAAATAGCATCGGAATTAAATACAAAAGACACAATGCCGACTTAAGTACAAGAAGACTGACTCTTCCAACTGCCTATGTTTTGAACCATTCCTGTGACACTAGTTATAGATTCCGATGCTTCACGTCAGGTATACTGTATCCCCCTGACCGTCTAATTGACGATGAAACACAGAAATTGTATCCGAATTAAATAGGAAAAGCACAATGCCGACTTAAGTACTAGAAGACTGACTCTTCCTACTGACTATGTTTTGAACCACTGCTAAGACCCTTGTTATAGATTCCGATGCTTCACTTCAGGTTTACTGTATCCCTTGGACTTTCTTATTGTCGATGAAACACAGAAATTGCATCGGAATTCAATACAAAAGGCACAAGGCTGACTTAACTACAAGAAGACTGACAGTTCTTACTGACTATGCTTTGAACCATTCCTTTGACTCTAGTTATAGATTCCGATGCTGCACTCCAGGTTTACTGTATCCCTTGGACCTTCTTATTGACGATGAAACACAGAAATTGCATCGGAATTAAAAACAAAAGGCACAAAGCAGACTTAAGTACAAGAAGACTGACTCTACCTACTGTCTATGTTTTGAACCATTTCTGTGACACTAGTTACAGAGTCCGAAGCTGCACTTCAGGTTTACTGTATCCCTTGGACCTTCTTATTGACGATGAAACACAGAAATTGCATCGGAATTAAAGACAAAAGGCACAATGCCGACTTAAGTACAAGAAGACTGACTCTTCCTACTGTCTATGTTTTGAACCATTTCTGTGACACTAGTTATAGAGTCCGATGCTGCACTTCAGGTTTACTGTATCCCTTGGACCTTCTTATTGACGATAAAACACAGATATTGCATCGGAATTAAATACAAAAGGCACAATGCCGACTTAAAGACAAGAAGACTGACTCTTCTTACTGTCTATGCTTTGAACCATTACTGTGACACTAGTTATAGATTCCGATGCTTCACTCCAGGTTTACTGTATCCCTTGGACCTTCTTATTGCCGATGAAACACAGAAATTGCATCGGAATTAAATACAAAAGGCACAATGGCGACTTAAGGAAAAGAGGACTGTCTCTTTTAACTGACTATGTTTTGAACCATTCCTGTGACACTAGTTATGGATTGCGATGCTTCACTTCAAGTTTACAGTTTTCCTTGGACCTTCTTATTGACGATGAAACACAGAAATTGCATCGGAATTAAAAACAAAAGGTACAAATCCGACTTAAGTACAAGAAGTCTGACTCTTCCTACTGTCTATGTTTTGAACCATTTCTGTGACACTAGTTATAGAGTCCGATGCTGCACTTCAGGTTTACTGTATCCCTTGGACCTTCTTATTGACGATGAAACACAGATATTGCATTGGAATTAAACACAAAAGGCACAATGCCGACTTAAAGACAAGAAGACTGACTCTTCTTACTGTCTATGCTTTGAACCATTACTGTGACACTAGTTATAGATTCTGATGCTGCACTCCAGGGTACTGTACCCCTTGGACCTTCTTATTGACGATGAAACACAGAAATTGCATCGGAATTAAATATAAAAGGCACAATGCCGACTTAAGAACAAGAAGACTGACTCTTCCTACTGTCTATGTTTGAACCATTCCTGTGACACTAGTTATAGATTCCGATGCTACACTTCCGGTTTACTGTATCCCTCTGACCTTCTTTTTGACGGTGAAACACAGAAATTGCATCGGAATTAAATACGAAAGGCACAATGCCGACTTAAGTACAAGAAGACTGACTCTTCTTACTGACTATGTTTTGAACCATTCCTGTGACACTAGTTACAGTTTCCGATGCTTCACTTCAGGTTTACTGTATCCCTTACACCTTCTTATTGACGATGAAACAGAGAAATTGCATCGGGATTAAATAGAAAAGGCACTATGACGACTTAAGTACAAGAAGACTGACTCTTCTTACTGTCAATGTATTCTACCATTCTTGAGACACTAGTTATAGATTCCGATGCTTCACTCCAGGTTTACTGTATCCCCTGGACCTTCTTATTGACGATGAAACCCAAAAATTGCATCGGAATTAAATAGAAAAGGCACAATGCCGACTTAAGTACATGAAGACTGACTCTTCTTACTGATTATAGTTTGAACCATTCCTGCGACACTAGTTATAGATTCCGATACTTTACTTCAGGTTTACTGTGTACCTTGGACCTTCTTATTGACGATGAAACACAGAAATTGCATCGGAATTAAATAGAAAAGGCACAATGACGACTTAAGTACAAGAAGACTGACTCTTCTTACTGTCTATAATTTGAACCATTCAAGTGACACTAGTTATAAATTCCGATGCTTCACTTCATGTTTACTGTATCCCTTGGACCTTCGTATTGACGATGAAACACAGAAATTGCATCGGAATTAATTACAAAAGGCACATTGCCGACTTAAGTACATGAAGACTGACTCTTCCTAATGTCTATGTTTTGAACCATTACTGTGACACTAGTTATAGATTTCGATGCTTCACTCCAGGTTTACTGTATCCCTCTGACCTTCTTATTGACGGTGAGAAACCAAAATTGCATCGGAATTAAATACGAAAAGCACAATGCCAACTTAAGTACAAGAAGACTGACTCTTCTTCCTGACTATGTTTTGAACCATTACTGTGACACTAGCTGTAGATTCCGATGCTTCACTTCAGGTTTACTGTATCCCTTGGACCTTCTTATTGACTATGAAACACATAAATAGCATCGGAAATAAATACAAAAGACACAATGCCGACTTAAGTACAAGAAGACTGACTGTTCTTACTGTCTATGTTTGGACCATTCCATTGACACTAGTTATAGATTCCGATGCTTCACTTCAGGTATACTGTATCCCCCTGACCGTCTTATTGACGATGAAACACAGAAATTGCATCCGAATTAAATAGGAAAATCACAATGCCGACTTAAGTACTAGAAGACTGACTCTTCCTACTGTCTATGTTTTGAACCATTCCTGAGACCCTTGTTATAGATTCCGATGCTTCACTTCAGGTTTACTGTATCCCCCTGACCGTCTTATTGACGATGAAACACAGAAATTGCATCGGAATTAAATACAAAAGGCACAATGCCGACTTAAGTACAAGAAGACTGACTGTTCTTACTGTCTATGTTTGGACCATTCCATTGACACTAGTTATAGATTCCGATGCTTCACTCCAGGTTTACCGTATCCCTTGGACCATCTTATTGACGATGAAACACAGAAATTGCATCGGAATTAAATAGAAAAGGCACAATGCCGACTTAAGTACAGGAAGACTCAATCTTTTTACTGACTATGTTTTAAACCATTCCTGTGACACCAGTTATAGATTCCGATGCTTCACTTCAGGTTTACTGTATCCCTTGGACCTTCTTATTGACGATGAAACACAGAAATTGCATCAGAATTAAATACAAAAGGCAAAATGCCGACTTAAGTACACGAAGACTGACACTTCTTACTTTCTATGTTTTGAACCATTCCTGTGACACTGGTTATAGATTCCGATGCTACACTCCAGGTTTACTGTATCCCATGGACCGTCTTATTGACGATGAAACACAGAAATTGCATCGGAATTAAATACAAAAGGCACAATGCCGACTTAAGGACAAGAAGACTGACGCTTCTTTCTGACTATGCTTTGAACCATTCCTGTGACACTAGTTATAGATTCCGATGCATCACTTCAGGTTTACTGTATCCCTCTGACCTTCTTATTGACGATGAAAAACAGAAATTGCATCGGAATTAAATACAAAAGGCACAATGCCGACTTAAGGACAAGAAGACTGACCCTTTTTACTATCCATGCTTTGAACCATTCCTGTGACACTAGTTATAGATTCAGATGCTTCACTTGAGGTTTACTGTTTCCCTTATACCTTCTTATTGACGATGAAACACAGATATTGCATCGGAATTAAATACAAAAGGCACAATGCCGACTTATGTACAAGAAGACTGACTCTTCCTACTGTCTATGACTTGAACCATTTCTGTGACGCTAGTTATAGATTCCGATGCTTCACTTCAGGTTTACTGTATCCCTTGGACCTTATTATTGAGGGTGAAACACAGAAATTGCATCGGAATTAAATACGAAAGGCACAATGCCAACATAAGTACAAGAAGCTGACTCTTCTTACTGACTATGTTTTGAACCATTCCTGTGACACTAGTTATAGATTCCGATGCTTCACTTCAGGTTTACTGTGTCCCTCTGACCTTCTTATTGACGATGAAACACAGAAATTGCATCGGAATTAAATAGAAAAGGCACAATGCTGACTTAAGTACAAGTAGACTGACTCTTCTTACTGACTATGCTTTGAACCATTCCTGTGACACTAGTTATAGATTCCGATGCTTCACTTCAGGTTTACTGTATCCCTTGCACTTTCTCATTGACGATGAAACACAGGAATTGGTTCGGAATTCAATACAAAAGGCACAATGCCGACTAAACTACAAGAAGACTGACTCATCTTACTGTCTATGATTTTCGTCATTCCTGTGACACTAGTTATAGATTCTGATGCTTCACTTCAGGTTTAATGTATCCCTTGGACCTTGTTATTTACGATGAATCACAGATATTGCATCGGAATTAAATACAAAAGGCACAATGCCGACTTAAGTACAAGACGACTGACTCTTCTTACTGTCTATAATTTGAACCATTCCTGTGACACTAGTTATAGATTCCGATGCATCACTTCAGGTTTACTGTATCCCTTGGACCTTCGTATTGACGATGAAACACAGAAATTGCATCGGAATTAATTACAAAAGGCACAATGCCGACTTAAGTACATGAAGACTGACTCTTCCTAATGTCTATGTTTTGAACCATTACTGTGACACTAGTTATAGATTTCGATGCTTCACTCCAGGTTTACTGTATCCCTCTGACCTTCTTATTGACGGTGAGAAACCAAAATTGCATCGGAATTAAATACGAAAAGCACAATGCCAACTTAAGTACAAGAAGAATGACTCTTCTTCCTGACTATGTTTTGAACCATTACTGTGACACTAGCTGTAGATTCCGATGCTTCACTTCAGGTTTACTGTATCCCTTGGACCTTCTTATTGACTATGAAACACATAAATAGCATCGGAAATAAATACAAAAGACACAATGCCGACTTAAGTACAAGAAGACTGACTGTTCTTACTTTCTATGTTTGGACCATTCCATTGACACTAGTTATAGATTCCGATGCTTCACTTCAGGTATACTGTATCCCCCTGACCGTCTTATTGACGATGAAACACAGAAATTGCATCCGAATTAAATAGGAAAATCACAATGCCGACTTAAGTACTAGAAGACTGACTCTTCCTACTGTCTATGTTTTGAACCATTCCTGAGACCCTTGTTATAGATTCCGATGCTTCACTTCAGGTTTACTGTATCCCCCTGACCGTCTTATTGACGATGAAACACAGAAATTGCATCGGAATTAAATACAAAAGGCACAATGCCGACTTAAGTACAAGAAGACTGACTGTTCTTACTGTCTATGTTTGGACCATTCCATTGACACTAGTTATAGATTCCGATGCTTCACTCCAGGTTTACCGTATCCCTTGGACCATCTTATTGACGATGAAACACAGAAATTGCATCGGAATTAAATAGAAAAGGCACAATGCCGACTTAAGTACAGGAAGACTCAATCTTTTTACTGACTATGTTTTAAACCATTCCTGTGACACCAGTTATAGATTCCGATGCTTCACTTCAGGTTTACTGTATCCCTTGGACCTTCTTATTGACGATGAAACACAGAAATTGCATCAGAATTAAATACAAAAGGCAAAATGCCGACTTAAGTACACGAAGACTGACACTTCTTACTTTCTATGTTTTGAACCATTCCTGTGACACTGGTTATAGATTCCGATGCTACACTCCAGGTTTACTGTATCCCATGGACCGTCTTATTGACGATGAAACACAGAAATTGCATCGGAATTAAATACAAAAGGCACAATGCCGACTTAAGGACAAGAAGACTGACGCTTCTTTCTGACTATGCTTTGAACCATTCCTGTGACACTAGTTATAGATTCCGATGCATCACTTCAGGTTTACTGTATCCCTCTGACCTTCTTATTGACGATGAAAAACAGAAATTGCATCGGAATTAAATACAAAAGGCACAATGCCGACTTAAGGACAAGAAGACTGACCCTTTTTACTATCCATGCTTTGAACCATTCCTGTGACACTAGTTATAGATTCAGATGCTTCACTTGAGGTTTACTGTTTCCCTTATACCTTCTTATTGACGATGAAACACAGATATTGCATCGGAATTAAATACAAAAGGCACAATGCCGACTTATGTACAAGAAGACTGACTCTTCCTACTGTCTATGACTTGAACCATTTCTGTGACGCTAGTTATAGATTCCGATGCTTCACTTCAGGTTTACTGTATCCCTTGGACCTTATTATTGAGGGTGAAACACAGAAATTGCATCGGAATTAAATACGAAAGGCACAATGCCAACATAAGTACAAGAAGCTGACTCTTCTTACTGACTATGTTTTGAACCATTCCTGTGACACTAGTTATAGATTCCGATGCTTCACTTCAGGTTTACTGTGTCCCTCTGACCTTCTTATTGACGATGAAACACAGAAATTGCATCGGAATTAAATAGAAAAGGCACAATGCTGACTTAAGTACAAGTAGACTGACTCTTCTTACTGACTATGCTTTGAACCATTCCTGTGACACTAGTTATAGATTCCGATGCTTCACTTCAGGTTTACTGTATCCCTTGCACTTTCTCATTGACGATGAAACACAGGAATTGGTTCGGAATTCAATACAAAAGGCACAATGCCGACTAAACTACAAGAAGACTGACTCATCTTACTGTCTATGATTTTCGTCATTCCTGTGACACTAGTTATAGATTCTGATGCTTCACTTCAGGTTTAATGTATCCCTTGGACCTTGTTATTTACGATGAATCACAGATATTGCATCGGAATTAAATACAAAAGGCACAATGCCGACTTAAGTACAAGACGACTGACTCTTCTTACCGTCTATAATTTGAACCATTCCTGTGACACTAGTTATAGATTCCGATGCATCACTTCAGGTTTACTGTATCCCTTGGACCTTCGTATTGACGATGAAACACAGAAATTGCATCGGAATTAAATACAAAAGGCACAATGCCGACTTAAGTACAAGAAGACTGACTCTTCCTAATGTCTATGTTTTGAACCATTACTGTGACACTAGTTATAAATTTCGATGCTTCACTTCAGGTTTACTGTGTCCCTCTGACCTTCTTATTGACGATGAAACACAGAAACTGTATCCGAATTAAATAGGAAAAGCACAATGCCGACTTAAGTACTAGAAGACTGACTCTTCCTACTGACTATGTTTTGAACCACTGCTAAGACCCTTGTTATAGATTCCGATGCTTCACTTCAGGTTTACTGTATCCCTTGGACTTTCTTATTGTCGATGAAACACAGAAATTGCATCGGAATTCAATACAAAAGGCACAAGGCTGACTTAACTACAAGAAGACTGACAGTTCTTACTGACTATGCTTTGAACCATTCCTTTGACTCTAGTTATAGATTCCGATGCTTAACTTCAGGATTACTGTATCCCTCTGACCTTCTTAGTGACGATGAAACACCGAAATTGCATCGGAATTAAATACAAAAAGCACAATGCCGACTTAAGTACAAGAATACTGACTCATCTTACTGTCTATGATTTGCACCATTCCTGTGACACTAGTTATAGATTCCGATGCTTCACTTAAGGTTTACTGTATCCCTTGGACCTTGTTATTTACGATGAATCACAGAAATTGCATCGGAATTAAATACAAAAGGCACAATGCCGACTTAAGTACAAGAAGACTGACTCTTCTTACTGTCTATAATTTGAACCATTCCAGTGACACTAGTTATAGATTCCGATGCTTCACTTCATGTTTACTGTATCCCTTGGACCCTCTTATTGACGATGAAACACAGAAATTGCATCGGAATTAAATACAAAAGGCACAATGCCTACTTAAGTACAAGAATACTGACTCATCTTACTGTCTATGATTTGAACCGTCCCTGTGACACTAGTTACAGATTACGATGTTTCACTCCAGGTTGACTGTATCCCTTGGACCTTCTTTTTGACGATGAAACACAGAAATTGCATCGGAATTAAATACAAAAGGCACAATGCCGACTTAATTACAAGAAGACTGACTCTTCTTACTGTCTATCATTTGAACCATCCCTGTGACACTAGTTAGAGATTCCGATGCTTCACTGCAGGTTTACTGTGTCCCTTAGACCTTCTTATTGACGACGAAACACAGAAATTACATCGGAATTAAATACAATAGGCACAATGCCGACTTAAGTACAAGAAGACTGACTCTTCCTACTGTCTATGTTTGAACCATTCCTGTGACACTAGTTATAGATTCCGATGCTTCACTTCAGGTTTACTGTATCCCTTGGACCTTCTTATTGACGATGAAACACAGAAATTGCATCGGAATTAAATACAAAAATCACAATACCGACTTCAGAACAAGAAGACTGACTCTTCTTACTGACTATGCTTTGAACCATTCCTCTGACACTAGTCATAGATTCCGCTGCTTAACTTCAGGATTACTGTATGCCTCTGACCTTCTTATTGACGATGAAACACAGAAATTGCATCCGAGTTATATACAAAAGGCACAATGCAGACTTAAGTACAAGAAGACTGACTCTTCCTACTGTCTATGTTTTGAACCATTAATGTGACACTAGTTATAGATTCCGATGCTTCACTCCAGGTTTACTGTATCCCTTGGAACTTCTTATTGACGATGAAACACAGAAATTGGTTCGGAATTCAATACAAAAGGCACAATGCCGACTTAAGTACAAGAAGACTGACTCTTCTTACTGTCTATGTTTAAACCATTCCTGTGACACTAGTTAGAGATTCCGATGCTTCACTTCAGGTGTACTGTATCCCTCTGACCTTCTTATTGACGGTGAAAGACAGAAATGGCATCGGAATTAAATACGAAAGGCTCAATGCCAACATAAGTAGAAGAAGACTGACTCTTCTTCCTGACTATGTTTTGCCCCATTCCTGTGACACTAGTTGTAGATTCCGATGCTTCACTTCAGGTTTACTGTATCCCTTGGACCTTCTTATTGACGATGAAACGCAGAAATTGCATCGGAATTAAATACAAAAGACACAATGCCAACTTAAGTACAAGAAGACTGACTCTTCCAACTGTCTATGCTTTGAACCATCCCTCTGACACTAGTTATAGATTCCGATGCTTCACTGCAGGCTTACTGTGTCCCTTAGACCTTCTTATTGACGATGAAACACAGAAATTGCATCGGAATTAACCCTGCTGTTCTGTTCACTTTTACTTGACATATATACTGTTCGGGTCAATATGACCCGACATATCAAAATGCTTTAGAAACATAAATTTTGGTACAGTTTTAGCTATCGACATTGTTGTTCTATTCCAGTACCTTGTTAGTAATAATAATAATAATAATAATAATAATAATAATGGTAATAATAATAATAATAACAATGCATACAACTTTATTGAGGGATATTTTTCATTTAAATATGCACATAAATTTGAAACAACAGACAGTTTCCATTACAGGCATTCAACTTAGAAAGCACTACAGTTTTTCCATACTTCTATTCTTATTGTTGACAGTTTAGACGTAAGTATTGACATTTTCTAACAACAGACAGTTGTCATTACAGATATTCATCTTAGAGCACACTACAGTACAGAACACACTACAGTTTTTTTATTACATTCCAACATAGAAAGCACTACAACTTTAGAATCCTCTCTTCTTACTGATTGTAGTTTAGGCACAAGTATTCACATAAATTTGAAACAACAGAATTTTCAATACAATCATCTTATAAAATACTACAGTTCTTTTCTTACTGCTTGCACTGTGGACACAAGTAGGTTACATGTTTCTTGCAAATATGTTTACTACATTTTCCACACACCATGTTTGTTTTATTGTCATTACTTGATGGACAGAACTTACAGCGTGCACGTTTTGTAGATTTTCTTGTTGTTACCGATTCTGACACACCACCCACATCATTCGGGTTTTGGATGCTTGTGACCATTCTCAAAGAATCTTCTGTTCTTGGGAAATGCGTTCTTGATGCAATATGTTCTTTTATCAGTGACTTTCCAAGTTCCTCCAAGAATATTCTCCTTCTAGTCAATTTGCTTGCATTCCAATTAGGGTCAACCGAAATCCACAAAACGTATGCATTATAAGCAGAAACATCAAGAATATTGTAGAAAACTATCATTGGCCACCTATTACTTTTTCGTTTGCATGTATATGTACCTAATAACTGATCAAGCGTGTCTACAGCACCTTTGGTTGAATTATAGTCCAAAATCATTTTTGGCTTCTTATCAGCCCTGTCACTGATTTCCGCATCATGGTGGAGAGTGCTCATAAGTACAACATTCTTGTGTCTCTTAGGAATATAATTAACCACAGTAGTGTCATTTGTGAAGTAAAATGAAGAGCTGTGTACCTCCTTGTTGGTCATTTTGTGTGGAAGCTCCGGCTTATTTTTCCGTATAGTTCCCAACATAGTCAATTTCCTTTTCAGAAGCAGCTGCCCCAAATTGTACGACGTAAAAAAGTTGTCACACGTGATATTCTGACCACGTAACTCAGAAGTGAGATCAGATACCACCCTCATTCCCTGATTTCTTTCTGGTGCCGCTCCACTCACCTTTCCTGTATAAATTTGGGCTTTCAGTACGTATGAAGTTTTGCTGTCACACATGGTCCATATTTTGATCCCATATTTTGCCGGTTTACTTGGGATATACTGCTTGAATGGACAGCGACCTCTAAATGCTACTAACTGCTCGTCAACAGTAACATTTTCTCCTGGATTATACAGTTTAGGAAGGACCTCTACCCACTTCTCCCAAATACTACGAATTGCGGCAAGTTTGTCAGTACGTCGTCTTTCCTCTCTAGTAGATTTCTTGTCAAATCGCAGGACACGTGATATCTTACAGAATGTTTCATGAGACATGGTTGCTCGAAATATGTTTCGCCCAGTATCTTTATCCCACAAACTTTTTGTAGACTCCCCATGAGATCGATATACACCCGCTAGGAGTAAGAGTCCTAAGTATGCATGGAAAACAGAACCATCAATATCTGTCCACTGTTCACCATAAACTCGCTGCCCTTCAATATTTGTCATCTCTATTATTTCATTTTGAAGCGCTGTGTGAAATACTGCTTCAAATGAACATTTTACATCAGATATTCTGCTGACTGCATACCTGGTAACTCCTGGGGTACTCTTGATGATGTTCGAAGCTGGTAGGCGACCATGTTGTGCTGGTGGATGCAACTGCCATTCTATATTCCCATTTTTAGAAAGAAAAGTCTCTACACTATTTTGTATGGGCTGTGGACTGTCGTAACTGTCATCGGAACACTCGCTTTCAGATGCATTGCTGATGTGATCTTCAAACTCAGAAAGTGATCCTTCATCTGGTGAGGCATTTACTATTTCTTCCAACTCACGATCATTCAATGGTCTCATCGCCATGGTGTCACAAGTCAAACTGGGCAGAAACAAAGCATTCCAATTATTGAGAACTGCCAATTATTATTTCCTGGGGAAAGCAACAAACAAGCCCATTGTTGTGAACGCATGGAGCTTTAGGTGATTGTTGAGAGTAAGTTGGAATGATGCAGTCACTATTCCCACACAACACAACAAAAATAATTTTCGCCATTTCCAGATTTTAGAAATAAATACGAGTTACACTAAACATATTTGTGTCGGGTCATTATGACCCGAACATTACATATGCAACTATTACAGTTGAAGCCCAAACTTCTTAAACTTTTTTAAAACCTTTTAAAACACATGCTGCTCATCCATTTTCAGACAAAGTCACAAAGTTTCATAAATATATATTGGTATTTACATAATGTAAAATAACGTTCATATTCGTTTCGGGTCATATAGACCCGAACAGAACAGCAGGGTTAAATACAAAAGGCACAATGCCGACTTAAGTACAAGAAGACTGACTCTTCTTACTGTCTATGCTTTGAACCATCCCTCTGACACTAGTTATAGATTCCGATGCTTCACTGCAGGCTTACTGTGTCCCTTAGACCTTCTTATTGACGATGAAACACAGAAATTACATCGGAATTAAATACAACAGGCACAATGCCGACTTGAGTACAAGAAGACTGACTCTTCCTACTGTCTATGTTTTGAACCATTTCTGTGACACTAGTTATAGATTCCGATGCTTCACTTCAGGTTTACTGTATCCCTTGGACCGTCTTATTGACGATGAAACACAGTTATTGCATCGGAATTAAATACAAAAGGCACAATGCTGACTTAAGAACAAGAAGACTGACTCTTCTTACTGACTATGCTTTGAACCATTCCTGCGACACTAGTCATAGATTCCGATGCTTAACTTCAGGATTACTGTATCCCTCTGACCTTCTTATTGACGATGAAACACAGAAATTGAATCCGAATTAAATACAAAAGGCACAAAATACGACTTAAGTACAAGAAGACTGACTCTTCTTACTGTCTATGTTTTGAACCATCCCTGTGACACTAGTTATAGTTTCCGATTCTTCACTCCAGGTTTACTGTATCCCTCTGACCTTCTTATTGACGGTGAAAAACAAAAATTGCATCGGAATTAAATACGAAAAGCACAATGCCAACTTAAGTACAAGAAGACTGACTCTTCTTCCTGACTATGTTTTGAACCATTCCTGTGACACTAGCTGTAGATTCCGATGCTTCACTTCAGGTTTACTGTATCCCTTGGACCTTCTTATTGACTATGAAACACATAAATAACATCGGAAATAAATACAAAAGACACAATGCCGTTTTAAGTACAAGAAGACTGACTCTTCCAACTACCTATGTTTTGAACCATTCCTGTGACACTAGTTATAGATTCCGATGCTTCACTTCAGGTATACTGTATCCCCCTGACCGTCTTATTGACGATGAAACACAGAAATTGCATCCGAATTAAATAGGAAAAGCACAATGCCGACTTAAGTACTAGAAGACTGACTCTTCCTACCGTCTATGTTTTGAACCATTCCTAAGACCCTTGTTATAGATTCCGATGCTTCACTTCAGGTTTACTGTATCCCCCTGACCGTCTTATTGACGAAGAAACACAGAAATTGCATCGGAATTAAATACAAAAGGCACAATGCCGACTTAAGTACAAGAAGACTGACTGTTCTTACTGTCTAAGTTTGGACCATTCCATTGACACTAGTTATAGATTCCGATGCTTCACTCCAGGTTTACCGTATCCCTTGGACCATCTTATTGACGATGAAACACAGAAATTGCATCGGAATTAAATAGAAAAGGCACAATGCCGACTTAAGTACAGGAAGACTCAATCTTTTTACTGACTATGTTTTAAACCATTCCTGTGACACTAGTTATAGATTCCGATGCTTCACTTCAGGTTTACTGTATCCCTTGGACCTTCTTATTGACGATGAAACACAGAAATTGCATCAGAATTAAATACAAAAGGCAAAATGCCGACATAAGTACACGAAGACTGACACTTCTTACTTTCTATGTTTTGAACCATTCCTGTGACACTGGTTATAGATTTCGATGCTACACTCCAGGTTTACTGTATCCCATGGACCGTCTTATTGACGATGAAACACAGAAATTGCATCGGAATTAAATACAAAAGGCACAATGCCGACTTAAGGATAAGAAGACTGACGCTTCTTTCTGACTATGCTTTGAACCATTCCTGTGACACTAGTTATAGATTCCGATGCATCACTTCAGGTTTACTGTATCCCTCTGACCTTCTTATTGACGATGAAACACAGAAAATGCATCGGAATTAAATACAAAAGGCACAATGCCGACTTAAGGACAAGAATACTGACCCTTTTTACTATCCATGCTTTGAACCATTCCTGTGACACTAGTTATAGTTTCCGATGCATCACTTCAGGTTTACTGTATCCCTCTGACCTTCTTATTGACGATGAAACACAGAAATTGCATCGGAATTAAATACAAAAGGCACAATGCCGACTTAAGGACAAGAAGACTGACCCTTTTTACTATCCATGCTTTGAACCATTTCTGTGACGCTAGTTATAGATTCCGATGCTTCACTTCAGGTTTACTGTATCCCTTGGACCTTCTTATTGAGGGTGAAACACAGAAATTGCATCGGAATTATATACGAAAGGCACAATGCCAACATAAGTACAAGAAGACTGACTCTTCTTACTGACTATGTTTTGAACCATTCCTGTGACACTAGTTATAGATTCCGATGCTTCACTTCAGGTTTACTGTGTCCCTCTGACCTTCTTATTGACGATGAAACACAGAAATTGCATCGGAATTAAATAGAAAAGGCACAATGCTGACTTAAGTACAAGTAGACTGACTCTTCTTACTGTCTATGCTTTGAACCATTCCTGTGACACTAGTTATAGATTCCGATGCTTCACTTCAGGTTTACTGTATCCCTTGCACTTTCTCATTGACGATGAAACACAGGAATAGGTTCGGAATTCAATACAAAAGGCACAATGCCGACTAAACTACAAGAAGACTGACTCATCTTACTGTCTATGATTTTCGCCATTCCTGTGACACTAGTTATAGATTCCGATGCTTCACTTCAGGTTTAATGTATCCCTTGGACCTTGTTATTTACGATGAATCACAGATATTGCATCGGAATTAAATACAAAAGGCACAATGCCGACTTAAGTACAAGAAGACTGACTCTTCTTACTGTCTATAATTTGAACCATTCCTGTGACACTAGTTATAGATTCCGATGCATCACTTCAGGTTTACTGTATCCCTTGGACCTTCGTGTTGACGATGAAACACAGAAATTGCATCGGAATTAAATACAAAAGGCACAATGCCGACTTAAGTACAAGAAGACTGACTCTTCCTAATGTTTATGTTTTGAACCATTACTGTGACACTAGTTATAGATTTCGATGCTTCACTTCAGGTTTACTGTGTCCCTCTGACCTTCTTAATGACGATGAAACACAGAAATTGCATCGGAATTAAATAGAAAAGGCACAATGCTGACTTAAGTACAAGTAGACTGACTCATCTTACTGTCTATGATTTTCGCCATTCCTGTGACACTAGTTATAGATTCCGATGCTTCACTTCAGGTTTAATGTATCCCTTGGACCTTGTTATTTACGATGAAACACATAAATAGCATCGGAATTAAATACAAGAGACACAATGCCGACTTAAGTACAAGAAGACTGACTCTTCCAACTGCCTATGTTTTGAACCATTCCTGTGACACTAGTTATAGATTCCGATGCTTCACTTCAGGTATACTGTATCCCCCTTACCGTCTAATTGACGACGAGACACAGAAATTGTATCCGAATTAAATAGGAAAAGCACAATGCCGACTTAAGTACTAGAAGACTGACTCTTCCTACTGACTATGTTTTGAACCACTGCTAAGACCCTTGTTATAGATTTCGTTGCTTCACTACAGGTTTACTGTATCCCTTGGACCTTCTTATTGTCGATGAAACACAGAAATTGCATCGGAATTCAATACAAAAGGCACAAGGCTGACTTAACTACAAGAAGACTGACTCTTCTTACTGACTATGCTTTGAACCATTCCTTTGCCTCTAGTTATAGATTCCGATGCTTAACTTCAGGATTACTGTATCCCTCTGACCTTCTTAGTGACGATGAAACACCGAAATTGCATCGGAATTAAATACAAAAAGCACAATGCCGACTTAAGTACAAGATTACTGACTCATCTTACTGTCTATGATTTGCACCATTCCTGTGACACTAGTTATAGATTCCGATGCTTCACTTAAGGTTTACTGTATCCCTTGGACCTTGTTATTTACGATGAATCACAGAAATTGCATCGGAATTAAATACAAAAGGCACAATGCCGACTTAAGTACAAGAAGACTGACTCTTCTTACTGTCTATAATTTGAACCATTCCAGTGACACTAGTTATAGATTCCGATGCTTCACTTCATGTTTACTGTATCCCTTGGACCCTCTTATTGACGATGAAACACAGAAATTGCATCGGAATTAAATACAAAAGGCACAATGCCTACTTAAGTACAAGAATACTGACTCATCTTACTGTCTATGATTTGAACCGTCCCTGTGACACTAGTTACAGATTACGATGTTTCACTCCAGGTTGACTGTATCCCTTGGACCTTCTTTTTGACGATTAAACACAGAAATTGCATCGGAATTAAATACAAAAGGCACAATGCCGACTTAATTACAAGAAGACTGACTCTTCTTACTGTCTATCATTTGAACCATCCCTGTGACACTAGTTATAGGTTCCGATGCTTCACTGCAGGTTTACTGTGTCCCTTAGACCTTCTTATTGACGACGAAACACAGAAATTACATCGGAATTAAATACAATAGGCACAATGCCGACTTAAGTACAAGAAGACTGACTCTTCCTACTGTCTATGTTTGAACCATTCCTGTGACACTAGTTATAGATTCCGATGCTTCACTTCAGGTTTACTGTATCCCTTGGACCGTGTTATTGACGATGAAACACAGAAATTGCATCGGAATTAAATACAAAAATCACAATACCGACTTAAGAACAAGAAGTCTGAATCTTCTTACTGACTATGCTTTGAACCATTCCTCTGACACTAGTCATAGATTCCGCTGCTTAACTTCAGGATTACTGTATGCCTCTGACCTTCTTATTGACGATGAAACACAGAAATTGCATCCGAGTTATATACAAAAGGCACAATGCAGACTTAAGTACAAGAAGACTGACTCTCCCTACTGTCTATGTTTTGAACCATTAATGTGACACTAGTTATAGATTCCGATGCTTCACTCCAGGTTTACTGTATCCCTTGGAACTTCTTATTGACGATGAAACACAGAAATTGGTTCGGAATTCAATACAAAAGGCACAATGCCGACTTAAGTACAAGAAGACTGACTCTTCTTACTGTCTACGTTTAAACCATTCCTGTGACACTAGTTAGAGATTCCGATGCTTCACTTCAGGTTTACTGTATCCCTCTGACCTTCTTATTGACGGTGAAAGACAGAAATGGCATCGGAATTAAATACGAAAGGCTCAATGCCAACATATGTAGAAGAAGACTGACTCTTCTTCCTGACTATGTTTTGCCCCATTCCTGTGACACTAGTTGTAGATTCCGATGCTTCACTTCAGGTTTACTGTATCCCTTGGACCTTCTTATTGACGATGAAACGCAGAAATTGAATCGGAATTAAATACAAAAGACACAATGCCGACTTAAGTACAAGAAGACTGACTCTTCCAACTGTCTATGTTTTGAACCATTCCTGTGACACTAGTTATACATTCCGATGCCTCACTTCAGGTTTACTGTATCCCTCTGACCGTCTTATTGACGATGAAACACAGAAATTGCATCCGAATTATATAGAAAATTTCACAATGCCGACTTAAGTACTGGAAGACTGACTCTTCCTACTGTCTATGTTTTGAACCATTACTGTGACACTAGTTATAGATTTCGATGCTTCACTCCAGGTTTACTGTATCCCTCTGACCTTCTTATTGACGGTGAAAAACAAAAATTGCATCGGAATTAAATACGAAAAGCACAATGCTAACTTAAGTACAAGAAGACTGACTCTTCTTCCTGACTATGTTTTGAACCATTCCTGTGACACTAGCTGTAGATTCCGATGCTTCACTTCAGGTTTACTGTATCCCTTGGACCTTCTTATTGACTATGAAACACATAAATAGCATCGGAAATAAATACAAAAGACACAATGCCGACTTAAGTACAAGAAGACTGACTCTTCCAACTACCTATGTATTGAACCATTCCTGTGACACTAGTTATAGATTCCGATGCTTCACTTCAGGTATATTGTATCCCCCTGACCGTCTTATTGACGATGAAACACAGAAATTGCATCGGAATTAAATAGAAAAGGCACAATGCCGACTTAAGTACAGGAAGACTCAATCTTTTTACTGACTATGTTTTAAACCATTCCTGTGACACTAGTTATAGATTCCGATGCCTCACTTCAGGTTTACTGTATCCCTTGGACCTTCTTATTGACGATGAAACACAGAAATTGCATCAGAATTAAATACAAAAGGCAAAATGCCGACTTAAGTACACGAAGACTGACACTTCTTACTTCCTATGTTTTGAACCATTCCTGTGACACTGGTTATAGATTCCGATGCTACACTCCAGGTTTACTGTATCCCATGGACCGTCTTATTGACGATGAAACACAGAAATTGCATCGGAATTAAATACAAAAGGCACAATGCCGACTTAAGGACAAGAAGACTGACGCTTCTTTCTGACTATGCTTTGAACCATTCCTGTGACACTAGTTATAGATTCCGATGCATTACTTCAGGTTTACTGTATCCCTCTGACCTTCTTATTGACGATGAAACACAGAAATTGCATCGGAATTAAATACAAAAGGCACAATGTCGACTTAAGGACAAGAAGACTGACCCTTTTTACTATCCATGCTTTGAACCATTCCTGTGACACTAGTTATAGATTCAGATGCTTCACTTGAGGTTTACTGTTTCCCTTATACCTTCTTATTGACGATGAAACACAGAAATTGCATCGGAATTAAATACAAAAGGCACAATGCCGACTTATGTACAAGAAGACTGACTCTTCCTACTGTCTATGACTTGAACCATTTCTGTGACGCTAGTTATAGATTCCGATGCTTCACTTCAGGTTTACTGTATCCCTTGGACCTTCTTATTGAGGGTGAAACACAGAAATTGCATCGGAATTAAATACGAAAGGCACAATGCCAACATAAGTACAAGAAGACTGACTCTTCTTACTGACTATGTTTTGAACCATTCCTGTGACACTAGTTATAGATTCCGATGCTTCACTTCAGGTTTACTTTGTCCCTCTGACCTTCTTATTGACGATGAAACACAGAAATTGCATCAGAATTAAATAGAAAAGGCACAATGCTGACTTAAGTACAAGTAGACTGACTCTTCTTACTGTCTATGCTTTGAACCATTCCTGTGACACTAGTTATAGATTCCGATGCTTCACTTCAGGTTTACTGTATCCCTTGCACTTTCTCATTGACGATGAAACACAGGAATTGGTTCGGAATTCAATACAAAAGGCACAATGCCGACTAAACTACAAGAAGACTGACTCATCTTACCGTCTATGATTTTCGCCATTCCTGTGACACTAGTTATAGATTCCGATGCTTCACTTCAGGTTTAATGTATCCCTTGGACCTTGTTATTTACGATGAATCACAGATATTGCATCGGAATTAAATACAAAAGGCACAATGCCGACTTAAGTACAAGAAGACTGACTCTTCTTACTGTCTATAATTTGAACCATTCCTGTGACACTAGTTATAGATTCCGATGCATCACTTCAGGTTTACTGTATCCCTTGGACCTTCGTATTGACGATGAAACACAGAAATTGCATCGGAATTAAATACAAAAGGCACAATGCCGACTTAAGTACAAGAAGACAGACTCTTCCTAATGTCTATGATTTGAACCATTACTGTGACAGTAGTTATAGATTTCGATGCTTCACTTCTGGTTTACTGTGTCCCTCTGACCTTCTTATTGACGATGAAACACAGAAATTGCATCGGAATTAAATAGAAAAGGCACAATGCTGACTTAAGTACAAGTAGACTGACTCATCTTACTGTCTATGATTTTCGCCATTCCTGTGACACTAGTTATAGATTCCGATGCTTCACTTCAGGTTTAATGTATCCCTTGGACCTTGTTATTTACGATGAAACACATAAATAGCATCGGAATTAAATACAAAAGACACAATGCCGACTTAAGTACAAGAAGACTGACTCTTCCAACTGCCTATGTTTTGAACCATTCCTGTGACACTAGTTATAGATTCCGATGCTTCACTTCAGGTATACTGTATCCCCCTTACCGTCTAATTGACGACGAGACACAGAAATTGTATCCGAATTAAATAGGAAAAGCACAATGCCGACTTAAGTACTAGAAGACTGACTCTTCCTACTGACTATGTTTTGAACCACTGCTAAGACCCTTGTTATAGATTTCGTTGCTTCACTACAGGTTTACTGTATCCCTTGGACCTTCTTATTGTCGATGAAACACAGAAATTGCATCGGAATTCAATACAAAAGGCACAAGGCTGACTTAACTACAAGAAGACTGACTCTTCTTACTGACTATGCTTTGAACCATTCCTTTGCCTCTAGTTATAGATTCCGATGCTTAACTTCAGGATTACTGTATCCCTCTGACCTTCTTAGTGACGATGAAACACCGAAATTGCATCGGAATTAAATACAAAAAGCACAATGCCGACTTAAGTACAAGATTACTGACTCATCTTACTGTCTATGATTTGCACCATTCCTGTGACACTAGTTATAGATTCCGATGCTTCACTTAAGGTTTACTGTATCCCTTGGACCTTGTTATTTACGATGAATCACAGAAATTGCATCGGAATTAAATACAAAAGGCACAATGCCGACTTAAGTACAAGAAGACTGATCTTCTTACTGTCTATAATTTGAACCATTCCAGTGACACTAGTTATAGATTCCGATGCTTCACTTCATGTTTACTGTATCCCTTGGACCCTCTTATTGACGATGAAACACAGAAATTGCATCGGAATTAAATACAAAAGGCACAATGCCTACTTAAGTACAAGAATACTGACTCATCTTACTGTCTATGATTTGAACCGTCCCTGTGACACTAGTTACAGATTACGATGTTTCACTCCAGGTTGACTGTATCCCTTGGACCTTCTTTTTGACGATTAAACACAGAAATTGCATCGGAATTAAATACAAAAGGCACAATGCCGACTTAATTACAAGAAGACTGACTCTTCTTACTGTCTATCATTTGAACCATCCCTGTGACACTAGTTATAGGTTCCGATGCTTCACTGCAGGTTTACTGTGTCCCTTAGACCTTCTTATTGACGACGAAACACAGAAATTACATCGGAATTAAATACAATAGGCACAATGCCGACTTAAGTACAAGAAGACTGACTCTTCCTACTGTCTATGTTTGAACCATTCCTGTGACACTAGTTATAGATTCCGATGCTTCACTTCAGGTTTACTGTATCCCTTGGACCGTGTTATTGACGATGAAACACAGAAATTGCATCGGAATTAAATACAAAAATCACAATACCGACTTAAGAACAAGAAGTCTGAATCTTCTTACTGACTATGCTTTGAACCATTCCTCTGACACTAGTCATAGATTCCGCTGCTTAACTTCAGGATTACTGTATGCCTCTGACCTTCTTATTGACGATGAAACACAGAAATTGCATCCGAGTTATATACAAAAGGCACAATGCAGACTTAAGTACAAGAAGACTGACTCTCCCTACTGTCTATGTTTTGAACCATTAATGTGACACTAGTTATAGATTCCGATGCTTCACTCCAGGTTTACTGTATCCCTTGGAACTTCTTATTGACGATGAAACACAGAAATTGGTTCGGAATTCAATACAAAAGGCACAATGCCGACTTAAGTACAAGAAGACTGACTCTTCTTACTGTCTACGTTTAAACCATTCCTGTGACACTAGTTAGAGATTCCGATGCTTCACTTCAGGTTTACTGTATCCCTCTGACCTTCTTATTGACGGTGAAAGACAGAAATGGCATCGGAATTAAATACGAAAGGCTCAATGCCAACATATGTAGAAGAAGACTGACTCTTCTTCCTGACTATGTTTTGCCCCATTCCTGTGACACTAGTTGTAGATTCCGATGCTTCACTTCAGGTTTACTGTATCCCTTGGACCTTCTTATTGACGATGAAACGCAGAAATTGAATCGGAATTAAATACAAAAGACACAATGCCGACTTAAGTACAAGAAGACTGACTCTTCCAACTGTCTATGTTTTGAACCATTCCTGTGACACTAGTTATACATTCCGATGCCTCACTTCAGGTTTACTGTATCCCTCTGACCGTCTTATTGACGATGAAACACAGAAATTGCATCCGAATTATATAGAAAATTTCACAATGCCGACTTAAGTACTGGAAGACTGACTCTTCCTACTGTCTATGTTTTGAACCATTACTGTGACACTAGTTATAGATTTCGATGCTTCACTCCAGGTTTACTGTATCCCTCTGACCTTCTTATTGACGGTGAAAAACAAAAATTGCATCGGAATTAAATACGAAAAGCACAATGCTAACTTAAGTACAAGAAGACTGACTCTTCTTCCTGACTATGTTTTGAACCATTCCTGTGACACTAGCTGTAGATTCCGATGCTTCACTTCAGGTTTACTGTATCCCTTGGACCTTCTTATTGACTATGAAACACATAAATAGCATCGGAAATAAATACAAAAGACACAATGCCGACTTAAGTACAAGAAGACTGACTCTTCCAACTACCTATGTATTGAACCATTCCTGTGACACTAGTTATAGATTCCGATGCTTCACTTCAGGTATATTGTATCCCCCTGACCGTCTTATTGACGATGAAACACAGAAATTGCATCGGAATTAAATAGAAAAGGCACAATGCCGACTTAAGTACAGGAAGACTCAATCTTTTTACTGACTATGTTTTAAACCATTCCTGTGACACTAGTTATAGATTCCGATGCCTCACTTCAGGTTTACTGTATCCCTTGGACCTTCTTATTGACGATGAAACACAGAAATTGCATCAGAATTAAATACAAAAGGCAAAATGCCGACTTAAGTACACGAAGACTGACACTTCTTACTTCCTATGTTTTGAACCATTCCTGTGACACTGGTTATAGATTCCGATGCTACACTCCAGGTTTACTGTATCCCATGGACCGTCTTATTGACGATGAAACACAGAAATTGCATCGGAATTAAATACAAAAGGCACAATGCCGACTTAAGGACAAGAAGACTGACGCTTCTTTCTGACTATGCTTTGAACCATTCCTGTGACACTAGTTATAGATTCCGATGCATTACTTCAGGTTTACTGTATCCCTCTGACCTTCTTATTGACGATGAAACACAGAAATTGCATCGGAATTAAATACAAAAGGCACAATGTCGACTTAAGGACAAGAAGACTGACCCTTTTTACTATCCATGCTTTGAACCATTCCTGTGACACTAGTTATAGATTCAGATGCTTCACTTGAGGTTTACTGTTTCCCTTATACCTTCTTATTGACGATGAAACACAGAAATTGCATCGGAATTAAATACAAAAGGCACAATGCCGACTTATGTACAAGAAGACTGACTCTTCCTACTGTCTATGACTTGAACCATTTCTGTGACGCTAGTTATAGATTCCGATGCTTCACTTCAGGTTTACTGTATCCCTTGGACCTTCTTATTGAGGGTGAAACACAGAAATTGCATCGGAATTAAATACGAAAGGCACAATGCCAACATAAGTACAAGAAGACTGACTCTTCTTACTGACTATGTTTTGAACCATTCCTGTGACACTAGTTATAGATTCCGATGCTTCACTTCAGGTTTACTTTGTCCCTCTGACCTTCTTATTGACGATGAAACACAGAAATTGCATCAGAATTAAATAGAAAAGGCACAATGCTGACTTAAGTACAAGTAGACTGACTCTTCTTACTGTCTATGCTTTGAACCATTCCTGTGACACTAGTTATAGATTCCGATGCTTCACTTCAGGTTTACTGTATCCCTTGCACTTTCTCATTGACGATGAAACACAGGAATTGGTTCGGAATTCAATACAAAAGGCACAATGCCGACTAAACTACAAGAAGACTGACTCATCTTACCGTCTATGATTTTCGCCATTCCTGTGACACTAGTTATAGATTCCGATGCTTCACTTCAGGTTTAATGTATCCCTTGGACCTTGTTATTTACGATGAATCACAGATATTGCATCGGAATTAAATACAAAAGGCACAATGCCGACATAAGTACAAGAAGACTGACTCTTCTTACTGTCTATAATTTGAACCATTCCTGTGACACTAGTTATAGATTCCGATGCATCACTTCAGGTTTACTGTATCCCTTGGACCTTCGTATTGACGATGAAACACAGAAATTGCATCGGAATTAAATACAAAAGGCACAATGCCGACTTAAGTACAAGAAGACAGACTCTTCCTAATGTCTATGATTTGAACCATTACTGTGACAGTAGTTATAGATTTCGATGCTTCACTTCTGGTTTACTGTGTCCCTCTGACCTTCTTATTGACGATGAAACACAGAAATTGCATCGGAATTAAATAGAAAAGGCACAATGCTGACTTAAGTACAAGTAGACTGACTCATCTTACTGTCTATGATTTTCGCCATTCCTGTGACACTAGTTATAGATTCCGATGCTTCACTTCAGGTTTAATGTATCCCTTGGACCTTGTTATTTACGATGAAACACATAAATAGCATCGGAATTAAATACAAAAGACACAATGCCGACTTAAGTACAAGAAGACTGACTCTTCCAACTGCCTATGTTTTGAACCATTCCTGTGACACTAGTTATAGATTCCGATGCTTCACTTCAGGTATACTGTATCCCCCTGACCGTCTAATTGACGATGAAACACAGATATTGTATCCGAATTAAATAGGAAAAGCACAATGCCGACTTAAGTACTAGAAGACTGACTCTTCCTACTGACTATGTTTTGAACCACTGCTAAGACCCTTGTTATAGATTCCGATGCTTCACTTCAGGTTTACTGTATCCCTTGGACCTTGTTATTGTCGATGAAACACAGAAATTGCATCGGAATTCAATACAAAAGGCACAAGGCTGACTTAACTACAAGAAGACTGACTCTTCTTACTGACTATACTTTGAACCATTCCTTTGACTCTAGTTATAGATTCCGATGCTTAACTTCAGGATTACTGTATCCCTCTGACCTTCTTAGTGACGATGAAACACCGAAATTGCATCGGAATTAAATACAAAAAGCACAATGCCGACTTAAGTACAAGAATACTGACTCTTCTTACTGTCTATCATTTGCACCATTCCTGTGACACTAGTTATAGATTCCGATGCTTCACTTAAGTTTTACTGTATCCCTTGGACCTTGTTATTTACGATGAATCACAGAAATTGCATCGGAATTAAATACAAAAGGCACAATGCCGACTTAAGTACAAGAAGACTGACTCTTCTTACTGTCTATAATTTGAATCATTCCAGTGACACTAGTTATAGTTTCCGATGCTTCACTTCATGTTTACTGTATCCCTTGGACCCTCTTATTGACGATGAAACACAGAAATTGCATCGGAATTAAATACAAAAGGCACAATGCCTACTTAAGTACAAGAATACTGACTCATCTTACTGTCTATGATTTGAACCGTCCCTGTGACACTAGTTACAGATTACGATGTTTCAGTCCAGGTTGACTGTATCCCTTGGACCTTCTTTTTGACGATGAAACACAGAAATTGCATCGGAATTAAATACAAAAGGCACAATGCCGACTTAATTACAAGAAGACTGACTCTTCTTACTGTCTATCATTTGAACCATCCCTGTGACACTAGTTATAGATTCCGATGCTTCACTGCAGGTTTACTGTGTCCCTTAGACCTTCTTATTGACGACGAAACACAGAAATTACATCGGAATTAAATACAAGAGGCACAATGCTGACATAAGTACAAGAAGACTGACTCTTCCTACTGTCTATGTTTTGAACCATTCCTGTGACACTAGTTATAGATTCCGATGCTTCACTTCAGGTTTACTGTATCCCTTGGACCGTGTTATTGACGATGAAACACAGAAATTGCATCGGAATTAAATACAAAAATCACAATACCGACTTAAGAACAAGAAGACTGACTCTTCTTACTGACTATGCTTTGAACCATTCCTCTGACACTAGTCATAGATTCCGCTGCTTAACTTCAGGATTACTGTATGCCTCTGACCTTCTTAATGACGATGAAACACAGAAATTGCATCCGAGTTATATACAAAAGGCACAATGCAGACTTAAGTACAAGAAGACTGACTCTTCCTACTGTCTATGTTTTGAACCATTAATGTGACACTAGTTATAGATTCCGATGCTTCACTCCAGGTTTACTGTATCCCTTGGAACTTCGTATTGACGATGAAACACAGAAATTGGTTCGGAATTCAATACAAAAGGCACAATGCCGACTTAAGTACAAGAAGACTGACTCTTCTTACTGTCTATGTTTAAACCATTCCTGTGACACTAGTTAGAGATTCCGATGCTTCACTTCAGGTTTACTGTATCCCTCTGACCTTCTTATTGACGGTGAAAGACAGAAATGGCATCGGAATTAAATACGAAAGGCTCAATGCCAACATAAGTAGAAGAAGACTGACTCTTCTTCCTGACTATGTTTTGCCCCATTCCTGTGACACTAGTTTTAGATTCCGATGCTTCACTTCCGGTTTACTGTATCCCTTGGACCTTCTTATTGACGATGAAACGCAGAAATTGCATCGGAATTAAATACAAAAGACACAATGCCGACTTAAGTACAAGAAGACTGACTCTTCCAACTGTCTATGTTTTGAACCATTCCTGTGACACTAGTTATACATTCCGATGCCTCACTTCAGGTTTACTGTATCCCTCTGACCGTCTTATTGACGATGAAACACAGAAATTGCATCCGAATTAAATAGAAAATTTCACAATGCCGACTTAAGTACTGGAAGACTGACTCTTCCTACTGTCTATGCTTTGAACCATTCTTGTGACACTAGTTATAGATTCCGTTGCTTCACTTCAGGTTTACTGAATCCCTCTGACCTTCTTATTGACGATGAAACACAGAAATTGCATCGGAATTAAATACAAAAGGCACAATGCCGAATTAAGTACAAAAAGACTGACACTTCTTACTGTCTATGTTTTTAACCATTCCTGTGACACTAGTTATAGACTCCGATGCTTCACAACAGGTTTACTGTATCCCTTCGACCTTCTTATTGACGATGAAACACAGAAATTGCATCGGAATTAAATACAAAAGGCACAATGCCGACTTAAGTACAAGAAGACTGACTCTTCTTACTGTCTATGCTTTGAACCATCCCTCTGACACTAGTTATAGATTCCGATGCTTCACTGCAGGCTTACTGTGTCCCTTAGACCTTCTTATTGACGATGAAACACAGAAATTACATCGGAATTAAATACAACAGGCACAATGCCGACTTGAGTACAAGAAGACTGACTCTTCCTACTGTCTATGTTTTGAACCATTCCTGTGACACTAGTTATAGATTCCGATGCTTCACTTCAGGTCTACTGTATCCCTTGGACCGTCTTATTGACGATGAAACACAGATATTGCATCGGAATTAAATACAAAAGGCACAATGCCGACTTAAGTACAAGAAGACTGAATCTTCTTACTGACTATGTATTGAACCATCCCTGTGACACTAGTTATAGTTTCCGATTCTTCACTCCAGGTTTACTGTATCCCTTGGTCCTTCTTATTGACGAAGAAGCACAGAAATTGCATCGGAATTTAATGCAAAAGGCACAATGCCGACTTAAGTACAAGAAGATTGACTCTTATTACTGACCCTGTTTTGGACCATTCCTGTGACACTAGTTATTAATTCCGATGCTTCACTTCGGGTTTACTGTATACCTTGGACCATCTTATTGACGATGAAACACAGAAATTGCATCGGATATAAATAGAAAAGGCACAATGTCGACTTAAGTACAAGAAGACTGACTCTTCTTACTGTCTATGTTTTGAACCATTCCTGTGACACTAGTTATAGATTCCGATGCTTCACTCCAGGTTTACTATATCCCTTGGACCTTCTTATTGACGATGAAACACAGAAATTGCATCGGAATTAAACAGAAAAGGCACAATGCTGATTTAAGTACAAGTAGACTGACTCATCTTACTGTCTATGATTTTCGCCATTCCTGTGACACTAGTTATAGATTCCGATGCTTCACTTCAGGTTTAATGTATCCCTTGGACCTTGTTATTTACGATGAAACACATAAATAGCATCGGAATTAAATACAAAAGACACAATGCCGACTTAAGTACAAGAAGACTGACTCTTCCAACTGCCTATGTTTTGAACCATTCCTGTGACACTAGTTATAGATTCCGATGCTTCACTTCAGGTATACTGTATCCCCCTGACCGTCTAATTGACGATGAAACACAGAAATTGTATCCGAATTAAATAGGAAAAGCACAATGCCGACTTAAGTACTAGAAGACTGACTCTTCCTACTGACTATGTTTTGAACCACTGCTAAGACCCTTGTTATAGATTCCGATGCTTCACTTCAGGTTTACTGTATCCCTTGGACCTTGTTATTGTCGATGAAACACAGAAATTGCATCGGAATTCAATACAAAAGTCACAAGGCTGACTTAACTACAAGAAGACTGACTCTTCTTACTGACTATACTTTGAACCATTCCTTTGACTCTAGTTATAGATTCCGATGCTTAACTTCAGGATTACTGTATCCCTCTGACCTTCTTAGTGACGATGAAACACCGAAATTGCATCGGAATTAAATACAAAAAGCACAATGCCGACTTAAGTACAAGAATACTGACTCATCTTACTGTCTATGATTTGCACCATTCCTGTGACACTAGTTATAGATTCCGATGCTTCACTTAAAATTTACTGTATCCCTTGGACCTTGTTATTTACGATGAATCACAGAAATTGCATCGGAATTAAATACAAAAGGCACAATGCCGACTTAAGTACAAGAAGACTGACTCTTCTTACTGTCTATAATTTGAATCATTCCAGTGACACTAGTTATAGTTTCCGATGCTTCACTTCATGTTTACTGTATCCCTTGGACCCTCTTATTGACGATGAAACACAGAAATTGCATCGGAATTAAATACAAAAGGCACAATGCCTACTTAAGTACAAGAATACTGACTCATCTTACTGTCTATGATTTGAACCGTCCCTGTGACACTAGTTACAGATTACGATGTTTCAGTCCAGGTTGACTGTATCCCTTGGACCTTCTTTTTGACGATGAAACACAGAAATTGCATCGGAATTAAATACAAAAGGCACAATGCCGACTTAATTACAAGAAGACTGACTCTTCTTACTGTCTATCACTTGAACCATCCCTGTGACACTAGTTATAGATTCCGATGCTTCACTGCAGGTTTACTGTGTCCCTTAGACCTTCTTATTGACGACGAAACACAGAAATTACATCGGAATTAAATACAAGAGGCACAATGCTGACATAAGTACAAGAAGACTGACTCTTCCTACTGTCTATGTTTTGAACCATTCCTGTGACACTAGTTATAGATTCCGATGCTTCACTTCAGGTTTACTGTATCCCTTGGACCGTGTTATTGACGATGAAACACAGAAATTGCATCGGAATTAAATACAAAAATCACAATACCGACTTAAGAACAAGAAGACTGACTCTTCTTACTGACTATGCTTTGAACCATTCCTCTGACACTAGTCATAGATTCCGATGCTTAACTTCAGGATTACTGTATGCCTCTGACCTTCTTAATGACGATGAAACACAGAAATTGCATCCGAGTTATATACAAAAGGCACAATGCAGACTTAAGTACAAGAAGACTGACTCTTCCTACTGTCTATGTTTTGAACCATTAATGTGACACTAGTTATAGATTCCGATGTTTCACTCCAGGTTTACTGTATCCCTTGGAACTTCTTATTGACGATGAAACACAGAAATTGGTTCGGAATTCAATACAAAAGGCACAATGCCGACTTAAGTACAAGAAGACTGACTCTTCTTACTGTCTATGTTTAAACCATTCCTGTGACACTAGTTAGAGATTCCGATGCTTCACTTCAGGTTTACTGTATCCCTCTGACCTTCTTATTGACGGTGAAAGACAGAAATGGCATCGGAATTAAATACGAAAGGCTCAATGCCAACATAAGTAGAAGAAGACTGACTCTTCTTCCTGACTATGTTTTGCCCCATTCCTGTGACACTAGTTTTAGATTCCGATGCTTCACTTCCGGTTTACTGTATCCCTTGGACCTTCTTATTGACGATGAAACGCAGAAATTGCATCGGAATTAAATACAAAAGACACAATGCCGACTTAAGTACAAGAAGACTGACTCTTCCAACTGTCTATGTTTTGAACCATTCCTGTGACACTAGTTATACATTCCGATGCCTCACTTCAGGTTTACTGTATCCCTCTGACCGTCTTATTGACGATGAAACACAGAAATTGCATCCGAATTAAATAGAAAATTTCACAATGCCGACTTAAGTACTGGAAGACTGACTCTTCCTACTGTCTATGTTTTGAACCATTCTTGTGACACTAGTTATAGATTCCGTTGCTTCACTTCAGGTTTACTGAATCCCTCTGACCTTCTTATTGACGATGAAACACAGAAATTGCATCGGAATTAAATACAAAAGGCACAATGCCGAATTAAGTACAAAAAGACTGACACTTCTTACTGTCTATGTTTTTAACCATTCCTGTGACACTAGTTATAGACTCCGATGCTTCACAACAGGTTTACTGTATCCCTTCGACCTTCTTATTGACGATGAAACACAGAAATTGCATCGGAATTAAATACAAAAGGCACAATGCCGACTTAAGTACAAGAAGACTGACTCTTCTTACTGTCTATGCTTTGAACCATCCCTCTGACACTAGTTATAGATTCCGATGCTTCACTGCAGGCTTACTGTGTCCCTTAGACCTTCTTATTGACGATGAAACACAGAAATTACATCGGAATTAAATACAACAGGCACAATGCCGACTTGAGTACAAGAAGACTGACTCTTCCTACTGTCTATGTTTTGAACCATTTCTGTGACACTAGTTATAGATTCCGATGCTTCACTTCAGGTTTACTGTATCCCTTGGACCGTCTTATTGACGATGAAACACAGATATTGCATCGGAATTAAATACAAAAGGCACAATGCCGACTTAAGAACAAGAAGACTGACTCTTCTTACTGACTATGCTTTGAACCATTCCTGCGACACTAGTCATAGATTCCGATGCTTAACTTCAGGATTACTGTATCCCTCTGGCCTTCTTATTGACGATGAAACACAGAAATTGCATCCGAATTAAATACAAAAGGCACAATGCCGACTTAAGTACAAGAAGACTGACTCTTCTTACTGTCTATGTATTGAACCATCCCTGTGACACTAGTTATAGTTTCCGATTCTTCACTCCAGGTTTACTGTATCCCTTGGTCCTTCTTATTTACGAAGAAGCACAGAAATTGCATCGGAATTTAATGCAAAAGGCACAATGCCGACTTAAGTACAAGAAGATTGACTCTTATTACTGACCCTGTTTTGGACCATTCCTGTGACACTAGTTATTAATTCCGATGCTTCACTTCGGGTTTACTGTATACCTTGGACCATCTTATTGACGATGAAACACAGAAATTGCATCGGATATAAATAGAAAAGGCACAATGTCGACTTAAGTACAAGAAGACTGACTCTTCTTACTGTCTATGTTTTGAACCATTCCTGTGACACTAGTTATAGATTCCGATGCTTCACTCCAGGTTTACTATATCCCTTGGACCTTCTTATTGACGATAAAAACACAGAAATTGCATCGGAATTAAACAGAAAAGGCACAATGCCGACTTAAGTACAAGAAGACTGACGCTTCTTACTGACTATGTTTGAACCATTCCTGTAACACTAGTTATAGATTCCGATGCTTCACTTCAGGTTTACTGTACACCTTGGACCTTCTTATTGACTATGAAACACAGAAATCGCATCGGAATTAAATACAAAAGACACAATTTTGACTTAAGTACAAGAAGACTGACTCTTCCTACTGTCTATACTTTGAACCATTCCGGTGACACTAGTTATAGATTCCGATGCTTCAGTTTATGTTTACTGTATCAGTCTGACCTTATTGCCGATGAAACATAGAAATTGAATCGGAATTAAATACAAAAGGCACAATGCCGACTTAAGGACAAGAAGACTGACCCTTCTTGCTATCTACGTTTTGAACCAGTCCTGTGACACTAGTTATAGATTTCAATGCTTCACTTCAGGTTTAGTGTTTCCCTTGGACCTTCTTATTGACGATGAAACACAGAAATTGCATCGGAATTAAATACAAAAGGCACAATGCCGACTTATGTACAAGAAGACTGACTCTTCCTACTGTCTATGTTTTGAAACATTTCTGTGACACTAGTTATAGATTCCGATGCTTCACTTCAGGTTTACTGTATCCCTTGGACCTTCTTATTGACGGTGAAACACAGAAATTGCATCGGAATTAAATACGAAAGGCACAATGCCAACATAAGTTCAAGAAGACTGACTCTTCTTACTGACTATGTTTTGAACCATTCCTGTGACACTAGTTATAGATTCCGATGCCTAACTTCAGGATTACTGTATCCCTTGCACCTTCTTATTGACGATGAAACACAGAAATTGGTTCGGAATTCGATACAAAAGGCACAATGCCGACTTAACTACAAGAATACTGACTCTTCTTACTGACTATGCTTTGAACCATTCCAGTGACACTAGTTATAGATTCCGATGCCTAACTTCAGGATTACTGTATCCCACTGACCTTGTTAGTGACGATGAAACACAGAAATTGCATCGGAATTAAATACAAAAAGCACAATGCCGACTTAAGTACAAGAAGACTGACTCTTATTACTGTCTATGCTTTGAAACATTCCTGTGACACTAATTATAGATTCCGATGCTTCACTTCAGGTTTACTGTTTCTCTTGGACCTTCTTATTGACGATGAAACACAGAAATTGCATCGGAATTAAATACAAAATGCACAATGCCGACTTAACTACAAGAATACTGACTCATCTTACTGACTATGCTTTGAACCATTCCAGTGACACAAGTTATAGATTCCGATGCCTAACTTCAGGATTACTGTATCCCACTGACCTTGTTAGTGACGATGAATCACAGAAATTGTATCCGAATTAAATAGGAAAAGCACAATGCCGACTTATGTACTAGAAGACTGACTCTTCCTACTGTCTATTTTTTGAACCACTGCTAAGACCCTTGTTATAGATTCCGATGCTTCACTTCAGGTTTACTGTATCCCACGGACCTTCTTATTGTCGATGAAACACAGAAATTGCATCGGAATTCAATACAAAAGGCACAAGGCTGACTTAATTACAAGGAGACTGACTCTTCTTACTGACTATGCTTTGAACCATTCCTTTGACTCTAGTTATAGATTCCGATGCTTAACTTCAGGATTACTGTATCCCTCTGACCTTCTTCGTGACGATGAAACACAGAAATTGCATCGGAATTAAATACAAAAGCACAATGCCGACTTAAGTACAAGAATACTGACTCATCTTACTGTCTATGATTTGCACCATTCCTGTGACACTAGTTATAGATTCCGATGCTTCACTTAAGGTTTGCTGTATCCCTTGGACCTTGTTATTTACGATGAATCACAGAAATTGCATCGGAATTAAATACAAAAGGCACAATGCCGACTTAAGTACAAGAAGACTGACTCTTCTTACTGTCTATAATTTGAACCATTCCAGTGACACTAGTTATAGATTCCGATGCTTCACTTCATGTTTACTGTATCCCTTCGACCCTCTTATTGACGATGAAACACAGAAATTGCATCGGAATTAAATACAAAAACACAATGCCTACTTAAGTACAAGAATACTGACTCATCTTACTGTCTATGATTTGAACCGTCCCTGTGACACTAGTTACAGATTACGATGTTTCACTCCAGGTTGACTGTATCCCTTGGACCTTCTTTTTGACGATGAAACACAGAAATTGCATCGGAATTAAATACAAAAGGCACAATGCCGACTTAATTACAAGAAGACTGACTCTTCTTACTGTCTATCATTTGAACCATCCCTGTGACACTAGTTATAGATTCCGATGCTTCACTGCAGGTTTACTGTGTCCCTTAGACCTTCTTATTGACGACGAAACACAGAAATTACATCGGAATTAAATACAATAGGCACAATGCCGACTTAAGTACCAGAAGACTGACTCTTCCTACTGTCTATGTTTTGAACCATTCCTGTGACACTAGTTATAGATTCCGATGCTTCACTTCAGGTTTACTGTATCCCTTGGACCGTGTTATTGACGATGAAACACAGAAATTGCATCGGAATTAAATACAAAAATCACAATACCGACTTAAGAACAAGAAGACTGACTCTTCTTACTGACTATGCTTTGAACCATTCCTCTGACACTAGTCATAGATTCCGCTGCTTAACTTCAGGATTACTGTATGCCTCTGACCTTCTTATTGACGATGAAACACAGAAATTGCATCCGAGTCATATACAAAAGGCACAATGCAGACTTAAGTACAAGAATACTGACTCTTCCTACTGTCTATGTTTTGAACCATTAATGTGACACTAGTTATAGATTCCGATGCTTCACTCCAGGTTTACTGTATCCCTTGGAACTTCTTATTGACGATGAAACACAGAAATTGGTTCGGAATTCAATACAAAAGGCACAATGCCGACTTAAGTACAAGTAGACTGACTCTTCTTACTGTCTATGTTTAAACCATTCCTGTGACACTAGTTAGAAATTCCGATGCTTCACTTCAGGTTTACTGTATCCCTCTGACCTTCTTATTGACGGTGAAAGACAGAAATGGCATCGGAATTAAATACGAAAGGCTCAATGCCAACATAAGTAGAAGAAGACTGACTCTTCTTCCTGACTATGTTTTGCCCCATTCCTGTGACACTAGTTGTAGATTCCGATGCTTCACTTCAGGTTTACTGTATCCCTTGGACCTTCTTATTGACGATGAATCGCAGAAATTGCATCGGAATTAAATACAAAAGACACAATGCCGACTTAAGTACAAGAAGACTGACTCTTCCAACTGTCTATGTTTTGAACCATTCCTGTGACACTAGTTATACATTCCGATGCCTCACTTCAGGTTTACGGTATCCCTCTGACCGTCTTATTGACGATGAAACACAGAAATTGCATCCGAATTAAATAGAAAATTTCACAATGCCGACTTAAGTACTGGAAGACTGACTCTTCCTACTGTCTATGTTTTGAACCATTCTTGTGACACTAGTTATAGATTCCGTTGCTTCACTTCAGGTTTACTGAATCCCTCTGACCTTCTTATTGACGATGAAACACAGAAATTGCATCGGAATTAAATACAAAAGGCACAATGCCGAATTAAGTACAAAAAGACTGACACTTCTTACTGTCTATGCTTTTAACCATTCCTGTGACACTAGTTATAGACTCCGATGCTTCACAACAGGTTTACTGTATCCCTTCGACCTTCTTATTGACGATGAAACACAGAAATTGCATCGGAATTAAATACAAAAGGCACAATGCCGACTTAAGTACAAGAAGACTGACTCTTCTTACTGTCTATGCTTTGAACCATCCCTCTGACACTAGTTATAGATTCCGATGCTTCACTGCAGGCTTACTGTGTCCCTTAGACCTTCTTATTGACGATGAATCACAGAAATTACATCGGAATTAAATACAACAGGCACAATGCCGACTTGAGTACAAGAAGACTGACTCTTCCTACTGTCTATGTTTTGAACCATTCCTGTGACACTAGTTATAGATTCCGATGCTTCACTTCAGGTTTACTGTATCCCTTGGACTGTCTTATTGACGATGAAACACAGATATTGCATCGGAATTAAATACAAAAGGCACAATGCCGACTTAAGAACAAGAAGACTGACTCTTCTTACTGACTATGCTTTGAACCATTCCTGCGACACTAGTCATAGATTCCGATGCTTAACTTCAGGATTACTGTATCCCTCTGACCTTCTTATTGACGATGAAACACAGAAATTGCATCCGAATTAAATACAAAAGGCACAATGCCGACTTAAGTACAAGAAGACTGACTCTTCTTACTGTCTATGTTTTGAACCATCCCTGTGACACTAGTTATAGTTTCCGATTCTTCACTCCAGGTTTACTGTATCCCTTGGTCCTTCTTATTGACGAAGAAGCACAGAAATTGCATCGGAATTTAATGCAAAAGGCACAATGCCGACTTAAGTACAAGAAGATTGACTCTTATTACTGACTCTGTTTTGGACCATTCCTGTGATATAGTTATAAATTCCGATGCTTCACTTCGGGTTTACTGTGTACCTTGGACCATCTTATTGACGATGAAACACAGAAATTGCATCGGATATAAATAGAAAAGGCACAATGTCGACTTAAGTACAAGAAGACTGACTCTTCTTACTGTCTATGTTTTGAACCATTCCTGTGACACTAGTTATAGATTCCGATGCTTCACTCCAGGTTTACTATATCCCTTGGACCTTCTTATTGACGATGAAACACAGAAATTGCATCGGAATTAAACAGAAAAGGCATAATGCCGACTTAAGTACAAGAAGACTGACGCTTCTTACTGACTATGCTTTGAACCATTCCTGTAACACTAGTTATAGATTCCGATGCTTCACTTCAGGTTTACTGTACACCTTGGACCTTCTTATTGACTATGAAACTCAGAAATCGCATCGGAATTACATACAAAAGGCACAATTTTGACTTAAGTACAAGAAGACTGACTCTTCCTACTGTCTATATTTTGAACCATTCCGGTGACACTAGTTATAGATTCCGATGCTTCAATTTAGGTTTACTGTATCAGTCTGACCTTATTGCCGAGGAAACATAGAAATTGAATCGGATTTAAAAACAAAAGGCACAATGCCGAGTTAAGGACAAGAAGACTGACCCTTCTTACTATCTACGTTTTGAACCAGTCCTGTGACACTAGTTATAGATTTCAATGCTTCACTTCAGGTTTAGTGTTTCCCTTGGACCTTCTTATTGACGATGAAACACAGATATTGCATCGGAATTAAATACAAAAGGCACAATGCCGACTTATGTACAAGAAGACTGACTCTTCCTACTGTCTATGTTTTGAAACATTTCTGTGACACTAGTTATAGATTCCGATGCTTCACTTCAGGTTTACTGTATCCCACGGACCTTCTTATTGTCGATGAAACACAGAAATTGCATCGGAATTCAATACAAAAGGCACAAGGCTGACTTAATTACAAGGAGACTGACTCTTCTTACTGACTATGCTTTGAACCAATCCTTTGACTCTAGTTATAGATTCCGATGCTTAACTTCAGGATTACTGTATCCCTCTGACCTTCTTAGTGACGATGAAACACAGAAATTGCATCGGAATTAAATACAAAAGCACAATGCCGATTTAAGTACAAGAATACTGACTCATCTTACTGTCTATGATTTGCACCATTCCTGTGACACTAGTTATAGATTCCGATGCTTCACTTCAGGTTTACTGTATCCCTTGGACCTTGTTATTTACAATGAATCACAGAAATTGCATCGGAATTAAATACAAAAGGCACAATGCCGACTTAAGTACAAGAAGACTGACTCTTCTTACTGTCTATAATTTGAACCATTCCAGTGACTCTAGTTATAGATTCCGATGCTTCACTTCATGTTTACTGTATCCCTTGGACCTTCTTATTGACGATGAAACACAGAAATTGCATCGGAATTAAATACAAAAGGCACAATGCCTACTTAAGTACAAGATTACTGACTCATCTTACTGTCTATGTTTTGAAACGTCCCTGTGACACTAGTTACAGATTACGATGTTTCACTCCAGGTTGACTCTATCCCTCGGACCTTCTTTTTGACGATGAAACACAGAAATTGCATCGGAATTAAATACAAAAGGCACAATGCCGACTTAAGTACAAGAAGACTGTCTCTTCTTACTGTCTATCATTTGAACCATCCCTGTGACACTAGTTATAGATTCCGATGCTTCTCTGCAGGTTTACTGTGTCCCTTAGACCTTCTTATTGACGACGAAACACAGAAATTACATCGGAATTAAATACAATAGGCACAATGCCGACTTAAGTACAAGAAGACTGACTCTTCCTACTGTCTATGTTTTGAAACATTTCTGTGACACTAGTTATAGAGTCCGATGCTTCACTTCAGGTTTACTGTATCCCTTGGACCTTCTTATTGACGGTGAAACACAGAAATTGCATCGGAATTAAATACGAAAGGCACAATGCCAACATAAGTTCAAGAAGACTGACTCTTCTTACTGACTATGTTTTGAACCATTCCTGTGACACTAGTTATAGATTCCGATGCCTAACTTCAGGATTACTGTATCCCTTGCACCTTCTTATTGACGATGAAACACAGAAATTGGTTCGGAATTCGATACAAAAGGCACAATGCCGACTTAACTACAAGAATACTGACTTTTCTTACTGTCTATGCTTTGAAACATTCCTGTGACACTAATTATAGATTCCGATGCTTCACTTCAGGTTTACTGTTTCCCTTGGACCTTCTTATTGACGATGAAACACAGATATTGCATCGGAATTAAATACAAAATGCACAATGCCGACTTAACTACAAGAATACTGACTCTTCTTACTGACTATGCTTTGAACCATTCCTCTGACACTAGTCATAGATTCCGCTGCTTAACTTCAGGATTACTGTATGCCTCTGACCTTCTTATTGACGATGAAACACAGAAATTGCATCCGAGTTATATACAAAAGGCACAATGCAGACTTAAGTACAAGAAGACTGACTCTTCCTACTGTCTATGTTTTGAACCATTAATGTGACACTAGTTATAGACTCCGATGCTTCACTCCAGGTTTACTGTATCCCTTGGAACTTCTTATTGACGATGAAACACAGAAATTGGTTCGGAATTCAATACAAAAGGCACAATGCCGACTTAAGTACAAGAAGACTGACTCTTCTTACTGTTTATGTTAGAACCATTCCTGTGACACTAGTTAGAGATTCCGATGCGTCACTTCAGGTTTACTGTATCCCTCTGACCTTCTTATTGACGGTGAAATACAGATATGGCATCGGAATTAAATACGAAAAGCTCAATGCCAACTTAAGTACAAGAAGACTGACTCTTCTTCCTGACTATGTTTTGCCCCATTCCTGTGACACTAGTTGTAGATTCCGATGCTTCACTTCAGGTTTACTGTATCCCTTGGACCTTCTTATTGACGATGAAACGCAGAAATTGCATCGGAATTAAATACAAAAGACACAATGCCGACTTAAGTACAAGAAGACTGACTCTTCCAACTGTCTATGTTTTGAAACATTCCTGTGACACTAGTTATACATTCCGAGGCCTCACTTCAGGTTTACTGTATCACTCTGACCGTCTTATTGACGATGAAACACAGAAATTGCATCGGGATTAAATACAAAAGGCACAATGCCGAATTAAGTACAAAAAGACTGACACTTCTTACTGTCTATGCTTTTAACCATTCCAGTGACACTAGTTATAGACTCCGATGCTTCACAACAGGTTTACTGTATCCCTTCGACCTTCTTATTGACGATGAAACACAGAAATTGCATCGGAATTAAATACAAAAGGCACAATGCCGACTTAAGTACAAGAAGACTGACTCTTCTTACTGTCTATGCTTTGAACCATCCCTCTGACACTAGTTATAGATTCCGATGCTTCACTGCAGGCTTACTATGTCCCTAGGACCTTCTTATTGACGATGAAACACAGAAATTACATCGGAATTAAATACAACAGGCACAATGCCGACTTGAGTACAAGAAGACTGACTCTTCCTACTGTCTATGTTTTGAACCATTCCTGTGACACTAGTTATAGATTCCGATTCTTCACTTCAGGTTTACTGTATCCCTTGGACCGTCTTATTGACGATGAAACACAGATATTGCATCGCAATTAAATACAAAAGGCACAATGCCGACTTAAGAACAAGAAGACTGACTCTTCTTACTGACTATGCTTTGAACCATTCCTGCGACACTAGTCATAGATTCCGATGCTTAACTTCAGGATTACTGTATCCCTCTGACCTTCTTATTGACGATGAAACACAGAAATTGCATCCGAATTAAATACAAAAGGCACAATGCCGACTTAAGTACAAGAAGACTGACTCTTCTTACTGTCTATGTTTTGAACCATCCCTGTGACACTAGTTATAGTTTCCGATTCTTCACTCCAGGTTTACTGTATCCCTTGGTCCTTCTTATTGACGAAGAAACACAGAAATTGCATCGGAATTTAATGCAAAAGGCACAATGCCGACTTAAGTACAAGAAGACTGACTCTTATTAATGACTATGTTTTGGACCATTCCTGTGACACTAGTTATAAATTCCGATGCTTCAATTTAGGTTTACTGTATCCCTCTGACCTTATTGCCGATGAAACACAGAAATTGCATCGGAATTAGAAACAAAAGGCACAATGCCGACTTAAGGACAAGAAGACTGACCCTTCTTACTATCTATGTTTTGAACCAGTCCTGTGACTCTAGTTATAGATTCCGATGCTTCACTTCAGGTTTACTGTGTCCCTTAGACCTTCTTATTGACGATGAAACACAGAAATTGCATCGGAATTAAATAGAAAAGGCACAATTTTGACTTAAGTACAAGAAGACTGACTCTTCCTACTGTCTATATTTTGAACCATTCCGGTGACACTAGTTATAGATTCCGATGCTTCAATTTAGGTTTACTGTATCAGTCTGACCTTATTGCCTATGAAACATAGAAATTGAATCGGAATTAAATACAAAAGGCACAATGCCGACTTAAGGACAAGAATACTGACCCTTCTTACTATCTATGTTTTGAACCAGTCCTGTGACACTAGTTATAGATTTCAATGCTTCACTTCAGGTTTAGTGTTTCCCTTGGACCTTCTTATTGACGATGAAACACAGAAATTGCATCGGAATTAAATACAAAAGGCACAATGCCGACTTATGTACAAGATGACTGACTCTTCCTACTGTCTATGTTTTGAAACATTTCTGTGACACTAGTTATAGAGTCCGATGCTTCACTTCAGGTTTACTGTATCCCTTGGACCTTCTTATTGACGGTGAAACACAGAAATTGCATCGGAATTAAATACGAAAGGCACAATGCCAACATAAGTTCAAGAAGACTGACTCTTCTTACTGACTATGTTTTGAACCATTCCTGTGACACTAGTTATAGATTCCGATGCCTAACTTCAGCTTTACTGTATCCCTTGCACCTTCTTATTGACGATGAAACACAGAAATTGGTTCGGAATTCGATACAAAAGGCACAATGCCGACTTAACTACAAGAATACTGACTTTTCTTACTGTCTATGCTTTGAAACATTCCTGTGACACTAATTATAGATTCCGATGCTTCACTTCAGGTTTACTGTTTCCCTTGGACCCTCTTATTGACGATGAAACACAGAAATTGCATCGGAATTAAATACAAAATGCACAATGCCGACTTAACTACAAGAATACTGACTCTTCTTTCTGACTATGCTTTGAACCATTCCAGTGACACAAGTTATAGATTCCGATGCCTAACTTCAGGATTACTGTATCCCACTGACCTTGTTAGTGACGATGAATCACAGAAATTGTATCCGAATTAAATAGGAAAAGCACAATGCCGACTTAAGTACTAGAAGACTGACTCTTCCTACTGTCTATGTTTTGAACCACTGCTAAGACCCTTGTTATAGATTCCGATGCTTCACTTCAGGTTTACTGTATCCCACGGACCTTCTTATTGTCGATGAAACACAGAAATTGCATCGGAATTCAATACAAAAGGCACAAGGCTGACTTAATTACAAGGAGACTGACTCTTCTTACTGACTATGCTTTGAACCATTCCTTTGACTCTAGTTATAGATTCCGATGCTTAACTTCAGGATTACTGTATCCCCCTGACCTTCTTAGTGACGATGAAACACAGAAATTGCATCGGAATTAAATACAAAAGGCACAATGCCTACTTAAGTACAAGAATACTGACTCATCTTACTGTCTATGTTTTGAAACGTCCCTGTGACACTAGTTACAGATTACGATGTTTCACTCCAGGTTGACTGTATCCCTTGGACCTTGTTATTTACGATGAATCACAGAAATTGCATCCGAATTAAATACAAAAGGCACAATGCCGACTTAAGTACAAGAAGACTGACTCTTCTTACTGTCTATAATTTGAACCATTCCAGTGACTCTAGTTATAGATTCCGATGCTTCACTTCATGTTTACTGTATCCCTTGGACCTTCTTATTGACGATGAAACACAGAAATTGCATCGGAATTAAATACAAAAGGCACAATGCCTACTTAAGTACATGAATACTGACTCATCTTACTGTCTATGTTTTGAAATGTCCCTGTGACACTAGTTACAGATTACGATGTTTCACTCCAGGTTGACTGTATCCCTCGGACCTTCTTTTTGACGATGAAACACAGAAATTCCATCGGAATTAAATACAAAAGGCACAATGCCGACTTAAGTACAAGAAGACTGACTCTTCTTACTGTCTATCATTTGAACCATCCCTGTGACACTAATTATAGATTCCGATGCTTCACTGCAGGTTTACTGTGTCCCTTAGACCTTCTTATTGACGACGAAACACAGAAATTACATCGGAATTAAATACAATAGGCACAATGGCGACTTAAGTACAAGAAGACAGACTCTTCCTACTGTCTATGTTTTGAACCATTAATGTGACACTAGTTATAGACTCCGATGCTTCACTCCAGGTTTACTATATCCCTTGGAACTTCTTATTGACGATGAAACACAGAAATTGGTTCGGAATTCAATACAAAAGGCACAATGCCGACTTAAATACAAGAAGACTGACTCTTCTTACTGTCTATGTTAGAACCATTCCTGTGACACTAGTTAGAGATTCCGATGCTTCACTTCAGGTTTACTGTATCCCTCTGACCTTCTTAGTGACGATGAAACACAGAAATGGCATCGGAATTAAATACGAAAAGCACAATGCCAACTTAAGTACAAGAAGACTGACTCTTCTTCCTGACTATGTTTTGCCCCATTCCTGTGACACTAGTTGTAGATTCCGATGCTTCACTTCAGGTTTATTGTATCCCTTGGACCTTCTTATTGACGATGAAACGCAGAAATTGCATCGGAATTAAATACAAAAGACACAATGCCGAATTAAGTACAAGAAGACTGACTCTTCCAACTGTCTATGTTTTGAAACATTCCTGTGACACTAGTTATACATTCCGATGCCTCACTTCAGGTTTACTGTATCACTCTGACCGTCTTATTGACGACGGAAACATAGAAATTGCATCGGAATTAAATACAAAAGGCACAATGCCGAATTAAGTACAAAAAGACTGACACTTCTTACTGTCTATGCTTTTAACCATTCCTGTGACACTAGTTATAGACTCCGATGCTTCACAACAGGTTTACTGTATCCCTTCGACCTTCTTATTGACGATGAAACACAGAAATTGCATCGGAATTAAATTCAAAAGGCACAATGTCGACTTAAGTACAAGAAGACTGACTCTTCTTACTGTCTATGCTTTGAACCATCCCTCTGACACTAGTTATAGATTCCGATGCTTCACTGCAGGCTTACTATGTCCCTTAGACCTTCTTATTGACGATGAAACACAGAAATTACATCGGAATTAAATACAACAGGCACAATGCCGACTTGAGTACAAGAAGACAGACTCTTCCTACTGTCTATGTTTTGAACCATTCCTGTGACACTAGTTATAGATTCCGATTCTTCACTTCAGGTTTACTGTATCCCTTGGACCGTCTTATTGACGATGAAACACAGATATTGCATCGCAATTAAATACAAAAGGCACAATGCCGACTTAAGAACAAGAAGACTGACTCTTCTTACTGACTATGCTTTGAACCATTCCTGCGACACTAGTCATAGATTCCGATGCTTAACTTCAGGATTACTGTATCCCTCTGACCTTCTTATTGACGATGAGACACAGAAATTGCATCCGAATTAAATACAAAAGGCACAATGCCGACTTAAGTACAAGAAGACTGACTCTTCTTACTGTCTATGTTTTGAACCATCCCTGTGACACTAGTTATAGTTTCCGATTCTTCACTCCAGGTTTACTGTATCCCTTGGTCCTTCTTATTGACGAAGAAACACAGAAATTGCATCGGAATTTAATGCAAAAGGCACAATGCCGACTTAAGTACAAGAAGACTGACTCTTATTAATGACTATGTTTTGGACCATTCCTGTGACACTAGTTATGAATTTCGATGCTTCACTTCGGGTTTACTGTATCCCTTGGACCATCTTATTGACGATGAAACACAGAAATTGCATCGGATATAATTAGGAAAGGCACAATGTCGACTTAAGTACAAGAAGACTGACTCTTCTTACTGTCTATGTTTTGAACCATTCCTGTGACACTAGTTATAGATTCCGATGCTTCACTCCAGGTTTACTATATCCCTTGGACCTTCTTATTGACGATGAAACACAGAAATTGCATCGGAATTAAATAGAAAAGGCACAATTTTGACTTAAGTACAAGAAGACTGACTCTTCCTACTGTCTATATTTTGAACCATTCCGGTGACACTAGTTATAGATTCCGATGCTTCAATTTAGGTTTACTGTATCAGTCTGACCTTATTGCCTATGCTACATAGAAATTGATTCGGAATTAAATACAAAAGGCACAATGCCGACTTAAGGACAAGAAGACTGACCCTTCTTACTATCTATGTTTTGAACCAGTCCTGTGACACTAGTTACAGATTTCAATACTTCACTTCAGGTTTAGTGTTTCCCTTGGACCTTCTTATTGACGATGAAACACAGAAATTGCATCGGAATTAAATACAACAGGCACAATGCCGACTTATGTACAAGAAGACTGACTCTTCCTACTGTCTATGTTTTGAAACATTTCTGTGACACTAGTTATAGAGTCCGATGCTTCACTTCAGGTTTACTGTATCCCATGGACCTTCTTATTGTCGGTGAAACACAGAAATAGCATCGGAATTAAATACGAAAGGCACAATGCCAACATAAGTTCAAGAAGACTGACTCTTCTTACTGACTATGTTTTGAACCATTTCTGTGACACTAGTTATAGATTCCGATGCCTAACTTCAGGATTACTGTATCCCTTGCACCTTCTTATTGACGATGAAACGCAGAAGTTGGTTCGGAATTCGGTACAAAAGGCACAATGCCGACTTAACTACAAGAATACTGACTCTTCTTACTGTCTATGCTTTGAACCATTCCTGTGACACTAATTATAGATTCCGATGCTTCACTTCAGGTTTACTGTTTCCCTTGGACCTTCTTATTGACAATGAAACACAGAAATTGCATCGGAATTAAATACAAAATGCACAATGCCGACTTATATACAAGAAGACTGACTCTTCCTACTGGCTATGTTTTGAACCATTTCTGTGAAACTGGTTATAGAGTCCGATGCTTCACTTCAGGTTTACTGTATCCCTTGGACCTTGTTATTTACGATGAATCACAGAAATTGCATCGGAATTAAATACAAAAGGCACAATGCTGACTTAAGTACAAGAAGACCGACTCTTCTAACTGTCTATAATTTGAACCATTCCAGTGACACTAGTTATAGATTCTGATGCTTCACTTCAGGTTTACTGTATCCCATGGACCATCTTATTGACGATGAAACACAGAAAGTGCATCGGAATTAAATACAAAAGGCACAATGCCGACTTAACTACAAGAAGACTGACTCTTCTTACTCACTATGCTTTGAACCATTCCTGTGACTCTAGTTATAGATTCCGATGCTTAACTTCAAGATTACTGTATCCCTCTGACGTTCTTAGTGACGATGAAACACAGAAATTGCATCGGAATTAAATACAAAAAGCACAATGCCGACTTAAGTACAAGAATACTGACTCATCTTACTGTCTACGAATTGCACCATTCCTGTGACACTGTGCTTCACTTCAGGTTTACTGTATCCCTTGGACCTTGTTATTTACGATGAATCACAGAAATTGCATCGGAATTAAATACAAAAGGCACAATGCTGACTTAAGTACGAGAAGACTGACTCTTCTTACTGTCTATAATTTGAACCATTCCAGTGACACTAGTTATAGATTCCGATGCTTCACTTCATGTTTACTGTATCCCTTGGACCTTTTTTATTGACGATGAAACACAGAAATTGCATCGGAATTAAATACAAAAGGCACAATGCCGACTTCAGTACAAGAAGACTCACTCTTCCTACTGCCTATGTTTTGAACCATAACTGTGACACTAGTTACAGATTCCGATGCTTCACTCCAGGTTTACTGTATCCCTTGGACCTTCTTATTGACGGTGAAACACAGAAATTGCATCGGAATTAAATACAAAAGGAACAATGCCAACTTAAGTACAAGAAGACTGACTCTTCTTCCTGACTATGTTTTGAACCATTCCTGTGACACTAGTTGTAGATTCCGATGCTTCACTTCAGGTTTACTGTATCCCTTGGACCTTCTTATTGACGATGAAACACAGAAATAGCATCGGAATTAAATTCAAAAGACACATTGCCGACTTAAGTACAAGAAGACTGACTCTTCCAACTGTCTATGTTTTGAACCATTCCTGAGACACTAGTTATAGATTCCGATGCTTCCCTTCAGGTTTACTGTTTCCCCCTGACCGTCTTATTGACGATGAAACACAGAAGTTGCATCGGAATTAAATACAAAAGGCAAAATGCCGACTTAAGTACTAGAAGACTGACTCTTCCTACTGTCTATGTTTTGAACCATTCCTAAGACACTTGTTATATATTCCGATGCTTCACTTCAGGTTTACTGTATCCCTTGGACCTTCTTATTGTCGATGAAACACAGAAATTGCATCTTAATTCGATACAAAAGGCACAAGGCCGACTTAACTACAAGAAGACTGACTCTTCCTACACTCTATGTTTTGAACCATTCGAGTGACACTAGTTAGGGATTCCGATTCTTCACTTCAGGTTTACTCTATCCCTTGGACCGTGTTATTGCCGATGAAACACAGAAATTGCATCGGAAATAAATACAAAAATCACAATACCGACTGAAGAACAAGAAGACTGACTCTTCTTATGGACTATGCTTTGAACCATTCCTGTGACACTAGTCATAGATTCCGATGCTTAACTTCAGGATTACTGTATCCCTTTGACCTTCTTATTGACGATGAAACACAGAAAGTGCATCCGAATTAAATACAAAAGGCACAGTGCCGACTTAAGTACAAGAAGTCTGACTCTTTTTACTGTCTATGTTTTGAACCATCCCTGTGACACTAATTATAGTTTCCGATGCTTCACTCCAGGTTTACTGTATCCCTTGGTCCTTGTTATTGACGAAGAAACACAGAAATTGCATCGGAATTATATATAAAAGGCACAATGCCGACTTAAGTACAAGATGAATGACTCTTATTAATGACTATGTTTTGGACCATACCTGTGACACTAGTTATAAATTCCGATGCTTAACTTCGGGTTTACTGTATCCCTTGGACCATCTTATTGACGATGAAACACAGAAATTGCATCGGATATAAATAGAAAAGGCACAATGTAGACTTAAGTACAAGAAGACTGACGCTTCTCACTGACTATGCTTTGAACCATTGCTCCGACACTAGTTATAGATTCCGATGCTTCACTTCAGGTTTACTGTACACCTTGGACCTTCATATTGACTATGAAACACAGAAATCGCATCGGAATTAAATACAAAAGGCACAAAGCCGACTTAAGTACAAGAAGACTGACTCTTCCTACTGTCTATATTTTGAACCATTCCTGTGACAACTAGTTATAGATTCCGATGCTTCAATTTAGGTTTACTGTATCCCTCTGACCTTATTGCCGATGAAACACAGAAATTGCATCGGAATTAAATACAAAAGGGACAATGCCGACTTAAGGACAAGAAGACTGACCCTTCTTACTATCTATGTTTTGAACCAGTCCTGTGACACTAGTTATAGATTCCGATGCTTCACTTCAGGTTTACTGTTTCCCTTGGACCTTCTTATTGACGATGAAACACAGAAATTGCATCGGAGTTAAATACAAAAAGCACAATGCCGACTTATGTACAAGAAGACTAACTCTTCCTACTGTCTATGTTTTGAACCATTTCTGTGACACTAGTTATAGTGTCCGTTGCTTCACTTCCGGTTTACTGTATCCCTTGGGACTTCTTATTGACGGTCAAACACAGAAATTGCATCGGATTTAATTTCGAAAGGCACAATGCCAACTTAAGTTCAAGAAGACTGACTCTTCTTACTGACTATGTTTTGAACCATTCCTATGACGCTAGTTATAGATTCCGATGCATCACTTCAGGTTTACTGTATCCTTCAGACCTTCTTATTGACGATGAAACACAGAAATTGCATCGGAATTAAATAGAAAAGGCAGTATGCCGACTTAAGTACAAGAAGACTGACTCTTCTTACAGTCTATCCTTTGAACCATTCCTGTGACACTAGTTATAGATTCCGATGCTTCACTTCAGGTTTACTGTATCACTTGCACCTTCTTATTGACGATGAAACACAGAAATTGGTTCGGAATTCAATACAAAAGGCACAATGCCGACTTAACTACAAGAAGACTGACTCTTCTTACTGACTATGCTTTGAACCATTCCAGTGACACTAGTTATAGATTCCGATGCCTACCTTCAGGATTACTGTATCCCACTGACCTTGTTAGTGACGATGAAACACAGAAATTGCATCGGAATTAAATACAAAAAGCACAATGCCGACTTAAGTACAAGAATACTGACTCATCATACTCTCTATGATTTGCACCATTCCTGTGACACTAGTTATAGATTCCGATGCTTCACTTCAGGTTTACTGTTCCCCTTGGACCTTCTTATTGACGATGAAACACAGAAATTGCATTGGAATTAAATACAAAAGGCACAATGCCGACTTATGTACAAGAAGACTGATTCTTCCTACTGTCTATGTTTTGAACCATTTCTGTGACACTAGTTATAGAGTCCCATGCTTCACTTCAGGTTTACTGTATCCCTTGGACCTTGTTATTTACGATGAATCACAGAAATTGCATCGGAATTAAATACAAAAGGCACAATGCCAACTTAAGTACAAGAAGACCGACTCTTCTTACTGTCTATAATTTGAACCATTCCAGTGACACTAGTTATACATTCCGATGCTTCACTTCAGGTTTACTGTATCCCTTGGACCTTCTTATTGACGATGAATCACAGAAAGTGCATCGGAATTAAATACAAAAGGCACAATGCCGACTTAACTACAAGAAGACTGACTCTTCTTACTGACTATGCTTTGAACCATTCCTGTGAGTCTACTTATAGATTCCGATGCTTAACTTCAGGATTACTGTATCCCTCTGACCTTCTTAGTGACGATGAAACACAGAAATTGCATCGGAATTAAATACAGAAAGCACAATGCCGACTTCAGTACAAGAATATTGACTCATCTTATTGTCTATGAATTGCACCATTCCTGTGACACTAGTTATAGATTCCGATGATTCACTTCAGGTTTACTATATCCCTTGGACCTAGTTATTTACTATGAATCACAGAAATTGAATCGGAATTAAATACAAAAGGCACAATGCCGACTTAAGTACACGAAGACTGACTCTTCTTCCTGACTATGTTTTGAACCATTCCTGTGACACTAGTTGTAGATTCCGATGCTTCACTTCAGGTATACTGTATCCCTTGGACCTTCTTATTGACGATGAAACACAGAAATAGCATCGGAGTTAAATACAAAAGACACAATGCCGACTTAAGAGTAAGAAGACTGAATCTTCCCACTGTCTTAGTTTTGAACCATTACTGTGACACTAGTTATAGATTCCGATGTTTCACTCAAGGTTTACTGTATCCCTTGGACCTTCTTATTGACGGTGAAAAACAGAAATTGCATCGGAATTAAATACGATAGGCACATTGCCAACTTAAGTACAAGAAGACTGACTCTTCTTCCTGACTATGTTTTGAACCATTCCTGTGACACTAGTTGTAGATTCCGATGCTTCACTTCAGTTTTACTGTATCCCTTGGACCTTCTTATTGACGATGAAACAAAGAAATAGCTTCGGAATTAAATACAAAAGACACAATGCCGACTTAAGTACTAGAAGACTAACTCTTCCTACTGTCTATGTTTTGAACCATTCCTAAGTGACTTGTTATAGATTCCGATGCTTCACTTCAGGTTTACTGTATCCCTTGGACCTTCTTAGTGTCGATGAAACACAGAAATTGCATCGGAATTCAATACAAAAGGCACAAGGCCGACTTAACTACAAGAAGACTGACTCTTCTTACTGACTATGCTTTGAACCATTCCTGTGACTCTAGTTATAGATTCCGATGCTTAACTTCCGGATTACTGTATCCCTCTGACCTTCTTAGTGACGATGAAACATAGAAATTGCATCGGAATTAAATACAAAAAGCACAATGCCAACTTAAGTACAAAAATACTGACTCATCTTACTGTCTATGTTTTGAACCGTCCCTGTGACACTAGTTATAGATTCCGATGTTTCACTCCAGGTTGACTGTATCCCTTGGACCTTCTTATTGACGATGAAACACAGAAATTGCATCGGAATTAAATACAAAATTCACAATGCCGACTTAAGTACAAGAAGACTGACCCTTCTTACTGACTGTGACACTAGTTATAGATTCCGTTGCTTCACTTCAGGTTTACTGTATCCCTCTGACCTTCTTATTGACGATGAAACACAGAAATTGCATCGGAATTAAATACAAAAGGCACAATGCCGAATTAAGTACAAGAAGATTGACTCTTCTTACTGTCTATGCTTTGAACCATCCCTGTGACACTAGTTATAGATTCCGATGTTTCACTTCAGGTTTACTTTATCCCGTGGACCGTGTTATTGACGATGAAACACAGATATTGCATCGGAAATAAATACAAAAAGCACAATACCGACTTAAGAACAAGAAGACTGACTCTTCTTATGGACTATACTTTGAACCATTCCTGTGGCACTAGTCACAGATTCCGATGCTTAACTTCAGGATTACTGTATCCCTCTGACCTTCTTATTGACGATGAAACACAGAAATTGCATCCGTATTAAATACAAAAGGCACAATGCCGACTTAAGTACAAGATGTCTGACTCTTCTTACTGTCTATGTTTTGAACCATCCCTGTGACACTAGTTATAGTTTCCGATGCTTCACTCCAGGTTTACTGTATCCCTTGGTCCTTCTTATTGACGAAGAAACACAGAAATTGCATCGGAATTAAATACAAAAGGCACAATGCCGACTTATGTACAAGAAGACTGACTCTTATTAATGACTATGTTTTGGACCATTCCTGTGACACTAGTTATAAATTCCGATGCTTCACTTCTGGTTTACTGTATCCCTTGGACCATCTTATTGACGATGAAACAGGGATATTGCATCGGATATAAATAGAAAAGGCACAATGTCGACTTAAGTACAAGAAAACTGACGCTTCCCACTGACTATGCTTTGAACCATTCCTGTGACACTAGTTATAGATTCCGATGCTTCACTTCAGGTTTACTGTACACCTTCGACCTTCTTATTGACTATGAAACACAGAAATCGCATCGGAATTAAATACAAAAGGCACAATGCCGACTTAAGTACAAGAAGACTGACTCTTCCTACTGTCTATATTTTGAACCATTCCTGTGACACTAGTTATAGATTCCGATGCTTCAATTTAGGTTTACTGTATCCCTCTGACCTTATTGCCGATGAAACACAGAAATTGCATCGGAATTAAATACAAAAGGCACAATGCCGACTTAAGGACAAGAAGACTGACCCTTCTTACTATATATGTTCTGAACCATTCCTGTGACACTAGTTATAGATTCCGATGCTTCACTTCAGGTTTACTGTTTCCCTTGGACCTTCTTATTGACGATGAAACACAGAAATTGCATCGGAATTAAATACAAAATGCACAATGCCGACTTATGTACAAGAAGACTAACTCTTCCTACTGTCTATGTTTTGAACCATTTCTGTGACACCAGTTATAGAGTCCGTTGCTTCACTTCAGGTTTACTGTATCCCTTGGGCCTTCTTATTGACGGTGAAATACAGAAATTGCTTCGGAATTAAATACGAAAGGCACAATGCCAACTTAAGTTCAAAAAGACTGACTCTTCTTACTGACTATGTTTTGAACCGTTCCTGTGACACTAGTTATAGATTCCGATGCTACACGTCAGGTTTACTGTATCCTTCTGACCTTCTTATTGACGATGAAACACAGAAATTGCATCGGAATTAAATAGAAAAGGTAGTATGCCGACTTAAGTACAAGAAGACTGACTCTTCTTACTGTCTATGCTTTGAACCTTTCCTGTGACACTAGTTATAGATTCCGATGCTTCACTTCAGGTTTACTGTATCCCTTGCATTTTCTTATTGACGATGAAACACAGAAATTGGTTCGGAATTCAATACAAAAGGCACAATGCCGACTTAACTACAAGAAGACTGACTCTTCTTACTGACTATGCTTTGAACCATTCCAGTGACACTAGTTACAGATTCCGATGCCTACCTTCAGGATTACTGTATCCCACTGACCTTGTTAGTGACGATGAAACACAGAAATTGCATCGGAATTATATACAAAAACACAATGCCGACTTAAGTACAAGAATACTGACTCATCTTACTGTCTATGATTTGCACCATTCCTGTGACACTAGTTATAGATTCCGATGCTTCACATCAGGTTTACTGTATCCCTTGGACCTTGTTATATACGATGAATCACAGACATTGCATCGGAATTAAATACAAAAGGCACAATGCCAACTTATGTACAAGAATACTGACTCTTCCTACTGTCTATGTTTTAAACCATTTCTGTGACACTAGTTATAGATTCCGATGCTTCACTTCAGGTTTACTGTATCCCTTGGACCTTCTTATTGACGATGAAACACAGAAAGTGCATCGGAATTAAATACAAAAGGCACAATGCCGACTTAACTACAAGAAGACTGACTCTTCTTACTGACTATGCTTTGAACCATTCCTGTGACTCTAGTTATAGATTCCGATGCTTAACTTCCGGATTACTGTATCCCTCTGAGCTTCTTAGTGACGATGAAACACAGAAATTGCATCGGAATTAAATACAAAAAGCACAATGCCGACTTAAGTACAAGAATACTGACTCATCTTATTGTCTATGAATTGCACCATTCCTGTGACACTAGTTATAGATTCCGATGCTTCACTTCAGGTTTACTGTATCTCTTGGTCCTTGTTATTTACGATGAATCACAGAAATAGCATCGGAATTAAATAGAAAAGGCACAATGCCGACTTAAGTACAAGAAGACTGACTCTTCTTACTGTCTATAATATGAACCATTCCAGTGACAATAGTTATAGATTCCGATGCTTCACTTCATGTTTACTGTATCCCTTGGACCTCCTTATTGACGATGAAACACAGAAATTGCATCGGAATTAAATACAAAAGGCACAAGGCCGACTTAAGTACAAGAAGACTGACTCCTCCTACTGTCTATGTTTTGAACCATTACTGTGACACTAGTTAAAGATTCCGATGCTTCACTCCAGGTTTACTGTATCCCTTGGACCTTCTTATTGACGGTGAAAGACAGAAATTGCATCGGAATTAAATAGGAAAGGCACATTGCCAACTTAAGTACAAGAAGACTGACTCTTCTTCCTGACTATGTTTTGAACCATTCCTGTGACACTAGTTGTATATTCCGATACTTCACTTCAGGTTTACTGTATCCCTTGGACCTTCTTATTGAAGATGAAACACAGAAATAGCATCGGAATTAAATACAAAAGACACAATGCCGACTTAAGTACAAGAAGACTGACTCTTCCAAAAGACTATGTTTTGAACCATTCCTGAGAAACTAGTTATAGATTCCGATGCTTCACTTCTGGTTTACTGTATCCCCCTGACCGTCTTATTGACGATGAAAAACAGAAATTGCATCCCAATTAAATAGAAGAGGCACAATGCCGACTTCAGTACAAGAAGACTGACTCTTCCTACTGTCTATGTTTTGAACCATTCCTAAGACACTTGTTATAGATTCCGATGCTTCACTTCAGGTTTACTGTATCCCTTGCACCTTCTTATTGTCGATGAAACACAGAAATTGCATCGGAATTCAATACAAAAGGCACAAGGCCGACTTAACTACAAGAAGACTGACTCTTCTTACTGACTATGCTTTGAACCATTCCTGTTACTCTAGTTATAGATTCCGATGCTTAACATCCGGATTACTGTATCCCTCTGGCCTTCTTAGTGACGATGAAACACAGAAATTGCATCGGTACTAAATACAAAAAGCACAATGCCGACTTAAGTACAAGAATACTGACTCATCTTACTGTCTATGTTTTGAACCGTCCCTGTGACACTAGTTATAGATTCCGATGTTTCACTCCAGTTTGACTGTATCCCATGGACCTTCTTATTGACGATGAAACACATAAATTGCATCGGAATTAAATACAAAATGCACAATGCCGACTTAAGTACAAGAAGACTGACCCTTCTTACTGACTGTGTTTTGAACCATTCCTGTGACACTAGTTATAGATTCCGTTGCTTCACTTCAGGTTTACTGTATCCCTCTGACCTTCTTATTGACGATGAAACACAGAAATTGCATCGGAATTAAATACAAAATTCACAATGCCGAATGAAGTACAAGAAGACTGACTCTTCTTACTGTGTATGCTTTTAACCATTCCTGTGACACTAGTTATAGACTCCGATGCTTCACTCCAGGTTTACTGTATCCCTTCGACCTTCTTATTGACGATGAAACACAGAAATTGCATCGGAATTAAATACAAAAGGCACAATGCCGACTTAAGTACAAGAAGACTGACTCTTCTTACTGTCTATGCTTTGAACCATCCCTGTGACACTAGTTATAGATTCCGATGTTTCACTTCAGGTTTACTGTATCCCGTGGACCGTGTTATTGACGATGAAACACAGAAATTGCATCGGAAATAAATACAAAAAGCACAATACCGACTTAAGAACAAGAAGACTGACTCTTCTTATGGACTATGCTTTGAACCATTCCTGTGACACTAGTCATAGATTCCGATGCTTAACTTCAGGATTACTGTATCCCTCTGGCCTTCTTATTGACGATGAAACACAGATATTGCATCCGTATTAAATACAAAAGGCATAACGCCGACTTAAGTACTAGAAGTCTGACTCTTCTTACTGTCTATGTTTTGAACCATCCCTGTGACACTAGTTATAGTTTCCGATGCTTCACTCCAGGTTTACTGTATCCCTTGGTCCATCTGATTGACGAAGAAACACAGAAATTGCATCGGAATTAAATACAAAAGGCACAATGTCGACTTAAGTACAAGAAGACTGACGCTTCTCACTCACTATGCTTTGAATCATTCCTGTGACACTAGTTATAGATTCCGATGCTTCACTTCAGGTTTACTGTACACCTTGGACCTTCCTATTGACTATGAAACACAGAAATCGCATCGGAATTAAATACAAAACGCACAATGCCGACTTAAGTACAAGAAGACTGACTCTTCCTAATGTCTATAGTTTGAACCATTATTGTGACACTAGTTATAGATTCCGATGCTTCAATTTAGGTTTACTGTATCCCTCTGACCTTATTGCCGATGAAACACAGAAATTGCATCGGAATTAAATACAAAAGGCACAATGCCGACTTAAGGACAAGAAGACTGACACTTCTTACTATCTATGTTTTTAACCAGTCCTGTGACACTAGTTATAGATTCCGATGCTTCACTTCAGGTTTACTGTTTCCCTTGGACCTTCTTATTGATGATGAAACACAGAAATTGCATCGGAATTAAATACAAAAGGCACAATCCCGACTTATGTACAAGAAGACTAACTCTTCCTACTGTCTATGTTTTGAACCATTTCTGTGACACTAGTTATAGAGTCCGTTGCTTCACTTCAGGTTTACTGTATCCCTTGGGCCTTCTTATTGACGGTGAAACACAGAAATTGCATCGGAATTAAATACGAAAGGCACAATGCCAACTTATGTTCAAGAAGAATGACTCTTCTTACTGACTATGTTTTGAACTGTTCCAGTGACACTAGTTATAGATTCCGATGCTTCACGTCAGGTTTACTGTATCCTTCTGACCTTCTTATTGACGATGAAACACAGAAATTGCATCGGAATTAAATAGAAAAGGCAGGATGCCGACTTAAGTACAAGAAGACTGACTCTTCTTACTGTCTATGCTTTGAACCATTCCTGTGACACCAGTTATAGATTCCGATGCTTCACTTCAGGTTTGCTGCATCCCTTGCACCTTCTTATTGACGATGAACCACAGAAATTGGTTCGGAATTCAATACAAAAAGCACAATGCCGACTTAAGTACAAGAATACTGACTCATCTTACTGTCTATGATTTGCACCATTCCTGTGACACTAGTTATAGATTCCGATGCTTCACTTCAGGTTTACTGTTTCTCTTGGACCTTCTTATTGACGATGAAACACAGAAATCGCATCGGAATTAAATACAAAAGGCACAATGCCGACTTATGTACAAGAAGACTGACTCTTCCTACTGTCTATTTTTTGAACCATTTCTGTGACACTAGTTATTGAGTCCGATGCTTCACTTCAGGTTTACTGTATCCCTTGGACCTTGTTATTTACGATGAATCACAGAAATTGCATCGGAATTAAATACAAAAGGCACAATTCCGACTTAAGTACAAGAAGACCGACTCTTCTTACTGTCTATAATTTGAACCATTCCAGTGACACTAGTTATAAATTCCGATGCTTCACTTCATGTTTACTGTATCCCTTGAACCTTCTTATTGACGATGAAACACTGAAATTGCATCGGAATTAAATACAAAAAGCACAATGCCGACTTAAGTACAAGAATACTGACTCATCTTACTGTCTATGTTTTGAACCGTCCCTGAGGCACTAGTTATAGATTCCGATGTTTCACTTCAGGTTGACTGTATCCCTTGGACCTTCTTATTGACGATGAAACACAGAAATTGCATCGGAATTAAATATAAAATGCACAATGCCGACTTAAGTACAAGAAGACTGACCCTTCTTACTGACTGTTTTGAACCATTCCTGTGACACTAGTTATAGATTCCGTTGCTTCACTTCAGGTTTACTGTATCCCTCTGACCTTCTTATTGACGATGAAACACAGAAATTGCATCGGAATTAAATACAAAAGGCACAATGCCGAATTAAGTACAAGAAGACTGACTCTTCTTATTGTGTATGCTTTTAACCATTACTGTGACACTAGTCATAGATTCCGATGCTTAACTTCAGGATTACTGTATCCCTCTGATCTTCTTATTGACGATGAAACACAGAAATTGCATCCGTATTAATTACAAAAGGCACAATGCCGACTTAAGTACAAGATGTCTGACTCTTCTTACTGTCTATGTTTTGAACCATCCCGGTGACACTAGTTATAGTTTCCGATTACTGTATCCCTTGGTCCTTCTTATTGACGAAGAAACACAGAAATTGCATGGGAATTAAATACAAAAGGCACAATGCCGACTTAAGTACAAGAAGACTGACTCTTATTAATGACTATGTTTTGGACCATTCCTGTGACACTAGTTATAAATTCCAAAGCTTCATTTCGGGTTTACTGTATCCCTTGGACCATCTTATTGACGATGAAACAGGGAAATTGCATCGGATATAAATAGAAAAGGCACAATGTCGACTTAAGTACAAGAAGACTGACGCTTCTCACTGACTATGTTTTGAACCATACCTGTGACACTAGTTATAGATTCCATGCTTCACTTCTGGTTTACTGTACAGCTTGGACCTTCTTATTGACTAAGAAACACAGAAATCGCATCGGAATTAAATACAAAAGGCACAATGCCGACCTAAGTACAAGAAGACTGACTCTTCCTACTGTCTATATTTTGAACCATTCCTGTGACTCTAGTTACAGATTCCGATGCCTAACTTCCGGATTACTGTATCCCTCTGACCTTCTTAGTGACGATGAAACACAGAAATTGCATCGGAAATAAATACAAAAAGCACAATGCCGACTTAAGTACCAGAATACTGACTCATCTTATTGTCTATGAATTGCACCATTCCTGTGACACTAGTTATAGATTCCGATGCTTCACTTCAGGTTTACTGTATCCCTTGGACCTTGTTATTTACGATGAATCACAGAAATTGCATCGGAATTAAATACAAAAGGCACAATGCCGACTTAAGTACAAGAAGACTGACTCTTCTTACTGTCTATAATTAGAACCATTCCAGTGACACTAGTTATAGATTCCGATGCTTCACTTCATGTTTACTGTATCCCTTGGACCTTCTTATTGACGATGAAACACAGAAATTGCATCGGAATTAAATACAAAAGGCACAAGGCCGACTTAAGTACAAGAAGACTGACTCTTCCTACTGTCTATGTTTTGAACCTTTACTGTGACACTAGTTATAGATTCCGATGCTTTACTCCAGGTTTACTGTATCCCTTGGACCTTCTTATTGACGGTGACACACAGAAATTGCATCGGAATTAAATACGAAAGGCACATTGCCAACTTAAGTACAAGAAGACTGACTCTTCTTCCTGACTATGTTTTGAACCATTCCTGTGACACTAGTTGTAGATTCCGATGCTTCACTTCAGGTTTACTGTATCCCTTGGACCTTCTTATTGACGATGAAACACAGAAATAGCATCGGAATTAAATAGAAAAGACACAATGCCGACTTCAGTACAAGAAGACTGACCCTACCAACTGTCTATGTTTTGAACCATTCCTGAGACACTAGTTATAGATTCCCATGCTTCACTTCAGGTTTACTGTATCCCCCTGACCGTCTTTATTGACGATGAAACACAGAAATTGCATCCGAATTAAATAGAAAAGGCACAATGCCGACTTAAGTACTAGAAGACTGACTCTTCCTACTGTCTATGTTTTGAACCATGCCTAAGACACTTGTTATAGATTCCGATGCTTCACTTCAGGTTTACTGTATCCCTTGGAACTTCTTATTGTCGATGAAACACAGAAATTGCATCGGAATTCAATACAAAAGGCACAAGGCCGAGTTAACTACAAGAAGACTGACTCTTCTTAATGACTATGCTTTGAACCAGTCCTGTGACTCTAGTTATAGATTCCGATGCTTAACTTCCTGATTACTGTACCCCTCTGACCTTCTTAGTGACGATGAAACACAGAAATTGCATCGGAATTAAATACAAAAAGCACAATGCCGACTTAAGTACAAGAATACTGACTCATCTTACTGTCTATGTTTTGAACCGTCCCTGTGACCCTAGTTATAGATTCCGATGTTTCACTCCATGTTGACTGTATCCCTTGGACCTTCTTATTGACGATGAAACACAGAAATAGCATCGGAATTAAATACAAAATGCACAATGCCGACTTAAGTACAAGAAGACTGACTCTTCTTACTGACTGTGTTTTGAACCATTCCTGTGACACTAGTTATAGATTCTGTTGCTTCACTTCAGGTTTACTGTATCCCTCTGACCTTCTTATTGAGGATGAAACACAGAAATTGCATCGGAATTAAATACAAAAGGCACAATGCCGAATTAAGCACAAGAAAACTGACTCTTCTTATTGTGTATGCTTTTAACCATTACTGTGACACTAGTCATAGATTCCGATGCTTAACTTCAGGATTACTGTATCCCTCTGATCTTCTTATTGACGATGAAACACAGATATTGCATCCGTATTAATTACAAAAGGCACAATGCCGACTTAAGTACAAGATGTCTGACTCTTCTTACTGTCTATGTTTTGAACCATCCCGGTGACACTAGTTATAGTTTCCGATGCTACACTCCAGGATTACTGTATCCCTTGGTCCTTCTTATTGACGAAGAAACACAGAAATTGCATGGGAATTAAATACAAAAGGCACAATGCCGACTTAAGTACAAGAAAGCTGACTCTTATTAATGACTATGTTTTGGACCATTCCTGTGACACTAGTTATAAATTCCGAAGCTTCACTTCGGGTTTACTGTATCCCTTGGACCATCTTATTGACGATGAAACAGGGAAATTGCATCGGATATAAATAGAAAAGGCACAATGTCGACTTAAGTACAAGAAGACTGACGCTTCTCACTGACTATGTTTTGAACCATTCCTGTGACACTAGTTATAGATTTCATGCTTCACTTCAGGTTTACTGTACACCTTGGACCTTCTTATTGACTAAGAAACACAGAAATCGCATCGGAATTAAATACAAAAGGCACAATGCCGACTTAAGTACAAGAAGACTGACTCTTCCTACTGTCTATATTTTGAACCATTCCTGTGACACTAGTTACAGATTCCGATGCCTAACTTCCGGATTACTGTATCCCTCTGACCTTCTTAGTGACGATGAAACACAGAAATTGCATCGGAAATAAATACAAAAAGCACAATTCCGACTTAAGTACCAGAATACTGACTCATCTTATTGTCTATGAATTGCACCATTCCTGTGACACTAGTTATAGATTCCGATGCTTCACTTCAGGTTTACTGTATCCCTTGGACCTTGTTATTTACGATGAATCACAGAAATTGCATCGGAATTAAATACAAAAGGCACAATGCCGACTTAAGTACAAGAAGACTGACTCTTCTTACTGTCTATAATTAGAACCATTCCAGTGACACTAGTTATAGATTCCGATGCTTCCTTCATGTTTACTGTATCCCTTGGACCTTCTTATTGACGATGAAACACAGAAATTGCATCGGAATTAAATACAAAAGGCACAAGGCCGACTTAAGTACAAGAAGACTGACTCTTCCTACTGTCTATGTTTTGAACCATTACTGTGACACTAGTTATAGATTCCGATGCTTTACTCCAGGTTTACTGTATCCCTTGGACCTTCTTATTGACGGTGACACACAGAAATTGCATCGGAATTAAATACGAAAGGCACATTGCCAACTTAAGTACAAGAAGACTGACACTTCTTCCTGACTATGTTTTGAACCATTCCTGTGACACTAGTTGTAGATTCCGATGCTTCACTTCAGGTTTACTGTATCCCTTGGACCTTCTTATTGACGATGAAACACAGAAATAGCATCGGAATTAAATAGAAAAGACACAATGCCGACATTAGTACAAGAAGACTGACAATACCAACAGTCTATGTTTTGAACCATTCCTGAGACACTAGTTATAGATTCCCATGCTTCACTTCAGGTTTACTGTATCCCCCTGACCGTCTTAATTGACGATGAAACACAGAAATTGCATCCGAATTAAAGAGAAAAGGCACAATGCCGACTTAAGTACTAGAAGACTGACTCTTCCTACTGTCTAAGTTTTGAACCATTCCTAAGACACTTGTTATAGATTCCGATGCTTCACTTCAGGTTTACTGTATCCCTTGGACCTTCTCATTGTCGATGAAACACAGAAATTGCATCGGAATTCAATACAAAAGGCACAAGGCCGAGTTAACTACAAGAAGACTGACTCTTCTTAATGACTATGCTTTGAACCAGCCCTGTGACTCTAGTTATAGATTCCGATGCTTAACTTCCTGATTACTGTACCCCTCTGACCTTCTTAGTGACGATGAAACACAGAAATTGCATCGGAATTAAATACAAAAAGCACAGTGCCGACTTAAGTACAAGAATACTGACTCATCTTACTGTCTATGTTTTGAACCGTCCCTATGACCCTAGTTATAAATTCCGATGTTTCACTCCATGTTGACTGTATCCCTTGGACCTTCTTATTGACGATGAAACACAGAAATTGCATCGGAATTAAATACAAAATGCACAATGCCGACTTAAGTACAAAAAGACTGACTCTTCTTAATGACTATGTTTTGAAACATTCCTGTGACACTAGTTATAGAATCCGTTGCTTCACTTCAGGTTTACTGTATCCCTCTGACCTTCTTATTGACGATGAAACACAGAAATTGCATCGGAATTAAATACAAAAGGCACAATTCTGAATTAAGTACAAGAAGACTGACTCTTCTTACTGTCTATGCTTTGAACCATTCCTGTGACACTAGTTATAGACTCCGATGCTTCACTCCCGGTTTACTGTATCCCTTCGACCTTCTTATTGACGACGAAACACAGAAAATGCATCGGAATTAAATACAAAAGGCACAATGCCGACTTAAGTACATGAAGACTGACTCTTCTTACTGTCTATGCTTTGAACCATCCCTGTGACACTAGTTATAGATTCCGATGCTTCACTGCAGGTTTACTGTGTCCCTTAGACCTTCTTTTTGACGATGAAACACAGAAATTACATCGGAATTAAATACAACAGGCACAATGCCGACTTAAGTGCAAGAAGACTGACTCTTCTTACTGTCTATAGTTTGAACCATTCCAGTGACACTAGTTATAGATTCCGATGCTTTACTTCATGTTTACTGTATCCCTTGGACCTTCTTATTGACGATGAAACACAGAAATTGCATCGGAATTAAATACAAAATGCACAATGCCGACTTAAGTACAAGAAGACTGTCTCTTCCTACTGCCTATGTTTTGACCCATTCCAGTGACACTAGTTATAGATTCCGATGCTTCACTTCAGGTTTACTGTATCCCTTAAACCTTCTTATTGACGATTAAACGCAGAAATTGCATCGGAATTAAATACAAATGGCACAATGCCGAATTAAGTACAAGAAGAAAGACTCTTCTTACTGTCTATAGTTTGAACCATTCCAGTGACACTAGTTATAGATTCCGATGCTTCACTTCATGTTTACTGTATCCCTTGGACCTTCTTATTGACGGTGAAACACAGAAATTGCATTGGAATTAAATACGAAAGGCACAATGCCAACTTAAGTACAAGAAGACTGACTCTTCTTACTGACTATGTTTTGAACCATTCCAGAGACACTAGTTATAGATTCCGATGCTTCACATCAGGTTCACTGTATCCCTTAAACCTTCTTATTGACGATGAAACACAGAAATTGCATCGGAATTAAATACAAAAGACACAATACCGACTTAAGTACAAGAAGACTGACTCTTCCAACTGTCTATGTTTTGACCCATTTCTGTGACATTAGTTATAGAGTCCGATGCTTTACTTCAGGTTTACTGTATCCCTTGGACCTTCTTATTGACGGTAAAACACAGAAAGTGCATTGGAATTAAATACGAAAGGCACAATGCCAACTTAAGTACAAGAAGACTGACTCTTCTTCCTGACAATGTTTTGAACCATTCCTGTGACACTAGTTGTAGATTCCGATGCTTCACTTCAGGTTTACTGTATCCCTTGGACCTTCTTATTGACGGTGACACACAGAAATTGCATCGGAATTAAATACGAAAGGCACATTGCCAACTTAAGTACAAGAAGACTGACTCTTCTTCCTGACTATGTTTTGAACCATTCCTGTGACACTAGTTGTAGATTCCGATGCTTCACTTCAGGTTTACTGTATCCCTTGGACCTTCTTATTGACGATGAAACACAGAAATAGCAGCGGAATTAAATAGAAAAGACACAATGCCGACATTAGTACAAGAAGACTGACCCTACCAACTGTCTATGTTTTGAACCATTCCTGAGACACTAGTTATAGATTCCCACGCTTCACTTCAGGTTTACTGTATCCCCCTGACCGTCTTAATTGACGATGAAACACAGAAATAGCATCCGAATAAAATAGAAAAGGCACAATGCCGACTTAAGTACTAGAAGACTGACTCTTCCTACTGTCTATGTTTTGAACCATTCCTAAGACACTTGTTATAGATTCCGATGCTTCACTTCAGGTTTACTGTATCCCTTGGACCTTCTTATTGTCGATGAAACACAGATATTGCATCGGAATTCAATACAAAAGGCACAAGGCCGAGTTAACTACAAGAAGACTGACTCTTCTTAATGACTATGCTTTGAACCAGTCCTGTGACTCTAGTTATGGATTCCGATGCTTAACTTCCTGATTACTGTACCCCTCTGACCTTCTTAGTGACGATGAAACACAGAAATTGCATCGGAATTAAATACAAAAAGCACAATGCCGACTTAAGTACAAGAATACTGACTCATCTTACTGTCTATGTTTTGAACCGTCCCTGTGACCCTAGTTATAGATTCCGATGTTTCACTCCATGTTGACTGTATCCCTTGGACCTTCTTATTGACAATGAAACACAGAAATTGCATCGGAATTAAATACAAAATGCACAATGCCGACTTAAGTACAAGAAGACTGACTCTTCTTAATGACTATGTTTTGAAACATTCCTGTGACACTAGTTATAGAATCCGTTGCTTCACTTCAGGTTTACTGTATCCCTTCGACCTTCTTATTGACGACGAAACACAGAAATTGCATCGGAATTAAATACAAAAGGCACAATGCCGACTTAAGTACATGAAGACTGACTCTTCTTACTGTCTATGCTTTGAACCATCCCTGTGACACTAGTTATAGATTCCGATGCTTCACTGCCGGTTTACTGTGTCCCTTAGACCTTCTTTTTGACGATGAAACACAGAAATTACATCGGAATTAAATACAACAGGCACATTGCCGACTTAAGTGCAAGAAGACTGACTCTTCTTACTGTCTATAGTTTGAACCATTCCAGTGACACTAGTTATAGATTCCGATGCTTTACTTCATGTTTACTGTATCCCTTGGACCTTCTTATTGACGATGAAACACAGAAATTGCATCGGAATTAAATACAAAATGCACAATGCCGACTTAAGTACAAGAAGACTGTCTCTTCCTACTGCCTATGTTTTGACCCATTTCTGTGACATTAGTTATAGAGTCCGATGCTTCACTTCAGGTTTACAGTATCCCTTGGGCCTTCTTATTGACGGTGAAACACAGAAATTGCATTGGAATTAAATACGAAAGGCACAATGCCAACTTAAGTACAAGAAGACTGACTCTTCTTACTGACTATGATTTGACCCATTCCAGTGACACTAGTTATAGATTCCGATGCTTCACTTCAGGTTTACTGTAACCCTTAAACCTTCTTATTGACGATTAAACGCAGAAATTGCATCGGAATTAATTACAAATGGCACAATGCCGAATTAAGTACAAGAAGAAAGACTCTTCTTACTGTCTATAGTTTGAACCATTCCAGTGACACTAGTTATAGATTCCGATGCTTCACTTCATGTTTACTGTATCCCTTGGACCTTCTTATTGACGGTGAAACACAGAAATTGCATTGGAATTAAATACGAAAGTCACAATGCCAACTTAAGTACAAGAAGACTGACTCTTCTTACTGACTATGTTTTGAACCATTCCAGAGACACTAGTTATAGATTCCGATGCTTCACATCAGGTTTACTGTATCCCTTAAACCTTCTTATTGACGATGAAACACAGAAATTGCATCGGAATTAAATACAAAAGACACAAACCGACTAAAGTACAAGAAGACTGCCTCTTCCAACTGTCTATGTTTTGACCCATTTCTGTGACACTAGTTATAGAGTCCGATGCTTTACTTCAGGTTTACTGTATCCCTTGGACCTTCTTATTGACGGTAAAACGCAGAAAGTGCATTGGAATTAAATACGAAAGGCACAATGCCAACTTAAGTACAAGAAGACTGACTATTCTTACTGACTATGTTTTGAACCATTCCAGTGACGCTAGTTATAGATTCCGATGCTTCACATCAGGTTTACTGTATCCCTTAAACTTCTTATTGACGATGAAACGCAGAAATTGCATCGGAATTAAATACTAAAGACACAATGCCGACTTAAGTACAATTGACTGACACTTCTTACTGTCTATGCTTTTAACCATTCCTGTGACACTAGTTATAGACTCCGATGCTTCACTCCCGGTTTACTGTATCCCTTCGACCTTCTTATTGACGATGAAACACAGAAATTGCACCGGAATTAAATAGAAAAGGCACAATGACGACTTAAGTACTAGAAGACTGACTCTTCCTACTGTCTATGTTTTGAACCATTCATAAGACACTTGTTATAGATTCCGATGCTTCACTTCAGGTTTACTGTATCCCTTGGACCTTCTTATTGTCGATGAAACACAGAAATTGCATCGGAATTCAATACAAAAGGCACAAGGCCGACTTAACTACAAAAAGACTGACTCCTCTTACTAATTATGCTAGGAACCATTCCTGTGACTCTAGTTATAGATTCCGATGCTTAAGTTCCGGATTACTGTATCCCTCTGACCTTCTTATTGACGGTGAAACACAGAAATTGCATCGGAATTAAATACGAAAGGCACAATGCCAACTTAAGTACAAGAATACTGACCCATCTTACAGTCTATGATTTGCACCATTCCTGTGACACTAGTTATAGATTCCGATGCTTCACTTCAGGTTTACTGTTTCCCTTGGACCTTCTTATCGACGATGGAACACAGAAATTGCATCGGAATTAGATACAAAAGGCACAATGCCGACTTATGTACAAGAAGACTGACTCTTCCTACTGTCTATGTTTTAAACCATTTCTGTGACACTAGTTATAGAGTCCGATGCTTCACTTCAGGTTTACTGTATCCCTTAGACCTTGTTATTTACGATGAATCACAGAAATTGCATCGGAATTAAATACAAAAGGCACAATGCCGACTTAAGTACAAGAAGACTGACTATTCCAACTGTCTATGTTTTGAACCATTCCTGTGACACTAGTTATAGATTCCGTTGCTTCACTTCAGATTTACTGTATCCCCCTTACCTTCTTATTGACGATGAATCACAGAAATTGCATCGGAATTAAATACAAAAGGCACAATGCCGAATTAAGTACAAGTGGACTGACACTTCTTACTGTCTATGCTTTTAACCATTCCTGTGACACTAGTTATAGACTCCGATGCTTCACTCCAGGTTTACTGTATCCCTTCGACCTTCTTATTGACGATGAAACACAGAAATTGCATCGGAATTAAATACAAAAGGCACAATGCCGACGTAAGTACAAGAAGACTGACTCTTCTTACTGTCTATGTTTTGAACCATGACTGTGACACTAGTTATAGATTCCGATGCTTCACTGCAGGCTTACTGTGTCCCTTAGACCTTCTTATTGACGATGAAACACAGAAATTACATCGGAATTAAATACAATAGGCACAATGCCGACTTGAGTACAAGAAGACTGACTCTTCTTCCTGACTACGTTTTGAACCATTCCTGTGACACTAGTTGTAGATTCCGATGCTTCACTTCAGGTTTACTGTATCCCTTGGACCTTCTTATTGCCGATGAAACACAGAAATAGCATCGGAATTAAAAACAAAAGACACAATGCCGACTTAAGTACCAGAAGACTGACTCTTCCAACTGTCTATGCTTTGATCCATTCCTGTGACACTAGTTATAGATTCCGTTGCTTCACTTCAGGTTTACTGTAAACCCCTGACCGTCTTATTGACGATGAAACACAGAAATTGCTTCCGAAGTAAATAGAAAAGGCACAATGCCGAATTAAGTACTAGAAGACTGACTCTTCCTACTGTCTATGTTTTGAACCATTCCTAAGACACTTGTTATAGATTCCGATGCTTCACTTCAGTTTTACTGTATCCCTTGGACCGTGTTATTGACGATGAAACACAGAAATTGCATCCAAATTAAATACAAAAGGCACAATGCCGACTTAAGTACAAGAAGACTGACTTTTCATACTGTCTATAATTTGAACCATTCCAGTGACACTAGTTATAGATTCCGATGCTTCACTTTACGTTTACTGCATCCCTTGGACCTTCTTATTGACGATGAAACACAGAAATTGCATCGGAATTAAATACAAAAGGCACAATGCCAGCTTAAGTACAAGAAGACTGACTCTTCCTACTGTCTATATTTTGAACCATTAATGTGACACTAGTTATAGATTCCGATGCTTCACTCCATGTTTACTGCATCCCTTGGACCTTCTTATTGACGATGAAACACAGAAATTGCATCGGAATTAAATACAAAAGGCACAATGCCGACTTAAGTACAAAAAGACTGACTCTTCCTACTGTCTATATTTTGAACCATTCCTGTGACACTAGTTATAGATTCCGATGCTTCACTTCAGGTTTACTGTATCCCTCTGACCTTATTGCCGATGAAACACAGAAATTGCATCGGAATTAAATACAAAAGGCACAATACCGACTTAAGGACAAGAAGACTGACCCTTCTTACTATCTATGTTTGAACCATTTCTGTGACACTAGTTATAGAGTCCGATGCTTCACTTCAGGTTTACTGTATCCCTTGGACCTTGTTATTTACGATGAATCACAGAAATTGCATCGGAATTAAATACAAAAGGCACAATGCCGACTTAAGTACTACAAGACTGACTCTTCCAACTGTCCTTGTTTTGAACCATTCCTGTGACGCTAGTTATAGAATCCGATGCTTCACTTCAGGTTTACTGTATCCCTCTGACCGTCTTATTGACGAAGAAACACAGAAATTGCATCTGAATCAAATAGAAAAGGCACAATGCCGACTTAAGTACTAGAAGCCTGACTCTTCCTACTGTCTACGTTTTGAACCATTCCTAAGACACTTGTTATAGATTCCGATGCTTCACTTTAGGTTTACTGTATCCCTTGGACCTTCTTATTGTCGATGAAACACAGAAATTGCATCGGAATTCAATACAAAAGGCACAAGGCCAACTTAACTACAAGAAGAATGACTCCTCTTACTGACTATGCTTTGAACCATTCCTGTGACCCTAGTTATAGATTCCGATGTTTCACTCCAGGTTGACTGCATCCCTTGGACCGTCTTATTGACGATGAAACACAGAAATTGCATCGGAATTAAATACAAAAGGCACAATGCCGACTTAAGTACAAGAAGACTGACTCTTCTTACTGTCTATGTTTTGAACCACCCTGTGACACTAGTTATAGTTTCCGATGCTTCACTCCAGGTTTACTGTATCCCTTGGTCCTTCTTATTGACGAAGAAACACAGAAATTGCATCGGAATTAAATACAAAAGGCACAATGCCGACTTAAGTACAAAAAGACTGACTCTTCCTACTGTCTATATTTTGAACCATTCCTGTGACACTAGTTATAGATTCCGATGCTTCACTTCAGGTTTACTGTATCCCTCTGACCTTATTGCCACTGAAACACAGATATTGCATCGGAATTAAATACAAAAGGCACAATGCCGACTTAAGGACAAGAAGACTGACCCTTCTTACTATCTATGCTTTGAACCATTTCTGTGACACTAGTTATAGAGTCCGATGCTTCACTTCAGGTTTACTGTATCCCTTGGACCTTGTTATTTACGATGAATCACAGAAATTGCATCGGAATTAAATACAAAAGGCACAATGCCGACTTAAGTACTACAAGACTGACTCTTCCAACTGTCTATGTTTTGAACCATTCCTGTGACACTAGTTATACATTCCGATGCTTCACTTCAGGTTTACTGTATCCCTCTGACCGTCTTATTGACGATGAAACACAGAAATTACATCCGAATTAAATAGAAAAGGCACAATGCCGACTTAAGTACTGGAAGACTGACTCTTCTTACTGTCTATGCTTTGAACCATCCCTGTGACACTAGTTATATATTCCGATGCTTCACTGCAGGCTTACTGTGTCCCTTAGACCTTCTTATTGACGATGAAACACAGATATTACATCGGAATTAAATACAATAGGCACAATGCCGACTTGAGTACAAGAAGACTGACTCTTCTTCCTGACTACGTTTTGAACCATTCCTGTGACACTAGTTGTAGATTCCGATGCTTCACTTCAGGTTTACTGTATCCCTTGGATCTTCTTATTGCCGATGAAACACAGAAATAGCATTGGAATTAAATACAAAAGACACAATGCCGACTTAAGTACAAGAAGACTGACTCTTCCAACTGTCTATGCTTTGAACCATTCCTGTGACACTAGTTATAGATTCCGATGCTTCACTTCAGGTTTACTGTAAACCCCTGACCGTCTTATTGACGATGAAACACAGAAATTGCTTCCGAATTAAATAGAAAAGGCAAAATGCCGACTTAAGTACTAGAAGACTGACTCTTCCTACTGTCTATGTTTTGAACCATTCCTAAGACACTTGTTATAGATTCCGATGCTTCACTTCAGGTTTACTGTATCAATTGGACCTTCTTATTTTCGATCAAACACAGAAATTGCATCGGAATTCAATACAAAAGGCACAAGGCCGACTTAACTACAAGAAGACTGACTCTTCTTACTGACTATGCTTTGAACCATTCCTGTGACTCTAGTTATAGATTCCGATTCTTAACTTCCGGATTACTGTATCCCTCTGACCGTCTTAGTGACGATGAAACACAGAAATTGCATCGGAATGAAATACAAAAAGCACAATGCCGACTTAAGTACAAGAATACTGACTCATCTTACTGTCTATGTTTTGATTCGTCCCTGTGACACTAGTTATAGATTCCGATGTTTCACTCCAGGTTGACTGTATCCCTTGGACCTTCTTATTGACGATGAAACACAGAAATTGCATCGGAATTAAATACAAAAGGCACAATGCAGACTTAAGTACAAGAAGACTGACTCTTCTTACTGTCTATGCTTTGAAACATCCCTGTGACACTAGTTATAGATTCCGATGCTTAACTGCAGGTTTACTGTGTCCCTTAGACCTTCTTATTGACGATGAAACACAGAAATTACATCGGAATTAAATACAATAGGCACAATGCCGACTTAAGTACAAGAAGACTGACTCTTCCTACTGTCTATGTTTTGAACCATTCCTGTGACACTATATATAGATTCCGATGCTTCACTTCAGGTTTACTGTATCCCTCCGACCTTCTTATTGACGGTGAAACACAGAAATTTCATCGGAATTAAATACGAAAAGCACAATGCCAACTTAAGTACAAGAAGACTGACTCCTCTTCCTGACTATGTTTTGAACCATTCCTGTGACACTAGTTGTAGATTCCGATGCTTCACTTCAGGTTTACTGTATCCCTTGGACCTTGTTATTGACGATGAAACGCAGAAATTGCATCGGAATTAAATACAAAAGACACAATGCCGACTTAAGTACAAGAAGACTGACTCTTCAAACTGTCCATGCTTTGAACCATTCCTGTGACGCTAGTTATAGAATCCGATGCTTCACTTCAGGTTTACTGTATCCCTCTGACCGTCTTATTGACGAAGAAACACAGAAATTGCATCCGAATCAAATAGAAAAGGCACAATGCCGACTTAAGTACTAGAAGCCTGACTCTTCCTACTGTCTAAATTTTGAATCATTCCTAAGACACTTGTTATAGATTCCGATGCTTCACTTCAGGTTTACTGTATCCCTTGGACCTTCTTATTGTCGATGAAACACAGAAATTGCATCGGAATTCAATACAAAAGGCACAAGGCCAACTTAACTACAAAAAGACTGACTCCTCTTACTGACTATGCTTTGAACCATTCCTGTGACCCTAGTTTTAGATTCCGATGTTTCACTCCAGGTTGACTGTATCCCTTGGACCGTCTTATTGACGATGAAACACAGAAATTGCATCGGAATTAAATACAAAAGGCACAATGCCGACTTAAGTACAAGAAGACTGACTCTTCTTACTGTCTATGTTTTGAACCATCCCTGTGACACTAGTTATAGTTTCCGATGCTTCACTCCAGGTTTACTGTATCCCTTGGTCCTTCTTATTGACGAAGAAACACAGAAATTGCATCGGAAATTAATACAAAAGGCACAATGCCGACTTAAGTACAAGAAGAGTGACTCTTATTACTGACTATGTTTTGGACCATTCCTGTGACACTAGTTATAAATTCCGATGCTTCACTTCGCGTTTACTGTATCCCTTGGACCATCTTATTGACCATGAAACACAGAAATTGCATCGGATATAAATAGAAAAGGCACAATGTCGACTTAAGTACAAGAAGACTGAGTCTTCTTACTGTCTATATTTTGAACCATTCCTGTGACACTAGTCATAGATTCCGATGCTTCACTTCAGGTTTACTGTTTCCCTTGGACCTTCTTATTGACGATGAAACACAGAACTGGCATCGGAATTAAATACAAAAGGCACAATGCCGACTTCTGTACAAGAAGACTGACTCTTCTTACTGACTATGTTATGAACCATTCCTGTGACACTAGTTATAGATTCCGATGCTTCACTTCAGGTTTACTGTATACCTCTGACCTTCTTATTGACGATGAAACACAGAAATTGCATCGGAATTAAATAGAAAAGGCACAATGCCGACTTAAGTACAAGAAGACTGACTCTTCTTACTGTCTATGCTTTGAACCATTCCTGTCACACTAGTTATAGATTCCGATGCTTCACTTCAGGTTTACTGTATCCCTCTGACCTTCTTATTGACGGTGAAACACAGAAATTGCATCGGAATTAAATACGAAAGGCACAATGCCAACTTAAGTACAAGGAGACTGACTCTTCTTCCTGATTATGTTTTGAACCATTCCTGTGACACTAGTTGTAGATTCCGATGCTTCACTTGAGGTTTACTGTATCCCTTGGACCTTCTTATTGACGATGAAACGCAGAAATTGCATCGGAATTAAATACAAAAGACACAATGCCGACTTAAGTACAAGAAGACTGACTCTTCAAACTGTCCACGTTTTGAACCATTCCTGTGACGCTAGTTATAGATTCCGATGCTTCACTTCAGGTTTACTGTATCCCTCTGACCGTCTTATTAACGATGAAACACAGAAATTGCATCCGAATTAAATAGAAAAGGCACAATGCCGACTTAAGTACTAGAAGCCTGACTCTTCCTACTGTCTGTGCATTGAACCATTCCTAAGACACTTGTTATAGATTCCGATGCTTCACTTCAGGTTTACTGTATCCCTTGGACCTTCTTATTGTCGATGAAACACAGAAATTGCATCAGAATCCAATACAAAAGGCACAAGGCCGACTTAACTACAAGAAGACTGACTCCTCTTACTGACTATGTTTGAACCATTCCTGTGGCTCTAGTTATAGATTCCGGTGCTTAACTTCCGGATTACTGTATCCCTCTGACCTTCTTAGTAACGATGAAACACAGAAATTGCATCGGAATTAAATACAAAAAGCACAATGCCGAATTAAGTACAAGAATACTGACTCATCTTACAGTCTATGTTTTGAACCGTCCCTGTGACCCTAGTTATAAATTCCGATGTTTCACTCCATGTTGACTGTATCCCTTGGACCTTCTTATTGACGATGAAACACAGAAATTGCATCGGAATTAAATACAAAAGGCACAATGCCGACTTAAGTACAAGAAGAGTGACTCTTATTACTGACTATGTTTTGATCCATTAATGTGACACTAGTTATAGATTCCGATGCCTCACTCCAGGTTTACTGTATCCCTTGGACCTTCCTATTGACGATGAAACACAGAAATTGCATCGGAATTAAATACAAAAGGCACAATGCCGACTTAAGTACAAGAAGACTGACTCTTCTTACAGACTATGTTTTGAAGCATTCCTGTGACACTATTTATAGATTCCGATGCTTCACTACAGGTTTACTGTATCCCTCTGACTTTCTTATTGACGATGAAACAGAAATTGCATCGGAATTAAATACAAAAGGCCCAATGCCAACTTAAGTACAAGAAGACTGACTCTTCTTACTGTCTATGTTTGAACCATTCCTGTGACACTAGTTATAGATTCCGATGCTTCACTTCAGGTTTACTGTATCCCTCTGACCTTCTTATTGACGGTGAAACACAGAAATTTCATCGGAGTTAAATACGAAAAGCACAATGCCAACTTAAGTACAAGAAGACTGACTCCTCTTCCTGACTATGTTTTGAACCATTCCTGTGACACTAGTTGTAGATTCCGAAGCTCATTTCAGGTTTACTGTATCCCTTGGACCTTGTTATTGACGATGAAACGCAGAATTCGCATCGGAATTAAATACAAAAGACACAATGCCGACTTAAGTACAAGAAGACTGACTCTTCCAACTGTACATGCTTTGAACCATTCCTGTGACGCTAGTTATAGAATCCGATGCTTCACTTCAGGTTTACTGTATCCCTCTGAGCGTCTAATTGACGAAGAAACACAGAAATTGCATCCGAATCAAATAGAAAAGGCACAATGCCGACTTAAGTACTAGAAGCCAGACTCTTCCTACTGTCTATGTTTTGAACCATTCCTAAGACACTTGTTATAGATTCCGATGCTTCACTTCAGGTTTACTGTATCCCTTGGACCTTCTTATTGTCGATGAAACACAGAAATTGCATCGGAATTCAATACAAAAGGCACAAGGCCAACTTAACTACAAGAAGACTGACTCCTCTTACTGACTATGCTTTGAACCATTCCTGTGGCCCTAGTTATAGATTCCGATGTTTCACTCCAGGTTGACTGTATCCCTTGGACCGTCTTATTGACGATGAAACACAGAAATTGCATCGGAATTAAATACAAAAGGCACAATGCCGACTTAAGTACAAGAAGACTGACTCTTCTTACTGTCTATGTTTTGAACAATCCCTGTGACACTAGTTATAGTTTCCGATGCTTCACTCCAGGTTTACTGTATCCCTTGGTCCTTCTTATTGACGAAGAAACACAGAAATTGCATCGGAATTAAATACAAAAGGCACAATGCCGACTTAAGTACAAGAAGAGTGACTCTTATTACTGACTATGTTTTGGACCATTCCTGTGACACTAGTTATAAATTCCGATGCTTCACTTCGGGTTTACTGTATCCCTTGGACCATCTTATTGACCATGAAACACAGAAATTGCATCGGATATAAATAGAAAAGGCACAATGTCGACTTAAGTACAAGAAGACTGAGTCTTCTTACTGTCTATATTTTGAACCATTCCTGTGACACTAGTTATAGATTCCGATGCTTCACTTCAGGTTTACTGTATCCCTCTGACCTTATTTCCGATAAAACACAGAAATTGCATCGGAATTAAATACAAAAGGCACAATGCCGAATTAAGGACAAGAAGACTGACCCTTGTTACTATCTATGCTTTGAACCATTCCTGTGACACTAGTTATAGATTCCGATGCTTCACTTCAGGTTTACTGTTTCCCTTGGACCTTCTTATTGACGATGAAACACAGAACTTGCATCGGAATTAAATACAAAAGGCACAATGCCGACTTATGTACAAGAAGACTGACTCTTCTTACTGACTATGTTATGAACCATTCCTGTGACACTAGTTATAGATTCCGATGCTTCACTTCAGGTTTACTGTATACCTCTGACCATCTTATTGACGATGAAACTCAGATATTGCATCGGAATTAAATAGAAAAGGCACAATGCCGACTTAAGTACAAGAAGACTGACTCTTCTTACTGTCTATGCTTTGAACCATTCCTGTCACACTAGTTATAGATTCCGATGCTTCACTTCAGGTTTACTGTATCCCTCTGACCTTCTTATTGACTGTGAAACACAGAAATTGCATCGGAATTAAATACGAAAGGCACAATGCCAACTTAAGTACAAGAAGACTGACTCTTCTTCCTGATTATGTTTTGAACCATTCCTGTGACACTAGTTGTAGATTCCGACGCTTCACTTGAGGTTTACTGTATCCCTTGGACCTTCTTATTGACGATGAAACGCAGAAATTGCATCGGATTTAAATACAAAAGACACAATGCCGACTTAAGTACAAGAAAACTGACTCTTCCAACTGTCCACGATTTGAACCATTCCTGTGACGCTAGTTATAGATTCCGATGCTTCACTTCAGGTTTACTGTATCCCTCTGACCGTCTTATTGACGATGAAACACAGAAATTGCATCCGAATTAAATAGAAAAGGCACAATGCCGACTTAAGTACTAGAAGCCTGACTCTTCCTACTCTCTATGCTTTGAACCATTCCTAAGACACTTGTTATAGATTCCGATGCTTCACTTCAGGTTTACTGTATCTCTTGTACCTTCTTATTGTCGATGAAACACAGAAATTGCATCGGAATTCAATACAAAAGGCACAAGGCCGACTTAACTACAAGAAGACTGACTCCTCTTACTGACTATGCTTTGAACCATTCCTGTGACTCTAGTTATAGATTCCGGTGCTTAACTTCCGGATTACTGTATCCCTCTGACCTTCTTAGTAACGATGAAACACAGAAATTGCATCGGAATTAAATACAAAAAGCACAAAGCCGACTTAAGTACAAGAATACTGACTCATCTTACTGTCTAAGTTTTGAACCGCCCCTGTGACCCTGGTTATAAATTCCGATGTTTCACTCCATGTTGACTGTATCCCTTCGGCCTTCTTATTGACGATGAAACACAGAAATTGCATCCGAATTGAATACAAAATGCACAATGCCGACTTAAGTACAACAAGACTGACTCTTCTTACTATGTTTTGAACCACTCCTGTGACACTAGTCATAGATTCCGATGCTTAACTTCAGGATTACTGTATCCCACTGACCTTCTTATTGACGATGAAACACAGAAATTGCTTCCGAATTAAATACAAAATTCACAATGCCGACTTAAGTACAAGAAGACTGACTCTTCTTACTCTCTATGATTTGAACCATCCCTGTGACACTAGTTATAGTTTCCGATGCTTCACTCTAGGTTTACTGTATCCCTTGGTCCTTCTTATTGACGATGAAACACAGAAATTGCATCGGATATAAATAGAAAAGGCACAATGTCGACTTAAGTACAAGAAGACTGAGTCTTCTTACTGTCTATATTTTGAACCATTCCTGTGACACTAGTTATACATTCCGATGCTTCAATTCAGGTTTACTGTATCCCTCTGACCTTATTGCCGATGAAACACAGAAATTGCATCGGAATTAAATACAAAAGGCACAATGCCGACTTAAGGACAAGAAGGCTGACCCTTCTTACTATCTATGCTTTGAACCATTCCTGTGAAACTAGTTATAGATTCCGATGCTTCACTTCAGGTTTACTGTTTCCCTTGGACCTTCTTATTGACGATGAAACACAGAACTTGCATCGGAATTAAATACAAAAGGCACAATGCCGACTTATGTACAAGAAGACTGACTCTTCTTACTGTCTATGCTTTGAACCATTCCTGTCACACTAGTTATAGATTCCGATGCTTCACTTCAGGTTTACTGTATCCCTCTGACCTTCTTATTGACTGTGAAACACAGAAATTGCATCGGAATTAAATACGAAAGGCACAATGCCAACTTAAGTACAAGAAGACTGACTCTTCTTCCTGATTATGTTTTGAACCATTCCTGTGACACTAGTTGTAGATTCCGACGCTTCACTTGAGGTTTACTGTATCCCTTGGACCTTCTTATTGACGATGAAACGCAGAAATTGCATCGGATTTAAATACAAAAGACACAATGCCGACTTAAGTACAAGAAAACTGACTCTTCCAACTGTCCACGATTTGAACCATTCCTGTGACGCTAGTTATAGATTCCGATGCTTCACTTCAGGTTTACTGTATCCCTCTGACCGTCTTATTGACGATGAAACACAGAAATTGCATCCGAATTAAATAGAAAAGGCACAATGCCGACTTAAGTACTAGAAGCCTGACTCTTCCTACTCTCTATGCTTTGAACCATTCCTAAGACACTTGTTATAGATTCCGATGCTTCACTTCAGGTTTACTGTATCTCTTGTACCTTCTTATTGTCGATGAAACACAGAAATTGCATCGGAATTCAATACAAAAGGCACAAGGCCGACTTAACTACAAGAAGACTGACTCCTCTTACTGACTATGCTTTGAACCATTCCTGTGACTCTAGTTATAGATTCCGGTGCTTAACTTCCGGATTACTGTATCCCTCTGACCTTCTTAGTAACGATGAAACACAGAAATTGCATCGGAATTAAATACAAAAAGCACAAAGCCGACTTAAGTACAAGAATACTGACTCATCTTACTGTCTAAGTTTTGAACCGCCCCTGGGACCCTGGTTATAAATTCCGATGTTTCACTCCATGTTGACTGTATCCCTTCGGCCTTCTTATTGACGATGAAACACAGAAATTGCATCCGAATTGAATACAAAATGCACAATGCCGACTTAAGTACAACAAGACTGACTCTTCTTACTATGTTTTGAACCACTCCTGTGACACTAGTCATAGATTCCGATGCTTAACTTCAGGATTACTGTATCCCACTGACCTTCTTATTGACGATGAAACACAGAAATTGCTTCCGAATTAAATACAAAATTCACAATGCCGACTTAAGTACAAGAAGACTGACTCTTCTTACTCTCTATGATTTGAACCATCCCTGTGACACTAGTTATAGTTTCCGATGCTTCACTCTAGGTTTACTGTATCCCTTGGTCCTTCTTATTGACGATGAAACACAGAAATTGCATCGGATATAAATAGAAAAGGCACAATGTCGACTTAAGTACAAGAAGACTGAGTCTTCTTACTGTCTATATTTTGAACCATTCCTGTGACACTAGTTATACATTCCGATGCTTCAATTCAGGTTTACTGTATCCCTCTGACCTTATTGCCGATGAAACACAGAAATTGCATCGGAATTAAATACAAAAGGCACAATGCCGACTTAAGGACAAGAAGGCTGACCCTTCTTACTATCTATGCTTTGAACCATTCCTGTGAAACTAGTTATAGATTCCGATGCTTCACTTCAGGTTTACTGTTTCCCTTGGACCTTCTTATTGACGATGAAACACAGAACTTGCATCGGAATTAAATACAAAAGGCACAATGCCGACTTATGTACAAGAAGACTGACTCTTCTTACTGACTATGTTTTGAACCATTCCTGTGACACTAGTTATAGATTCCGATGCTTCACTTCAGGTTTACTGTATACCTCTGACTTTCTAATTGACGATGAAACACAGAAATTGCATCGGAATTAAATAGAAAAGGCACAATGCCGACTTAAGTACAAGAAGACTGACTCTTCTTACTGTCTATGCTTTGAACCATTCCTGTCACACTAGTTATAGATTCCGATGCTTCACTTCAGGTTTACTGTATCCCTCTGACCTTCTTATTGACGGTGAAACACAGAAATTGCATCGGAATTAAATACGAAAGGCACAATGCCAACTTAAGTACAAGAAGACTGACTCTTCTTCCTGATTATGTTTTGAACCATTCCTGTGACACTTGTTATAGATTCCGATGCTTCACTTCAGGTTTACTGTATCCCTTGGACCTTCTTGTTGTCGATGAAACACAGAAATTGCATCGGAATTCAATACAAAAGGCACAAGGCCGACTTAACTACAAGAAGACTGACTCCTCTTACTGACTATGATTTGAACCATTCCTGTGACTCTAGTTATAGATTCCGGTGCTTAACTTCCGGATTACTGTATCCCTCTGACCTTCTTAGTAACGATGAAACACAGGAATTGCATCGGAATTAAATACAAAAAGCACAATGCCGACTTAAGTACAAGAATACTGACTCATCTTACAGTCTATGTTTTGAACCGTCCCTGTGACCCTAGTTATAGATTCCGATGTTTCACTCCATGTTGACTGTATCCCTTGGACCTTCTTATTGACGATGAAACACAGAAATTGCATCCGAATTAAATACAATATGCACAATGCCGACTTAAGTACAACAAGACTGACTCTTCTTACTGACTATGTTTTGAACCACTCCAGTGACACTAGTCATAGATTCCGATGCTTCACTTCAGGTTTACTGTATCCCTCTGACCGTCTTATTGACGATGAAACACAGAAATTGCATCCGAATTAAATAGAAAAGACACAATGCCGACTTAAGTACTAGAAGCCTGACTCTTCCTACTGTCTATGCTTTGAACCGTTCCTAAGACACTTGTTATAGATTCCGATGCTTCACTTGAGGTTTACTGTTTCCCTTGGACCTTCTTATTGACGATGAAACGCAGAAATTGCATCGGAATTAAGTACAAAAGACACAATGCCGACTTAACTACAAGAAGACTGACTCTTCCAACTGTCCACGTTTTGAACCATTCCTGTGACGCTAGTTATAGATTCCGATGCTTCACTTCGGGTTTACTGTATCCCTTGGACCATCTTATTGACGATGAAACACAGAAATTGCATCGGATATAAATAGAAAAGGCACAATGTCGACTTAAGTACAAGAAGACCGACTCTTCTTAATGTCTATGTTTTAAACCATTCCTGTGACACTAGTTATAGATTCCGATGCTTCACTCCAGGTTTACTGTATCCCTTGGACCTTCTTATTGACGATGAAACCCAGAAAATGCATCGGAATTGAATAGAAAAAGGCACAATGCCGACTTAATTACAAGAGGACTGACGCTTCTTACTGACTATGTTTTGAACCATTCCTGTGACACTAGTTATAGATTCCGATGCTTCACTTCAGGTTTACTGTACACCATGGACCTTATTATTGACTATGAAACACAGAAATCGCATCGGAATTAAATACAAAAGGCACTATGCCGACTTAAGTACAAGAAGACTGACTCTTCCTACTGTCTATATTTTGACCATTCCTGTGACACTAGTTATAGATTCCGATGCTTCACTTCAGGATTACTGTATCCCTCTGACCTTCTTATTGACGATGAAACACAGAAATTGCATCGGTATTAAATAGAAAAGGCACAATGCCGACTTAAGTACAAGAAGACTGACTCTTCTTACTGTCTATGCTTTGAACCATTCCTGTCACACTAGTTATAGATTCCGATGCTTCACTTCAGGTTTACTGTATCCCTCTGACCTTCTTATTGACGGTGAAACACAGAGATTGCATCGGAATTAAATACAAAAGGCACAATGCCGACTTATGTACAAGAAGACTGACTCTTCCTACTGTCTATGTTTTGAACCATTTCTGTGACACTAGTTATAGAGTCCGATGCTTCACTTCAGGTTTGCTGTATCCCTCTGACCTTCTTATTGACAATCAAACACCGAAATTGCATCAGAATTAAATAGAAAAGACACAATGCCGACTTAAGTACAAGAAGACTGACTCTTCTTACTGTCTATGCTTTGAACCATTCCTGTGAAACTAGTTATAGTTTCCGATGCTTCACTCCAGGTTTACTATATCCCTTGGTCCTTCTTATTGACGAAGAAACACAGAAATTGCATCGGAATTAAATACAAAAGGCACAATGCCGACTTAAGGACAAGAAGAGTGACTCTTATTACTGACTAAGTTTTGGACCATTCCTGTGACACTAGTTATAAATTCCGATGCTTCACTTCGGGTTTACTGTATCCCTTGGACCATCTTATTGACCATGAAACACAGAAATTGCATCGGATATAAATAGAAAAGGCACAATGTCGACTTAAGTACAAGAAGACTGAGTCTTCTTACTGTCTATATTTTGAACCATTCCTGTGACACTAGTTATAGATTCCGATGCTTCACTTCAGGTTTACTGTATCCCTCTGACCTTATTGCCGATAAAACACAGAGATTGCATCGGAATTAAATACAAAAGGCACAATGCCGACTTAAGGACAAGAAGACTGACCCTTCTTACTATCTTTGCTTTGAACCAATCCTGTGACACTAGTTATAGATTCCGATGCTTCACTTCAGGTTTACTTTTTCCCTTGGACCTTCTTATTGACGATGAAACACAGAACTTGCATCGGAATTAAATACAAAAGGCAAAATGCCGACTTATGTACAAGAAGACTGACTCTTCTTACGGACTATGTTCTGAACCATTCCTGTGACACTAGTTACAGATTCCGATGCTTCACTTAAGGTTTACTGTATCCCTCTGACCTTCTTATTGACGGTGAAACACAGAAATTGCATCGGAATTAAATACGAAAGGCACAATGCCAACTTAAGTACAAGAAGACTGACTCTTCTTCCTGATTATGTTTTGAACTATTCCTGTGACACTAGTTGTAGATTCCGAAGCTTCACTTGAGGTTTACTGTATCCCTTAGACCTCCTTATTGACGATGAAACGCAGAAATTGCATCGGAATTAAATACAAAAGACACAATGCCGACTTAAGTACAAGAAGACTGACTCTTCCAAATGTCCACGTTTTGAACCATTCCTGTGACGCTAGTTATAGATTCCGATGCTTCACTTCAGGTTTACTGTATCCCTCTGACCGTCTTATTGACGATGAAACACAGAAATTGCATCCGAATTAAATAGAAAAGGCACAATGCCGACTTAAGTAATAGAAGCCTGACTCTTCCTACTGTCTATGCTTTGAACCATTCCTAAGACACTTGTTATAGATTCCGATGCTTCACTTCAGGTTTACTGTATCCCTTGGACCTTCTTATTGTCGATGAAACACAGAAATTGCATCGGAATTGAATACAAAAGGCACAATGCCGACTAAACTACAAGAAGACTGACTCCTCTTACTGACTATGCTTTGAACCATCCCTGTGACTCTAGTTATAGATTCCGGTGCTTAACTTCCGGATTACTGTATCCCTCTGACCTTCTTAGTAACGATGAAACACAGAAATTGCATCGGAATTAAATACAAAAAGCACAATGCCGACTTAAGTACAAGAATACTGACTAATCTTACAGTCTATGTTTTGAACCGTCCCTGTGACCCTAGTTATAGATTCTGATGTTTCACTCCATGTTGACAGTATCCCTTGGACCTTCTTATTGACGATGAAACACAGAAATTGCATCCGAATTAAATACAAAATGCACAATGCCGACTTAAGTACAACAAGACTGACTCTTCTTCCTGACTATGTTTTGAACCACTCCTGTGACACTAGTCATAGATTCCGATGCTTAACTTCAGGATTACTGTATCCCACTGTCCTTCTTATTGATGATGAAACACAGAAATTGCTTCCGAATTAAATACAAAATTCACAATGCCGACTTAAGTACAAGAGGACTGACTCTTCTTACTGTCTGTGATTTGAACCAACCCTGTGACACTAGTTATAGTTTCCGATGCTTCACTCTAGGTTTACTGTTTCCCTTGGTCCTTCTTATTGACGATGAAACACAGAAATTGCATCGGATATAAATAGAAAAGGCACAATGCCGACTTAAGTACAAGAAGACTGAGTCTTCTTACTGTCTATATTTTGAACCATTCCTGTGACACTAGTTATAGATTCCGATGCTTCACTTCAGGTTTACTGTATCCCTCTGACCTTATTGCCGATGAAACACAGAAATTGCATCGGAATTAAATACAAAAGGCACAATGCCGACTTAAGGACAAGAAGACTGACCCTTCTTACTATCTATGCTTTGAACCATTCCTGTGACACTAGTTATAGATTCCGATGCTTCACTTCAGGTTTACTGTTTCCCTTGGACCTTCTTATTGACGATGAAACACAGAACTTGCATCGGAATTAAATACAAAAGGCACAATGCCGACTTATGTACAAGAAGACTGACTCTTCTTACTGACTATGTTTTGAACCATTCCTGTGACACTAGTTATAGATTCCGATGCTTCATTTCAGGTTTACTGTATACCTCTGACCTTCTTATTGACGATGAAACACAGAAATTGCATCGGAATTAAATAGAAAAGGCACAATGAAGACTTAAGTACAAGAAGACTGACTCTTCTTACTGTCTATGCTTTGAACCATTCCTGTCACACTAGTTATAGATTCCGATGCTTCACTTCAGGTTTACTGTATCCCTCTGACCTTCTTATTGACGGTGAAACACAGAAATGGCATCGGAATTAAATACGAAAGGCACAATGCCAACTTAAGTACAAGAAGACTGACTCTTCTTCCTGATTATGTTTTGAACTATTCCTGTGACACTAGTTGTAGATTCCGATGCTTCACTTGATGTTTACTGTATCCCTTGGACCTTCTTATTGACGATGAAACGCAGAAATTGCATCGGAATTAAATACAAAAGACACAATGCCGACTTAAGTACAAGAAGACTGACTCTTCCAACTGTCCACGTTTTGAACCATTCCTGTGACGCTAGTTATAGATTCCGATGCTTCACTTCAGGTTTACTGTATCCCTCTGACCGTCTTATTGACGATGAAACACAGAAATTGCATCGGAATTCAATACAAAAGGCACAAGGCCGACTTAACTACAAGAAGACCGACTCCTCTTACTGACTATGCTTTGAACCATTCCTGTGACTCTAGTTATAGATTCCGGTGCTTAACTTCCGGATTACTGTATCCCTCTGACCTTCTTAGTAACGATGAAACACAGAAATTGCATCGGAATTAAATACAAAAAGCACAATGCCGACTTAAATACAAGAATACTGACTCATCTTACAGTCTATGTTTTGAACCGTCCCTGTGACCCTAGTTATAGATTCCGATGTTTCACTCCATGTTGACTGTATCCCTTGGACCTTCTTATTGACGATGAAACACAGAAATTGCATCCGAATTAAATACAATATGCACAATGCCGACTTAAGTACAACAAGACTGACTCTTCTTACTGACTATGTTTTGAACCACTACTGTGACACTAGTTTATAGATTCCGATGCTTAACTTCAGGATTACTGTATCCCACTGACCTTCTTATTGACGATGAAACACAGAAATTGCTTCCGAATTAAATACAAAATTCACAATGCCGACTTAAGTACAAGAAGACTGACTCTTCTTACTGTCTATGATTTGAACCATCCCTGTGACACTAGTTATAGTTTCCGATGCTTCACTCTAGGTTTACTGTATCCGTTGGTCCTTCTTATTGACGAAGAAACACAGAAATTGCATCGGAATTAAATAGAAAAGGCACAATGCCGACTTAAGTACAAGAAGACTGACTCTTATAACTGACTATGTTTTGGACCATTCCTGTGACACTAGTTATAAATTCCGATGCTTCACTTCGGGTTTACTGTATCCCTTGGACCATCTTATTGACGATGAAACACAGAAATTGCATCGGATATAAATAGAAAAGGCACAATGTCGACTTAAGTACAAGAAGACCGACTCTTCTTACTGTCTGTGTTTTAAACCATTCCTGTGACACTAGTTATAGATTCCGAGGCTTCACTCCAGGTTTACTGTATCCCTTGGACCTTCTTATTGACGATGAAACCCAGAAAATGCATCGGAATTAAATAGAAAAGGCTCAATGCCGACTTAATTACAAGAGGACTGACGCTTCTTACTGACTATGTTTTGAACCATTCCTGTGACACAAGTTAAAGATTCCGATGCTTCACTTCAGGTTTACTGTACACCATGGACCTTATTATTGACTGTGAAACCCAGAAATCGCATCGGAATTAAATACAAAAGGCACTATGCCGACTTAAGTACAAGAAGACTGACTCTTCCTAATGTCTATATTTTGAACCATTCCTGTGACACTAGTTATAGATTCCGATGCTTCACTTCAGGTATACTGTTTCCCTTGGACCTTCTTATTGACGATGAAACACAGAAATTGCATCGGAATTAAATACAAAAGGCACAATGCCGACTTATGTACAAGAAGACTGACTCTTCCTACTGTCTATGTTTTGAACCATTTCTGTGACACTAGATATAGAGTCCGATGCTTCACTTCAGGTTTACTGTATCCCTCTGACCGTCTTATTGACGATGAAACACAGAAATTGCATCCGAATTAAATAGAAAAGGCACAATGCCGACTTAAGTACTAGAAGCCTGACTCTTCCTACTGTCTATGCTTTGAACCATTCCTAAGACACTTGTTATAGATTCCGATGCTTCACTTCAGGTTTACTGTATCCCTTGGACCTTCTTATTGTCGATGAAACACAGAAATTGCATCGGAATTCAATATAAAAGGCACAAGGCCGACTTAACTACAAGAAGACTGACTCCTCTTACTGACTATCCTTTGAACCATTCCTGTGACTCTAGTTATAGATTCCGGTGCTTAACTTCCGGATTACTGTATCCCTCTGACCTTCTTAGTAACGATGAAACACAAAAATTGCATCGGAATTAAATACAAAAAGCACAATGCCGACTTAAGTACAAGAATACTGACTCATCTTACAGTCTATGTTTTGAACCGTCCCTGTGACCCTAGTTATAGATTCCGATGTTTCACTCCATGTTGACTGTATCCCTTGGACCTTCTTATTGACGATGAAACACAGAAATTGCATCCGAATTAAATACAAAATGCACAATGCCGACTTAAGGACAAGAAGACTGACCCTTCTTACTATCTATGCTTTGAACCATTCCTGTGACACTAGTTATAGATTCCGATGCTTCACTTCAGGTTTACTGTTTCCCTTGGACCTTCTTATTGACGATGAAACACAGAACTTGCATCGGAATTAAATACAAAAGGCACAATGTCGACTTATGTACAAGAAGACTGACTCTTCTTACTGACTATGTTTTGAACTATTCCTGTGACACTAGTTATAGATTCCGATGCTTCACTTCAGGTTTACTGTATACCTGTGACCTTCTTATTGACGATGAAACACAGAAATTGCATCGGAATTAAATAGAAAAGGCACAATGCCGACTTAAGTACAAGGAGACTGACTCTTCTTACTGTCTATGCTTTGAACCATTCCTGTCACACTAGTTATAGATTCCGATGCTTCACTTCAGTTTTACTGTTCCCTCTGAGCTTCTTATTGACGGTGAAACACAGAAATTGCATCGGAATTAAATACGAAAGGCACAATGCCAACTTTAGTACAAGAAGACTGACTCTTCTTCCTGATTATGTTTTGAACTATTCCTGTGACACTAGTTGTAGATTCCGATGCTTCACTTGAGGTTTACTGTATCCCTTGGACCTTCTTATTGAAGATGAAACGCAGAAATTGCATCGGAATTAAATACAAAAGACATATTGCCGACTTAACTACAAGAAGACTGACTCCTCTTACTGACTATGCTTTGAACCATTCCTGTGACTCTAGTTATAGATTCCGGTGCTTCACTTCCGGATTACTGTATCCCTCTGACCTTAGTAACGATGAAACACAGAAATTGCATCGGAATTAAATACAAAAAGCACAATGCCGACTTAAGTACAAAAATACTGACTCATCTTACAGTCTATGTTTTGAACCGTCCCTGTGACCCTAGTCATAGATTCCGATGTTTCACTCCATGTTGACTGTATCCCTTGGACCTTCTTATTGACGATGAAACACAGAAATTGCATCCGAATTAAATACAATATGCACAATGCCGACTTAAGTACAACAAGACTGACTCTTCTTACTGACTATGTTTTGAACCACTCCTGTGACACTAGTCATAGATTCCGATGCTTAACTTCAGGATTACTGTATCCCACTGACCTTCTTATTGACGATGAAACACAGAAATTGCTTCCGAATTAAATACAAAATTCACAATGCCGACTTAAGTACAAGAAGACTGACTCTTCTTACTGTCTATGATTTGAACCATCCCTGTGACACTAGTTATGGTTTCCGATGCTTCACTCTAGGTTTACTGTATCCCTTGGTCCTTCTTATTGACGAAGAAACACAGAAATTGCATCGGAATTAAATAGAAAAGGCACAATGCCGACTTAAGTACAAGAAGACTGACTCTTATTACTGACTATGTTTTGGACCATTCCTGTGACACTAGTTATAAATTCCGATGCTTCACTTCGGGTTTACTGTATCCCTTGGACCATCTTATTGACGATGAAACACAGAAATTGCATCGGATATAAATAGAAAAGGACCAATGTCGACTTAAGTACAAGAAGACCGACTCTTCTTACTGTCTATGTTTTAAACCATTCCTGTGACACTAGTTATAGATTCCGATGCTTCACTCCAGGTTTACTGTATCCCTTGGACCTTCTTATTGACGATGAAACCCAGAAAATGCATCGGAATTAAATAGAAAAGGCACAATGCCGACTTAATTGCAAGAGGACTGACGCTTCTTACTGACAATGTTTTGAACCATTCCTGTGACACTAGTTATAGATTCCGATGCTTCACTTCAGGTTTACTGTACACCATGGACCTTATTATTGACTATGAAACACAGAAATCGCAACGGAATTAAATACAAAAGGCACTATGCCGACTTAAGTACAAGAAGACTGACTCTTCCTACTGTCTATATTTTGAACCATTCCTGTGACACTAGTTATAGATTCCGATGCTTCACTTCAGGTTTACTGTATCCCTCTGACCTTATTGCCGATGAAACACAGAAATTGCATCGGAATTAAATTTAAAAGGCACAATGCCGACTTAAGGACAAGAAGACTGACCCTTCTTACTATCTATGTTTTGAACCATTCCTGTGACACTAGTTATAGATTCCGATGCTTCACTTCAGGTATACTGTTTCCCTTGGACCTTCTTATTGACGATGAAACACAGAAATTGCATCGGAATTAAATACAAAAGGCACAATGCCGACTTATGTACAAGAAGACTGACTCTTCCTACTGTCTATGTTTTGAACCATTTCTGTGACACTAGTTATAGAGTTCGATGCTTCACTTCAGGTTTACTGTATCCCTTGGACCTTGTTATTTACGATTAATCACAGAAATTACATCGGAATTAAATACAAAAGGCAAAATGCCGATTTAAGTACAAGAAGACTGACTCTTCTTACTGTCTATAATTTGAACCACTCCAGTGACAGTAGTTATAGATTCCGATGCTTAACTTCAGATTTACTGTATCACTTGGACCTTTTTATTGACGATGAAACACAGAAATTGCATCGGAATTAAATACAAAAGGCACAATCCCAACTTAAGTACAAGAAGACTGACTCTTCTTACTGTCTATGTTTGAACCATTCCTGTGACACTAGTTATAGTTTCCGATGCTTCACTTCACGTTTACTGTATCCCTCTGACCTTCTTATTGACGGTGAAACACAGAAATTGCAACGGTATTAAATACGAAAGGCACAATGCCAACTTAAGTACAAGCAGACTTCTTCCTGACTATGCTTTGAACCATTCCTGTGACACTAGTTATAGATTCCGATGCTTCACTTCAGGTTTACTGTATCCCTTGGACTTCTTATTGACGATGAAACACAGAAATTGCATCGGAATTCAATACAAAAGGCACAAGGCCGACTGAACTACAAGAAGACTGACTCTTCTTACTGACTATGCTTTGAACCATTCCTGTGACACTCGTTATAGATTCCGTTGCTTCACTTCAGGTTTACTGTTTCCCTCTGACCTTCTTATTGACGATGAAACACAGAAATTGCATCGGAATTAAATACGAAAGGCACAATGCCGAATTAAGTACAAGAAGACTGATTCTTCTTACTGTCTATGCTTTTAACCATTCCTTTGACACTAGATATAGACTCCGATGCTTCACTCCGGTTTACTGTATCCCTTCGACCTTCTTATTGACGATGAAACACAGAAATTGCATCGGAATTAAATACAAAAGGCACAATGCCGACTTAAGTACAAGGAGACTGACTCTTCCTACTGTCTATGCTTTCAACCATTCCTGTGACACTAGTTATAGATTCCGATGCTTCACTTCAGGTTTATTGTATCCCTTGGACCGTCTTATTGACGATGAAACACAGAAATTGCATCGGAATTAAATACAAAAGCCACAATACCGACTTATGAACAAGAAGACTGACTCTTCTTACTGCCAATGCTTTGAACCATTCCTGTGACACTAGTCATAGATTCCGATGCTTCACTCCAGGTTTACTATATCCCTTGGACCTTCTTATTGACGATATAACTCAGAAATTGCATCGGAATTAAATACAAAAGGCACAGTGCCGACTTAAGTACAAGAATACTGACTCTTCTTACTGTCTATGTTTTGAACCATCCCTGTGACACCAGTTATAGTTTCCGATGCTTCACTCCAGGTTTACTGTATCCCTTGGTCCTTCTTATTGACGATGAAACAGAGAAATTGCATCAGAATTAAATACAAAAGGCACAATGCCGACTTAAGTACAAGAAGACTGACTCTTCTACCTGTCTATATTTTGAACCATTCCTGTGACACTAGTTATAGATTCCGATGCTTCACTCCAGGTTTACTATATCCCTGGGACCTTCTTATTGACGATATAACTCAGAAATTGCATCGGAATTAAATACAAAAGGCACAATGCCGACTTAAGTACAAGAAGACTGTCTCTTCTTACTGTTTATGTTTTGAACCATTCCTAAGACACTAGTTATAGATTACGATACTTCACTCCAGGTTTACTGTATCCCTTGGACCTTCTTATTGACGATTAAACACAGAAATTGCATTGGAATTAAATAGTAAAGGCACAATGCCGACTTAAGTACAAGAACAGTGACTCTTCTTACTGTCTATGTTTTGAACCATTCCAGTGACACTAGTTATAGATTCCGATGCTTCACTTCAGGTATACTGTATCCCTCTGACCTTCCTATTGACGATGAAACACAGAAATTGCATTCGAATTAAATACAAAAGGCACAACGCCGAATTAAGTACAAGAAGACTGACTCTTCTAACTGTCTATGTTTAAAACCATTCCTGTGACACTAGTTATAGATTCCGATGCTTCACTCCAGGTTTACTGTATCCCTTGGACGTTCTTATTGACGATGACACACAGAAATTGCATCGGAATTAAATACAAAAGGCACAATGCCGACTTAAGTACAAGAAGACTGACTCTTCGTACTGACTATGTTTTGAACCATTTCTGTGACACTACTTATAGATTCCGATGCTTCACTTCAGGTTTACTGTATCCCTTGACCTTCTTATTGACGATGAAACGCAGAAATTGCATCGGAATTAAATAGAAAAGGCACAATGTCGACTTAAGTACAAGAAGACTGACTCTTGTTACTGTCTATGATTTGACCCATTCCTGTGACACTAGTTATAGATTCCGATGCTTCACTTCAGGTTTACTGTATCCCTTGGACCTTCTTATTGACGATGAAACACAGAAATTGCATCGGAATTAAATACAAAAAGCACAATACCGACTTAAGTACAAGAAGAATGACTCTTCTTACTGTCTATGATTTGAACCATTCCTGTGACACTAGTTATAGATTCCGATGCTTCACTTCAGGTTTACTGTATCCCTTGGACCTTCTTATTGACGATGAAACACAGAAATTGCATCGGAGTTAGATACAAAATGCACAATGCGTCTTAAGTACATGAAGACCGACTCTTAATACTGACTATGTTTGGAACCATTCCTGTGACACTAGTTATAGATTCCGATGCTTCAGTTGAGGTTTATTATATCCCTTGGACCTTCTTATTGACGATGAAACACAAAAATCGTATCGGAATTAAATACAAAATGCACAATGCTGACATAAGTACAACAACACTGACTCTTCTTACTGTCTATGTTTTGAACCATGCCTGTGACACTAGTTATAGAATCTGATGCTTCACTCCAGGTTTACTGTATCCTTGGACCTTCTTATTGACGATGACACACAGAAATTGCATCGGAATTAAATACAAAAGGCACAATGCCGACTTAAGTACAAAAAGACCGACTCTTCTTACGGTCTATAATTAAACCATTCCTGTAACACTAGTTATAGATTCCGATGTTTCACTTCAGGTTTACTGTATCCCTCTGACCTTCTTATTAACGATGAAACACAGATATTGCATCGGAATTAAATAGAAAAAGCTCAATGCCGACTTAAGTACAAGAGGACTGACTCTTCTTACTGTCTATGATTTGAACCATTCCTGTGACACTAGTTGTAGATTCCGATGCTTCACCTCAGGTTTACTGTATCCCTTGGACCTTCTTGTTGACGATGAAACACAGAAATTGCATTGGAATTAAATACAAAAGACACAATGCCGACTTAAGTACAAGAAGACAGACTCTTCCAACTGTCTATGTTTTGAACCATTCCTGTGACACTAGTTATAGATTCCGATGCTTCACTTCAGGTTTACTGTATCCCTCTGACCGTCTTTTTGACGATGAAACACAGAAATTGCATCGGAATTAAATAGAAAAAGCACAATGCCGACTTAAGTACAAGAGGACTGACTCTTCTTACTGTCTATGATTTGAACCATTCCTGTGACACTAGTTGTAGATTCCGATGCTTAACTTCAGGATTACTGTATCCTTCTAACGTTCTTAGTGACGATGAAACACAGAAATTGCATCGGAATTAAATACAAAAGGCACAATGCCGAATTAAGTACAGAAGACTGACTCTTCTTACTGTCTATGTTTTCAACCATTCCTGTGACACTAGTTATAGATTCCGTTGCTTCACTTCAGGTTTACTGTATCCCTCTGACCTTCTTATTGACGATGAAACTCAGAAATTGCATCGGAATTAAATACAAAAAGCACAATGCCGAATTAAGTACAAGAAGACTGACTCTTCTTACTGTCTATGCTTTTAACCATTCCTGTGACACTAATTATAGACTCCAATGCTTCACTCCAGGTTTACTGTATCCCTTCGACCTTCTTACTAACGATGAAACACAGAAATTGCATCGGAATTAAATACAAAAGGCACAATGCCGACTTAAGTACAAGGAGACTGACTCTTGTTACTTTCTATGTTTTGAACCATCCCTGTGAAACTAGTTATAGATTCCGATGCTTCACTGCATGTTTACTGTGTCCCTTGGACCTTCTTATTGACGATGAAACACAGAAATTACATCGGAATTAAATACAATAGGCACAATGCCGACTTAAGTACAAGAAGACTGACTCTTCCTACTAACTATGTTTTGAACCATTCCTGTGACACTAGTTATATATTCCGACGCGTCACTTCAGGTTTACTGTATCCCTTGGACCGTCTTATTGACGATGAAACACAGAAATTGCATCGGAATTAAATACAAAAGGCACAATACCGACATAAGGACAAGAAGTCTGACTCTACTTACTGACTATGCTTTGAACCATTCCTGTGACACTAGTCATAGATTCCGATGCTTAAGTTCAGGATTACTGTATCCCATTGACCTTCTTATTCACGATGAAACACAGAAATTGCATCCGAATTAAATACAAAAGGCACAATGCCGACTTAAGTACAAGAAGATTGACTCTTCTTACTGTCTCTGTTTTGAACCATCCCTGTAACACTAGTTATAGTTTCCGATGCTTCACTCCAGGTTTACTGTATCCCTTGGTCCTTCTTACTGACGATGAAACACAGAAATTGCATCAGAATTAAAAACAAAAGGCACATTACCGATTTAAGTACAAGAAGACTGACTCTTATTACTGACTATGTTTTGGGCCATTCCTGTGACACTAGTTATAAATTCCGATGCTTCACTTCGGGTTTACTGTATCCCTTGGACCACCTTATTGACGATGAAACACAGAAAATGGTTCGGAATTCAATACAAAAGGCACAATGCAGAATTAAGTACAAGAAGACTGACTCTTCTTACTGTCTATGTTTTGAACCATTTCTGTGACACTAGTTATAGATTCCGATGCTTCACTCCAGGTTTACTGTATCCCTTGGACCTTCTTATTGACGATGCAACTCAGAAATTGCATCGGAATTAAATACAAAAGGCACAATGCCGACTTAAGTACAAGAAGACTGTCTCTTCTTACTGTTTATGTTTTGAACCATTCCTAAGACACTAGTTATAGATTACGATGCTTCAATTCAGGTTTGCAGTATCCCTTGGTCCTTCTTATTAACGATTAAACACAGAAATTGCATCGGAATTAAATACAAAAGGCACAATACCGACTAAAGTACAAGAAGACTGACTCTTCTTACAGTCTATGATTTGAACTATTCCTGTGACACTAGTTATAGATTCCGGTGCTTCACTGTAGGTTTACTGTATCCCTTTAACCTTCTTATAAACGATGAAACACAGAAATGGCATCAGAATTAAATAGGAAAGGCACAATGCCGACTTAAGTACAAGAAGACCGACTCTTCCTACTGACTATGTTTTGAACCATTCCTGTGACACTAGTTATAGATTCTGATGCTTCAGTTGAGGTTTATTGTATCCCTTGGACCTTCTTATTGACGATGAAACACTGAAATCGCATCGGAATTAAATACAAAAGGCACAATGCCGACATAAGTACAAGAAGACTGACTCTTCTTACTGTCTATGTTTTGAACCATTCCTGTGACACTAGTTATAGATTCCGATGCTTCTCTCCAGGTTCAATGTATCCCTTGGACCTTCATATTGACGATGAAACACAGAAATTGCATCGGAATTAAACACAAAAGGCACAATGCCGACCTAAGGACAAGAAGACTGACTCTTCTTACTGGCTATGCTTTGAACCATTCCTGTGACACTAGCTATAGATTCCGATGCATCACTTTAGGTTTACTGTATCTCTCTGACGTTCTTATTGACGATAAAACACAGAAATGGCATCGGAATTAAATACAAAAGGCACAATGCCGAATTAAGTACAAGAAGACTGACTCTTCTTACTGTCTATGTTTTGAACTATTCCATTGACACTAGTTATGGATTGCGATGCTTCACTTCAGGTGTACTGTATCCCTTGGTCCTTCTTATTGACGATGAAACACAGAAATTGCATCGGAATTAAATACAAAAGGCAAAATGCCGACTTAAGTACACGAAGACTGACTCTTCTTACTGCCCTTGATTTTGAACCATTCCTGTGACACTAGTTATAGATCCCGATGCTACACTCCAGGTTTAATGTATCCCTTGGACATTCTTATTGACGATGAAACACAGAAATTGCATCGGAATTAAATACAAAATGCACAATGCCGACTTAAGTACAGGAAGACTGACTCTTCCTACTTTCAATGTTATGAACCATTGCCGATACACTAGTTATACATTCCGATGCTTCACAGCAGGTTAACTGTATCCCTCTGATCTTCTTATTGACGATGAAACACAGAAATTGCATCGGAAATAAATACAAAAGGCACAATGCCGACTTAAGTACAAGAAGACTGAATCTTCTTACTGTCTATCTTTTGAACCATTCCTGTGACAATAGTTATAGATTCAGATGCTTCGCTTCAGGTTTACTGTATCCCTTGGACCATCTTAGTGACGATGAAACACAGAAATTGCTTCGGAATTAAACACAAAAGGCACAATGACGACTTATGTACAAAAAGACTGACTCTTCTTACTGACTATGTTTTGACCCATTCCTGTGACACTAGTTACAGATTCGGATGCTTCACTTCAGGTTTACTGTATCCCTCTGACCTTCTTATTGACAATGAAACACAGAAACTGCATCGGAATTAAATAGAAAAGGCACAATGCCGACTTAAGTACAAGACGACTGACTTTTCTTACTGGCTATGATTTGAACCATTCCTGTGACACTAGTTACTGATTCCGATGCTTCACGCCAGGTTTACTGTATCCCTTGGAACTTCTTATTGACGATGAAACACAGAAATTGCATCGGAATTAAATACAAAAGGCACAATGCCGACTTAAGTACAAGAAGACTGAATCTTCTTACTGTCTATCTTTTGAACCATTCCTGCAACACTAGTTATAGATTCCGATGCTTCACTTCGGGTTTACTGTATGCCTTGGACCATCTTATTGACGATGAAACACATACATTGCATCGGAATTAAACACAAAAGGCACAATGCCGACTTATGTACAAAAAGACTGACTCTTCTTACTGAGTATGTTTTGAACCATTCCTGTGACACTAGTTATAGATTCGGATGCTTCACTTCAGGTTTACTGTATCCCTCTGAACTTCTTATTGAAGATGAAACACAGAAATCGCATCGGAGTCAAATTCAAAAGGCACAATGCCGACTTAAGTACAAGAAGACTGACACTTCTTACTGTCTATGTTTTGAACCATTCCTGTGACGCTAGTTATAGTTTCCGATGCTTCACTTCAGGTTTACTGTATCCCTCTGACCGTCTTATTGACGATGAATCACAGAAATTGCATCCGAATTAAATAGAAAAGGCACAATGCCGACTTAAGTACTAGAAGCCTGACTCTTCCTACTGTCTATGCTTTGAACCATTCCAAAGACACTTGTTATAGATTCCGATGCTTCACTTCAGGTTTACTGTATCCCTTGGACCTTCTTATTGTCGATGAAACACAGAAATTGCATCGGAATTTAATACAAAAGGCACAAGGCCGACTTAACTACAAGAAGACTGACTCCTCTTACTGACTATGCTTTGAACCATTCCTGTGACTCTAGTTATAGATTCCGGTGCTTAACTTCCGGATTACTGTATCCCTCTGAACTTCTTAGTAACGATGAAACACAGAAATTGCATCGGAATTAAATACAAAAAGCACAATGCCGAATTAAGTACAAAAATACTGACTCATCTTACAGTCTATGTTTTGAACCATTCCTGTGACCCTAGTCATAGATTCCGATGTTTCACTCCATGTTGACTGTATCCCTTGGACCTTCTTATTGACGATGAAACACAGAAATTGCTTCCGAATTAAATACAAAATTCACAATGCCGACTTAAGTACAAGAAGACTGACTCTTCTTACTGTCTATGATTTGAACCATCCCTGTGACACTAGTTATAGTTTCCGATGCTTCACTCTAGGTTTACTGTATCCCTTGGTCCTTCTTATTGACGAAGAAACACAGAAATTGCATCGGAATTAAATAGAAAAGGCACAATGCCGACTTAAGTACAAGAGGACTGACTCTTATTACGGACTATGTTTTGGACCATTCCTGTGACACTAGTTATAAATTCCGATGCTTCACTTCGGGTTTACTGTATCCCTTGGACCATCTTATTGACGATGAAACACAGAAATTGCATCGGATATAAATAGAAAAGGCACAATGTCGACTTAAGTACAAGAAGACCGACTCTTCTTACTGTCTATGTTTTAAACCATTCCTGTGACACTAGTTATAGATTCCGATGCTTCAATCCAGGTTTACTGTATCCCTTGGACCTTCTTATTGACGATGAAACCCAGAAAATGCATCGGAATTAAATAGAAAAGGCACAATGCCGACTTAATTGCAAGAGGACTGACGCTTCTTACTGACTATGTTTTGAACAATTCCTGTGACACTAGTTATAGATTCCGATGCTTCACTTCAGGTTTACTGTATCCCTCTGACCTTATTGCCGATGAAACACAGAAATTGCATCGGAATTAAATTTAAAAGGCACAATGCCGACTTATGTTCAAGAAGACTGACTCTTCCTACTGTCTATGTTTTGAACCATTTCTGTGACACTAGTTATAGAGTCCGGTTGCTTCACTTCAGGTTTACTGTATCCCTCAGACCTTCTTATTGACGATGAAACACCGAAATTGCATCAGAATTAAATAGAAAAGACACAATGCCGACTTAGGTACAAGAATACTGACTCTTCTTACTGTCTATGCTTTGAACCATTCCTGTGACACAAGTTATAGATTCCGATGCTTCACTTCAGGTTTACTGTATCCCTTGCACCTTCTTATTGACGATGAAACGCAGAAGTTGGTTCGGAATTCATTACAAAAGGCACAATGCCGGCTTAACCACAAGAAGACTGACTCTTCTTACTGACTATGCTTTGAACCATTCCAGTGACACTAGTTATAGATTCCGATGCTTAACTTCAGGATTACTGTATTCCACTGACCTTGTTAGTGACGATGAAACACAGAAATTGCATCGGAATTAAATACAAAAAGCACAATGCCGACTTAAGTACAAGAATACTGACTCATCTTACTGTCTATAATTTGCACCATTCCTGTAACACTAGTTATAGATTCCGATGCTTCACTTCAGGTTTACTGTTTCCCTTGGACTTTCTTATTGACGATGAAACACAGAAATTGCATCGGAATTAAATACAAAAGGCACAATGCTGACTTATGTACAAGAAGACTGACTCTTCCTACTGTCTATGTTTTGAACCATTTCTGTGACACTAGTTATAGAGTTCGATGCTTCACTTCAGGTTTACTGTATCCCTTGGACCTTGTTATTTACGATTAATCACAGAAATTACATCGGAATTAAATACAAAAGGCAAAATGCCGACTTAAGTACAAGAAGACTGACTCTTCTTACTGTCTATAATTTGAACCATTCCAGTGACACTAGTTATAGATTCCGATGCTTAACTTCAGATTTACTGTATCATTTGGACCTTTTTATTGACGATGAAACACAGAAATTGCATCGGAATTAAATACAAAAGGCACAATCCCAACTTAAGTACAAGAAGACTGACTCTTCTTACTGTCTATGTTTGAACCATTCCTGTGACACTAGGTATAGTTTCCGATGCTTCACTTCACGTTTACTGTATCCCTCTGACCTTCTTATTGACGGTGAAACACAGAAATTGCATCGGTATTAAATACGAAAGGCACAATGCCAACTTAAGTACAAGCAGACTTCTTCCTGACTATGCTTTGAACCATTCCTGTGACACTAGTTATAGATTTCGATGCTTCACTTCAGGTTTATTGTATCCCTTGGACCGTCTTATTGACGATGAAACACAGAAATTGCATCGGAATTAAATACTAAAGCCACAATACCGACTTATGAACAAGAAGACTGACTCTTCTTACTGCCAATGCTTTGAACCATTCCTGTGACACTAGTCATAGATTCCGATGCTTCACTCCAGGTTTGCTATATCCCTTGGACCTTCTTATTGACGATATAACTCAGAAATTGCATCGGCATTAAATACAAAAGGCACAGTGCCGACTTAAGTACAAGAATACTGACTCTTCTTACTGTCTATGTTTTGAACCATCCCTGTGACACCAGTTATAGTTTCCGATGCTTCACTCCAGGTTTACTGTATCCCTTGGTCCTTCTTATTGACGATGAAACACAGAAATTGCATCAGAATTAAATACAAAAGGCACAATGCCGACTTAAGTACAAGAAGACTAACTCTTCTACCTGTCTATATTTTGAACCATTCCTGTGACACTAGTTATAGATTCCGATGCTTCACTCCAGGTTTACTATATCCCTGGGACCTTCTTATTGACGATATAACTCAGAAATTGCATCGGAATTAAATACAAAAGGCACAATGCCGACTAAAGTACAAGAAGACTGTCTCTTCTTACTGTTTATGTTTTGAACCATTCCTAAGACACTAGTTATAGATTACGATACTTCACTCCAGGTTTACTGTATCCCTTGGACCTTCTTATTGACGATTAAACACAGAAATTGCATTGGAATTAAATAGTAAAGGCACAATGCCGACATAAGTACAAGAACAGTGACTCTTCTTACTGTCTATGTTTTGAACCATTCCAGTGACACTAGTTATAGATTCCGATGCTTCACTTCAGGTATACTGTATCCCTCTGACCTTCCTATTGACGATGAAACACAGAAATTGCATCCGAATTAAATACAAAAGGCACAACGCCGAATTAAGTACAAGAAGACTGACTCTTCTTACTGTCTATGTTTAAAACCATTCCTGTGACACTAGTTATAGATTCCGATGCTTCACTCCAGGTTTACTGTATCCCTTGGACCTTCTTATTGACGATGACACACAGAAATTGAATCGGAATTAAATACAAAAGGCACAATGCCGACTTAAGTACAAGAAGACTGACTCTTCGTACTGACTATGTTTTGAACCATTCCTGTGACACTACTTATAGATTCCGATGCTTCACTTCAGGTTTACTGTATCCCTTGACCTTCTTATTGACGATGAAACGCAGAAATTGCATCGGAATTAAATAGAAAAGGCACAATGCCGACTTAAGTACAAGAAGACTAACTCTTCTTACTGTCTATGAGTTGACCCATTCCTGTGACACTAGTTATAGATTCCGATGCTTCACTTCAGGTTTACTGTATCCCTTGGACCTTCTTATTGACGATGAAACACAGAAATTGCATCGGAATTAAATACAAAAAGCACAATACCGACTTAAGTACAAGAAGACTAACTCTTCTTACTGTCTATGATTTGAACCATTCCTGTGACACTAGTTATAGATTCCGATGCTTCACTTCAGGTTTACTGTATCCCTTGGACCTTCTTATTGACGATGAAACACAGAAATTGCATCGGAGTTAAATACAAAATGCACTATGCGACTAAAGTACATGAAGACCGACTCTTAATATTGACTATGTTTGGAACCATTCCTGTGACACTAGTTATAGATTCCGATGCTTCAGTTGAGGTTTATTATATCCCTTGGACCTTCTTATTGACGATGAAACACAGAAATCGTATCGGAATTAAATACAAAATGCACAATGCTGACATAAGTACAACAACACTGACTCTTGTTACTGTCTATGTTTTGAACCATTCCTGTGACACTAGTTATAGAATCCGATGCTTCACTCCAGGTTTACTGTATCCTTGGACCTTCTTATTGACGATGACACACAGAAATTGCATCGGAATTCAATACAAAAGGCTCAATGCCGAATTAAGCACAAGAAGACCGACTCTTCTTACTGTCTATAATTAAACCATTCCTGTGACACTAGTTATAGATTCCGATGTTTCACTTCAGGTTCACTGTATCCCTCTGACCTTCTTATTAACGATGAAACACAGAAATTGCATCGGAATTAAATAGAAAAAGCTCAATGCCGACTTAAGTACAAGAGGACTGACTCTTCTTACTGTCTATGATTTGAACCATTCCTGTGACACTAGTTGTAGATTCCGATGCTTCACCTCAGGTTTACTGTATCCCTTGGACCTTCTTGTTGACGATGAAACACAGAAATTGCATTGGAATTAAATACAAAAGACACAATGCCGACTTAAGTACAAGAAGACAGACTCTTCCAACTGTGTATATTTTGAACCATTCCTGTGACACTAGTTATAGATTCCGATGCTTAACTTCAGGTTTACTGTATCCCCCTGACCGTCTTATTGACGATGAAACACAGAAATTGCATCGGAATTAAATAGAAAAAGCACAATGCCGACTTAAGTACAAGAGGACTGACTCTTCTTACTGTCTATGATTTGAACCATTCCTGTGACACTAGTTGTAGATTCCGATGCTTAACTTCAGGATTACTGTATCCCTCTGACCTTCTTATTGACGATGATACTCAGAAATTGCATCGGAATTAAATACAAAAAGCACAATGCCGAATTAAGTACAAGAAGACTGACTCTTCTTACTGTCAATGCTTTTAACCATTCCTGTGACACTAATTATAGACTCCAATGCTTCACTCCAGGTTTACTGTATCCCTTCGACCTTCTTACTGACGATGAAACACAGAAATTGCATCGGAATTAAATACAACAGGCACAATGCCGACTTAAGTACAAGGAGACTGACACTTGTTACTTTCTATGTTTCGAACCATCCTTGTGAAACTAGTTATAGATTCCGATGCTTCACTGCAGGTTTACTGTGTCCCTTGGACCTTCTTATTGACGATGAAACACAGAAATTACATCGGAATTAAATACAATAGGCACAATGCCGACTTAAGTACAAGAAGACTGACTCTTCCTACTAACTATGTTTTGAACCATTCCTGTGACACTAGTTATATACTCCGACGCTTCACTTCAGGTTTACTGTATCCCTTGGACCGTCTTATTGACGATGAAACACAGAAATTGCATCGGAATTAAATACAAAAGGCGCAATACCGACATAAGGACAAGAAGACTGACTCTTCTTACTGACTATGCTTTGAACCATTCCTGTGACACTAGTCATAGATTCCGATGCTTAAGTTCAGGATTACTGTATCCCATTGACCTTCTTATTCACGATGAAACACAGAAATTGCATCCGAATTAAATACAAAAGGCACAAGGCCGACTTAAGTACAAGAAGACTGACTCTTCTTACAGTCTATGTTTTGAACCATCCCTGTAACACTAGTTATAGTTTCCGATGCTTCACTCCAGGTTTACTGTATCCCTTGGTCCTTCTTACTGACGATGAAACACAGAAATTGCATCAGAATTAAAAACAAAAGGCACATTACCGACTTAAGTACAAGAAGACTGACTCTTATTACTGACTATGTTTTGGACCATTCCTGTGACACTAGTTATAAATTCCGATGTTTCACTTCGGGTTTACTGTATCCCTTGGACCACCTTATTGACGATGAAACACAGAAAATGGTTCGGAATTCAATACATAAGGCACAATGCAGAATTAAGTACAAGAAGACTGACTCTTCTTACTGTCTATGTTTTGAACCATTTCTGTGACACTAGTTATAGATTCCGATGCTTCACTCCAGGTTTACTGTATCCCTTGGACCTTCCTATTGACGATGAAACTCAGAAATTGCATCGGAATTAAATACAAAAGGCACAATGCCGACTTAAGTACAAGAAGACTGTCTCTTCTTACTGTTTATGTTTTGAACCATTCCTAAGACACTAGTTATAGATTACGATGCTTCAGTTCAGGTTTGCAGTATCCCTTGGTCCTTCTAATTAACGATTAAACACAGAAATTGCATCGGAATTAAATACAAAAGGCACAATGCCGACTTAAGTACAAGAAGACTGACTCTTCTTACTGTCTATGTTTTGAACCATTCCTGTGACACTAGTTATAGATTCCGATGCTTCTCTCCAGGTTCAATGTATCCCTTGGACCTTCTTATTGACGATGAAACACAGAATTGCATCGGAATTAAACACAAAAGGCACAATGCCGACCTAAGGACAAGAAGACTGACTCTTCTTACTGGCTATGCTTTGAACCATTCCTGTGACACTAGCTATAGATTCCGATGCATCACTTTAGGTTTACTGTATCCCTCTGACCTTCTTATTGACGATAAAACACAGAAATAGCATCGGAATTAAATACAAAAGGCACAATGCCGAATTAAGTACAAGAAGACTGACTCTTCTTACTGTCTATGCTTTGAACTATTCCATTGACACTAGTTATGGATTGCGATGCTTCACTTCAGGTTTACTGTATCCCTTGGTCCTTCTTATTGACGATGAAACACAGAAATTGCATCGGAATTAAATACAAAAGGCAAAATGCCGACTTAAGTACACGATGACTGACTCTTCTTACTGCCCATGATTTTGAACCATTCCTGTGACACTAGTTATAGATCCCGATGCTACACTCCAGGTTTAATGTATCCCTTGGACATTCTTATTGACGATGAAACACAGAAATTGCATCGGAATTAAATACAAAATGCACAATGCCGACCTAAGTACAGGAAGACTGACTCTTCCTACTTTCAATGTTATGAACCATTGCTGATACACTAGTTATACATTCCGATGCTTCACATCAGGTTTACTGTATCCCTCTGATCTTCTTATTGACGATGAAACACAGAAATTGCATCGGAATTAAATACAATAGGCACAATGCCGACTTAAGTACAAGAAGACTGAATCTTCTTACTGTCTATCTTTTGAACCATTCCTGTGACACTAGTTATAGATTCCGATGCTTCGCTTCAGGTTTACTGTATCCCTTGGACCATCTTAGTGACGATGAAACACAGAAATTGCTTCGGAATTAAACACGAAAGGCACAATGCCGACTTATGTACAAAAAGACTGACTCTTCTTACTGACTATGTTTTGACCCATTCCTGTGACACTAGTTACAGATTCGGATGCTTCACTTCAGGTTTACTGTATCCCTCTGACCTTCTTATTGACAATGAAACACAGAAATTGCATCGGAATTAAATAGAAAAGGCACAATGCCGACTTAAGTACAAGACGACTGACTTTTCTTACTGGCTATGATTTGAACCATTCCTGTGACACTAGTTACTGATTCCGATGCTTCACGCCAGGTTTACTGTATCCCTTGGAACTTCTTATTGACGATGAAACACAGAAATTGCATCGGAATTAAATACAAAAGGCACAATGCCGACTTAAGTACAAGAAGACTGAATCTTCTTACTGTCTATCTTTTGAACCATTCCTGCAACACTTGTTATAGATTCCGATGCTTCACTTCAGGTTTACTGTATGCCTTAGACCATCTTATTGACGATGAAACACATACATTGCATCGGAATTAAACACAAAAGGCACAATGCCGACTTATGTACAAAAAGACTGACTCTTCTTACTGAGTATGTTTTGAACCATTCCTGTGACACTAGTTATAGATTCGGATGCTTCACTTCAGGTTTACTGTATCCCTCTGAACTTCTTATTGAAGATGAAACACAGATATCGCATCGGAATCAAATACAAAAGGGACAATGCCGACTTAAGTACAAGAAGACTGACACTTCTTACTGTCTATGTTTTGAACCATTCCTGTGACACTAGTTATAGATTCCTATGCTTCACTCCAGGTTTACTGTATCCCTTGGACCTTCTTATTGACAATGAAACACAGAAATTGCATCGGAATTAAATAGAAAAGGCACAATGCCGACTTAAGTACAAGACGAATGACTTTCCCTACTGGCTATGTTTTGAACCATTCCTGTGACACGAGTTATAGATTCCGATGCTTCACTTCAGGTTTACTGAATCCCTAGGACCTTTTTATTGACGATGAAACACATAAATTGCATCGGAATTAAATACAAAAGGCACAATGCCGACTTAAGTACAAGAAGACCGACTCTTCCTACTGTCTATGTTTCGAACCATTCCTGTGACACTAGTTATAGATTCCGATGCTTCACTTCAGGTTTACTGTATCCCTTGGACCTTCTTATTGACGATGAAACACAGAAATTGCATCCGAATTAAATACAAAAGGCACAATGCCGACTTAAGTACAAGAAGACTGACTCTTCTTACTTTCTATGTTATGAACCATCCATATGACACTAGTTATAGTTTCTGATGCTTCACTCCAGGTTTACTGTATCCCTTGGTCCTTCTTATTGACGAAGAAACACAGAAATTGCATCGGTATTAAATACAAAAGGCACAATGCCGACTTAAGTACAAGAAGACTGACTCTTATTACTGACTGTTTCGGACCATTCCTGTGACACTAGTTACAAATTCCGATGCTTCACTTCGGGTTTACTGTATCCCTTGGACCATCTTATTGTCGATGAAACACAGAAATTGCATTGGAATTAAATACAAAAGCCACAATGCAGAATTAAGTACAAGAAGACTGACACTTCTTACTGTCCATATTTTGAACCATTCCTGTGACACTAGTTATAGATTCCAATGCTTCACTCCAGGTTTACTGTATCCCTTGGACCTTCTATTTTGACGATTAAACACAGAAATTGCATCGGAATTAAACACAAAAGGCACAATACCGACTAAAGTACAAGAAGACTGACTCTTCTTACAGTCTATGTTTTGAACCATTCCTGTGACGCTAGTTATAGATTCCGGTGCTTCACTTCAGGTTTACTGTATCCCTTGGACCTTCTTATGGACGATGAAACACAGAAATGGCATCAGAATTAAATAGAAAATGCACAATGCCGACTTAAGTACCAGAAGACTTACGCTTCTTACTGAATATGTTTTGAAATATTCCTGTGACACTAATTATAGATCCGATGCTTCACTTCAGGTTTACTGTATCCCTTTTACCTTTCTTATTGACGATGAAACACAAATATTGCATCGGAATTAAATAGAAAAATGCACAATGCCGACTTAAGTACAAGAAGACTGACTCTTCTTACTGTCTATGTTTTGAACCATTCCTGTGACACTAGTTATAGATTCCGATGCTTCACTTCAGGTTTACTGTATCCCTTGGACCTTCTTATTGACGATGAAACACAGAAATTGCATCGGAATTAAATAGAAAAGGCACAATGCCGACTTAAGTACTAGAAGACTGACACTTCCTACTGTCTATGTTTTGAACCATTCCTAAGACACTTGTTATAGATTCCGATGCTTCACTTCAGGGTTACTGTATCCCTTGGACCTTCTTATTGACGATGAAACACTGAAATTGTATCGGAATTCAATACAAAAGGCACAAGGCCGACTTAACTACAAGAAGACTGACTCTTCTAACTAACTATGTTTTGAACCATTCCTGTGACACTAGTTATAGTTTCCGATCCTTCACTTCAGGTTTACTGTATCCCTCTGACCTTCTTATTGACGATGAAACACAGAAATTGCATCGGAATTAAATACAAAAGGCACAATTCCGAATTAAGTACAAGAAGACTGACTCTTCTTACTGACTATGTTTTGAACCATTCCTGTGACATTAGTTATAGATTCCGTGGCTTCACTCCAGGTTGACTGTATCCCTTGGACCTTCTTATTGATGATGAAACACAGAAATTGCATCGGAATTAAATACAATATTCACAATGCCGACTTAAGTACAAGAAGACTGACTCTTCTTACTGACTATGTTTTGAACCATTCCTGTGACACTAGTTATAGATTCCGTTGCTTCACTTCAGGTTTACTGTATCCCTCTGACCTTCTTATTGACGATGAAACACAGAAATTGCATCGGAATTAAATATAAAAGGCACAACACCGACTTAAGAACAAGAAGACTAAATCTTCTTACTGACTATGCTTTAAACCATTCCAGTGACACTAGTCATAGATTCCGATGCTTAGCTTCAGGATTACTGTATCCCTCTGACCTTCTTATTGACGATGAAACACAGAAATTGCATCCGAATTAAATACAAAAGGCACATTGCCATCTTAAGTACAAGAAGACTGACTCTTCTTACTGTCTATGTTTAAAACCATCCCTGTGACACTAGTTATAGATTCCGATGCTTCACTCCAGGTTTACAGTATCCCTTGGACCTTCTTATTGACGATGACACACAGAAATTGGATCGGAATTAAATACAAATGGCACAATGCCGTCTTAAGTACAAGAAGACTGACTCTTGTTACTGACAATGTTTTGAACCATTCCTGTGACACTACGTATAGATTCCGATGCTTCACTTCACGTATACTGTATCCCTTGGACCTACTTATTGACGATGAAACACAGAAATTGCATCGGAATTAAATACAAAAAGCACAATACCGACTTAAGTACAAGAAGACTGACTCTTCTTACTGTCTATGTTTTGCAACATTCCTGTGACACTAGTTATAGATTCCGATGCTTCACTTCAGGTTTACCGTATCCCTTTGACCTACTTACTGACGATCAAACACAGAAATTGCATCGCAATTAAATACATAAGGCACAATGCCGACTTAAGTACAAGAAGACTGACTCTTCTTACTAACTATGTTTGAACCATTCTGGTGAGACTAGTTATAGATTCCGATGCTTCACTTCCGGTTTACTGTATACCTCTGGCCTTCTTATTGACGATGAAACACAGAAAGTGCATCGGAATTAAATACAAAAGCCACAATGCCGATTTAAGTACAAGAAAACCGACACTTCTTACAGTCTATGTTTGAACCAATCCTGTGACACTAGTTATAGATTGCGATTCTTCACTGCAGGTTTACTGTTTCCCTTGGACCTTCTTCTTGACGATGAAGCACAGAATTTGTATCGGAAATAAATACAAAAAGCACAATGCCCACTTAAGTACAAGAAAACTTACTCTATCTAATGTGTATGTTTTGAACCATTTCTGTGACACTAGTTATAGAGTCCGATGCTTCACTTTAGAATTTACTGTATCCCTTGGACCTTGTTATTGACGATGAATCTCAGAAATTGAATCGGAATTAAATACAAAAGGCACAATGCCGACTTAAGTACAAGAAGACTGAATCTTCTTACTGTCTATCTTTTGAACCATTCCTGCAACACTTGTTATAGATTCCGATGCTTCACTTCAGGTTTACTGTATGCCTTAGACCATCTTATTGACGATGAAACACATACATTGCATCGGAATTAAACACAAAAGGCACAATGCCGACTTATGTACAAAAAGACTGACTCTTCTTACTGAGTATGTTTTGAACCATTCCTGTGACACTAGTTATAGATTCGGATGCTTCACTTCAGGTTTACTGTATCCCTCTGAACTTCTTATTGAAGATGAAACACAGATATCGCATCGGAATCAAATACAAAAGGGACAATGCCGACTTAAGTACAAGAAGACTGACACTTCTTACTGTCTATGTTTTGAACCATTCCTGTGACACTAGTTATAGATTCCTATGCTTCACTCCAGGTTTACTGTATCCCTTGGACCTTCTTATTGACAATGAAACACAGAAATTGCATCGGAATTAAATAGAAAAGGCACAATGCCGACTTAAGTACAAGACGACTGACTTTCCCTACTGGCTATGTTTTGAACCATTCCTGTGACACGAGTTATAGATTCCGATGCTTCACTTCAGGTTTACTGAATCCCTAGGACCTTTTTATTGACGATGAAACACATAAATTGCATCGGAATTAAATACAAAAGGCACAATGCCGACTTAAGTACAAGAAGACCGACTCTTCCTACTGTCTATGTTTCGAACCATTCCTGTGACACTAGTTATAGATTCCGATGCTTCACTTCAGGTTTACTGTATCCCTTGGACCTTCTTATTGACGATGAAACACAGAAATTGCATCCGAATTAAATACAAAAGGCACAATGCCGACTTAAGTACAAGAAGACTGACTCTTCTTACTTTCTATGTTATGAACCATCCATATGACACTAGTTATAGTTTCTGATGCTTCACTCCAGGTTTACTGTATCCCTTGGTCCTTCTTATTGACGAAGAAACACAGAAATTGCATCGGTATTAAATACAAAAGGCACAATGCCGACTTAAGTACAAGAAGACTGACTCTTATTACTGACTGTTTCGGACCATTCCTGTGACACTAGTTACAAATTCCGATGCTTCACTTCGGGTTTACTGTATCCCTTGGACCATCTTATTGTCGATGAAACACAGAAATTGCATTGGAATTAAATACAAAAGCCACAATGCAGAATTAAGTACAAGAAGACTGACACTTCTTACTGTCCATATTTTGAACCATTCCTGTGACACTAGTTATAGATTCCAATGCTTCACTCCAGGTTTACTGTATCCCTTGGACCTTCTATTTTGACGATTAAACACAGAAATTGCATCGGAATTAAACACAAAAGGCACAATACCGACTAAAGTACAAGAAGACTGACTCTTCTTACAGTCTATGTTTTGAACCATTCCTGTGACGCTAGTTATAGATTCCGGTGCTTCACTTCAGGTTTACTGTATCCCTTGGACCTTCTTATGGACGATGAAACACAGAAATGGCATCAGAATTAAATAGAAAATGCACAATGCCGACTTAAGTACCAGAAGATTTACGCTTCTTACTGAATATGTTTTGAAATATTCCTGTGACACTAATTATAGATCCGATGCTTCACTTCAGGTTTACTGTATCCCTTTTACCTTTCTTATTGACGATGAAACACAAATATTGCATCGGAATTAAATAGAAAAATGCACAATGCCGACTTAAGTACAAGAAGACTGACTCTTCTTACTGTCTATGTTTTGAACCATTCCTGTGACACTAGTTATAGATTCCGATGCTTCACTTCAGGTTTACTGTATCCCTTGGACCTTCTTATTGACGATGAAACACAGAAATTGCATCGGAATTAAATAGAAAAGGCACAATGCCGACTTAAGTACTAGAAGACTGACACTTCCTACTGTCTATGTTTTGAACCATTCCTAAGACACTTGTTATAGATTCCGATGCTTCACTTCAGGGTTACTGTATCCCTTGGACCTTCTTATTGACGATGAAACACTGAAATTGTATCGGAATTCAATACAAAAGGCACAAGGCCGACTTAACTACAAGAAGACTGACTCTTCTAACTAACTATGTTTTGAACCATTCCTGTGACACTAGTTATAGTTTCCGATCCTTCACTTCAGGTTTACTGTATCCCTCTGACCTTCTTATTGACGATGAAACACAGAAATTGCATCGGAATTAAATACAAAAGGCACAATTCCGAATTAAGTACAAGAAGACTGACTCTTCTTACTGACTATGTTTTGAACCATTCCTGTGACATTAGTTATAGATTCCGTGGCTTCACTCCAGGTTGACTGTATCCCTTGGACCTTCTTATTGATGATGAAACACAGAAATTGCATCGGAATTAAATACAATATTCACAATGCCGACTTAAGTACAAGAAGACTGACTCTTCTTACTGACTATGTTTTGAACCATTCCTGTGACACTAGTTATAGATTCCGTTGCTTCACTTCAGGTTTACTGTATCCCTCTGACCTTCTTATTGACGATGAAACACAGAAATTGCATCGGAATTAAATATAAAAGGCACAACACCGACTTAAGAACAAGAAGACTAAATCTTCTTACTGACTATGCTTTAAACCATTCCAGTGACACTAGTCATAGATTCCGATGCTTAGCTTCAGGATTACTGTATCCCTCTGACCTTCTTATTGACGATGAAACACAGAAATTGCATCCGAATTAAATACAAAAGGCACATTGCCATCTTAAGTACAAGAAGACTGACTCTTCTTACTGTCTATGTTTAAAACCATCCCTGTGACACTAGTTATAGATTCCGATGCTTCACTCCAGGTTTACAGTATCCCTTGGACCTTCTTATTGACGATGACACACAGAAATTGGATCGGAATTAAATACAAATGGCACAATGCCGTCTTAAGTACAAGAAGACTGACTCTTGTTACTGACAATGTTTTGAACCATTCCTGTGACACTACGTATAGATTCCGATGCTTCACTTCACGTATACTGTATCCCTTGGACCTACTTATTGACGATGAAACACAGAAATTGCATCGGAATTAAATACAAAAAGCACAATACCGACTTAAGTACAAGAAGACTGACTCTTCTTACTGTCTATGTTTTGCAACATTCCTGTGACACTAGTTATAGATTCCGATGCTTCACTTCAGGTTTACCGTATCCCTTTGACCTACTTACTGACGATCAAACACAGAAATTGCATCGCAATTAAATACATAAGGCACAATGCCGACTTAAGTACAAGAAGACTGACTCTTCTTACTAACTATGTTTGAACCATTCTGGTGAGACTAGTTATAGATTCCGATGCTTCACTTCCGGTTTACTGTATACCTCTGGCCTTCTTATTGACGATGAAACACAGAAAGTGCATCGGAATTAAATACAAAAGCCACAATGCCGATTTAAGTACAAGAAAACCGACACTTCTTACAGTCTATGTTTGAACCAATCCTGTGACACTAGTTATAGATTGCGATTCTTCACTGCAGGTTTACTGTTTCCCTTGGACCTTCTTCTTGACGATGAAGCACAGAATTTGTATCGGAAATAAATACAAAAAGCACAATGCCCACTTAAGTACAAGAAAACTTACTCTATCTAATGTGTATGTTTTGAACCATTTCTGTGACACTAGTTATAGAGTCCGATGCTTCACTTTAGAATTTACTGTATCCCTTGGACCTTGTTATTGACGATGAATCTCAGAAATTGAATCGGAATTAAATACAAAAGGCACGATGCCGACTTAAGTACAAGAAGACTGATTCTTCTTACTATCTATATTTTGAACCATTCCAGTGACACTAGTTATAGATTCCGATGCTTCACTTCAGGTTTACTGTATCCCTTGGACCTTCCTATTGACGATGAAACACAGAAATTGCATTGGAATTAAATACAAAATGCACAATGCCGACTTAAGTACAAGAAGACTGACTCTTCTTACTATCTATGTTTTGAACCATTACTGTGACACCAGTTATAGATTCCGATGGTTCACTCCAGGTTTACTGTATCCCTTGGACCTTCTTATTGACGATGAAACACAGAAATTGCATTGGAATTAAATAGAAAAGGCACAATGCCGACTTACGTACAAGACGACAGAGTTTTCTTACTGGCTATGCTTTGAACCATTCCTGTGACACTAGTTATAGATTACAATGCTTCACTTCAGCTTTACTGTATCCCTTGGACCTTTTTATTGACGATGAAACACAGAAATTGCATCGGAATTAAATACAAAAGGCACAATGCCGACTTAAGTACAAGAAGACCGACTCTTCCTACTGTCTATGTTTTGAACCATTAGTGTGACACTAGTTATAGATTCCGACGCTTCACTTCAGGTTTACTGTATCCCTTGGACCTTCTTATTGACGATGAAACACAGAAATTGCATCGGAGTTAAATACAACATGCACAATACCGACTTAAGTACATGAAGACCGACTCTTCCTACTGACTATTTTTTGAACCATTCCTGTGACACTAGTTATAGATTCCGATGCTTCACTTGAGGTTTATTGAATCCCTTGGACCTTCTTATTGCCGATGAAACACAGAAATCGCATCGGAATTAAATACAAAGGGCACAATGCCGACATAAGTACAAGAAGACTGAATCTTCTTACTGACTATGCTTTAAACCATTCCAGTGACACTAGTCATAGATTCCGAAGCTTAACTTCAGGATTACTGTATCCCTCTGACAATCTTATTGACGATGAAGCACAGAAATTGCATCGGAATTAAATACAAAATGCACAATGCCGAATTAAGTACAAGAAGACTAACTTTTCTTACTGTCTATCTTTTGAACCATTCCATTGACACTAGTTATGGATTCCGATGCTTCACTTGTGGTTTGCTGTATCCCTTGGTCCTTCTTATTGACGATGAAACACAGAAATTGGATCGGAATTAAATACAAAAAGCACAATACCGACTTAAGTACAAGAAGACTGACTCTTCTTACTGTCTATGTTTTGAACCATTCCTGTGACACTAGTTATAGATTCCGATGCATCACTTCAGGTTTACTGTATCCCTCTGAACTTCTTATTGACGATGAAACACAGAAATTGCATCGGAATTAAATACAAAAGGCACAACACCGAATTAAGTACAAGAAGACTGAATCTTCTTACTGACTATGCTTTGAACCATTCCAGTGACACTCGTTATAGATTCCGATGTTTCACTTCAGGTTTACTGTATTCCTCTGACCTTCTTATTGACGATGTCACACAGAAATTGCATCGGAATTAAATACAAATGGCACAATGCCGTCTTAAGTACAAGAAGACTGACTCTTCTTACTGTCTACGTTTCGACCCATTCCTGTGACACTAGTTATAGATTCCGATGCTTAACTTCAGGTTTACTGTATCCCTTGGACCTACTTATTGACGATGAAACACAGAAATTGGATCGGAATTAAATACAAAAAGCACAATACCGACTTAAGTACAAGAAGACTGACTCTTCTTACTGTCTATGTTTTGAACCATTCCTGTGACACTAGTTATAGATTCCGATGCATCACTTCAGGTTTACCGTATCCCTTTGACCGACTTATTGACGATGAAACGCAGAAATTATTAAATACAAAAGGCACAATGCCGACTTAAGTACAAGAAGACTGACTCTTCTTACTGACTATGCTTCGAACCATTCCTGTGACACTAGTTATAGATTACGATGCTTCACTTCAGGTTTACTGTATCCCTCTGACCTTCTTATTGACGATGAAACACAGAAATTGCATCGGAATTAAATACAAAAGGCAAAATGCCGACTTAGGTACTCGAAGACTGACTCTTCTTACTGCCTATGTTTTGAACCATTCCTGTGACACTATTTATAGATTACGATGCTACACTTCACGTTTACTGTATCAATTGGACATTCTTATTGACGATGAAACACAGAAATTATTAAATACAAAAGGCAAAATGCCGACTTAAGGACCAGAAGACTGACTCTTCATACTGACTATGCTTTGAACCATTCCTGTGACACTAGTTATAGATTACGATGCTTCACTTCAGGTTTACTGTATCCCTCTGAACTTCTTATTGACGATGAAACACAGAAATTGCATCGGAATTAAATACAAAAGGCACAACACCGACTTAAGTACAAGAAGACTGAATCTTCTTACTGACTATGCTTTGAACCATTCCAGTGACACTCGTTATAGATTCCGATGTTTCACTTCAGGTTTACTGTATTCCTCTGACCTTCTTATTGACGATGTCACACAGAAATTGCATCGGAATTAAATACAAATGGCACAATGCCGTCTTAAGTACAAGAAGACTGACTCTTCTTACTGTCTACGTTTCGACCCATTCCTGTGACACTAGTTATAGATTCCGATGCTTAACTTCAGGTTTACTGTATCCCTTGGACCTACTTATTGACGATGAAACACAGAAATTGGATCGGAATTAAATACAAAAAGCACAATACCGACTTAAGTACAAGAAGACTGACTCTTCTTACTGTCTATGTTTTGAACCATTCCTGTGACACTAGTTATAGATTCCGATGCTTCACTTCAGGTTTACCGTATCCCTTTGACCGACTTATTGACGATGAAACGCAGAAATTATTAAATACAAAAGGCACAATGCCGACTTAAGTACAAGAAGACTGACTCTTCTTACTGACTATGCTTCGAACCATTCCTGTGACACTAGTTGTAGATTCTGATGCATCACTTCAGGTCTATTGTATCCCTCTGACCATCTTATTGACGATGAAACAAAGAAATTGCATCGGAGTTAAATAGAAAAGGCACAATGCCGACTTAAGTACAAGAAGACTGACTTTTCCTACTGTCTATGTTTTGAACCATTGCTGTGACACTAGTTATAGATTCCGATGGTTCACTCCCGGTTTACTGTATCCCTTGGACCTTCTTATTGACGATGAAACACACACATTGCATCAGAGTGAAATACAAGAGGCACAATGCCGACTTAAGTACAAGAAGACTGACTCTTCATACTGACTATGCTTTGAACCATTCCTGTGACACTAGTTATAGATTCCGATGCTTCACTTCAGGTTTACTGTATCCCTTGGACCTTCTTATTGACGATGAAAAACAGAAATTGCATCGGCATTAAATAGAAAAGGCACAATGCCGACTTAAGTACAAGAAGACTGACTATTCTTACTGTCTATGTTTTGAACCATTCCTGTGACACTAGTTATAGATTCCGATGCTTCACTTCAGGTTTACTGTATCCCTCTGACCTTCTTATTGACACTGAAACACAGAAATTGCATCGGAATTAAATAGAAAAGGCACAATGCCGACTTAAGTACAAGACGACTGACTTTTCTTACTGGCTATGTTTTGAACCATTCCTGTGACACTAGTTATAGATTCCGATGCTTCACTTCAGGTTTACTGTATCACTTGGACCTTCTTATTGACGATGAAAAACAGAAATTGCATCGGAATTAAATAGAAAAGGCACAATGCCGACTTAAGTACAAGAAGACTGACTTTTCCTTCTGTCTATGATTTGAACCATTCCTGTGACACTAGTTATAGATTCCGATGCTTCACTTCAGGTTTACTGTATCCCTCTGACCTTCTTATTGACACTGAAACACAGAAATTGCATCGGAATTAAATAGAAAAGGCACAATGCCGACTTAAGTACAAGACGACTGACTTTTCTTACTGGCTATGTTTTGAACCATTCCTGTGACACTAGTTATAAATTCCGATGCTTCACTTCAGGTTTACTGTATCCCTTGGGCCTTCTTATTGACGATGAAAAACAGAAATTGCATCGGAATTAAATAGAAAAGGCACAATGCCGACTTAAGTACAAGAAGACTGACTCTTCTTACTGTCTATGCTTTGAACCATTCCTGTGACACTAGTTATAGATTCCGATGCTTCACTTCAGGTTTACTGTATCCCTCTGTCCTTCTTATTGACACTGAAACACAGAAATTGCATCGGAATTAAATAGAAAAGGCCCAATGCCGACTTAAGTACAAGAAGACAGACTCTTCATACTGACTATGCTTTGAACCATTCCTGTGACACTAGTTATAGATTCCGATGCTTCACTTCAGGTTTACTGTATCCCTTGGACCTACTTATTGACGATGAAAAACAGAAATTGCATCGGAATTAAATAGAAAAGGCACAATGCCGACTTAAGTACAAGAAGACTGACTTTTCCTACGGTCTATGTTTTGAACCATTGCTGTGACACTAGTTATAGATTCCGATGGTTCACTCCCGGTTTACTGTATCCCTTGGACCTTCTTATTGACGATGAAACACAGACATTGCATCGGAATGAAATACAAAAGGCACAATGCCGACATAAGTACAAGAAGACTGACTCTTCTTAGTGATTATAGTTTGAACCATTGCTGTGACACTAGTTATAGATTCCGATGGTTCACTCCCGGTTTACTGTATCCCTTGGACCTTCTTATTGACGATGAAACACAGAAATTGCATCGGAATTAAATACAAAAGGCACAATGCCGACCTAAGGACAAGAAGGCTGACTCTTCTTACTGACTATGCTTGGAACCATTCCTGTGACACTAGCTATAGATTCCGATGCTTCACTTCAGGTTTACTGTATCCCTCTGACAATTCTTATTGACGTTGAAGCAAAGAAATTGCATCGGAATTAAATACAAAATGCACAATGCCGAATTAAGTACAAGAAGACTGATTCTTCTTACTGTCTATGTTTTGAACCATTCCATTGACACTAGTTATGGATTCCGATGCTTCACTTGTGGGTTACTGTATCCCCTGGTCCTTCTTATTGACGATGAAACACAGAAATTGCATTGGAATTAAATACAAAAGGCAAAATGCTGACTTAAGTACACGAAGAGTGACTCTTCTTACTGCCTGTGTTTTGAACCATTCCTGTGACACTAGTTATAGATTCCGATGCTACATTCCAGGTTTACTGTATCCCTTGGACATTCTTATTGACGATGAAACACAGAAATTGCATCGGAATTAAATACAAAAGGCACAATGCCGACTTAGGTACACGAAGACTGACTCTTCTTACTGCCTATGTTTTGTACCATTCCTGTTACACTAGTTATAGATTCCGATGCTTCACTTCAGGTTTACTGTATCCCTTGGACCATCTTATTGACAATGAAACACAGAAATAGCATCGCAATTAAACACAAAAGGCACAATGCCAACTTATGTACAAAAAGACTGACTCTTCTTACCGACTATGTTTTGAACCATTCCTGTGACACTAGTTATAGATTCGGATGCTTCCCTTCAGGTTTACTGTATCCCTCTGAACTTCTTATTGAAGATGAAACACAGAAATCGCATCGGAATCAAATTCAAAAGGCACAATGCCGACTTAAGTGCAAGAAGACTGACACTTTTTACTGTCTATGTTTTGAACCATTCCTGTGACACTAGTTATAGATTCCGATGCTTCACTCCAGGTTTACTGTATCCCTCGGACCTTCTTATTGACGATGAAACACAGAAATTGCATCGGAATTAAATACAAAAGGCACAATGCCGACTTAAGGAAAAGAAGACTGACTCTTCTTACTGACTATGCTTTGAACCATTCCTGTGACACTAGTTATAGATTACGATGGCTCACTTCAGGTTTACGGTATCCCTCTGACCTTCTTCTTGACGATGAAACACAGAAATTGCATCAGAAATCAATACAAAAGGCACAATGCCGAATTAGGTACAAGAAGACTGACACTTCTTTCTGTCTATGTTTTGAACCATTCCACTGACACTAGTTATAGATTCCGATGCTTCACTCCAGGTTTACTGTATCCCTTGCACCTTGTTATTGACGATGAAACACAGAAATTGCATCTGAATTATATACAAAAACCACAATGCCGACTTAAGTACAATAAGACTGACTCTTCCTACTGTCTATGATTTGAACCATTCCTGTGACACTAGTTTTGGATTGCGAAGCTTCACTTCATGTTTACTGTATCCCTCTGACCTTCTTATTGACGATGAAACACAGAAATTGCATCGGAATTAAATGCAAATGGCACAATGCCGACTTAAGTACAAGAAGGCTGACTCCTCTTACTGTCTATGATTTGAACCATTCCGGTGACAATAGTTATAGATTCCGATGCTTCACTCCAGGTTTACTATATCCACTGGACCTTCTTATTGACGATGAAACACAGAAATTGCATCGGAATTATATACAAAAGGCACAATGCCGACTTAAGGACAAGAAGACTGACTCTTCTTACTGACTATGTTTTGAACCATTCCTGTGACACTAGCTATAGATTCCGATCATTCACTTCAGGTTTACTGTATCCCTCTGACTTTCTAATTGACGATGAAACACAGAAATTGCATCGGAATTAAATACAAAAGGCACAATGCCGTATTAAGTACAAGAAGACTGACTCTTCTCACTGTCTATGTTTTGAACCATTCCATTGACACTAGTTATGGATTCCGATGCTTCACTTGTGGTTTACTGTATCCCTTGGTCCTTCTTATTGACGATCAAACACAGAAATTGCATCGGAATTAAATACAAAAGGCAAAATGCCGACATAAGTACACGACGACTGACTCTTCTTACTGCCTATGATTTGAACCATTCCTGTGACACTAGTTAAAGATTCCGATGCTACACTCCAGGTTTACTGTATCCCTTGGACCATCTCATTGACGATGAAATACAGAAATTGCATCCTAATTAAATACAAAAGGCACAATGCCGACTTAAGGAAAAGAAGACTGACTCTTCTTACTGACTTTTCTTTGAACCATTCCTGTGACACTAGTTATAGATTCCGAAGCTTCACTTCAGGTTTATTGTATCCCTCTGACCTTCTTATTGACGATGAAACACAGAAATTGCATCGGAATTAAATACAAAAGGCACAATGCCGACATAAGTACAAGAAGATTCACTCTTCCTACTGTCTATGCTTTGAACCATTCCTGTGACACTAGTTTTGGATTGCGATGCTTCACTTCATGTTTACTGTATGCCTCTGACCTTCTTATTGACGATGAAACACAGAAATTGCATCGGAATTAAATGCAAATGGCACAATGCCGACTTAAGTACAAGAACACTGACTCTTCCTACGGTCTATGCTTTGAACCATTCCTGTGACACTAGTTATAGATTCCGATGCTTCACTCGTGATTTACTGTATCCCTTGGTCCTTCTTATTGACGATGAAACACAGAAATTGCATCGGAATTAAATACAAAAGGCAAAATGCCGACTTAAGTACACGAAGACTGACTTTTCTTACTGCCTATGATTTGAACCATTCCTGTGACACTAGTTATAGATTCCGATACTACACTCAAGGTTTACTGTATCCCTTGGATATTCTTATTGACAATGAAACACAGAAATTGCATCGGAATTAAACAGAAAAGGCACAATGCCGACTTTAGTACAGGAAGACTGACACTTCCTACTGTCAATGTTTTGAACCATTCCTGTTACACTAGTTATAGATTCCGATGCTTCACTTCAGGTTTACTGTATCCCTCTGATCTTCTTATTGACGATGAAATACAGAAATTGCATCGGAGTGAAATAGAAAAGCCACAATTTCGACTTAAGTACAAGAAGACTGACTCTTCTTACTGTCTATGATTTGAACCATTCCTGTGACACTAGTTATAGATTTCGATGCTTCACTTCATGTTTACTGTATCCCTTGGACCATCTTATTGACGATGAAACACAGAAATTCCATCGGAATTAAACACAAAAGGCACAATGCCGACTTATGTTCAAAAAGACTGACTCTTCTTACTGAATATGTTTTGTACCATTCCTGTGACACTAGTTATAGATTCCGATGCTTCACTTCAGGTTTATTGTATCCCTCTGACCCTCTTATTGATGATGAAACACAGAAATTGCATCGTAGTGAAATAGAAAAGCCACAATTTCGACTTAAGTACAAGAAGACTGACTCTTCTTACCGACTATGCTTTGAACCATTCCTGTGACACTAGTTACAGATTCCGATGCCTCACGTCACGTTTACTGTATCCCTCTGACCTTCTTATTGACGATGAAACACAGAAATGGCATCGGAATAAATACAAAAGGCACAATGCCAACTTAAGTACGTAAAGACCGATTCTTCTTATTGACAATGATTTGAACCATTCCTGTGACACTAGTTATAGATTCCGATGCTTTACTTCAGGTTTACTGTATCCCTTGGACATTTTTAATGACGATGAAACACAGAAATTGCATCGGAATTAAATACAAAAGGCACAATGCCGACTTAAGTACAAGAAGACTGACTCTTCTTACTGTCTTTGATTTGAACCATACCTGTGACAATAGTTATAGATTCCGATGCTTCACTCCAGGTTTACTATATCCCTTGGACCTTCTTATTGACGATGAAACACAGAAATTTCATGGGAATTAAACACAAAAGGCATAATGCCGACTTAAGGACAAGAAGAATGACTCTTCTTACTGACTTGGTTTTGAACCAATCCTGCGACACTAGTTATAGATTCCGATACTTCACTTCAGGTTTATTGTATCCCTCTGACCATCCTATTGACGATGAAACACAGAAATTGCATCGGAATTAAATAGAAAAGGCACAATGTTGATTTAAGTACAAGAAGACTGACTCTTCTTACTCTCTATGTTTTGAACTCTTCCTGTGACAATAGTTATAGATTACGATGCTTCACTCCAGGTTTACTGTATCCCTTGGACCTTCTTATTAACGATGAAACACAGAAATTGCATCGGAATTAAATAGAAAAGGCACAATGCCGACTTATGTACAAGAAGACTGACTCTTCTTACTGACTATGATTTGAACCATTCCTGTGAAACCAGTTATAAATACCGATGCTTCACTTCAGGGTTTCTGTATACCTTGGACCTTCTTATTGACGTTGAAACACAGAAATTGCATCGGAATTAAATACAAAAGGCAAAATGCCGCCTCAATTACAAGAAGACTGACTCTTCCTACTGTCAATGTTTTGAACCATTCCTGTGACACTAGTTTTGGATTCCGATGCTTCACTTTAGGTTAACGGTATCCCTCAGACCTTCTTATTGACAATGAAACACAGATATTGCATCGGAATTAAATACAAAAGACACAATGCCGACCTAAGTACAAGAAGACTGACTCTTCTTACCGTCTATGTTTTGAATCATTCCTGTTACACTAGTTATAGATTCCGATGCTTCACTTCAGGTTTACTGTACCCCTCTGACCTTATTGCCGATAAAACACAGAAATTGCATCGGAATTAAATACAAAAGGCCCAATGCCGACTTAAGAACAAGAAGACAGACGCTTCTTACTGACTATGTTTTGAACGATTCCTGTTACACTAGTTATTGATTCCGATGCTGCATTTCAAGTTTACTGTATCCCTCCGACCTTCTTATTGACTATGAAACAAAGAAATTGCATCGGCATTAAATACAAAAGCCACAATGCCGACTTAAGTACAAGAAGACTGACCCTTCTTACTGTCTATGTTTTGAACCATTCCTGTGACACTAGTTATAGATTCCGATGCTTCACTTCAGGTTTACTGTTTCCCTTGGACCTTCTTATTGACGATGAAACACAGAAATTGCATCGGAATTAAATACAAAAGGCAAAATGCCGACTTAAGAACAAGAAGACTGAATCTTCTTACTGTGTATGTATTGAACCATTTCTGTGACACTAGTTATAGATTCCGATGCTTCACTTTAGGTTTATTGTATCCCTCTGATCTTCTTATTGACGATGAAACTCAGAAATTCCATCGGAATTAAATACAAAAGGCACAATGCCGACTTAAGTACAAGAAGACTCTTTCTTCTTACTGTCTGTGTTGTGAACCTTTCCATTGATACTAGTTATAGATTCCGATGCTTCACTCCAGGTTTACTGTATCCCTTCGACCTTCTTATTGACGATGAAACACAGAAATTGCATCGTAATTAAATAGAAAAGACACAATGCCGACTTAAGTACAAGAAGACTGAATCTTCTTACTGACTATGATTTGAACCATTCCTGTGACACTAGTCATAGGTTCCGATGCTTCACTTCAGGTTTACAGTATCCCTTGGACCTTCTTATTGACGATGAAACACAGAAATTGCATCGGAATTAAATAGAAAAGGCACAATGCCGACTTAAGTACAAGAAGACTGACTCTTCGTACTGTCTATGTTTTCAACCATTCCTGTGACACTAGTTATGGAGTCCGATGCTTCACTCCATGTTTACTGTATCCCTTGGACCTTAATATTGACGATGAAGCACAGAAATTGAATTAGAATTAAATAGAAAAGGCACAATGCCGACTTAAGTAGAAGAAGACTGACTCTTCCTTCTGTCTATGTTTTGAACCATTCCAGTGACACTAGTTATAGATTCCGATGCTTCACTTCAGGTTTACTGTATCCCTTGTACCTTCGTGTTGATGATGAAACACAGAAATTGCATCGGAATAAATACAAAAGGCACAATGCCAACTTAAGTACATGAAGACCGACTCTTCCTATTGACAATGTTTTGAACCATTCCTGTGACACTAGTTATAGATTCCGATGCTTTACTTCAGGTTTACTGTATCCCTTGGACATTCTTAATGACAATGAAACACAGAAATTGCATCGGAATTAAATACAAAAGGCACAATGCCGACTTAAGTACAAGAAGACTGACTCTTCTTACTGTCTATGATTTGAAGCATTCCTCTGACACTAGTTATAGATTCCGATGCTTCACTTCAGGTTTATTGTATCCCTCTGATCTTCTTATTGACGATGAAACTCAGAAATTCCATCGGAATTAAATACAAAAGGCACAATGCCGACTTAAGTACAAGAAGACTGTTTCTTCTTACTGTCTGTGTTTTGAACCATTCCATTGATACTAGTTATAGATTCCGATGCTTCACTTCAGGTTTATTGTATCCCTCTGAGCTTCTTACTGACGATGCAACTCAGAAATTCCATTGGAATTAAATACAAAAGGCAAAATGCCAACTTTAGTACACGAAGACTGACTCTTCCTACTGTCTATGTTTGAACCATTCCTGTGACACTAGTTATAGATTCCGATGCTTCACTCCAGGTTTACTATATCCCTCGGACCTCTTTATTGTCGATGAAACAAAGAAATTGCATCGGAATTAAATACAAAAGGCACAATGCCGACTTAAGGACAAGAAGACTGACTCTTCTTACTGACTATGCTTTGAACCAGTCCTGTGACACTAGTTACAGATTCCGATGCTTCACTTCAGGTTTATTGTATCCCTCTGACCTTCTTATTGCCGATGAAACTCAGAAATTCCATCGGAATTAAATACAAAAGGCACAATGCCGACTTAAGGACAAGAAGACTGACTCTTCTTACTGACTATGTTTTGAACTATTCCCGTGACACTAGTTACAGATTCCGATGCTTCACTTCAGGTTTATTGTATCCCTGTGACCTTCTTATTGACGATTAAACTCAGAAATTCCATTGGAATTAAATACAAAAGGCACAATGCCGACTTAAGTACAAGAAGACTGTTTCTTCTTACTGTCTATGTTTTGAACCATTCCCTTGACACTAGTTATAGATTCCGAAGTTTCACTCCAGGTTTACTGTTTCCCTTGGACCTTCTTATTGACGATGAAACACAGAAATTGCATCGTAATTAAATAGAAAAGAAACAATGCCGAATGAAGTACAAGAAGACTGACTCTTCTTACTGACTATGTTTTGAACCATTTCTGTGACACTAGTTATTGATTCCGATGCTTCACTTCTGGTTTACTGTATGCCTTATATCTTCTTATTGACGATGAAACACAGAAATTGCATCGGAATTAAATAGAAAAGGCACAATGCCGACTTAAGTACAAGAAGACTGACTCTTCTTACTGTCTATGTTTTGCAACATTCCTGTGACACTAGTTATGGATTCCGATGCTTCACACCAGGTTTACTGTATCAATTGGACCTTGTAATTGACGATGAAACACAGAAATTGAATCGGAATAAAATAGAAAAGTCCCAATGCCGACTTAAGAAGAGGAAGACTGACTCTTCTTACTGACTATGTTTGAACCATTCCTGTGACACTAGTTATAGATTCCGATGCTTCACTTCAGGTTTACTGTTTCCCTTGGACCTTCTTATTGACGATGAAACACAGAAATTGCATCGGAATTAAATACAAAAGGCAAAATGCCGACTTAAGAACAAGAAGACTGAATCTTCTTACTGTCTATGTATTGAACCATTTCTGTGACACTAGTTATAGATTCCGATGCTTCACTTTAGGTTTATTGTATCCCTCTGATCTTCTTATTGACGATGAAACTCAGAAATTCCATCGGAATTAAATACAAAAGGCACAATGCCGACTTAAGTACAAGAAGACTCTTTCTTCTTACTGTCTGTGTTGTGAACCTTTCCATTGATACTAGTTATAGATTCCGATGCTTCACTCCAGGTTTACTGTATCCCTTCGTCCTTCTTATTGACGATGAAACACAGAAATTGCATCGTGATTAAATAGAAAAGACACAATGCCGACTTAAGTACAAGAAGACTGAATCTTCTTACTGACTATGATTTGAACCATTCCTGTGACACTAGTCATAGGTTCCGATGCTTCACTTCAGGTTTACAGTATCCCTTGGACCTTCTTATTGACGATGAAACACAGAAATTGCATCGGAATTAAATAGAAAAGGCACAATGCCAACTTAAGTACAAGAAGACTGACTCTTCGTACTGTCTATGTTTTCAACCATTCCTGTGACACTAGTTATGGAGTCCGATGCTTCACTCCATGTTTACTGTATCCCTTGGACCTTAATATTGACGATGAAGCACAGAAATTGAATTAGAATTAAATAGAAAAGGCACAATGCCGACTTAAGTAGAAGAAGACTGACTCTTCCTTCTGTCTATGTTTTGAACCATTCCAGTGACACTAGTTATAGATTCCGATGCTTCACTTCAGGTTTACTGTATCCCTTGTACCTTCGTGTTGATGATGAAACACAGAAATTGCATCGGAATAAATACAAAAGGCACAATGCCAACTTAAGTACATGAAGACCGACTCTTCCTATTGACAATGTTTTGAACCATTCCTGTGACACTAGTTATAGATTCCGATGCTTTACTTCAGGTTTACTGTATCCCTTGGACATTCTTAAAGACAATGAAACACAGAAATTGCATCGGAATTAAATACAAAAGGCACAATGCCGACTTAAGTACAAGAAGACTGACTCTTCTTACTGTCTATGATTTGAACCATTCCTCTGACACTAGTTATAGATTCCGATGCTTCACTTCAGGTTTATTGTATCCCTCTGAGCTTCTTACTGACGATGCAACACAGAAATTCCATTGGAATTAAATACAAAAGGCAAAATGCCAACTTTAGTACACGAAGACTGACTCTTCCTACTGTTTATGTTTGAACCATTCCTGTGACACTAGTTATAGATTCCGATGCTTCACTCCAGGTTTACTATATCCCTCGGACCTTCTTATTGTCGATGTAACAAAGAAATTGCATCGGAATTAAATACAAAAGGCACAATGCCGACTTAAGGACAAGAAGACTGACTCTTCTTACTGACTATGCTTTGAACCAGTCCTGTGACACTAGTTACAGATTCCGATGCTTCACTTCAGGTTTATTGTATCCCTCTGACCTTCTTATTGCCGATGAAACTCAGAAATTCCATCGGAATTAAATACAAAAGGCACAATGCCGACTTAAGGACAAGAAGACTGACTCTTCTTACTGACTATGTTTTGAACTATTCCCGTGACACTAGTTACAGATTCCGATGCTTCACTTCAGGTTTATTGTATCCCTGTGACCTTCTTATTGACGATTAAACTCAGAAATTCCATTGGAATTAAATACAAAAGGCACAATGCCGACTTAAGTACAAGAAGACTGTTTCTTCTTACTGTCTATGTTTTGAACCATTCCCTTGACACTAGTTATAGATTCCGAAGTTTCACTCCAGGTTTACTGTTTCCCTTGGACCTTCTTATTGACGATGAAACACAGAAATTGCATCGTAATTAAATAGAAAAGAAACAATGCCGAATGAAGTACAAGAAGACTGACTCTTCTTACTGACTATGTTTTGAACCATTTCTGTGACACTAGTTATTGATTCCGATGCTTCACTTCTGGTTTACTGTATGCCTTATATCTTCTTATTGACGATGAAACACAGAAATTGCATCGGAATTAAATAGAAAAGGCACAATGCCGACTTAAGTACAAGAAGACTGACTCTTCTTACTGTCTATGTTTTGCAACATTCCTGTGACACTAGTTATGGATTCCGATGCTTCACACCAGGTTTACTGTATCAATTGGACCTTGTAATTGACGATGAAACACAGAAATTGAATCGGAATAAAATAGAAAAGTCCCAATGCCGACTTAAGAAGAGGAAGACTGACTCTTCTTACTGACTATGTTTGAACCATTCCTGTGACACTAGTTATAGATTCCGATGCTTCACTTCAGGTTTACTGTATCCCTCTGACATTCTTATTGACTATGAAACACAGAAATTGCTTCGGAATTAAATACAAAAGCCACAATGCCAACTTAACTACAAGAAGACTGACCCTTCTTACTGTCTATGGTTTGAACCATTCCTGTGACACTAGTTAATGATTCCGATGCTTCATTTCAGGTTTACTGTTCCCCTTGGACCTTCTTATTGACAATGAAACACAGAAATTGCATCGGCATTAAATACAAAAGGCACAATGCCGACTTAAGTACGAGATGACTGACTCTTCTTACTGTCTATGTTTTGAACCATTTCTGTGACACTAGTTATAGATTCCGGATCTTCACTTCAGGTTTATTTTATCCCTCTGACCTTCTTATTGACGATGAAACTCAGAAATTCCATCGGAATTAAATACTAAAGGCACAATGCCGACTTAAGTACAAGAAGACTGTTTCTTCTTACTGTCTATGTTTTGAACCATTCCATTGACACTAGCTATAGATTCCGATGTTTCACTCCAGGTTTACTGTATCCCTTGGGCCTCCTTATTGACGATGAAATACAGAAATTGCATCGTAATTAAATAGAAAAGGCACAATGCCGAATGAAGTACAAGAAGACTGACTCTTCTTACTGACTATGTTTTGAACCATTCCTGTGACACTAGTTATAGATTCCGATGCTTCCCTTCAGGTTTATTGTATCCCTCTGACCTTCTTATTGACGATGCAACAAAGAAATTCCATTGGAATTAAATACAAAAGGCAAAATGCCAACTTTAGTACACGAAGACTGACTCTTCTTACTGTCTATGTTTAGAACCATTCCTGTGACACTAGTTATAGATTCCGATGTTTCACTTCAGGTTAACTGTATCCCTCTGACATTCTTATTGACTATGAAAGACAGAAATTCCATCGGAATTAAATACAAAAGGCACAATGCCGACTTAAGTACAAGAAGACTGTTTCTTCTTACTGTCTATGTTTTGAACCATTCCATTGACACTACTTATAGATTGCGATGTTTCACTCCAGGTTTACTGTATCCCTTGGACCTTCTTATTGACGATGAAACACAGAAACTGCATCGGAATTAAATAGATAAGCCACAATGGCGACTTATGTACAAGAAGACTGACTCTTCTTACTGTCTACGTTTTGAACCATTCCCGTGAAACTAGTTATGGATTCCGATGCTTCACTCCAGGTTTACTGTATCCCTTGGACCTTATTGTTGACGATGAAACACAGAAATTGCATCGTAATTAAATAGAAAAGGCACAATGCCGAATCAAGTACAAAAAGACTGACTCCTCTTACTGACTATGTTTTGAACCATTCCTGTGACACTAGTTATAGATTCCAATGCTTCACTTCAGGTTTACTGTATGCCTTGGACCTTCTTATTGACGATGAAACACAGATATTGCATCGGAATTAAATAGAAAAGGCACAATGCCGACTTAAGTACAATAAGACTGACTCTTCTTACTGTCTATGCTTTGAACCATTCCTGTGACACTAGTTATGGATTCCGATGCTTCACTCCAGGTTAACTGTATCCCTTGCACCTTGTTATTGACGATTAAACACAGAAATTGAATCGGAATAAAATAGAAAAGGCACAATGTCGACTTAATTACAAGATGACTGACTCTTCTTACTGACTATGTTTTGAACCATTCCTGTCACACAAGTTATAGATTCCGATGCTTCACTTCAGGTTTAATGTATCCCTTGGACCTTCTTATTGACGATGAAACACAGAAATTGCGTCGGAATTTAATAGAAAAGGCACAATGCCGACTTAAGTACAAGAAGACTGACTCTTCTTACTGTCTATGTTTTGAACCATTCCTGTGACACTAGTTATTGATTTCGATGCTTCACTCCAGGTTTACTGTATCCCTTGGACCTTATTATTGACGATGAAACACAGAAATTGAATCGGAATTAAATAGAAAAGCACAATGCCGACTTAAGTACAAGAAGACTGACTCTTCCTACTGTCTATGTTTTGAAGCATTCCAGTGACACTAGTTATAGATTCCGATGCTTCACTTCAGGTATACTGTATCCCTTGTACCATCTTATTCACGATGAAACACAGAAAATGCATCGGAATAAATACTAAAGGCACAATGCGAACTTAAGTACATGAAGACCGACTCTTCTTATTGACAATGATTTGAAACAATCCTGTGACACTAGTTATCGATTCCGATGCTTCACTTCAGGTTTACTGTTTCCCTTGGACCTTCTTATTGACGATGAAACACAGAAATTTCATCGGAATTAAACACAAAAGGCATAATGCCGACTTAAGGACAAGAAGACTGACTCCTCTTACTGACTTTGTTTTGAACCATTCCTGTGACACTAGTTATAGATTCCGATGCTTCACTTCAGGGTTACTGTATACCTTGGACCTTCTTATTGACGATGAAACACAGAAATTGCATCGGAATTAAATACAAAAGGCACAATGCAGACTTAAGTACAAGAAGACCGACTCTTCTTACCGTCTATGTTTTGAACCATTCCTGTGACACTAGTTATAGATTCCGATGCTTCACTTCAGGTTTACTGTATCCCTCTGACCTTATTGCCGATGAAACACAGAAATTGCATCGGAATTAAATACAAAAGGCCCAATGCCGACTTAAGAACAAGAGTACTGACTCTTCGTACTGACTATGTTTTGAACCATTCCTGTGACACTAGTTATAGAGTACTTAAGTACAAGAAGACTGACACTTCTTACTGACTATGCTTTGAACCATTCCTGTGACACTAGTTATAGATTCCGATGCATCACTTCAGGTTAATTGTGTCCCTCTGACCTTCTTATTGACGATGTAACTCAGAAATTCCATCGGAATTAAATACAAAATGCACAATGCCGACTTAAGTACAAGAAGACTGTTTGTTCTTACTGTCTATGTTTTGAACCATTCCTGTGACACTAGTTATAGATTCCGATGCTTCACTTCAGGGTTACTGTATCTCTTGGACCTTCTTATTGACGATGAAACACAGTAATTGTATCGGAATTAAATAGAAAAGGTACAATGCCGACTTAAGTACAAGAAGACTGACTCTTCTTACTGTCTATGTTTTGAACCATTCCTGTGACACTAGCTATGGATTCCGATGCTTCACTCCAGGTTTTCTGTATCCCTTGGACCTTATTATTGACGATGAAACACAGAAATTGAAGCGAAATTAAATAGAAAAGGCACAATGCCGACTTAAGTGCAAGAAGACTGACACTTCACACTGATTATAGTTTGAACCATTCCTGTTGCACTAGTTATAGATTCCGATGCTTTACTTCAGGTTTACTGTATACCTTGGACCTTCGTATTGACGATGAAACACAGAAATCGCATCGGAATTAAATACAAAAGGCACAATGCCGACTGAAGTACAAGAAGACTAACTCTTCTTACTGACTATATTTTGAACCATTCCTGTGACACTAGTTATAGATTCCGATGCTTCACTTCAGGGTTACTGTATCTCTTGGACCTTCTTATTGACGATGAAACACAGAAATTGTATCGGAATTAAATAGAAAAGGTACAATGCCGACTTAAGTACAAGAAGACTGACTCTTCCTACTGTCTATGTTTTGAACCATTCCTGTGACACTAGTTGTGGATTCCGATTCTTCACTTCAGGTTTACTGTATCCCTCTGACCTTCTTATTGACGATGAAACACAGAAATTGCATCGGAATTAAATACAAATGGCACAATGCCGACTTAAGGACAAGAAGACTGACTCTTCTTACTGTCTATGATTTCAACCATTTCTGTGACACTACTTATAGATTCCGATGCTTCACTCCAGGTTTACTATATCCCTTGGACATTCTTATTGACGATGAAACAAAGAAATTGCATCGGAATTAAATACAAAAGGCACAATGCCGACTTAAGTACAAGAAGACTGACACTTCTTACTGACTATGCTTTGAACCATTCCTGTGACACTAGTTATAGATTCCGATGCTTCACTTCAGGTTTATTGTATCCCTCTTACCTTCTTATTGACGATGAAACACAGATATTGCATTGGAATTAAATACAAAAGGCATAATGCCGACTTAAGTACATGAAGACTGACTCTTCTTACTGTCTATGTTTTGAACCATTCCATTGACACTACTTGTAGATTCCGATACTTCACTTCAGGTTTATTGTATCCCTCTGACCTTCCTATTGACGATGAAACACAGAAATTGCATCGGAATTAAATAGAAAAGGCACAATGTCGACTTAGGTACAAGATGACTGACTCTTCTTACTGTCTATGTTTCGAACCTGTCCTGTGACACTAGTTATAGATTCCGATGCTTCACTCCAGGTTTACTGTATCCCTTGGACCTTCTTATTGACGATGAAACACAGATATTGCATCGGAATTAAATAGAAAAGGCACAATGCCGACTTAAGTACAAGAAGACAAACTCTTCCTACTGATTATGTTTTGAACCATTCCTGTGACACTAGTTATAGATTCCTATGCTTCACTTCAGGGTTACTGTATACCTTGGACCCTCTTATTGACGATGAAACACAGAAATTGCATCGGAATTAAATACAAAAGGCACAAAGCCGACTTAAGTACAGGAAGACTGACTCTTCCTACTGTCAATGTTTTGAACCATTCCTGTGACACTAGTTTTGGATTCCGATGCTTCACTTCACGTTAACTGTATTCCTCAGACCTTCTTATTGACAATGAAACACAGAAATTGCATCGGAATTAAATACAAAAGGCACAATGCCGACTTAAGTACAAGAAGACTAACTCTTCTTACTGTATATGTTTTGAACCATTCCTGTGACACTAGTTATAGATTCCAATGCTTCACTTCAGGTTTACTGTTTCCCTTGGACCCTCTTATTGACGATGAAACACAGAATTTTCATAGGAATTAAACACAAAAGGCACAATGCCAAACTTAAGGACAAATAGACTGACTCCTCTTACTGACTTTGTTTTGAACCATTCCTGTGACACTTGTTATAGATTCCGATGCTTCACTTCAGGGTTACTGTATACCTTGGACCTTCTTATTGACGATGAAACACAGAAATTGCATCGGAATTAAATACAAAAGGCACAATGCCGACTGAAGTACAAGAAGACTGACTCTTCCTACTGTCAATGTTTTCAACCATTCCTGTGATACTAGTTTTGGATTCCGATGCTTCACTTAAGGTTAACTGTATCTCTCAGACCTTCTTATTGACAATGAAACACAGTTATTGCATTGGAATTAAATACAAAAGGCACAATGCCGACTTAAGTACAAGAAGACTGACTCTTCTTACCGTCTATGTTTTGAACCATTCCTGTGACACTAGTTATAGATTCCGATGCTTCACTTCAGGTTTACTGTATCCCTCTGACCTTATTGCCGATGAAACACAGAAATTGCATCGGAATTAAATACAAAAGGCACATTGCCGACTTAAGAACAAGAGGACTGACTCTTCGTACTGACTATGTTTTGAACCATTCCTGTGACACTAGTTTTAGATTCCGATGCTTCACTTCAGGTTTACTGTATCCCTCTGACCTTCTTATTGACTATGAATCACAGAAATTGCATCGGAATTAAATACAAAAGCCACAATGCCGACTTAATTACAAGAAGGCTGACCCTTCTTACTGTCTATGTTTTGAACCAATCCTGTGACACTAGTTATAGATTCCGATGCTTCACTTCAGGTTTACTGTTTCCCTTGGACCTTCTTATTGACGATGAATCACAGAAATTGCATCGGAATTAAATACAAAAGGCACAATGCCGACTTAATTACAAGAAGACTGACCCTTCTTACTGCCTATGTTTTGAATCATTTCTGTGGCACTAGTTATAGATTCCGATGCTTCACTCCAGGTTTACTATATCCCTTGGACATTCTTATTGACGATGAAACAAAGAAATTGTATCGGAATTAAATACAAAGGGCACAATGCCGACTTAAGTACAAGAAGACTGACACTTCTTACTGACTATGCTTTGAACCATTCCTGTGACACTAGTTATAGATTCCGATGCTTCACTTCAGGTTTATTGTATCCCTCTGACCTTCTTATTGACGATGAAACTCAGAAATTCCATCGGAATTAAATACAAAAGGCACAATGCCGACTTAAGGACAAGAAGACTGTTCCTTCTTACTGTCTATGTTTTGAACCATTCCATTGACACTAGTTATAAATTCCGATATTTCACTCCAGGTTTACTGTATCCCTTGGACCTTCTTATTGACGATGAAACACAGAAATTGCATCATAATTAAATAGAAAAGGCACAATGCCGACTGAAGTACAAGAAGACTGACTCTTCTTACTGACTATGTTTTGAACCATTCCTGTGACACTAGTTATTGATTTCGATGCTTCACTCCAGGTTTACTGTATCCCTTGGACCTTATTATTGACGATGAAACACAGAAATTTAATCGGATTTAAATAGAAAAGGCACAATGCCGACTTAACTACAAGAAGACTGACTCTTCCTACTGACTATGTTTTGAACCATTCCTGTGACACTAGTTATAGATCCCTATGCTTCACTTCAGGGTTACTGTATATCTTGGAGCTTCTTATTGACGAAGAAACACAGAAATTGCCTCGGAATTAAATACAAAAGGCACAATGCCGACTTAAGTACAAGAAGACTGACTCTTCCTACTGTCAATGTTTTGAACCATTCCTGTGACACTAGTTTTGGATTACGATTCTTCACTTCAGGTTTACTGTATCCCTTGGACCTTCTTATTGACGATGAAACACAGATATTGCATCGGAATTAAATACAAAAGGCACAATGCCGACTTAAGTACAATAAGACTGACTCTTCTTACTGTCTATGCTTTAAACCATTCCTGTGACACTAGTTATGGATTCCGATGCTTCACTCCAGGTTTACTGTATCCCTTGGACCTTGTTATTGACGATTAAACACAGAAATTGAAAAGGAATAAAATAGAAAAGGCACAATGCCGACTTAACTACAAGATGACTTACTCTTCTTACTGACTATGCTTTGAACCATTCCTGTCACACAAGTTATAGATTCCGATGCTTCACTTCAGGTTTAATGTATCCCTTGGACCTTCTTATTGACGATGAATCACAGAAATTGCATCGGAATTTAATAGAAAAGGCACAATGCCGACTTAAGTACAAGAAGACTGACTCTTCTTACTGTCTATGTTTTGAACCATTCCTGTGACATTAGTTATTGATTTCGATGCTTCACTCCAGGTTTATTGTATCCCTTGGACCTTATTATTGACGATGAAACACAGAAATTGAATCGGAATTAAATAGAAAAGGCACAATGCCGACTTAAGTACAAGAAGACTGACTCTTCCTACTGTCTATGTTTTGAACCATTCCAGTGACACTAGTTATAGATTCCGATGCTTCACTTCAGGTATACTGTATCCCTTGTACCATCTTATTCGCGATGAAACACAGAAAATGCATCGGAATAAATACAAAAGGCACAATGCGAACTTGAGTACATGAAGACCGACTCTTCTTATTGACAATGATTTGAAACAATCCTGTGACACTAGTTATAGATTCCGATGCTTCACTTCAGGTTTACTGTTTCCCTTGGACCTTCTTATTGACGATGAAACACAGAAATTGCATGGGAATTAAATACAAAAGGCACAATGCCGACTTAAGTACAAGAAGACTGACTCTTCTTACTGTCTATGTTTTGAACCCTTTCTGTGACACTAGTTATAGATTCTGATGCTTCACTCCAGGTCTACTATACCCCTTGGACATTCTTATTGACAATGAAACAAAGAAATTGCTTCGGAATTAAATACAAAAGGCACAATGCCGACTTAATTACAAGAAGACTGACACTTCTTACTGACTATGCTTTGAACCAATCCTGTGACACTAGTTATAGATTCCGACGCTTCACTTCAGGTTTATTGTATCCCTCTCATCTTCTTATTGACGATGAAACACAGAAATTTCATCGGAATTAAACACAAAAGGCACAATGCCGACTTAAGGACAAGAAGACTGACTCCTCTTACTGACTTTGTTTTGAACCATTCCTGTGACACTAATTATTGATTCCGATGCTTCACTTCAGGGTTACTGTATACCTTGGACCTTCTTATTGACGATGAAACACAGAAATTGCATCGAAATTAAATACAAAATGCACAATGCCGACTGAAGTACAAGAAGACTGACTCTTCCTACTGTCAATGTTTTCAACCATTCCTGTGATACTAGTTTTGGATTCTGATGCTTCAGTTCAGGTTAACTGTATCTCTCAGACCTTCTTATTGACAATGAAACACAGATATTGCAACGGAATTAAATACAAAAGGCACAATGCCGACTTAAGTACAAGAAGACTGACTCTTCTTACCGTCTATGTTTTGAACCATTCCTGTGACACTAGTTATAGATTCCGATGCTTCACTTCAAGTTTACTGTATCCCTCTGACCTTATTGCCGATGAAACACAGAAATTGCATCGGAATTAAATACAAAAGGCCCAATGCCGACTTAAGAACAAGAGTACTGACTCTTCGTACTGACTATGTTTTGAACCATTCCTGTGACACTAGTTATAGAGTACTTAAGTACAAGAAGACTGACACTTCTTACTGACTATGCTTTGAACCATTCCTGTGACACTAGTTATAGATTCCGATGCATCACTTCAGGTTTATTGTATCCCTCTGACCTTCTTATTGACGATGAAACTGTGAAATTCCATCGGAATTAAATACAAAAGGCACAATGCCGACTTAAGTACAAGAAGACTGTTTCTTCTTACTGTCTATGTTTTGAACCATTCCATTGACACTAGTTATAAATTCCGATGCTTCACTCCAGGTTTACTGTATCCCTTGGACCTTCTTATTGACGATGAAACACAGAAATTGCATCGTAATTAATTAGAAAAGGCCCAATGCCGACTTAAGAACAAGAGTACTGACTCTTCGTACTGACTATGTTTTGAACCATTCCTGTGACACTAGTTATAGAGTACTTAAGTACAAGAAGACTAACTCTTCTTACTGACTATTTTTTGAACCATTCCTGTGACACTAGTTATAGATTCCGATGCTTTACTTCAGGTTTACTGTATACCTTGGACCTTCTTATTGACGATGAAACACAGAAATTGTATCGGAATTTAATAGAGAAGCCACAATGCCGACTTAAGTGCAAGAAGACTGACTCTTCATACTGATTATAGTTTGAACCATTCCTGTTGCACTAGTTATAGATTCCGATGCTTTACTTAAGGTTTACTGTATACCTTGGACCTTCGTATTGACGATGAAACACAGAAATCGCATCGGAATTAAATACAAAAGGCACAATGCCGACATAAGTACAAGAAGACTGACTCTTCCTACTGCCTATGATTTGAACCATTCCTGTGACACTAGTTGTGGATTTCGATTCTTCACTTCAGGTTTACTGTATCCCTCTGACCTTCTTATTGACGATGAAACACAGAAATTGCATCGGAATTAAATACAAATGGCACAATGCCGACTTAAGGACAAGAAGACTGACTCTTTTTACAGTCTATGTTTTGAACCATTTCTGTGACACTACTTATAGATTCCGATGCTTCACTCCAGGTTTACTATATCCCTTGGACATTCTTATTGACGATGAAACAAAGAAATTGCATCGGAATTAAATACAAAAGGCACAATGCCGACTTAAGTACAAGAAGACTGACACTTCTTACTGACTATGCTTTGAACCATTCCTGTGACACTAGTTATAGATTCCGATGCTTCACTTCAGGTTTATTGTATCCTTCTGACCTTCTTATTGATGATGAAACTCAGAAATTCCATCGTAATTAAATACAAAAGGCACAATGCCGACTTAAGTACAAGAAGACTGTTTCTTCTTACTGTCTATGTTTTGAACCATTCCATTGACACTAGTTAAAAATTCCGATGCTTCACTCCAGGTTTACTGTATCCCTTGGACCTTCTTAATGACGATGAAACAAAGAAATTGCATCGTAATTAAATAGAAAAGGAACAATGCCGACTGAAGTACAAGAAGACTGACTCTTCTTACTGACTATATTTTGAACCATTCCTGTGACACTAGGTATAGATTCCGATGCTTCACTTCAGGTTTACTGTATCCCTTGGACCTTCTTATTGACGATGAAACACAGAAATTGTATCGGAATTTAATAGAGAAGCCACAATGCCGACTTAAGTGCAAGAAGACTGACTCTTCATACTGATTATAGTTTGAACCATTCCTGTGGCACTAGTTATAGATTCCGATGCTTTACTTCAGGTTTACTGTATACCTTGGACCTTCTTATTGACGATGAAACACAGAAATCGCATCGGAATAAAATACAAAAGGCACAATGCCGACTTAAGTACAAGAAGACTGACTCTTCCTACTGTCTATGTTTTGAACCATTCCTGTGACACTAGTTGTGGATTCCGATGCTTCACTACAGGTTTCCTGTATCCCTCTGACCTCCTTATTGACGATGAAACACAGAAATTGCATCGGAATTAAATACAAATGGCACAATGCCGACTTAAGGACAAGAAGACTGACTCTTCTTACTGACTATGTTTTGAACCATTCCTGTGACACTAGCAATTGATTCCGATGCTTCACTTTGGGTTTACTGTATCCCTCTGACCTTCTTATTGACGATGAAACACAGATATTGCATTGGAATTTAATACAAAAGGCATAATGCCGACTTAAGTACATGAAGACTGACTCTTCTTACTGTCTATGTTTTGAACCATTCCATTGACACTACTTGTAGATTCCGATATTTCACTTCAAGTTTATTGTATCCCTCTGACCTTCCTATTGACGATGAAACACAGAAATTGCATCGGAATTAAATAGAAAAGGCACAATGTCGACTTAGGTACAAGATGACTGACTCTTCTTACTGTCTATGTTTCGAACCTTTCCTGTGACACTAGTTATAGATTCCGATGCTTCACTCCAGGTTTACTGTATCCCTTGGACCTTCTTATTGACGATGAAACACAGATATTGCATCGGAATTAAATAGAAAAGGCACAATGCCGACTTAAGTACAAGAAGACTAACTGTTCCTACTGATTATATTTTTGAACCATTCCTGTGACACTAGTTATAGATTCCTATGCTTCACTTCAGGGTTACTGTATACCTTGGACCTTCTTATTGACGATGAAACACAGAAATTGCATCGGAATTAAATACAAATTGCACAAAGCCGACTTATGTACAAGAAGACTGACTCTTCCTACTGTCAATGTTTTGAACCATTCCTGTGACACTAGTTTTGGATTCCGATGCTTCACTTCACGTTAACTGTATTCCTCAGACCTTCTTATTGACAATGAAACACAGATATTGCATCGGAATTAAATACAAAAGGCACAATGCCGACTTAAGTACAAGAAGACTGACTCTTCTTACTGTCTCTGTTTTGAACCATTCCTGTGACACTAGTTATGGATTCCAATGCTTCACTTCAGGTTTACTGTTTCCCTTGGACCCTCTTATTGACGATGAAACACAGAAATTTCATCGGAAAAAACACAAAAGGCACAATGCCGACTTAAGGACAAGAAGACTGACTCCTCTTACTGACTTTGTTTTGAACCATTCCTGTGACACTTGTTATAGATCCCGATGCTTCACTTCAGAGTTACTGTATACCTTGGACCTTCTTATTGACGATGAAACACAGAAACTGCATCGGAATTAAATACAAAAGGCACAATGCCGGCTGAAGTACAAGAAGACTGACTCTTCCTACTGTCAATGTTTTCAACCATTCCTGTGATACTAGTTTTGGATTCCGATGCGTCACTTCAGGTTAACTGTATCTCTCAGACCTTCTTATTGACAATGAAACACAGATATTGCATTGGAATTAAATACAAAAGGCACAATGCCCACTTAAGTACAAGAAGACTGACTCTTCTTACAGTCTATGTTTTGAACCATTCCTGTGACACTAGTTATAGATTCCGATGCTTCACTTCAGGTTTACTGTATCCCTCTGACCTTATTGCCGATGAAACACAGAAATTGCATCGGAATTAAATACAAAAGGCCCAATGCCGACTTAAGAACAAGAGGACTGACTCTTCGTACTGACTATGTTTTGAACCATTCCTGTGACACTAGTTTTAGATTCCGATGCTTCACTTCAGGTTTACTGTATCCCTCTGACCTTCTTATTGAATATGAAACACAGAAATTGCATCGGAATTAAATACAAAAGCCACAATGCCGACTTAATTACAAGAAGACTGACCCTTCTTACTGTCTATGTTTTGAACCAATCCTGTGACACTAGTTATAGATTCCGATGCTTCACTTCAGGTTTACTGTTTCCCTTGGACCTTCTTATTGACGATGAATCACAGAAATTGCATCGGAATTAAATACAAAAGGCACAATAACGACTTAAGTACAAGAAGACTGACTCTTCTTACTGTCTATGTTTTGAACCATTTCTGTGACACTAGTTATAGATTCCGATGCTTCACTCCAGGTTTACTACATCCCTTGGACATTCTTATAGACGATGAAACACAGAAATTGCCTCGGAATTAAATACAAAAGGCACAATGCCGACTTAAGTACAAGAAGACTGACTCTTCCTACTGTCAATGTTTTGAACCATTCCTGTGACACTAGTTTTGGATTCCGATGCTTCACTTCAGGTTAACTGTATCCCTCAGACCTTCTTATTGACAATGAAACACAGAAATATCATCGGAATTAAATACAAAAGGCACAATGACGACTTAAGGACAAGAACACTAACATTTCTTACTGACTATGATTTGAACCATTCCTTTGACACTAGTTATAGATTCCGATGCTTCACTTCAGGCTTACTGTAACCCTCTGACCTTCTTATCGACTATGAAACACAGAAAATGCATCGGAATGAAATACAAAAGCCACAATGCCGAAATAAGTACAAGAAGACTGACCCTTCTTACTGTCTATGTTTTTAACCATTCCTGTGACACTAGTTATAGATTCCGATGCTTCACTACAGGTTTACTGTTTCCCTTGGACCTTCTTATTGACGATGAAACACAGAAAATGCATCGGAATTAAATACAAAAGGCACAATGCCGACTTAAGTACAAGAAGACTGCCTCTTCCTACTGTCTATGTTTTGAACCATTTCTGTGACACTAGTTACATAGTTCGATGCTTCACTTCAGGTTTACTGTATCTCTTGGACCTTCTTATTGACAATGAATCACAGAAATTGCATCGGAATTAAATACAAAAGGAACAATACTGACTTACGTACAAAAAGACTGACTCTTCTTTCTGTCTATATTTTGAACCATTCCAGTGACACTAGTTATAGATTCCGATGCTTCACTTCAGGGTTACTGTATCCCTTGGACCTTCTTATTGACGATGAAAACACAGAAATTGCATCGGAATTATATACAAAAAGCACAATGCAGACTTAAGTAGAAGAACACTGACTCTTCTTACTGTCTATGTTTTGAACCATCACTGTGACACTAGTTGTAGATTCCGATGCTTCACTCCAGGTTTACTGTATCCCTTGGACCTTCTTATTGACGATGAAACACAGAAATTGCATCGGAATTAAATACAAAAGGCACAATGCCGACTTAAGGACAAGAAGACTGACATTTCTTACTGACTATGCTTTGAAACATTCCTGTGACACTAGTTATAGATTCCGATGCTTCACTTCAGGTTTACTGTATCCCTCTGACCTTCTTATTGATGGTGAAACACAGAAATTGCATCGGAATTAAAAACAAAAGCGCAATGCCGACTTAAGTACATGAAAACCGACTCTTCTTACTGAGAATTATTGAACCATTCCTGTGACACTAGTTATAGATTCCGATGCTTCACTTCAGGTTTACTGTATCCCTTGGACATTCTTATAAGCAATGAAACACAGAAATTGCATCGGAATTGAATACAAAAGGCACAATGCCGACTTAAGTGCAAGAAGACTAACTATTCTTACTGTCTATATTTTGAACCATTCCTGTGACACTAGTTATAGATTCCGATGCTTCACTCCAGGTATACTGTATCCCTTGGACGTTCTTATTGACGATGAAACCCTGAAATTGCATCGGAATTAAATACAAAAGGCACAATGCCGACTTAAGGACAAGAAGACTGATTCTTCCTACTGTCAATGTTTTGAACCATTCCTGTGACACTAGTTTTGGATTCCGATGCTTCACTTCAGGTTAACTGTATCCCTCAGACCTTCTTATTGACAATGAAACACAGATATTGCATCGGAATTAAATACAAAAGGCTCAATGCCGACTTAAGGACAAGAAGACTGACGATTCTTACTGACTATGTTTTGAACCATTCCTGTGACACTAGTTATAGATTCCGATGCTTCACTGCAGGTTTACTATATCCCTCTGACCTTCTTATCGACTATGAAACACAGAAAATGCATCGGAATTAAATACAAAAGCCACAATGCCGACATAAGTACAAGAAAACTGACCCTTCTTACTGTCTATGTTTAGAACCATTCCTGTGACACTAGTTATAGATTCCGATGCTTCACTACAGGTTTACTGTTTCCCTTGGACCCTCTTATTGACGATGAAACACAGAAATTGCATCGGAATTAAATACAATAGGCACAATGCCGACTTAAGTACAAGAAGACTGACTCTTCCTACTGTCTATGTTTGAACCATTTCTGTGACACTAGTTACATAGTTCGATGCTTCACTTCAGGTTTACTGTATCTCTTGGACCTTCTTATTGACAATGAATCACAAAAATTGCATCGGAATTAAATACAAAAGGAACAATACCGACTTACGTACAAAAAGACTGACTCTTCTTTCTGTCTATATTGTGAACCATTCCAGTGACACTAGTTATAGATTCCGATGCTTCACGTCAGGTTTACTGTATCCCTTGGACCTTCTTATTGACGATGAAACACAGAAATTGCAAGGGAATTAAATACAAAAAGCACAATGCAGACTTAAGTAGAAGAAGACTGACTCTTCTTACTGTCTATGTTTTGAACCATCACTGTGACACTAGTGTAGATTCCGATGCTTCACTCCAGGTTTACTGTATCCCTTGGACCTTCTTATTGACGATGAAACACAGATATTGCATCGGAATTAAATACAAAAGGCACAATGCCGAAATAAGGACAAGAAGACTGACATTTCTTACTGACTATGCTTTGAAACATTCCTGTGACACTAGTTACAGATTCCGATGCTTCACTTCAGGTTTACTGTATCCCTCTGACCTTCTTATTGATGGTGAAACACAGAAATTGCATCGGAATTAAAATCAAAAGGCGCAATGCCGACTTAAGTACATGAAAAACGGCTCTTCTTACTAAGAATGATTGAACCATTCCTGTGACACTAGTTATAGATTCCGATGCTTCACTTCAGGTTTACTGTATCCCTTGGACATTCTTATAAGCAATGAAACACAGAAATTGCATCGGAATTGATTACAAAAGGGACAATGCCGACTTAAGTGCAAGAAGACTAACTATTCTTACTGTCATTATTTTGAACCATTCCTGTGACACTAGTTATAGATTCCGATGCTTCACTCCAGGTATACTGTATCCCTTGGACGTTCTTATTGACGATGAAACCCTGAAATTGCATCGGAATTAAATAGAAAAGGCACAATGCCGACTTAAGTACAACAAGACTGACTCTTCATACTGACTATGCTTTGAACCATTCCTGTGACACTAGTTATAGATTCCGATGCTTCACTTCAGGTTTACTATATCCCTTGGACCTTCTTATTGACGATGACACACAGAAATTGCATCGGAATTAAATACAAAAGGCAAAATGCCGACATATGTACACGAAGACTGACTCTTCTTACTGCCTATGTTTTGAACCATTCCTGTGACACTAGTTATAGATTCCGATGCTTCACTCCAGGTTTACTGTATCCCTTGGACCTCTTTATTGACGATGAAACACAGAAATTGTATCGGAATTAAATAGAAATGGCACAATGCCGACTTAAGTACAACAAGACTGACTCTTCTTACTAACTTTGTTTTGAACCATTCCTGTGACACTAGTTATAGATTCCGATGCTTCACTTCAGGTTTACTGTATACCTTGGACCTTCTTATTGACGATGAAACACAGAAATTGCATCGGAATTAAATAGAAAAGGCACAATGTCGGCTTAAGGACAAGAAGACTGACTCTTCCTACTTTCTATGTTTTGAACCATTCCTGTGACACTAGTTTTGGATTTCGATGCTTCACTTCAGGTTTACTGTATCCCTCTTACCTTCTAATAGACAATGAAACACAGAAATTGCATCGGAATTAAATACAAGCGGCACAATGCCGACTTAAGTACAAGAAGACTGACCCTTCGTACTGTCTATATTTTGAACCATTCCTGTGACACTAGTTATAGATTCCGATGCTTCACTTCAGGTGTACTGTATCCCTCTGACCTTATGTACGATGAAACACAGAAATTGCATCGGAATTAAATACAAAAGGCACAACGCCGACTTAAGGACAAGAAGACTGACTCTTCTTACTGTCTATGTTTTGAACCATTCCTGTGACTCTAGTTATAGATTCCGATGCTTCACTTCAGGTTTACTGTATGCCTTGGACCTTCTTATTGACGATGAAACACAGAAATTGCTTCGGAATTAAATACAAAAGGCACCTTGCCGACTTAAGTACAAGAAACTGACTCTTCTTACTGACTATGCTTTAAACCATTCCTGTGACACTAGTTATAGATTCCGATGCTTCACTTCAGGTTTACTGTATCCCTTGGACCATCTTATTGACGATCAAACACAGAAATTGCATCGGAAATAAATAGATAAGGCACAATGCCGACTTAAGTACAAGAAGACTGACTCTTCCTACTGTCTATGTTTTGAACCATTTCTGTGACACTAGTTACATAGTTCGATGCTTCACTTCAGGTTTACTGTATCTCTTGGACCTTCTTATTGACAATGAATCACAAAAATTGCATCGGAATTAAATACAAAAGGAACAATACCGACTTACGTACAAAAAGACTGACTCTTCTTTCTGTCTATATTGTGAACCATTCCAGTGACACTAGTTATAGATTCCGATGCTTCACGTCAGGTTTACTGTATCCCTTGGACCTTCTTATTGACGATGAAACACAGAAATTGCATCGGAATTAAATACAAAAGGCACAATGCCGACTTAAGGACAAGAACACTAACATTTCTTACTGACTATGTTTTGAACCATTCCTTTGACACTAGTTATAGATTCCGATGCTTCACTTCAGGCTTACTGTAACCCTCTGACCTTCTTATCGACTATGAAACACAGAAAATGCATCGGAATTAAATACAAAAGCCACAATGCCGACATAAGTACAAGAAGACTGACCCTTCTTACTGTCTATGTTTTTAACCACTCCTGTGACACTAGTTATAGATTCCGATGCTTCACTACAGGTTTACTGTTTCCCTTGGACCTTCTTATTGACGATGAAACACAGAAATTGCATCGGAATTAAATACAAAAGGCACAATGCCGACTTAAGTACAAGAAGACTGACTCTTCCTACTGTCTATGTTTTGAACCATTTCTGTGACACTAGTTACATAGTTCGATGCTTCACTTCAGGTTTACTGTATCTCTTGGACCTTCTTATTGACAATGAATCACAGAAATTGCATCGGAATTAAATACAAAAGGAACAATACCGACTTACGTACAAAAAGACTGACTCTTCTTTCTGTCTATATTTTGAACCATTCCAGTGACACTAGTTATAGATTCCGATGCTTCACTTCAGGGTTACTGTATCCCTTGGACCTTCTTATTGACGATGAAAACACAGAAATTGCATCGGAATTATATACAAAAAGCACAATGCAGACTTAAGTAGAAGAACACTGACTCTTCTTACTGTCTATGTTTTGAACCATCACTGTGACACTAGTTGTAGATTCCGATGCTTCACTCCAGGTTTACTGTATCCCTTGGACCTTCTTATTGACGATGAAACACAGAAATTGCATCGGAATTAAATACAAAAGGCACAATGCCGACTTAAGGACAAGAAGACTGACATTTCTTACTGACTATGCTTTGAAACATTCCTGTGACACTAGTTATAGATTCCGATGCTTCACTTCAGGTTTACTGTATCCCTCTGACCTTCTTATTGATGGTGAAACACAGAAATTGCATCGGAATTAAAAACAAAAGCGCAATGCCGACTTAAGTACATGAAAACCGACTCTTCTTACTGAGAATGATTGAACCATTCCTGTGACACTAGTTATAGATTCCGATGCTTCACTTCAGGTTTACTGTATCCCTTGGACATTCTTATAAGCAATGAAACACAGAAATTGCATCGGAATTGAATACAAAAGGCACAATGCCGACTTAAGTGCAAGAAGACTAACTATTCTTACTGTCTATATTTTGAACCATTCCTGTGACACTAGTTATAGATTCCGATGCTTCACTCCAGGTATACTGTATCCCTTGGACTATCTTATTGACGATGAAACCCTGAAATTGCATCGGAATTAAATACAAAAGGCACAATGCCGACTTAAGGACAAGAAGACTGACTCTTCCTACTGTCAATGTTTTGAACCATTCCTGTGACACTAGTTTTGGATTCCGATGCTTCACTTCAGGTTAACTGTATCCCTCAGACCTTCTTATTGACAATGAAACACAGATATTGCATCGGAATTAAATACAAAAGGCTCAATGCCGACTTAAGGACAAGAAGACTGACGATTCTTACTGACTATGTTTTGAACCATTCCTGTGACACTAGTTATAGATTCCGATGCTTCACTGCAGGTTTACTGTATCCCTCTGACCTTCTTATCGACTATGAAACACAGAAAATGCATCGGAATTAAATACAAAAGCCACAATGCCGACATAAGTACAAGAAAACTGACCCTTCTTACTGTCTATGTTTAGAACCATTCCTGTGACACTAGTTATAGATTCCGATGCTTCACTACAGGTTTACTGTTTCCCTTGGACCCTCTTATTGACGATGAAACACAGAAATTGCATCGGAATTAAATACAATAGGCACAATGCCGACTTAAGTACAAGAAGACTGACTCTTCCTACTGTCTATGTTTGAACCATTTCTGTGACACTAGTTACATAGTTCGATGCTTCACTTCAGGTTTACTGTATCTCTTGGACCTTCTTATTGACAATGAATCACAAAAATTGCATCGGAATTAAATACAAAAGGAACAATACCGACTTACGTACAAAAAGACTGACTCTTCTTTCTGTCTATATTGTGAACCATTCCAGTGACACTAGTTATAGATTCCGATGCTTCACGTCAGGTTTACTGTATCCCTTGGACCTTCTTATTGACGATGAAACACAGAAATTGCATCGGAATTAAATACAAAAAGCACAATGCAGACTTAAGTAGAAGAAGACTGACTCTTCTTACTGTCTATGTTTTGAACCATCACTGTGACACTAGTTGTAGATTCCGATGCTTCACTCCAGGTTTACTGTATCCCTTGGACCTTCTTATTGACGATGAAACACAGATATTGCATCGGAATTAAATACAAAAGGCACAATGCCGAAATAAGGACAAGAAGACTGACATTTCTTACTGACTATGCTTTGAAACATTCCTGTGACACTAGTTACAGATTCCGATGCTTCACTTCAGGTTTACTGTATCCCTCTGACCTTCTTATTGATGGCGAAACACAGAAATTGCATCGGAATTAAAATCAAAAGGCGCAATGCCGACTTAAGTACATGAAAAACGGCTCTTCTTACTAAGAATGATTGAACCATTCCTGTGACACTAGTTATAGATTCCGATGCTTCACTTCAGGTTTACTGTATCCCTTGGACATTCTTATAAGCAATGAAACACAGAAATTGCATCGGAATTGATTACAAAAGGCACAATGCCGACTTAAGTGCAAGAAGACTAACTATTCTTACTGTCATTATTTTGAACCATTCCTGTGACACTAGTTATAGATTCCGATGCTTCACTCCAGGTATACTGTATCCCTTGGACGTTCTTATTGACGATGAAACCCTGAAATTGCATCGGAATTAAATAGAAAAGGCACAATGCCGACTTAAGTACAACAAGACTGACTCTTCATACTGACAATGCTTTGAACCATTCCTGTGACACTAGTTATAGATTCCGATGCTTCACTTCAGGTTTACTATATCCCTTGGACCTTCTTATTGACGATGACACACAGAAATTGCATCGGAATTAAATACAAAAGGCAAAATGCCGACATATGTACACGAAGACTGACTCTTCTTACTGCCTATGTTTTGAACCATTCCTGTGACACTAGTTATAGATTCCGATGCTTCACTCCAGGTTTACTGTATCCCTTGGACCTCTTTATTGACGATGAAACACAGAAATTGTATCGGAATTAAATAGAAAAGGCACAATGCCGACTTAAGTACAACAAGACTGACTCTTCTTACTAACTTTGTTTTGAACCATTCCTGTGACACTAGTTATAGATTCCGATGCTTCACTTCAGGTTTACTGTATACCTTGGACCTTCTTATTGACGATGAAACACAGAAATTGCATCGGAATTAAATACAAAAGGCACAATGTCGGCTTAAGGACAAGAAGACTGACTCTTCCTACTTTCTATGTTTTGAACCATTCCTGTGACACTAGTTTTGGATTCCGATGCTTCACTTCAGGTTTACTGTATCCCTCTGACCTTCTAATAGACAATGAAACACAGAAATTGCATCGGAATTAAATACAAGCGGCACAATGCCGACTTAAGTACAAGAAGACTGACCCTTCGTACTGTCTATATTTTGAACCATTCCTGTGACACTAGTTATAGATTCCGATGCTTCACTTCAGGTGTACTGTATCCCTCTGACCTTATGTACGATGAAACACAGAAATTGCATCGGAATTAAATACAAAAGGCACAACGCCGACTTAAGGACAAGAAGACTGACTCTTCTTACTGTCTTTGTTTTGAACCATTCCTGTGACTCTAGTTATAGATTCCGATGCTTCACTTCAGGTTTACTGTATGCCTTGGACCTTCTTATTGACGATGAAACACAGAAATTGCTTCGGAATTAAATACAAAAGGCACCTTGCCGACTTAAGTACAAGAAACTGACTCTTCTTACTGCCTATGTTTTGAACCATTCCTGTGACACTAGTTATAGATTCCGATGCTTCACTCCAGGTTTACTGTATCCCTTGGACCTCTTTATTGACGATGAAACACAGAAATTGCATCGGAAATAAATAGATAAGGCACAATGCCGACTTAAGTACAAGAAGACTGACTCTTCTTACTGATTATAGTTTGAACCATTCCTGTGACACTAGTTATAGATTCCGATACTTTACTTCAGGTTTACTGTGTACCTTGGACCTTCTTATTGACAAAGAAACACAGAAATTGCATCGGAATTAAATACAAAAGGCACAATGCCGACTTAAGTACAAGCAGACTGACTCTTCTTACTATGTTTTGAACCATTCCTGTGACACTAGTTATAGTTTCCGATCCTTCCCTCCAGGTTTACTGTATCCGTTGGACCTTCTTATTGACGATGAAACACAGATATCTCATCGGAATTAAACACAAAATTCACAATGCCGACTTAAGTTCAAGAAGACTGACTCTTCTTACTGACTTTGATTTGAACCACTCCTGTGACACTAGTTATAGATTCCGATACTTCCCTTCAGGTTTATTGTATCCCTCTGACCTTCCTATTGACGATGAAACACAGAAATTGCATGGGAATTAAATAGAAAAGGCACAATGTCGACTTAAGTACAAGAAGACTGACTCTTCTTACTGTCAATGGTTGAACCTTTCCTGTGACACTAGTTATAGATTCCGATGCTTCACTCCAGGTTTACTGTATGCCTTGGACCTTCTTATTGACGATGAAACACAGAAATTGCATCGGAATTAAATAGAAAAGGCACAATGCCGACTTAAGTACAAGAAGACTGACTCTTCTTACTGACTATGCTTTGAACCATTCCTGTGACACTAGTTATAGATTCCGATGCTTCACTTCTGCGTTAATGTATACCTAGGACCTTCTTATTGACGATGAAACAAAGAAATTGCATCGGAATTGAATACAAAAGGCACATTGCCGACTTAAGAACAAGAAGACTGACTCTTCCTACTGTCAATGCTTTGAACCATTCCTGTGACACTAGTTTTGGATTCCGATGCTTCACTTCAGGTTAACTGTATCCTTCAGACCTTCTTATTGACAATGAAACACAGATATTGCATCGGAATTAAATACAAAAGGCACAATGCCGACTTAAGTTCAAGAAGACTGACTCTTCTTACTGACTATGTTTTGAACCATTCCTGTGACACTAGTTATAGATTCCGATGCTTCACTCCAGGTTTACTATATCCCTTGGACCTTCTTATTGACGATAAAACAAAGAAATTGCATCGGAATGAAATACAAAAGGCACAATGCCGACATAAGGACAGGAAGACTGACTCTTCTTACTGACTATGCTTTGAACCATTCCTGTGACACTAGTTATAGATTCCGATGCTTCACTTCAGGTTTATTGTATCCCTCTGATCTTCTTATTGACGATGAAACTCAGAAATTCCATCGGAATTAAATACAAAAGTCACAATGCCGACTTAAGTACAAGAAGACTGACTCTTCTTAATGTCTATGTTTTGAACCATTCCATTGACACTAGTTATAGATTCCGATGCTTCACTCCAGGTTTACTGTATCCCTTGGACCTTCTTATTGACGATAAAACACAGAAATTGCATCGGAATTAAATAGAAAAGGCACAATGCCGACTTAAGTACAAGAAGACTGACTCTTCTTACTGTCTAGGTTTTGAACCATTCCCGTGACACTAGTTATGGATTCCGATGCTTCACTCCAGGTTTACTGTATCCGTTGGACCTTATTATTGACGATGAAACACAGAAATTGAATCGGAATTAAATACAAAAGGCACAATGCCGACTTAAGTACAAGAAGACTGACTCTTCCTACTGTCTATGTTTTGAACCATTCCAGTGACACTAGTTATAGATTCCGATGCTTCACTTTAGGTTTACTGTATCCCTTGTACCTTCTTATTGCCAATGAAACACAGAAATTGCATCGGAATAAATACAAAAGGCACAATGCGAACTTAGGTACATGAAGACCGACTCTTCTTATTGACAATGATTTGAACCACTCCTGTGACACTAGTTATAGATTCTGATGCTTTACATCAGGTTTACTGTATCCCCTGGACATGCTTAACGTCGATGAAACACAGAAATTGCATCGGAATTAAATACAAAATGCACAATGCCGACTTAAGTACAAGAAGACTGACTCTTCTTACTGTCTATGATTTGAACCATTCCTGTGACAATAGTTATAGATTCCGATACTTCACTTCAGGGTTACTATATACCTTGGACCTTCTTATTGACGATGAAACACGGAAATTGCATCGGAATTAAATAGAAAAGGCACAATGCCGACTTAAGTACAACAAGACTGACTCTTCATACTGACTATGTTTTGAACCATTCCTGTGACACTAGTTATAGATTCCGATGCTTCACTTCAGGTTTACTATATCCCTTGGACCTTCTTATTGACGATGAAACACAGAAATTGCATCGGAATTAAATACAAAAGGCAAAATGCCGACATATGTACACGAAGACTGACTCCTCTTACTGCCTATGTTTTGAACCATTCCTGTGACACTAGTTATAGATTACGATGCTTCACTCCAGGTTTACTCTATCCCTCGGACCTCCTTATTGACGATGAAACACAGAAATTGCATCGGAATTAAATAGAAAAGGCACAATGCCGACTTAAGTACAACAAGACTGACTCTTCTTACTAACTTTGTTTTGAACCATTCCTGTGACACTAGTTATAGATTCCGATGCTTCACTTCAGGTTTACTGTATACCTTGGACCTTCTTATTGACGATGAAACACAGAAATTGCGTCGGAATTAAATACAAAAGGCACAATGTCGGCTTAAGGACAAGAAGACTGACTCTTCCTACTTTCTATGTTTTGAACCATTCCTGTGACACTAGTTTTGGATTCCGATGCTTCACTTCAGGTTTACTGTATCCCTCTGACCTTCTAATTGACAATGAAACACAGAAATTGCATCGGAATTAAATACAAAAGGCACAATGCCGACTTAAGTACAAGAAGACTGACCCTTCCTACTGTCTATATTTTGAACCATTCCTGTGACACTAGTTATAGATTCCGATGCTTCACTTCAGGTGTACTGTATCCCTCTGACCTTATGTACGATGAGACACAGAAATTGCATCGGAATTAAATACAAAAGGCACAACGCCGACTTAAGGACAAGAAGACTGACTCTTCTTACTGTCTATGTTTTGAACCATTCCTGTGACTCTAGTTATAGATTCCGATGCTTCACTTCAGGTTTACTGTATGCCTTGGACCTTCTTATTGACGATGAAACACAGAAATTGCTTCGGAATTAAATACAAAAGGCACCTTGCCGACTTAAGTACAAGAAACTGACTCTTCTTACTGACTATGCTTTGAACCATTCCTGTGACACTAGTTATAGATTCCGATGCTTCACTTCAGGTTTACTGTATCCCTTGGACCTTCTTATTGACGATGAAACACAGAAATTGCATCGGAAATAAATAGATAAGGCACAATGCCGACTTAAGTACAAGAAGACTGACTCTTCTTACTGATTATAGTTTGAACCATTCCTGTAACACTAGTTATAGATTCCGATACTTTACTTCAGGTTTACTGTGTACCTTGGACCTTCTTATTGACAAAGAAACACAGAAATTGCATCGGAATTAAATACAAAAGGCACAATGCCGACTTAAGTACAAGCAGACTGACTCTTCTTACAATGTTTTGAACCATTCCTGTGACACTAGTTATAGTTTCCGATGCTTCACTCCAGGTTTACTGTATCCGTTGGACCTTCTTACTGACGATGAAACACAGAAATTTAATCGGAATTAAACACAAAAGGCACAATGCCGACTTAAGTACAAGAAGACTGACTCCTCTTACTGACTTTGATTTGAATCACTCCTGTGACACTAGTTATAGATTCCGATACTTCACTTCAGGTTTATTGTATCCCTCTGACCTTCCTATTGACGATGAAACACAGAAATTGCATGGGAATTACATAGAAAAGGCACAATGTCGACTTAAGTACAAGAAGACTGACTCTTCTTACTGTCAATGGTTGAACCTTTCCTGTGACACTAGTTATAGATTCCGATGCTTCACTCCAGGTTTACTGTATCCCTTGGACCTTCTTATTGACGATGAAACACAGAAATTGCATCGGAATTAAATAGAAAAGGCACAATGCCGATTTAAGTACAAGAAGACTGACTCTTCTTACTGACTATGTTATGAACCATTCCTGTGACACTAGTTACAGATTCCGATGCTTCACTTCTGGGTTAATGTATACCTTGGACCTTCTTATTACCGATGAAAGAAAGAAATTGTATCGGAATTGAATACAAAAGGCACAATGCCGACTTAAGAACAAGAAGACTGACTCTTCCTACTGTCAATGCTTTGAACCATTCCTGTGACACTAGTTTTGGATTCCGATGCTTCACTTCAGGTTAACTGTATCCCTCAGACCTTCTTATTGATAATGGAACACAGATATTGCATCGGAATTAAATACAAAAGGCACAATGCCGACTTAAGTTCAAGAAGACTGACTCTTCTTACTGACTATGTTTTGAACCATTCCTGTGACACTAGTTATGGATTCCGAGGCTTCACTTCAGGTTTACTGTATTCCTCTGACCTTCTTATTGACTATGAAACACAGAAATTGCATCGGAAATAAATACAAAAGCCACAATGCCGACTTAAGTACAAGAAGACTGACCCTTCTTAAAGTCCATTTTTTGAACCATTCCTGTGACACTAGTTATAGATTCCGATGCTTCACTTCAGGTTTACTGTTTCCCTTGGACATTCTTATTGACGATGAAGCACAAAAATTGCATCGGAATTAAATACAAAAGGCACAATGCCGACTTAAGTACGAGAAAACAGACTCTTCTTACTGACTATGTTTTGAACCATTTCTGTGACACTAGTTATAGATTCCGATGCTTCACTCCAGGTTTACTATATCCCTTGGACCTTCTTATTGACGATAAAACAAAGAAATTGCATCGGAATTAAATACAAAAGGCACAATGCCGACATAAGGACAGGAAGACTGACTCTTCTTACTGACTATGCTTTGAACCATTCCTGTGACACTAGATATAGATTCCGATGCTTCACTCCAGGTTTACTATATCCCTTGGACCTTCTTATTGACGATGAAACACAGAAATTTCATCGGAATTAAACACAAAAGGCACAATGCCGACTTAAGGACAAGAAGACTGACTCTTCTTACTGTCAATGGTTGAACCTTTCCTGTGACACTAGTTATAGATTCCGATGCTTCACTCCAGGTTTACTGTATCCCTTGGACCTTCTTATTGACGATGAAACACAGAAATTGCATCGGAATTAAATAGAAAAGGCACAATGCCGACTTAAGTACAAGAAGACTGACTCTTCTTACTGACTATGTTATGAACCATTCCTGTGACACTAGTTATAGATTCCGATGCTTCACTTCTGGGTTAATGTATACCTTGGACCTTCTTATTGACGATGAAACAAAGAAATTGCAACGGAATTGAATACAAAAGGCACAATGCCGACTTAAGTACAATAAGACTGACTCTTCTTACTGACTATGTTTTGAACCATTCCTGTGACACTAGTTATAGAGTCCGATGCTTCACTTCAGGTTTACTGTATCCCTTGGACCATCTTATTGGCGATGAAACACAGAAATTGCATCGGAATTAAATAGAAAAGGCACAATGCCGACTTAAGTACAAGAAGACTGACTCATCTTACTGGCTATGTTTTGAACCATTCCTGTGACACTAGTTATGGATTCCGATGCTTCACTCCAGGTTTACTGTATCCGTTGGACCTTATTATTGACGATGAAACACAGAAATTGAATCGGAATTAAATACAAAAGGCACAATGCCGACTTAAGTACAAGAAGACTGACTCTTCCTACTGTCTATGTTTTGAACCATTCCAGTGACACTAGTTATAGATTCCGATGCTTCACTTCAGGTTTACTGTATCCCTTGTACCTTCTTATTGCCAATGAAACACAGAAATTGCATCGGAATACATACAAAAGGCACAATGCGAACTTAGGTACATGAAGACCGACTCTTCTTATTGACAATGATTTGAACTACTCCTGTGACACTAGTTATAGATTCTGATGCTTTACTTCTGGTTTACTGTATCCCCTGGACATGCTTAAAGTCGATGAAACACAGAAATTGCATCGGAATTAAATACAAAAAGCACAATGCCGACTTAAGTACAAGAACACTGACTCTTCTTACTGTCTATGATTTGAACCATTCCTGTGACAATAGTTATAGATTCCGATACTTCACTTCAGGGTTACTATATACCTTGGACCTTCTTATTGACGATGAAACACGGAAATTGCATCGGAATTAAATACAAAAGGCACAATGCCGACTTAAGTACAAGAAGACTGACTCTTCTTACCGTCTATGTTTTGATCCATTCCTGTGACACTTGTTATAGATTCAGATGCTTCACTTCGGGTTTACTGTATCCCTCTGACCTTCTTATTGACTATGAAACACAGAAATTGCATCGGATTAAGTACAAAAGCCACAATGCCGACTTAAGTACAAGAAGACTGACTCTTCCTACTGTCTATGTTTTGAACCATTCCAGTGACACTAGTTATAGATTCCGATTTTTCACATCAGGTTAACTGTATCCCTTGTACCTTCTTATTGACGATGAAACACAGAAATTGCATCGGAATAAATGCAAAAGGTACATGCGGTCTTAGGTACATGAAGACCGACTCTTCTTATTGACAATGATTTGAACCATTCCTGTGACAATAGTTATAGATTCCGATGCTTCACTCCAGGTTTACTATATCCCTTGGACCTTCTTATTGACGATGAAACACAGAAATTTCATCGGAATTAAACACAAAAGGCACAATGCCGACTTAAGGACAAGAAGACTGACTCTTCTTACTGTCAATGGTTGAACCTTTCCTGTGACACTAGTTATGGATTCCGATGCTTCACTCCAGGTTTACTGTATCCCTTGGACCTTCCTATTGACGATGAAACACAGAAATTGCATCGGAATTAAATAGAAAAGGCACAATGCCGACTTAAGTACAAGAAGACTGACTCTTCTTACTGACTATGTTATGAACCATTCCTGTGACACTAGTTATAGATTCAAATGCTTCACTTCTGGGTTAATGTATACCTTGGACCTTCTTATTGACGATGATACAAAGAAATTGCAACGGAATTGAATGCAAAAGGCACAATGCCGACTTAAGTACAAGAAGACTGACTCATCCTACTGTCAATGCTTTGAACCATTCATGTGACACTAGTTTTGGATTCCGATGCTTCACTTCTGGTTAACTGTATCCCTCAGACCTTCTTATTGACAATGAAACACAGATAATGCATCGGAATTAAATACAAAAGGCACAATGCCGACATAAGGACAGGAAGACTGACTCTTCTTACTGACTATGCTTTGAACCATTCCTGTAACACTAATTATAGATTCCGATGCTTCACTTCAGGTTTATTGTATCCCTCCGACCTTCCTACTGACGATGAATCTCATAAATTCCATCGGAATTAAATACAAAAGGCACAATGACGACTTAAGTACAAGAAGACCGTTTCTTCTTACTGTCTATGTTTTGAACCATTCCATTGACACTAGTTATAGATTCCGATGCTTCACTCCAGGTTTACTGTATCCCTTGGACCTTCTTATTGACGATGAAACACAGAAATTGCATCGGAATTAAATAGAAAAGGCACAATGCCGACTTAAGTACAAGAAGACTGACTCTTCTTACTGGCTATGTTTTGAACCATTCCTGTGACACTAGTTATGGTTCCGATGCTTCACTCTAGGTTTACTGTATCCGTTGGACCTTATTATTGACGTTGAAACACAGAAATTGAATCGGAATTAAATACAAAAGGCACAATGCCAACTTAAGTACAAGAAGACTGACTCTTCCTACTGTCTATGTTTTGAACCATTCCAGTGACACTAGTTATAGATTCCGTGCTTCACTTCAGGTTTACTGTATCCCTTGTACCTTCTTATTGCCAATGAAACACAGAAATTGCATCGGAATAAATACAAAAGGTACATGCGAACTTAGGTACATGAAGACCGACTCTTCTTATTGACAATGATTTCAACCACTCCTGTGACACTAGTTATAGATTCCGATGCTTTACTTCAGGTTTACTGTATCCCCTGGACGTTCTTAACGTCGATGAAACACAGAAATTGCATCGGAATTAAATACAAAAGGCACAATGACGACTTAAGTACAAGAAGACCGTTTCTTCTTACTGTCTATGTTTTGAACCATTCCATTGACACTAGTTATAGATTCCGATGCTTCACTTCAGGTTTACTGTATCCCTCTGACCTTCTTATTGACGGTGAAACACAGAAATTGCATCGGAATTAAATACAAAAGGCGCAATGCCGACTTAAGTACATGAAGACCGACTCTTCTTACTGAGAATGATTGAACCATTCCTGTGACACTAGTTATAGATTCCGATGCTTCACATCAGGTTTACCGTATCCCTTGGACATTCTTATAAACAATGAAACACAGAAATTGCATCGGAATTGAATGCAAAAGGCACAATGCCGACTTAAGTGCAAGAAGACTAACTATTCTTACTGTCTATATTTTGAACCATTCCTGTGACACTAGTTATAGATTCCGATGCTTCACTCCAGGTATACTGTATCCCTTGGTCCTTCTTATTGACGATGAAACACAGAAATTGCATCGGAATTAAATACAAAAGGCACAATGCCGACTTAAGTACATGCACACTGACACTTCTTACTATGTTTTGAACCATTCCTGTGTCACTAGTTATAGATTCCGATGCTTCACTCCAAGTTTACTGTATCCGTATGACCTTCTTATTGACGATGAAACACAGAAATTTCATTGGAATTAAACACAAAAGGCACAATGCCGACTTAAGGAGAAGCAGGCTGACTCTTCTTACTGACTATGTTTTGAACCACTCCTGTGACACTAGTTATAGATTCCGATGCTTCACTTCAGGGTTACTGTATACCTTGGACCTTCTTATTGACGATGAAACACAGAAATTGCATCGGAATTAAATACAAAAGGCACAATGCCGACTTAAGTACAAGAAGACTGACTCATCCTACTGTCAATGCTTTGAACCATTCCTGTGACACTAGTTTTGGATTCGATGCTTCACTTCAGGTTAACTGTATCCCTCAGACCTTCTTATTGACAATGAAACACAGATATTGCATCGGAATTAAATACAAAAGGCACAATGCCGACTTAAGTACAAGAAGACTGTTTCTTCTTACTGTCTATGTTTTGAACCATTCCATTGACACTAGTTATAGATTCCGATGCTTCACTCCAGGTTTACTGTACCCCTTGGACCTTCTTATTGACGATGAAACACAGAAATTGCATCGGAATTAAATAGAAAAGGCACAATGCCGACTTAAGTACAAGAAGACTGACTCTTCTTAGTGACTATGTTTTGAACCATTCCTGTGACACTAGTTATAGATTCCGATTCTTCACTTCAGGTTTACTGAATCCCTTGGACCATCTTATTGACGATGAAACACAGAAATTGCATCGGAATTAAATAGAAAAGGCACAATGCCGACTTAAGTACAAGAAGACTGACTCTTCTTACTGGCTATGTTTTGAACCATTCCTGTGACACTAGTTATGGATTCCGATGCTTCACTCCAGGTTTACTGTATCCCATGGACCTTATTATTGACGATGAAACACACAAATTGAATCGGAATTAAATACAAAAGGCACAATGCCGACTTAAGTACAGGAAGACTGCCTCATCCTACTGTCTATGTTTTGAACCATTCCAGTGACACTAGTTATAGATTCCGATGCCTCACATCAGGTTTACTGTATCCCTTGTACCTTCTTATTGACGATGAAACACAGAAATTGCATCGGAATAAATTCAAAAGGCACAATGCGAACTTAAGTACATGAAGACCGACTCTTCTTATTGACAATGATTTGAACCATTCCTGTGACACTAGTTATAGATTCCGATGATTTACTTCAGGTTTACAGTCTCCCTTGGACATTCTTAATGACGATGAAACACAGAAATTGCATCGGAATTAAATACAAAAGGCACAATACCGACTTAAGTACAAGAAGACTGACTCTTCTTACTGTCTATGATTTGAACCATTCCTGTGACAATGGTTATAGATTCCTATGGTTCACTCCAGGTTTACTATATCCCTTGGACCTTCTTATTGCCGATGAAACACAGAAATTTCATCGGAATTAAACACAAAAGGCACAATGCCGGCTTAAGGACAAGAAGACTGACTCTTCTTACTGACTTTGTTTTGAACCATTCCTGTGACACTAGTTATAGATTCCGATGCTTCACTTCAGTGTTACTCTATACCTTGGACATTCTTATTGACGATGAAACACAGAAATTGCATCGGAATTAAATACAAGAGGCACATGCCGACTTAAGTACAAGAAGACTGACTCTTCCTACTGTCAATGGTTTCAACCATTCCTGTGACACTAGTTTTGGATTCCGATGCTTCACTTCAGGTTAACTGTATCCCTCAGACCTTCTTATTGACAACGAAACACAGATATTGCATCGGAATTAAATACAAAAGTCACAATGCCGACTTTAGTACAAGAAGACTGACTGTTCTTACCGTCTATGTTTTGAACCATTCCTGTGACAGTAACCCTGAAGTGAAGCATCGGAATCTATAACTAGTGTCACAGGAATGGTTCAAAACAAAGTCAGTAAGAAGAGTCAGTCTTCTTGTCCTTAAGTCGGCATTGTGCCTTTTGTGTTTAATTCCGATAAAATTTCTTTGCTTCACTTCTGGTTTACTGTATCCCTCTGACCTTATTGCCGATGAAACACAGAAATTGCATCGGAATTAAATACAAAAGGCCCAATGCCGAATTAAGAACAAGAAGACTCTCTCTTCTTACTGACTATGTTTTGAACCATTCCTGTGACACTAGTTATAGATTCCGATGCTTCACTCCAGGTTTACTGTATCCCTCTGACCTTCTTATTGACTATGAAACACAGAAATTGCATCGGAATTAAATACAAAAGCCAGAATGCCAACTTAAGTACAAGAAGTCTGACCCTTCTTACTGTATATGTTTTGAACCATTTCTGTGACACTAGTTATAGATTCCGTTGCTTCACTTCAGGTTTACTGTTTCCCTGGGACCTTGTTATTGACGATGCACACAGAAGCTGAATCGGAATAAAATAGAAATGGCACAATGCCGACTTAAGTACAAGAAAACTGACTCTTCTTAGTGACTATGGTTTGAACCATTCCTATGACACTAGTTATAGATTCCGATGCTTCACTTTAGGTTTACTGTATCCCTTGGACCATCTTATTGACGATGAAACACAGAAATTGCATCGGAATTAAATAGAAAAGGCACAATGCCGACTTAAGTACAAGTAGACTGACTCTTCTTACTGGATATGTTTTGAACCATTCCTGTGACACTAGTTATGGATTCCGATGCTTCACTCCAGGTTTACTGTATCCCATGGGCCTTATTATTGACGATGAAACACAGAAATTGAATCGGGATTAAATACAAAAGGTACAATGCCGACTTAAGTACAAGAAGACTGACTCATCCTACTGTCTATGTTTTGAACCATTCCAGTGACACTAGTTATAGATTCCGATGCCTCACTTCAGGTTTACTCTATCCCTTGTACCTTCTTATTGACGATGAAACACAGAAATTGCATCGGAATAAATACAAAAGGTACAATGCCGACTTAAGTACAAGAAGACTGACTCTTCTTACTGTCTATGTTTTGAACCATTCCTGTGACACCAGCTATGGTTTCCGATGCTTTTACCCAGGTTTACTGTATCCCTTGGACCTTATTATTGACGATGAAACACAGAAATCAAATCAGAATTAAATAGAAAAGGCACAATGCCGACTTAAGTACAAGAAGACTGTCTCTTCATACTGATTATAGTTTGAACTATTCCTGTGGCACTAGTTATAGATTCCGATGCTTTACTTCAGGTTCACTGTATACCTTGGACTTTCTTATTTACGATGAAACACAGAAATCGCATCGGAATTAAATACAAGAGGCACAATGCCGACTTAAGTACAAGAAGACTGACTCTTCCTACTGTCTATGTTTTGAACCATTCCTGTGACACTAGTTGTGGATTCCGATGCATCACTTCAGGTTTACTGTATCCCTCTGACCTTCTTATTGACGATGAAACACAGAAATTGCATCGGAATTAAATACAAAAGGCCCAATGCCGAATTAAGAACAAGAAGACTCTCTCTTCTTACTGACTATGTTTTGAACCATTCCTGTGACACTAGTTATAGATTCCGATGCTTCACTTCAGGTTTACTGTATCCCTCTGACCTTCTTATTGACTATGAATCACAGAAATTGCATCTTAATTAAATACAAAAGCCAGAATGCCAACTTAAGTACAAGAAGTCTGACCCTTCTTACTGTCTATGTTTTGAACCATTTCTGTGACACTAGTTACAGATTCCGTTGCTTCACTTCAGGTTTACTGTTTCCCTTGGACCTTGTTATTGACGATGAAACACAGAAGCTGAATCGGAATAAAATAGAAAAGGCACAATGCCGACTTAAGTACAAGAAAACTGACTCTTCTTAGTGACTATGTTTTGAACCATTCCTGTGACACTAGTTATAGATTCCGATGCTTCACTTCAGGTTTACTGTATCCCTTGGACCATCTTATTGACGATGAAACACAGAAATTGCATCGGAATAAATAGAAAAGGCACAATGCCGACTTAAGTACAAGTAGACTGACTCTTCTTACTGGATATGTTTTGAACCATTCCTGTGACACTAGTTATGGATTCCGATGCTTCACTCCAGGTTTACTGTATCCCATGGGCCTTATTATTGACGATGAAACACAGAAATTGCATCGGAATAAATAGAAAAGGCACAATGCCGACTTAAGTACAAGTAGACTGACTCTTCTTACTGTCTATGTTTTGAACCATTCCTGTGACACCAGCTATGGTTTCCGATGCTTTTACCCAGGTTTACTGTATCCCTTGGACCTTATTATTGACGATGAAACACAGAAATCGAATCAGAATTAAATAGAAAAGGCACAATGCCGACTTAAGTACAAGAAGACTGTCTCTTCATACTGATTATAGTTTGAACTATTCCTGTGGCACTAGTTATAGATTCCGATGCTTTACTTCAGGTTTACTGTATACCTTGGACTTTCTTATTTACGATGAAACACAGAAATCGCATCGGAATTAAATACAAGAGGCACAATGCCGACTTAAGTACAAGAAGACTGTCTCTTCATACTGATTATAGTTTGAACTATTCCTGTGGCACTAGTTATAGATTCCGATGCTTTACTTCAGGTTTACTGTATACCTTGGACTTTCTTATTTACGATGAAACACAGAAATAGCATCGGAATTAAATACAAGAGGCACAATGCCGACTTAAGTACAAGAAGACTGTATCTTCCTACTGTCTATGTTTTGAACCATTCCTGTGACACTAGTTGTGGATTCCGATGCATCACTTCAGGTTTACTGTATCTCTCTGACCTTCTTATTGACGATGAAACACAGAAATTGCATCGGAATTAAATACAAAAGGCACAATGCCGACTTAAGAACAAGAAGACTGACTCTTCTTACTAACTATGTTTTGAACCATTCCTGTGACACTAGAATAGATACCGATGCTTCACTTCGGGTTTACTGTATCCCTCTGACCTTATTGACGATGAAACACAGATATTGGATCGGAATTAAATACAAAAGGCATAATGCCGACTTAAGTGCATGAAGACTGACTCTTCTTACTGTCTATGTTTTGAACCATTCCATTGACACTACTAGTAGATTCCGATACTTCACTTCAGGTTTATTGTATCCCTCTGACCTTCCTATTGACGATGAAACACAGAAATTGCATCGGAATTAAATAGAAAAGGCACAATGTCGACTTAATTACAAGACGACTGACTCTTCTTACTGTCTATGTTTAGAAGCTTTCCTGTGACACTAGTTATATATTCCGATGCATCACTCCAGGTTTACTGTATCCCTTGGATCTTCTTATTGACGATGAAACACAGATATTGCACCGGAATTAAATAGAGAAGGCACAATGCCGACTTAAGTACAAGAAGACTTACTCTTCTTACTGACTATGTTTTGAACCATTCCTGTGACACTAGTTATAGAATCCTATGCTTCACTTCTCGGTTACTGTATACCTTGGAACTTCTTATTGACGATGAAACACAGAAATTGCATCGGAATTAAATACAAAAGGCACAATGCCGACTTTAGTACAAGAAGACTGACTCTTCTTACTGTCTATGTTTTGAACCATTCGTGTGACACTAGTTATAGATTCCGATGCATCACTTCAGGTTTTTCTGTATCCCTCTGACGTTATTGCCGATGAAACACAGATATTGCATCGGAATTAAATACAAAAGGCACAATGCCGACTTAAGGACAAGAAGACTGACTCTTCTTACTGACTATGTTTTGAACCATTCCTGTGACACTAGTTATAGATTCCGATGCTTCACTTCAGGTTTACTGTATCCCTCTGACCTTCTTATTGACTATGAAACACAGAAAATGCATCGGAATTAATTACAAAAGCCACAATGCCGACATAAGTAGAAGAAGACTGAGCCTTCTTACTGTCTATGTTTTGAACCATTCCTGTGAATCTAGTTATAGATTCCGATGCTTCACTTCAGGTTTACTGTTTCCCTTGGACCTTCTTATTGACGATGAAACACAGAAATTGCATCGGAATTACATACAAAAGGCAAAATACCGACTTCAGTACAAGAAGACTGACTCTTCTTACTGTCTATGTTTTGAACCATTTCTGTGACACTAGTTATAGATTCCGATGCTTCACTCCAGGTTTAGTATATCCATTGGACCTTCTTATTGACGATGGAACAAAGAAATTGCATCGGAATTAAATACAAAAGGCACAATGCCGACTTAAGTACATGAAGACTGACTCTTCTTACTGACTATGTTTTGAACCATTCCTGTGACACTAGTTATAGATTACGATGCTTCACTTCAGGTTTACTATATCCCTTGTACCTTTTTATTGACGATGAAACACAGAAATTGCATCGGAATTAAATACGAAAGGCAAAATGCCGGCTGAAGTACAAGAAGACTGACTCTTCCTACTTTCTATGTTTTGAACCATTCCTGTGACACTAGTTATAGATTCCGATGCTTCACTTCAGGTGTACTGTATCCCTCTGACCTTATTTGCGATGAAACACAGAAATTGCATCGGAATTAGATACAAAAGGCACAATGCCGACTTAAGGACAAGAAGACTGACTCTTCTTACTGACTATATTTTGAACCATTCCTGTGACTCTAGTTATAGATTCCGATGCTTCACTTCAGGTTTACTGTATCCCACTGACCTTCTAATTGACGATGAAACACAGAAATTGCATCGGAATTAAATACAAAATGGACAATGCCGACTTAAGTACAAGAAGACTGACTCTTCCTACTGTCAATGGTTTCAACCATTCCTGTGACACTAGTTTTGGATTCCGATGCTTCACTTCAGGTTAACTGTATCCCTCAGACCTTCTTATTGACAACGAAACACAGATATTGCATCGGAATTAAATACAAAAGTCACAATGCCGACTTTAGTACAAGAAGACTGACTGTTCTTACCGTCTATGTTTTGAACCATTCCTGTGACAGTAACCCTGAAGTGAAGCATCGGAATCTATAACTAGTGTCACAGGAATGGTTCAAAACAAAGTCAGTAAGAAGAGTCAGTCTTCTTGTCCTTAAGTCGGCATTGTGCCTTTTGTGTTTAATTCCGATAAAATTTCTTTGCTTCACTTCTGGTTTACTGTATCCCTCTGACCTTATTGCCGATGAAACACAGAAATTGCATCGGAATTAAATACAAAAGGCCCAATGCCGAATTAAGAACAAGAAGACTCTCTCTTCTTACTGACTATGTTTTGAACCATTCCTGTGACACTAGTTATAGATTCCGATGCTTCACTTCAGGTTTACTGTATCCCTTGGACCATCTTATTGACGATGAAACACAGAAATTGCATCGGAATTAAATAGAAAAGGCACAATGCCGACTTAAGTACAAGTAGACTGACTCTTCTTACTGGATATGTTTTGAACCATTCCTGTGACACTAGTTATGGATTCCGATGCATCACTCCAGGTTTACTGTATCCCATGGGCCTTATTATTGACGATGAAACACAGAAATTGAATCGGGATTAAATACAAAAGGTACAATGCCGACTTAAATACAAGAAGACTGACTCATCCTACTGTCTATGTTTTGAACCATTCCAGTGACACTAGTTATAGATTCCGATGCCTCACTTCAGGTTTACTCTATCCCTTGTACCTTCTTATCGACGATGAAACACAGAAATTGCATCGGAATAAATACAAAAGGTACAATGCCGACTTAAGTACAAGAAGACTGACTCTTCTTACTGTCTATGTTTTGAACCATTCCTGTGACACCAGCTATGGTTTCCGATGCTTTTACCCAGGTTTACTGTATCCCTTGGACCTTATTATTGACGATGAAACACAGAAATCAAATCAGAATTAAATAGAAAAGGCACAATGCCGACTTAAGTACAAGAAGACTGTCTCTTCATACTGATTATAGTTTGAACTATTCCTGTGGCACTAGTTATAGATTCCGATGCTTTACTTCAGGTTCACTGTATACCTTGGACTTTCTTATTTACGATGAAACACAGAAATCGCATCGGAATTAAATACAAGAGGCACAATGCCGACTTAAGTACAAGAAGACTGACTCTTCCTACTGTCTATGTTTTGAACCATTCCTGTGACACTAGTTGTGGATTCCGATGCATCACTTCAGGTTTACTGTATCCCTCTGACCTTCTTATTGACGATGAAACACAGAAATTGCATCGGAATTAAATACAAAAGGCCCAATGCCGAATTAAGAACAAGAAGACTCTCTCTTCTTACTGACTATGTTTTGAACCATTCCTGTGACACTAGTTATAGATTCCGATGCTTCACTTCAGGTTTACTGTATCCCTCTGACCTTCTTATTGACTATGAATCACAGAAATTGCATCTTAATTAAATACAAAAGCCAGAATGCCAACTTAAGTACAAGAAGTCTGACCCTTCTTACTGTCTATGTTTTGAACCATTTCTGTGACACTAGTTACAGATTCCGTTGCTTCACTTCAGGTTTACTGTTTCCCTTGGACCTTGTTATTGACGATGAAACACAGAAGCTGAATCGGAATAAAATAGAAAAGGCACAATGCCGACTTAAGTACAAGAAAACTGACTCTTCTTAGTGACTATGTTTTGAACCATTCCTGTGACACTAGTTATAGATTCCGATGCTTCACTTCAGGTTTACTGTATCCCTTGGACCATCTTATTGACGATGAAACACAGAAATTGCATCGGAATAAATAGAAAAGGCACAATGCCGACTTAAGTACAAGTAGACTGACTCTTCTTACTGGATATGTTTTGAACCATTCCTGTGACACTAGTTATGGATTCCGATGCTTCACTCCAGGTTTACTGTATCCCATGGGCCTTATTATTGACGATGAAACACAGAAATTGCATCGGAATAAATAGAAAAGGCACAATGCCGACTTAAGTACAAGTAGACTGACTCTTCTTACTGTCTATGTTTTGAACCATTCCTGTGACACCAGCTATGGTTTCCGATGCTTTTACCCAGGTTTACTGTATCCCTTGGACCTTATTATTGACGATGAAACACAGAAATTGCATCGGAATAAATACAAAAGGTACAATGCCGACTTAAGTACAAGAAGACTGACTCTTCTTACTGTCTATGTTTTGTACCATTCCTGTGACACCAGCTATGGTTTCCGATGCTTTTACCCAGGTTTACTGTATCCCTTGGACCTTATTATTGACGATGAAACACAGAAATCGAATCAGAATTAAATAGAAAAGGCACAATGCCGACTTAAGTACAAGAAGACTGTCTCTTCATACTGATTATAGTTTGAACTATTCCTGTGGCACTAGTTATAGATTCCGATGCTTTACTTCAGGTTTACTGTATACCTTGGACGTTCTTATTTACGATGAAACACAGAAATCGCATCGGAATTAAATACAAAAGGCACAATGCCGACTTAAGAACAAGAAGACTGACTCTTCTTACTAACTATGTTTTGAACCATTCCTGTGACACTAGAATAGATACCGATGCTTCACTTCGGGTTTACTGTATCCCTCTGACCTTATTGACGATGAAACACAGATATTGGATCGGAATTAAATACAAAAGGCATAATGCCGACTTAAGTGCATGAAGACTGACTCTTCTTACTGTCTATGTTTTGAACCATTCCATTGACACTACTAGTAGATTCCGATACTTCACTTCAGGTTTATTGTATCCCTTTGACCTTCCTATTGACGATGAAACACAGAAATTGCATCGGAATTAAATAGAAAAGGCACAATGTCGACTTAATTACAAGACGACTGACTCTTCTTACTGTCTATGTTTAGAAGCTTTCCTGTGACACTAGTTATATATTCCGATGCATCACTCCAGGTTTACTGTATCCCTTGGATCTTCTTATTGACGATGAAACACAGATATTGCACCGGAATTAAATAGAGAAGGCACAATGCCGACTTAAGTACAAGAAGACTTACTCTTCTTACTGACTATGTTTTGAACCATTCCTGTGACACTAGTTATAGAATCCTATGCTTCACTTCTCGGTTACTGTATACCTTGGAACTTCTTATTGACGATGAAACACAGAAATTGCATCGGAATTAAATACAAAAGGCACAATGCCGACTTTAGTACAAGAAGACTGACTCTTCTTACTGTCTATGTTTTGAACCATTCGTGTGACACTAGTTATAGATTCCGATGCATCACTTCAGGTTTTTCTGTATCCCTCTGACGTTATTGCCGATGAAACACAGATATTGCATCGGAATTAAATACAAAAGGCACAATGCCGACTTAAGGACAAGAAGACTGACTCTTCTTACTGACTATGTTTTGAACCATTCCTGTGACACTAGTTATAGATTCCGATGCTTCACTTCAGGTTTACTGTATCCCTCTGACCTTCTTATTGACTATGAAACACAGAAAATGCATCGGAATTAATTACAAAAGCCACAATGCCGACATAAGTAGAAGAAGACTGAGCCTTCTTACTGTCTATGTTTTGAACCATTCCTGTGAATCTAGTTATAGATTCCGATGCTTCACTTCAGGTTTACTGTCTCCCTTGGACCTTCTTATTGACGATGAAACACAGAAATTGCATCGGAATTACATACAAAAGGCAAAATACCGACTTCAGTACAAGAAGACTGACTCTTCTTACTGTCTATGTTTTGAACCATTTCTGTGACACTAGTTATAGATTCCGATGCTTCACTCCAGGTTTAGTATATCTATATCCATTGGACCTTCTTATTGACGATGGAACAAAGAAATTGCATCGGAATTAAATACAAAAGGCACAATGCCGACTTAAGTACATGAAGACTGACTCTTCTTACTGACTATGTTTTGAACCATTCCTGTGACACTAGTTATAGATTACGATGCTTCACTTCAGGTTTACTGTATCCCTCTGACCTTCTTATTGACTATGAAACACAGAAAATGCATCGGAATTAAATACAAAAGCCACAATGCCGACATAAGTAGAAGAAGACTGAGCCTTCTTACTGTCTATGTTTTGAACCATCACTGTGACACTAGTTGTAGATTCCGATGCTTCACTCCAGGTTTACTGTATCCCTTGGACATTCTTATTGACGATGAAACACAGAAATTGCATCGGAATCGAATACAAAAGGCGCAATGCCGACTTAAGTACATGAAGACCGACTCTTCTTACTGAGAATGATTGAACCATTCCAGTGACACTAGTTATAGATTCCGATGCTTCACTTCAGGTTTACTGTAACCCTTGGACATTCTTATAAACAATGAAACACAGAAATTGCATCGGAATTGAATACAAAAGGCCCAATGCCGACTTAAGTGCAAGAAGAATAACTATTCTTACTGTCTATATTTTGAACCATTCCTGTGACACTAGTTATAGATTGCGATGCTTCACTCCAGGTATACTGCATCCCTTGGACCCTCTTATTGACGATGAAACACAGAAATTGCAACGGAATTAAATACAAAAGGCACAATGCCGTCTTAAGTACAAGAAGACTGACTCTTCTTACTGACTATGTTTTGAACCATTTCTGTGACACTAGTTATAGTTTCCGATGCTTCACTTCAGGTTTACTATATCCCTTGTACCTTTTTATTGACGATGAAACACAGAAATTGCATCGGAATTAAATACGAAAGGCAAAATGCCGGCTGAAGTACAAGAAGACTGACTCTTCCTACTTTCTATGTTTTGAACCATTCCTGTGACACTAGTTATAGATTCCGATGCTTCACTTCAGGTGTACTGTATCCCTCTGACCTTATTTGCGATGAAACACAGAAATTGCATCGGAATTAGATACAAAAGGCACAATGCCGACTTAAGGACAAGAAGACTGACTCTTCTTACTGACTATATTTTGAACCATTCCTGTGACTCTAGTTATAGATTCCGATGCTTCACTTCAGGTTTACTGTATCCCACTGACCTTCTAATTGACGATGAAACACAGAAATTGCATCGGAATTAAATACAAAATGGACAATGCCGACTTAAGTACCCGAAGACTGACTCTTCTTACTGTCAATGTTTGAACCATTCCTGTGACGATAGTTATAGATTCCGATGCTTCACTTCAGGTTTACTGTATCCCTCTGACCTTCTTATTGACGGTGAAACACAGAAATTGCATCGGAATTAAATACGAAAGGCACAATGCCGACTTAAGTACAAGAAGACCGTCTCTTCTTACTGACTATGTTTGAACCATTCCTGTGACACTAGTTATAGATTCCGATGCTTTACTTCAGGTTTACTGTATACCTTGGACCTTCTTATTGACGATGAAACAAAGAAAATGCATCGGAATTAAATACAAAAGGCACGATGCCGACTTAAGTACATGAAGGCTGATTCTTCTTACTGTCTATGTTTCGAACCATTCCTGTGACACTAGTTGTGGATTGCGATGCTTCACTCCAGGTTCACTGTATCCCTTGGACCTTGTTATTGACGATGAAACACAGAAATTGCATCGGAATTAAGTAGAAAAGGCACAATGCCGACTTAAATACAAGAAGACTGACTCCTCTTACCGGCTATGTTTCGAACCATTCCTGTGACACTAGTTATAGATTCCGATGCTTCATTTCAGGTTTACAGTATCCCTTGGACGTTTTTCTTGACGATGAAAAACAGAAATTGCATCGGAATTAAATAGAAAAGGCACAATGTCGACTTAAGTACAAGAAGAGTGACTCTTGTTACAGTCTATGTTTTGAACCATTCCTGTGACACTAGTTATAGATTCCGATGCTACACTCCAGGTTTGCTGTGTCCCTTGGACCTTCTTATTGACGATGAAACACAGAAATTGCATCGGAATTAAAAAGAAAAGGCACAATGCCGACTTAAGTACAAGAAGACTGACTCTTCTTACTGCCTATGTTTTGAACCATTCCTGTGACAATTGTTATAGATTCCGATGCTTCATTCCAGGTTTACTATATCCCTTGGACATTCTTATTGACGATGAAACACAGAAATTGCACCGGAATTAAATACAAAAGGCACAATGCCGACTTAAGTACAAGAAGACTGACCCTTCCTAGTGTCAATGTTTTCAACCATTCCTGTGAGACTATTTTTGGATTACGATGCTTAACTTCTGGTTAACTGAATCCCTCAGACCTTCTTATTGACAATGAAACACAGATATTGCATCGGAATTAAATACAAAAGGCACAATGCCGACTTTAGTACAAGAAGGCTGACTCTTCTTACCGTCTATGTTTTGAACCATTCCTGTGACAGTAACCCTGAAGTGAAGCATCGGAATCTATAACTAGTGTCACAGGAATGGTTCAAAACCAAGTCAGTATGAAGAGTCAGTCTTCTTGTCCTTAAGTCGGCATTGTGCCTTTTGTGTTTAATTCCGATGAAATTTCTGTGCTTCACTTCTGGTTTACTGTATCCCTCTGACCTTATTGCCGATGAAACACAGAAATTGCATCGGAATTAAATACAAAAGGCCCAATGCCGACTTAAGAACAAGAAGACTGACTCTTCTTACTGACTATGTTTTGAACCATTCCTGTGGCACTAGTTATAGATTCCGATGCTTCACTTCAGGTTTACTGTAAACCTCTGACCATCTTATTGACTATGAAACACAGAAATTGCATCGGAATTAAATACAAAAGCCACAATGCCGACTTAAGTACAAGAAGACTGACTCTTCTTACTAACTATGTTTTGAACCATTCCTGTGAGACTAGAATAGATTCTGATGCTTCACTTCGGGTTTACTGTATCCCTCTGACCATCTTATTGACGATGAAACACAGATATTGGATTGGAATTAAATACAAAAGGCATAATGCCGACTTAAGTACATGAAGACTGACTCTTCTTACTGTCTATGTATTGAACCATTCCATTGACACTACTTGTAGATTCCGATACTTCACTTCAAGTTTATTGTATCCCTCTGACCTTCCTATTGACGCTGAAACACAGAAATTGCATCGGATTTAAATAGAAAAGGCACAATGTCGACTTAATTACAAGACGACTGACTCTTCTTACTGTCTATGTTTAGAAGCTTTCCTGTGACACTAGTTATATATTCCGATGCATCACTCCAGGTTTACTGTATCCCTTGGATCTTCTTACTGACGATGAAACACAGATATTGCACCGGAATTAAATAGAGAAGGCACAATGCCGACTTAAGTACAAGAAGACATACTCATCTTACTGACTATGTTTTGAACCATTCCTGTGACACTAGTTATAGAATCCTATGCTTCACTTCAGGGTTACTGTATACCTTGGAACTTCTTATTGACGATGAAACACAGAAATTGCATCGGAATTAAATACAAAAGGCACAATTCCGACTTAAGGACAAGAAGACTGACTCTTCCTACTGTCAATGTTTTGAACCATTCCTGTGACACTAGTTTTGGATTCCGATGCTTCACTTCAGGTTAACTGTATCCCTCAGACCTTCTTATTGACAATGAAACACAGAAATTGAGTCGGAATTAAATACAAAATGCACAATGCCGACTTAAGTACAAGAAGACTGACTCTTCTTACTGTCTAAGTTTTGAACCATTCGTGTGACACTAGTTACAGATTCCGATGCATCAGTTCAGGTTTACTGTATCCCTCTGACGTTATTGCCGATAAAACACAGATATTGCATCGGAATTAAATACAAAAGGCACAATGCCGACTTAAGGACAAGAAGACTGACTCTTCTTACTGACTATGTTTTGAACCATTCCTGTGACACTAGTTATAGATTCCGATGCTTCACTTTAGGTTTACTGTATCCCTCTGACCTTCTTAATGACTATGAAACACAGAAAATGCATCGGAATTAAATACAAAAGCCACAATGCCGACATAAGTAGAAGAAGACTGAGCCTTCTTACTGTCTATGTTTTGAACCATTCCTGTGAATCTAGTTATAGATTCCGATGTTTCACTTTAGGTTTACTGTTTCCCTTGGAACTTCTTATTGGCGATCAAACACAGAAATTGCATCGGAATTAAATACAAAGGGCACAATGCCGACTTAAGTATAAGAAGACTGACTCTTCCTACTGTCTATGTTTTGAACCATTTCTGTGACACTAGTTACAGAGTTCGATGCTTCACTTCAGGTTTACCGTATTCCGTGGACCTTCTTTTTGACGATCAAAACACATAAATTGCATCGGAATTAAATACAAAAGGCACAATGTCGACTTAAATACAAGAAGACTGACTCTTCTTACTGTCTATGTTTTGAACCATCACTGTGACACTAGATGTAGATTCCGATGCTTCACTCCAGGTTTACTGTATCTCTTGGACATTCTTATTGACGATGAAACACAGAAATTGCATCGGAATTAAATACAAAAGGCACAATGCCGACTTAAGGACAAGAAGACTGACTCTTCTTACTGACTATGCTATGAACCATTCCTGTGACACTAGTTATAGATTCCGATGCTTCACTTCAGGTTTACTGTATCCCTCTGACCTTCTTATTGACGGTGAAACACAGAAATTGCATCGGAATTAAATACAAAAGGCGCAATGCCGACTTAAGTACATGAAGACCGACTCTTCTTACTAAGAATGATTGAACCATTCCTGTGACACTAGTTATAGATTGCGATGCTTCACTCCCGGTATACTGCATCCCTTGGACCCTCTTGTTGACGATGGAACACAGAAATTGCATCGGAATTAGATACAAAGGCACAATGCCGACTTAAGGACAAGAAGACTGACTCTTCTTACTGACTATGTTTTGAACCATTCCTGTGACTCTAGTTATAGATTCCGATCCTTTACTTCAGGTTTACTATATCCCTTGGACCCTTTTATTGACGATGAAACACAGAAATTGCATCGGAATTAAATAAAAAAGCCACAATGCCGACTTAAGTACAAGAAGACAGACTCTTCTTACTGTCTATGATTTGAACCATTCCTGTGACACTAGTTATAGATTCCGACGCTTCACTTCAGGTTTACTGTTTCCTTTGGACCTTCTAATTGACGATGAAACACAGAAATTGCATCGGAATTAAATAGAAAAGGCACAATGCCGACTTAAGTACAAGAAGACTGACTCTTCCTTCTGTCTATGTTTTGAACCATTTCTGTGACACTAGTTATAGAGTCCAATGCTTCACTTCAGGTTTACTGTATCCCAAAAAACCGTCTTATTGACGATGAATCACAGAAATTGCATCGGAATTAAATACAAAAGCCACAATGCCGACTAAAGTACTAGAAGACTGACTCTTCTTACTGTCTATATTTTGAACCATTCCAGTGACACTAGTTATAGATTCCGATGCTTCAATTCAGGTTTACTGTATTCCTTGGACCTTCTTATTGACGATTATAACACATAAATTGCACCGGAATTAAATACAAAATGCACAATGCCGACTTAAGTACAAGAAGACTGACTCTTCTTACTGTCTATGTTTGAACCATTACTGTGTCACTAGTTATATATTCCGATGCTTCACTCCAGGTTTACTGTATCCCTTGGACCTTCTTATTGACGATGAAACACAAATATTGCGTCGGAATTAAATACAAAAGGCACAATGCCGACTTAAGTACAAGAAGGCTGATTCTTCCTACTGTCTATGTTTTGAACCATTCCTGTGACACTAGTTTTGGATTGCGATGCTTCACTCCAGGTTCACTGTATCCCTTGGACCTTGTTATTGACGATGAAACACAGAAATTGCATCGGAATTAAGTAGAAAAGGCACAATGCCGACTTAAATACAAGAAGACTGACTCCTCTTACCGGCTATGTTTCGAACCATTCCTGTGACACTAGTTATAGATTCCGATGCTTCACTTCAGGTTTACAGTATCCCTTGGACCTTTTTCTTGACGATGAAAAACAGAAATTGCATCGGAATTAAATAGAAAAGGCACAATGTCGACTTAAGTACAAGAAGACTGACTCTTGTTACATTCTATGTTTTGAACCATTCCTGTGACACTAGTTATAGATTCCGATGCTACACTCCAGGTTTGCTGTGTCCCTTGGACCTTCTTATTGACGATGAAACACAGAAATTGCATCGGAATTAAAAAGAAAAGGCACAATGCCGACTTAAGTACAAGAAGACTGACTCTTCTTACTGCCTATGTTTTGAACCATTCCTGTGACACTAGTAATAGATTCCGGTGCTACACTTCAGGTTTACAGTATACCTTGGATGTTCTTATTGACGATGAAACACAGAAATTGCATCGGAATTAAATACAAAAGGCACAATGCCGACTTAAGTACAAGCAGACTGACTCTTCTTACTATGTTTTGAACCATTCCTGTTACACTAGTTATAGATTCCGATGCTTCACTTTAGGTTTACTGTATACCCTGGACCCTCTTAGTGACGATGAAACACGGAAATTGCATGGGAATTAATTACAAAAGGCACAATGCCGACTGAAGTACAAGAAGACTGACTCATCCTACTGTCTATGTTTTGAACCATTCCTGCGACACTAGTTTTGGATTCCGATGCTTCCCTTCAGATTTACTGTATCACTCATACCTTCTAACTGACAATGAAACACAGAAATTGCATCGGAAATAAGTACCAAAGGCACAATGCCGACTTAAGTACAAGAAGATTGACTCTTCCTACTGTCTATGTTTTGAACCATTCCTGTGACACTAGCTATAGATTCCGATGCTTCACTTCAAGTTTACTGTATCCCTCTGACCTTATTGCCGATGAAACACAGAAATTGCATCGGAATTAAATACAAAAGGCACAATGCCGACTTAAGGACAAGAAGACTGACTCTTCTTACTGACTATGGTTTGAACCTTTCCTGTGACTCTATTTATAGATTCCGATGCTTCACTTCAGGTTTACTGTATCCCTCTGACCTACTTATAGACGATGAAACACAGAAATTGCATCGGAAATAAATACAAAAGCCACAATGCCGACTTAAATACAAGAAGACTGACTCTTCTTACTGTCTATGTTTGTACCATTCCTGTGACACTAGTTAGAGATTCCGATGCTTCACTTCAGGTTTACTGTATACCTTGGACCTTCTTACTGACGATGAAACACAGAAATTGCATCGGAATTAAATACAAAAGGCACAATGCCGACTTAAGTACAAGAAGACTGACTCCTCCTACTGTCTATGTTTAGAACCATTCCTGTGACACTAGTTATAGATTCCGATGCTACACTTCAGTTTTACTGTATACCTTGGAAGTTCTTATTGACGATGAAACACTTAAATTGCATCGGAATTAAATACAAAATGCACAATGGCGACTTAAGGACAAGAAAAGTGTCTCTTCTTACTGACTATGTTTTGAACCATTCCCGTGACACTAGTTATAGATTGCGATGCTTCACTTCAGGTTTACTGTTTCCCTTGGACCTTCTTATTGACGATGAACACAGAAACTGCATCGGAATTAAAAACAAAAGTCACAATGCCGACTTAAGTACAAGAAGACATATTCTTCCTACTGTCTATGTTTTGAACCATTTCTGTGACACTAGTTATAGAGTCCGATGCTGCACTTCAGGTTTACTGTATCCCTTGGACCTTCTTACTGACGATGAAACACAGAAATTGCATCGGAATTAAATACAAAAGGCACAATGCCGACTTAAGTACAAGAAGACTGACTCCTCCAACTGTCTATGTTTAGAACCATTCCTGTGACACTAGTTATAGATTCCGATGCTTCACTTCAGGTTTACTGTTTCCCTTGGACCTTCTTATTGACGATGAAACAGAGAAATTGCATCGGAATTAAATAGAAAAGGCACAATGCCGACTAAAGTACAAGAAGACTGACTCTTCTTACTGTCTATATTTTGAACCATTCCAGTGACACTACTTATAGATTCCGATGGTTCACTTCAGGTTTACTGTATTCCTTGGACCTTCTTATTGACGATTAAAACACATAAATGTCATCGGAATTAAATACAAAAGGCACAATGCCGACTTAAGTACAAGAAGACTGACTCTTCTAACTGTCTATGTTTTGAACCATTACTGTGACACTAGTTATAGATTCCGATGCTTCACTCCAGGTTTACTGTACCCCTTGGACCTTCTTATTGACGATGAAACACAGAAATTGCATCGGAACTAAATACAAAAGGCACAATGCCGACTTAAGTACAAGAAGACTGACTCTTCTTACTGACTATTATTTGAACCATTCCTGTGACACTAGTTATAGATTCCGATGCTTCACTTCAGATTCACTGTATCCCTTGGACCTTCTTAATGACGATGAAACACAGAAATTGCATCGGGATTAAATAGAAAAGGCACACTGACGACTTAAGTACAAGAAGACTGACTCTTCTTACTGTCTATGTATTGTACCATTCTTGTGACACTAGTTATAGATTCCGATGCTTCACTCCAGGTTTACTGTATCCCTTGGACCTTCTTATTGACGATGAAACACAGAAATTGCATCGGAATTAAATAGAAAAGGCACAATGCCGAATTAAGTACAAGAAGACTGACTCTTCTTACTGATTATAGTTTGAACCATTCCTGTGACACTACTTATAGATTCCGATACTTTCCTTCTGGTTTACTGTGTACCTTGGACCTTCTTATTGACGATGAAACACAGAATTTGCATCGGAATTAAATACAAAAGGCACAATGCCGACTTTAGTACAAGTAGACTGACTCTTCTTACTATGTTTTGAACCATTCCTGTTACACTAGTTATAGATTCCGATGCTTCACTTTAGGTTTACTGTATACCCTGGACCTTCTTATTGACGATGAACACAGAAACTGCATCGGAATTAAAAACAAAAGTCACAATGCCGACTTAAGTACAAGAAGACTGACTCTTCCTACTGTCTATGTTTTGAACCATTTCTGTGACACTAGTTATAGAGTCCGATGCTGCACTTCAGGTTTACTGTATCCCTTGGACCTTCTTACTGACGATGAAACACAGAAATTGCATCGGAATTAAATACAAAAGGCACAATGCCGACTTAAGTACAAGAAGACTGACTCCTCCTACTGTCTATGTTTAGAACCATTCCTGTGACACTAGTTATAGATTCCGATGCTTCACTTCAGGTTTACTATATCCCTCTGACCTTATTGCCGATAAAACACAGAAATTGCATCGGAATTAAATACAAAAGGCACAATGGCGACTTAAGGAAAAGAAGACTGTCTCTTCTAATTGACTATGTTTTGAACCATTCCTGTGACACTAGTTATAGATTGCGATGCTTCACTTCAGGTTTACTGTTTCCTTGGACCTTCTTATTGACGATGAAACACAGAAATTGCATCGGAATTAAATACAAAAGGCACAATGCCGACTTAAGTACAAGAAAACTGACTCTTCTTACTATGATTGAACCATTCCTGTGACAGTAGTTATAGATTCCGATGCTTCACTTCAGGTTTACTGTATCCCACTGTCCTTCTTATTGACGGTGAAACACAGAAATTGCGTCGGAATTAAATACGAAAGGCGCAATGCCGACTTAAGTGCTAGAAGACTGACTCTTCTTACTGACTATGTTATGAACCATTCCTGTGACACTAGTTATAGATTCCGATGCTTCACTTCAGGTTTACTGTATCCCTGTGACCTTCTAATAGACGATGAAACACAGAGATTGCATCGGAATTAAATAGAGAAGGCACAATGCCGACTTAAGTACAAGAAGACTGACTCTTCTTACTGTCTATGTTTTGAACCATTCCTGTGGCACTAGTTTTAGATTCCGATGCTTCACTTCAGGTTTACTGTTTCCCTTGGACCTTCTTATTGACGATGAAACAGAGAAATTGCATCGGAATTAAATAGAAAAGGCACAATGCCGACTAAAGAACAAGAAGACTGACTCTTCTTACTGTCTATATTTTGAACCATTCCAGTGACACTACTTATAGATTCCGATGGTTCACTTCAGGTTTACTGTATTCCTTGGACCTTCTTATTGACGATTAAAACACATAAATGGCATCGGAATTAAATACAAAAGGCACAATGCCGACTTAAGTACAAGAAGACTGACTCTTCTAACTGTCTATGTTTTGAACCATTACTGTGACACTAGTTATAGATTCCGATGCTTCACTCCAGGTTTACTGTACCCCTTGGACCTTCTTATTGACGATGAAACACAGATATTGCATCGGAACTAAATACAAAAGGCACAATGCCGACTTAAGTACAAGAAGACTGACTCTTCTTACTGACTATTATTTGAACCATTCCTGTGACACTAGTTATAGATTCCGATGCTTCACTTCAGATTTACTGTATCCCTTGGACCTTCTTATTGACGATGAAACACAGAAATTGCATCGGGATTAAATAGAAAAGGCACACTGACGACGTAAGTACAAGAAGACTGACTCTTCTTACTGTCTATGTATTGTACAATTCTTGTGACTCTAGTTATAGATTCCGATGCTTCACTCCAGGTTTACTGTAGCCCTTGGACCTTCTTATTGACGATGAAACACAGAAATTGCATCGGAATTAAATAGAAAATGCACAATGCCGACTTAAGTACAAGAAGACTGACTCTTCTTACTGATTATAGTTTGAACCATTCCTGTGACACTAGTTATAGATTCCGATACTTTCCTTCGGGTTTACTGTGTACCTTGGACCTTCTTATTGACGATGAAACACAGAAATTGCATCGGAATTAAATACAAAAGGCACAATGCCGACTTAAGTACAAGCAGACTGACTCTTCTTACTATGTTTTGAACCATTCCTGTTACACTAGTTATAGATTCCGATGCTTCACTTTAGGTTAACTGTATACCCTGGACCTTCTTAGTGACGATGAAACACAGAAATTGCATCGGAATTAAATACAAAAGGCACAATGCCGACAGAAGTACAAGAAGGCTGACTCATCCTACTGTCTATGTTTTGAACCATTCCTGCGACACTAGTTTTGGATTCCGATGCTTCGCTTCAGGTTTACTGTATCAGTCATACCTTCTAATTGACAATGAAACACAGAAATAGCATCGGAAATAAGTACCAAAAGCACAATGACGACTTAAGTACAAGAAGACTGACTCTTCCTACTGTCTATGTTTTGAACCATTCCTGTGACACTAGCTATAGATTCCGATGCTTCACTTCAAGTTTACTGTATCCCTCTGACCTTATTGCCGATGAAACACAGAAATTGCATCGGAATTAAATACAAAAGGCACAATGCCGACTTAAGAACAAGAAGACTGACTCTTCTTACTGACTATGGTTTGAACCTTTCCTGTGACTCTATTTATAGATTCCGATGCTTCACCTCAGGTTTACTGTATCCCTCTGACCTTCTTATTGTCGATGAAACACAGAAATTGCATCGGAAATAAATACAAAAGCCACAATGCCGACTTAAATACAAGAAGACTGACTCTTCTTACTGTCTATGATTTGAACCATTCCTGTGACACCAGTTATTGATTCCGATGCTTCACTCCTGGTTTACTGTATCCCATGGACCTTCTTATTGACGATGAAACACAGAAATTGCATCGGAATTAAATACAAAAGGCACAATGCCGACTTAAGTACAAGAAGACTGACTCTTCTTACTGACTATGTCTTGAACCATTACTGTGACACTAGTTATAGATTCCGATGCTTCACTTCAGGTTTACTGTATCCCTCTGACCGTCTTATTGACGATGAAACACAGAAATTGCATCGGAATTACATACAAAAGGGACAATGCCGACTTAAGTACCCGAAGACTGACTCTTCTTACTGTCTATGTTTGTATCATTCCTGTGACACTAGTTATAGATTCCGATGCTTCACTTCAGGTTTACTGTATACCTTGGACCTTCTTATTGACGATGAAACACAGAAAATGCATCGGAATTAAATACATAAGGCACAATGCCGACTGAAGTACAAGAAGGCTGATTCTTCCTACTGTCCATGTTTTGAACCATTCCTGTGACACTAGTTGTGGATTCCGATGCTTCACTTCAGGTTTACTGTATCCCTCTGACCTTCTTATTGACGATGAAACACAGAAATTGCATCGGAATTAAATACAAAAGGCACAATGTCGACTTAAGTACAAGAAGACTGACTCTTCTTACTGTCTATGTTTTGAACCATTCCTGTGACACTAGTTATAGATTCCGATGCTTCACTCCAGGTTTACAGTATCCCTTGGACCATCTTATTGACGATGAAACACAGAAATTGCATCGGAATTAAATAGAAAAGGCACAATGCCGACTTAAGTACAAGAAGACTTACTCTTCTTACTGCCTATGTTTTGAATCATTCCTGTGACACTAGTTATAGATTCCGATCCTACACTTCAGGTTTACTGTATACCTTGCAAGTTCTTATTGACGACGAAACACAGAAATTGCATCGGAATTAAATACAAACGGCACAATGGCGACTTAAGGACAAGAAGAGTGTCCCTTCTTACTGACTATGTTTGAACCATTCCTGTGACACTAGTTATAGATTCCGATGCTTCACTTCAGGTTTACTGTATCCCTCTGACCGTATTGCCGATGAAACGCAGAAATTGCATCGGAATTAAATACAAAAGGCACAATGGCGACTTAAGGAAAAGAAGACTGTCTCTTCTAATTGACTATGTTTTGAACCATTCCTGTGACACTAGTTATCGATTGCGATGCTTCACTTCAGGTTTACTGTTTCCCTTGGACCTTCTTATTGACGATGAAACACAGAAATTGCATCGGAATTAAATACAAAAGGCACAATGGCGACTTAAGGAAAAGAAGACTGTCTCTTTTAACTGACTATGTTTTGAACCATTCCTGTGACACTAGTTATAGATTGCGATGCTTCACTTCAGGTTTACTGTTTCCCTTGGACCTTCTTATTGACGATGAAACACAGAAATTGCATCGGAATTAAATACAAAAGGCACAATGACGACTTAAGTACAAGAAGACTGACTCTTCTTACTGTCTATGTATTCTACCACTCCTGTGACACTAGTTATAGATTCCGATGCATTACTTCAGGTTTACTGTATCCCTCTGACCTTATTGCCCATGAAACACAGAAATTGCATCGGAATTAAATACAAAAGGCACAATGGCGACTTAAGGAAAAGAAGACTGTCTCTCCTAATTGACTATGTTTTGAACCATTCCTGTGACACTAGTTTTAGATTCCGATGCTTCACTTCAGGTTTACTGTATCCCTTGGACCTTCTTATTGACGATGAAACACAGAAATTGCATCGGAATTAAAAACGAAAGGCACAATGGCGACTTAAGGACAAGAAGAGTGTCTCTTCTTACTGACTATGTTTTGAACCATTCCTGTGGCACTAGTTATAGATTCCGATGCTTCACTTCAGGTTTACTGTATCCCTCTGACCTTATTGCCGATGAAACACAGAAATTGCATCGGAATTAAATACAAAAGGCACAATGGCGACTTAAGGAAAAGAAGACTGTCTCTCCTAATTGACTATGTTTTGAACCATTCCTGTGACACTAGTTATAGATTGCGATGCTTCACTTCAGGTTTACTGTTTCCCTTGGACCTTCTTATTGACGATGAAACACAGAAATTGCATCGGAATTAAATACAAAAGGCACAATGGCGACTTAAGGGAAAGAAGACTGTCTCTTCTAACTGACTATGTTTTGAACCATTCCTGTGACACTAGTTATAGATTGCGATGCTTCACTTCAGGTTTACTGTTTCCCTTGGACATTCTTATTGACGATGAAACACAGAAATTGCATCGGAATTAAATACGAAAGGCGCAATGCCGACTTAAGTGCTAGAAGACAGACTCTTCTTACTGACTATGTTATGAACCATTCCTGTGACACTAGTTATAGATTCCGATGCTTCACTTCAGGTTTACTGTATCCCTGTGACCTTCTTATTGACGATGAAACACAGAGATTGCATCGGAATTAAATAGAAAAGGCACAATGCCGACTTAAGTACAAGAAGACTGACTCTTCTTACTGTCTATGTTTTGAACCATTCCTGTGGCACTAGTTTTAGATTCCGATGCTTCACTTCAGGTTTACTGTATCCCTTGGACCTTCTTATTGACGATGAAACACAGAAATTGCATCGGAATTAAATAGAAAAGGAACAATGCCGACTAAAGTACAAGAAGACTGACTCTTCTTACTGTCTATATTTTGAACCATTCCAGTGACACTACTTATAGATTCCGATGGTTCACTTCAGGTTTACTGTATTCCTTGGACCTTCTTATTGACGATGAAACACAAAAATTGCATCGGAACTAAATACAAAAGGCACAATGCCGACTTAAGTACAAGAAGACTGACTCTTCTTACTGACTATGATTTGAACCATTCCTGTGACACTAGTTATAGATTCCGATGCTTCACTTCAGATTTACTGTATCCCTTGGACCTTCTTATTGACGATGAAACACAGAAATTGCATCGGGATTAAATAGAAAAGGCACACTGACGACTTAAGTACAAGAAGACTGACTCTTCTTACTGTCTATGTATTGTACCATTCTTGTGACACTAGTTATAGATTCCGATGCTTCACTCCAGGTTTACTGTATCCCTTGGACCTTCTTATTGACGATGAAACAGAGAAATTGCATCGGAATTAAATAGAAAAGGCACAATGCCGACTTAAGTACAAGAAGACTGACTCTTCTTACTGATTATAGTTTGAACCATTCCTGTGACACTAGTTATAGATTCCGATACTTTCCTTCAGGTTTACTGTGTACCTTGGACCTTCTTATTGACGATGAAACCCAGAAATTGCATCGGAATTAAATACAAAAGGCACAATGCCGACTGAAGTACAAGAAGGCTGACTCATCCTACTGTCTATGTTTTAAAACATTCCTGCGACACTAGTTTTGGATTCCGATGCTTCGCTTCAGGTTTACTGTATCACTCATACCTTCTAATTGACAATGAAACACAGAAATTGCATCGGAAATAAGTACCAAAAGCACAATGACGACTTAAGTACAAGAAGACAAACTCTTCCTACTGTCTATGTTTAGAACCATTCCTGTGACACTAGCTATAGATTCCGATGCTTCACTTCAAGTTTACTGTATCCCTCTGACCTTATTGCCGATGAAACACAGAAATTGAATCGGAATTAAATACAAAAGGCACAATGCCGACTTAAGGACAAGAAGACTGACTCTTCTTACTGACTATGGTTTGAACCTTTCCTGTGACTCTATTTATAGATTCCGATGGTTCACTTCAGGTTTACTGTATCCCTCTGACCTTCTTATTGACGATGAAACACAGAAATTGCATCGGAAATAAATACAAAAGCCACAATGCCGACTTAAATACAAGAAGACTGACTCTTCTTACTCTCTATGTTTTGAACCATTCCTGTGACACCAGTTATTGATTCCGATGCTTCACTCCAGGTTTACTGTATCCCTTGGACCTTCTTATTGACGATGAAACACAGAAATTGCATCGGAATTAAATACAAAAGGCACAGTGCCGACTTAAGTACAAGAAGACTGACTCTTCTTACTGACTATGTCTTGAACCATTACTGTGACACTAGTTATAGATTCCGATGCTTCACTTCAGGTTTACTGTATCCCTCTGACCGTCTTATTGACGATGAAACACAGAAATTGCATCGGAATTAAATACAAAAGGGACAATGCCGACTTAAGTACCCGAAGACTGACTCTTCTTACTGTCTATGTTTGTACCATTCCTGTGACACTAGTTATAGGGTCCGATGCTTAACTTCAGGTTTACTGTATACCTTGGACCTTCTTATTGACGATGAAACACAGAAAATGCATCGGAATTAAATACATAAGGCAAAATGCCGACTGAAGTACAAGAAGGCTGATTCTTCCTACTGTCTATGTTTTGAACCATTCCTGTGACACTAGTTGTGGATTCCGATGCTTCACTTCAGGTTTACTGTATCCCTCTGACCTTCTTATTGACGATGAAACACAGAAATTGCATCGGAATTAAATACAAAAGGCACAATGACGACTTAAGTACAAGAAGACTGACTCTTCTTACTGTCTATGTATTCTACCATTCCTGTGACACTAGTTTTAGATTCCGATGCTTCACTTCAGGTTTACTGTATCCCTCTGACCTTATTGCCGATGAAAAACAGAAATTGCATCGGAATTAAATACAAAAGGCACAATGGCGACTTAAGGAAAAGAAGACTGTCTCTTCTAATTGACTATGTTTTGAACCATTCCTGTGACACTAGTTATAGATTGCGATGCTTCACTTCAGGTTTACTGTTTCCCTTGGACCTTCCTATTGACGATGAAACACAGAAATTGCATTGGAATTAAATACAAAAGGCACAATGGCGACTTAAGGAAAAGAAGACTGTCTCTTCTAACTGACTATGTTTTGAACCATTCCTGTGACACTAGTTATAGATTGCGATGCTTCACTTCAGGTTTACTGTTTCCCTTGGACCTTCTTATTGACGATGAAACACAGAAATTGCATCGGAATTAAATACAAAAGGCACAATGACGACTTAAGTACAAGAAGACTGACTCTTCTTACTGTCTATGTATTCTACCATTCCTGTGACACTAGTTATAGATTCCGATGCTTCACTTCAGGTTTACTGTATCCCTCTGACCTTATTGCCGATGAAAAACAGAAATTGCATCGGAATTAAATACAAAAGGCACAATGGCGACTTAAGGAAAAGGAGACTGTCTCTTCTAATTGACTATGTTTTGAACCATTCCTGTGACACTAGTTATAGATTGCGATGCTTCACTTCAGGTTTACTGTTTCCCTTGGACCTTCCTATTGACGATGAAACACAGAAATTGCATCGGAATTAAATATAAAAGGCACAATGCCGACTTAAGTACAAGAAGACTGACTCTTCTTACTGTCTATGTTTGAACCATTCCTGTGACACTAGTTATAGATTCCGATGCTACACTTCCGGTTTACTGTATCCCTCTGACCTTGTTAATGACGGTGAAACACAGAAATTGCATCGGAATTAAATACGAAAGGCACAATGCCGACTTAAGTACAAGAAGACTGACTCTTCTTACTGACTATGTTTTGAAGCATTCCTGTGACACTAGTTATAGTTTCCGATGTTTCACTTTAGGTTTACTGTATCCCTTGGACCTTCTTATTGACGATGAAACACAGAAATTACATCGGGATTAAATAGAAAAGGCACAATGACTACTTAAGTACAAGAAGACTGACTCTTCTTACTGTCTATGTTTTTAACCATTCCTGTGACACTAGTTATTGATTCCGATGCTTCACTAAAGGTTTACTGTATCCCTTGGACCATCTTATTGACGATGAAACACAGAAATTGCATCGGAATTAAATACAAAAGGCACAATGCCGACTTAAGTACAAGAAGACTGACTCTTCTTACAGACTATGTTTGAACCATTCCTGTGACACTAGTTTTAGATTCCGATGCTTCACTTCAGGTTTACTGTATCCCCCTGACCTTCTTATTGACGATGAAACACAGAAATTGCATCGGAATTAAATACAAAAGGGACAATGCCGACTTAAGTACAAGAAGACTGACTCTTCTTACTGACTATGTTTTGAACCATTCCTGTGGCACTAGTTTTAGATTCCGATGCTTCACTTCAGGTTTACTGTTTCCCTTGGACCTTCTTATTGACGATGAAACACAGAGATTGCATCGGAATTAAATAGAAAAGGCACAATGCCGACTTATGTACAAGAAGACTGACTCTTCTTACTGTCTATGTTTTGAACCATTCCTGTGGCACTAGTTTTAGATTCCGATGTTTTACTTCAGGTTTACTGTTTCCCTTGGACCTTCTTATTGACGATGAAACACAGAAATTGCATCGGAATTAAATACAAAAGGCACAATGCCGACTTAAGTACAAGAAGACTGACTCTTCTTACTGACTATATTTGAACCATTCCTGTGACAGTAGTTTTAGATTCCGATGCTTCACTTCAGGTTTACTGTATCCCCCTGACCTTCTTATTGACGATGAAACACAGAAATTGCATCGGAATTAAATACAAAATGGACAATGCCGACTTAAGTACAAGAAGACTGACTCTTCTTACTGACTATGTTTTGAACCATTCCTGTGGCACTAGTTTTAGATTCCGATGCTTCACTTCAGGTTTACTGTTTCCCTTGGACATTCTTATTGACGATGAAACACAGAGATTGCATCGGAATTAAATAGAAAAGGCACAATGCCGACTTATGTACAAGAAAACTGACTCTTCTTACTGTCTATGTTTTGAACCATTCCTGTGGCACTAGTTTTAGATTCCGATGCTTCACTTCAGGTTTACTGTTTCCCTTGGACCTTCTTATTGACGATGAAACACAGAAATTGCATCGGAATTAAATAGAAAAGGCACAATGCCGACTTAAGTACAAGAAGACTGACTCTTCCTACTGTCTATGTTTGAACCATTTCTGTGGCACTAGTTATAGAGTCCGATGCTTCACTTCAGGTTTACTGTATCCCTTGGACCATCTTATTGACGATGAATCACAGAAATGGCATCGGAATTAAATACAAAAGGCACAATGCCGACTAAAGTACAAGAAGACTAACTCTTCTTACTGTCTATATTTTGAACCATTCCAGTGACACTAGTTATAGATTCCGATGCTTCACTCCAGGTTTACTGTATCCCTTGGACCATCTTATTGACGATGAAACACAGAACTTGCATCGGAATTAAATAGAAAAGGCACAATGCCGACTTAAGTACAAGAAGACTGACTCTTCTCACTGCCTATGTTTTGAATCATTCCTGTGACACTAGTTATAGATTCCGATGCTACACTTCAGGTTTACTGTATACCATGGAAGTTCTTATTGACGATGAAACACAGAAATTGCATCGGAATTAAATACAAAAGGCACAATGGCGACTTAAGGACAAGAAGAGTGTCTCTTCTTACTGACTATGTTTTGAACCATTCCTGTGACACTAGTTATAGATTCCGATGCTTCACTTCAGGTTTACTGTACCCCTCTGACCTTATTGCCGATGAAACACAGAAATTGCATCGGAATTAAATACAAAAGGCACAATGGCGACTTAAGGAAATGAAGACTGTCTCTTCTATTTGACTATGTTTTGAACCATTCCTGTGACACTAGTTATAGATTGCGATGCTTCACTTCAGGTTTACTGTTTCCCTTGGACCTTCTTATTGACGATGAAACACAGAAATTGCATCGGAAATAAATACAAAAGGCACAATGGCGACTTAAGGAAAAGAGGACTGTCTCTTCTAACTGACTATGTTTTGAACCATTCCTGTGACACTAGTTATAGATTGCGATGCTTCACTTCAGGTTTACTGTTTCCCTTGGACCTTCTTATTGACGATGAAACACAGAAATTGCATCGGAATTAAATACAAAAGGCACAATGACGACTTAAGTACAAGAAGACTGACTCTTCTTACTGTCTATGTATTCTACCATTCCTGTGACGTTAGTTATAGATTCCGATGCTTCACTTCAGGTTTACTGTATCCCTCTGACCTTATTGCCGATGAAACAGAGAAATTGCATCGGAATTAAATACAAAAGGCACAATGCCGACTTAAAGACAAGAAGACTGACTCTTCTTACTGTCTATGCTTTGAACCATTACTGTGACACTAGTTATAGATTCCGATTCTTCATTCCAGGTTTACTGTATCCCTTGGACCTACTTATTGACGATGAAACACAGAAATTGCGTCGGAATTAAATATAAAATGCACAATGCCGACTTAACTACAAGAAGACTGACTCTTCTTACTGTCTATGTTTGAACCATTCCTGTGACACTAGTTATAGATTCCGATGCTACACTTCCGGTTCACTGTATCCCTCTGACCTTCTTATTGACGGTGAAACACAGAAATTGCATCGGAATTAAATACGAAAGGCACAATGCCGACCTAAGTACAAGAAGACTGACTCTTCTTACTGACTATGTTTTGAAGCATTCCTGTGACACTAGTTATAGTTTCCGATGCTTCACTTCAGGTTTACTGTTTCCCTTGGACCTTCTTATTGACGATGAAACACAGAAATAGCATCGGAATTAAAAACAAAAGGCATAATGGCGACTTAAGGACAAGAAGAGTGTCTCTTCTTACTGACTATGTTTTGAACCATTCTTGTGACACTAGTTATAGATTAAGATGCTTCACTTCAGGTTTACTGTATCCCACTGACCTTATTGCCGATGAAGCACAGAAATTGCATCGGAATTAAATACAAAAGGCACAATGGCGACTTAAGGAAAAGAAGACTGTCTCTTCTAATTGACTATGTTTTGAACCATTCCTGTGACTCTAGTTATAGATTGCTATGCTTCACTTCAGGTTTACTGCTTCCCTTGGACCTTCTTATTGACGATGAAACACAGAAATTGCATCGGAATTAAATACAAAAGGCACAATGGCGACTTAAGGAAAAGAAGACTGTCTCTTCTAACTGACTATGTTTTGAACCATTCCTGTGACACTAGTTATAGATTGCGATGCTTCACCTCAGGTTTACTGTTTCCCTTGGACCTTCTTATTGACGATGAAACACAGAAATTGCATCGGAATTAAAATCAAAGGGCACAATGCCGACTTAATTACAAGAAGACTGACTCTTCCTACTGTCTATGTTTTGAACCATTTCTGTGACACTAGTTATAGAGTCCGATGCTGCACTTCAGGTTTACTGTATCCCTTGGACGTTCTTATTGACGATGAAACACAGAAATTGCATCGGAATTAAAAACAAAAGGCACAATGGCGACTTAAAGACAAGAAGAGTGTCTCTTCTTACTGACTATGTTTTGAACCATTCCTGTGACACTAGTTATAGATTCCGATGCTTCACTTCAGGTTTACTGTATCCCTCTGACCTTATTGCCGATGAAACACAGAAATTGCATCGGAATTAAATACAAAAGGCACCTTGGCGACTTAAGGAAAAGAAGACTGTCTCTTCTAATTGACTATGTTTTGAACCATTCCTGTGACACTAGTTATAGATTGCGATGCTTCACTTCAGGTTTACTGTTTCCCTTGGACCTTCTTATTGACGATGAAACACAGAAATTGCATCGGAGTTAAATACAAATGGCACAATGGCGACTTAAGGAAAAGAAGACTGACTCTTCTTACTGTCTATGTTTTTAACCATTCCTGTGACACTAGTTATTGATTCCGATGCTTCACTCCAAGTTTACCGTATCCCTTGGACCTTCTTATTGACGATGAAACACAGAAATTGCATCGGAATTAAATACAAAAGGCACAATGCCGACTTAAGTACAAGAAGACTGACTCTTCTTACTGACTATGTTTGAACCATTCCTGTGACACTAGTTTTAGATTCCGATGCTTCACTTCAGGTTTACTGTATCCCCCTGACCTTCTTATTGACGATGAAACACAGAAATTGCATCGGAATTAAATACAAAAGGGACAATGCCGACTTAAGTACAAGAAGACTGACTCTTCTTACTGACTATGTTTTGAACCATTCCTGTGGCACTAGTTTTAGATTCCGATGCTTCACTTCAGGTTTACTGTTTCCCTTGGACCTTCTTATTGACGATGAAACACAGAGATTGCATCGGAATTAAATAGAAAGGGCACAATGCCGACTTATGTACAAGAAGACTGACTCTTCTTACTGTCTATGTTTTGAACCATTCCTGTGGCACTAGTTTCAGATTCCGATGCTTCACTTCAGGTTTACTGTTTCCCTTGGACCTTCTTATTGACGATGAAACACAGAAATTGCATCTGAATTAAATAGAAAAGGCACAATGCAGACTTAAGTACCAGAAGACTGACTCTTCCTACTGTCTATGTTTGAACCATTTCTGTGGCACTAGTTAACGAGTCCGATGCTTCACTTCAGGTTTACTGTATCCCTTGGACCTTCTTATTGACGATGAATCACAGAAATGGCATCGGATTTAAATACAAAAGGCACAAGGCCGACTAAAGTACAAGAAGACTGACTCTTCTTACTGTCTATATTTTAACCATTCCAGTGACACTAGTTATAGATTCCGATGCTTCACTCCAGGTTTACTGTATCCCTTGGACCATCTTATTGACGATGAAACACAGAAATTGCATCGGAATTAAATAGAAAAGGCACAACGCCGACTTAAGTACAAGAAGACTGACTCTTCTTACTGCCTATGTTTTGAATCATTCCTGTGACACTAGTTATAGATTCCGATGCTACACTTCAGGTTTACTGTATACCTTGGAAGTTCTTATTGACGATGAAACACAGAAATTGCATCGGAATTAAACACAAAAGGCACAATGGCGACTTAAGGACAAGAAGAGTGTCTCTTCTTACTGACTATGTTTTGAACCATTCCTGTGACACTAGTTATAGATTCCGATGCTTCACTTCAGGTTTACTGTACCCCTCTGACCTTATTGCCGATGAAACACCGAAATTGCATCGGAATTAAATACAAAAGGCACAATGACGACTTAAGTACAAGAAGACTGACTCTTCTTACTGTCTATGTATTCTACCATTCCTGTGACACTAGTTATAGATTCCGATGCTTCACTTCAGGATTACTGTATCCCTCTGACCTTATTGCCGATGAAACACAGAAATTGCATCGGAATTAAATACAAAAGGCACAATGGCGACTTAAGGAAAAGGAGACTGTCTCTTCTAACTGACTATGTTTTGAACCATTCCTGTGACACTAGTTATAGATTGCGATGCTTCACTTCAGGTTTACTGTTTCCCTTGGACCTTCTTTTTGACGATGAAACACAGAAATTGCATCGGAATTAAAAACAAAGGGCACAATGCCGACTTAATTACAAGAAGACTGACTCTTCCTACTGTCTATGTTTTAAACCATTTCTGTGACACTAGTTATTGAGTCCGATGCTGCACTTCAGGTTTACAGTATCCCTTGGACCTTCTTATTGACGATGAAACACAGAAATTGCATCGGAATTAAAAACAAAAGGCACAATGCCGACTTAAGTACAAGAAGATTGACTCTTCCTACTGTCTATGTTTTGAACCATTTCTGTGACACTAGTTATGGAGTCCGATGCTGCACTTCAGGTTTACTGTATCCCTTGGACCTTCTTATTGACGATGAAAAACAGATATTGCATCGGAATTAAATACAAAAGGCACAATGCCGACTTAAAGACAAGAAGACTGACTCTTCTTACTGTCTATGCTTTGAACCATTACTGTGACACTAGTTATAGATTCCGATGCTTCATTCCAGGTTTACTGTATCCCTTGGACCTTCTTATTGACGATGAAACACAGAAATTGCATCGGAATTAAATATAAAAGGCACAATGCCGACTTAAGTACAAGAAGACTGACTCTTCTTACTGTCTATGTTTGAACCATTCCTGTGACACTAGTCATAGATTCCGATGCTACACTTCCGGTTTACTGTATCCCTCTGACCTTCTTTTTGTCGGTGAAACACAGAAATTGCATCGGAATTAAATACGAAAGGCACAATGCCGACTTAAGTAGAAGAAGACTGACTCTTCTTACTGACTATGTTTTGAAGCATTCCAGTGACACTAGTTATAGTTTCCGATGCTTCACTTCAGGTTTACTGTTTCCCTTGGACCTTCTTATTGACGATGAAACACAGAAATTGCATCGGAATTAAAAACAAAAGGCACAATGGCGACTTAAGGACAAGAAGAGTGTCTCTTCTTACTGACTATGTTTTGAACAATTCCTGTGACACTAGTTATAGATTCCGATGCTTCACTTCAGGTTTACTGTATCCCCCTGACCTTCTTATTGACGATGAAACACAGAAATTGCATCGGAATTAAATACAAAAGGGACAATGCCGACTTAAGTACAAGAAGACTGACTCTTCTTACTGACTATGTTTTGAACCATTCCTGTGGCACTAGTTTTAGATTCCGATGCTTCACTTCAGGTTTACTGTTTCCCTTGGACCTTCTTATTGACGATGAAACACAGAGATTGCATCGGAATTAAATACAAAAGGGACAATGCCGACTTAAGTACAAGAAGACTGACTCTTCTTACTGACTATGTTTTGAACCATTCCTGTGGCACTAGTTTTAGATTCCGATGCTTCACTTCATGTTTACTGTTCCCCTTGGACCTGCTTATTGACGATGAAACACAGAGATTGCATCGGAATTAAATAGAAAAGGCACAATGCCGACTTATGTACAAGAAGACTGACTCTTCTTACTGTCTACGTTTTGAACCATTCCTGTGGCACTAGTTTTAGATTCCGATGCTTCACTTCAGGTTTACTGTTTCCCTTGGACCTTCTTATTGACGATGAAACACAGAAATTGCATCGGAATAAAATAGAAAAGGCACAATGCCGACTTAAGTACAAGAAGACTGACTCTTCCTACTGTCTATGTTTGAACCATTTCTGTGGCACTAGTTATAGAGTCCGATGCTTCACTTCAGGTTCACTGTATCCCTTGGACCTTCTTATTGACGATGAATCACAGAAATGGCATCGGAATTAAATACAAAAGGCACAATGCCGACTAAAGTACAAGAAGACTGACTCTTCTTACTGTCTATATTTTGAACCATTTCAGTGACACTAGTTATAGATTCCGATGCTTCACTCCAGGTTTACTGTATCCCTTGGACCATCTTATTGACGATGAAGCACAGAAATTGCATCGGAATTAAATACAAAAGGCACAATGCCGACTTAAGTACAAGAAGACTGACTCTTCTTACTGCCTATGTTTTGAATCATTCCTGTGACACTAGTTATAGATTCTGATGCTACACTTCAGGTTTAATGAATACCTTGGAAGTTCTTATTGACGATGAAACACAGAAATTGCATCGGAATTAAATACAAAAGGCACAATGGCGACTTAAGGAGAAGAAGTGTGTCTCTTCTTACTGACTATGTTTTGAACCATTCCTGTGACACTAGTTATAGATTCCGATGCTTCACTTCAGGTTTACTGTACCCCTCTGACCTTATTGCCGATGAAACACAGAAATTGCATCGGAATTAAATACAAAAGGCACAATGGCGACTTAAGGAAAAGAAGACTGTCTCTTCTAATTGACTATGTTTTGAACCATTCCAGTGACACTAGTTATAGATTGCGATGCTTCACTTCAGGTTTACAGTTTCCCTTGGACCTTCTTATTGACGATGAAACACAGAAATTGCATCGGAATTAAATACAAAAGGCACAATGGCGACTTAAGGAAAAGAAGACTGTCTCTTCTAACTGACTATGTTTTGAAAAATTCCTGTGACACTAGTTATAGATTGCGATGCTTCACTTCAGGTTTACTGTTTCCCTTGGACCTTCTTATTGACGATGAAACACAGAAATTGCATCGGAATTTAATACAAAAGGCACAATGACGACTTAAGTACAAGAAGACTGACTCTTCTTACTGTCTATGTATTCTACCATTCCTGTGACACTAGTTATAGATTCCGATGCTTCACTTCAGGTTTACTGTATCCCTCTGACCTTATTGCCGATGAAACACAGAAATTGCATCGGAATTAAATACAAAAGGCACAATGGCGACTTAAGGAAAAGGAGACTGTCTCTTCTAACTGACTATGTTTTGAACCATTCCTGTGACACTAGTTATAGATTGCGATGCTTGACTTCAGGTTTACTGTTTCCCTTGGACCTTCTTATTGACGATGAAACACAGAAATTGCATCGGAATTAAAAACAAAGGGCACAATGCCGACTTAATTTCAAGAAGACTGACTCTTCCTACTGTCTATGTTTTGAACCATTTCTGTGACACTAGTTATACAGTCCGATGCTGCACTTCAGGTTTACTGTATCCCTTGGACCTTCTTATTGACGATGAAACACAGAAATTGCATCGGAATTAAAAACAAAAGGCACAATGCCGACTTAAGTACAAGAGGATTGACTCTTCCTACTGTCTATGTTTTGAACCATTTCTGTGACACTAGTTATAGAGTCCGATGCTGCACTTCAGGTTTACTGTATCCCTTGGACCTTCTTATTGACGATGAAAAACAGATATTGCATCGGAATTAAATACAAAAGGCACAATGCCGACTTAAAGACAAGAAGACTGACTCTTCTTACTGTCTATGCTTTGAACCATTACTGTGACACTAGTTATAGATTCCGATTCTTCATTCCAGGTTTACTGTATCCCTTGGACCTTCTTATTGACGATGAAACACAGAAATTGCATCGGAATTAAATATAAAAGGCACAATGCCGACTTAAGTACAAGAAGTCTGACTCTTCTTACTGTCTATGTTTGAACCATTCCTGTAACACAAGTTATAGATTCCGATGCTACACTTCCGGTTTACTGTATCCCTCTGACCTTCTTATTGACGGTGAAACACAGAAATTGCATTGGAATTAAATACGAAAGGCACAATGCCGACTTAAGTACAAGAAGACTGACTCTTCTTACTGACTATGTTTTGAAGCATTCCTGTGACACTAGTTATAGTTTCCGATGCTTCACTTCAGGTTTACTGTTTCCCTTGGACCTTCTTATTGACGATGAAACACAGAAATTGCATCGGAATTAAAAACAAAAGGCACAATGGCGACTTAAGAACAAGAAGAGTGTCTCTTCTTACTGACTATGTTTTGAACCATTCCTGTGACACTAGTTATAGATTCCGATGCTTTACTTCAGGTTTACTGTATCCCTCTGACCTTATTGCCGATGAAACACAGAAATTGCATCGGAATTAAATACAAAAGGCACAATGGCGACTTAAGGAAAAGAAGACTGTCTCTTCTAATTGACTATGTTTTGAACCATTCCTGTGACACTAGTTATAGATTGCGATGCTTCACTTCAGGTTTACTGTTTCCCTTGGACCTTCTTATTGACGATGAAACACAGAAATTGCATCGGAATTAAATACAAATGGCACAATGGCGACTTAAGGAAAAGAAGACTGACTCTTCTTACTGCCTATGTTTTGAATCATTCCTGTGACACTAGTTATAGATTCCGATGCTACACTTCAGGTTTACTGTATACCTTGGAAGTTCTTATTGACGACGAAACACAGAAATTGCATCGGACTTAAATACAAAAGGCAAAATGGCGACTTAAGGACAATAAAAGTGTCTCTTCTTACTGACTATGTTTTGAACCATTCCTGTGACACTAGTTATAGATTCCGATGCTTCACTTCAGGTTTACTGTATCCCTCTGACCTTATTGCCGATGAAACACAGAAATTGCATCGGAATTAAATACAATAGGCACAATGGCGACTTAAGGAAAAGAAGACTGTCTCTTCTAATTGACTATGTTTTGAACCATTCCTGTGACACTAGTTATAGATTGCGATGCTTCACTTCAGGTTTACTGTTTCCCTTGGTCCTTCTTATTGACGATGAAACACAGAAACTGTATCGGAATTAAATACAAAAGGCACAATGGCGACTTAAGGAAAAGAAGACTGTCTCTTCTAACTGACTATGTTTTGAACCATTCCTGTGACACTAGTTATAGATTGCGATGCTTCACTTCAGGTTTACTGTTTCCCTTGGACCTTCTTATTGACGATGAAACACAGAAATTGCATCGGAATTAAATCCGAAAGGCGCAATGCCGACTTAAGTGCTAGAAGCCTGACTCTTCTTACTGACTATGTTATGAACCATTCCTGTGACACTAGTTATAGATTCCTATGCTTCACTTCAGGTTTACTGTATCCCTGTGACCTTCTTATTGACGATGAAACACAGAGATTGCATCGGAATTAAATAGAAAAGGCACAATGCCGACTTAAGTACAAGAAGACTGACTCTTCTTACTGTCTATGTTTTGAACCATTCCTGTGGCACTAGTTTTAGATTCCGATGCTTCACATCAGGTTTACTGTTTCCCTTGGACCTTCTTATTGACGATGAAACACAGAAATTGCATCGGAATTAAATAGAAAAGGCACAATGCCGACTAAAGTACAAGAAGACTTACTCTTCTTACTGTCTATATTTTAACCATTCCAGTGACACTACTTATAGATTCCGATGGTTCACTTCGGGTTTACTGTATTCCTTGGACCTTCTTATTGACGATTAAAACACATAAATGGCATCGGAATTAAATACAAAAGGCACAATGCCGACATAAGTACAAGAAGACTGACTCTTCTAACAGTCTATGTTTTGAACCAATACTGTGACACTAGTTATAGATTCCGATGCTTCACTCCAGGTTTACTGTACCCCTTGGACCTTATTATTGACGATGAAACACAGATATTGCATCGGAACTAAATACAAAAGGCACAATGCCGACTTAAGGAGAAGAAGACTGACTCTTCCTACTGTCTATGTTTTGAACCATTTCTGTGACACTAGTTATAGAGTCCGATGCTGAACTTCAGGTTTACTGTATCCCTTGGACCTTCTTATTGACGATGAAACACAGAAATTGCATCGGAATTAAAAACAAAAGGCACAATGCCGAATTAAGTACAAGAAGATTGACTCTTCCTACTGTCTATGTTTTGAACCATTTCTGTGACACTAGTTATAGAGTCCGATGCTGCACTTCTGGTTTACTGTATCCCTTGGACCTTCTTATTGACGATGAAAAACAGATATTGCATCGGAATTAAATACAAAAGGCACAATGCCGACTTAAAGACAAGAAGATTGACTCTTCTTACTGTCTATGCTTTGAACCATTACTGTGACACTAGTTATAGATTCCGATGCTTCACTCCAGGTTTACTGTATCCCTTGGACCTTCTTATTGACGATGAAACACAGAAATAGCATCGGAATTAAATATAAAAGGCACAATGCCGACTTAAGTACAAGACGACTGACTCTTCATACTGTCTATGTTTTTACCATTCCTGTGACACTAGTTATAGATTCCGATGCTACACTTCCGGTTTACTGTATCCCTCTGACCTTCTTATTCACGGTGAAACACAGAAATTGCATCGGAATTAAATACGAAAGCCACAATGCCGACTTAAGTACATGAAGACTGACTCTTCTTACTGACTATGTTTTGAAGCAGTCCTGTGACACTAGTTATAGTTTCCGATGCTTCACTTCAGGTTTACTGTTTCCCTTGGACCTTCTTATTGACGATGAAACACAGAAATTGCATCGGAATAAAATAGAAAAGGCACAATGCCGACTTAAGTACAAGAAGACTGACTCTTCCTACTGTCTATGTTTGAACCATTTCTGTGGCACTAGTTATAGAGTCCGATGCTTCACTTCAGGTTCACTGTATCCCTTGGACCTTCTTATTGACGATGAATCACAGAAATGGCATCGGAATTAAATACAAAAGGCACAATGCCGACTAAAGTACAAGAAGACTGACTCTTCTCACTGTCTATATTTTGAACCATTTCAGTGACACTAGTTATAGATTCCGATGCTTCACTCCAGGTTTACTGTATCCCTTGGACCATCTTATTGACGATGAAGCACAGAAATTGCATCGGAATTAAATAGAAAAGGCACAATGCCGACTTAAGTACAAGAAGACTGACTCTTCTTACTGCCTATTTTTTGAATCATTCCTGTGACACTAGTTATAGATTCTGATGCTACACTTCAGGTTTACTGAATACCTTGGAAGTTCTTATTGACGATGAAACACAGAAATTGCATCGGAATTAAATACAAAAGGCACAATGGCGACTTAAGGACAAGAAGAGTGTCTCTTCTTACTGACTATGTTTTGAACCATTCCTGTGACACTAGTTATAGATTCCGATGCTTCACTTCAGGTTTACTGTACCCCTCTGACCTTATTGCCGATGAAACACAGAAATTGCATCGGAATTAAATACAAAAGGCACAATGGCGACTTAAGGAAAAGAAGACTGTCTCTTCTAATTGACTATGTTTTGAACCATTCCTGTGACACTAGTTATAGATTGCGATGCTTCACTTCAGGTTTAAAGTTTCCCTTGGACATTCTTATTGACGATGAAACACAGAAATTGCATCGGAATTAAATACAAAAGGCACAATGGCGACTTAAGGAAAAGAAGACTGTCTCTTCTAACTGACTATGTTTTGAAAAATTCCTGTGACACTAGTTATAGATTGCGATGCTTCACTTCAGGTTTACTGTTTCCCTTGGACCTTCTTATTGACGATGAAACACAGAAATTGCATCGGAATTTAATACAAAAGGCACAATGACGACTTAAGTACAAGAAGACTGACTCTTCTTACTGTCTATGTATTCCACCATTCCTGTGACACTAGTTATAGATTCCGATGCTTCACTTCAGGTTTACTGTATCCCTCTGACCTTATTGCCGATGAAACACAGAAATTGCATCGGAATTAAATACAAAAGGCACAATGGCGACTTAAGGAAAAGAAGACTGTCTCTTCTAACTGACTATGTTTTGAACCATTCCTGTGACACTAGTTATAGATTCCGATGCTACACTTCAGGTTTACTGTATACCTTGGAAGATCTTATTGACGATGAAACACAGAAATTGCATCGGAATTAAATACAAAAGGCACAATGGCGACTTAAGGACAAGAAGAGTGTCTCTTCTTACTGACTATGTTTTGAACCATTCCTGTGACACTAGTTATAGATTCCGATGCTTCACTTCAGGTTTACTGTACCCCTCTGACCTTATTGCCGATGAAACACAGAAATTGCATCGGAATTAAATACAAAAGGCACAATGACGACTTAAGTACAAGAAGACTGACTCTTCTTACTGTCTATGTATTCTACCATTCCTGTGACACTAGTTATAGATTCCGATGCTTCACTTCAGGATTACTGTATCCCTCTGACCTTATTGCCGATGAAACACAGAAATTGCATCGGAATTAAATACAAAAGGCACAATGGCGACTTAAGGAAAAGGAGACTGTCTCTTCTAACTGACTATGTTTTGAACCATTCCTGTGACACTAGTTATAGATTGCGATGCTTCACTTCAGGTTTACTGTTTCCCTTGGACCTTCTTATTGACGATGAAACACAGAAATTGCATCGGAATTAAAAACAAAGGGCACAATGCCGACTTAATTACAAGAAGACGGACTCTTCCTACTGTCTATGTTTTAAACCATTTCTGTGACACTAGTTATTGAGTCCGATGCTGCACTTCAGGTTTACAGTATCCCTTGGACCTTCTTATTGACGATGAAACACAGAAATTGCATCGGAATTAAAAACAAAAGGCACAATGCCGACTTAAGTACAAGAAGATTGACTCTTCCTACTGTCTATGTTTTGAACCATTTCTGTGACACTAGTTATAGAGTCCGATGCTGCACTTCAGGTTTACTGTATCCCTTGGACCTTCTTATTGACGATGAAAAACAGATATTGCATCGGAATTAAATACAAAAGGCACAATGCCGACTTAAGTACAAGAAGACTGACTCTTCTTACTGTCTATGTTTGAACCATTCCTGTGACACTAGTCATAGATTCCGATGCTCCACTTCCGGTTTACTGTATCCCTCTGACCTTCTTTTTGACGGTGAAACACAGAAATTGCATCGGAATTAAATACGAAAGGCACAATGCCGACTTAAGTACAAGAAGACTGACTCTTCTTACTGACTATGTTTTGAAGCATTCCAGTGACACTAGTTATAGTTTCCGATGCTTCACTTCAGGTTTACTGTTTCCCTTGGACCTTCTTATTGACGATGAAACACAGAAATTGCATCGGAATTAAAAACAAAAGGCACAATGGCGGCTTAAGGACAAGAAGAGTGTCTCTTCTTACTGACTATGTTTTGAACAATTCCTGTGACACTAGTTATAGATTCCGATGCTTCACTTCAGGTTTACTGTATCCCCCTGACCTTCTTATTGACGATGAAACACAGAAATTGCATCGGAATTAAATACAAAAGGGACAATGCCGACTTAAGTATAAGAAGACTGACTCTTCTTACTGACTATGTTTTGAACCATTCCTGTGGCACTAGTTTTAGATTCCGATGCTTCACTTCAGGTTTACTGTTTCCCTTGGACCTTCTTATTGACGATGAAACACAGAGATTGCATCGGAATTAAATACAAAAGGGACAATGCCGACTTAACTACAAGAAGACTGACTCTTCTTACTGACTATGTTTTGAACCATTCCTGTGGCACTAGTTTTAGATTCCGATGCTTCACTTCATGTTTACTGTTCCCCTTGGACCTGCTTATTGACGATGAAACACAGAGATTGCATCGGAATTAAATAGAAAAGGCACAATGCCGACTTATGTACAAGAAGACTGACTCTTCTTACTGTCTACGTTTTGAACCATTCCTGTGGCACTAGTTTTAGATTCCGATGCTTCACTTCAGGTTTACTGTTTCCCTTGGACCTTCTTATTGACGATGAAACACAGAAATTGCATCGGAATAAAATAGAAAAGGCACAATGCCGACTTAAGTACAAGAAGACTGACTCTTCCTACCGTCTATGTTTGAACCATTTCTGTGGCACTAGTTATAGAGTCCGATGCTTCACTTCAGGTTCACTGTATCCCTTGGACCTTCTTATTGACGATGAATCACAGAAATGGCATCGGAATTAAATACAAAAGGCACAATGCCGACTAAAGTACAAGAAGACTGACTCTTCTTACTGTCTATATTTTGAACCATTTCAGTGACACTAGTTATAGATTCCGATGCTTCACTCCAGGTTTACTGTATCCCTTGGACCATCTTATTGACGATGAAGCACAGAAATTGCATCGGAATTAAATAGAAAAGGCACAATGCCGACTTAAGTACAAGAAGACTGACTCTTCTTACTGTCTATGTTTTGAATCATTCCTGTGACACTAGTTATAGATTCTGATGCTACACTTCAGGTTTACTGAATACCTTGGAAGTTCTTATTGACGATGAAACACAGAAATTGCATCGGAATTAAATACAAAAGGCACAATGGCGACTTAAGGACAAGAAGAGTGTCTCTTCTTACTGACTATGTTTTGAACCATTCCTGTGACACTAGTTATAGATTCCGATGCTTCACTTCAGGTTTACTGTACCCCTCTGACCTTATTGCCGATGAAACACAGAAATTGCATCGGAATTAAATACAAAAGGCACAATGGCGACTTAAGGAAAAGAAGACTGTCTCTTCTAATTGACTATGTTTTGAACCATTCCTGTGACACTAGTTATAGATTGCGATGCTTCACTTCAGGTTTAGAGTTTCCCTTGGACCTTCTTATTGACGATGAAACACAGAAATTGCATCGGAATTAAATACAAAAGGCACAATGGCGACTTAAGGAAAAGAAGACTGTCTCTTCTAACTGACTATGTTTTGAAAAATTCCTGTGACACTAGTTATAGATTGCGATGCTTCACTTCAGGTTTACTGTTTCCCTTGGACCTTCTTATTGACGATGAAACACAGAAATTGCATCGGAATTTAATACAAAAGGCACAATGACGACTTAAGTACAAGAAGACTGACTCTTCTTACTGTCTATGTATTCTACCATTCCTGTGACACTAGTTATAGATTCCGATGCTTCACTTCAGGTTTACTGTATCCCTCTGACCTTATTGCCGATGAAACACAGAAATTGCATCGGAATTAAATACAAAAGGCACAATGGCGACTTAAGGAAAAGGAGACTGTCTCTTCTAACTGACTATGTTTTGAACCATTCCTGTGACACTAGTTATAGATTGCGATGCTTGACTTCAGGTTTACTGTTTCCCTTGGACCTTCTTATTGACGATGAAACACAGAAATTGCATCGGAATTAAAAACAAAGGGCACAATGCCGACTTAATTACAAGAAGACTGACTCTTCCTACTGTCTATGATTTGAACCATTTCTGTGACACTAGTTATAGAGTCCGATGCTGCACTTCTGGTTTACTGTATCCCTTGGACCTTCTTATTGACGATGAAAAACAGATATTGCATCGGAATTAAATACAAAAGGCACAATGCCGACTTAAAGACAAGAAGATTGACTCTTCCTACTGTCTATGATTTGAACCATTTCTGTGACACTAGTTATAGAGTCCGATGCTGCACTTCAGGTTTACTGTATCCCTTGGACCTTCTTATTGACGATGAAACACAGAAATTGCATCGGAATTAAAAACAAAAGGCACAATGCCGAATTAAGTACAAGAAGATTGACTCTTCCTACTGTCTATGTTTTGAACCATTTCTGTGACACTAGTTATAGAGTCCGATGCTGCACTTCTGGTTTACTGTATCCCTTGGACCTTCTTATTGACGATGAAAAACAGATATTGCATCGGAATTAAATACAAAAGGCACAATGCCGACTTAAAGACAAGAAGATTGACTCTTCTTACTGTCTATGCTTTGAACCATTACTGTGACACTAGTTATAGATTCCGATGCTTCACTCCAGGTTTACTGTATCCCTTGGACCTTCTTATTGACGATGAAACACAGAAATTGCATCGGAATTAAATATAAAAGGCACAATGCCGACTTAAGTACAAGAAGACTGACTCTTCATACTGTCTATGTTTTTACCATTCCTGTGACACTAGTTATAGATTCCGATGCTACACTTCCGGTTTACTGTATCCCTCTGACCTTCTTATTGACGGTGAAACACAGAAATTGCATCGGAATTAAATACGAAAGGCACAATGCCGACTTAAGTACAAGAAGACTGACTCTTCTTACTGACTATGTTTTGAAGCAGTCCTGTGACACTAGTTATAGTTTCCGATGCTTCACTTCAGGTTTACTGTTTCCCTTGGACCTTCTTATTGACGATGAAACACAGAAATTGCATCGGAATAAAATAGAAAAGGCACAATGCCGACTTAAGTACAAGAAGACTGACTCTTCCTACTGTCTATGTTTGAACCATTTCTGTGGCACTAGTTATAGAGTCCGATGCTTCACTTCAGGTTCACTGTATCCCTTGGACCTTCTTATTGACGATGAATCACAGAAATGGCATCGGAATTAAATACAAAAGGCACAATGCCGACTAAAGTACAAGAAGACTGACTCTTCTTACTGTCTATATTTTGAACCATTTCAGTGACACTAGTTATAGATTCCGATGCTTCACTCCAGGTTTACTGTATCCCTTGGACCATCTTATTGACGATGAAGCACAGAAATTGCATCGGAATTAAATAGAAAAGGCACAATGCCGACTTAAGTACAAGAAGACTGACTCTTCTTACTGCCTATGATTGAATCATTCCTGTGACACTAGTTATAGATTCTGATGCTACACTTCAGGTTTACTGAATACCTTGGAAGTTCTTATTGACGATGAAACACAGAAATTGCATCGGAATTAAATACCAAAGGCACAATGGCGACTTAAGGACAAGAAGAGTGTCTCTTCTTACTGACTATGTTTTGAACCATTCCTGTGAGACTAGTTATAGATTCCGATGCTTCACTTCAGGTTTACTGTACCCCTCTGACCTTATTGCCGATGAAACACAGAAATTGCATCGGAATTAAATACAAAAGGCACAATGGCGACTTAAGGAAAAGAAGACTGTCTCTTCTAATTGACTATGTTTTGAACCATTCCTGTGACACAAGTTATAGATTGCGATGCTTCACTTCAGGTTTAGAGTTTCCCTTGGACATTCTTATTGACGATGAAACACAGAAATTGCATCGGAATTAAATACAAAAGGCACAATGGCGACTTAAGGAAAAGAAGACTGTCTCTTCTAACTGACTATGTTTTGAAAAATTCCTGTGACACTAGTTATAGATTGCGATGCTTCACTTCAGGTTTACTGTTTCCCTTGGACCTTCTTATTGCCGATGAAACACAGAAATTGCATCGGAATTAAATACAAAAGGCACAATGGCGACTTAAGGAAAAGGAGACTGTCTCTTCTAACTGACTATGTTTTGAACCATTCCTGTGACACTAGTTATAGATTGCGATGCTTGACTTCAGGTTTACTGTTTCCCTTGGACCTTCTTATTGACGATGAAACACAGAAATTGCATCGGAATTAAAAACAAAGGGCACAATGCCGACTTAATTACAAGAAGACTGACTCTTCCTACTGTCTATGTTTTGAACCATTTCTGTGACACTAGTTATAGAGTCCGATGCTGCACTTCAGGTTTACTGTATCCCTTGGACCTGCTTATTGACGATGAAACACAGAAATTGCATCGGAATTAAAAACAAAAGGCACAATGCCGAATTAAGTACAAGAAGATTGACTCTTCCTACTGTCTATGTTTTGAACCATTTCTGTGACACTAGTTATAGAGTCCGATGCTGCACTTCAGGTTTACTGTATCCCTTGGACCTTCTTATTGACGATGAAAAACAGATATTGCATCGGAATTAAATACAAAAGGCACAATGCCGACTTAAAGACAAGAAGACTGACTCTTCTTACTGCCTATGCTTTGAACCATTACTGTGACACTAGTTATAGATTCCGATGCTTCATTCCAGGTTTACTGTATCCCTTGGACCTTCTTATTGACGATGAAACACAGAAATTGCATCGGAATTAAATATAAAAGGCACAATGCCGACTTAAGTACAAGAAGACTGACTCTTCATACTGTCTATGTTTTTACCATTCCTGTGACACTAGTTATAGATTCCGATGCTACACTTCCGATTAACTGTATCCCTCTGACCTTCTTAATGACGGTGAAACACAGAAATTGCATCGGATTTAAATACGAAAGGCACAATGCCGACTTAAGTACAAGAAGACTGACTCTTCTTACTGACTATGTTTTGAAGCAGTCCTGTGACACTAGTTATAGTTTCCGATGCTTCACTTCAGGTTTACTGTTTCCCTCGGACCTTCTTATTGACGATGAAACACAGAAATTGCATCGGAATAAAATAGAAAAGGCACAATGCCGACTTAATTACAAGGATACTGACTCTTCCTACTGTCTATGTTTGAACCATTTCTGTGGCACTAGTTATAGAGTCCGATGCTTCACTTCAGGTTCACTGTATCCCTTGGACCTTCTTATTGACGATGAATCACAGAAATGGCATCGGAATTAAATACAAAAGGCACAATGCCGACTAAAGTACAAGAAGACTGACTCTTCTTACTGTCTATATTTTGAACCATTTCAGTGACACTAGTTATAGATTCCGATGCTTCACTCCAGGTTTACTGTATCCCTTGGACCATCTTATTGACGATGAAACACAGAAATTGCATCGGAATTAAATAGAAAAGGCACAACGCCGACTTAAGTACAAGAAGACTGACTCTTCTTACTGCCTATGTTTTGAATCATTCCTGTGACACTAGTTATAGATTCCGATGCTACACTTCAGGTTTACTGTATACCTTGGAAGTTCTTATTGACGATGAAACACAGAAATTGCATCGGAATTAAATACAAAAGGCACAATGGCGACTTAAGGACAAGAAGAGTGTCTTTTCTTACTGACTATGTTTTGAACCATTCCTGTGACACTAGTTATAGATTCCGATGCTTCACTTCAGGTTTACTGTACCCCTCTGACCTTATTGCCGATGAAACACAGAAATTGCATCGGAATTAAATACAAAAGGCACAATGACGACTTAAGTACAAGAAGACTGACTCTTCTTACTGTCTATGTATTCTACCATTCCTGTGACAATAGTTATAGATTCCGATGCTTCACTTCAGGATTACTGTATCCCTCTGACCTTATTGCCGATGAAACACAGAAATTGCATCGGAATTAAATACAAAAGGCACAATGGCGACTTAAGGAAAAGGAGACTGTCTCTTCTAACTGACTATGTTTTGAACCATTCCTGTGACACTAGTTATAGATTGCGATGCTTCACTTCAGGTTTACTGTTTCCCTTGGACCTTCTTATTGACGATGAAACACAGAAATTGCATCGGACTTAAAAGCAAAGGGCACAATGCCGACTTAATTACAAGAAGACTGACTCTTCCTACTGTCTATGTTTTAAACCATTTCTGTGACACTAGTTATTGAGTCCGATGCTGCACTTCAGGTTTACAGTATCCCTTGGACCTTCTTATTGACGATGAAACACAGAAATTGCATCGGAATTAAAAACAAAAGGCACAATGCCGACTTAAGTACAAGAAGATTGACTCTTCCTACTGTCTATGTTTTGAACCATTTCTGTGACACTAGTTATAGAGTCCGATGCTGCACTTCAGGTTTACTGTATCCCTTGGACCTTCTTATTGACGATGAAAAACAGATATTGCATCGGAATTAAATACAAAAGGCACAATGCCGACTTAAAGACAAGAAGACTGACTCTTCTTACTGTCTATGCTTTGAACCATTACTGTGACACTAGTTATAGATTCCGATGCTTCATTCCAGGTTTACTGTATCCCTTGGACCTTCTTATTGACGATGAAACACAGAAATTGCATCGGAATTAAATATAAAAGGCACAATGCCGACTTAAGTACAAGAAGACTGACTCTTCTTACTGTCTATGTTTGAACCATTCCTGTGACACTAGTCATAGATTCCGATGCTACACTTCCGGTTTACTGTATCCCTCTGACCTTCTTTTTGACGGTGAAACACAGAAATTGCATCGGAATTAAATACGAAAGGCACAATGCCGACTTAAGTACAAGAAGACTGACTCTTCTTACTGACTATGTTTTGAAGCATTCCAGTGACACTAGTTATAGTTTCCGATGCTTCACTTCAGGTTTACAGTTTCCCTTGGACCTTCTTATTGACGATGAAACACAGAAATTGCATCGGAATTAAAAACAAAAGGCACAATGGCGACTTAAGGACAAGAAGAGTGTCTTCTTACTGACTATGTTTTGAACAATTCCTGTGACACTAGTTATAGATTCCGATGCTTCACTTCAGGTTTACTGTATCCCCCTGACCTTCTTATTGACGATGAAACACAGAAATTGCATCGGAATTAAATACAAAAGGGACAATGCCGACTTAAGTACAAGAAGACTGACTCTTCTTACTGACTATGTTTTGAACCATTCCTGTGGCACTAGTTTTAGATTCCGATGCTTCACTTCTGGTTTACTGTTTCCCTTGGACCTTCTTATTGACGATGAAACACAGAGATTGCATCGGAATTAAATACAAAAGGGACAATGCCGACTTAAGTACAAGAAGACTGACTCTTCTTACTGACTATGTTTTGAACCATTCCTGTGGCACTAGTTTTAGATTCCGATGCTTCACTTCAGGTTTACTGTTTCCCTTGGACCTTCTTATTGACGATGAAACACAGAAATTGCATCGGAATAAAATAGAAAAGGCTCAATGCCGACTTAAGTACAAGAAGACTGACTCTTCCTACTGTCTATGTTTGAACCATTTCTGTGGCACTAGTTATAGAGTCCGATGCTTCACTTCAGGTTTACTGTACACCTCTGACCTTATTGCCGATGAAACACAGAAATTGCATCGGAATTAAATACAAAAGGCACAATGACGACTTAAGTACAAGAAGACTGACTCTTCTTACTGTCTATGTATTCTACCATTCCTGTGACACTAGTTATAGATTCCGATGCTTCACTTCAGGATTACTGTATCCCTCTGACCTTATTGCCGATGAAACACAGAAATTGCATCGGAATTAAATACAAAAGGCACAATGGCGACTTAAGGAAAAGGAGACTGTCTCTTCTAACTGACTATGTTTTGAACCATTCCTGTGACACTAGTTATAGATTGCGATGCTTCACTTCAGGTTTACTGTTTCCCTTGGACCTTCTTATTGACGATGAAACACAGAAATTGCATCGGAATTAAAAACAAAGGGCACAATGCCGACTTAATTACAAGAAGACGGACTCTTCCTACTGTCTATGTTTTAAACCATTTCTGTGACACTAGTTATTGAGTCCGATGCTGCACTTCAGGTTTACAGTATCCCTTGGACCTTCTTATTGACGATGAAACACAGAAATTGCATCGGAATTAAAAACAAAAGGCACAATGCCGACTTAAGTACAAGAAGATTGACTCTTCCTACTGTCTATGTTTTGAACCATTTCTGTGACACTAGTTATAGAGTCCGATGCTGCACTTCAGGTTTACTGTATCCCTTGGACCTTCTTATTGACGATGAAAAACAGATATTGCATCGGAATTAAATACAAAAGGCACAATGCCGACTTAAGTACAAGAAGACTGACTCTTCTTACTGTCTATGTTTGAACCATTCCTGTGACACTAGTCATAGATTCCGATGCTCCACTTCCGGTTTACTGTATCCCTCTGACCTTCTTTTTGACGGTGAAACACAGAAATTGCATCGGAATTAAATACGAAAGGCACAATGCCGACTTAAGTACAAGAAGACTGACTCTTCTTACTGACTATGTTTTGAAGCATTCCAGTGACACTAGTTATAGTTTCCGATGCTTCACTTCAGGTTTACTGTTTCCCTTGGACCTTCTTATTGACGATGAAACACAGAAATTGCATCGGAATTAAAAACAAAAGGCACAATGGCGACTTAAGGACAAGAAGAGTGTCTCTTCTTACTGACTATGTTTTGAACAATTCCTGTGACACTAGTTATAGATTCCGATGCTTCACTTCAGGTTTACTGTATCCCCCTGACCTTCTTATTGACGATGAAACACAGAAATTGCATCGGAATTAAATACAAAAGGGACAATGCCGACTTAAGTATAAGAAGACTGACTCTTCTTACTGACTATGTTTTGAACCATTCCTGTGGCACTAGTTTTAGATTCCGATGCTTCACTTCAGGTTTACTGTTTCCCTTGGACCTTCTTATTGACGATGAAACACAGAGATTGCATCGGAATTAAATACAAAAGGGACAATGCCGACTTAACTACAAGAAGACTGACTCTTCTTACTGACTATGTTTTGAACCATTCCTGTGGCACTAGTTTTAGATTCCGATGCTTCACTTCATGTTTACTGTTCCCCTTGGACCTGCTTATTGACGATGAAACACAGAGATTGCATCGGAATTAAATAGAAAAGGCACAATGCCGACTTATGTACAAGAAGACTGACTCTTCTTACTGTCTACGTTTTGAACCATTCCTGTGGCACTAGTTTTAGATTCCGATGCTTCACTTCAGGTTTACTGTTTCCCTTGGACCTTCTTATTGACGATGAAACACAGAAATTGCATCGGAATAAAATAGAAAAGGCACAATGCCGACTTAAGTACAAGAAGACTGACTCTTCCTACCGTCTATGTTTGAACCATTTCTGTGGCACTAGTTATAGAGTCCGATGCTTCACTTCAGGTTCACTGTATCCCTTGGACCTTCTTATTGACGATGAATCACAGAAATGGCATCGGAATTAAATACAAAAGGCACAATGCCGACTAAAGTACAAGAAGACTGACTCTTCTTACTGTCTATATTTTGAACCATTTCAGTGACACTAGTTATAGATTCCGATGCTTCACTCCAGGTTTACTGTATCCCTTGGACCATCTTATTGACGATGAAGCACAGAAATTGCATCGGAATTAAATAGAAAAGGCACAATGCCGACTTAAGTACAAGAAGACTGACTCTTCTTACTGTCTATGTTTTGAATCATTCCTGTGACACTAGTTATAGATTCTGATGCTACACTTCAGGTTTACTGAATACCTTGGAAGTTCTTATTGACGATGAAACACAGAAATTGCATCGGAATTAAATACAAAAGGCACAATGGCGACTTAAGGACAAGAAGAGTGTCTCTTCTTACTGACTATGTTTTGAACCATTCCTGTGACACTAGTTATAGATTCCGATGCTTCACTTCAGGTTTACTGTACCCCTCTGACCTTATTGCCGATGAAACACAGAAATTGCATCGGAATTAAATACAAAAGGCACAATGGCGACTTAAGGAAAAGAAGACTGTCTCTTCTAATTGACTATGTTTTGAACCATTCCTGTGACACTAGTTATAGATTGCGATGCTTCACTTCAGGTTTAGAGTTTCCCTTGGACCTTCTTATTGACGATGAAACACAGAAATTGCATCGGAATTTAATACAAAAGGCACAATGACGACTTAAGTACAAGAAGACTGACTCTTCTTACTGTCTATGTATTCTACCATTCCTGTGACACTAGTTATAGATTCCGATGCTTCACTTCAGGTTTACTGTATCCCTCTGACCTTATTGCCGATGAAACACAGAAATTGCATCGGAATTAAATACAAAAGGCACAATGGCGACTTAAGGAAAAGGAGACTGTCTCTTCTAACTGACTATGTTTTGAACCATTCCTGTGACACTAGTTATAGATTGCGATGCTTGACTTCAGGTTTACTGTTTCCCTTGGACCTTCTTATTGACGAAGAAACACAGAAATTGCATCGGAATTAAAAACAAAGGGCACAATGCCGACTTAATTACAAGAAGACTGACTCTTCCTACTGTCTATGATTTGAACCATTTCTGTGACACTAGTTATAGAGTCCGATGCTGCACTTCTGGTTTACTGTATCCCTTGGACCTTCTTATTGACGATGAAAAACAGATATTGCATCGGAATTAAATACAAAAGGCACAATGCCGACTTAAAGACAAGAAGATTGACTCTTCCTACTGTCTATGATTTGAACCATTTCTGTGACACTAGTTATAGAGTCCGATGCTGCACTTCAGGTTTACTGTATCCCTTGGACCTTCTTATTGACGATGAAACACAGAAATTGCATCGGAATTAAAAACAAAAGGCACAATGCCGAATTAAGTACAAGAAGATTGACTCTTCCTACTGTCTATGTTTTGAACCATTTCTGTGACACTAGTTATAGAGTCCGATGCTGCACTTCTGGTTTACTGTATCCCTTGGACCTTCTTATTGACGATGAAAAACAGATATTGCATCGGAATTAAATACAAAAGGCACAATGCCGACTTAAAGACAAGAAGATTGACTCTTCTTACTGTCTATGCTTTGAACCATTACTGTGACACTAGTTATAGATTCCGATGCTTCACTCCAGGTTTACTGTATCCCTTGGACCTTCTTATTGACGATGAAACACAGAAATTGCATCGGAATTAAATATAAAAGGCACAATGCCGACTTAAGTACAAGAAGACTGACTCTTCATACTGTCTATGTTTTTACCATTCCTGTGACACTAGTTATAGATTCCGATGCTACACTTCCGGTTTACTGTATCCCTCTGACCTTCTTATTGACGGTGAAACACAGAAATTGCATCGGAATTAAATACGAAAGGCACAATGCCGACTTAAGTACAAGAAGACTGACTCTTCTTACTGACTATGTTTTGAAGCAGTCCTGTGACACTAGTTATAGTTTCCGATGCTTCACTTCAGGTTTACTGTTTCCCTTGGACCTTCTTATTGACGATGAAACACAGAAATTGCATCGGAATAAAATAGAAAAGGCACAATGCCGACTTAAGTACAAGAAGACTGACTCTTCCTACTGTCTATGTTTGAACCATTTCTGTGGCACTAGTTATAGAGTCCGATGCTTCACTTCAGGTTCACTGTATCCCTTGGACCTTCTTATTGACGATGAATCACAGAAATGGCATCGGAATTAAATACAAAAGGCACAATGCCGACTAAAGTACAAGAAGACTGACTCTTCTTACTGTCTATATTTTGAACCATTTCAGTGACACTAGTTATAGATTCCGATGCTTCACTCCAGGTTTACTGTATCCCTTGGACCATCTTATTGACGATGAAGCACAGAAATTGCATCGGAATTAAATAGAAAAGGCACAATGCCGACTTAAGTACAAGAAGACTGACTCTTCTTACTGCCTATGATTGAATCATTCCTGTGACACTAGTTATAGATTCTGATGCTACACTTCAGGTTTACTGAATACCTTGGAAGTTCTTATTGACGATGAAACACAGAAATTGCATCGGAATTAAATACCAAAGGCACAATGGCGACTTAAGGACAAGAAGAGTGTCTCTTCTTACTGACTATGTTTTGAACCATTCCTGTGAGACTAGTTATAGATTCCGATGCTTCACTTCAGGTTTACTGTACCCCTCTGACCTTATTGCCGATGAAACACAGAAATTGCATCGGAATTAAATACAAAAGGCACAATGGCGACTTAAGGAAAAGAAGACTGTCTCTACTAATTGACTATGTTTTGAACCATTCCTGTGACACAAGTTATAGATTGCGATGCTTCACTTCAGGTTTAGAGTTTCCCTTGGACATTCTTATTGACGATGAAACACAGAAATTGCATCGGAATTAAATACAAAAGGCACAATGGCGACTTAAGGAAAAGAAGACTGTCTCTTCTAACTGACTATGTTTTGAAAAATTCCTGTGACACTAGTTATAGATTGCGATGCTTCACTTCAGGTTTACTGTTTCCCTTGGACCTTCTTATTGCCGATGAAACACAGAAATTGCATCGGAATTAAATACAAAAGGCACAATGGCGACTTAAGGAAAAGGAGACTGTCTCTTCTAACTGACTATGTTTTGAACCATTCCTGTGACACTAGTTATAGATTGCGATGCTTGACTTCAGGTTTACTGTTTCCCTTGGACCTTCTTATTGACGATGAAACACAGAAATTGCATCGGAATTAAAAACAAAGGGCACAATGCCGACTTAATTACAAGAAGACTGACTCTTCCTACTGTCTATGTTTTGAACCATTTCTGTGACACTAGTTATAGAGTCCGATGCTGCACTTCAGGTTTACTGTATCCCTTGGACCTGCTTATTGACGATGAAACACAGAAATTGCATCGGAATTAAAAACAAAAGGCACAATGCCGAATTAAGTACAAGAAGATTGACTCTTCCTACTGTCTATGTTTTGAACCATTTCTGTGACACTAGTTATAGAGTCCGATGCTGCACTTCAGGTTTACTGTATCAATTGGACCTTCTTATTGACGATGAAAAACAGATATTGCATCGGAATTAAATACAAAAGGCACAATGCCGACTTAAAGACAAGAAGACTGACTCTTCTTACTGCCTATGCTTTGAACCATTACTGTGACACTAGTTATAGATTCCGATGCTTCATTCCAGGTTTACTGTATCCCTTGGACCTTCTTATTGACGATGAAACACAGAAATTGCATCGGAATTAAATATAAAAGGCACAATGCCGACTTAAGTACAAGAAGACTGACTCTTCATACTGTCTATGTTTTTACCATTCCTGTGACACTAGTTATAGATTCCGATGCTACACTTCCGATTAACTGTATCCCTCTGACCTTCTTAATGACGGTGAAACACAGAAATTGCATCGGATTTAAATACGAAAGGCACAATGCCGACTTAAGTACAAGAAGACTGACTCTTCTTACTGACTATGTTTTGAAGCAGTCCTGTGACACTAGTTATAGTTTCCGATGCTTCACTTCAGGTTTACTGTTTCCCTCGGACCTTCTTATTGACGATGAAACACAGAAATTGCATCGGAATAAAATAGAAAAGGCACAATGCCGACTTAATTACAAGGATACTGACTCTTCCTACTGTCTATGTTTGAACCATTTCTGTGGCACTAGTTATAGAGTCCGATGCTTCACTTCAGGTTCACTGTATCCCTTGGACCTTCTTATTGACGATGAATCACAGAAATGGCATCGGAATTAAATACAAAAGGCACAATGCCGACTAAAGTACAAGAAGACTGACTCTTCTTACTGTCTATATTTTGAACCATTTCAGTGACACTAGTTATAGATTCCGATGCTTCACTCCAGGTTTACTGTATCCCTTGGACCATCTTATTGACGATGAAACACAGAAATTGCATCGGAATTAAATAGAAAAGGCACAACGCCGACTTAAGTACAAGAAGACTGACTCTTCTTACTGCCTATGTTTTGAATCATTCCTGTGACACTAGTTATAGATTCCGATGCTACACTTCAGGTTTACTGTATACCTTGGAAGTTCTTATTGACGATGAAACACAGAAATTGCATCGGAATTAAATACAAAAGGCACAATGGCGACTTAAGGACAAGAAGAGTGTCTTTTCTTACTGACTATGTTTTGAACCATTCCTGTGACACTAGTTATAGATTCCGATGCTTCACTTCAGGTTTACTGTACCCCTCTGACCTTATTGCCGATGAAACACAGAAATTGCATCGGAATTAAATACAAAAGGCACAATGACGACTTAAGTACAAGAAGACTGACTCTTCTTACTGTCTATGTATTCTACCATTCCTGTGACACTAGTTATAGATTCCGATGCTTCACTTCAGGATTACTGTATCCCTCTGACCTTATTGCCGATGAAACACAGAAATTGCATCGGAATTAAATACAAAAGGCACAATGGCGACTTAAGGAAAAGGAGACTGTCTCTTCTAACTGACTATGTTTTGAACCATTCCTGTGACACTAGTTATAGATTGCGATGCTTCACTTCAGGTTTACTGTTTCCCTTGGACCTTCTTATTGACGATGAAACACAGAAATTGCATCGGAATTAAAAGCAAAGGGCACAATGCCGACTTAATTACAAGAAGACTGACTCTTCCTACTGTCTATGTTTTAAACCATTTCTGTGACACTAGTTATTGAGTCCGATGCTGCACTTCAGGTTTACAGTATCCCTTGGACCTTCTTATTGACGATGAAACACAGAAATTGCATCGGAATTAAAAACAAAAGGCACAATGCCGACTTAAGTACAAGAAGATTGACTCTTCCTACTGTCTATGTTTTAAACCATTTCTGTGACACTAGTTATAGAGTCCGATGCTGCACTTCAGGTTTACTGTATCCCTTGGACCTTCTTATTGACGATGAAAAACAGATATTGCATCGGAATTAAATACAAAAGGCACAATGCCGACTTAAAGACAAGAAGACTGACTCTTCTTACTGTCTATGCTTTGAACCATTACTGTGACACTAGTTATAGATTCCGATGCTTCATTCCAGGTTTACTGTATCCCTTGGACCTTCTTATTGACGATGAAACACAGAAATTGCATCGGAATTAAATATAAAAGGCACAATGCCGACTTAAGTACAAGAAGACTGACTCTTCTTACTGTCTATGTTTGAACCATTCCTGTGACACTAGTCATAGATTCCGATGCTACACTTCCGGTTTACTGTATCCCTCTGACCTTCTTTTTGACGGTGAAACACAGAAATTGCATCGGAATTAAATACGAAAGGCACAATGCCGACTTAAGTACAAGAAGACTGACTCTTCTTACTGACTATGTTTTGAAGCATTCCAGTGACACTAGTTATAGTTTCCGATGCTTCACTTCAGGTTTACAGTTTCCCTTGGACCTTCTTATTGACGATGAAACACAGAAATTGCATCGGAATTAAAAACAAAAGGCACAATGGCGACTTAAGGACAAGAAGAGTGTCTTCTTACTGACTATGTTTTGAACAATTCCTGTGACACTAGTTATAGATTCCGATGCTTCACTTCAGGTTTACTGTATCCCCCTGACCTTCTTATTGACGATGAAACACAGAAATTGCATCGGAATTAAATACAAAAGGGACAATGCCGACTTAAGTACAAGAAGACTGACTCTTCTTACTGACTATGTTTTGAACCATTCCTGTGGCACTAGTTTTAGATTCCGATGCTTCACTTCTGGTTTACTGTTTCCCTTGGACCTTCTTATTGACGATGAAACACAGAGATTGCATCGGAATTAAATACAAAAGGGACAATGCCGACTTAAGTACAAGAAGACTGACTCTTCTTACTGACTATGTTTTGAACCATTCCTGTGGCACTAGTTTTAGATTCCGATGCTTCACTTCAGGTTTACTGTTTCCCTTGGACCTTCTTATTGACGATGAAACACAGAAATTGCATCGGAATAAAATAGAAAAGGCTCAATGCCGACTTAAGTACAAGAAGACTGACTCTTCCTACTGTCTATGTTTGAACCATTTCTGTGGCACTAGTTATAGAGTCCGATGCTTCACTTCAGGTTCACTGTATCCCTTGGACCTTCTTATTGACGATGAATCACAGAAATGGCATCGGAATTAAATACAAAAGGCACAATGCCGACTAAAGTACAAGAAGACTGACTCTTCTTACTGTCTATATTTTGAACCATTTCAGTGACACTAGTTATAGATTCCGATGCTTCACTCCAGGTTTACTGTATCCCTTGGACCATCTTATTGACGATGAAGCACAGAAATTGCATCGGAATTAAATAGAAAAGGCACAATGCCGACTTAAGTACAAGAAGACTGACTCTTCTTACTGCCTATGTTTTGAATCATTCCTGTGACACTAGTTATAGATTCTGATGCTACACTTCAGGTTTACTGAATACCTTGGAAGTTCTTATTGACGATGAAACACAGAAATTGCATCGGAATTAAATACAAAAGGCACAATGGCGACTTAAGGACAAGAAGAGTGTCTCTTCTTACTGACTATGTTTTGAACCATTCCTGTGGCACTAGTTATAGATTCCGATGCTTCACTTCAGGTTTACTGTACCCCTCTGACCTTATTGCCGATGAAACACAGAAATTGCATCGGAATTAAATACAAAAGGCACAATGGCGACTTAAGGAAAAGAAGACTGTCTCTTCTAATTGACTATGTTTTGAACCATTCCTGTGACACTAGTTATAGATTGCGATGCTTCACTTCAGGTTTAGAGTTTCCCTTGGACCTTCTTATTGACGATGAAACACAGAAATTGCATCGGAATTAAATACAAATGGCACAATGGCGACTTAAGGAAAAGAAGACTGACTCTTCTTACTGCCTATGTTTTGAATCATTCCTGTGACACTAGTTATAGATTCCGATGCTACACTTCAGGTTTACTGTATACCTTGGAAGTTCTTATTGACGATGAAACACAGAAATTGCATCGGACTTAAATACAAAAGGCAAAATGGCGACTTAAGGACAAGAAGAGTGTCTCTTCTTACTGACTATGTTTTGAACCATTCCTGTGACACTAGTTATAGATTCCGATGCTTCACTTCAGGTTTACTGTATCCCTCTGACCTTATTGCCGATGAAACACAGAAATTGCATCGGAATTAAATACAATAGGCACAATGGCGACTTAAGGAAAAGAAGACTGTCTCTTCTAATTGACTATGTTTTGAACCATTCCTGTGACACTAGTTATAGATTGCGATGCTTCACTTCAGGTTTACTGTTTCCCTTGGTCCTTCTTATTGACGATGAAACACAGAAACTGTATCGGAATTAAATACAAAAGGCACAATGGCGACATAAGGAAAAGAAGACTGTCTCTTCTAACTGACTAAGTTTTGAACCATTCCTGTGACACTAGTTATAGATTGCGATGCTTCACTTCAGGTTTACTGTTTCCCTTGGACCTTCTTATTGACGATGAAACACAGAAATTGCATCGGAATTAAATCCGAAAGGCGCAATGCCGACTTAAGTGCTAGAAGCCTGACTCTTCTTACTGACTATGTTATGAACCATTCCTGTGACACTAGTTATAGATTCCTATGCTTCACTTCAGGTTTACTGTATCCCTGTGACCTTCTTATTGACGATGAAACACAGAGATTGCATCGGAATTAAATAGAAAAGGCACAATGCCGACTTAAGTACAAGAAGACTGACTCTTCTTACTGTCTATGTTTTGAACCATTCCTGTGGCACTAGTTTTAGATTCCGATGCTTCACTTCAGGTTTACTGTTTCCCTTGGACCTTCTTATTGACGATGAAACACAGAAATTGCATCGGAATTAAATAGAAAAGGCACAATGCCGACTAAAGTACAAGAAGACTGACTCTTCTTACTGTCTATATTTTGAACCATTCCAGTGACACTACTTATAGATTCCGATGGTTCACTTCGGGTTTACTGTATTCCTTGGACCTTCTTATTGACGATTAAAACACATAAATGGCATCGGAATTAAATACAAAAGGCACAATGCCGACATAAGTACAAGAAGACTGACTCTTCTAACTGTCTATGTTTTGAACCATTACTGTGACACTAGTTATAGATTCCGATGCTTCACTCCAGGTTTACTGTACCCCTTGGACCTTATTATTGACGATGAAACACAGAAATTGCATCGGAACTAAATACAAAAGGCACAATGCCGACTTAAGGAGAAGAAGACTGACTCTTCTTACTGACTATGATTTGAACCATTCCTGTGACACTAGTTATAGTTTCCGATGCTTCACTTCAGGATTACTGTTTCCCTTGGACCTTCTTATTGACGATGAAACACAGAAATTGCATCGGAATTAAATAGAAAAGGCACAATGCCGACTTAAGTACAAGAAGACTGACTCTTCTTACTGTCTATATTTTGAACCATTTCAGTGACACTAGTTATAGATTCCGATGCTTCACTCCAGGTTTACTGTATCCCTTGGACCTTCTTATTGACGATGAAAAACAGATATTGCATCGGAATTAAATACAAAAGGCACTATGCCGACTTAAAGACAAGAAGATTGACTCTTCTTACTGTCTATGCTTTGAACCATTACTGTGACACTAGTTATAGATTCCGATGCTTCACTCCAGGTTTACTGTATCCCTTGGACCTTCTTATTGACGATGAAACACAGAAATTGCATCGGAATTAAATATAAAAGGCACAATGCCGACTTAAGTACAAGAAGACTGACTCTTCATACTGTCTATGTTTTTACCATTCCTGTGACACTAGTTATAGATTCCGATGCTACACTTCCGGTTTACTGTATCCCTCTGACCTTCTTATTGACGGTGAAACACAGAAATTGCATCGGAATTAAATACGAAAGGCACAATGCCGACTTAAGTACAAGAAGACTGACTCTTCTTACTGACTATGTTTTGAAGCAGTCCTGTGACACTAGTTATAGTTTCCGATGCTTCACTTCAGGATTACTGTTTCCCTTGGACCTTCTTATTGACGATGAAACACAGAAATTGCATCGGTATAAAATAGAAAAGGCACAATGCCGACTTAAGTACAAGAAGACTGACTCTTCCTACTGTCTATCTTTGAACCATTTCTGTGGCACTAGTTATAGAGTCCGATGCTTCACTTCAGGTTCACTGTATCCCTTGGACCTTCTTATTGACGATGAATCACAGAAATGGCATCGGAATTAAATACAAAAGGCACAATGCCGACTAAAGTACAAGAAGACTGACTCTTCTTACTGTCTATATTTTGAACCATTTCAGTGACACTAGTTATAGATTCCGATGCTTCACTCCAGGTTTACTGTATCCCTTGGACCATCTTATTGACGATGAAGCACAGAAATTGCATCGGAATTAAATAGAAAAGGCACAATGCCGACTTAAGTACAAGAAGACTGACTCTTCTTACTGCCTATGTTTTGAATCATTCCTGTGACACTAGTTATAGATTCTGATGCTACACTTCAGGTTTACTGAATACCTTGGAAGTTCTTATTGACGATGAAACACAGAAATTGCATCAGAATTAAATACAAAAGGCACAATGGCGACTTAAGGACAAGAAGAGTGTCTCTTCTTACTGACTATGTTTTGAACCATTCCTGTGACACTAGTTATAGATTCCGATGCTTCACTTCAGGTTTACTGTATCCCTCTGACCTTATTGCCGATGAAACACAGAAATTGCATCGGAATTAAATACAATAGGCACAATGGCGACTTAAGGAAAAGAAGACTGTCTCTTCTAATTGACTATGTTTTGAACCATTCCTGTGACACTAGTTATAGATTGCGATGCTTCACTTCAGGTTTACTGTTTCCCTTGGTCCTTCTTATTGACGATGAAACACAGAAATTGCATCGGAATTAAATACAAAAGGCACAATGGCGACTTAAGGAAAAGAAGACTGTCTCTTCTAACTGACTAAGTTTGAACCATTCCTGTGACACTAGTTATAGATTGCGATGTTTCACTTCAGGTTTACTGTTTCCCTTGGACCTTCTTATTGACGATGAAACACAGAAATTGCATCGGAATTAAATCCGAAAGGCGCAATGCCGACTTAAGTGCTAGAAGCCTGACTCTTCTTACTGACTATGTTATGAACCATTCCTGTGACACTAGTTATAGATTCCTATGCTTCACTTCAGGTTTACTGTATCCCTGTGACCTTCTTATTGACGATGAAACACAGAGATTGCATCGGAATTAAATAGAAAAGGCACAATGCCGACTTAAGTACAAGAAGACTGACTCTTCTTACTGTCTATGTTTTGAACCATTCCTGTGGCACTAGTTTTAGATTCCGATGCTTCACTTCAGGTTTACTGTTTCCCTTGGACCTTCTTATTGACGATGAAACACAGAAATTGCATCGGAATTAAATAGAAAAGGCACAATGCCGACTAAAGTACAAGAAGACTGACTCTTCTTACTGTCTATATTTTGAACCATTCCAGTGACACTACTTATAGATTCCGATGGTTCACTTCGGGTTTACTGTATTCCTTGGACCTTCTTATTGACGATTAAAACACATAAATGGCATCGGAATTAAATACAAAAGGCACAATGCCGACATAAGTACAAGAAGACTGACTCTTCTAACTGTCTATGTTTTGAACCATTACTGTGACACTAGTTATAGATTCCGATGCTTCACTCCAGGTTTACTGTACCCCTTGGACCTTATTATTGACGATGAAACACAGAAATTGCATCGGAACTAAATACAAAAGGCACAATGCCGACTTAAGGAGAAGAAGACTGACTCTTCTTACTGACTATGATTTGAACCATTCCTGTGACACTAGTTATAGTTTCCGATGCTTCACTTCAGGATTACTGTTTCCCTTGGACCTTCTTATTGACGATGAAACACAGAAATTGCATCGGAATTAAATAGAAAAGGCACAATGCCGACTTAAGTACAAGAAGACTGACTCTTCTTACTGTCTATATTTTGAACCATTTCAGTGACACTAGTTATAGATTCCGATGCTTCACTCCAGGTTCACTGTATCCCTTGGAGCTTCTTATTGACGATGAAAAACAGATATTGCATCGGAATTAAATACAAAAGGCACTATGCCGACTTAAAGACAAGAAGATTGACTCTTCTTACTGTCTATGCTTTGAACCATTACTGTGACACTAGTTATAGATTCCGATGCTTCACTCCAGGTTTACTGTATCCCTTGGACCTTCTTATTGACGATGAAACACAGAAATTGCATCGGAATTAAATATAAAAGGCACAATGCCGACTTAAGTACAAGAAGACTGACTCTTCATACTGTCTATGTTTTTACCATTCCTGTGACACTAGTTATAGATTCCGATGCTACACTTCCGGTTTACTGTATCCCTCTGACCTTCTTATTGACGGTGAAACACAGAAATTGCATCGGAATTAAATACGAAAGGCACAATGCCGACTTAAGTACAAGAAGACTGACTCTTCTTACTGACTATGTTTTGAAGCAGTCCTGTGACACTAGTTATAGTTTCCGATGCTTCACTTCTGGATTACTGTTTCCCTTGGACCTTCTTATTGACGATGAAACACAGAAATTGCATCGGAATAAAATAGAAAAGGCACAATGCCGACTTAAGTACAAGAAGACTGACTCTTCCTACTGTCTATCTTTGAACCATTTCTGTGGCACTAGTTATAGAGTCCGATGCCTCACTTCAGGTTCACTGTATCCCTTGGACCTTCTTATTGACGATGAATCACAGAAATGGCATCGGAATTAAATACAAAAGGCACAATGCCGACTAAAGTACAAGAAGACTGACTCTTCTTACTGTCTATATTTTGAACCATTTCAGTGACACTAGTTATAGATTCCGATGCTTCACTCCAGGTTTACTGTATCCCTTGGACCATCTTATTGACGATGAAGCACAGAAATTGCATCGGAATTAAATAGAAAAGGCACAATGCCGACTTAAGTACAAGAAGACTGACTCTTCTTACTGCCTATGTTTTGAATCATTCCTGTGACACTAGTTATAGATTCTGATGCTACACTTCAGGTTTACTGAATACCTTGGAAGTTCTTATTGACGATGAAACACAGAAATTGCATCGGAATTAAATACAAAAGGCACAATGGCGACTTAAGGACAAGAAGAGTGTCTCTTCTTACTGACTATGTTTTGAACCATTCCTGTGACACTAGTTATAGATTCCGATGCTTCACTTCAGGTTTACTGTACCCCTCTGACCTTATTGCCGATGAAACACAGAAATTGCATCGGAATTAAATACAAAAGGCACAATGGCGACTTAAGGAAAAGAAGACTGTCTCTTCTAATTGACTATGTTTTGAACCATTCCTGTGACACTAGTTATAGATTGCGATGCTTCACTTCAGGTTTAGAGTTTCCCTTGGACATTCTTATTGACGATGAAACACAGAAATTGTATCGGAATTAAATACAAAAGGCACAATGGCGACTTAAGGAAAAGAAGACTGTCTCTTCTAACTGACTATGTTTTGAAAAATTCCTGTGACACTAGTTATAGATTGCGATGCTTCACTTCAGGTTTACTGTTTCCCTTGGACCTTCTTATTGACGATGAAACACAGAAATTGCATCGGAATTTAATACAAAAGGCACAATGACGACTTAAGTACAAGAAGACTGACTCTTCTTACTGTCTATGTATTCTACCATTCCTGTGACACTAGTGATAGATTCCGATGCTTCACTTCAGGTTTACTGTATCCCTCTGACCTTATTGCCGATGAAACACAGAAATTGCATCGGAATTAAATACAAAAGGCACAATGACGACTTAAGGAAAAGGAGACTGTCCCTTCTAACTGACTATGTTTTGAACCATTCCTGTGACACTAGTTATAGTTTCCGATGCTTCACTTCAGGTTTACTGTTTCCCTTGGACCTTCTTATTGACGATGAAACACAGAAATTGCATCGGAATAAAATAGAAAAGGCACAATGCCGACTTAAGTACAAGAAGACTGACTCTTCCTACTGTCTATGTTTGAACCATTTCTGTGGCACTAGTTATAGAGTCCGATGCTTCACTTCAGGTTCACTGTATCCCTTGGACCTTCTTATTGACGATGAAAAACAGATATTGCATCGGAATTAAATACAAAAGGCACAATGCCGACTTAAAGACAAGAAGACTGACTCTTCTTACTGTCTATGCTTTGAACCATTACTGTGACACTAGTTATAGATTCCGATGCTTCATTCCAGGTTTACTGTATCCCTTGGACCTTCTTATTGACGATGAAACACAGAAATTGCATCGGAATTAAATACAAAAGGCACAATGGCGACTTAAGGAAAAGAAGACTGTCTCTTCTAATTGACTATGTTTGAACCATTCCTGTGACACTAGTTATAGATTGCGATGCTTCACTTCAGGTTTACTGTTTCCCTTGGACCTTCTTATTGACGATGAAACACAGAAATTGCATCGGAATTAAATACAAATGGCACAATGGCGACTTAAGGAAAAGAAGACTGACTCTTCTTACTGCCTATGTTTTGAATCATTCCTGTGACACTAGTTATAGATTCCGATGCTACACTTCAGGTTTACTGTATACCTTGGAAGTTCTTATTGACGATGAAACACAGAAATTGCATCGGACTTAAATACAAAAGGCAAAATGGCGACTTAAGGACAAGAAGAGTGTCTCTTCTTACTGACTATGTTTTGAACCATTCCTGTGACACTAGTTATAGATTCCGATGTTTCACTTCAGGTTTACTGTATCCCTCTGACCTTATTGCCGATGAAACACAGAAATTGCATCGGAATTAAATACAATAGGCACAATGGCGACTTAAGGAAAAGAAGACTGTCTCTTCTAATTGACTATGCTTTGAACCATTCCTGTGACACTAGTTATAGATTGCGATGCTTCACTTCAGGTTTACTGTTTCCCTTGGTCCTTCTTATTGACGATGAAACACAGAAATTGTATCGGAATTAAATACAAAAGGCACAATGGCGACTTAAGGAAAAGAAGACTGTCTCTTCTAACTGACTAGGTTTTGAACCATTCCTGTGACACTAGTTATAGATTGCGATGCTTCACTTCAGGTTTACTGTTTCCCTTGGACCTTCTTATTGACGATGAAACACAGAAATTGCATCGGAATTAAATACGAAAGGCGCAATGTCGACTTAAGTGCTAGAAGCCTGACTCTTCTTACTGACTATGTTATGAACCATTTCTGTGACACTAGTTATAGATTCCTACGCTTCACTTCAGGTTTACTGTATCCCAGTGACCTTCTTATTGACGATGAAACACAGAGATTGCATCGGAATTAAATAGAAAAGGCACAATGCCGCCTTAAGTACAAGAAGACTGACTCTTCTTACTGTCTATGTTTTGAACCATTCCTGTGGCACTAGTTTTAGATTCCGATGCTTCACTTCAGGTTTACTGTTTCCCTTGGACCTTCTTACTGACGATGAAACACAGAAATTGCATCGGAATTAAATAGAAAAGGCACAATGCCGACTAAAGTACAAGAAGACTGACTCTTCTTACTGTCTATATTTTGAACCATTCCAGTGACACTACTTATAGATTCCGATGGTTCACTTCGGGTTTACTGTATTCCTTGGACCGTCTTATTGACGATTAAAACACATAAATGGCATCGGAATTAAATACAAAAGGCACAATGCCGACATAAGTACAAGAAGACTGACTCTTCTAACTGTCTATGTTTTGAACCATTACTGTGACACTAGTTATAGATTCCGATGCTTCACTCCAGGTTTACTGTACCCCTTGGACCTTATTATTGACGATGAAACACAGAAATTGCATCGGAACTAAATACAAAAGGCACAATGCCGATTTAAGGAGAAGAAGACTGACTCTTCTTACTGACTATGATTTGAACCATTCCTGTGACACTAGTTATAGATTGCGATGCTTCACTTCAGCTTTACTGTTTCCCTTGGACCTTCTTATTGACGATGAAACACAGAAATTGCATCGGAATTAAAAACAAAAGGCACAATGCCGACTTAATTACAAGAAGACTGACTCTTCCTACTGTCTATGCTTTGAACCATTTCTGTGACACTAGTTATAGGGTCCGATGCTGAACTTCAGGTTTACTGTATCCCTTGGACCTTCTTATTGACGATGAAACACAGAAATTGCATCGGAATTAAAAACAAAAGGCACAATGCCGAATTAAGTACAAGAAGATTGACTCTTCCTACTGTCTATGTTTTGAACCATTTCTGTGACACTAGTTATAGAGTCCGATGCTGCACTTCTGGTTTACTGTATCCCTTGGACCTTCTTATTGACGATGAAAAACAGATATTGCATCGGAATTAAATACAAAAGGCACAATGCCGACTTAAAGACACGAAGATTGACTCTTCTTACTGTCTATGCTTTGAACCATTACTGTGACACTAGTTATAGATTCCGATGCTTCACTCCAGGTTTACTGTATCCCTTGGACCTTCTTATTGACGATGAAACACAGAAATTGCATCGGAATTAAATATAAAAGGCACAATGCCGACTTAAGTACAAGAAGACTGACTCTTCATACTGTCTATGTTTTTACCATTCCTGTGACACTAGTTATAGATTCCGATGCTACACTTCCGGTTTACCGTATCCCTCTGACCTTCTTATTGACGGTGAAACACAGAAATTGCATCGGAATTAAATACGAAAGGCACAATGCCGACTTAAGTACAAGAAGACTGACTCTTCTTACTGACTATGTTTTGAAGCAGTCCTGTGACACTAGTTATAGTTTCCGATGCTTCACTTCAGGTTTACTGTATCCCTTGGACCTTCTTATTGACGATGAAACACAGAAATTGCATCGGGATTAAATAGAAAAGGCACAATGACGACTTAAGTACAAGAAGACTGACTCTTCTTACTGTCTATGCTTTTAACCATTCCTGTGACACTAGTTATTGATTCCGATGCTTCACTCCAGGTTTACTGTATCCCTTGGACCTTCTTATTGACGATGAAACACAGAAATTTCATCGGAATTAAATACAAAAGGCACAATGCCCACTTAAGTACAAGAAGACTGACTCTTCCTACTGTCTATGTTTTGAACCATTCCTGTGACACTAGTTATAAATTCCGATGCTTCACTTCAGGTTTACTGTATCCCTCTGACCTTATTGCCGATGAAACACAGAAATTGCATCGGAATTAAATACAAAAGGCACAATGCCGACTTAAGGACAAGAAGACTGTCTCTTCTTACTGACTATGATTTGAACCATTCCTGTGACCCTAGTTATAGATTGCGATGCTTCACTTCAGATTTACTGTTTCCCTTGGACCTTCTTAGTGACGATGAAACACAAAAATTGCATCGGAATTAAAAACAAAAGGCACAATGCCGACTTAAGTACAAGAAGACTGACTCTTCCTACTGTCTATGTTTTGAACCATTTCTGAGACACTAGTTATAGAGTCCGATGCTACACTTCAGGTTTACTGTATCCCTTGGACCTTCTTATTGACGATGAAACACAGAAATTGCATCGGAATTAAATACAAAAGGCACAATGCCGACTTAAGGACAAGAAGACTGACTGTTCATACAGACTATGATTTGAACCATTCCTGTGACACTAGTTATAGATTGCGATGCTTCACTTCAGGTTTACTGTATCCCTGTGACCTGCTTATTGACGATGAAACACAGAGATTGCATCGGAAATAAATAGAAAAGGCACAATGCCGACTTAAGTACAAGAAAACTGACTCTTCTTACTGTCTATGTTTTGAACCATTCCTGTGGCACTAGTTGTAGATTCCGATGCTTCACTTCAGGTTTACTGTATCCCTTGGACCTTCTTATTGACGATGAAACACAGAAATTGCTTCGGAATTAAATACAAAAGGCACAATGCCGACTTAAGTACAAGAAAACTGACTCTTCTTACTGTCTATGTTTGAACCATTCCTGTGACACTAGTTACAGATTCCGATGCTTCACTTCAGGTTTACTGTATCCCACTGTCCTTCTTAATGACGGTGAAACACAGAAATTGCATCGGAATTAAATACGAAAGGCACAATGCCGACTTAAGTGCAAGAAGACTGACTCTTCTTACTGCCTATGTTTTGAAACATTCCTGTGACACTAGTTTTGGATTCCGATGCTTCACTTCAGGTTTACTGTATCCCTCTGACCTTCTTATTGATAATGAAACACAGAAATTGGATGGGTATTAAATACAAAAGGCACAATGCCGACTTAAGTACAAGAAGACTGTCTCTTCCTACTGTCTACGTTTTGAACCATTCCTGTGACACTAGTTATAGATTCCGATGCTTCACTTCAGGTTTACTGTATCCCTCTGACCGTATTGCCGATGAAACACAGAAATTGCATCGGAATTAAATAGAAAAGGCACAATGCCGACTAAAGTACAAGAAGACTGACTCTTCTTACTGCCTATGTTTTGAACCATTCCTGTGACACTAGTTATAGATTAAGATGCTACACTTCAGGTATACTGTATCCCTTGGACCTTCTTATTGACGATGAAACACAGAAATTGCATCGGAATTAAATACAAAAGGCATAATGCCGACTTAAGTACAAGAAGACTGACTCTTCTTACTGTCTATGTTTGAACCATTCCTGTGACACTAGTTATGGGTTCCGATGCTGCACTTCAGGTTTACTGTATCCCTTGGACCTTCTGATTGACGATGAAACACAGAAATTGCAACGGAATTAAATACAAAAGGCACAATGCCGACTTAAGGAAACGAAGACTGACTCTTCTTACTGCCTACGTTTTTGAACCATTCCTGTGACACTAGTTTTGGATTCCGATGCTTCACTTCAGGTTTACTGTATCCCTCTGACCTTCTTATTGACAATGAAACACAGAAATTGGATGGGAATTAAATACAAAAGGCACAATGCCGACTTAAGTACAAGAAGACTGTCTCGTCCTACTGTCTATGTTTTGAACCATTCCTGTGACACTAGTTATAGATTCCGTTGCTTCACTTCAGGTTTACTGTATCCCGCTGACCTTATTGCCAATTAAACACATAAATTGCATCGGAATTAAATACAAAAGGCACAATGGCGACTTAAGGACAAGAAGACTGTCTCTTCTTACTGATTATGTTTTGAACCATTCCTGTGACACTAGTTATAGATTGCGATGCTTTACTTCGGGTTTACTGTTTCCCTTGGACCTTCTTATTGACGATGAAACACAGAGATTGCATCGGAATTAAATAGAAAAGTCACAATGCTGACTTAAGTACAAGAAGACTGACTCTTCCTACTGTCTATGTTTTGAACCATTTCTGTGACACTAGTTATAGAGTCTGATGCTTCAGTTCAGGTTTACTGTATCCCTTGGACCTTCTTATTGACGATGAATCACAGAAATTGCATCGGAATTAAATAAAAAGGCACAATGCCGACTAAAGTACAAGAACACTGACTCTTCTTACTGTCTATACTTTGAACCATTCCAGTGACACTAGTTATAGATTCCGATGCTTCACTTCAGGTTTAGTGTATTCCTTGAACCTTCTTATTGACGATTAAAACACATAAATTGCATCGGAAATAAATACAAAAGGCACAATGCTGACTTAAGTACAAGAAGACTGACTCTTCTTACTCTCTATGTTTTGAACTATTACTGTGACACTAGTTATAGATTCCGATGCTTCACTCCAGGTTTACTGTATCCCTTGGACCTTCTTATTGACGATGAAACACAGAAATTGCATCGGAATTAAATACGAAAGGCACAATGCCGACTTAAGTACAAGAAGACTGGCTCTTCTTACTGACTATGTTTTGAACCAGTCCTGTGAGACTAGTTATAGATTCCGATTCTTCACTTCAGGTTTACTGTATCCCTAGGACCTTCTTATTGACGATGAAACACAGAAATTGCATCGGGATTAAATAGAAAAGGCACAATGATGACATAAGTACAAGAAGACTGACTCTTCTTACTGTCTATGTATTGTACCATTCTTGTGACACTAGTTATAGATTCCGATGCTTCACTCCAGGTTTACTGTATCCCTTGGACCTTCTTATTGACGATGAAGCACAGAAATTGCTTCGGAATGAAATACGAAAGACACAATGCCGACTTAAGTACAAGAGGACTGACTCTTCTTACTGACTATGTTTTGAACCATTCCTGTGACTCTAGTTATAGATTTCGATGCTTCACTTCAGGTTTACTGTATCCCTCTGACCTTATTGCCGATGAAACACAGAAATTGCATCGGAATTAAATACAAAAGGCACAATGCCGACTTAAGTACAAGAAGACTGACTCTTCCTACTGTCTATGTTTTGAACCATTCCTGTGACACTAGTTATTGATTCCGATGCTTCACTCCAGGTTTACTGTATCCCTTGGACCTTCTTATTGACATTGAAAAACAGAAATTGCATCGGAATTAAATACAAAAGGCACAATGCCGACTTAAGTACAAGAAGACTGACTCTCCTTACTGACTATGTTTGAACCATTCCTGTGACACTAGTTATAGATTCCGATGCTTTACTTCAGGTTTACTGTATCCCTTGGACCTTCTTATTGACGATGAAACACAGAAAAGGCATCGGAATGAAATACAAAAGGCACAATGCCGACTTAAGTACAAGAAGGCTGATTCTTCATACTGTCTATGTTTTGAACCATTCCTGTGACACTAGTTGTGGATTCCGATGCTTCACTTCAGGTTTACTGTATCCCTCTGACCTTCTTATTGACAATGAAACACAGAAATTGCATGGGAATTGAATACAAAAGGCTCAATGCCGACTTAAGTACAAGAAGACTGACTCTTCACACTGTCTATGTTTTGAATCATTTCTGTGACACTAGTTATAGAGTCCGATGCTGCACTTCAGGTTTACGTATCCCTTGGACCTTCTTATTGACGATGAAACACAGAAATTGCATCGGAATTAAATACAAAAGGCACATTGCCGACTTAATGACAATAAGACTGACTGTTCATACTGACTATGTTTTGAACCATTCCTGTGACACTAGTTATAGATTCCGATGCTTCACTTCAGGTTTACTGTATCCCTCTGACCTTCTTATTGACGATGAAACACAGAGATTGCGTCGGAATTAAATAGAAAAGGCACAATGCCGACTTAAGTACAAGAACACTGACTCTTCTTACTGTCTATGTACTGAACCATTCCTGTGGCACTAGTTGTAGATTTCGATGCTTCACTTCAGTTTACTGTATCCCACTGTCCTCCTTATTGACGGTGAAACACAGAAATTGCATCGGAATTAAATACGAGAGGCACAATGCCGACATAAGTGCAACAATACTGACTCTTCTTACTGACTATGTTTTGAACCATTCCTGTGACACTAGTTATAGATTCCGATGCTTCACTTCAGGTTTACTGTTTCCCTGTGACCTTCTTATTGACGATGAAACACAGAGATTGCATCGGAATTAAATAGAAAAGGCACAATGCCGACTTAAGTACAAGAAGACTGACTCTTGTTACTGTCTATGTTTTGAACCATTCCTGTGGCACTAGTTTTAGATTCCGATGCTTCACTTCAGGTTTACTGTTTCCCTTGGACCTTCTTATTGACGATGAAACACAAAAATTGCATCGGAAGTAAATAGAAAAGGCACAATGCCGACTTAAGTACAAGAAGACTGACTCTTCCTACTGTGTATGTTTTGAACCATTTCTGTGACACTATTTACAGAGTCCGATGCCTCACTTCAGGTTTACTGTATCCCTTGGACCTTCTTATTGACGATGAATCACAGAAATTGCATCGGAATTAAATACAAAAGGCACAATGCCGACTAAAGTACAAGATGACTGACTCTTCTTACTGTCTATATTTTCATCCGTTCCAGTGACACTAGTTATAGATTCCGATGCTTCACTTCAGGTTTACTGTATTCCTTGGACCTTCTTATTGACGATTAAAACACACTGAAATTGCATCGGAATTAAATACAAAAGGCACAATGCCGACTTAAGTACAAGAAGACTGACTCTTCTTACTGTCTATGTTATGAACCATTACTGTGACACTAGTTATAGATTCCGATGCTTCACTCCAGGTTTACTGTATCCCTTGTACCTTCTTATAGACGATGAAGCACAGATATTGCTTCGGAATGAAATACGAAAGACACAATGCCGTCTTAAGTACAAGAGGACTGACTCTTCTTACTGACTATGTTTTGAACCATTTCTGTGACACTATTTATAGAGTCCGATGCCTCACTTCAGGTTTACTGTATCCCTTGGACCTTCTTATTGACGGTGAAACACAGAAATTGCATCGGAAATAAATTCGAAAGGCACAATGCCGACTTAAGTACAAGAAGACTGACTCTTCTTACTGACTATGTTTTGAACCATTCCTGTGAGACTAGTTATAGATTCCGATGCTTTACTTCAGGTTTACTGTATCCCTAGGACCTTCTTATTGACGATGAAACACAGAAATTGCATCGGGATTAAATAGAAAAGGCACAATGACGACATAAGTACAAGAAGACTGACTCTTCTTACTGTCTATGTATTGTACCATTCTTGCGACACTAGTTATAGATTCCGATGCTTCACTCTAGGTTTACTGTATCCCTTGGACCTCCTTATTGACGATGAAGCACAGAAATTGCTTCGGAATGAAATACGAAAGACACAATGCCGACTTAAGTACAAGAGGACTGACTCTTCTTACTGACTATGTTTTGAACCATTCCTGTGACTCTAGTTATAGATTTCGATGCTTCACTTCAGGTTTACTGTATCCCTCTGACCTTATTGCCGATGAAACACAGAAATTGCATCGGAATTAAATACAAAAGGCACAATGCCGACTTAAGTACAAGAAGACTGACTCTTCCTACTGTCTATGTTTTGAACCATTCCTGTGACACTAGTTATTGATTCCGATGCTTCACTCCAGGTTTACTGTATCCCTTGGACCTTCTTATTGACGATGAAACACAGAAACTGCATCGGAATTAAATACAAAAGGCACAATGCCGACTTAAGTAAAAGAAGACTGACTCTTCTTACTGACTATGTTTGAACCATTCCTGTGACACTAGTTATAGATTCCGATGCTTTACTTCAGGTTTTCTGTATCCCTTGGACCTTCTTATTGACGATGAAACACAGAAATTGCATCGGAATTAAATACAAAAGGCACAATGCCGACTTAAGGACAAGAAGACAGACTCTTCTTACTGACTCTGTTTTGAACCATTCCTGTGACACTAGCAATAGATTCCGATGCTTCACTTCAGGTTTACTGTTTCCCTCTGACCTTCTTATTGACGATCAAACACAGAAATTGCATCGGAATTAAATACAAAAGGCATAATGGCGACTTAAGTACATGAAGACTGACTCTTCTTACTGTCTATGTTTTGAACCATTCCTGTGGCACTAGTTTGAGATTCCGATGCTTCACTTCAGGTTTACTGTTTCCCTTGGACCTTCTTACTGACGATGAAACACAGAAATTGCATCGGAATTAAATAGAAAAGGCACAATGCCGACTAAAGTACAAGAAGACTGACTCTTCTTACTGTCTATATTTTGAAACATTCCAGTGACACTACTTATAGATTCCGATGGTTCACTTCGGGTTTACTGTATTCCTTGGACCTTCTTATTGACGATTATAACACATAATTGGCATCGGAATTAAATACAAAAGGCACAATGCCGACATAAGTACAAGAAGACTGACTCTTCTAACTGTCTATGTTTTGAACCATTACTGTGACACTAGTTATAGATTCCGATGCTTCACTCCAGGTTTACTGTACCCCTTGGACCTTATTATTGACGATGAAACACAGAAATTGCATCGGAACTAAATACAAAAGGCACAATGCCGACTTAAGGAGAAGAAGACTGACTCTTCTTACTGACTATGATTTGAACCATTCCTGTGACACTAGTTATAGATTGCGATGCTTCACTTCAGCATTACTGTTTCCCTTGGACCTTCTTATTGACGATGAAACACAGAAATTGCATCGGAATTAAAAACAAAAGGCACAATGCCGACTTAATTACAAGAAGACTGACTCTTCCTATTGTCTATGTTTTGAACCATTCCTGTGACACTAGTTGTGGATTCCGATGCTTCACTTCAGGTTTACTGTATCCCTCTGACCTTCTTATTGACAATGAAACACAGAAATTGCATGGGAATTGAATACAAAAGGCTCAATGCCGACTTAAGTACAAGAAGACTGACTCTTCACACTGTCTATGTTTTGAATCATTTCTGTGACACTAGTTATAGAGTCCGATGCTGCACTTCAGGTTTACGTATCCCTTGGACCTTCTTATTGACGATGAAACACAGATATTGCATCGGAATTAAATACAAAAGGCACATTGCCGACTTAATGACAATAAGACTGACTGTTCATACTGACTATGTTTTGAACCATTCCTGTGACACTAGTTATAGATTCCGATGCTTCACTTCAGGTTTACTGTATCCCTCTGACCTTCTTATTGACGATGAAACACAGAGATTGCGTCGGAATTAAATAGAAAAGGCACAATGCCGACTTAAGTACAAGAACACTGACTCTTCTTACTGTCTATGTACTGAACCATTCCTGTGGCACTAGTTGTAGATTTCGATGCTTCACTTCAGTTTACTGTATCCCACTGTCCTTCTTATTGACGGTGAAACACAGAAATTGCATCGGAATTAAATACGAGAGGCACAATGCCGACATAAGTGCAACAATACTGACTCTTCTTACTGACTATGTTTTGAACCATTCCTGTGACACTAGTTATAGATTCCGATGCTTCACTTCAGGTTTACTGTTTCCCTGTGACCTTCTTATTGACGATGAAACACAGAGATTGCATCGGAATTAAATAGAAAAGGCACAATGCCGACTTAAGTACAAGAAGACTGACTCTTGTTACTGTCTATGTTTTGAACCATTCCTGTGGCACTAGTTTTAGATTCCGATGCTTCACTTCAGGTTTACTGTTTCCCTTGGACCTTCTTATTGACGATGAAACACAGAAATTGCATCGGAAGTAAATAGAAAAGGCACAATGCCGACTTAAGTACAAGACGACTGACTCTTCCTACTGTGTATGTTTTGAACCATTTCTGTGACACTATTTACAGAGTCCGATGCCTCACTTCAGGTTTACTGTATCCCTTGGACCTTCTTATTGACGATGAATCACAGAAATTGCATCGGAATTAAATACAAAAGGCACAATGCCGACTAAAGTACAAGATGACTGACTCTTCTTACTGTCTATATTTTCATCCGTTCCAGTGACACTAGTTATAGATTCCGATGCTTCACTTCAGGTTTACTGTATTCCTTGGACCTTCTTATTGACGATTAAAACACACAGAAATTGCATCGGAATTAAATACAAAAGGCACAATGCCGACTTAAGTACAAGAAGACTGACTCTTCTTACTGTCTATGTTATGAACCATTACTGTGACACTAGTTATAGATTCCGATGCTTCACTCCAGGTTTACTGTATCCCTTGTACCTTCTTATAGACGATGAAGCACAGAAATTGCTTCGGAATGAAATACGAAAGACACAATGCCGACTTAAGTACAAGAGGACTGACTCTTCTTACTGACTATGTTTTGAACCATTTCTGTGACACTATTTATAGAGTCCGATGCCTCACTTCAGGTTTACTGTATCCCTTGGACCTTCTTATTGACGGTGAAACACAGAAATTGCATCGGAAATAAATTCGAAAGGCACAATGCCGACTTAAGTACAAGAAGACTGACTCTTCTTACTGACTATGTTTTGAACCATTCCTGTGAGACTAGTTATAGATTCCGATGCTTTACTTCAGGTTTACTGTATCCCTAGGACCTTCTTATTGACGATGAAACACAGAAATTGCATCGGGATTAAATAGAAAAGGCACAATGACGACATAAGTACAAGAAGACTGACTCTTCTTACTGTCTATGTATTGTACCATTCTTGCGACACTAGTTATAGATTCCGATGCTTCACTCTAGGTTTACTGTATCCCTTGGACCTCCTTATTGACGATGAAGCACAGAAATTGCTTCGGAATGAAATACGAAAGACACAATGCCGACTTAAGTACAAGAGGACTGACTCTTCTTACTGACTATGTTTTGAACCATTCCTGTGACTCTAGTTATAGATTTCGATGCTTCACTTCAGGTTTACTGTATCCCTCTGACCTTATTGCCGATGAAACACAGAAATTGCATCGGAATTAAATACAAAAGGCACAATGCCGACTTAAGTACAAGAAGACTGACTCTTCCTACTGTCTATGTTTTGAACCATTCCTGTGACACTAGTTATTGATTCCGATGCTTCACTCCAGGTTTACTGTATCCCTTGGACCTTCTTATTGACGATGAAACACAGAAACTGCATCGGAATTAAATACAAAAGGCACAATGCCGACTTAAGTAAAAGAAGACTGACTCTTCTTACTGACTATGTTTGAACCATTCCTGTGACACTAGTTATAGATTCCGATGCTTTACTTCAGGTTTTCTGTATCCCTTGGACCTTCTTATTGACGATGAAACACAGAAATTGCATCGGAATTAAATACAAAAGGCACAATGCCGACTTAAGGACAAAAAGACAGACTCTTCTTACTGACTCTGTTTTGAACCATTCCTGTGACACTAGCAATAGATTCCGATGCTTCACTTCAGGTTTACTGTTTCCCTCTGACCTTCTTATTGACGATCAAACACAGAAATTGCATCGGAATTAAATACAAAAGGCATAATGGCGACTTAAGTACATGAAGACTGACTCTTCTTACTGTCTATGTTTTGAACCATTCCTGTGGCACTAGTTTGAGATTCCGATGCTTCACTTCAGGTTTACTGTTTCCCTTGGACCTTCTTACTGACGATGAAACACAGAAATTGCATCGGAATTAAATAGAAAAGGCACAATGCCGACTAAAGTACAAGAAGACTGACTCTTCTTACTGTCTATATTTTGAACCATTCCAGTGACACTACTTATAGATTCCGATGGTTCACTTCGGGTTTACTGTATTCCTTGGACCTTCTTATTGACGATTAAAACACATAATTGGCATCGGAATTAAATACAAAAGGCACAATGCCGACATAAGTACAAGAAGACTGACTCTTCTAACTGTCTATGTTTTGAACCATTACTGTGACACTAGTTATAGATTCCGATGCTTCACTCCAGGTTTACTGTACCCCTTGGACCTTATTATTGACGATGAAACACAGAAATTGCATCGGAACTAAATACAAAAGGCACAATGCCGACTTAAGGAGAAGAAGACTGACTCTTCTTACTGACTATGATTTGAACCATTCCTGTGACACTAGTTATAGATTGCGATGCTTCACTTCAGCATTACTGTTTCCCTTGGACCTTCTTATTGACGATGAAACACAGAAATTGCATCGGAATTAAAAACAAAAGGCACAATGCCGACTTAATTACAAGAAGACTGACTCTTCCTACTGTCTATGTTTTGAACCATTTCTGTGACACTAGTTATAGAGTCCGATGCTGCACTTCTGGTTTACTGTATCCCTTGGACCTTCTTATTGACGATGAAAAACAGATATTGCATCGGAATTAAATATAAAAGGCACAATGCCGACTTAAGTACAAGAAGACTGACTCTTCTTACTGACTATGTTTTGAAGCAGTCCTGTGACACTAGTTATAGTTTCCGATGCTTCACTTCAGGTTTACTGTATCCCTTGGACCTTCTTATTGACGATGAAACACAGAAATTGCATCGGGATTAAATTGAAAAGGCACAATGACGACTTAAGTACAAGAAGACTGACTCTTCTTACTGTCTATGTTTTTAACCATTCCTGTGACACTAGTTATTGATTCCGATGCTTCACTCCAGGTTTACTGTATCCCTTGGACCTTCTTATTGACGATGAAACACAGAAATTTCATCGGAATTAAATACAAAAGGCACAATGCCCACTTAAGTACAAGAAGACTGACTCTTCCTACTGTCTATGTTTTGAACCATTCCTGTGACACTAGTTATATATTCCGATGCTTCACTTCAGGTTTACTGTATCCCTCTGACCTTATTGCCGATGAAACACAGAAATTGCATCGGAATTAAATACAAAAGGCACAATGCCGACTTAAGGACAAGAAGACTGTCTCTTCTTACTGACTATGATTTGAACCATTCCTGTGACCCTAGTTATAGATTGCGATGCTTCACTTCAGGATTACTGTTTCCCTTGGACCTTCTTAGTGACGATGAAACACAGAAATTGCATCGGAATTAAAAACAAAAGGCACAATGCCGACTTAATTACAAGAAGACTGACTCTTCCTATTGTCTATGTTTTGAACCATTCCTGTGACACTAGTTGTGGATTCCGATGCTTCACTTCAGGTTTACTGTATCCCTCTGACCTTCTTATTGACAATGAAACACAGAAATTGCATGGGAATTGAATACAAAAGGCTCAATGCCGACTTAAGTACAAGAAGACTGACTCTTCACACTGTCTATGTTTTGAATCATTTCTGTGACACTAGTTATAGAGTCCGATGCTGCACTTCAGGTTTACGTATCCCTTGGACCTTCTTATTGACGATGAAACACAGATATTGCATCGGAATTAAATACAAAAGGCACATTGCCGACTTAATGACAATAAGACTGACTGTTCATACTGACTATGTTTTGAACCATTCCTGTGACACTAGTTATAGATTCCGATGCTTCACTTCAGGTTTACTGTATCCCTCTGACCTTCTTATTGACGATGAAACACAGAGATTGCGTCGGAATTAAATAGAAAAGGCACAATGCCGACTTAAGTACAAGAACACTGACTCTTCTTACTGTCTATGTACTGAACCATTCCTGTGGCACTAGTTGTAGATTTCGATGCTTCACTTCAGTTTACTGTATCCCACTGTCCTTCTTATTGACGGTGAAACACAGAAATTGCATCGGAATTAAATACGAGAGGCACAATGCCGACATAAGTGCAACAATACTGACTCTTCTTACTGACTATGTTTTGAACCATTCCTGTGACACTAGTTATAGATTCCGATGCTTCACTTCAGGTTTACTGTTTCCCTGTGACCTTCTTATTGACGATGAAACACAGAGATTGCATCGGAATTAAATAGAAAAGGCACAATGCCGACTTAAGTACAAGAAGACTGACTCTTGTTACTGTCTATGTTTTGAACCATTCCTGTGGCACTAGTTTTAGATTCCGATGCTTCACTTCAGGTTTACTGTTTCCCTTGGACCTTCTTATTGACGATGAAACACAGAAATTGCATCGGAAGTAAATAGAAAAGGCACAATGCCGACTTAAGTACAAGACGACTGACTCTTCCTACTGTGTATGTTTTGAACCATTTCTGTGACACTATTTACAGAGTCCGATGCCTCACTTCAGGTTTACTGTATCCCTTGGACCTTCTTATTGACGATGAATCACAGAAATTGCATCGGAATTAAATACAAAAGGCACAATGCCGACTAAAGTACAAGATGACTGACTCTTCTTACTGTCTATATTTTCATCCGTTCCAGTGACACTAGTTATAGATTCCGATGCTTCACTTCAGGTTTACTGTATTCCTTGGACCTTCTTATTGACGATTAAAACACACAGAAATTGCATCGGAATTAAATACAAAAGGCACAATGCCGACTTAAGTACAAGAAGACTGACTCTTCTTACTGTCTATGTTATGAACCATTACTGTGACACTAGTTATAGATTCCGATGCTTCACTCCAGGTTTACTGTATCCCTTGTACCTTCTTATAGACGATGAAGCACAGAAATTGCTTCGGAATGAAATACGAAAGACACAATGCCGACTTAAGTACAAGAGGACTGACTCTTCTTACTGACTATGTTTTGAACCATTTCTGTGACACTATTTATAGAGTCCGATGCCTCACTTCAGGTTTACTGTATCCCTTGGACCTTCTTATTGACGGTGAAACACAGAAATTGCATCGGAAATAAATTCGAAAGGCACAATGCCGACTTAAGTACAAGAAGACTGACTCTTCTTACTGACTATGTTTTGAACCATTCCTGTGAGACTAGTTATAGATTCCGATGCTTTACTTCAGGTTTACTGTATCCCTAGGACCTTCTTATTGACGATGAAACACAGAAATTGCATCGGGATTAAATAGAAAAGGCACAATGACGACATAAGTACAAGAAGACTGACTCTTCTTACTGTCTATGTATTGTATCATTCTTGCGACACTAGTTATAGATTCCGATGCTTCACTCTAGGTTTACTGTATCCCTTGGACCTCCTTATTGACGATGAAGCACAGAAATTGCTTCGGAATGAAATACGAAAGACACAATGCCGACTTAAGTACAAGAGGACTGACTCTTCTTACTGACTATGTTTTGAACCATTCCTGTGACTCTAGTTATAGATTTCGATGCTTCACTTCAGGTTTACTGTATCCCTCTGACCTTATTGCCGATGAAACACAGAAATTGCATCGGAATTAAATACAAAAGGCACAATGCCGACTTAAGTACAAGAAGACTGACTCTTCCTACTGTCTATGTTTTGAACCATTCCTGTGACACTAGTTATTGATTCCGATGCTTCACTCCAGGTTTACTGTATCCCTTGGACCTTCTTATTGACGATGAAACACAGAAACTGCATCGGAATTAAATACAAAAGGCACAATGCCGACTTAAGTAAAAGAAGACTGACTCTTCTTACTGACTATGTTTGAACCATTCCTGTGACACTAGTTATAGATTCCGATGCTTTACTTCAGGTTTTCTGTATCCCTTGGACCTTCTTATTGACGATGAAACACAGAAATTGCATCGGAATTAAATACAAAAGGCACAATGCCGACTTAAGGACAAAAAGACAGACTCTTCTTACTGACTCTGTTTTGAACCATTCCTGTGACACTAGCAATAGATTCCGATGCTTCACTTCAGGTTTACTGTTTCCCTCTGACCTTCTTATTGACGATCAAACACAGAAATTGCATCGGAATTAAATACAAAAGGCATAATGGCGACTTAAGTACATGAAGACTGACTCTTCTTACTGTCTATGTTTTGAACCATTCCTGTGGCACTAGTTTGAGATTCCGATGCTTCACTTCAGGTTTACTGTTTCCCTTGGACCTTCTTACTGACGATGAAACACAGAAATTGCATCGGAATTAAATAGAAAAGGCACAATGCCGACTAAAGTACAAGAAGACTGACTCTTCTTACTGTCTATATTTTGAACCATTCCAGTGACACTACTTATAGATTCCGATGGTTCACTTCGGGTTTACTGTATTCCTTGGACCTTCTTATTGACGATTAAAACACATAATTGGCATCGGAATTAAATACAAAAGGCACAATGCCGACATAAGTACAAGAAGACTGACTCTTCTAACTGTCTATGTTTTGAACCATTACTGTGACACTAGTTATAGATTCCGATGCTTCACTCCAGGTTTACTGTACCCCTTGGACCTTATTATTGACGATGAAACACAGAAATTGCATCGGAACTAAATACAAAAGGCACAATGCCGACTTAAGGAGAAGAAGACTGACTCTTCTTACTGACTATGATTTGAACCATTCCTGTGACACTAGTTATAGATTGCGATGCTTCACTTCAGCATTACTGTTTCCCTTGGACCTTCTTATTGACGATGAAACACAGAAATTGCATCGGAATTAAAAACAAAAGGCACAATGCCGACTTAATTACAAGAAGACTGACTCTTCCTACTGTCTATGTTTTGAACCATTTCTGTGACACTAGTTATAGAGTCCGATGCTGCACTTCTGGTTTACTGTATCCCTTGGACCTTCTTATTGACGATGAAAAACAGATATTGCATCGGAATTAAATATAAAAGGCACAATGCCGACTTAAGTACAAGAAGACTGACTCTTCTTACTGACTATGTTTTGAAGCAGTCCTGTGACACTAGTTATAGTTTCCGATGCTTCACTTCAGGTTTACTGTATCCCTTGGACCTTCTTATTGACGATGAAACACAGAAATTGCATCGGGATTAAATTGAAAAGGCACAATGACGACTTAAGTACAAGAAGACTGACTCTTCTTACTGTCTATGTTTTTAACCATTCCTGTGACACTAGTTATTGATTCCGATGCTTCACTCCAGGTTTACTGTATCCCTTGGACCTTCTTATTGACGATGAAACACAGAAATTTCATCGGAATTAAATACAAAAGGCACAATGCCCACTTAAGTACAAGAAGACTGACTCTTCCTACTGTCTATGTTTTGAACCATTCCTGTGACACTAGTTATATATTCCGATGCTTCACTTCAGGTTTACTGTATCCCTCTGACCTTATTGCCGATGAAACACAGAAATTGCATCGGAATTAAATACAAAAGGCACAATGCCGACTTAAGGACAAGAAGACTGTCTCTTCTTACTGACTATGATTTGAACCATTCCTGTGACCCTAGTTATAGATTGCGATGCTTCACTTCAGGATTACTGTTTCCCTTGGACCTTCTTAGTGACGATGAAACACAAAAATTGCATCGGAATTAAAAACAAAAGGCACAATGCCGACTTAAGTACAAGAAGACTGACTCTTCCTACTGTCTATGTTTTGAACCATTTCTGAGACACTAGTTATAGAGTCCGATACTACACTTCAGGTTTACTGTATCCCTTGGACCTTCTTATTGACGATGAAACACAGAAATTGCATCGGAATTAAATACAAAACGCACAATGCCGACTTAAGGACAAGAAGACTGACTGTTCATACAGACTATGATTTGAACCATTCCTGTGACACTAGTTATAGATTGCGATGCTTCACTTCAGGTTTACTGTATCCCTGTGACCTGCTTATTGACGATGAAACACAGAGATTGCATCGGAAATAAATAGAAAAGGCACAATGCCGACTTAAGTACAAGAAAACTGACTCTTCTTACTGTCTATGTTTTGAACCATTCCTGTGGCACTAGTTGTAGATTCCGATGCTTCACTTCAGGTTTACTGTATCCCTTGGACCTTCTTATTGACGATGAAACACAGAAATTGCTTCGGAATTAAATAGAAAAGGCACAATGCCGACTTAAGTACAAGAAAACTGACTCTTCTTACTGTCTATGTTTGAACCATTCCTGTGACACTAGTTACAGATTCCGATGCTTCACTTCAGATTTACTGTATCCCACTGTCCTTCTTATTGACGGTGAAACACAGAAATTGCATCGGAATTAAATCCGAAAGGCACAATGCCGACTTAAGTGCAAGAAGACTGACTCTTCTTACTGCCTATGTTTTGAACCATTCCTGTGACACTAGTTTTGGATTCCGATGCTTCACTTCAGGTTTACTGTATCCCTCTGACCTTCTTATTGATAATGAAACACAGAAATTGGATGGGTATTAAATACAAAAGGCACAATGCCGACTTAAGTACAAGAAGACTGTCTCTTCCTACTGTCTATGTTTTGAACCATTCCTGTGACACTAGTTATAGATTCCGATGCTTCACTTCAGGTTTACTGTATCCCTCTGACCGTATTGCCGATGAAACACAGAAATTGCATCGGAATTAAATAGAAAAGGCACAATGCCGACTTAATTACAAGAAGACTGACTCTTCCTACTGTCTATGTTTTGAACCATTCCTGTGACACTAGTTGTGGATTCCGATGCTTCACTTCAGGTTTACTGTATCCCTCTGACCTTCTTATTGACAATGAAACACAGAAATTGCATGGGAATTGAATACAAAAGGCTCAATGCCGACTTAAGTACAAGAAGACTGACTCTTCACACTGTCTATGTTTTGAACCATTTCTGTGACACTAGTTATAGAGTCCGATGCTGCACTTCAGGTTTACGTATCCCTTGGACCTTCTTATTGACGATGAAACACAGAAATTGCATCGGAATTAAATACAAAAGGCACATTGCCGACTTAATGACAATAAGACTGACTGTTCATACTGACTATGCTTTGAACCATTCCTGTGACACTAGTTATAGATTCCGATGCTTCACTTCAGGTTTACTGTATCCCTCTGACCTTCTTATTGACGATGAAACACAGAGATTGCGTCGGAATTAAATAGAAAAGGCACAATGCCGACTTAAGTACAAGAACACTGACTCTTCTTACTGTCTATGTACTGAACCATTCCTGTGGCACTAGTTGTAGATTTCGATGCTTCACTTCAGTTTACTGTATCCCACTGTCCTTCTTATTGACGGTGAAACACAGAAATTGCATCGGAATTAAATACGAGAGGCACAATGCCGACATAAGTGCAACAATACTGACTCTTCTTACTGACTATGTTTTGAACCATTCCTGTGACACTAGTTATAGATTCCGATGCTTCACTTCAGGTTTACTGTTTCCCTGTGACCTTCTTATTGACGATGAAACACAGAGATTGCATCGGAATTAAATAGAAAAGGCACAATGCCGACTTAAGTACAAGAAGACTGACTCTTGTTACTGTCTATGTTTTGAACCATTCCTGTGGCACTAGTTTTAGATTCCGATGCTTCACTTCAGGTTTACTGTTTCCCTTGGACCTTCTTATTGACGATGAAACACAGAAATTGCATCGGAAGTAAATAGAAAAGGCACAATGCCGACTTAAGTACAAGAAGACTGACTCTTCCTACTGTGTATGTTTTGAACCATTTCTGTGACACTATTTACAGAGTCCGATGCCTCACTTCAGGTTTACTGTATCCCTTGGACCTTCTTATTGACGATGAATCACAGAAATTGCATCGGAATTAAATACAAAAGGCACAATGCCGACTAAAGAACAAGATGACTGACTCTTCTTACTGTCTATGTTATGAACCATTACTGTGACACTAGTTATAGATTCCGATGCTTCACTCCAGGTTTACTGTATCCCTTGTACCTTCTTATTGACGATGAAGCACAGAAATTGCTTCGGAATGAAATACGAAAGACACAATGCCGACTTAAGTACAAGAGGACTGACTCTTCTTACTGACTATGTTTTGAACCATTTCTGTGACACTATTTATAGAGTCCGATGCCTCACATCAGGTTTACTGTATCCCTTGGACCTTCTTATTGACGGTGAAACACAGAAATTGCATCGGAAATAAATTCGAAAGGCACAATGCTGACTTAAGTACAAGAAGACTGACTCTTCTTACTGACTATGTATTGAACCATTCCTGTGAGACTAGTTATAGATTCCGATGCTTTACTTCAGGTTTACTGTATCCCTAGGACCTTCTTATTGACGATGAAACACAGAAATTGCATCGGGATTAAATAGAAAAGGCACAATGACGACATAAGTACAACAAGACTGACTCTTCTTACTGTCTATGTATTGTACCATTCTTGCGACACTAGTTATAGATTCCGATGCTTCACTCTAGGTTTACTGTATCCCTTGGACCTCCTTATTGACGATGAAGCACAGAAATTGCTTCGGAATGAAATACGAAAGACACAATGCCGACTTAAGTACAAGAGGACTGACTCTTCTTACTGACTATGTTTTGAACCATTCCTGTGACTCTAGTTATAGATTTCGATGCTTCACTTCAGGTTTACTGTATCCCTCTGACCTTATTGCCGATGAAACACAGAAATTGCAACGGAATTAAATACAAAAGGCACAATGCCGACTTAAGTACAAGAAGACTGACTCTTCCTACTGTCTATGTTTTGAACCATTCCTGTGACACTAGTTATTGATTCCGATGCTTCACTCCAGGTTTACTGTATCCCTTGGACCTTCTTATTGACGATGAAACACAGAAACTGCATCGGAATTAAATACAAAAGGCACAATGCCGACTTAAGTAAAAGAAGACTGACTCTTCTTACTGACTATGTTTGAACCATTCCTGTGACACTAGTTATAGATTCCGATGCTTTACTTCAGGTTTTCTGTATACCTTGGACCTTCTTATTGACGATGAAACACAGAAATTGCATCGGAATTAAATACAAAAGGCACAATGCCGACTTATGGACAAGAAGACAGACTCTTCTTACTGACTCTGTTTTGAACCATTCCTGTGACACTAGCAATAGATTCCGATGCTTCACTTCAGGTTTACTGTATCCCTCTGACCTTCTTATTGACGATCAAACACAGAAATTGCATCGGAATTAAATACAAAAGGCATAATGGCGACTTAAGTACATGAAGACTGACTCTTCTTACTGTCTATGTTTTGACCCATACCATTGACACTAGTTATGGATTCTGATGCTTCACTTCAGGTTTACTGTATCCCTTGGACCTTCTTATTGACGATGAAACACAGAAATTGCATCGGAATTAAATACAAAAGGCACAATGCCGACTTTAGGACAAGAAGACTGACTGTTCATACTGACTATGTTTTGAACCATTCCTGTGACACTAGTTATAGATTCCGATGCTTCACTTCTGGTTTAGTGTATCCCTTGGACCTTCTTATTGACGATGAAACACAGAAATTGCATCGGAATTTAATAGAAAAAACACAATGCCGACTTAAGTACAAGAAGACTGACTCTTCTTACTGCCTATGTTTTGAACCATTGCTGTGACACTAGTTATAGATTCCGATGCTACACTTCAGGTTTACTGTATACCTTGGAAGTTCTTATTGACGATGAAACACAGAAATTGCATTGGAATTAAATACAAAAGGCACAATGCCGACTTAAGTACAAGAAGACTGACTCTTCCTACTGTCTATTTTTTGAACCAATCCTGTGACACTAGTTTTGGATTCCGATGCTTCACTTCAGGTTTACTGTATCCCTCTGACCTTCTTATTGACAATGAAACACAGAAATTGCATGGGAATTAAATACAAAAGGCTCAATGCCGACTTAAGTACAAGAAGACTGACTCTTCCCACTGTCTATGTTTTGAACCATTTCTGTGACACTAGTTATAGAGTCCGATGCTGCACTTCAGGTTTACGTATCCCTTGGATCTTCTTATTGACGATGAAACACAGAAATTGCATCGGAATTAAATACAAAAGGCACAATGCCGACTTAATGACAATAATACTGACTGTTCATACTGACTATGTTTTGAACCATTCCTGTGACACTAGTTATAGATTCCGATGCTTCACTTCAGGTTTACTGTATCCCTGTGACCTTCTTATTGACGATGAAACACAGAGATTGCATCGGAATTAAATTGAAAAGGCACAATACCGACTTAAGTACAAGAAGACTGACTCTTCTTACTGTCTATGTTTTGAACCATTCCTGTGGCACTAGTTTTAGATTCCGATGTTTCACTTCAGGTTTACTGTTTCCCTTGGACCTTCTTATTGACGATGAAACACAGAAATTGCATCGGAATTAAATAGAAAAGGCACAATGCCAACTTAAGTACAAGAAGACTGACTCTACCTACTGTCTATGTTTTGAACCATTTCTGTGACACTATTTATAGAGTCCGATGCCTCACTTCAGGTTTACTGTATCCCTTGGACCTTCTTATTGACGATGAATCACAGAAATTGCATCGGAATTAAATACAAAAGGCACAATGCCGACTAATGTACAAGATGACTGACTCTTCTTACTGTCTATATTTTGATCCGTTCCAGTGACACTAGTTATAGATTCCGATGCTTCACTTCAGGTTTACTGTATTCCTTGGACCTTCTTATTGACGATTAAAACACACAGAAATTGCATGGGAATTAAATACAAAAGGCACAATGCCGACTTAAGTACAAGAAGACTGAATCTTCTTACTGTCTATGATATGAACCATTACTGTGACACTAGTTATAGATTCCGATGCTTCACTCCAGGTTTACTTTATCCCTTGGACCTTCTTGTTGACGATGAAGCACAGAAATTGCTTCGGAATGAAATACGAAAGACACAATGCCGACTGAAGTACAAGAGGACTGACTCTTCTTACTGACTATGTTTTGAACCATTTCTGTGACACTATTTATAGAGTCCGATGCCTCACTTCAGGTTTACTGTATCCCTTGGACCTTCTTATTGACGGTGAAACACAGAAATTTCATCGGAACTCAATTCGAAAAGCACAATGCCGACTTAAGTACAAGAAGACTGACTCTTCTTACTGACTATGTTTGAACCATTCATGTGAGACTAGTTATAGATTCCGATGCTTCACTTCAGGTTTACTGTATCCCTAGGACCTTCTTATTGACGATGAAACACAGAAATTGCATCGGGATTAAATAGAAAAGGCACAATGACGACATAAGTACAAGAAGACTGACTCTTCATACTGACTATGTTTGATCCATTCCTGTGACACTAGTTATAGATTCCGATGCTTTACTTCAGGTTTACTGTATACCTTGGACCTTCTTATTGAGGACGAAACACAGAAAATGCATCGGAATGAAATACAAAAGGCACAATGCCGACTTAAGTACAAGAAGGCTGATTCTTCCTACTGTCTATGTTTTGAACCATTCCTGTGACACTAGTTGTGGATTCCGATGCTTCACTCCAGGTTTATTGTATCCCTCTGACCTTCTTATTGACGATGAAACACAGAAATTGCATCGGAATTAAATACAAAAGGCGCAATGCCGACTTAAGGACATGAAGACAGACTCTTCTTACTGACTCTGTTTTGAACCATTCCTGTCACACTAGCAATATATTCCGATGCTTCACTTCAGGTTTACTGTATCCCTCTGACTTTCTTATTGACGATCAAACACAGAAATTGCATCGGAATTAAATACAAAAGGCATAATGCCGACTTAAGTACAAGAAGACTGACTCTTCTTACTGTCTATGTTTTGACCCATTCCATTGACACTAGTAATTGATTCTGATGCTGCACTTCAGGTTTACTGTATCCCTTGGACCTTCTTATTGACGATGAAACACAGAAATTGCATCGGAATTAAATACAAAAGGCACAATGCCGACTTAAGGACAAGAAGACTGACTGTTCATACTGACTATGTTTTGAACCATTCCTGTGACACTAGTTATAGATTCCGATGCTTCACTTCAGGTTTCCTGTATCCCTTGGACCTTCTTATTGACGATGAATCACAGAAATTGCATCGGAATTCAATAGAAAAAGCACAATGCCGACTTAAGTACAAGATGACTGACTCTTCTTACTGCCTATGTTTTGAACCATTCCTTTGACACTAGTTATAGATTCCGATGCTACACTTGAGGCTTACTGTATACCTTGGAAGTTCTTATTGACGATGAAACACAGAAATTGCATCGGGATTAAATACAAAAGGCACAATGCCGACTTAAGTACAAGAAGACTGACTCTTCCTACTGTCTATGTTTTGAACCATTCCTGTGTCACTAGTTTTGGATTCCGATGCTTCACTTCAGGATTACTGTATCCCTCTGACCTTCTTATTGACAATGAAACACAGAAATTGCATGGGAATTAAATACAACAGGCTCAATGCCGACTTAAGTACAAGAAGACTGACACTTCCCATTGTCTATGTTTTGAACCATTTCTGTTACACTAGTAATAGAGTCCGTGCTGCACTTCAGGTTTACGTATCCCTTGGACCTTCTTATTGACGATGAAACACAGAAATTGCATCGGAATTAAATACAAAAGGCACAATGCCGACTTAATGACAATAAGACTGACTGTTCATACTGACTATGTTTTGAACCATTCCTGTGACACTAGTTATAGATTCCGATGCTTCACTTCAGGTTTACTGTATCCCTGTGACCTTCTTTTTGACGATGAAACACAGAGATTGCGTCGGAATTAAATAGAAAAGGCACAATGCCGACTTAAGTACAAGAAGACTGACTCTTCTTACTGTCTAAGTTTTGAACCATGCGTGTGGCACTAGTTGTAGATTTCGATGCTTCACTTCAGTTTACTGTATCCCACTGTCCTTCTTATTGACGGTGAAACACATTAATTGCATCGGAATTAAATACGAAAGGCACAATGCCGACATAAGTGCAAGAAGACTGGCTCTTCTTACTGACTATGTTTTGAACCATTCCTGTGACACTAGTTATAGATTCCGATGCTTCACTTCAGGTTTACTGTATCCCTGTGACCTTATTGACGATGAAACACAGAGATTGCATCGGAATTAAATAGAAAAGGCACAATGCCGACTTAAGTACAAGAAGACTGACTCTTGTTACTGTCTATGTTTTGAACCATTCCTGTGGCACTAGTTTTAGATTCCGATGCTTCACTTCAGGTTTACTGTTTCCCTTGGACCTTCTTATTGACGATGAAACACAGAAATTGCATCGGAATTAAATACAAAAGGCACAATGCCGACTTAAGTACAAGAAGACTGACTCTTCCTACTGTCTATGTTTTGAACCATTACTGTGACACTATTTATAGAGTCCGATGCCTCACTTCAGGTTTACTGTATCCCTTGGACCTTCTTATTGACGATGAATCACAGAAATTGCATCGGAATTAAATACAAAAGGCACAATGCCGACTAAAGTACAAGATGACTGACTCTTCTTACTGTCTATGTTATGAATCATTACTGTGACACTAGTTATAGATTCCCATGCTTCACTCCAGGTTTACTGTATCCCTTGTACCTTCTTATTGACGATGAAGCACAGAAATTGCTTCGGAATGAAATACGAAAGACACAATGCCGACTTAAGTACAAGAGGACTGACTCTTCTTACTGACTATGTTTTGAACCATTTCTGTGACACTATTTATAGAGTCCGATGCCTCACTTCAGGTTTACTGTATCCCTTGGACCTTCTTATTGACGGTGAAACACAGAAATTGCATCGGAATTAAATTCGAAAGGCACAATGCCGACTTAAGTACAAGAAGACTGACTCTTCTTACTGACTATGTTTTGAACCATTCCTGTGAGACTAGTTATAGATTCCGATGCTTTACTTCAGGTTTACTGTATCCCTAGGACCTTCTTATTGACGATGAAACACAGAAATTGCATCGGGATTAAATAGAAAAGGCACAATGACGACATAAGTACAAGAAGACTGACTCTTCTTACTGTCTATGTATTGTACCATTCTTGCGACACTAGTTATAGATTCCGATGCTTCACTCTAGGTTTACTGTATCCCTTGGACCTCCTTATTGACGATGAAGCACAGAAATTGCTTCGGAATGAAATACGAAAGACACAATGCCGACTTAAGTACAAGAGGACTGACTCTTCATACTGACTATGTTTTGAACCATTCCTGTGACTCTAGTTATAGATTTCGATGCTTCACTTCAGGTTTACTGTATCCCTCTGACCTTATTGCCGATGAAACACAGAAATTGCATCGGAATTAAATACAAAAGGCACAATGCCGACTTAAGTACAAGAAGACTGACTCTTCCTACTGTCTATGTTTTGAACCATTCCTGTGACACTAGTTATTGATTCCGATGCTTCACTCCAGGTTTACTGTATCCCTTGGACCTTCTTATTGACGATGAAACACAGAAACTGCATCGGAATTAAATACAAAAGGCACAATGCCGACTTAAGTAAAAGAAGACTGACTCTTCTTACTGACTATGTTTGAACCATTCCTGTGACACTAGTTATAGATTCCGATGCTTTACTTCAGGTTTACTGTATACCTTGGACCTTCTTATTGACGATGAAACACAGAAATTGCATCGGAATTAAATACAAAAGGCATAATGGCGACTTAAGTACATGAAGACTGACTCTTCTTACTGTCTATGTTTTGACCCATACCATTGACACTAGTTAGGGATTCTGATGCTTCACTTCAGGTTTACTGTATCCCTTGGACCTTCTTATTGACGATGAAACACAGAAATTGCATTGGAATTAAATACAAAAGGCACAATGCCGACTTAAGTACAAGAAGACTGACTCTTCCTACTGTCTATTTTTTGAACCATTCCTGTGACACTAGTTGTGGATTCCGATGCTTCACTCCAGGTTTATTGTATCCCTCTGACCTTCTTATTGACGATGAAACACAGAAATTGCATCGGAATTAAATACAAAAGGCGCAATGCCGACTTAAGGACATGAAGACAGACTCTTCTTACTGACTCTGTTTTGAACCATTCCTGTCACACTAGCAATATATTCCGATGCTTCACTTCAGGTTTACTGTATCCCTCTGACTTTCTTATTGACGATCAAACACAGAAATTGCATCGGAATTAAATACAAAAGGCATAATGCCGACTTAAGTACAAGAAGACTGACTCTTCTTACTGTCTATGTTTTGACCCATTCCATTGACACTAGTAATTGATTCTGATGCTGCACTTCAGGTTTACTGTATCCCTTGGACCTTCTTATTGACGATGAAACACAGAAATTGCATCGGAATTAAATACAAAAGGCACAATGCCGACTTAAGGACAAGAAGACTGACTGTTCATACTGACTATGTTTTGAACCATTCCTGTGACACTAGTTATAGATTCCGATGCTTCACTTCAGGTTTCCTGTATCCCTTGGACCTTCTTATTGACGATGAATCACAGAAATTGCATCGGAATTCAATAGAAAAAGCACAATGCCGACTTAAGTACAAGATGACTGACTCTTCTTACTGCCTATGTTTTGAACCATTCCTTTGACACTAGTTATAGATTCCGATGCTACACTTGAGGCTTACTGTATACCTTGGAAGTTCTTATTGACGATGAAACACAGAAATTGCATCGGGATTAAATACAAAAGGCACAATGCCGACTTAAGTACAAGAAGACTGACTCTTCCTACTGTCTATGTTTTGAACCATTCCTGTGTCACTAGTTTTGGATTCCGATGCTTCACTTCAGGATTACTGTATCCCTCTGACCTTCTTATTGACAATGAAACACAGAAATTGCATGGGAATTAAATACAACAGGCTCAATGCCGACTTAAGTACAAGAAGACTGACACTTCCCATTGTCTATGTTTTGAACCATTTCTGTTACACTAGTTATAGAGTCCGTGCTGCACTTCAGGTTTACGTATCCCTTGGACCTTCTTATTGACGATGAAACACAGAAATTGCATCGGAATTAAATACAAAAGGCACAATGCCGACTTAATGACAATAAGACTGACTGTTCATACTGACTATGTTTTGAACCATTCCTGTGACACTAGTTATAGATTCCGATGCTTCACTTCAGGTTTACTGTATCCCTGTGACCTTCTTTTTGACGATGAAACACAGAGATTGCATCGGAATTAAATAGAAAAGGCACAATGCCGACTTAAGTACAAGAAGACTGACTCTTCTTACTGTCTAAGTTTTGAACCATTCGTGTGGCACTAGTTGTAGATTTCGATGCTTCACTTCAGTTTACTGTATCCCACTGTCCTTCTTATTGACGGTGAAACACATTAATTGCATCGGAATTAAATACGAAAGGCACAATGCCGACATAAGTGCAAGAAGACTGGCTCTTCTTACTGACTATGTTTTGAACCATTCCTGTGACACTAGTTATAGATTCCGATGCTTCACTTCAGGTTTACTGTATCCCTGTGACCTTATTGACGATGAAACACAGAGATTGCATCGGAATTAAATAGAAAAGGCACAATGCCGACTTAAGTACAAGAAGACTGACTCTTGTTACTGTCTATGTTTTGAACCATTCCTGTGGCACTAGTTTTAGATTCCGATGCTTCACTTCAGGTTTACTGTTTCCCTTGGACCTTCTTATTGACGATGAAACACAGAAATTGCATCGGAATTAAATACAAAAGGCACAATGCCGACTTAAGTACAAGAAGACTGACTCTTCCTACTGTCTATGTTTTGAACCATTACTGTGACACTATTTATAGAGTCCGATGCCTCACTTCAGGTTTACTGTATCCCTTGGACCTTCTTATTGACGATGAATCACAGAAATTGCATCGGAATTAAATACAAAAGGCACAATGCCGACTAAAGTACAAGATGACTGACTCTTCTTACTGTCTATGTTATGAATCATTACTGTGACACTAGTTATAGATTCCCATGCTTCACTCCAGGTTTACTGTATCCCTTGTACCTTCTTATTGACGATGAAGCACAGAAATTGCTTCGGAATGAAATACGAAAGACACAATGCCGACTTAAGTACAAGAGGACTGACTCTTCTTACTGACTATGTTTTGAACCATTTCTGTGACACTATTTATAGAGTCCGATGCCTCACTTCAGGTTTACTGTATCCCTTGGACCTTCTTATTGACGGTGAAACACAGAAATTGCATCGGAATTAAATTCGAAAGGCACAATGCCGACTTAAGTACAAGAAGACTGACTCTTCTTACTGACTATGTTTTGAACCATTCCTGTGAGACTAGTTATAGATTCCGATGCTTTACTTCAGGTTTACTGTATCCCTAGGACATTCTTATTGACGATGAAACACAGAAATTGCATCGGGATTAAATAGAAAAGGCACAATGACGACATAAGTACAAGAAGACTGACTCTTCTTACTGTCTATGTATTGTACCATTCTTGCGACACTAGTTATAGATTCCGATGCTTCACTCTAGGTTTACTGTATCCCTTGGACCTCCTTATTGACGATGAAGCACAGAAATTGCTTCGGAATGAAATACGAAAGACACAATGCCGACTTAAGTACAAGAGGACTGACTCTTCATACTGACTATGTTTTGAACCATTCCTGTGACTCTAGTTATAGATTTCGATGCTTCACTTCAGGTTTACTGTATCCCTCTGACCTTATTGCCGATGAAACACAGAAATTGCATCGGAATTAAATACAAAAGGCACAATGCCGACTTAATGACAATAAGACTGACTGTTCATACTGACTATGTTTGAACCATTCCTGTGACACTATTTATAGATTCCGATGCTTCACTTCAGGTTTACTGTATCCCTGTGACCTTCTTATTGACGATGAAACACACAGATTGCATCGGAATTAAATAGAAAAGGCACAATACCGACTTAAGTACAAGAAGACTGACTCTTCTTACTGTCTATGTTTTGAACCATTCCTGTGGCACTAGTTGTATATTTCGATGCTTCACTTTAGTTTACTGTATCCCACTGTCCTTCTTATTGACGGTGAAACACAGAAATTGCATCGGAATTAAATATGAAAGGCACAATGCCGACATAAGTGCAAGAAGACTGACTCTTCTTACTGACTATGTTTTGAACCATTCCTGTGACACTAGTTATAGATTCCGATGCTTCACTTCAGGTTTACTGTATCCCTGTGACCTTCTTATTGACGATGAAACACAGAGATTGCATCGGAATTAAATTGAAAAGGCACAATGCCGACTTAAGTACAAGAAGACTGACTCTTCTTACTGTCTATGTTTTGAACCATTCCTGTGGCACTAGTCTTAGATTCCGATGTTTAACTTCAGCTTTACTGTTTCCCTTGGACCTTCTTATTGACGATGACACACAGAAATTGCATCGGAATTAAATAGAAAAGGCACAATGCCGACTTAAGTACAAGAAGACTGACTCTTCCTACTGTCTATGTTTTGAACCATTTCTGTGACACTATTTATAGAGTCCGATGCCTCACTTCAGGTTTACTATATCCCTTGGACCTTCTTATTGACGATGAATCACAGAAATTGCATCGGAATTAAATACAAAAGGCACAATGCCGACTAAAGTACAAGATGACTGACTCTTCTTACTGTCTATATTTCGATCCGTTCCAGTGACACTAGTTATAGATTCCGATGCTTCACTTCAGGTTTACTGTATTCCTTGGACCTACTTATTGACGATTAAAACACACAGAAATTGCATCGGAATGAAATACAAAAGTCACAATGCCGACTTAAGTACAAGAAGACTGAATCTTCTTACTGTCAATGTTATGAACCATTACTGTGACACTAGTTATAGATTCCGATGCTTCACTCCAGGTTTACTGTATCCCTTGGACCTTGTTCTTGACGATGAAGCACAGAAATTGCTTCGGAATGAAATACGAAAGACACAATGCCGACTGAAGTACAAGAGGACTGACTCTTCTTACTGACTATGTTTTGAACCATTTCTGTGACACTATTTATAGAGTCCGACGCCTCACTCCAGGTTTACTGTATCCCTTGGACCTTCTTATTGACGGTGAAACACAGAAATTTCATCGGAATTTAATTCGAAAAGACAATGCCGACTTAAGTACAAGAAGACTGACTCTTCTTACTGACTATGTTTGAACCATTCCTGTGAGACTAGTTATAGATTCCGATGCTTCACTTCAGGTTTACTGTATCCCTAGGACCTTCTTATTGACGATGAAACACAGAAATTGCATCGGGATCAAATAGAAAAGGCACAATGACGACATAAGTACTAGAAGACTGACTCTTCTTACTGACTATGTTTGATCCATTCCTGTGACGCTAGTTATAGATTCCGATGCTTTACTTCGGGTTTACTGTATACCTTGGACCTTCTTATTGACGATGAAACACAGAAAATGCATCGGAATGCAATACAAAAGGCACAATGCCGACTTAAGTACAAGAAGGCTGATTCTTCCTACTGTCTTTGTTTGAACCATTCCTGTGACACTAGTTGTGGATTCCGATGCTTCACTTCAGGTTTATTGTATCCCTCTGACCTTCTTATTGACGATGAAACACAGAAATTGCATCGGAATTAAATACAAAAGGCACATGGCCGACTTAAGGACAAGAAGACAGACTCTTCTTACTGACTCTGTTTTGAACCATTTCTGTGACACTAGCAATATATTCCGATGCTTCACTTCAGGTTTACTGTATCCCTCTGACCTTCTTATTAACGATCAAACACAGAAATTGCATCGGAATTAAATACAAAAGGCATAATGCCGACTTAAGTACAAGAAGACTGACTTTTCTTACTGTCTATGTTTTGACCCATTCCATTGACACTAGTTATGGATTCTGATGCTGCACTTCAGGTTTACTGTATCCCTTGGACCTTCTTATTGACGATGAAACACAGAAATTGCATCGGAATTAAATACAAAAGGCACAATGCCGACTTAAGGACAAGAAGACTGACTGTTCATACTGACTATGTTTTGAACCATTCCTGTGACACTAGTTATAGATTCCGATTCTTCACTTCAGGTTTACTGTATCCCTTGGACCTTCTTATTGACGATGAAACACAGAAATTGTATCGGAATTCAAAAAGAAAAAGCACAATGCCGACTTAAGTACAAGATGACTGACTCTTCTTACTGCCTATGTTTTGAACCATTCCTGTGACACTAGTTATAGATTCCGATGCTACACTTCAGGTTTACTGTATACCTTGGAAGTTCTTATTGACGATGAAACACAGAAATTGCATCGGGATTAAATACAAAAGGCACAATGCCGACTTAAGTACAAGAAGACTGACTCTTCCTACTGTCTATGATTTGAACCATTACTGTGTCACTAGTTTTGGATTCCGATGCTTCACTTCAGGTTTACTGTATCCCTCTGACCTTCTTATTGACAATGAAACACAGAAATTGCATGGGAATTAAATACAAAAGGCTCAATGCCGACTTAAGTACAAGAAGACTGACTCTTCCCATTGTCTATGTTTTGAACCATTTCTGTTACACTAGTTATAGAGTCCTATGCTGCACTTCAGGTTTACGTATGCCTTGGACCTTCTTATTGACGATGAAACACAGAAATTGCATCGGAATTAAATACAAAAGGCACAATGCCGACATAATGACAATAAGACTGACTGTTCATACTGACTATGTTTTGAACCATTCCTGTGACACTAGTTATAGATTCCGATGCTTCACTTCAGGTTTACTGTATCCCTGTGACCTTCTTTTTGACGATGAAACACAGAGATTGCATCGGAATTAAATAGAAAAGGCACAATGCCGACTTAAGTACAAGAAGACTGACTCTTCTTACTGTCTAAGTTTTGAACCATTCCTGTGGCACTAGTAGTAGATTTCGATGCTTCACTTCAGTTTACTGTATCCCACTGTCCTTCTTATTGACGGTGAAACACAGAAATTGCATCGGAATTAAATACGAAAGCCACAATGCCGACATAAGTGCAAGAAGACTGGCTCTTCTTACTGACTATGTGTTGAACCATTCCTGTGACACTAGTTATAGATTCCGATGCTTCACTTCAGGTTTACTGTATCCCTGTGACCTTCTTATTGACGATGAAACACAGAGATTGCATCGGAATTAAATAGAAAAGGCACAATGCCGACTTAAGTACAAGAAGACTGACTCTTCTTACTGTCTATGTTTTGAAACATTCCTGTGGCACTAGTTTTAGATTCCGATGCTTCACTTCAGGTTTACTGTTTCCCTTGGACCTTCTTATTGTCGATGAAACACAGAAATTGCATCGGAATTAAATACAAAAGGCACAATGCCGACTTAAGTACAAGAAGACTGACTCTTCCTACTGTCTATGTTTTGAACCATTTCTGTGACACAATTTATAGAGTCCGATGCCTCACTTCAGGTTTACTGTATCCCTTGGACCTTCTTATTGACGATGAATCACAGAAATTGCATCGGAATTAAATACAAAAGGCACAATGCCGACTTAAGTACAAGAAGACGGACTCTTCTTACTGTCTATGTTTGAACCATTCCTGGGACACCAGTTATAGATTCCGATGATACACTTCCGGTTTACTGTATCCCTCTGACCTTCTTATTGACGGAGAAACACAGAAATTGCATCGGAATTAAATACGAAAGGCACAATGCCGACTTAAGTACAAGAAGACTGACTCTTCTTACTGAGTATGTTTTGAACCATTCCTGTGACACTAGTTATAGATTCCGATGCTTCACTTCAGGTTTACTGTATCCCTTGGACCTTCTTATTGACGATCAAACACAGAAATTGCATCGGGTTAAATATAAAAGGCACAATGACGACTTAAGTACAAGAAGACTGACTCTTCTTACTGTCTATGTATTGTACCATTCTTGTGACACTAGTTATAGATTCCGATGCTTCACTCTATGTTTACTATATCCCTTGGACCTTCTTATTGACGATGAAACACAGAAATTGCATCGGAATTAAATAGAAAAGGCACTATGCCGACTTAAGTACAAGAAGACTGACTCTTCTTACTGATTATAGTTTGAACCATTCCTGTGACACTAGTTATAGATTCCGATACTTTACTTCAGGTTTACTGTGTTCCTTGGACCTTCTTATTGACGATGAGACACAGAAATTGCATCGGAATTAAATAGAAAAGGCACAATGGCGCCTTAAGTACAAGCAGACTGACTCTTATTACTATGTTTTGAACCATTCCTGTGACACTAGTTATAGATTCCGATGCTTCACTTTAGGTTTACTGTATACCATGGACCTTCTTAGTGACGAAGAAACACAGAAACTGCATCGGAATTAAATACAAAAGGCACAATGCCGACTGAAGTACAAGAAGACTGACTCTTCCTACTGTCTATGTTTTGAACCATTCCTGCGACTCTAGTTTTTGATTCCGATGCTTCACTTCAGGTTTACTGTATTTCTCTGACCTTCTAATTGACAATGAAACACAGAAATTGCATCGGAACTACGTACAATAGGCACAATGCCTACTTAAGTACAAGAAGACTGACTCTTCCTACTGTCTATGTTTTGAACCATTCCTGTGACAGTAGTTATAGATTCCGATGCTTCACTTCAGGTTTACTGTATCCCTCTGACCTTATTGCCGATGAAACACAGAAATTGCATCGGAATTAAATACATAAGGCACAATGCCGACTTAAGGACATGAAGACTGACTCTTCTTACTGTCTATGTTTTGACCCATTCCATTGACACTAGTTATGGATTCCGATGCCTCACTCCAGGTTCCCTGTATCCCTTGGACCTTGTTATTGACGATGAAACACAGAAATTGCATCTTAATTAAGTTGAAAAGGCACAATGCCGAGTTAAGTACAAGAAGACTAACTCTTCTTACTGACTATGTTTTGAACCATTCCTGTGACACTAGTTATGGATACCGATACTACACTTGAGGTTTACTGTATACCTTGGAAGTTCTTATTGACGATGAAACACAGAAATTGCATCGGAATTAAATGCAAAAGGCACAATGCCGACTTAAGTACAAGAAGACTGACTCTTCCTACTGTCTATGTTTTGAACCATTCCTGCGACACTAGTTTTGGATTCCGATGCTTCACTTCAGGTTTACTGTATCACTCTGACCTTCTAATTGACAATGAAACACAGAAATTGCATCGGAAATAAGTACAAAAGGCACAGTGCAGACTTAAGTACAAGAAGACTGACTGTTCCTACTGTCTATGTTTTGAACCATTCCTGTGACAGTAGTTATAGATTCCGATGCTTCACTTCAGGTTTACAGTATCCCTCGGACCTTTTTATTGACGATGAAACACAGACATTGCATCGGAATTAAATAGAAAAGGCACAATGTCGACTTAAATACAAGAAGACTGACTCTTCCTACTGTCTATGTTTTGAACCATTCCTGTGACACTAGTTATAGATTCCGATGCTTCACTCCAGGTTTACTGTATCCCTTGTACCTTCTTATTGACGATAAAACACAGAAATTGCACTGGAATTAAATAGAAAAGGCACAATGCCGACTTAAGTACAAGAAGACTGACTCTTCTTACTGCCTATGTTTTGAATCATTCCTGTGACACTAGTTATAGATTCCGATGCTTCACTTCAGGTTTACTGAATCCCTCTGCCCTTATTGCCGATGAAACACAGAAATTGCATCGGAATTAAATACAAAAGGCACAATGGCGACTCAAGGGCAAGAAGACTGACTCTTCTTACTGACTATGTTTTGAACCATTCCTGTGACTCTAGTTATAGATTCCGATGCTTCACTTCAGGTTTACTGTATCCCTCTGACCTTCTTATTGACGATGAAGCACAGAAATTGCTTCGGAATGAAATACGAAAGACACAATGCCGACTGAAGTACAAGAGGACTGACTCTTCTTACTGACTATGCTTTGAACCATTTCTGTGACACTATTTATAGAGTCCGACGCCTCACTTCAGGTTTACTGTATCCCTTGGACCTTCTTATTGACGGTGAAACACAGAAATTTCATCGGAATTTAATTCGAAAAGCACAATGCCGACTTATGTACAAGAAGACTGCCTCTTCTTACTGACTATGTTTGAACCATTCCTGTGAGACTAGTTATAGATTCCGATGCTTCACTTCAGGTTTACTTTATCCCTAGGACCTTCTTATTGACGATGAAACACAGAAATTGCATCGGGATTAAATAGAAAAGGCACAATGACGACATAAGTACAAGAAGACTGACTCTTCTTACTGACTATGTTTCATCCATTCCTGTGACACTAGTTATAGATTCCGATGCTTTACTTCAGGTTTACTGTATACCTTGGACCTTCTTATTGACGATGAAACACAGAAAATGCATCGGAATGAAATACAAAAGGCACAATGCCGACTTAAGTACAAGAAGGCTGATTCTTCCTACTGTCTATGTTTTGAACCATTCCTGTGACACTAGTTGTGGATTCCGATGCTTCACTTCAGGTTTATTGTATCCCTCTGACCTTCTTATTGACGATGAAACACAGAAATGGCATCGGAATTAAATACAAAAGGCACAATGCCGACTTAAGGACAAGAAGACAGACTCTTCTTACTGACTCTGTTTTGAACCATTCCTGTGACACTAGCAATATATTCCGATGCTTCACTTCAGGTTTACTGTATCCCTCTGACCTTCTTATTGACGATCAAACACAGAAATTGCATGGGAATTAAATACAAAAGGCTCAATGCCGACTTAAGTACAAGAAGACTGACTCTTCCCATTGTCTATGTTTTGAACCATTTCTGTTACACTAGTTATAGAGTCCTATGCTGCACTTCAGGTTTACGTATCCCTTTGACCTTCTTATTGACGATGAAACACAGAAATTGCATCGGAATTAAATACAAAAGGCACAATGCCGACTTAATGACAATAAGACTGACTGTTCATACTGACTATATTTTGAACCATTCCTGTGACACTAGTTATAGATTCCGATGCTTCACTTCAGGTTTACTTTATCCCTGTGACCTTCTTTTTGACGATGAAACACAGAGATTGCATCGGAATTAAATAGAAAAGGCACAATGCCGACTTAAGTACAAGAAGACTGACTCTTCTTACTGTCTAAGTTTTGAACCATTCCTGTGGCACTAGTTGTAGATTTCGATGCTTCACTTCAGTTTACTGTATCCCACTGTCCTTCTTATTGACGGTGAAACACAGAAATTGCATCGGAATTAAATACGAAAGGCACAATGCCGACATAAGTGCAAGAAGACTGGCTCTTCTTACTGACTATGTTTTGAACCATTCCTGTGACACTAGTTATAGATTCCGATGCTTCACTTCAGGTTTACTGTATCCCTGTGACCTTCTTATTGACGTTGAAACACAGAGATTGCATCGGAATTAAATAGAAAAGGCACAATGCCGACTTAAGTACAAGAAGACTGCCTCTTCTTACTGTCTATGTTTTGAACCATTCCTGTGGCACTAGTTTTAGATTCCGATGCTTCACTTCAGGTTTACTGTTTCCCTTGGACCTTCTTATTGACGATGAAACACAGAAATTGCATCGGAATTAAATACAAAAGGCACAATGCCGACTTAAGTACAAGAAGACTGACTCTTCCTACTGTCTATGTTTTGAACCATTTCTGTGACACTATTTATAGAGTCCGATGCCTCACTTCAGGTTTACTGTATCCCTTGGACCTTCTTATTGACGATGAATCACAGAAATTGCATCGGAATTAAATACAAAAGGCACAATGCCGACTAAAGTACAAGATGACTGACTCTTCTTACTGTCTATATTTTGATCCGTTCCGGTGACACTAGTTATAGATTCCGATGCTTCACTTCAGGTTTACTGTATTCCTTGGACCTTCTTATTGACGATTAAAACACACAGAAATTACATCGGAATTAAATACAAAAGGCACAATGCCGACTTAAGTACAATTAGACTGACTCTTATTACTGTCTATGTTATGAACCATTACTGTGACACTAGTTATAGATTCCGATGCTTCACTCCAGGTTTACTGTATCCCTTGGACCTTCTTATTGACGATGAAACACAGAAATTGCATCGGAATTAAATACAAAAGGCACAATGCCGACTTAAGTACAAGAAGACTGACTTTTCTTACTGTCTATGTTTGAACCATTCCTGTGACACCAGTTATAGATTCCGAAGATTCACTTCCGGTTTACTGTATCCCACTGACCTTCTTATTGACGGAGAAACACAGAAATTGCATCTTAATTAAGTAGAAAAGGCTCAATGCCGAGTTAAGTACAAGAGGACTAACTCTTCTTACTGACTATGTTTTGAACCATTCCTGTGACACTAGTTATGGATACCGATACTACACTTGAGGTTTACTGTATACCTTGGAAGTTCTTATTGACGATGAAACACAGAAATTGCATCGGAATTAAATGCAAAAGGCACAATGCCGACTTAAGTACAAGAAGACTGACTCTTCCTACTGTCTATGTTTTGAACCATTCCTGCGACACTAGTTTCGGATTCCGATGCTTCACTTCAGGTTTACTGTTTCACTCTGACCTTCTAATTGACAATGAAACACAGAAATTGCATCGGAAATAAGTACAAAAGGCACAGTGCCGACTTAAGTACAAGAAGACTGACTGTTCCTACTGTCTATGCTTTGAACCATTCCTGTGACAGTAGTTATAGATTCCGATGCTTCACTTCAGGTTTACAGTATCCCTCGGACCTTTTTATTGACGATGAAACACAGACATTGCATCGGAATTAAATAGAAAAGGCACAATGTCGACTTAAATACAAGAAGACTGACTCTTCTTACTGTCTATGTTTTGAACCATTCCTGTGACACTAGTTATAGATTCCGATGCTTCACTCCAGGTTTACTGTATCCCTTGTACCTTCTTATTGACGATAGAACACAGAAATTGCATTGGAATTAAATAGAAAAGGCACAATGCCGACTTAAGTACAAGAAGACTGACTCTTCTTACTGCCTACGTTTTGAATCATTCCTGTGACACTAGTTATAGATTCCGATGCTTCACTTCAGGTTTACTGAATCCCTCTGCCCTTATTGCCGATGAAACACAGAAATTGCATCGGAATTAAATACAAAAGGCACAATGGCGACTCAAGGGTAAGAAGACTGACTCTTCTTACTGACTATGTTTTGAACCATTCCTGTGACTCTAGTTATAGATTCCGATGCTTCACTTCAGGTTTACTGTATCCCTCTGACCTTCTTATTGACGATGAAACACAGAAATTGCATCGCAATTAAATACAAAAGCCACAATGCCGACTTAAATACAAGAAGACTGACTCTTCTTACTGACTATGCCTTGAACCATTCCTGTGACACTAGTTATAGATTCCGATGCCTCACTTCAGGTTTACTGTATCCCTCTGACCTTCTTATTGACGGCGAAACACAGAAATTGCATCGGAATTTAATACGAAAGGCACAATGCCGACTTAAGTACAAGAAGACTGACTCTTCTTACTGACTATGTTTGAACCATTCCTGTGACACTAGTTATAGATTCCGATGCTTCACTTCAGGTTTACTGTATCCCTCTGACCTTCTTATTGACGGCGAAACACAGAAATTGCATCGGAATTTAATACGAAAGGCACAATGCCGACTTAAGTACAAGAAGACTGACTCTTCTTACTGACTATGTTTGAACCATTCCTGTGACACTAGTTATAGATTCCGATGCTTCACTTCAGGTTTACTGAATCCCTCTGCCCTTATTGCCGATGAAACACAGAAATTGCATCGGAATTAAATACAAAAGGCACAATGGCGACTCAAGGGTAAGAAGACTGACTCTTCTTACTGACTATGTTTTGAACCATTCCTGTGACTCTAGTTATAGATTCCGATGCTTCACTTCAGGTTTACTGTATCCCTCTGACCTTCTTATTGACGATGAAAAACAGAAATTGCATCGGAATTAAATACAAAAGGGACAATGCCGACTTAAGTACCCGAAGACTGACTCTTCTTACTGTCTTTGTTTGAACCATTCCTGTGACCCTAGTTATAGATTCCGATGCTTCACTTCAGGTTTACTGTATCCCTCTGACCTTCTTATTGACGGCGAAACACAGAAATTGCATCGGAATTTAATACGAAAGGCACAATGCCGACTTAAGTACAAGAAGACTGACTCTTCTTACTGACTATGTTTGAACCATTCCTGTGACACTAGTTATAGATTCCGATGCTTTAATTCAGGTTTACTGTATACCTTGGACCTTCTTATTGATGATGAAACACAGAAAATGTATCGGAATTAAATACAAAAGGCACAATGCCGACTTAAGTACAAGAAGGCTGATTCTTCCTACTGTCTATGTTTTGAACCATTCCTGTGACACTAATTGTGGATTCCGATGCCTCCCTTCAGGTTTACAGTATCCCTCTGACCTTCTTATTGACGATGAAACACAGAAATGTCATCGGAATTAAATACAAAAGGCACAATGCCGACTTAAGGACAAGAAGACTGACTCTTCTTACTGACTCTGTTTTGAACCATTCCTGTGACACTAGCAATAGATTCCGATGCTTCACTTCAGGTTTACTGTATCCCTCTGACCTTCTTATTGACGATGAAACACAGAAATTGCATCGGAATTAAATACAAAAGGCATAATGCCGACTTAAGTACAAGAAGACTGACTCTTCTTACTGTCTATGTTTTGACCCATTCCATTGACAGTAGTTATGGATTCCGATGCTTCACTCCAGGTTCCCTGTATCTCTTGGACCTTGTTATTGACGATGAAAAACAGAAATTGCATCGGAATTAAATACAAAAGGGACAATGCCGACTTAAGTACCCGAAGACTGACTCTTCTTACTGTCTTTGTGTTAACCATTCCTGTGACCCTAGTTATAGATTCCGATGCTTCACTTAAGGTTTATTGTATCCCTCTGACCTTCTTATTGACGGTGATACACAGAAATTGCATCGGAATTAAATACGAAAGGCACAATGCCGACTTAAGTACAAGAAGACTGACTCTTCTTACTGACTATGTTTGAACCATTCCTGTGACACTAGTTATAGATTCCGATGCTTTACTTCAGGTTTACAGTATCCCTCGGACCTTTTTACTGACGATGAAACACAGACATTGCATCGGAATTAAATAGAAAAGGCACAATGTCGACTTAAATACAAGAAGACTGACTCTTGTTACTGTCTATGCTTGGAACCATTCCTGTGACACTAGTTATAGATTCCGATGCTTCACTCCAGGTTTACTGTATCCCTTGGACCTTCTTATTGACGATGAACCACAGAAATTGCATCGGAATTAAATACAAAAGGCACAATGCCGACTTAAGTACAAGGAGACTGACTCTTCTTACTGACTATGTCTTGAACCATTCCTGTGACACTAGTTATAGATTCCGATGCTTCACTTCAGGTTTAGTGCATCCCTCTGACCTTCGTATTGACGATGAAACACAGAAATTGCATCGGAATTAAATACAAAAGGGGCAATGCCGACTTAAGTACCCGAAGACTGACTCTTCTTACTGTCTATGTTTGAACCATTCCTGTGACCCTAGTTATAGATTCCGATGCTTCACTTCAGGTTTACTGTATCCCTCTGACCTTCTTATTGACGGTGAAACACAGAAATTGCATCGGAATTAAATACGAAAGGCACAATGCCGACTTAAGTACAAGAGTACTGACTCTTCTTATTGACTATGTTTGAAACATTCCTTTGACACTAGTCATAGATTCCGATGCTTTACTTCAGGTTTACTGTATACCTTGGACCTTCTTATTGACGATGAATCACAGAAAATGCATCGGAATTAAATACAAAAAGCACAATGCCGACTTAAGTACAAGAAGGCTGATTCTTCCTACTGTCTATGTTTTGAACCATTCCTGTGACACTAGTTGTGGATTCCGATGCTTCACTTCAGGTTTACTGTATCCCTCTGACCTTCTTATTGACGATGAATCACAGAAATTTCATCGGAATTAAATACAAAAGGCATAATGCCGACTTAAGTACAAGAAGACTGACTCTTCTTACTGACTATGTTTTGAACCATTCCTGTGACACTAGTTATAGATTCCGATACTACACTTGAGGTTTACTGTATACCTTGGAAGTTCTTATTGACGATGAAACACAGAAATTGCATCGGAATTAAATGCAAAAGGCACAATGCCGACTTAAGTACAAGAAGACTGACTCTTCCTACAGTCTATGTTTTGAACCATTCCTGTGACACTAGTTTTGGATTCAGGTTTACTGTATCCCTCTGACCTTCTTATTGACAATGAAACACAGAAATTGCATGGGAATTAAATACAAAAGGCACAATGCCGACTTAAGTACAAGAAGACTGACTCTTCCTACTGTCTATGTTTTGAACCATTCCTGTGACACTAGTTATAGATTCCGATGCTTCACTTCAGGTTTACTGTATCCCTCTGACCTTATTGCCGATGAAACACAGAAATTGCATCTGAATTAAATACAAAAGGCACAATGGCGACTTAAGGACAAGAAGACTGATTGTTCATACTGACTATGTTTTGAACCATTAAATACAAAAGGCACAATGCCGTCATAAGTACAAGAAGGCTGATTCTTCCTACTGTCTATGTTTTGAACCATTCCTGTGACACTAGTTGTGGATTCCGATGCTTCACTTCAGGTTTACTGTATCCCTGTGACCTACGTATTGACGATGAAACACAGAAATTGCATCGGAATTAAATACAAAAGGCACAATGCCGACTTAAGGACAAGAAGACTGACTCTTCTTACTGTCTCTGTTTTGAACCAATCCTGTGACACTAGCAATAGATTCCGATGCTTCTTTTCAGGTTTACTGTATCCCTCTGACCTTCCTATTGACAATGAAACACAGAAATTGCATCGGAATGAAATACAAAAGGCATAATGCCGACTTAAGTACAAGAAGACTGACTCTTCTTACTGACTATGTCTTGAACCATTCCTGTGACACTAGTTATAGATTCCGATGCTTCACTTCAGGTTTAGTGTATCCCTGTGACCTTCTTTTTGACGATGAAATACAGAGATTGCATCGGAATTAAATAGAAAAGGCACAATGCCGACTAAAGTACAAGAAGACTGACTCTTCTTACTGTCTATGTTTTGAGCCATTCCTGTGGCACTAGTTTTAGATTCCGATGCTACACTTCAGGTTTACAGTATCCCTTGGACCTTCTTATAGACGATGAAACACAGAAATTGCATCGGAATTATATACAAAAGGCACAATGCCGACTTAAGTACCCGAAGACTGACTCTTCTTACTGACTATGCCTTGAACCATTCCTGTGACACTAGTTATAGATTCCGATGCTTCACTTCAGGTTTACTGTATCCCTCTGACCTTCTTATTGACGATGAAACACAGAAATTGCATCGGAATTAAATACAAAAGCGACAATGCCGACTTAAGTACCCGAAGACTGACTCTTCTTACTGTCAATGTTTGAACCATTCCTGTGACACTAGTTATAGATTCCGATGCTTCACTTCAGGTTTACTGTATCCCTTGGACCTTATTATTGACGATGAAACACAGAAATTGCATCGGAATTAAATACAAAAGGCACAATGCCGACTTAAGGACAAGAAGACTGACTGTTCTTACTGACTATGTTTTAACCATTCCTGTGACACTAGTTATAGATTCCGATGCTTCACTTCAGATTTACTGTATCCCTGTGACCTTCTTTTTGACGATGAAACACAGAGATTGCATCGGAATTAAATAGAAAAGGCACAATGCCGACTAAAGTACAAGAAGACTGACTCTTCTTACTGTCCATGTTTTGAGCCATTCCTGTGGCACTAGTTTTAGATTCCGATGCTTCACCTCAGGTTTACTGTATCCCATGGACCTTCTTATAGACGATGAAACACGGAATTTGCATCGGAATTATATACAAAAGGCACAATGCAGACTTAAGTACATGAAGACCGACTCTTCTTACTGACGATGATTTGAACCATTCCTGTGACACTAGTTATAGATTCCGATGCTTCACTTCATTTTTACAGTATCCCTTGGACATTCTTATTGACGATAAAACACAGAAATTGCATCGGAATTAAATACAAAAGGCACAATGCCGACTTAAGAAGACACTCTTCTTACTGTCGATGTTATGAACCATTCCTGTGACACTAGTTATAGATTCCGATGCTTTACTTCAGGTTTACTGTATCCCTTTGACCTTCTTATTGACGATGAAACTCAGAAATTGCATCAGAATTAAATACAAAAGTCACAATGCCGACTTAAGTACAAGAAGACTGACTCTTCTTACTGTCTATGATTTGAACCATTCCATTGACACTAGTTATAGATTCCGATGCTTCACTCCAGGTCTACTGTATCCCTTGGACCTTGTTATTGACGATAAAACACAGAAAATGCATCGGAATTAAATAGAAAAGGCACAATGCCGAAATAAGTACAAGAAGACTGACTCTTCTTACTGACTATGTTTTGAACCATTCCTGTGACACTAGTTATAGATTCCGATGCTTCACTCCAGGTTTACTGTATCCCTTGGACCTTCTTATTGACGATGAAACAGAGAAATTGCATCGGAATTAAATAGAAAAGGCACTATGCCGACTTAAGTACAAGAAGACTGACTCTTCTAACTAACTATGTTTGAACCATTCCTGTGACACTAGTTATAGATTCCGATGCTTCACTTCAGGTTTACTGTATACCTTGGACGTTCTTATTGACGATGAAACACAGAAATTGCATCGGAATTAAATAGAAAAAGCACAATGCCGACTTAAGTACAAGAAGACTGACTCTTCCCCCTGTCTCTGTTTTGTATAATTCCTGTGACACTAGTTTTGGAATCCGATGCTTCACTTCAGGTTTACTGTATCCCTCTGACCTTCTTATTGACAATGAATCACAGAAATTGCATCGGAATTAAATACAAAAGGCACAATGCCGACTTAAGTACAAGAAGATTGACTCTTCCTACTGTCTATGCTTTGAACCATTCCTGTGACACTAGTTATAGATTCCGATGCTTCACTTCAGGTTTACTGTATCCCTCTGACTTTGTTGCCGATGAAACACGGAAATTGCATCGGAAAAAAATACAAAAGGCACAATGCCGACTTAAGGACAAGAAGTCTGACTCTTCTTACTGACTATGTTTTGAACAATTCCTGTGAGTCTAGTTATAGAATCCGATGCTTCACTTCAGGTGTACTGTATCCCTCTGACCTTCTTATTGACGATGAAACACAGAAATTGCATCGTAATTAAATACAAAAGCCACAATGCCGACTTAAGTACAAGAAAACTTACTCTTCTTACTGTCTATGATATGAACGATTCCTGTGACACTAGTTATAGATTCCGATGCTTCACTTCAGATTTACTGTATCCCTGTGACCTGCTTATTGACGATGAAACACAGAGATTGCATCGGAATGAAATAGAAAAGGCACAATGCTGTCTTAAGTACAAGAAGACTGACTCTTCTTACTGTCTTTGTTTTGAAACATTCCTGTGGCACCAGTTGTAGATTCCGATGCTTCACTTCAGGTTTACTGTATCCCTTGGACCTTCTTATTGACGATGAAACACAGAAATTGCATCGGAATTAAATACAAAAGGCACAATGCCGACTTAAGTACAAGAAAACTGACTCTTCTTACTGTCTATGTTTTGAACCATTCCTGTGACACTAGTTATAGATTCCGATGCTTCACTTCAGGTTTACAGTATCCCTCGGACCTTTTTATTGACGATGAGACACCGACATTGCATCGGAAATAAATAGAAAAGGCACAATGTCGACTTAAGTACAAGAAGACTGACTCTTCTTACTGTCTATGTTTTGAACCATTCCTGTGACACTAGTTATAGATACCGATGCTTCACTCCAGGTTTACTGTATCCCTTGGACCTTCTTATTGACGATAAAACACAGAAATTGCATTGGAATTAAATAGAAAACGCACAATGCCGACTTAAGTACAAGAAGACTGACTCTTCTTACTGCCTATGTTTTGAACCATTCCTGTGACACTAGTTATAGATTCCGATACTACACTTGAGGTTTACTGTATACCTTGGAAGTTCTTATTGACGATGAAACCCAGAAATTGCATCGGAATTAAATGCAAAAGGCACAATGCCGACTTAAGTACAAGAAGACTGACTCTTCCTACAGTCTATGTTTTGAACCATTCCTGTGACACTAGTTTTGGATTCAGGTTTACTGTATCCCTCTGACCTTCTTATTGACAATGAAACACAGAAATTGCATGGGAATTAAATTCAAAAGGCACAATGCCGACTTAAGTACAAGAAGACTGTCTCTTCCTACTGTCTATGTTTTGAACCATTCCTGTGACACTAGTTATAGATTCCGATGCTTCACTTCAGGTTTACTGTATCCCTCTGACCTTATTGCCGATGAAACACAGAAATTGCATCTGAATTAAATACAAAAGGCACAATGGCGACTTAAGGACAAGAAGACTGATTGTTCATACTGACTATGTTTTGAACCATTAAATACAAAAGGCACAATGCCGTCATAAGTACAAGAAGGCTGATTCTTCCTACTGTCTATGTTTTGAACCATTCCTGTGACACTAGTTGTGGATTCCGATGCTTCACTTCAGGTTTACTGTATCCCTCTGACCTACTTATTGACGATGAAACACAGAAATTGCATCGGAATTAAATACAAGAGGCACAATGCCGACTTAAGGACAAGAAGACTGACTCTTCTTACTGTCTCTGTTTTGAACCAATCCTGTGACACTAGCAATAGATTCCGATGCTTCACTTCAGGTTTACTGTATCCCTCTGACCTTCCTATTGACAATGAAACACAGAAATTGCATCGGAATTAAATACAAAAGGCATAATGCCGACTTAAGTACAAGAAGACTGACTCTTCTTACTGACTATGTCTTGAACCATTCCTGTGACACTAGTTATAGATTCCGATGCTTCACTTCAGGTTTACTGTATCCCTGTGACCTTCTTTTTGACGATGAAATACAGAGATTGCATCGGAATTAAATGGAAAAGGCACAATGCCGACTAAAGTACAAGAAGACTGACTATTCTTACTGTCTATGTTTTGAGCCATTCCTGTGGCACTAGTTTTAGATTCCGATGCTTCACTTCAGGTTTACAGTATCCCTTGGACCTTCTTATAGACGACGAAACACAGAAATTGCATCGGAATTATATACAAAAGGCACAATGCCGACTTAAGTACCCGAAGACTGACTCTTCTTACTGACTATGTCTTGAACCATTCCTGTGACACTAGTTATAGATTCCGACGCTTCACTTCAGGTTTACTGTATCCCTCTGACCTTCTTATTGACGATGAAACACTGAAATTGCATCGGAATTAAATACAAAAGCGACAATGCCGACTTAAGTACAAGAAGACTGACTGTTCTTACTGACTATGTTTTAACCATTCCTGTGACACTAGTTTTAGATTCCGATGCTTCACTTCAGGTTTACTGTATCCCTCTGACCTTATTGACGATGAAACACAGAAATTGCATCTGATTTAAATACAAAAGGCACAATGGCGCCTTAAGGACAAGAAGACTGTCTCTTCTTACTGACTATGTTTTGAACCAGTCCTGTGACACAAGTTATAGAATGCGATGCTTCACTTCAGGTTTACTGTTTCCCTTGGACCTTCGTATTGACGATGAAATACAGAAATTGCATCGGAATTAAATACAAAAGGCACAATGCCGACTTAAGGACAAGAAGACTGACTGTTCATACGGACTATGTTTTGAACCATTCCTGTGACACTAGTTATAGATTCCGATGCTTCACTTCAGATTTACTGTATCCCTGTGACCTTCTTTTTGACGATGAATCACAGAGATTGCATCGGAATTACATAGAAAAGGCACAATGCCGACTAAAGTACAAGAAGACTGACTCTTCTTACTGTCCATGTTTTGAGCCATTCCTGTGGCACTAGTTTTAGATTCCGATGCTTCACTTCAGGTTTACTGTATCCCATGGACCTTCTTATAGACGATGAAACACGGAATTTGCATCGGAATTATATACAAAAGGCACAATGCAGACCTAAGTACATGAAGACCGACTCTTCTTACTGACGATGATTTGAACCATTCCTGTGACACTAGTTATAGATTCCGATGCTTCACTTCATTTTTACTGTATCCCTTGGACATTCTTATTGACGATAAAACACAGAAATTGCATCGGAATTAAATACAAAAGGCACAATGCCGACTTAAGAAGACACTCTTCTATAGTCTATGTTATGAACCATTCCTGTGACACTAGTTATAGATTCCGATGCTTTACTTCAGGTTTACTGTATCCCTTCGACCTTCTTATTGACGATGAAACTCAGAAATTGCATCAGAATTAAATGCAAAAGTCACAATGCCGACTTAAGTACAAGAAGACTGACTCTTCTTACTGTCTATGATTTGAACCATTCCATTGACACTAGTTATAGATTCCGATGCTTCACTCCAGGTCTACTGTATCCCTTGGACCTTCTTATTGACGATGAAACACAGAAAATGCATCGGAATTAAATAGAAAAGGCACAATGCCGACTTAAGTACAAGAAGACTGACTCTTCTTACTGACTATGATTTGAACCATTCCTGTGACACTAGTTATAGATTCCGATGCTTCACTCCAGGTTTACTGTATCCCTTGGACCTTCTTATTGACGATGAAACAGAGAAATTGCATCGGAATTAAATAGAAAAGGCACTATGCCGACTTAAGTACAAGAAGACTGACTCTTCTAACTAACTATGTTTGAACCATTCCTGTGACACTAGTTATAGATTCCGATGCTTCACTTCAGGTGTACTGTATACCTTGGACGTTCTTATTGACGATGAAACACAGAAATTGCATCGTAATTAAATACAAAAGCCACAATGCCGACTTAAGTACAAGAAAACTTACTCTTCTTACTGTCTATGATATGAACGATTCCTGTGACACTAGTTATAGATTCCGATGCTTCACTTCAGGTTTACTGTATCCCTGTGACCTGCTTATTGAAGATGAAACACAGAGATTGCATCGGAATGAAATAGATAAGGCACAATGCTGTCTTAAGTACAAGAAAACTGACTCTTCTTACTCTCTATGTTTGAATCATTCCTGTGACACTAGTTATAGATTCCGATGCTTCACTTAAGGTTTACTGTATCCCACTGTCCTTCTTATTGACGGTGAAACACAGAAATTGCATCGGAATTAAATACGAAAGGCACAATGCCGACTTTAGTGCAAGAAGACTGACTCTTCTTACTGACTATGTTTTGAACCATTCCTGTGACACTAGTTATAGATTGCGATGCTTCACTTCAGGTTTACTGTATCCCTGTGACCTTCTTTATGACGATGAAACACAGAGATTGTATCGGAACTAAATAGAAAAGGCACAATGCTGACTAAAGTACAAGAAGACTGACTCTTCTTACTGTCCATGTTTTGAGCCATTCCTGTGGCACTAGTTTTAGATTCCGATGCTTCAGGTTTACTGTATCCCTTGGACCTTCTTATTGACGATGAAACACAGAAATTGCATCGGAATTAAATAGAAAAGGCACAATGCCGACATAAGAACAAGAAGACTGACTCTTCTTACTGACTATGTTTTGAACCATTCCTGTGACACTAGTTATAGATTCCGATGCTTCACTTCAGGTTTACTGTATCCCTTTGACCTTCTTATTGACGATGAAACTCAGAAATTGCATCGGAATTAAATACAAAAGGCACAATGCAGACTTAAGTACAAGAAGACTGACTCTTCTTACTGTCTATGAATTGAACCATTCCATTGACACTAGTTATAGCTTCCGATGCTTCACTCCAGGTCTACTGTATCCCTTGGACCTTCTTATTGACGATGAAACACAGAAAATGCATCGGAATTAAATAGAAAAGGCACAATGCCGACTTAAGTACAAGAAGACTGACTCTTCTTACTGACTATGTTTTGAACCATTCCTGTGACACTAGTTATAGATTCCGATGATTCACTTCCGGTTTACTGTATCCCTCTGACCTTCTTATTGACGATGAAACACAGAAATTACATCGGAATGAAATAGAAAATGCACAATGCCGACTTAAGTACAAAAAGACTGACTCTTTTTACTGTCTATGTTTTGAACCATTCCTGTGACACTAGTTATAGATTCCGATGCTTCACTCCAGGTCTACTGTATCCCTTGGACCTTCTTATTGACGATGAAACACAGAAATTGCATCGGAATTAAATAGAAAAGGCACTATGCCGACTTAAGTCCAAGAAGACTGACTCTTCTAACTGACTATGTTTGAACCATTCCTGTGACACTAGTTATAGATTCCGATGCTTCACTTCAGGTTTACTGTATACCTTGGACGTTCTTATTGACGATGAAACACAGAAATTGCATCGGAATTAAATACAAAAGGCACAATGCCGACTTAAGTACAAGAAGACTGACCCTTCCCACTGTCTATGTTTTGTACCATTACTGTGACACTAGTTTTGGATTCCGATGCTTCACTTCAGGTTTACTGTATCCCTCTGACCTTCTTATTGACAATGAAACACAGAAATTGCATCGGAATTAAATACAAAAGGCACAATGCCGACATAAGTACAAGAAGATTGACTCTTCCCACTGTCTATGCTTTGAACCATTCCTGTGACACTAGTTATAGATTCCGATGCTTCACTTCAGGTTTACTGTTTCCCTCTGACTTTATTGCCGATGAAACACAGAAATTGCATCGGAAAAAAATACAAAAGGCACAATGCCGTCTTAAGGACAAGAAGACTGACTTTTCTTACTGACTATGTTTTGAACCATTCCTGTGACTCTAGTTATAGAATCCGATGCTTCACTTCAGGTTTACTGTATCCCTCTGACCTTCTTATTGACGATGAAACACAGAAATTGCATCGGAATTAAATACAAAAGCCACAATGCCGACTTAAGTACAAGAAAACTTACTCTTCTTACTGTCTATGATTTGAACGATTCCTGTGACACTAGTTATAGATTCCGATGCTTCACTTCAGGTTTACTGTTTCCCTTGGACCTTCTTATTGACGACGAAACACAGAAATTGCATCGGAATTAAATACAAAAGGCACAATGCCGACTTAAGTACAAGAGGACTGACTCTTACTACTGTCTATGCTTTGAACCAATTCTGTGACACTAGTTATAGAGTCCGATGCGTCACTTCGGGTTCACTGTATCCCTTGGAACTTCTTATTGACGATGAAACACAGAAATTGCATCGCAATTAAATACAAAAGGGACAATGCCGACTGAAGCACCCGAAGACTGACTCTTCTTACTGACTATGTCTTGAACCATTCCTGTGACACTAGTTATAGATTCCGATGCTTCACTTCAGGTTTACTGTATCCCTCTGACCTTCTTATTGACGATGAAACACAGAAATTGCTTCGGAATTGAATACAAAAGGACAATGCCGACTTAAATACCCGAAGACTGACTCTTCTTACTGTCAATGTTTGAACCATTCCTGTGACACTAGTTATAGATTCCGATGCTTCACTTCAGGTTTACTGTATCCCTCAGACCTTCTTATTGACGGTGAAACACAGAAATTGCATCGGAATTAAATACGAAAGGCACAATGCCGACTTAAGTACAAGAAGACTGACTCTTCTTACTGACTATGTTTGAATCATTCCTGTGACACTAGTTATAGATTCCGATGCTTTACTTCAGGTTTACTGTATACCTTGGACCTTCTTATTGACGATGAAACACAGAAAATGCATCGGAATTAAATACAAAAGGCACAATGCCGACTTAAGTACAAGAAGACTGACTCTTCTTACTGTCTATGTTTTGACCCATTCCATTGACACTAGTTATGGATTCCGATGCTTCACTCCAGGTTCACTGTATCCCTTGTACCTTGTTATTGACGATGAAACACAGAAATTGCATCGGAATTAAGTAGAAAAAGCACAATGCCGAATTAAGTACAAGAAGACCGACTCTTCTTACTCACTATGTTTTGAACCATTTCTGTGACACTAGTTATAGAGTTTGATGCTGCACTTCAGGTTTACTGTATCCCTTGGACCTTCTTATTGACGATGAAACACAGAAATTGCATCGGAACTAAATACAAAATGCACAATGCCGACTTAAGTACAAGAAGACTGACTCTTCTTACTGACTATGTTTTGAACCATTCCTGTGACACTAGTTATAGATTCCGATGCTTCACTTCAGGTTTACAGTTTCCCTTAGACCTTTGTATTGCCGATGAAACACAGAAATTGCATCGGAACTAAATACAAAAGGCACAATGACGACTTAAGTACAAGAAGACTGACTCTTCTTACTGACTATGTTTTGAACCATTCCTGTGACACTAGTTATAGATTCCGATGCTTCACTTCAGGTTTACTGTATCCCTCTGACCTTCTTATTGACGATGAAACACAGAAATTGCATCGGCATTAAATAGAAAAGGCACAATGACGACTTAAGTACAAGAAGACTGACTCTTCTTACTGTCGATGCATTGTACCATTCTTGTGACACTAGTTATAGATTCCGATGCTTCACTCCAGGTTTACTGTATCCCTTGGACCTTCTTATTGACGATGAAACACAGAAATTGCATCGGAACTAAATACAAAATGCACAATGCCGACTTAAGTACAAGAAGACTGACTCTTCTTACTGTTTTTAGTTTGAACCATTCCTTTGACACTAGTTATAGATTCCGATGGTTCACTTCAGATTTACTGTATCCCTCTGACCTTCTTATTGACGATGAAACACAGAAATTGCATCGGAATTAAATACAAAAGGCATAATGCCGACTTAAGTACTAGAAGACTGACTCTTCTTACTGTCTATGTTTTGACCCATTCCATTGACACTAGTTATGGATTCCGATGCTTCACTCCAGGTTCACTGTATCCCTTGTACCTTGTTATTGACGATGAAACACAGAAATTGCATCGGAATTTAGTAGAAAAAGCACAATGCCGAATTAAGTACAAGAAGACCGACTCTTCTTACTGACTATGTTTTGAACCATTTCTGTGACACTAGTTATAGAGTCTGATGCTGCACTTCAGGTTTACTGTATCCCTTGGACCTTCTTATTGACGATGAAACACAGAAATTGCATCGGAACTAAAAACAAAATGCACAATGCCGACTTAAGTACAAGAAGACTGACTCTTCTTACTGACTATGTTTTGAACCATTCCTGTGACACTAGTTAAAGATTCCGATGCTTCACTTCAGGTTTACAGTTTCCCTTAGACCTTTGTATTGCCGATGAAACACAGAAATTGCATCGGAACTAAATACAAAAGGCACAATGACGACTTAAGTACAAGAAGACTGACTCTTCTTACTGACTATGTTTTGAACCATTCCTGTGACACTAGTTATAGATTCCGATGCTTCACTTCAGGTTTACTGTATCCCTCTGACCTTCTTATTGACGATGAAACACAGAAATTGCATCGGCATTAAATAGAAAAGGCACAATGACGACTTAAGTACAAGAAGACTGACTCTTCTTACTGTCGATGCATTGTACCATTCTTGTGACACTAGTTATAGATTCCGATGCTTCACTCCAGGTTTACTGTATCCCTTGGACCTTCTTATTGACGATGAAACACAGAAATTGCATCGGAATTAAATAGAAAATGCACAATGCCGACTTAAGTACAAGAAGACTGACTCTTCTTACTGTTTTTAGTTTGAACCATTCCTTTGACACTAGTTATAGATTCCGATGCTTCACTTCAGATTTACTGTATCCCTCTGACCTTCTTATTGACGATGAAAGACAGAAATTGCATCGGAATTAAATACAAAACTCACAATGCCGACTTAAGTACAAGCAGACTGACTCTTCTTACTATGTTTTGAACCATTCCTGTTACACTAGTTATAGATTCCGATGCTTCACTTTAGGTTTACTGTATACCTTGGACCTTCTTAGTGACGATGAAACACAGAAATTGCATCGGAATTAAATACAAAAGGCCCAATGCCGACTGAAGTACAGGAAGACTGACTCTTCCTACTGCCTATGTTTTGAACCATTCCTGCGACACTAGTTTTGGATTCCGATGCTTCACTTCAGGTTTACTGTATCATTCATACCTTCTAATTGACAATGAAACACAGAAATTGCATCGGAAATAAGTACAAAAGGCACAATGCCGACTTAAGTACAAGAAGACTGACTCTTCCTTCTGTCTATGTTTTGAACCATTCCTGTGACACTAGTTATAAATTCCGATGCTTCACTTCAAGTCTACTGTATCCCTCTGACCTTATTGCCGATGAAACACAGAAATTGCATCGGAATTAAATACAAAAGGCACAATGGCGACTTAAGGAAAAGAAGACTGTCACTTCTAACTGACTATGTTTTGAACCATTCCTGTGACACTAGTTATAGATTCCGATGCTTCACTTCAGGTTTACTGTATCCCTCTGACCGTCTTATTGACGATGAAACACAGAAATTGCATCGGAATTAAATACAAAAGGGACAATGCCGACTTAAGTACCCGAAGACTGACTCTTCTTACTGTCTATGTTTGAACCATTCCTGTGACACTAGTTATAGATTCCGATGCTTCACTTCAGGTTTACTGTATACCTTGGACCTTCTTATTGACGATGAAACACAGAAAATGCATCGGAATTAAATACAAAAGGCACAATGCCGACTTAAGTACAAGAAGGCTGATTCTTCCTACTGTCTATGTTTTGAACCATTCCTGTGACACTAGTTGTAGATTCCGATGCTTCACTTCAGGTTTACTGTATCCCTCTGACCTTCTTATTGACGATGAAACACAGAAATTGCATCGGAATTAAATACAAAAGGCACAATGTCGACTTAAGTACAAGAAGACTGACTCTTCTTACTGTCTAAGATTTTAACCATTCCTGTGACACTAGTTATAGATTCCGATGCTTCACTCCAGGTTTACTGTATCCCTTGGACCTTCTTATTCACGATGAAACACAGAAATTGCATCGGAACTAAATACAAAAGGCACAATGCCGACTTAAGTACAATAAGACGTACTCCTCCTACTGTCTATGTTTAGAACCATTCCTGTGACACTAGTTATAGATTCCGATACTTTACTTCAGGTTTACTGTAACCCTTCTGACCTTATTGCCGATGAAACACAGAAATTGCATCGGAATTAAATACAAAAGGCACAATGACGACTTAAGGAAAAGAAGACTGTCTCTTCCAATTGACTATGTTTTGAACCATTCCTGTGACACTAGTTATAGATTGCGATGCTTCACTTCAGGTTTACTGTTTCCCTTGGACCTTCTTATTGACGATGAAACACAGAAATTGCATCGGAATTAAAAACAAAAGGCACAATGCTGACTTAAGTACAAGAAGACTGATTCTTCCTACTGTCTATGTTTTGAACCATTTGTGTGACACTAGTTATAGAGTCCGATGCTGCACTTCAGGTTTACTGTATCCCTTGGACCTTCTTATTGACGATGAAACACAGAAATTGCATCGGAATTAAATACAAAAGGCACAATGCCGACTTAAGTACAAGAAGACTGACTCTTCTTACTGTCTATGTTTGAAGCATTCCTGTGACACTAGTTATAGATTCCTATGCTACACTTCCGGTTTACTGTATCCCTCTGACATTCTTATTGACGGTGAAACACAGAAATTGCATCGGAATTAAATACGAAAGGCACAATGCCGACTTAAGTACAAGAAGACTGACTCTTCTTACTGACTCTGCTTTGAACCATTCCTGTGACACTAGTTATAGTTTCCGATGCTTCACTTCAGGTTTACTGTATCCCTTGGACCTTCTTATTGACGATGAAACACAGAAATTGCATCGGGATTAAATAGAAAAGGCACAATGACGACTTAAGTACAAGAAGACTGACTCTTCTTACTGTCTATGTATTCTACCATTCTTGTGACACTAGTTATAGATTCCGATGCTTCACTCCAGGTTTACTGTATCCCTAGGACCTTCTTATTGACGATGAAACACAGAAATTTCATCGGAATTAAATAGAAAAGGCACAATGCCGACTTAAGTACAAGAAGACTGACTCTTCTTACTGCCCCTGTGTGAACCATTCCTGTGACACTAGTTATAGATTCCGATGCTTTACTTCAGGTTTACTGTATCCCTCTGACATTCTTATTGACGGTGAAACACAGAAATTGCATCGGAATTAAATACGAAAGGCACAATGCCGACTTAAGGACAAGAAGACTGACTCTTCTCACTGTCTCTGTTTTGAACCATTCCTGTGACACTAGCAATAGATTCCGATGCTTCACTTCAGGTTTACTGTATCCCTCTGACCTTCATATTGACGATGAAACACAGAAATTGCATCGGAATTAAATACAAAATGCATAATGCCGACTTAAGTACTAGAAGACTGACTCTTCTTACTGTCTATGTTTTGACCCATTCCATTGACACTAGTTATGGATTCCGATGCTTCACTCCAGGTTCACTGTATCCCTTGTACCTTGTTATTGACGATGAAACACAGAAATTGCATCGGAATTAAGTAGAAAAAGCACAATGCCGAATTAAGTACAAGAAGACCGACTCTTCTTACTGACTATGTTTTGAACCATTTCTGTGACACTAGTTATAGAGTCTGATGCTGCACTTCAGGTTTACTGTATCCCTTGGACCTTCTTATTGACGATGAAACACAGAAATTGCATCGGAACTAAATACAAAATGCACAATGCCGACTTAAGTACAAGAAGACTGACTCTTCTTACTGACTATGTTTTGAACCATTCCTGTGACACTAGTTATAGATTCCGATGCTTCACTTCAGGTTTAGAGTTTCCCTTAGACCTTTGTATTGCCGATGAAACACAGAAATTGCATCGGAACTAAATACAAAAGGCACAATGACGACTTAAGTACAAGAAGACTGACTCCTCTTACTGACTATGTTTTGAACCATTCCTGTGACACTAGTTATAGATTCCGATGCTTCACTTCAGGTTTACTGTATCCCTCTGACCTTCTTATTGACGATGAAACACAGAAATTGCATCGGCATAAATAGAAAAGGCACAATGACGACTTAAGTACAAGAAGACTGACTCTTCTTACTGTCGATGCATTGTACCATTCTTGTGACACTAGTTATTGATTCCGATGCTTCACTCCAGGTTTACTGTATCCCTTGGACCTTCTTATTGACGATGAAACACAGAAATTGCATCGGAATTAAATAGAAAATGCACAATGCCGACTTAAGTACAAGAAGACTGACTCTTCTTACTGTTTTTAGTTTGAACCATTCCTTTGACACTAGTTATAGATTCCGATGCTTCACTTCAGATTTACTGTATCCCTCTGACCTTCTTATTGACGATGAAACACAGAAATTGCATCGGAATTAAATACAAAAGGCACAATGCCGACTTAAGTACAAGCAGACTTACTCTTCTTACTATGTTTTGAACCATTCCTGTTACACTAGTTATAGATTCCGATGCTTCACTTTAGGTTTACTGTATACCTTGGACCTTCTTAGTGACGATGAAACACAAAATTGCATCGGAATTAAATACAAAAGGCACAATGCCGACTGAAGTACAAGAAGACTGACTCTTCCTACTGCCTATGTTTTGAACCATTCCTGCGACACTAGTTTTGGATTCCGATGCTTCACTTCAGGTTTACTGTATCATTCATATCTTCTAATTGACAATGAAACACAGAAATTGCATCGGAAATAAGTACAAAAGGCACAATGCCGACTTAAGTACAAGAAGACTGCCTCTTCCTTCTGTCTATGTTTTGAACCATTCCTGTGACACTAGTTATAAATTCCGATGCTTCACTTCAAGTCTACTGTATCCCTCTGACCTTATTGCCGATGAAACACAGAAATTGCATCGGAATTAAATACAAAAGGCACAATGGCGACTTAAGGAAAAGAAGACTGTCTCTTCTAACTGACTATGTTTTGAACCATTCCTGTGACTCTAGTTATAGATTCCGATGCTTCACTTTAGGTTTACTGTATCCCTCTGACCGTCTTATTGACGATGAAACACAGAAATTGCATCGGAATTAAATACAAAAGGGACAATGACGACTTAAGTACCCGAAGACTGACTCATCTTACTGTCTATGTTTGAACCATTCCTGTGACACTAGTTATAGATTCCGATGCTTCACTTCAGGTTTACTGTATACCTTGGACCTTCTTATTGACGATGAAACACAGAAAATGCATCGGAATTAAATACAAAAAGCACAATGCCGACTTAAGTACAAGAAGGCTGATTCTTCCTACTGTCTATGTTTTGAACCATTCCTGTGACACTAGTTGTAGATTCCGATGCTTCACTTCAGGTTTACTGTATCCCTCTGACCTTCTTATTGACGATGAAACACAGAAATTGCATCGGAATTAAATACAAAAGGCACAATGTCGACTTAAGTACAAGAAGACCGACTCTTCTTACTGTCTATGATTTTAACCATTCCTGTGACACTAGTTATAGATTCCGATGCTTCACTCCAGGTTTACTGTATCCCTTGGACATTCTTATTGACGATGAAACACAGAAATTGCATCGGAACTAAATACAAAAGGCACAATGCCGACTTAAGTACAAGAAGACGGACTCCTCCTACTGTCTATGTTTAGAACCATTCCTGTGACACTAGTTATGGATTCCGATGCTTTACTTCAGGTTCACTGTAACCCTTCTGACCTTATTGCCGATGTAACACAGAAATTGCATCGGAATTAAATACAAAAGGCACAATGGCGACTTAAGGAAAAGAAGACTGTCTCTTCTAACTGACTATGTTTTGAACCATTCCTGTGACACTAGTTATAGATTGCGATGCTTCACTTCAGGTTTACTGTTTCCCTTGGACCTTCTTATTGACGATGAAACACAGAAATTGCATCGGAATTAAAAACAAAAGGCACAATGCTGACTTAAGTACAAGAAGACTGATTCTTCCTACTGTCTATGTTTTGAACCATTTCTGTGACACTAGTTATAGAGTCCGATGCTGCACTTCAGGTTTACTGTATCCCTTGGACCTTCTTATTGACGATGAAACACAGAAATTGCATCGGAATTAAATACAAAAGGCTCAATGCCGACTTAAAGACAATAAGACTGACTCTTCTTACTGTCTACGCTTTGAACCATTACTGTGACACTAGTTATAGATTCCGATGCTTCACTCCAGGTTTACTGTATCCCTTGGACCTTCTTAGTGACGATGAAACACAGAAATTGCATCGGAATTAAATACAAAAGGCACAATGCCGACTTAAGTACAAGAAGACTGACTCTTCTTACTGTCTATGTTTGAAGCATTCCTGTGACACTAGTTATAGATTCCGATGCTACACTTCCGGTTTACTGTATCCCTCTGACATTCTTATTGACGGTGAAACACAGAAATTGCATCGGAATTAAATACGAAAGGCACAATGCCGACTTAAGTGCAAGAAGACTGACTCTTCTTACTGACTCTGCTTTGAACCATTCCTGTGACACTAGTTATAGTTTCCGATGCTTCACTTCAGGTTTACTGTATCCCTTGGACCTTCTTATTGACGATGAAACACAGAAATTGCATCGGGATTAAATAGAAAAGGCACAATGACGACTTAAGTACAAGAAGACTGACTCTTCTTACTGTCTATGTATTCTACCATTCTTGTGACACTAGTTATAGATTCCGATGCTCCACTCCAGGTTTACTGTATCCCTAGGACCTTCTTATTGACGATGAAACACAGAAATTTCATCGGAATTAAATAGAAAAGGCACAATGCCGACTTAAGTACAAGAAGACTGAGTCTTCTTACTGATTATAGTTTGAACCATTCCTGTGACACTAGTTATAGATTCCGATGCTTTACTTCAGGTTTACTGTGTACCTTGGACCTTCTTATTGAGGATGAAACACAGAAATTGCATCGCAATTAAATACAAAGCCACAATGCCGACTTAAATACAAGAAGACTGACTCTTCTTACTGTCTATGTTTTTAACCATTCCTGTGACACTAGTTATTGATTCCGATGTTTCACTCCAGGTTTACTGTATCCCTTGGTCCTTCTTATTGACGATGAAACACACAAATTGCATCGGAATTAAATACAAAAGGCACAATGCCGACTTAAGTACAAGAAGACTGACTCTTCTTACTGAGTATGTTTGAACCATTCCTGTGACACTAGTTATAGATTCCGATGCATCACTTCAGGTTAACTGTATCCCTCTGACCTTCTTATTGACAATGAAACACAGAAATTGCATCGGAATTAAATACAAAAGGGACAATGCCGACATAGGTACAAGAAGACTGACTCTTCTTACAGACTATGTTTTGAACCATTCCTGTGGCACTAGTTATAGATTCCGATGCTTCACTTCAGGTTTACTGTATCCCTGTGACCTTCTTATTGACGATGAAACACAGAAATTGCATCGGTATTAAATGGAAAAGGCACAATGCCGACTTAAGTACAAGAAGACTGACTCTTCTTACTGTCTATGTTTTGAACCATTACTGTGACACTAGTTGTAGATTCCGATGCTTCACTCCAGGTTTACTGTATCCCTTGGACCTTCTTATTGACGATGAAACACAGAAATTGCATCGGAATTAAATACAAAAGGCACAATGCCGACTTAAGTACAAGAAGACTGACTCTTCTTGCTGTCTATGTTTGAACCATTCCTGTGACACCAGTTATAGATTCCGATGATTCACTTCCGGTTTACTGTATCCCTCTGACCTTCTGATTGACGGTGAAACACAGAAATTGCATCGGAATTAAATACGAAAGGTACTATGCAGACTTAAGTACAAGAAGACTGACACTTCTTACTGAGTATGTTTTGAACCATTCCTGTGGCACTAGTTATAGATTCCGATGCTTCACTTCAGGTTTACTGTATCCCTTGGACATTCTTATTGACGATCAAACACAGAAATTGCATCGCGTTAAATATAAAAGGCACAATGACGACTTAAGTACAAGAAGACTGACTCTTCTTACTGTCTATGTATTGTACCATTCTTGTGACACTAGTTATAGATTCCGATTCTTAATCTAGGGTTACTATATCCCATGGACCTTCTTATTGACGATGAAACACAGAAATTGCATCGGAATTAAATAGAAAAGGCACAATGCCGACTTAAGTACAAGAAGACTGACTCTTCTTACTGATTATAGTTTGAACCATTCCTGTGACACTAGTTATAGATTCCGATACTTTACTTCAGGTTTACTGTATCCCTCTGACCTTGTTATTGACGATGAAACACAGAAATTGCATCGGAATTAAATACAAAAGGGACAATGCCGACTTAAGTTCAAGAAGACTGACTCTTCTTACTGACTATGTTTTGAACCATTCCTGTGGCACTAGTTTTAGATTCCGATGCTTCACTTCAGGTTTACTGTTTCCCTTGGACCTACTTATTGACGATGAAACACTGAGATTACATCGGAATTAAATAGAAAAGGCACAATGCCGACTTAAGTACAAGAAGACTGACACTTCTTACTGACTATGTTTTGAACCATTCCTGTGGCACTAGTTTTAGATTCCGATGCTTCACTTCAGGTTTACTGTTTCCCGTGGACCTTCTTATTGACGAAGAGACACAGAGATTGCATCGGAATTAAATAGAAAAGGCACATGCCGACTTAAGTACAAGAAGACTGACTCTTCTTACCGTCTATGTTTTGAACCATTCCTGTGGCACTTGTTGTAGATTTCGATGCTTCACTTCAGGTTTACTGTATCCCACTGTCCTTCTTATTGACGGTGAAACACAGAAATTGCATCGGAATTAAATACGAAAGGCACAATGCCGACATAAGTGTAAGAAGACTGACTCTTCTTACTGACTATGTTTTGAACCATTCCTGTGACTCTAGTTATAGATTCCGATGCTTCACTTCAGGTTTACTGTATCCCTGTGACCTTCTTATTGACGATGAAACACAGAGATTGCATCGGAATTAAATAGAAAAGGCACAATGCCGAGTTAAGTACAAGAAGACTGACTCTTCTTACTGTCTGTGTTGTGAACCATTCCTGTGGCACTAGTTTTAGATTCCGATGCTTCACTTCAGGTTTACTGTTTCTCTTGGACCTTCTTATTGACGATGAAACACAGAAATTGCATCGGTATTAAATAGTAAAGGCACAATGCCGACTTAAGTACAAGAAGACTGACTCTACCTACTGTCTATGTTTTGAACCATTTCTGTGACACTATTTATAGAGTCCGATGCTTCACTTCAGGTTTACTGTATCCCTTGGACCTTCTTATTGACGATGAATCACAGAAATTGCATCGGAATTAAATACAAAAAACACAATGCCGACTAAAGTACAAGATGAGTGACTCTTCTTACTGTCTATATTTTGAACCAATCCAGTGACACTAGTTATAGATTCCGATGCTTCACTTCAGGTTAACTGTATTCCTTGGACCTTCTTATTGACGATTAAAACACACAGAAATTGCATCGGAATTAAATACAAAAGGCACTATGTCGACTTAAGTACAAGAACACTGACTCTTCTTAATGTCTATGTTTGAACCATTACTGTGACACTAGTTATAGATTCCGATGCTTCACTCCAGGTTTACTGTATCCCTTGGACCTTCTTATTGACGATGAAACACAGAAATTGCATCGGAATTAAATACAAAAGGCACAATGCCGACTTAAGTACAAGAAGACTGACTCTTCTTACTGTCTATGTTTGAACCATTCCTGTGACCCTAGTTATAGATTCCGATGCTTCACTTCAGGTTTACTGTATCCCTCTGACCTTCTTATTGACGGTGAAACACAGAAATTGCATCGGAATTAAATACGAAAGGCACAATGCCGACTTAAGTACAAGAAGACTGACTCTTCTTACTGACTATGTTTGAACCATTCCTGTGACACTAGTTATAGATTCCGATACTTTACTTCAGGTTTACTGTGTACCTTGGACCTTCGTATTGACGATGAAACACGGAAAATGCATCGGAATTAAATACAAAAGGCACAATGCCGACTTAAGTACAAGAAACCTGATTCTTCCTACTGTCTATGTTTTGAACCATTCCTGTGACACTAGTTGTGGATTCCGATGCTTCACTTCAGGTTTACTGTATCCCTCTGACCTTCTTATTGACGATGAAACACAGAAATTACATCGGAATTACATATAAAAGGCACAATGACGACTTAAGGACAAGAAGACTGACTCTTCTTACTGACTCTGTTTTGAACCATTCCTGTGACACTAGCAATAGATTCCGATGCTTCACTTCAGGTTTACTATATCCCTCTGACCTCCTTATTGACGATGAAACACAGAAATTGCATCGGAATTAAATACAAAAGGCATAATGCCGACTTAAGTACAAGAAGACTGATTCTTCTTACTGTCTATGTTTTGACCCATTCCTTTGACACTAGTTATGGATTCCGATGCTTCACTCCAGGTTCCCTGTATCCCTTGGACCTTGTTCTTGACGATAAAACACAGAAATTGCTTTTGAATTAAATAGAAAAGGCACAATGCCGACTTAAGTACAAGAAGACTGACTCTTCTTACTGCCCCTGTGTGAACCATTCCTGTGACACTAGTTATAGATTCCGCTACTACACTTGAGGTTTACTGTATACCTTGGACGTTGTTATTGACGATGAAACACAGAAATTGTATCGGAATTAAATGCAAAAGGAACAATGCCGACTTAAGTACAAGAAGACTGACTCTTCCTACTGTCTATGTTTTGAACCATTCCTCCGACACTAGTTTTGGATTCAGATGCTTCACTTCAGGTTTACTGTGTCACTCTGACCTTCTAATTGTCAATGAAACACAGAAATTGCATCGGAAATAAGTACAAAAGGCACAATGCCGACTTAAGTACAAGAAGACTGACTGTTCCTACTGTCTATGTTTTGAACCATTCCTGTGACAGTAGTTATAGATTCCGATGCTTCACTTCATGTTTACTGTATCCCTCTGACCTTATTGCCGATGAAACACAGAAATTGCATCAGAATTAAATACAAAAGGCACAATGCCGACTTAAGGGTAAGAAGACTGACTCTTCTTACTGACTGTGTTTTGAACCATTCCTGTGACTCTAGTTATAGATTCCGATGCTTCACTTCAGGTTTACTGTATCCCTCTGACCTTTTTATTGACGATGAAACACACAAATTGCATCGCAATAAATACAAAAGCCACAATGCTGACTTAAATACAAGAAGACTGACTCTTCTTACTGTCTATGTTTTGAACCATTCCTGTGACACTAGTTATTGATTCCGATGCTTCACTCCAGGTTTCCTGTATCCCTTGGACCTTCTTATTAACGATGAAACACAGAAATTGCATCAGAAATAAATACAAAAGGCACAATGCCGACTTAAGTACAAGAAGACTGACTCTTCTTACTGACTATGTTTTGAACCATTCCTGTGACACTAGTTATAGATTCCGATGCTTTACTTCAGGTTTACTGTATCCCTCTGACGTTCTTATTGACGGTGAAAAACAGAAATTGCATCGGAATTAAATTCAAAAGGGACAATGTCGACTTAAGTACCCGAAGACTGACTCTTCTTACTGTCTTTGTTTGAACCATTCCTGTGACCCTAGTTATAGATTCCGATGCTTCACTTCAGGTTTACTGTATCCCTCTGACCTTCTTATTGACGGTGAAACACAGAAATTTCATCGGAATTAAATACGAAAGGCACAATGCCGACTTAAGTACAAGAAGACTGACTCTTCTTACTGACTATGTTTGACCATTCCTGTGACACTAGTTATAGATTCCGATGCTTTACTTCAGGTTTTCTGTATACCTTGGACCTTCTTATTGACGATGAAACACAGAAAATGCATCGGAATTAAATAGAAAAGGCACAATGCCGACTTAAGTACAAGAAGACTGACTCTTCTTACTGCCTATGTTTTGAACCATTCCTGTGACACTAGTTATAGATTCCGATGCTACACTTCAGGTTTACTGTATACCTTGGAAGTTCTTATTGACGATGAAACACAGAAATTGCATCGGAATTAAATACAAAAGGCACAATGGCGACTTAAGGACAAGAAGAGTGTCTCTTCTTACTGACTATGTTTTGAACCACTCCTGTGACACTAGTTATAGATTGCGATGCTTCACTTCAGGTTTACTGTTTCCCTTGGACCTTCTTATTGACGATGGAACACAGAAATTGCATCGGAATTAAAAACAAAAGTCACAATGCCGACTTAAGTACAAGAAGACTGACTCTTCCTACTGTCTATGTTTTGAACCATTTCTGTGACACTAGTTATAGAGTCCGATGCTGCACTTCAGGTTTACTGTATCCCTTGGACCTTCTTATTGACGATGAAACACAGAAATTGCATCGGAATTAAATACAAAAGGCACAATGCCGACTTAAGTACAAGAAGACTGACTCCTCCTACTGTCTATGTTTAGAACCATTCCTGTGACACTAGTTATAGATTCCGATGCTTCACTTCAGGTTTACTGTATCCCTCTGACCTTATTGCCAAAGATACACAGAAATTGCATCGGAATTAAATACAAAAGGCACAATGGCGATTTAAGGAAAAGTAGACTGTCTCTTCTAACTGACTATGTTTTGAGCCATTCCTGTGACACTAGTTATAGATTGCGGTGCTTCACTTCAGGTTTACTGTTTCCCTTGGACCTTCTTATTGACGATGAAACACAGAAATTGCATCGGAATTAAAAACAAAAGGCACAATGCCGACTTAAGTACAACAAGACTGACTCTTCCTACTGTCTATGTTTTGAACCATTTCTGTGACACTAGTTATAGAGTCCGATGCTGCACTTCAGGTTTACTGTATCCCTTGGACCTTCTTATTGACGATGAAACACAGAAATTGCATTAGAATTAAATACAAATTGCACAATGCCGACTTAAAGACAAGAAGACTGACTCTTCTTACTGTCTATGCTTTGAACCATTACTGTGACACTAATTATAGATTCCGATGCTTCACTGCAGGTTTACTGTATCCCTTGGACCTTCTTATTGACGATGAAACACAGAAATTGCATCGGAATTAAATACAAAAGGCACAATGCCGACTTAAGTACAAGAAGACTGACTCTTCTTACTGTCTATGTTTGAACCATTCCTGTGACACTAGTTATAGATTCCGATGCTACACTTCCGGTTTACTGTATCCCTCTGACCTTCTTATTGACGGTGAAACACAGAAATTGCATCGGAATTAAATACAAAAGGCACAATGCCGACTTAAGTACAAGAAGACTGACGCTTCTTACTGTCTATGTTTGAACCATTCCTGTGACACTAGTTATAGATTCCGATGCTACACTTCCGGTTTACTGTATCCCTCTGACCTTCTTATTGACGGTGAAACACAGAAATTGCATCGGAATTAAATACGAAAGGCACAATGCCGGCTTAAGTACAAGAAGACTGACTCTTCTTACTGACTATGTTTTGAACCATTCCTGTGACTCTAGTAATAGATTCCGATGCCTCACTTCAGGTTTACTGTATCCCTCTAATCTTTTTATTGACGATGAAACACACAAATTGCATCGCAATAAATACTAAAAGCCACAATGCTGACTTCAATACAAGAAGACTGACACTTCTTACTGTCTATGTTTTGAACCATTCCTGCGACACTAGTTATTGATTCCGATGCTTCACTCCAGGTTTCCTGTATCCCTTGGACCTTCTTATTAACGATGAAACACAGAAATTGCATCGGAATTAAATACAAAAGGCACAATGCCGACTTAAGTACAAGAAGACTGACTCTTCGTACTGACTATGTTTTGAACCATTCCTGTGACACTAGTTATAGATTCCGATGCTTTACTTCAGGTTTACTGTATCCCTCTGACCTTCTTATTGACGATGAAAAACAGAAATTGCATCGGAATTAAATACAAAAGGGACAATGTCGACTTAAGTACCCGAAGACTGACTCTTCTTACTGTCTTTGTTTGAACCATTCCTGTGACCCTAGTTATAGATTCCGATGCTTCACTTCAGGTTTACTGTATCCCTCTGACCTTCTTATTGACGGTGAAACACAGAAATTTCATCGGAATTAAATACGAAAGGCACAATGCCGACTTAAGTACAAGAAGACTGACTCTTCTTACTGACTATGTTTGAACCATTCCTGTGACACTAGTTATAGATTCCGATGCTTTACTTCAGGTTTTCTGTATACCTTGGACCTTCTTATTGACGATGAAACACAGAAAATGCATCGGAATTAAATAGAGAAGGCACAATGCCGACTTAAGTACAAGAAGACTGACTCTTCTTAATGCCTATGTTTTGAACCATTCCTGTGACACTAGTTATAGATTCCGATGCTACACTTCAGGTTTACTGTATACCTTGGAAGTTCTTATTGCCGATGAAACACAGAAATTGCATCGGAATTAAATACATAAGGCACAATGGCGACTTAAGGACAAGAAGAGTGTCTCTTCTTACTGACTATGTTTTGAACCATTCCTGTGACACTAGTTATAGATTGCGATGCTTCACTTCAGGTTTACTGTTTCCCTTGGACCTTCTTATTGACGATGGAACACCGAAATTGCATCGGAATTAAAAACAAAAGTCACAATGCCGACTTAAGTACAAGAAGACTGACTCTTCATACTGTCTATGTTTTGAACCATTTCTGTGACACTAGTTATAGAGTCCGATGCTGCACTTCAGGTTTACTGTATCCGTTGGACCTTCTTATTGACGATGAAACACAGAAATTGCATCGGAATTAAATACAAAAGGCACAATGCCGACTTAAGTACAAGAAGACTGACTCCTCCTACTGTCAATGTTTAGAACCATTCCTGTGACACTAGTTATAGATTCCGATGCTTCACTTCAGGTTTACTGTATCCCTCTGACCTTATTGCCAAAGATACACAGAAATTGCATCGGAATTAAATACAAAAGGCACAATGGCGATTTAAGGAAAAGAAGACTGTCTCTTCTAACTGACTATGTTTTGAGCCATTCCTGTGACACTAGTTATAGATTGCGATGCTTCACTTCAGGTTTACTGTTTCCCTTGGACCTTCTTATTGACGATGAAACACAGAAATTGCATCGGAATTAAAAACAAAAGGTACAATGCCGACTTAAGTACAACAAGACTGACTCTTCCTACTGTCTATGTTTTGAACCATTTCTGTGACACTAGTTATAGAGTCCGATGCTGCACTTCAGGTTTACTGTATCCCTTGGACCTTCTTATTGACGATGAAACACAGAAATTGCATCAGAATTAAATACAAAATGCACAATGCCGACTTAAAGACAAGAAGACTGACTCTTCTTACTGTCTATGCTTTGAACCATTACTGTGACACTAATTATAGATTCCGATGCTTCACTGCAGGTTTACTGTATCCCTTGGACCTTCTTATTGACGATGAAACACAGAAAATGCATCGGAATTAAATAGAAAAGGCACAATGCCGACTTAAGTACAAGAAGACTGACTCTTCCTACTGTCTATGTTTTGAACCATTTCTGTGACACTAGTTATAGAGTCCGATGCTGCACTTCAGGTTTACTGTATCCCTCTGACCTTATTGCCGATGATACACAGAAATTGCATCAGAATTAAATACAAAAGGCACAATGGCGATTTAAGGAAAAGAAGACTGTCTCTTCTAACTGACTATGTTTTCAGCCATTCCTGCGACACTAGTTATAGATTGCGATGCTTCACTTCAGGTTTACTGTTTCCCTTGGACCTTCTTATTGACGATGAAACACAGAAATTGCATCGGAATTAAAAACAAAAGGCACAATGCCGACTTAAGTACAACAAGACTGACACTTCCTACTGTCTATGTTTTGAATCATTTCTGTGACACTAGTTATAGAGTCCGATGCTGCACTTCAGGTTTACTGTATCCCTTGGACCTTCTTATTGACGATGAAACACCGAAATTGCATCAGAATTAAATACAAAAGGCACAATGCCGACTTAAAGACAAGAAGACTGACTCTTCTTACTGTCTATGCTTTGAACCATTACTGTGACACTAGTTATAGATTCCGATGCTTCACTGCAGGTTTACTGTATCCCTTGGACCTTCTTATTGACGATGAAACACAGAAATTGCATCGGAATTAAATACAAAAGGCACAATGCCGACTTAAGTACAAGAAGACTGACTCTTCTTACTGTCTATGTTTGAACCATTCCTGTGACACTAGTTATAGATTCCGATGCTACACTTCCGGTTAACTGTATCCCTCTGACCTTCTTATTGACGGTGAAACACAGAAATGGCATCGGAATTAAATACAAAAGGCACAATTACGACTTAAGTACAAGAAGACTGACTCTTCTTACTGTCTATGTTTGCACCATTCCTGTGACACTAGTTATAGATTCCGATGCTTCACTTTAGGTTTACTGTATACCTTGGACCTTCTTAGTGACGAAGAAACACAGAAATTGCATCGGAATTTAATACAAAAGGCACAATGCCGACTGAAGTACAAGAAGACTGACTCTTCCTACTGTCTATGTTTTGAACCATTCCTGCGACTCTAGTTTTGGATTCCGATGCTTCACTTTAGGTTTACTGTATCACTCTGACCTTCTAATTGACAATGAAACTTAGAAATTGCATCGGAAATAAGTACAAAAGGCACAATGCCGACTTAAGTACAAGAAGACTAACTCTTCCTACTGTCTATGTTTTGAACCATTGCGGTGACACTAGTTATAGATTCCGATGCTTCACTTCAGGTTTACTGTATCCTTCTGACCTTATTGCCGATGAAACACAGAAATTGCATCGGAATTAAATACAAAAGGCACAATGGCGACTTAAATACAAGCAGACTGACTCTTCTTACTATGTTTTGAACCATTCCTGTGACACTAGTAATAGATTCCGATGCTTCACTTCAGGTTTACTGTTTCCCTTGGACCTTCTTATTGACGATGAAACACAGAAATTGCACCGGTATTAAATAGAAAAGGCACAATGCCGACTTAAGCACTAGAAGACTGACTCTTCCTTCTGTCTATGCTTTGAACCATTTCTGTGACACTATTTATAGAGTCCGATGCTTCACTTCAGGTTTACTGTATCCCTTGGACCTTCTTATTGACGATGAATCACAGAAATTGCATCGGAATTAAATACCAAAGGCACAATGCCGACTAAAGTACAAGATGACTGACTCTTCTTACTGTCTATGTTTGAACCATTCCTGTGACACCAGTTATAGATTCCGATGATTCACTTCCGGTTTACTGTATCCCTCTGACCTTCTTATTGACGGTGAAACACAGAAATTGCATCGGAATTAAATACGAAAGGCACAATGCCGACTTAACTACAAGAAGACTGACTCTTCTTACTGAGTATGTTTTGAACCATTCCTCTGACAGTAGTTATAGATTCCGATGCTTCACTTCAGGTTTACTGTATCCCTTGGACCTTCTTATTGACGATCAAACACAGAAATTGCATCGGGTTAAATATAAAAAGCACAATGACGACTTAAGTACAAGAAGACTGACTCTTCTTACTGTCTATGTATTGTACCATTCTTGTGACACTAGTTATAGATTCCGATTCTTCACTCTAGGTTTACTATATCCCTTGGACCTTCTTATTGACGATGAAACACAGAAATTGCATCGGAATTAAATAGAAAAGGCACAATGCCGACATAAGTACAAGAAGACTGACTCTTCTTACTGATTATAGTTTGAACCATTCCTGTGACACTAGTTATAGATTCCGATACTTTACTTCAGGTTTACTGTATCCCTCTGACTTTCTTATTGACGATGAAACACAGAAATTGCATTGGAATTAAATACAAAAGGCACAATGCCGAATTAAGTACAAGATGACTGACTCTTCTTACTGACTATGTTTTGAACCATTCATGTGGCACTAGTTTTAGATTCCGATGCTTCACTTCAGGTTTACTGTTTCCCTTGGACCTACTTATTGACGATGAAACACAGAGATTGCATCGGAATTAAATAGAAAAGGCACAATGCCGACTTAAGTACAAGAAGACTGACTCTTCTTACTGACTATGTTTTGAACCATTCCTGTGGCACTAGTTTTAGATTCCGATGCTTCACTTCAGGTTTACTGTTTCCCTTGGACCTTCTTATTGACGATGAAACACAGAGATTGCATCGGAATTAAATAGAAAAGGCACAATGCCAACTTAAGTACAAGAAGATTGACTCTTCTTACTGTCTATGTTTTGAACCATTCCTGTGGCACTAGTTTTAGATTCCGATGCTTCACTTCAGGTTTACTGTATCCCTGTGACCTGCTTATTGACGATGAGACACAGAGATTGCATCGGAATTAAATAGAAAAGGCACATGCCGACTTAAGTACAAGAAGACTGACTTTTCTTACTGTCTATGTTTTGAACCATTCCTGTGGCACTAGTTGTAGATTTCTATGCTTCACTTCAGGTTTACTGTATTCCACTGTCCTTCTTATTGACGGTGAAACACAGAAATTGCATCGGAATTAAATACGAAAGGCACAATGCCGACATAAGTGCAAGAAGACTGACTCTTCTTACTGACAATGTTTTGAACCATTCCTGTGACACTAGTTATAGATTCCGATGCTTCACTTCAGGTTTACTGTATCCCTGTGACCTTCTTATTGACGATGAAACACAGATATTGCATCGGTATTAAATAGAAAAGGCACAATGAAGACTTAAGTACAAGAAGACTGACTCTTCCTACTGTCTATGATTTGAACCATTTCTGTGACACTATTTATAGAGTCCGATGCTTCACTTCAGGTTTACTGTATCCCTTGGACCTTCTTATTGACGATGAATCACAGAAATTGCATCGGAATTAAATACAAAAGGCACAAGGCCGACTAAAGTACAAGATGACTGACTCTTCTTACTGTCTATATTTTGAACCGTTCCAGTGACACTAGTTATAGATTGCGATGCTTCACTTCAGGTTTACTGTATTCCTTGGACCTTCTTATTGACGATTAAAACACACAGAAATTGCATCGGAATTAAATACAAAAGGCATAATGCCGACTTAAGTACAAGAAGACTGACTCTTCTTATTGTCTATGTTTTGACCCATTCCGTTGACACTAGTTATGGATTCCGATGCTTAACTCCAGGTTCCCTGTATCCCTTGGACCTTGTTATTGACGATGAAACATAGAAATTGCATCTTAATTAAGTAGATAAGGCACAATGCCGAGATAAGTACAAGAGGACTGACTCTTCTTACTGTCTATGTTTTGAACCATTCCTGTGACACTAGTTATATATTCCGATGCTTCACTCCAGGTTTACTGTATACCTTGGACCTTCTTATTGACGATAAAACACAGAAATTGCATTGGAATTAAATACAAAAGGCACAATGCCGACTTAGGTACAAGAAGACTGACTCTTCTTACTGCCTATGTTTGAACTATTCATGTGACACTAGTTATAGATTCCGATACCACACTTGAAGTTTACTGTATACCTTGGAAGTTGTTATTGACGATGAAACACAGAAATTGTATCGGAATTAAATGCAAAAGTAACAATGCCGACTTAGGTACAAGAAACTGACTCAACCTACTGTCTATGCTTTGAACCATTCCTGCGACACTAGTTTTGGATTCAGATGCTTCAATTCAGGTTTACTGTATCACTCTGACCTTCTAACTGACAATGAAACACAGAAATTGCATCGGAAATAAATACAAAAGGCACAATGCCGACTTAAGTACAAGAAGACTGACTGTTCCTACCGTCTATGTTTTGAACCATTCCTGTGACAGTAGTTATAGAATCCGATGCTTCACTTCAGGTTTACTGTATCCCTCTGACCTTATTGCCGAAGAAACACAGAAATTGCATCGGAATTAAATACAAAAGGCACAATGCCGACTTAAGTGTAAGAAGACTGACTCTTCTTACTGACTATGTTTTGAACCATTCCTGTGACTCTAGTAATAGATTCCGATGCTTCACTTCAGGTTTACTGTTTCCCTCTGACCTTTTTATTGACGATGAAACACAGAAATTGCATCGCAATAAATACAAAAGCCACAATGCCGACTTAAATACAAGAAGACTGACTCTTCTTACTGTCTATGTTTTGAACCATTCCTGTGACACTAGTTATTGATTCCGATGCTTCACTCCAGGTTTACTGTATCCTTTGGACCTTCTTATTAACGATGAAACACAGAAATTGCATCGGAATTAAATACAAAAGGCACAATGCCGACTTAAGTACAAGAAGACTGACTCTTCTTACTGCCAATGTCTTGAACCATTCCTGTGACACTAGTTATAGATTCCGATGCTTCACTTCAGTTTTACTGTATCCCTCTGACCTTCTTATTGACGATGAGAAACAGAAATTGCATTGGAATTAAACACAAAAGGGACAATGCCGACTTAAGTACCCGAAGACTGACTCTTCTTACTGTCTTTGTTTGAACCATTCCTGTGACCCTAGTTATAGATTCCGATGCTTCACTTCAGGTTTACTGTATCCCTCTGACCTTCTTATTGACGGTGAAACACAGAAATTTCATCGGAATTATATACGAAAGTCACAATGCCGACTTAAGTACAAGAAGACTGACTCTTCTTACTGACTATGTTTGAACCATTCCTGTGACACTAGTTATAGATTCCGATGCTTTACTTCAGGTTTTCTGTATACCTTGGACCTTCTTATGGACGATGAAACACAGAAAATGCATCGGAATTAAATAGAAAAGGCACAATGCCGACTTAAGTACAGGAAGACTGACTCTTCTTACTGCCTTTGTTTTGAACCATTCCTGTGACACTAGTTATAGATTCCGATGCTACACTTCAGGTTTACTGTATACCTTGGAAGTTCTTATTGACGATGAAACACAGAAATTGCATCGGAATTAAAAACAAAAGTCACAATGCCGACTTAAGTACAAGAAGACTGACTCTTCCTACTGTCTATGTTTTGAACCATTTCTGTGACACTAGTTATAGAGTCCGATGCTGCACTTCAGGTTTACTGTATCCCTTGGACCTTCTTATTGACGATGAAACACAGAAATTGCATCAGAATTAAATACAAAAGGCACAATGCCGACTTAAAGACAAGAAGACTGACTCTTCTTACTGTCTATGTTTTGAACCATTACTGTGACACTAGTTATAGATTCCGATGCTTCACTGCAGGTTTACTGTATCCCTTGGACCTTCTTATTGACGATGATACACATTAATTGCATCGGACTTAAATACAAAAGGCACAATGCCGACTTAAGTACAAGAAGACTGACTCTTCTTACTGTCTATGTTTGAACCATTCCTGTGACACTAGTTATAGATTCCGATGCTACACTTCCGGTTTACTGTATCCCTCTGACCTTCTTATTGACGGTGAAACACAGAAATTGCATCGGAATTAAATACAAAAGGCACAATTACGACTTAAGTACAAGAAGACTGACTCTTCTTACTGTCTATGTTTGAACCATTCCTGTGACACTAGTTATGGATTCCGATGCTACACTTCCGGTTTACTGTATCCCTCTGACCTTCTTATTGACGGTGAAACACAGAAATTGCATCGGAATTAAATACGAAAGGCACAATGCCGGCTTAAGTACAAGAAGACTGACTCTTCTTACTGACTATGTTTTGCACCATTCCTGTGACACTAGTTATAGTTTCCGATGCTTCACTTCAGGTTTACTGTATCCCTTGGACCTTCTTATTGACGATGAAACACAGAAATTGCATCGGGATTAAATAGAAAAGGGACAATGACAACTTAAGTACAAGAAGACTGACTCTTCTTACTGTCTATGTATTCTACCATTCTTGTGACACTAGTTATAGATTCCGTTGCTTCACTCCAGGTTTACTGTATCCCTTGGACCTTCTTATTGACGATGAAACACAGAAATTGAATCGGAATTAAATAGAAAAGGCACAATGCCGACTTAAGTACAAGAAGACTGACTCTTCTTACTGATTATAGTTTGAACCATTCCTGTGACACTAGTTATAGATTCCGATACTTTACTTCAGGTTTACTGTGTACCTTGGACCTTCTTATTGACGATGAAACACAGAAATTGCATCGGAATTAAATACAAAAGGCACAATGGCGACTTAAGTACAAGCAGACTGACTCTTCTTACTATGTTTTGAACCATTCCTGTGACACTAGTTATAGATTCCGATGCTTCACATTAGGTTTACTGTATACCTTGGACCTTCTTAGTGACGAAGAAACACAGAAATTGCATCGGAATTTAATACAAAAGGCACAATGCCGACTGAAATACGAGAAGACTGACTCTTCCTACTGTCAATGTTTTGAACCATTCCTGCGACACTAGTTTTGGATTCCGATGCTTCACTTTAGGTTTACTGTATCACTCTGACCTTCTAATTGACAATGAAACATAGAACTTGCATCGGAAATAAGTACAAAAGGCACAATGCCGACTTAAGTACAAGAAGACTAACTCTTCCTACTGTCTATGTTTTGAACCATTCCTGTGACACTAGTTATAGATTCCGATGCTTCACTTCAGGTTTACTGTATCCTTCTGACCTTATTGCCGATGAAACACAGAAATTGCATCGGAATTAAATACAAAAGGCACAATGGCGACTTAAGTACAAGCAGACTGACTCTTCTTATTTTTTTTGTTTTGAACCATTCCTGTGACACTAGTTATAGTTTCCGATGCTTCACTTCAGGTTTACTGTTTCCCTTGGACCTTCTTATTGACGATGAAACACAGAAATTGCACCGGTATTAAATAGAAAAGGCACAATGCCGACTTAAGCACAAGAAGACTGACTCTTCCTACCGTCTATGCTTTGAACCATTTCTGTGACACTATTTATAGAGTCCGATGCTTCACTTCAGGTTTACTGTATCCCTTGGACCTTCTTATTGACGATGAAACACAGAAATTGCATCGGAATTAAATACAAAAGGCACAATGCCGACTTAAAGACAAGAAGACTGACTCTTCTTACTGTCTATGTTTTGAACCATTACTGTGACACTAGTTATAGATTCCGATGCTTCACTGCAGGTTTACTGTATCCCTTGGACCTTCTTATTGACGATGATACACATTAATTGCATCGGACTTAAATACAAAAGGCACAATGCCGACTTAAGTACAAGAAGACTGACTCTTCTTACTGACTATGTTTTGCACCATTCCTGTGACACTAGTTATAGTTTCCGATGCTTCACTTCAGGTTTACTGTATCCCTTGGACCTTCTTATTGACGATGAAACACAGAAATTGCATCGGGATTAAATAGAAAAGGGACAATGACAACTTAAGTACAAGAAGACTGACTCTTCTTACTGTCTATGTATTCTACCATTCTTGTGACACTAGTTATAGATTCCGTTGCTTCACTCCAGGTTTACTGTATCCCTTGGACCTTCTTATTGACGATGAAACACAGAAATTGAATCGGAATTAAATAGAAAAGGCACAATGCCGACTTAAGTACAAGAAGACTGACTCTTCTTACTGATTATAGTTTGAACCATTCCTGTGACACTAGTTATAGATTCCGATACTTTACTTCAGGTTTACTGTGTACCTTGGACCTTCTTATTGACGATGAAACACAGAAATTGCATCGGAATTAAATACAAAAGGCACAATGGCGACTTAAGTACAAGCAGACTGACTCTTCTTACTATGTTTTGAACCATTCCTGTGACACTAGTTATAGATTCCGATGCTTCACATTAGGTTTACTGTATACCTTGGACCTTCTTAGTGACGAAGAAACACAGAAATTGCATCGGAATTTAATACAAAAGGCACAATGCCGACTGAAATACGAGAAGACTGACTCTTCCTACTGTCAATGTTTTGAACCATTCCTGCGACACTAGTTTTGGATTCCGATGCTTCACTTTAGGTTTACTGTATCACTCTGACCTTCTAATTGACAATGAAACATAGAACTTGCATCGGAAATAAGTACAAAAGGCACAATGCCGACTTAAGTACAAGAAGACTAACTCTTCCTACTGTCTATGTTTTGAACCATTCCTGTGACACTAGTTATAGATTCCGATGCTTCACTTCAGGTTTACTGTATCCTTCTGACCTTATTGCCGATGAAACACAGAAATTGCATCGGAATTAAATACAAAAGGCACAATGGCGACTTAAGTACAAGCAGACTGACTCTTCTTATTTTTTTTGTTTTGAACCATTCCTGTGACACTAGTTATAGTTTCCGATGCTTCACTTCAGGTTTACTGTTTCCCTTGGACCTTCTTATTGACGATGAAACACAGAAATTGCACCGGTATTAAATAGAAAAGGCACAATGCCGACTTAAGCACAAGAAGACTGACTCTTCCTACCGTCTATGCTTTGAACCATTTCTGTGACACTATTTATAGAGTCCGATGCTTCACTTCAGGTTTACTGTATCCCTTGGACCTTCTTATTGACGATGAAACACAGAAATTGCATCGGAATTAAATACAAAAGGCACAATGCCGACTAAAGTACAAGATGACTGACTCTTCTTACTGTCTATGTTTGAACCATTCCTGTGACACCAGTTATAGATTCCGATGATTCACTTCCGGTTTACTGTATCCCTCTGACCTTCTTATTGACGGTGAAACACAGAAATTGCATCGGAATTAAATACGAAAGGCACAATGCCGACTTAACTACAAGAAGACTGACTCTTCTTACTGAGTATATTTTGAACCATTCCTCTGACACTAGTTATAGATTCCGATGCTTCACTTCAGGTTTACTGTATCCCTTGGACCTTCTTATTGACGATCAAACACAGAAATTGCATCGGGTTAAATATAAAAGGCACAATGACGACTTAAGTACAAGAAGACTGACTCTTCTTACTGTCTATGTATTGTACCATTCTTGTGACACTAGTTATAGATTCCGATTCTTCACTCTAGGTTTACTATATCCCTTGGACCTTCTTATTGACGATGAAACACAGAAATTGCATTGGAATTAAATACAAAAGGGACAATGCCGAATTAAGTACAAGAAGACTGACTCTTTTTACTGACTATGTTTTGAACCATTCATGTGGCACTAGTTTTAGATTCCGATGCTTCACTTCAGGTTTACTGTTTCCCTTGGACCTACTTATTGACGATGAAACACAGAGATTGCATCGGAATTAAATAGAAAAGGCACAATGCCGACTTAAGTACAAGAAGACTGACTCTTCTTACTGACTATGTTTTGAACCATTCCTGTGGCACTAGTTTTAGATTCCGATGCTTCACTTCAGGTTTACTGTTTCCCTTGGACCTTCTTATTGACGATGAAACACAGAGATTGCATCGGAATTAAATAGAAAAGGCACAATGCCAACTTAAGTACAAGAAGATAGACTCTTCTTACTGTCTATGTTATGAACCATTCCTGTGGCACTAGTTTTAGATTTGGATGCTTCACTTCAGGTTTACTGCTTCCCTTGGACCTTCTTATTGACGATGAAACACAGAAATTGCATCGGAATTAAATACAAAAGGCACAATGCCGACTTAATAACAAGAAGACTGACTGTTCATACTGACTATGTTTTGAACCATTCCTGTGACACTAGTTATAGATTCCGATGCTTCACTTCAGGTTTACTGTATCCCTGTGACCTGCTTATTGACGATGAGACACAGAGATTGCATCGGAATTAAATAGAAAAGGCACAATGCCGACTTAACTACAAGAAGACTGACTCTTCTTACTGAGTATGTTTTGAACCATTCCTCTGACACTAGTTATAGATTCCGATGCTTCACTTCAGGTTTACTGTATCCCTTGGACCTTCTTATTGACGATCAAACACAGAAATTGCATCGGGTTAAATATAAAAGGCACAATGACGACTTAAGTACAAGAAGACTAACTCTTCTTACTGAGTATGTTTTGAACCATTCCTCTGACACTAGTTATAGATTCCGATGCTTCACTTCAGGTTTACTGTATCCCTTGGACCTTCTTATTGACGATCAAACACAGAAATTGCATCGGGTACATATAAAAGGCACAATGACGTCTTCAGTACAAGAAGACTGACTCTTCTTACTGTCTATGTTTTGACCCATTCCGTTGACACTAGTTATGGATTCCGATGCTTCACTCCAGGTTCCCTGTATCCCTTGGACCTTGTTATTGACGATGAAACATAGAAATTGCATCTTAATTAAGTAGATAAGGCACAATGCCGAGATAAGTACAAGAAGACTGACTCTTCTTACTGTCTATGTTTTGAACCATTCCTGTGACACTAGTTATAGATTCCGATACTTTACTTCAGGTTTACTGTATACCTTGGACCTTCTTATTGACGATAAAACACAGAAATTGCATCGGAATTAAACACAAAGGGACAATGCCGACTTAAGTACCCGAAGACTGACTCTTCTTACTGTCTTTGTTTGAACCATTCCTGTGACCCTAGTTATAGATTCCGATGCTTCACTTCAGGTTTACTGTATCCCTCTGACCTTCTTATTGACGGTGAAACACAGAAATTTCATCGGAATTAAATACGAAAGGCACAATGCCGACTTAAGTACAAGAAGACTGACTCTTCTTACTGACTATGTTTGAACCATTCCGGAGACACTAGTTATAGATTCCGATGCTTTACTTCAGGTTTTCTGTATACCTTGGACCTTCTTATGGACGATGAAACACAGAAAATGCATCGGTGTTAAATAGAAAAGGCACAATGCCGACTTTAGTACAGGAAGACTGACTCTTCTTACTGCCTATGTTTTGAACCATTCCTGTGACACTAGTTATAGATTCCGATGCTACACTTCAGGTTTACTGTATACCTTGGAAGTTCTTATTGACGATGAAACACAGAAATTGCATCGGAATTAAAAACAAAAGTCACAATGCCGACTTAAGTACAAGAAGACTGACTCTTCCTACTGTCTATGTTTTGAACCATTTCTGTGACACTAGTTATAGAGTCCGATGCTGCACTTCAGGTTTACTGTATCCCTTGGACATTCTTATTGACGATGAAACACAGAAATTGCATCGCAATTAAATACAAAAGCCACAATGCCGACTTAAATACAATAAGACTGACTCTTCTTACTGTCTATGTTTTTAACCATTCCTGTGACACTAGTTATTGATTCCGATGCTTCATTCCAGGTTTACTGTATCTCTTGGACCTTCTTATTGACGATGAAACACAGAAATTGCATCGGAATTAAATACAAAAGGCACAATGCCGACTTAAGTACAAAAAGACTGACTCTTCTTACTGTCTATGTTTTGAACCATTCCTGTGGCACTAGTTTTAGATTCCGATGCTTCACTTCAGGTTTACTGTATCCCTTGGACCTTCTTATTGACGATGAATCACAGAAATGGCATCGGAATCAAATACAAAAGGCAAAATGCCGACTAAAGTACAAGAAGACTGACTCTTCTTACTGTCTATATTTTGAACCATTCCAGTGACACTAATTGTAGATTCCGATGCTTCACTTCAGGTTTACTGTATTCCTTGGACCTTCTTATTGACGATGAAACACAGAAATTGCATCGGAATTAAATACAAAAGGCACAATGCCGACTTAAGAACAAAAAGACAGACTCTTCTTACTGACTCTGTTTTGAATCTTTCCTGTGACACTAGCAATAGATTCCGATGCTTCACTTCAGGTTTACTGTATCCCTCTGACCTTCTTATTGACGATCAAACACAGAAATTGCATCGGAATTAAATACAAAAGGCATAATGGCGACTTAAGTACAAGAAGACTGACTCTTCTTACTGTCTATGTTTTCACCCACTCCATTGACACTAGTTATGGATTCTGATGCTGACCTTCAGGTTTACTGTTTCCCTTGGACCTTCTTATTGACGATGAAACACAGAAATTGCATCGGAATTAAATACAAAAGGCACAATGCCGACTTAAGGACAAGAAGACTGACTGTTCATACTGACTATGTTTTGAACCATTCCTGTGACACTAGTTATAGATTCCGATGCTTCACTTCAGCTTTACTGTATCCCTTGGACCTTCTTATTGACGATGAAACACAGAGAATGCATCGGAATTAAATAGAAAAGGCACAATGCCGACTTAAGTACAAGAAGACTGACTCTTCTTACTGCCTATGTTTTGAACCATTCCTGTGACACTAGTTATAGATTCCGATGCTACACTTCAGGTTTCCTGTATACCTTGGAAGTTCTTATTGACGATGAAACACAGAAATTGCATCGGAATTAAATACAAAAGGCACAATGCCGACTTCAGTACAAGAAGACTGACTCTTCCTACTGTCTATGCTTTGAACCATTCCTGTGACACTAGTTTTGGATTCAGATGCTTCACTTCAGGTTTACTGTATCCCTCTGACCTTCTTATTGACAAAGAAACACAGAAATTGCATGGGAATTAAATAGAAAAGGCTCAATGCCGACTTAAGTACAAGAAGACTTACTCTTCCCACTGTCTATGTTTTGAACCATTTCTGTGCCACTAGTTGTAAAGTCTGATGCTGCACTTCAGGTTTACTGTATCCCTTGGACCTTCTTATTGACGATGAAACACAGAAATTGCATCGGAATTAAATACAAAAGGCACAATGGCGACTTAAGTACAATAAGACTGACTCTTCTTACTGTCTATGTTTGAACCATTCCTGTGACACCAGTTATAGATTCCAATGATTCATTTCCGGTTTACTGTATCCCTCTGACCTTCTTATTGACAGTGAAACACAGAAATTGCATCGGAATTAAATACGAAAGGCACAATGCCGACTTAAGTACAAGAAGACTGACTCTTCTTACTGAGTATGTTTTGAACCATTCCTGTGACACTAGTTATAGATTCCGATGCTTCACTTCAGGTTTACTGTATCCCTAGGACCTTCTTATTGACGATCAAAAACAGAAATTGCATCGGGTTAAACATAAAAGGCACAATGACGACATAAGTACAAGAAGACTGACTCTTCTTACTGTCTATGTTTTGAACCATTCCTGTGACACTAGTTATAGATTCCGATGCTTGACTCCAGGTTTACTGTATACCTTGGACCTTCTTATTGACGATAAAACACAGAAATTGCATCGGAATTAAACACAAAAGGGACAAAGCCGACTTAAGTACCCGAAGACTGACTCTTCTTACTGTCTTTGTTTGAACCATTCCTGTGACCCTAATTATAGATTCCGATGCTTCACTTCAGGTTTACTGTATCCCTCTGACCTTCTTATTGACGGTGAAACACAGAAATTTCATCGGAATTAAATACGAAAGGCACAATGCCGACTTAAGTACAAGAAGACTGACTCTTCTTACTGACTATGTTTGAACCATTCCTGTGACACTAGTTATAGATTCCGATGCTTTACTTCAGGTTTTCTGTATACCTTGGACCTTCTTATGGACGATGAAACACAGAAAATGCATCGGAATTAAATAGAAAAGGCACAATGCCGACTTAAGTACAGGAAGACTGACTCTTCTTACTGCCTATGTTTTGAACCATTCCTGTGACACTAGTTATAGATTCCGATGCTAAACTTATGGTTTACTGTATACCTTGGAAGTTCTTATTGACGATGAAACACAGAAATTGCATCGGAATTAAAAACAAAAGTCACAATGCCGACTTAAGTACGAGAAGACTGACTCTTCCTACTGTCTATGTTTTGAACCATTTCTGTGACACTAGTTATAGAGTCCGATGCTGCACTTCAGGTTTACTGTATCCCTTGGACCTTCTTATTGACGATGAAACACAGAGATTGCGTCGGAATTAAATACAAAAGGCACAATGCCGACTTAAGTACAAGAAGACTGACTCCTCCTACTGTCTATGTTGAGAACCATTCCTGTGACACTAGTTATAGATTCCGATGCTTCACTTATGGTTTACTGTATCCCTCTGACCTTATTGCCAATGAAACACAGAAATTGCATCGGAATTAAATACAAAAGGCACAATGGCGACTTAAGGAAAAGAAGACTGTCTCTTCTAACTGACTATGTTTTGAACCATTCCTGTGACACTAGTTATAGATTGCGATGCTTCACTTCAGGTTTACTGTTTCCCTTGGACCTTCTTATTGACGATGAAACACAGAAATTGCATTGGAATTAAAAACAAAAGGCACAATGCCGACTTAAGTACAAGAAGACTGACTCTTCCTACTGTCTATGTTTGAACCATTTCTGTGACACTAGTTATAGACTCCGATGCTTCTCTCCAGGTTTACTGTATCCCTTGGACCTTCTTATTGACGATGAAACACAGAAATTGCATCGGAATTAAATGCAAAAGGCACAATGCCGACTTAAGTACAAGAAGACTGACTCTTCTTACTGATTATAGTTTGAACCATTCCTGTGACACTAGTTATAGATTCCGATACTTTACTTCAGGTTTACTGTGTACCTTGGACCTTCATATTGACGATGAAAAACAGAAATTGCATCGGAATTAAATACAAAAGGCACAATGGCGACTTAAGTACAAGCAGACTGACTCTTCTTACTATGTATTGAACTATTCCTGTGACACTAGTTATAGATTCCGATGCTTCACTTTAGGTTTACTGTATACCTTGGACCTTCTTAGTGACGAAGAAACACAGAAATTGCATAGGAATTAAATACAAAATGCACAATGCCTACTGAAGTACAAGAAGACTGACTCTTCCTACTGTCTATGTTTTGAACCATTCCTGCGACACTAGTTTTGGATTCCGATGCTTCACTTTAGGTTTACTGTATCACTCTGACCTTCTAATTGACAATGAAATATAGAAATTACATCGGAAATAAGTACAAAAGGCACAATGCCGACTTAAGTACAAGAAGATTGTCTCTTCTTACTGTCTATGTTTTGAACCATTCCTGTGACACTAGTTATAGATTCCGATGCTTCACTTCAGGTTTACTGTATCCTTCTGACCTTATTGTCTATGAAACACAGAAATTGCATCGGAATTAAATACAAAAGGCACAATGCCGACTTAAGGACAAGAAGGCTGACTCTTCTTACTGACTATGTTTTGAAGCATTCCTGTGACTCTAGTTATAGATTCCGATGCTTCACTTCAGGTTTACTGTATCCCTCTGACCTTCTTATTGACGATGAAACACAGAAATTGCATCGCAATTAAATACAAAAGCCACAATGCCGACTTAAATACAATAAGACTGACTCTTCTTACTGTCTATGTTTTTAACCATTCCTGTGACACTAGTTATTGATTCCGATGCTTCATTCCAGGTTTACTGTATCCCTTGGACCTTCTTATTGACGATGAAACACAGAAATTGCATCGGAATTAAATACAAAAGGCACAATGCCGACTTAAGTACAAGAAGGCTGACTCTTCTTACTGACTATGTTTGAACCATTCCTGTGACACTAGTTATAGATTCCGATGCTTCACTTCAGGTTTACTGTATCCCTCTGACCTTCTTATTGACGATGAAACACAGAAATTGCATCGGGATTAAATACAAAAGGGACAATGCCGACTTAAGTACAAGAAGACTGACTCTTCTTTCTGTCTATGTTTTGCACCATTCCTGTGACACTAGTTATAGATTCCGATGCTTCACTCCAGGTTTACTGTATCCCTTGGACATTCTTATTGACGATGAAACACAGAAAATGCTTCGGAATGAAATACAAAAGGCACAATGCCGACTTAACTACAAGAAGGCTGGTTCTTCCTACTGTCTATGTTTTGAACCATTCCTGTGACACTAGTTGTGGATTCCGATGCTTCACTTCAGGTTTACTGTATCCCTCTGACCTTCTTATTGACGATGAAACACAGAAATTGCATCGGAATTAAATACAAAAGGCACAATGCCGACTTAAGGACAAGAAGACAGACTCTTCTTACTGACTCTGTTTTGAATCATTCCTGTGACACTAGCAATAGATTCCGATGCTTCACTTCAGGTATACTGTATCCCTCTGACCTTCTTATTGACCATCAAACACAGAAATTGCATCGGAATTAAATACAAAAGGCATAATGGCGACTTAAGTACAAGAAGACTGACTCTTCTTACTGTCTATGTTTTCCCCCACTCCATTGACACTAGTTATGGATTCTGATGCTGACCTTCAGGTTTACTGCTTCCCTTGGACCTTCTTATTGACGATGAAACACAGAAATTGCATCGGAATTAAATACAAAAGGCACAATGCCGACTTAAGGACAAGAAGACTGACTGTTCATACAGACTATGTTTTGAACCATTCCTGTGACACTAGTTATAGATTCCGATGCTTCACTTCAGGTTTACTGTATCCCTTGGACCTTCTTATTGACGATGAAACACAGAAAATGCATCGGAAATAAATAGAAAAGGCACAATGCCGACTTAAGTACAAGAAGACTGACTCTTCTTACTGCCTATGTTTTGAACCATTCCTGTGACACTAGTTATAGATTCCGATGCTACACTTCAGGTTTACTGTATACCTTGGAAGTTCTTATTGACGATGAAACACAGAAATTGCATCGGAATTAAATACAAAAGGCACAATGCCGACTTCAGTACAAGAAGACTGACTCTTCCTACTGTCTATGCTTTGAACCATTCCTGTGACACTAGTTTTGGATTCAGATGCTTCACTTCAGGTTTACTGTATCCCTCTGACCAACTTATTGACAAAGAAACACAGAAATTGCATGGGAATTAAATAGAAAAGCCTCAATGCCGACTTAAGTACAAGAAGACTTACTCTTCCCACTGTCTATGTTTTGAACCATTTCTGTGCCACTAGTTATAAAGTCTGATGCTGCACTTCAGGTTTACTGTATCCCTTGGACCTTCTTATTGACGATGAAACACAGAAATTGCATCGGAATTAAATACAAAAGGCACAATGGCGACTTAAGTGCTATAAGACTGACTCATCTTACTGTCAATGTTTGAACCATTCCTGTGACACTAGTTATAGATTCCGATACTTTACTTCAGGTTTACTGTGTACCTTGGACCTTCTTATTGACGATGAGACACAGAAATTGCATCGGAATTAAATAGAAAAGGCACAATGGCGCCTTAAGTACAAGCAGACTGACTCTTCTTACTATGTTTTGAACCATTCCTGTGACACTAGTTATAGATTCCGATGCTTCACTTTAGGTTTACTGTATACCATGGACCTTCTTAGTGATGAAGAAACACAGAAATTGCATCGGAATTAAATACAAAAGGCACAATGCCGACTGAAGTACAAGAAGACTGTACTCTTCCTACTGTCTATGTTTTGAACCATTCCTGCGACACTAGTTTTAGATTCCGATGCTTCACTTCAGGTTTACTGTATCACTCTGACCTTCTAATTGACAATAAAACACAGAAATTGCATCGGAAATAAGTACAAAAGGCACAATGCCAACTTAAGTACAAGAAGATTGACTGTTCCTACTGTCTACGTTTTGAACCATTCCTGTGACAGTAGTTATAGATTCCGATGCTTCACTTCAGGTTTACTGTATCCCTCTGACCTTATTGCCGATGAAACACAGAAATTGCATCGGAATTAAACACAAAAGGCACAATGCCGACTTAAGGGTAAGAAGACTGACTCTTCTTACTGACTATGTTTTGAACCATTCCTGTGACTCTAGTTATAGATTCCGATGCTTCACTTCAGGTTTACTGTATCCCTTGGACCTTCTTATTGTCGATGAAACACAGAAATTGCATCGGAATGAAATAAAAAAGGCACAATGGCGACTTAAGTGCTATAAGACTGACTCATCTTACTGTCTATGTTTGAACCATTCCTGTGACACCAGTTATAGATTCCGATGATTCACTTCCGGTTTACTGTATCCCTCTCACCTTCTTATTGACGGTGAAACACAGAAATTGCATCGGAATTAAATACGAAAGGCACAATGCCGACTTAAGTACAAGAAGACTGACTCTTCTTACTGAGTATGTTTTGAACCATTCCTGTGACAATAGTTATAGATTCCGATGCTTCACTTCAGGTTTACTGTATCCCTTGGACCTTCTTATTGACGATCAAAAACAGAAATTGCATCGGGTTAAACATAAAAGGCGCAATGACGACATAAGTACAAGAAGACTGACTCTTCTTACTGTCTATGTATTGTACCATTCTTGTGACACTAGTTATAGATTCCGATGCTTCACTCTAGGTTTACTATATCCCTTGGACCTTCTTATTGACGATGAAACACAGAAATTGCATCGGAATTAAATTGAAAAGGCACAATGCCGACTTAAGTACAAGAAGACTGACTCTTCTTACTGATTATAGTTTGAACCATTCCTGTGACACTAGTTATAGATTCCGATACTTTACTTCAGGTTTACTGTGTACCTTGGACCTTCTTATTGACGATGAGACACAGAAATTGCATCGGAATTAAATAGAAAAGGCACAATGGCGCCTTAAGTACAAGCAGACTGACTCTTCTTACTATGTTTTGAACCATTCCTGTGACACTAGTTATAGATTCCGATGCTTCACTTTAGGTATACTGTATACCATGGACCTTCTTAGTGACGAAGAAACACAGAAATTGCATCGGAATTAAATACAAAAGGCACAATGCCGACTGAAGTACAAGAAGACTGTACTCTTCCTACTGTCTATGTTTTGAACCATTCCTGCGACACTAGTTTTAGATTCCGATGCTTCACTTCAGGTTTACTGTATCACTCTGACCTTCTAATTGACAATAAAACACAGAAATTGCATCGGAAATAAGTACAAAAAGCACAATGCCGACTTAAGTACAAGAAGACTGACTGTTCCTACTGTCTACGTTTTGAACCATTCCTGTGACAGTAGTTATAGATTCCGATGCTTCACTTCAGGTTTACTGTATCCCTCTGACCAACTTATTGACAAAGAAACACAGAAATTGCATGGGAATTAAATAGAAAAGGCTCAATGCCGACTCAAGTACAAGAAGACTTACTCTTCCCACTGTCTATGTTTTGAACCATTTCTGTGCCACTAGTTATAAAGTCTGATGCTGCACTTCAGGTTTACTGTATCCCTTGGACCTTCTTATTGACGGTGAAACACAGAAATTGCATCGGAATTAAATACGAAAGGCACAATGCCGACCTAAGTACAAGAAGACTGACTCTTCTTACTGAGTATGTTTTGAACCATTCCTGTGACACTAGTTATAGATTCCGATACTTTACTTCAGGTTTACTGTGTACCTTGGACCTTCTTATTGACGATGAGACACAGAAATTGCATCGGAATTAAATAGAAAAGGCACAATGGCGCCTTAAGTACAAGCAGACTGACTCTTCTTACTATGTTTTGAACCATTCCTGTGACACTAGTTATCGATTCCGATGCTTCACTTTAGGTTTACTGTGTACCATGGACCTTCTTAGTGACGAAGAAACACAGAAATTGAATCGGAAATAAGTACAAAAGGCACAATGCCGAATTAAGTACAAGAAGACTGACTGTTCCTACTGTCTACGTTTTGAACCATTCCTGTGACAGTAGTTATAGATTCCGATGATTCACTTCAGGTTTACTGTATCACTCTGACCTTCTTATTGACGATGAAACACAGAAATTGCATCGGAATTAAACACAAAAGGCACAATGCCGACTTAAGGGTAAGAAGACTGACTCTTCTAACTGACTATGTTTTGAACCATTCCTGTGACTCTAGTTATAGATTCCGATGCTTCACTTCAGGTTTACTGTATCGCTCTGACCTTCTTATTGACGGTGAAACACAGAAATTGCATCGGAAGTAAATACAAAAGGGACAATGCCGACTTAAGTACCCGAAGACTGACTCTTCTTACTGTCTTTGTTTGAACCATTCCTGTGTCCCTAGTTATAGATTCCGATGCTTCACTTCAGGTTTACTGTATCCCTCTGACCTTCTTATTGACGGTGAAACACAGAAATTTCATCGGAATTAAATACGAAAGGCACAATGCCGACTTCAGTACAAGAAGGCTGATTCTTCCTACTGTCTATGTTTTGAAATATTCCTGTGACACTAGTTGTGGATTCCGATGCTTCACTTCAGGTTTACTGTATCCCTCTGACATTCTTATTGACGATGAAACACAGAAATTTCATCGGAATTAAATACAAAAGGCACAATGCCGACTTAAGGACAAGAAGACTGATTCTTCTTACTGACCCTGATTTGAACCATTCCTGTGACACTAGCAATAGCTTCCGATGCTTCAATTCAGGTTTACTGTATCCCTCTGACCTTCTTATTGACGATGAAACACAGAAATTGCATCGGAATTAAATACAAAAGGCATAATGCCGACTTAAGTACAAGAAGACTGACTCTTCTTACTGTCTATGTTTTGACCCATTCCATTGACACTAGTTATGGATTCCGATGCTTCACTCCAGGTTCCCTGTATCCCTTGGACCTTGTTATTGACGATGAAACACAGAAATTGCATCTTAATTAAGTAGAAAACGCACAATGCCGAGTTAAGTACAAGAAGACTGACTCTTCTTACAGACTATGATTTGAACCATTCCTGTGACACTAGTTATAGATTCCGATGTTTCACTTCAGGTTTACAGTATCCCTCGCACCTTTTTGTTAACGATGAAACACAGACATTGCATCGGAATTAAATAGAAAAGGCACAACGTCGACTTAAGTACAAGAAGACTGACTCTTCTTACGGTCTATGTTTTGAACCATTCCTGTGACACTAGTTATAGATTCCGATGCTTCACTCCAGGTTTACTGTATCCCTCTGACCTTATTGCCGATGAAACACAAAAATTGCATCTGAATAAAATACAAAAGGCACAATGGCGACTTAAGGACAAGAAGACTGACTGTTCATACTGACTATGTTTTGAACCATTCCTGTGACACTAGTTATAGATTCCGATGCTTCACTTGAGGTTTACAGTATCCCTGTGACCTGCTTATTGACGATGAAACACAGAGATTGCATCGGAATTAAATAGAAAAGGCACAATGCCGACTTAAGTACAAGAAGACTGACTCTTCTTACTGTCTATGTTTTGAACCATTCCTGTGGCACTAGTTGTAGATTCCGATGCTTCACTTCAGGTTTACTGTATCCCTTGGACCTTCTTATTGACGATGAAACACAGAAATTGCATCGGAATTAAATACAAAAGGCACAATGCCGACTTAAGTACAAGAAAACTGACTCTTCTTACTGTCTATGTTTGAACCATTCCTGTGACACTAGTTATAGATTCCGATGCTTCACTCCAGGTTTACTGTATCCCTTGGACCTTCTTATTGACGATGAAACACAGAAATTGCATCGGAATTAAATACAAAAGGCACAATGCCGACTTAAGTACCCGAAGACTGACTCTTCTTACTGTCTATGTTTGAACCAATCCTGTGACCCTAGTTATAGATTCCGATACTTCACTTCAGGTTTACTGTAACCCTCTGACCTTCTTATTGACGGTGAAACACAGAAATTGCATCGGAATTAAATACGAATGGCACAATGCAGACTTAAGTACAAGAAGACTGACTCTTCTTACCGACTATGTTTGAACCATTCCTGTGACACTAGTTATAGATTCCGATGCTTTACTTCAGGTTTACTGTATACCTTGGACCTTCTTATTGACGATGAAACACAGAAAATGCATCGGAAGTAAATACAAAAGGCACAATGTCGACTTAAGTACAAGAAGACTGATTCTTCCTACTGTCTATGTTTTGAACCATTCCTGTGACACTAGTTGTGGATTCCGATGCTTCACTTCAGGTTTACTGTATCCCTCTGACCTTCTTATTGACGATGAACCACAGAAATTTCATCGGAATTAAATACAAAAGGCACAATGCCGACTTAAGGACAAGAAGACTGACTCCTCTTACTGACTCTGTTTTGAACCATTCCTGTGACACTAGTAATAGATTCCGATGCTTCACTTTAGGTTTACTGTATCCCTCTGACCTTCTTATTGACGATGAAACACAGAAATGGCATCGGAATTAAATACCAAAGGCATAATGCCGACTTAAGTACAAGAAGACTGACTCATCTTACTGTCTATGTTTTGACCCATTCCATTGATACTAGCTATGGTTTCCGATGCTTCACTCCAGGTTCCCTGTATCCCTTGGACCTTGTTATTGACGATGAAACACAGAAATTGCATCTTAATTAAGTAGAAAAGAAACAATGCCGTATTAAGAACAAGAAGACTGACTCTTTTTACTGACTATGCTTTGAACCATTCCTGTGACACTAGTTATAGATTCCGATGCTTCACTTCAGGTTTACAGTATCCCTCGGACCTTTTTATTGACGATGAAACACAGACATTGCATCGGAATTAAATAGAAATGGCACAACGTCGACTTAAGTACATGAAGACTGACTCTTCATACTGTCTATGTTTTGAACCATTCCTGTGACACTAGTTTTGGATTCAGGTTTACTGTATCCCTCTGACCTTCTTATTGACAATGAAACACAGAAATTGCATGGGAATTAAATACAAAAGGCACAATGCGGACTTAAGTACAAGAAGACTGACACTTCCTACTGTCTATGTTTTGAACCATTCCTGTGACACTAGTTATAGTTTCCGATGCTTCACTTCAGTTTTACTGCATCTCTCTGACCTTATTGCCGATGAAACACAGAAATTGCATCTGAATTAAATACAAAAGGCACAATGGCGACTTAAGGACAAGAAGACTGACTGTTCATGTTGACTATGTTTTGAAACACTAAATACAAAAGGCACAATGCCGACATAAGTACAAGAGGGCTGATTCTTCCTACTGTCTACGTTTTGAGCCATACCTGTGGCACTAGTTTTAGATTCTGATGCTTCACTTCAGGTTTACTGTATCCCTCTGACCTTCTTATTGACGATGAAACACAGAAATTGCATCGGAATTAAATACAAAAGCGACAATTCCGACTTAAGTACCCTAAGACTGACTCTTCTTACTGTCAATGTTTGAACCATTCCTGTGACACTAGTTATAGATTCCGATGCTTCACTTCAGGTTTACTGTATCCCTCTGACCTTATTGACGATGAAACACAGAAATTGCATCTGAATTAAATACAAATGGCACAATGGCGACTTAAGGACAAGAAGACTGTGTCTTCTTACTGACTATGATTTGAACCAGTCCTGTGACACTAGTTACAGATTCCGATACTACACTTGAGGTTTACTGTATACCTTGGAAGTTCTTATTGACGATGAAACACAGAAATTGCGTCGGAATTAAATGCAAAAGGCACAATGCCGACTTAAGTACAAGAAGACTGACTCTTCCTACTCTCTATGTTTTGAACCATTCCTTTGACACTAGTTTTGGATTCCGATGCTTCACTTCAGGTTTACTGTATCCCTCTGACCTTCTTATTGACAATGAAACACAGAAATTGCATGGGAATTAAATACAAAAGGCACAATGCCGATTTAAGTACAAGAAGACTGACTCTTCCTACTGTCTATGTTTTGAACCATTCCTGTGACACTAGTTATAGATGCCGATGCTTCACTTCAGGTTTACTGTATCCCTCTGACCTTATTGCAGATGAAACACAGAAATTGCATCTGAATTAAATACAAAAGGCACATTGGCGACCTAAGGACCGGAAGACTGACTGTTCATACTGTCTATGTTTTGAACCATTCCTGTGACACTAGTTATAGATTCCGATGCTTCACTTCAGGTTTACTGTATCCCTGTGACCTGCTTATTGACGATGAAACACAGAGATTGCATCGGAATTAAATAGAAAAGGCACAATGCCGACTTATGTACAAGAAGACTGACTCTTCTTACTGTCTATGTTTTGAACCATTCCTGTGGCACTAGTTGTAGATTCCGATGCTTCACTTCAGGTTTACTGTATCCCTTGGACCTTCTTATTGACGATGAAACACATAAATTGCGTCGGAATTGAATACAAAAGTGACAATGCCGACTTAAGTACCCGATGACTGACTCTTCTTACTGTCTTTGTTTGATCCATTCCTGTGACCCTAGTTATAGATTCCGATGCTTCACTTCAGGTTTACTGTATCCCTCTGACCTTCTTATTGACGGTGAAACACAGAGATTGCATCGGAATTAAATACGAAAGGCACAATGCCGACTTAAGTACAAGAAGACTGACTCTTCTTACTGATTGTGTTTGAACCATTCCTGTGACACAAGTTATAGATTCCGATGCTTTACTTCAGGTTTACTGTATACCTTGGACCTTCTTATTGACGATGAAACAAAGAAAATGCATCGGAATTAAATACAAAAGGCACAATGCCGACTTAAGTACAAGAAGGCTGATTCTTCCTACTGTCAATGATTTGAACCATTCCTGTGACACAGGTTGTGGATTCCGATTCTTCACTTCAGGTTTACTGTATCCCTCTGACCATCTTATTGACGATGAAACACAGAAATTTCATCGGAATTAAATACAAAAGGCACAATGCCGACTTAAGGACAAGAAGACTGACTCTTCTTACTGACTCTGTTTTGAACCATTCCTGTGACTCTAGCAATAGATTCCGATGCTTCACTTCAGGTTTACTGTATCCCTCTGACCTTCTTATCGGCGATGAAACACAGAAATTGCATCGGAATTAAATACAAAAGGCATAATGCCGACTTAAGTACAAGAATACTGACTCTTCTTACTGTCTATGTTTTGGCCCATTTCATTGACACTAGTTATGGATTCCGATGCTTCACTCCAGGTTCCCTGTATCCCTCGGACCTTGTTATTGACGATGAAACACAGAAATTGCATCTTAATTAAGTAGAAAAGTCACAATGCCGAGTTAAGTACAAGAAGACTGACTCTTCTCACTGACTATGTTTTGAACCATTCCTGTGACACTAGTTATAGATTCCGATGCTTCACTTCAGGTTTACAGTATCCCTCGGCCCTTTTTATTGACGATGAAACACAGACAATGCATCGGAATTAAATAGAAAAGGCACAATGTCGACTTAAGTACAAGAAGAATGACTCTTCCTACTGTCTATGTTTTGAACCATTCCTGTGACACTAGTTTTGGATTCCGATGCTACACTTAAGGTTTACTGTATCCCTCTGACCTTCTTATTGACAATGAAACACAGAAATTGCATGGAAATTAAATACAAAAGGCACAATGTCGACTTAAGTACTAGAAGACTGACTCTTCCTACTGTCTATGTTTTGAACCATTACTGTGACACTAGTTATAGATTCCGATGCTTCACTTCAGGTTTACTGTATCCCTCTGACCTTATTGCCGATGAAACACAGAAATTGCATCTGAATTAAATACCAAAGGCACAATGGCGACTTAAGGACAAGAAGACTGACTGTTCATACTGACTATGTTTTGAACCATTCCTGTGACACTAGTTATAGATTCCGATGCTTCACTTCAGGTTTACAGTATCCCTGTGACCTGCTTATTGACGATGAAACACAGAGATTGCATCGGAATTAAATAGAAAAGGCACAATACCGACTTAAGTACAAGAAGACTAACTCTTCTTACTGTCTATGTTTTGAACCATTCCTGTGGCACTAGTTGTAGATTCCGATGCTTCACTTCAGGTTTACTGTATCCCTTGGACCTTCTTATTGACGATGAAACACTGAAATTGCATCGGAATTAAATACAAAAGGCACAATGCCGACTTAAATACAAGAAAACTGACTCTTCTTACTGTCTATGTTTGAACCATTCCTGTGACACTAGTTATAGATTCCGATGCTTCACTCCAGGTTTACTGTATCCCTTGGACCTTCTTATTGACGATGAAACACAGAAATTGCATCGGAATTAAATACAAAAGGCACAATGCCGACTTAAGTACAAGAAGACTGACTCTTCTTACTGACTATGCCTTGAACCATTCCTGTGACACTAGTTATAGATTCCGATGCTTCACTTCAGGTTTACTGTATCCCTCTGACCTTCTTATTGACGGTGAAACACAGAGATTGCATCGGAATTAAATACGAAAGGCACAATGCCGACTTAAGTACAAGATGATTGACTCTTCTTACTGACTGTGTTTGAACCATTCCTGTGACATTAGTTATAGATTCCGATGCTTTACTTCAGTTTTACTGTATACCTTGGACCTTCTTATTGACGATGAAACACAGAAAATGCATCGGAATTAAATAGAAAAGGCACAATGTCGACTTAAGTACAAGAAGACTGACTCTTCTTACTGTCTATGTTTTGACCCATTCCATTGACACTAGTTATGGATTCCGATGCTTCACTCCAGGTTCCCTGTATCCCTTGGACCTTGTTATTGACGATGAAACACAGAAATTGCATCTTAATTAAGTAGAAAACGCACAATTCCGAGTTAAGTACAAGAAGACTGACTCTTCTTACAGACTATGTTTTGAACCATTCCTGTGACACTAGTTATAGATTCCGATGCTTCACTTCAGGTTTACAGTATCCCTCGGACCTTTTTGTTGACGATGAAACACAGACATTGCATCGGAATTAAATAGAAAAGGCACAATGTCGACTTAAGTACAAGAAGACTGACTCTTCTTACTGTCTATGTTTTGAACCATTCCTGTGACACTAGTTATAGATTCCGATGCTTCACTCCAGGTTTACTGTATCCCTCTGACCTTATTGCCGATGAAACACAGAAATTGCATCTGAATTAAATACAAAAGGCACAATGGCGACTTAAGGACAAAAAGACTGACTGTTCATACTGACTATGTTTTGAACCATTCCTGTGACACTAGTTATTGATTCCGATGCTTCACTTCAGGTTTACTGTATCCCTTGGACCTTCTTATTGACGATGAAACACAGAAATTGCATCGGAATTAAATACAAAAGGCACAATGCCGACTTAAGTACAAGAAGACTGACTCTTCTTACTGACTATGTCTTGAACCATTCCTGTGACACTAGTTATAGATTCCGATGCTTCACTTCAGGTTTACTGTATCCCTCTGACCTTCTTATTGACGATGAAACACAGAAATTGCATCGGAATTAAATACAAAAGGGACAATGCCGACTTAAGTACCCGAACACTGACTCTTCTTACTGTCTATGTTTAAACCATTCCTGTGACCCTAGTTATAGATTCCGATACTTCACTTCAGGTTTATGGTATCCCTCTGACCTTCTTATTGACGGTGAAACACAGAAATTGCATCGGAATTAAATACGAAAGGCACAATGCCGACTTAAGTACAAGAAGACTGACTCTTCTTACCGACTATGTTTGAAATATTCCTGTGACACTAGTTATAGATTCCGATGCTTCACTTCAGGTTTACTGTATACCTTGGACCTTCTTATTGACGATGAAACACAGAAAATACATCGGAATTAAATACAAAAGCCACAATGTCGACTTAAGTACAAGAAGACTGATTCTTCCTACTGTCTATGTTTTGAACCATTCCTGTGACACTAGTTATAGATGCCGATGCTTCACTTCAGGTTTACTGTATCCCTCTGACCTTATTGCAGATGAAACACAGAAATTGCATCTGAATTAAATACAAAAGGCACATTGGCGACCTAAGGACCGGAAGACTGACTGTTCATACTGTCTATGTTTTGAACCATTCCTGTGACACTAGTTATAGATTCCGATGCTTCACTTCAGGTTTACTGTATCCCTGTGACCTGCTTATTGACGATGAAACACAGAGATTGCATCGGAATTAAATAGAAAAGGCACAATGCCGACTTATGTACAAGAAGACTGACTCTTCTTACTGTCTATGTTTTGAACCATTCCTGTGGCACTAGTTGTAGATTCCGATGCTTCACTTCAGGTTTACTGTATCCCTTGGACCTTCTTATTGACGATGAAACACATAAATTGCGTCGGAATTGAATACAAAAGTGACAATGCCGACTTAAGTACCCGATGACTGACTCTTCTTACTGTCTTTGTTTGAACCATTCCTGTGACCCTAGTTATAGATTCCGATGCTTCACTTCAGGTTTACTGTATCCCTCTGACCTTCTTATTGACGGTGAAACACAGAGATTGCATCGGAATTAAATACGAAAGGCACAATGCCGACTTAAGTACAAGAAGACTGACTCTTCTTACTGATTGTGTTTGAACCATTCCTGTGACACAAGTTATAGATTCCGATGCTTTACTTCAGGTTTACTGTATACCTTGGACCTTCTTATTGACGATGAAACAAAGAAAATGCATCGGAATTAAATACAAAAGGCACAATGCCGACTTAAGTACAAGAAGGCTGATTCTTCCTACTGTCAATGATTTGAACCATTCCTGTGACACAGGTTGTGGATTCCGATTCTTCACTTCAGGTTTACTGTATCCCTCTGACCATCTTATTGACGATGAAACACAGAAATTTCATCGGAATTAAATACAAAAGGCACAATGCCGACTTAAGGACAAGAAGACTGACTCTTCTTACTGACTCTGTTTTGAACCATTCCTGTGACTCTAGCAATAGATTCCGATGCTTCACTTCAGGTTTACTGTATCCCTCTGACCTTCTTATCGGCGATGAAACACAGAAATTGCATCGGAATTAAATACAAAAGGCATAATGCCGACTTAAGTACAAGAATACTGACTCTTCTTACTGTCTATGTTTTGGCCCATTTCATTGACACTAGTTATGGATTCCGATGCTTCACTCCAGGTTCCCTGTATCCCTCGGACCTTGTTATTGACGATGAAACACAGAAATTGCATCTTAATTAAGTAGAAAAGTCACAATGCCGAGTTAAGTACAAGAAGACTGACTCTTCTCACTGACTATGTTTTGAACCATTCCTGTGACACTAGTTATAGATTCCGATGCTTCACTTCAGGTTTACAGTATCCCTCGGCCGTTTTTATTGACGATGAAACACAGACAATGCATCGGAATTAAATAGAAAAGGCACAATGTCGACTTAAGTACAAGAAGAATGACTCTTCCTACTGTCTATGTTTTGAACCATTCCTGTGACACTAGTTTTGGATTCCGATGCTACACTTAAGGTTTACTGTATCCCTCTGACCTTCTTATTGACAATGAAACACAGAAATTGCATGGAAATTAAATACAAAAGGCACAATGTCGACTTAAGTACTAGAAGACTGACTCTTCCTACTGTCTATGTTTTGAACCATTACTGTGACACTAGTTATAGATTCCGATGCTTCACTTCAGGTTTACTGTATCCCTCTGACCTTATTGCCGATGAAACACAGAAATTGCATCTGAATTAAATACCAAAGGCACAATGGCGACTTAAGGACAAGAAGACTGACTGTTCATACTGACTATGTTTTGAACCATTCCTGTGACACTAGTTATAGATTCCGATGCTTCACTTCAGGTTTACAGTATCCCTGTGACCTGCTTATTGACGATGAAACACAGAGATTGCATCGGAATTAAATAGAAAAGGCACAATACCGACTTAAGTACAAGAAGACTAACTCTTCTTACTGTCTATGTTTTGAACCATTCCTGTGGCACTAGTTGTAGATTCCGATGCTTCACTTCAGGTTTACTGTATCCCTTGGACCTTCTTATTGACGATGAAACACTGAAATTGCATCGGAATTAAATACAAAAGGCACAATGCCGACTTAAATACAAGAAAACTGACTCTTCTTACTGTCTATGTTTGAACCATTCCTGTGACACTAGTTATAGATTCCGATGCTTCACTCCAGGTTTACTGTATCCCTTGGACCTTCTTATTGACGGTGAAACACAGAAATTGCATCGGAATTAAATACAAAAGGCACAATGCCGACTTAAGTACAAGAAGACTGACTCTTCTTACTGACTATGCCTTGAACCATTCCTGTGACACTAGTTATAGATTCCGATGCTTCACTTCAGGTTTACTGTATCCCTCTGACCTTCTTATTGACGGTGAAACACAGAGATTGCATCGGAATTAAATACGAAAGGCACAATGCCGACTTAAGTACAAGATGATTGACTCTTCTTACTGACTGTGTTTGAACCATTCCTGTGACATTAGTTATAGATTCCGATGCTTTACTTCAGTTTTACTGTATACCTTGGACCTTCTTATTGACGATGAAACACAGAAAATGCATCGGAATTAAATAGAAAAGGCACAATGTCGACTTAAGTACAAGAAGACTGACTCTTCTTACTGTCTATGTTTTGACCCATTCCATTGACACTAGTTATGGATTCCGATGCTTCACTCCAGGTTCCCTGTATCCCTTGGACCTTGTTATTGACGATGAAACACAGAAATTGCATCTTAATTAAGTAGAAAACGCACAATTCCGAGTTAAGTACAAGAAGACTGACTCTTCTTACAGACTATGTTTTGAACCATTCCTGTGACACTAGTTATTGATTCCGATGCTTCACTTCAGGTTTACTGTATCCCTTGGACCTTCTTATTGACGATGAAACACAGAAATTGCATCGGAATTAAATACAAAAGGCACAATGCCGACTTAAGTACAAGAAGACTGACTCTTCTTACTGACTATGTCTTGAACCATTCCTGTGACACTAGTTATAGATTCCGATGCTTCACTTCAGGTTTACTGTATCCCTCTGACCATCTTATTGACGATGAAACACAGAAATTGCATCGGAATTAAATACAAAAGGGACAATGCCGACTTAAGTACCCGAACACTGACTCTTCTTACTGTCTATGTTTAAACCATTCCTGTGACCCTAGTTATAGATTCCGATACTTCACTTCAGGTTTATGGTATCCCTCTGACCTTCTTATTGACGGTGAAACACAGAAATTGCATCGGAATTAAATACGAAAGGCACAATGCCGACTTAAGTACAAGAAGACTGACTCTTCTTACCGACTATGTTTGAAATATTCCTGTGACACTAGTTATAGATTCCGATGCTTCACTTCAGGTTTACTGTATACCTTGGACCTTCTTATTGACGATGAAACACAGAAAATACATCGGAATTAAATACAAAAGCCACAATGTCGACTTAAGTACAAGAAGACTGATTCTTCCTACTGTCTATGTTTTGAACCATTCCTGTGACACTAGTTGTGGATTCCGATGCTTCACTTCAGGTTTACTGTATCCCTCTGACCTTCTTATTGACGATGAAACACAGAAATTTCATCGGAATTAAATACAAAAGGCACAATGCCGACTTAAGGACAAGAAGACTGACTCTTCTTACTGACTCTGTTTTGAACCATTCCTGTGACACTAGTAATAGATTCCGATGCTTCACTTTAGGTTTACTGTATCCCTCTGACCTTCTTATTGACGATGAAACACAGAAATGGCATCGGAATTAAATACAAAAGGCATAATGCCGACTTAAGTACAAGAAGACTGACTCTTCTTACTGTCTATGGTTTGACCCATTCCATTGATACTAGTTATAGTTTCCGATGCTTCACTCCAGGTTCCCTGTATCCCTTGGACCTTGTTATTGACGATGAAACACAGAAATTGCATCTTAATTAAGTAGAAAAGCCACAATGCCGTATTAAGGACAAGAAGACTGACTCTTCTTACTGACTATGCTTTGAACCATTCCTGTGACACTAGTTATAGATTCCGATGCTTCACTTCAGGTTTACAGTATCCCTCGGACCTTTTTATTGACGATGAAACACAGACATTGCATCGGAATTAAATAGAAAAGGCACAATGTCGACTTAAGTACAAGAAGACTGACTCTTCATACTGTCTATGTTTTGAACCATTCCTGTGACACTAGTTATAGATTCCGATGCTTCACTCCAGGTTTACTGTATCCCTTGGACCTTCTTATTGAAGATAAAACACAGAAATTGCATTGGAATTAAATAGAAAAGGCACAATGCCGACTTAAGTACAAGAAGACTGACTCTTCTTACTGCCTGTGTTTTGAACCATTCCTGTGACACTAGTTATAGATTCCGATACAACACTTGAGGTTTACTGTATACCTTGGAAGTTCTTATTGACGATGAAATACAGAAATTGCGTCGTAATTAAATGCAAAAGGCACAATGCCGACTTAAGTACAAGAAGACTGACTCTTCCTACTGTCTATGTTTTGAACCATTCCTGTGACACTAGTTTTGGATTCAGGTTTACTGTATCCCTCTGACCTTCTAATTGACAATGAAACACAGAAATTGCATGGGAATTAAATACAAAAGGCACAATGCCGACTTAAGTACAAGAAGACTGACTCTTCCTACTGTCTACGTTTTGAACCATTCCTGTGACACTAATTATAGATTCCGATGCTTCACTTCAGGTTTACTGCATCCCTCTGACATTATTGCCGATGAAACACAGAAATTGCATCTGAATTAAATACAAAAGGCACAATGGCGACTTAAGGACAAGAAGACTGACTGTTCATATTGACTATGTTTTGAACCATTAAATACAAAAGGCACAATGCCGACATAAGTACAAGAAGGCTGATTCTTCCTACTGTCTATGTTTTGAGCCATACCTGTGGCACTAGTTTTTGATTCTGATGCTTCACTTCAATTTTACTGTATCCCTCTGACCTTCTTATTGAAGATGAAACACAGAAATTGCATCGGAATTAAATACAAAAGCGACAATGCCGACTTAAGTACCCTAAGACTGACTCTTCTTACTGTCAACGTTTGAACCATTCCTGTGACACTAGTTATAGATTCCGATGCTTCACTTCAGGTTTACTGTATCCCTTGGACCTTGTTATTGACGATGAAACACAGAAATTGCATAGGAATTAAATACACAAGGCACAGTGCCGACTTAAGGACAAGAAGACTGACTGTTCTTACTGACTATGTTTTAACCATTCCTGTGACACTAGCTATAGATTCCGATGCTTCACTTCAGGATAACTGTATCCCTCTGACCTTATTGACGATGAGACACAGAAATTGCATCTGAATTAAATACAAAAGGCACAATGGCGACTTAAGGTCAAGAAGACTGTCTCTTCTTCCTGACTATGATTTGAACCAGTCCTGTAACACTAGTTATAGATTCGGATACTACACTTGAGGTTTACTGTATACCTTGGAAGTTCTTATTGACGAAGAAACACAGAAATTGCGTCGGAATTAAATGCAAAAGGCACAATGCCGACTTAAGTACAAGAAGACTGACTCTTCCTACTGTCTATGTTTTGAACCATTCCTTTGACACTAGTTTTGGATTCCGATGCTTCACTTCAGGATTACTGTATCCCTCTGACCTTCTTATTGACAATGAAACACAGAAATTGCATGGGAATTAAATACAAAAGGCACAATGCCGACTTAAGTACAAGAAGACTGACTCTTCCTACTGTCTATGTTTTGAACCATTCCTGTGACACTAGTTATAGATTCCGATGCTTCACTTCAGGTTTACTGTATACCTCTGACCTTATTGCAGATGAAACACAGAAATTGCATCTGAATTAAATACAAAAGGCACAATGGCGACTTAAGGACCAGAAGACTGACTGTTCATACTGTCTATGTTTTGAACCATTCGTGTGACACTAGTTATAGATTCCGATGCTTCACTTCAGGTTTACTGCATCCCTGTGACCTGCTTATTGACGATGAAACACAGAGATTGCATCGGAATTAAATAGAAAAGGCACAATGCCGACTTAAGTACAAGAAGACTGACTCTTCTTACTGTCTATGTTTTGAACCATTCCTGTGACACTAGTTATAGATTCCGATGCTTCACTTCAGGTTTACTGCATCCCTGTGACCTGCTTATTGACGATGAAACACAGAGATTGCATCGGAATTAAATAGAAAAGGCACAATGCCGACTTAAGTACAAGAAGACTGACTCTTCTTACTGTCTATGTTTTGAACCATTCCTGTGGCACTAGTTGTTGATTCCGATGCTTCACTTCAGATTTACTGTATCCCTTGGACCTTCTTATTGACGATGAAACACATAAATTGCGTCGGAATTGAATACAAAAGTGACAATGCCGACTTAAGTACCCGATGACTGACTCGTCTTACTGTCTTTGTTTGAACCATTCCTGTGACCCTAGTTATAGATTCCGATGCTTCACTTCAGGTTTACTGTATCCCTCTGACCTTCTTATTGACGGTGAAACACAGAGATTGCATCGGAATTAAATACGAAAGGCACAATGCCGACTTAAGTACAAGAAGACTGACTCTTCTTACTGATTGCGTTTGAACCATTCCTGTGACACTAGTTATAGATTCCGATGCTTTACTTCAGGTTTACTGTATACCTTGGACCTTCTTATTGACGATGAAACACAGAAAATGCATCGGAATTAAATACAAAAGGCACAATGCCGACTTAAGTACAAGAAGGCTGATTCTTCCTACTGTCTATGATTTGAACCATTCCAGTGACACTGGTTGTGGATTCCGATGCTTCACTTCAGGTTTACTGTATCCCTCTGACCTTCTTATTGACGATGAAACACAGAAATTTCATTGGAATTAAATACAAAAGGCACAATGCCGACTTAAGGACAAGAAGACTGACTCTTCTTACTGACTCTGTTTTGAACCATTCCTGTGACTCTAGCAATAGATTCCGATGCTTCACTTCAGGTTTACTGTATCCCTCTGACCTTCTTATTGACGATGAAACACAGAAATTGCATCGGAATTAAATACAAAATGCATAATGCCGACTTAAGTACAAGAATACTGACTCTTCTTACTGTCTATGTTTTGACCCATTTCATTGACACTAGTTATGGATTCCGACGCTACACTCCAGGTTCCCTGTATCCCTTGGACCTTGTTATTGACGATGAAACACAGAAATTGCATTTTAATTAAGTAGAAAAGGCACAATGCCGAGTTAGGTACAAGAAGACTGACTCTTCTCACTGACTATGTTTTGAACCATTCCTGTGACACTAGTTATAGATTCCGATGCTTCACTTCAGGTTTACAGTATCCCTCGGCCCTTTTTATTGACGATGAAACACAGACATTGCATCGGAATTAAATAGAAAAGGCACAATGTCGACTTAAGTACAAGAAGACTGACTCTTCCTACTGTCTATGTTTTGAACCATTCCTGTGACACTAGTTTTGGATTCCGATGCTACACTTCAGGTTTACTGTATCCCTCTGACCTTCTTATTGACAATGAAACACAGAAATTGCATGGGAATTAAATACAAAAGGCACAATGTCGACTTAAGTACAAGAAGACTGACTCTTCCTACTGTCTATGTTTTGAACCATTCCTGTGACACTACTTATAGATTCCGATGCTTCACTTCAGGTTTACTGTATCCCTTGGACCTTCTTATTGACGATGAAACACAGGAATTGCATCGGAATTAAATACAAAAGGCACAATGCCGGCTTAAGTACCAGAAAACTGACTCTTCTTACTGTCTATGTTTGAACCATTCCTGTGACACTAGTTATAGATTCCGATGCTTCACTCCAGGTTTACTGTATCCCTTGGACCTTCTTATTGACGATGAAACACAGAAATTGCATCGGAATTAAATACAAAAGGCACAATGCCGACTTAAGTACAAGAAGACTGACTCTTCTTACTGACTATGTCTTGAACCATTCCTGTGACACTAGTTATAGATTCCGATGCTTCACTTCAGGTTTACTGTATCCCTCTGACCTTCTTATTGACGATGAAACACAGAAACTGCATCGGAATTAAATACAAAAGGGACAATGCCGACTTAAGTACCCGAAGACTGACTCTTCTTACTGTCTATGTTTGAACCATTCCTGTGACCCTAGTTATAGATTCCGATACTTCACTTCAGGTTTACTGTATCCCTCTGACCTTCTTATTGACGGTGAAACACAGAAATTGCATCGGAATTAAATACGAAAGGCACAATGCCGACTTAAGTACAAGAGGACTGACTCTTCTTACCGACTATGTTTCAACCATTCCTGTGACACTAGTTATAGATTCCGATGCTTTACTTCAGGTTTACTATATACCTTGGACCTTCTTATTGACGATGAAACACAGAAAATGCATCGGAATTAAATACAAAAGGCACAATGCCGACTTAAGTACAACAAGGCTGATTCTTCCTACTGTCTATGTTTTGAACCATTCCTGTGGCACTACTTGTGGACTCCGGTGCTTCACTTCAGGTTTACTGGATCCCTCTGACCTTCTTATTGACGATGAAACACAGAAATTTCATCGGAATTAAATACAAAAGGCACATTGCCGACTTAAGGACAAGAAGATTGATTCTTCTTACTGACACTGTTTGAACCATTCCTGTGACACTAGCAATAGATTCCGATGCTTCACTTCAGGTTTACTGTATCCCTCTGATCTTCTTATTGACGATGAAACACAGAAATTGCATCGGAATTAAATACAAAAGGCATAATGCCGACTTAAGTACAAGAAGTCTGACTCTTCTTACTGTCTATGTTTTGACCCATTCCATTGACACTAGTTATGGTTTCCGATGCTTCACTCCAGGTTCCCTGTATCACTTGGACCTTGTTATTGACGATGAAACACAGAAATTGCATCTTAATTAAGTAGAAAAGGCACAATGCCGTATTAAGTACAAGAAGACTGACTCTTCTTACTGACTATGTTTTGAACCATTCCTGTGACACTAGTTATAGATTCCAATGCTTCGCTTCAGGTTTACAGTGTCCCTCGGACCTTTTTATTGACGATGAAACTCAGACATTGCATCGGAATTAAATAGAAAAGGCACAATGTCGACTTAAGTACAAGAAGACTGACTCTTCATACTGTCTATGTTTTGAACCATTCCTGTGACACTAGTTGTAGATTCCGATGCTTCACTCCAGGTTTACTGTATCCCTTGGACCTTCTTATTGACGATAAAACACAGAAATTGCATTGGAATTAAATAGAAAAGGCACAATGCCGACTTAAGTACAAGAAGACTGACTCTTCTTACTGCCTGTGTTTTGAACCATTCCTGTGACACTAGTTATAGATTCCGATACTACACTTGAGGTTTACTGTATACCTTGGAAGTTCTTATTGACGATGAAACACAGAAATTGCATCGGAATTAAATGCAAAAGGCACAATGCCGACTTAAGTACAAGAAGACTGACTCTTTCTACTGTCTATGTTTTGAACCATTCCTATGACACTAGTTTTGGATTCAGGTTTACTGTATCCCTCTGACCTTCTTATTGACAATGAAACACAGAAATTGCATGAGAATTAAATACAAAAGGCACAATGGCGACTTAAGTACAAGAAAACTGACTCTTCTTACTGTCTATGTTTGAACCATTCCGGTGACACTAGTTATAGATTCCGATGCTTCACTCCAGGTTTACTGTATCCCTTGGACATTCTTATTGACGATGAACCACAGAAATTGCATCGGAATTAAATACAAAAGGCACAATGCCGATTTAAGTACAAGAAGACTGACTCTTCTTACTGACTATGTCTTGAACCATTCCTGTGACACTAGTTATAGATTCCGATGCTTCACTTCAGGTTTACTGTATCCCTCTGACCTTCTTATTGACGATGAAACACAGAAATTGCATCGGAATTAAATACAAAAGGGACAATGCCGACTTAAGTACCCGAAGACTGACTCTTCTTACTGTCTATGTTTGAACCATTCCTGTGACCCTAGTTATAGATTCCGATACTTCACTTCAGGTTTACTGTATTCCTCTGACCTCCTTATTGACGGTGAAACACAGAAATTGCATCGGATTTAAATACAAAAGGCACAATGCCGACTTAAGTACAAGAAGGCTGATTCTTCCTACTGTCTATGTTTTGAACCATTCCTGTGACACTAGTTGTGGATTCCGATGCTTCACTTCAGGTTTAGTGTATCCCTCTGACCTTCTTATTGACGATGAAACACAGATATTTCATCGGAATTAAATACAAAAGGCACAATGCCGACATAAGGACAAGAAGACTGACTCTTCTTACTGACTCTGTTTTGAACCATTCCTGTGACACTAGCAATAGATTCCGATGCTTCACTTCAGGTTTACTGAATCCCTCTGACCGTCTTATTGACGATGAAACACAGAAATTGCATCGGAATTAAATACAAAAGGCATAATGCCGACTTAAGTACAAGAAGACTGACTCTTCTTACTGTCTATGTTTTGACCCATTCCATTGACACTAGTTATGGTTTCCGATGCTTCACTCCAGGTTCCCTGTATCCCTTGGACCTTGTTATTGACGATGAAACACAGAAATTGCATCTTATTTAAGTAGAAAAGGCACAATGCCGTATTAAGTACAAGAAGACTGACTCTTCTTACTGACTATGTTTTGAACCATTCCTGTGACACTAGTTATAGATTCCGATGCTTCACTTCAGGTTTACAGTATCCCTCGGACCTTTTTATTGACGATGAAACACAGACATTGCATCGGAATTAAATAGAAAAGGCACAATGTCGACTTAAGTACAAGAAGACTGACTCTTCATACTGTCTATGTTTTGAACCATTCCTGTGACACTAGTTATAGATTCCGATGCTTCACTCCAGGTTTACTGTATCCCTTGGACCTTCTTATTGACGATAAAACACAGAAATTGCATTGGAATTAAATGCAAAAGGCACAATGCCGACTTAAGTACCAGAAGACTGACTCTTCCTACTGTCTATGGTTTGAACCATTCCTGTGACACTAGTTATAGATTCCGATGCTTCACTTCAGGTTTACTGCATCCCTCTGACCTTATTGCCGATGAAACACAGAAGTCGCATCTGATTTAAATACAAAAGGCACAATGGCGACTTAAGGACAAGAAGACTGACTGTTCATACTGACTATGTTTTGAACCATTAAATACAAAAGGCACAATGCCGACATAAGTACAAGAAGGCTGATTCTTCCTACTGTCTATGTTTTGAGCCATTCCTGTGGCACTAGTTTTAGATTCCGATGCTTCACTTCAGGTTTACTGTATCCCTTGGACCTTCTTATAGACGATGAAACACAGACAATGCATCGGAATTAAATAGAAAAGGCACAATGTCGACTTAAGTACAAGAAGACTGACTCTTCCTACTGTCTATGTTTTGAACCATTCCTGTGACACTAGTTTTGGATTCCGATGCTACACTTAAGGTTTACTGTATCCCTCTGACCTTCTTATTGACAATGAAACACAGAAATTGCATGGGAATTAAATACAAAAGGCACAATGTCGACTTAAGTACAAGAAGACTGACTCTTCCTACTGTCTATGTTTTGAACCATTCCTGTGACACTAGTTATAGATTCCGATGCTTTACTTCAGTTTTACTGGATACCTTGGACCTTCTTATTGACGATGAAACACAGAAAATGCATCGGAATTAAATACAAAAGGCACAATGCCGACTTAAGTACAAGAAGGCTGATTCTTCCTACTGTCTATGTTTTGTACCATTCCTGTGACAGTAGTTGTGGATTCCGATGCTTCACTTCAGGTTTACTGTATCCCTCTGACCTTCTTATTGACGATGAAACACAGAAATTTCATCGGAATTAAATACAAAAGGCACAATGCCGACTTAAGGACAAGAAGACTGATTCTTCTTACTGACTCTGTTTTGAACCATTACTGCGACTCTAGCAATAGATTCCGATGCTTCACTTCAGGTTTACTGTATCCCTCTGACCTTCTTATTGACGATGAAACACAGAAATAGCATCGGAATTAAATACAAAAGGCATAATGCCGACTTAAGTACAAGAAGACTGACTCTTCTTACTATGTTTTGACCCATTTCATAGACACTAGTTATGGATTCCGATGCTTCACTCCAGGTTCCCTGTATCCCTTGGACCTTGTTATTGACGATGAAACACAGAAATTGCATCTTAATTAAGTAGAAAAGGCACAATGCCTAGTTAAGTACAAGAAGACTGACTCTTCTCACTGAACATGTTTTGAACCATTCCTGTGACACTAGTTATAGATTCCGATGCTTCACTTCAGGTTTACAGTATCCCTCGGCCCTTTTTATTGACGATGAAACACAGACATTGCATCGGAATTAAATAGAAAAGGCACAATGTCGACTTAAGTACAAGAAGACTGACTCTTCCTACTGTCTATGTTTTGAACCATTCCTGTGACACTAGTTTTGGATTCCGATGCTACACTTCAGGTTTACTGTATCCCTCTGACCTTCTTATTGACAATGAAACACAGAAATTGCATGGGAATTAAATACAAAAGGCACAATGTCGACTTAAGTACAAGAAGACTGACTCTTCCTACTGTCTATGTTTTGAACCATTCCTGTGACACTACTTATAGATTCCGATGCTTCACTTCAAATTTACTGTATCCCTTGGACCTTCTTATTGACGATGAAACACAGGAATTGCATCGGAATTAAATACAAAAGGCACAATGCCGACTTAAGTACCAGAAAACTGACTCTTCTTACTGTCTATGTTTGAACCATTCCTGTGACACTAGTTATAGATTCCGATGCTTCACTCCAGGTTTACTGTATCCCTTGGACCTTCTTATTGACGATGAAACACAGAAATTGCATCGGAATTAAATACAAAAGGCACAATGCCGACTTAAGTACAAGAAGACTGACTCTTCTTACTGACTATGTCTTGAACCATTCCTGTGACACTAGTTATAGATTCCGATGCTTCACTTCAGGTTTACTGTATCCCTCTGACCTTCTTATTGACGATGAAACACAGAAACTGCATCGGAATTAAATACAAAAGGGACAATGCCGACTTAAGTACCCGAAGACTGACTCTTCTTACTGTCTATGTTTCAACCATTCCTGTGACCCTAGTTATAGATTCCGATACTTCACTTCAGGTTTACTGTATCCCTCTGACCTTTTTATTGACGGTGAAACACAGAAATTGCATCGGAATTAAATACGAAAGGCACAATGCCGACTTAAGTACAAGAGGACTGACTCTTCTTACCGACTATGTTTCAACCATTCCTGTGACACTAGTTATAGATTCCGATGCTTTACTTAAGGTTTACTATATACCTTGGACCTTCTTATTGACGATGAAACACAGAAAATGCATCGGAATTAAATACAAAAGGCACAATGCCGACTTAAGTACAACAAGGCTGATTCTTCCTACTGTCTATGTTTTGAACCATTCCTGTGGCACTAGTTGTGGATTCCGATGCTTCACTTCAGGTTTACTGTATCCCTCTGACCTTCTTATTGACGATGAAACACAGAAATTTCATCGGAATTAAATACAAAAGGCACAATGCCGACTTAAGGACAAGAAGACTGATTCTACTTACTGACACTGCTTTGAACCATTCCTGTGACACTAGCGATAGATTCCGATGCTTCACTTCAGGTTTACTGTATCCCTCTGATCTTCTTATTGACGATGAAACACAGAAATTGCATCGGAATTAAATACAAAAGGCATAATGCCGACTTAAGTACAAGAAGTCTGACTCTTCTTACTGTCTATGTTTTGACCCATTGCATTGACACTAGTTATGGTTTCCGATGCTTCACTCCAGGTTCCCTGTATCCCTTGGACCTTGTTATTGACGATGAAACACAGAAATTGCATCTTAATTAAGTAGAAAAGGCACAATGCCGTATTAAGTACAAGAAGACTGATTCTTCTTACTGACTATGTTTTGAACCATTCCTGTGACACTAGTTATAGATTCCAATGCTTCGCTTCAGGTTTACAGTGTCCCTCGGACCTTTTTATTGACGATAAAACACAGAAATTGCATTGGAATTAAATAGAAAAGGCACAATGCCGACTTAAGTACAAGAAGACTGACTCTTTCTACTGTCTATGTTTTGAACCATTCCTATGACACTAGTTTTGGATTCAGGTTTACTGTATCCCTCTGACCTTCTTATTGACAATGAAACACAGAAATTGCATGAGAATTAAATACAAAAGGCACAATGCCGACATAAGTACAAGAAGACTGACTCTTCTTACTGACTATGTCTTGAACCATTCCTGTGACACTAGTTATAGATTCCGATGCTTCACTTCAGGTTTACTGTATCCCTCTGACCTTCTTATTGACGATGAAACACAGAAATTGCATCGGAATTAAATACAAAAGGGACAATGCTGACTTAAGTACCCGAAGACTGACTCTTCTTACTGTCTATGTTTGAACCATTCCTGTGACACTAGTTTTGGATTCCGATGCTACACTTAAGGTTTACTGTATCCCTCTGACCTTCTTATTGACAATGAAACACAGAAATTGCATGGGAATTAAATACAAAAGGCACAATGTCGACTTAAGTACAAGAAGACTGACTCTTCCTACTGTCTATGTTTTGAACCATTCCTGTGACACTAGTTATAGATTCCGATGCTTTACTTCAGTTTTACTGGATACCTTGGACCTTCTTATTGACGATGAAACACAGAAAATGCATCGGAATTAAATACAAAAGGCACAATGCCGACTTAAGTACAAGAAGGCTGATTCTTCCTACTGTCTATGTTTTGTACCATTCCTGTGACAGTAGTTGTGGATTCCGATGCTTCACTTCAGGTTTACTGTATCCCTCTGACCTTCTTATTGACGATGAAACACAGAAATTTCATCGGAATTAAATACAAAAGGCACAATGCCGACTTAAGGACAAGAAGACTGATTCTTCTTACTGACTCTGTTTTGAACCATTACTGCGACTCTAGCAATAGATTCCGATGCTTCACTTCAGGTTTACTGTATCCCTCTGACCTTCTTATTGACGATGAAACACAGAAATAGCATCGGAATTAAATACAAAAGGCATAATGCCGACTTAAGTACAAGAAGACTGACTCTTCTTACTATGTTTTGACCCATTTCATAGACACTAGTTATGGATTCCGATGCTTCACTCCAGGTTCCCTGTATCCCTTGGACCTTGTTATTGACGATGAAACACAGAAATTGCATCTTAATTAAGTAGAAAAGGCACAATGCCTAGTTAAGTACAAGAAGACTGACTCTTCTCACTGACTATGTTTTGAACCATTCCTGTGACACTAGTTATAGATTCCGATGCTTCACTTCAGGTTTACAGTATCCCTCGGCCCTTTTTATTGACGATGAAACACAGACATTGCATCGGAATTAAATAGAAAAGGCACAATGTCGACTTAAGTACAAGAAGACTGACTCTTCCTACTGTCTATGTTTTGAACCATTCCTGTGACACTAGTTTTGGATTCCGATGCTACACTTCAGGTTTACTGTATCCCTCTGACCTTCTTATTGACAATGAAACACAGAAATTGCATGGGAATTAAATACAAAAGGCACAATGTCGACTTAAGTACAAGAAGACTGACTCTTCCTACTGTCTATGTTTTGAACCATTCCTGTGACACTACTTATAGATTCCGATGCTTCACTTCAAATTTACTGTATCCCTTGGACCTTCTTATTGACGATGAAACACAGGAATTGCATCGGAATTAAATACAAAAGGCACAATGCCGACTTAAGTACCAGAAAACTGACTCTTCTTACTGTCTATGTTTGAACCATTCCTGTGACACTAGTTATAGATTCCGATGCTTCACTCCAGGTTTACTGTATCCCTTGGACCTTCTTATTGACGATGAAACACAGAAATTGCATCGGAATTAAATACAAAAGGCACAATGCCGACTTAAGTACAAGAAGACTGACTCTTCTTACTGACTATGTCTTGAACCATTCCTGTGACACTAGTTATAGATTCCGATGCTTCACTTCAGGTTTACTGTATCCCTCTGACCTTCTTATTGACGATGAAACACAGAAACTGCATCGGAATTAAATACAAAAGGGACAATGCCGACTTAAGTACCCGAAGACTGACTCTTCTTACTGTCTATGTTTGAACCATTCCTGTGACCCTAGTTATAGATTCCGATACTTCACTTCAGGTTTACTGTATCCCTCTGACCTTCTTATTGACGGTGAAACACAGAAATTGCATCGGAATTAAATACGAAAGGCACAATGCCGACTTAAGTACAAGAGGACTGACTCTTCTTACCGACTATGTTTCAACCATTCCTGTGACACTAGTTATAGATTCCGATGCTTTACTTCAGGTTTACTATATACCTTGGACCTTCTTATTGACGATGAAACACAGAAAATGCATCGGAATTAAATACAAAAGGCACAATGCCGACTTAAGTACAACAAGGCTGATTCTTCCTACTGTCTATGTTTTGAACCATTCCTGTGGCACTAGTTGTGGATTCCGATGCTTCACTTCAGGTTTACTGTATCCCTCTGACCTTCTTATTGACGATGAAACACAGAAATTTCATCGGAATTAAATACAAAAGGCACAATGCCGACTTAAGGACAAGAAGACTGATTCTACTTACTGACACTGCTTTGAACCATTCCTGTGACACTAGCAATAGATTCCGATGCTTCACTTCAGGTTTACTGTATCCCTCTGATCTTCTTATTGACGATGAAACACAGAAATTGCATCGGAATTAAATACAAAAGGCATAATGCCGACTTAAGTACAAGAAGTCTGACTCTTCTTACTGCCTATGTTTTGACCCATTCCATTGACACTAGTTATGGTTTCCGATGCTTCACTCCAGGTTCCCTGTATCCCTTGGACCTTGTTATTGACGATGAAACACAGAAATTGCATCTTAATTAAGTAGAAAAGGCACAATGCCGTATTAAGTACAAGAAGACTGACACTTCTTACTGACTATGTTTTGAACCATTCCTGTGACACTAGTTATAGATTCCAATGCTTCGCTTCAGGTTTACAGTGTCCCTCGGACCTTTTTATTGACGATAAAACACAGAAATTGCATTGGAATTAAATAGAAAAGGCACAATGCCGACTTAAGTACAAGAAGACTGACTCTTCTTACTGCCTGTGTTTTGAACCATTCCTGTGACACTAGTTATAGATTCCGATACTACACTTGAGGTTTACTGTATACCTTGGAAGTTCTTATTGACGATGAAACACAGAAATTGCATCGGAATGAAATGCAAAAGGCACAATGCCGACTTAAGTACAAGAAGACTGACTCTTTCTACTGTCTATGTTTTGAACCATTCCTATGACACTAGTTTTGGATTCAGGTTTACTGTATCCCTCTGACCTTCTTATTGACAATGAAACACAGAAATTGCATGAGAATTAAATACAAAAGGCACAATGCCGACATAAGTACCAGAAGACTGACTCTTCCTACTGTCTATGTTTTGAACCATTCCTGTAACACTAGTTGTAGATTCCGATGCTTCACTTCAGGTTTACTGTATCCCTTGGACCATCTTATTGACGATAAAACACAGAAATTGCATCGGAATTAAATACAAAAGGCACAATGGCGACTTAAGTACAAGAAAACTGACTCTTCTTACTGTCTATGTTTGAACCATTCCGGTGACACTAGTTATAGATTCCGATGCTTCACTCCAGGTTTACTGTATCCCTTGGACATTCTTATTGACGATGAAACACAGAAATTGCATCGGAATTAAATACAAAAGGCACAATGCCGACTTAAGTACAAGAAGACTGACTCTTCTTACTGACTATGTCTTGAACCATTCCTGTGACACTAGTTATAGATTCCGATGCTTCACTTCAGGTTTACTGTATCCCTCTGACCTTCTTATTGACGATGAAACACAGAAATTGCATCGGAATTAAATACAAAAGGGACAATGCTGACTTAAGTACCCGAAGACTGACTCTTCTTACTGTCTATGTTTCAACCATTCCTGTGACCCTAGTTATAGATTCCGATACTTCACTTCAGGTTTACTGTATTCCTCTGACCTCCTTATTGACGGTGAAACACAGAAATTGCATCGGAATTAAATACGAAAGGCACAATGCCGACTTAAGTACAAGAGGACTGACTCTTCTTACCGACTATGTTTGAACCATTCCTGTGACACTAGCTATAGATTCCGATGCTTTACTTCAGGTTTACTGTATACCTTGGACCTTCTTATTGACGATGAAACACAGAAAATGCATCGGAATTAAATACAAAAGGCACAATGCCGACTTAAGTACAAGAAGGCTGATTCTTCCTACTGTCTATGTTTTTAACCATTCCTGTGACACTAGTTGTGGAATTCGATGCTTCACTTCAGGTTTAGTGTATCCCTCTGACCTTCTTATTGACGATGAAACACAGATATTTCATCGGAATTAAATACAAAAGGCACAATGCCGACATAAGGACAAGAGGACTGACTCTTCTTACTGACTCTGTTTTGAACCATTCCTGTGACACTAGCAATAGATTCCGATGCTTCACTTCAGGTTTACTGTATCCCTCTGACCGTCTTATTGACGATGAAACACAGAAATTGCATCGGAATTAAATACAAAAGGCATAATGCCGACTTAAGTACAAGAAGACTGACACTTCTTACTGTCTATGTTTTGACCCATTCCATTGACACTAGTTATGGTTTCCGATGCTTCACTCCAGGTTCCCTGTATCCCTTGGACCTTGTTATTGACGATGAAACACAGAAATTGCATCTTATTTAAGTAGAAAAGGCACAATGCCGTATTAAGTACAAGAAGACTGACTCTTCTTACTGACTATGTTTTGAACCATTCCTGTGATACTAGTTATAGATTCCGATGCTTCACTTCAGGTTTACAGTATCCCTCGGACCTTTTTATTGACGATGAAACACAGACATTGCATCGGAATTAAATAGAAAAGGCACAATGTCGACTTAAGTACAAGAAGACTGACTCTTCATACTGTCTATGTTTTGAACCATTCCTGTGACACTAGTTATAGATTCCGATGCTTCACTCCAGGTTTACTGTATCCCTTGGACCTTCTTATTGACGATAAAACACAGAAATTGCGTTGGAATTAAATGCAAAATGCACAATGCCGACTTAAGTACCAGAAGACTGACTCTTCCTACTGTCTATGGTTTGAACCATTCCTGTGACACTAGTTATAGATTCCGATGCTTCACTTCAGGTTTACTGCATCCCTCTGACCTTATTGCCGATGAAACACAGAAGTTGCATCTGATTTAAATACAAAAGGCACAATGGCGACTTAAGGACAAGAAGACTGACTGTTCATACTGACTATGTTTTGAACCATTAAATACAAAACGCACAATGCCGACATAAGTACAAGAAGGCTGATTCTTCCTACTGTCTATGTTTTGAGCCATTCCTGTGGCACTAGTTTTAGATTCCGATGCTTCACTTCAAGTTTACTGTATCCCTTGGACCTTCTTATAGACGATGAAACACAGAAATTGCATCGGAATTATATACAAAAGGCACAATGCCGACTTAAGTACCCGAAGACTGACTCTTCTTACTGACTATGTCTTGAACCATTCCTGTAACACTAGTTATAGATTCCGATGCTTCACTTCAGGTTTACTGTATCCCTCTGACCTTCTTATTGACGATGAAACACAGATTTTGCATCGGAATTAAATACAAAAGCGACAATGCCGACTTAAGTACCCGAAGACTGACTCTTCTTACTGTCTATGTTTTGAACCATTCCTTTGACACTAGTTTTGGATTCCGATGCTTCACTTCAGGTTTACTGTATCCCTCTGACCTTATTGACGATGAAACACAGAAATTGCATCTGAAATAAATACAAAAGGCACAATGGCGACTTAAGTACAACAAGGCTGATTCTTCCTACTGTCTATGTTTTGAACCATTCCTGTGGCACTAGTTGTGGATTCCGATGCTTCACTTCAGGTTTACTGTATCCCTCTGACCTTCTTATTGACGATGAAACACAGAAATTTCATCGGAATTAAATACAAAAGGCACAATGCCGACTTAAGGACAAGAAGACTGATTGTTCTTACTGACACTGTTTTGAACCATTCCTGTGACACTAGCAATAGATTCCGATGCTTCACTTCAGGTTTACTGTATCCCTCGGATCTTCTTATCGACGATGAAACACAGAAATTGCATCGGAATTAAATACAAAAGGCATAATGCCGACTTAAGTACAAGAAGTCTGACTCTTCTTACTGTCTATGTTTTGACCCATTCCATTGACACTAGTTATGGTTTCCGATGCTTCACTCCAGGTTCCCTGTATCCCTTGGACCTTGTTATTGACGATGAAACACAGAAATTGCATCTTAATTAAGTAGAAAAGGCACAATGCCGTATTAAGTACAAGAAGACTGACTCTTCTTACTGACTATTTTTTGAACCATTCCTGTGACACTAGTTATAGATTCCAATGCTTCGCTTCAGGTTTACAGTGTCCCTCGGACCTTTTTATTGACGATGAAACTCAGACATTGCATCGGAATTAAATAGAAAAGGCACAATGTCGACTTAAGTACAAGAAGACTGACTCTTCATACTGTCTATGTTTTGAACCATTCCTGTGACACTAGTTGTAGATTCCGATGCTTCACTCCAGGTTTACTGTATCCCTTGGACCTTCTTATTGACGATAAAACACAGAAATTGCATTGGAATTAAATAGAAAAGGCACAATGCCGACTTAAGTACAAGAAGACTGACTCTTCTTACTGCCTGTGTTTTGAACCATTCCTGTGACACTAGTTATAGATTCCGATACTACACTTGAGGTTTACTGTATACCTTGGAAGTACTTATTGACGATGAAACACAGAAATTGCATCGGAATTAAATGCAAAAGGCACAATGCCGACTTAAGTACAAGAAGACTGACTCTTTCTACTGTCTATGTTTTGAACCATTCCTATGACACTAGTTTTGGGTTCAGGTTTACTGTATCCCTCTGACCTTCTTATTGACAATGAAACACAGAAATTGCATGAGAATTAAATACAAAAGGCACAATGCCGACATAAGTACCAGAAGACTGACTCTTCCTACTGTCTATGTTTTGAACCATTCCTGTAACACTAGTTGTAGATTCCGATGCTTCACTTCAGGTTTACTGTATCCCTTGGACCATCTTATTGACGATAAAACACAGAAATTGCATCGGAATTAAATACAAAAGGCACAATGGCGACTTAAGTACAAGAAGGCTGACTCTTCTTACTGACTATGTCTTGAACCATTCCTGTGACACTAGTTATAGATTCCGATGCTTCACTTCAGGTTTACTGTATCCCTCTGACCTTCTTATTGACGATGAAACACAGAAATTGCATCGGAATTAATTACAAAAGGGATAATGCCGACTTAAGTACCCGAAGACTGACTCTTCTTACTGTCTATGTTTGAACCATTCCTGTGACCCTAGTTATAGATTCCGATACTTCACTTCAGGTTTACTGTATTCCTCTGACCTCCTTATTGACGGTGAAACACAGAAATTGCATCGGAATTAAATACGAAAGGCACAATGCCGACTTAAGTACAAGAGGACTGACTCTTCTTACCGACTATGTTTGAACCATTCCTGTGACACTAGTTATAGATTCCGATGCTTTACTTCAGGTTTACTGTATACCTTGGACCTTCTTATTGACGATGAAACACAGAATATGCATCGGAATTAAATACAAAAGGCACAATGCCGACTTAAGTACAAGAAGGCTGATTCTTCCTACTGTCTATGTTTTGAACCATTCCTGTGACACTAGTTGTGGATTCCGATGCTTCACTTCAGGTTTAGTGTATCCCTCTGACCTTCTTATTGACGATGAAACACAGATATTTCATCGGAATTAAATACAAAAGGCACAATGCCGACATAAGGACAAGAAGACTGACTCTTCTTACTGACTCTGTTTTGAACCATTCCTGTGACACTAGCAATAGATTCCGATGCTTCACTTCAGGTTTACTGTATCCCTCTGACCGTCTTATTGACGATGAAACACAGAAATTGCATCGGAACTAAATACAAAAGGCATAATGCCGACTTAAGTACAAGAAGACTGACTCTTCTTACTGTCTATGTTTTGACCCATTCCATTGACACTAGTTATGGTTTCCGATGCTTCACTCCAGGTTCCCTGTATCCCTTGGACCTTGTTATTGACGATGAAACACAGAAATTGCATCTTATTTAATTAGAAAAGGCACAATGCCGTATTAAGTACAAGAAGACTGACTCTTCTTACTGACTATGTTTTGAACCATTCCTGTGACACTAGTTATAGATTCCGATGCTTCACTTCAGGTTTACAGTATCCCTCGGACCTTTTTATTGACGATGAAACACAGACATTGCATCGGAATTAAATAGAAAAGGCACAATGTCGACTTAAGTACAAGAAGACTGACTCTTCATACTGTCTATGTTTTGAACCATTCCTGTGACACTAGTTATAGATTCCGATGCTTCACTCCAGGTTTACTGTATCCCTTGGACCTTCTTATTGACGATAAAACACAGAAATTGCATTGGAATTAAATGCAAAATGCACAATGCCGACTTAAGTACCAGAAGACTGACTCTTCCTACTGTCTAAGGTTTGAACCATTCCTGTGACACTAGGTATAGATTCCGATGCTTCACTTCAGGTTTACTGCATCCCTCTGACCTTATTGCCGATGAAACACAGAAGTTGCATCTGATTTAAATACAAAAGGCACAATGGCGACTTAAGGACAAGAAGACTGACTGTTCATACTGACTATGTTTTGAACCATTAAATACAAAAGGCACAATGCCGACATAAGTACAAGAAGGCTGATTCTTCCTACTGTCTATGTTTTGAGCCATTCCTGTGGCACTAGTTTTAGATTCCGATGCTTCACTTCAGGTTTACTGTATCCCTTGGACCTTCTTATAGACGATGAAACACAGAAATTGCATCGGAATTATATACAAAAGGCACAATGCCGACTTAAGTACCCGAAGACTGACTCTTCTTACTGACTATGTCTTGAACCATTCCTGTGACACTAGTTATAGATTCCGATGCTTCACTTCAGGTTTACTGTATCCCTCTGACCTTCTTATTGACGATGAAACACAGATTTTGCATCGGAATTAAATACAAAAGCGACAATGCCGACTTAAGTACCCGAAGACTGACTCTTCTTACTGTCTATGTTTTGAACCATTCCTTTGACACTAGTTTTGGATTCCGATGCTTCACTTCAGGTTTACTGTATCCCTCTGACCTTATTGACGATGAAACACAGAAATTGCATCTGAAATAAATACAAAAGGCACAATGGCGACTTAAGGGCAAGAAGACTGTCTCTTCTTACTGACAATGATTTGCACCAGTCCTGTGACACTAGTTATAGATTCCGATACTACACTTGAGGTTTACTGTATACCTTGGAAGTTCTTATTGACGATGAAACACAGAAATTGCGTCGGAATTAAATACAAAAGTCACAATGCCGACTTAAGTACAAGAAGACTGACACTTCCTGCTGTCTATGTTTTGAACCATTCCTGTGACACTAGTTATAGATTCCGATGCTTCACTTCAGGTTTACTGCATCCCTCTGACCTTATTGCCGATGAAACACAGAAATTGCATCTGAATTAAATACAAAAGGCACAATGGCGACTTAAGGACAGGAAGACTGACTGTTCATACTGACTATGTTTTGAACCATTAAATACAAAAGGCACAATGCCGACATAAGTACAAGAAGGCTGATTCTTCCTACTGTCTATGTTTTGAGCCATTCCTGTGGCACTAGTTTTAGATTCAGATGCTTCACTTCAGGTTTACTGTATCCCTTGGACCTTCTTATTGACGATGAAACACAGAAATTGCATCGGAATTAAATACAAAAGCGACAATGCCGACTTAAGTACCCGGAGACTGACTCTTCTTACTGTCAATGTTTGTACCATTCCTGTGACACTATTTATAGATTCCGATGCTTCACTTCAGGTTTACTGTATCCCTTGGACCTTATTATTGACGATGAAACACAGAAGTTGCATAGGAATTAAATACAAAAGGCACAATGCCGACTTAAGGACAAGAAGACTAACTGTTCTTACTGACTATGTTTTAACCATTCCTCTGACACTAGTTATTGATTCCGATGCTTCACTTCAGGTTTACTATATCCCTCTGACTTTATTGACGATGAAACACAGAAATTGCATCTGAATTAAATACAAAAGGCACAATGGCGACTTAAGGACAAGAAGACTGTCTCTTCTTACTGACTATGATTTGAAGCAGTCCTGTGACAATAGTTATAGATTCCGATACTACACTTGAGGTTTACTGTATACCTTGGAAGTTCTTATTGACGATGAAACACAGAAATTGCGTCGGAATTAAATGCAAAAGGCACAATGCCGACTTAAGTACAAGAAGACTGACTCTTCCTACTTTCTATGTTTTGAACCATTCCTTTGACACTAGTTTTGGGTTCCAATGCTTCACTTCAGGTTTCCTGTATCCCTCTGACCTTCTTATTGACAATGAAACACAGAAATTGCATGGGAATTAAATACAAAAGGCACAATGCCGACTTAAGTACAAGAAGACTGACTCTTCCTACTGTCTATGTTTTGAACCATGTCTGTGACACTAGTTATAGATTCCGATGCTTCACTTCAGGTTTACTGTATCCCTCTGACCTTATTGTAGATGAAACACAGAAATTTCATCTGAATTAAATACAAAAGGCACAATGGCGACTCAAGGACCAGAAGACTGACTGTTCATACTGTCTATGTTTGAACCATTCCTGTGACACTAGTTATAGATTCCGATGCTTCACTTCAGGTTTACTGTATCCCTGTGACCTGCTTATTGACGATGAAACACAGAGATTGCATCGGAATTAAATAGAAAAGGCACAATGCCGACTTAAGTACAAGAAGACTGACTCCTCTTACTGTCTATGTTTTGAACCATTCCTGTGGCACTAGTTGTATATTCCGATGCTTCACTTCAGGTTTACTGTATCCCTTGGACCTTCTTATTGACGATGAAACACATAAATTGCATCGAAATTAAATACAAAAGGGACAATGCCGACTTACGTACCCGATGACTGACTCTTCTTACTGTCTTTGTTTGAACCATTCCTGTGACCCTAGTTATAGATTCCGATGCTTCACTTCAGGTTTACTGTACCCTGTGACCTGCTTATTGACGATGAAACACAGAGATTGCATCGGAATTAAATAGAAAAGGCACAATGCCGACTTAAGTACAACAAGACTCACTCTTCTTACTGTCTATGTTTTGACCCATTTCATTGACACTAGTTATGGATTCCGATGCTTCACTCCAGGTTCCCTGTATCCCTTGGACCTTGTTATTGACGATGAAACACAGAAATTGCATCTTAACTAAGTAGAAAAGGCACAATGCCGAGTTAAGTACAAGAAGACTGACTCTTCTCACTGACTTTGTTTTGAACCATTCCTGTGACACTAGTTATAGATTCCGATGCTTCACTTCAGGTTTACAGTATCCGTCGGCCCTTTTTATTGACGATGAAACACAGACATAGCATCGGAATTAAATAGAAAAGGCACAATGTCGACTTAAGTACAAGAAGACTAACTCTTCCTACTGTCTATGTTTTGAACGTTTCCTGTGACACTAGTTTTGGATTCCGATGCTACACTTCAGGTTTCCTGTATCCCTCTGACCTTCTTATTGACAATGAAACACAGAAATTGCATGGGAATTAAATACAAAAGGCACAATGTCGACTTAAGTACAAGAAGACTGACTCTTCCTACTGTCAATGTTTTGAACCATTCCTGTGACACTAGTTATAGATTCCGATGCTTCACTTCAGGTTTACTGTATCCCTCTGACCTTATTGCCGATGAAACACAGAAATTGCGTCTGAATTAAATACAAAAGGCACAATGGCGACTTAAGGACAAGAAGACTGACTGTTCATACTGACTATGTTTTGAACCATTCCTGTGACACTAGTTTACAGTATCCCTGTGACCTGCTTATTGACGATGAAACACAGAGATTGCATCGGAATTAAATAGAAAAGACACAATGCCGACTTAAGTACAAGAAGACTAACTCTTCTTACTCTCTATGTTTTGAACCATTCCTGTGGCACTAGTTGTAGATTCCGATGCTTCACTTCAGGTTTACTGTATCCCTTGCACATTCTTATTGACGATGAAACACAGAAATTGCATCGGAATTAAATACAAAAGGCACAATGCCGACTTAAGCACAAAAAAACTGACTCTTCTTACTGTCTATGTTTGAACCATTCCTGTGACACTAGTTATAAATTCCGATGCTTCACTCCAGGTTTACTGTATCCCTTGGACCTTCTTATTGACGATGAAACACAGAAATTGCATCGGAATTAAATACAAAAGGCACAATGCCGACTTAAGTACAAGAAGACTGACTCTTCTTACTGACTATGCCTTGAACCATTCCTGTGACACTAGTTATAGATTGCGATGCTTCACTTCAGGTTTACTGTATCCCTCTGACCTTCTTATTGACGATGAAACACAGAAATTGCATCGGAATTAAATACAAAAGGGGCAATTCCGACTTAAGTACCCGAAGACTGACTCTTCTTACTGTCTATGTTTGAACCATTCCTGTGACCCTAGTTATAGATTCCGATACTTCACTTCAGGTTTACTGTATCCCTCTGACCTTCTTATTGACGGTGAAACACAGAAATAGCATCGGAATTAAATACGAAAGGCACAATGCCGACTTAAGTACAAGAGGACTGACTCTTCTTACCAACTATGTTTGAACCATTCCTGTGACACTAGTTATAGATTCCGATGCTTCACTTCAGGTTTACTGTATCCCTTGGACCTTCTTATAGACGATGAAACACACAAAATTGCATCGGAATTATATACAAAAGGCACAATGCCGACTTAAGTACCCGAAGACTGACTCTTCTTACTGACTATGTCTTGAACCATTCCTGTGACACTAGTTTTACATTCCGATGCTTCACTTCAGGTTTACTGTATCCCTCTGACCTTCTTATTGACGATGAAACACAGAAATTGCATCGGAATTAAATACAAAGGCGACAATGCCGACTTAAGGACAAGAAGACTGACTGTTCTTACTGACTATGTTTTAACCATTCCTGTGACACTAGTTATAGATTCAGATGCTTCACTTCAGGTTTACTGTATCCCTCTGACCTTATTGACGATGAAACAAAGAAATTGCATCTGAATTAAATACAAAAGGCACATTGGCGACTTAAGGACAAGAAGACTGTCTCTTCTTCCTGACTATGATTTGAACCAGTCGTGTGACACTAGTTATAGATTGCGATGTTTCACTTCAGGTTTACTGTTTCCCTTGGACCTTCGTATTGACGATGAAATACAGAAATTGCATCTGAACTAAAAACAAAAGGCACAATGCCGACTTAAGTACAAGAAGACTGACTCTTCCTACTGTCTATGATTTGAACCCTTTCTGTGACACTAGTTATAGAGTCCGATGCTGCACTTCAGGTTTACTGTACCCCTTGGACCTTCTTATTGACGATGAAACACAGAAATTGCATCAGAATTAAATACAAAAGGCACAATGCCGACTTAAGGACAAGAAGATTGACTGTTCATACTGACTATGTTTTGATCCATTCCTGTGACACTAGTTATAGATTCCGATGCTTCACTTCAGGTTTACTGTATTCCTGTGACCTGCTTATTGACGATGAAACACAGAGATTGCATCGGAATTAAATTGAAAAGGCACAATGCCGTCTTAAGTACAAGAAGACTGACTCTTCTTACTGTCTATGTTTTGAAACATTCCTGTGGCACCAGTTGTAGATTCCGATGCTTCACTTCAGGTTTACAGTATCCCTTGGACCTTCTTATTGACGATGAAACACAGAAATTGCATCGGAATTAAGTACAAAAGGCACAATGCCGACTTAAGTACAAGAAAACTGACTCTTCTTACTGTCTATGTTTGAACCCTTTCTGTGACACTAGTTATAGAGTCCGATGCTGCACTTCAGGTTTACTGTACCCCTTGGACCTTCTTATTGACGATAAAACACAGAAATTGCATCGGAATTAAATACAAGTGGCACAATGCCGACTTAAGAAGACTGACTCTTCTTACTGTCTATGTTTTGAACCATTCCTGTGACACTAGTTATAGTTTCCGATGCTTCACTTCAGGTTTACTGTATCCCTCTGACCTTCTTATTGACGATGAAACTCAGAAATTGCATCGGAATTAAATACAAAAGGCACAATGCCGACTTAGGTACAAGAAGACTGACTCTTCTTACTGTATATGTATTGAAACATTCCATTGACACTAGTTATAGATTCCGATGCTTCACTCCAGGTTTACTGTATCCCTTGCACCTTCTTATTGACGTTGAAAGATAGAAATTGCATCGGAATTAAATAGAAATGGCACAATGCCGACTTAAGAACAAGAAGACTGACTCTTCATACTGACTATGTTTTGAACCATTCCTGTGACAGTAGTTATTGATTCCGATGCTTCACTTCAGGTTCACTGTATCCCTCTGACCTTCTTATTGACGATGAAACTCAGAAATTGCATCGGAATTAAATACAAAACGCACAATGCCGACTTAAGTACAAGAAGACTGACTCTTCTTACTGTCTATGAATTGAACCATTCCATTGACACTAGTTATAGATTCCGATGCTTCACTCCAGGTCTACTGTATCCCTTGGACCTTATTATTGACGATGAAACACTGAAAATGCATCGGAATTAAATAGAAAAATCACAATGCCGACTTAAGTACAAGAAAACTGACTCTTCTTACTGACTATGTTTTGAACCATTCCTGTGACACTAGTTATAGTTTCCGATGCTTCACTTCAGGTTTACTGTATCCCTCTGACCTTCTTATTGACGATGAAACACAGAAATTGCATCGGAATTAAATAGAAAAGGCACAATGCCGACTTAAGTACAAGAACACTGACTCTTTTTACTGTCTATGTTTTGAACCATACCTGTGACTCTAGTTATAGATTCCGATGCTTCACTCCAGGTTTACTGTACCCTTGGACCTTCTTATTGACGATGAAACACAGAAATTACATCGGAATTAAATAGAAAAGGCACAATGCCGACTTAGGTACAAGAAGACTCACTCTTCTTAGTGATTATAGTTTGAACCATTGCTGTGACCCTAATTATAGATTCCGACGCTTTACTTCTGGTTTACTGTATACCTTGGACATTCTTATTGACGACGAACACAGAAATTGCATCGCAATAAATACAAAAGCCACAATGCCGACTTAAATACAAGAAGACTGACTCTTCTTACTGTCTATGTTTTGAACCATTCCTGTGACACTAGTTATTGATTCCGATGCTTCACTCCAGGTTTACTCTATCCCTTGGACCTTCTTATTGACGATGAAACACAGAAATTGCATCGGAATTAAATAGAAAAGGCACAATGCCGACTTAAGTACAAGAAGACTGACTCTTCTTACTGACTATGTTTTGAACCATTCCTGTGACACTTGTTTTGGATTCCGATGCTACACTTCAGGTTTACTGTATCCCTCTGACCTTCTTATTGACAATGAAACACAGAAATTGCATCGGAATTAAATACAAAAGGCACAATGCCGACTTAAGTACAAGAAGATTGACTCTTCCTACTGTCTATGTTTAGAACCATTCCTGTGACACTAGTTATAGATTCCGATGCTTCACTTCAGGTTTACTGTATCCCTCTGACTTTGTTGCCGATGAAACACAGAAATTGCATCGGAATTAAATACAAAAGGGACAATGCCGACTTAAGTACCCGAAGACTAACTCTTCTTACTGACTATGACTTGAACCATTCCTGTGACACTAGTTATAGATTCCGATGCTTCACTTCAGGTTTACTGTATCCCTCTGACCTTCTTATTGACGATGAAACACAGAAATTGCATCGGAATTAAATACAAAAGCACAATGCCGACTTAAGTACCCGAAGACTGACTCTTCTTACTGACTATGTTTGAACGATTCCTGTGACACTAGTTATAGATTCCGATGCTTTACTTCAGGTTTATTGTATACCTTGGACCTTCTTATTGACGATGAAACACAGAAAATGCATCGGAATTAAATACAAAAGGCACAATGCCGACATAAGTACAAGAAGGCTGATTCTTCCTACTGTCTATGTTTTGAACCATTCCTGTGACACTAGTTGTGGATTCCGATGCTTCACTTCAGGTTTACTGTATCCCTCTGACCTTCTTATTGACGATGAAACACAGAAATTGCATCGGAATTAAATACAAATGGCACAATGCCGACTTAAGGACAAGAAGAGTGACTCTTCTTACTGTCTCTGTTTTGAACCATTCCTGTGACACTAGCAATAGATTCCGATGCTTCACTTCAGGTTTACTGTATCCCTCTGACCTTCCTATTGACGATGAAACACAGAAATTGCATCGGAATTAAATACAAAAGGCATAATGCCGACTTAAGTACAAGAAGACTGACTTCTTCTGTCTATGTTTCGACCCATTCCATTGACACTAGTTATGGATTCCGATGCTTCACTCCAGGTTCACTGTATCCCTTGGACCTTGTTATTGACGAAGAAACACAGAAATTGCATCGGAATTAAGTAGAAAAAGCACAATGCCGACTTAAGTACAAGAAGACCGACTCTTCTTACTGACTATGTTTTGAACCATTCCTGTGACACTAGTTATAGATTCCGATGCTTCACTTCAGGTTTACAGTTTCCCTTGGACCTTTTTATTGACGATGAAACACAGAAATTACAACGGAATTAAATACAAAAGGCAAATTGCCAACTTTAGTACACGAAGACTGACTCTTCTAACTGTCTATGTTTTGAACCATTCCTGTGACACTAGTTATGGATCCCGATGATACACTCCAGGTTTACTGTATCCCCTGGACCTTCTTATTGACGATGAAACACAGAAATTGCATCGGAATTAAATACAAAAGGCACAATGCCGACTTACGGACAAGAGGACTGACTCTTCTTACTGAATTAATTCCTGCGACACTAGTTATAGATTCCGATGCTTCACTTCAGGTTTACTGTATACCTTGGACCTTCTTATTGACGATGAAACAAAGAAATTGCATCGGAATTAAATACAAAAGGCACAATGCCGACTTAAGTACAAAAAGACTGACTCTTCCCACTGTCTATGTTTTGAACCATTCCTGTGACACTAGTTTTGGATTCCGATGCATCACTTCAGGTTTACTGTATCCCTCTGACCTTCTTATTGACAATGAAACACAGAAATTGCATCGGAATTAAATACAAAAGGCACAATGCCGACTTAAGTACAAGAAGACTGACTCTTCTTACTGTCTATGTTTTGGACCATTCCTGTGACACTAGTTATAGATTCCGATGCTTCACTTCAGGTTTACTGTATCCCTCTGACTTTATTGCCGATGAAACACAGAAATTGCATCGGAATTAAATACAAAAGGCACAATGCCGACTTATGTACACGAAGACTGACTCTTCTTACTGACTATGCTTTGAACCATTCCTGTGACTCTAGTTATAGATTCCGATGCTTCACTTCAGGTTTACTGTATCCCTCTGACCTTCTTATTGACAATGAAACACAGAAATTGCATCGGAACTAAATACAAAATGCACAATGCCGACTTAAGTACAAGAAGACTGGCTCTTCCTACTGTCTATGTTTTGAACCAATTCTGTGACACTAGTTATAGAGTGCGATGCTTCACTTCAGGTTTACTGTATCCCTTGGAACTTCCTATTGACGATGAAACACAGAAATGGCATCGGAATTAAATACAAAAGGGACAATGCCGACTTAAGTACCCGAAGACTGACTCTTCTTACTGACTATGTTTTGAACCATTCCTGTGACACTAGTTATAGGTCCCGATGCTTCACTTCATGTTTACTGTATCCCTTGGACCTTCTTATTGACGATGAAACACGGAAATTGCATCGGAATTAAATACAAAAGGCACAATGCCGACTTAAGTACAAGAAGACAGACTCTTCTTACTGTCTATGTTTCAACCATTCCTGTGACACTAGTTATAGATTCCGATGCTTCACTTCAGGTTTACTGTATCCCTCTGACCTTCTTATTGACGATGAAACACAGAAATTGCATCGGAATTAAGTACAAAAGGCACAATGCCGACTTAAGTACAAGAAGACTGACTCTTCTTACTGACTATGTTTTGAACCATTCCTGTGACACTAGTTATAGATTCCGATGCTTCACTTCAGGTTTACTGTATCCCTCTGACCTTTTTATTGACGATGAAACAAAGAAATTGCATCGGAATTAAATAGAAAAGCCACAATGCCGACTTAAGTACAAGAAGACTGACTCTTCTTACTGTCTATGTTTTGAACCATTCCTGTGACACTAGTTATGGATTCCGATTCTTCACTCCAGGTTTACTGTATCCCTTGGACCTTCTTATTGACGATGAAACACAGAAATTGCATCGGAATTAAATAGAAAAGGCACAATATCGACTTAAGTACAAGAAGACTAACTCATCTTAGTGATTATAGTTTGAACCATTGCTGTGACACTAGTTATAGATTCCGACGCTTTATTTCAGGTTTACTGTATACCTTGGACATTCTCATTGACGATGAAACACAGAAATTGCATCGGAATTAAATACAAAAGGCACAATGCCGACTTACGGACAAGAGGACTGACTCTTCTTACTGAATTAATTCCTGCGACACTAGTTATAGATTCCGATGCTTCACTTCAGGTTTACTGTATACCTTGGACCTTCTTATTGACGATGAAACAAAGAAATTGCATCGGAATTAAATACAAAAGGCACAATGCCGACTTAAGTACAAAAAGACTGACTCTTCCCACTGTCTATGTTTTGAACCATTCCTGTGACACTAGTTTTGGATTCCGATGCGTCACTTCAGGTTTACTGTATCCCTCTGACCTTCTTATTGACAATGAAACACAGAAATTGCATCGGAATTAAATACAAAAGGCACAATGCCGACTTAAGTACAAGAAGACTGACTCTTCTTACTGTCTATGTTTTGGACCATTCCTGTGACACTAGTTATAGATTCCGATGCTTCACTTCAGGTTTACTGTATCCCTCTGACTTTATTGCCGATGAAACACAGAAATTGCATCGGAATTAAATACAAAAGGCACAATGCCGACTTATGTACACGAAGACTGACTCTTCTTACTGACTATGCTTTGAACCATTCCTGTGACTCTAGTTATAGATTCCGATGCTTCACTTCAGGTTTACTGTATCCCTCTGACCTTCTTATTGACAATGAAACACAGAAATTGCATCGGAACTAAATACAAAATGCACAATGCCGACTTAAGTACAAGAAGACTGGCTCTTCCTACTGTCTATGTTTTGAACCAATTCTGTGACACTAGTTATAGAGTGCGATGCTTCACTTCAGGTTTACTGTATCCCTTGGAACTTCCTATTGACGATGAAACACAGAAATGGCATCGGAATTAAATACAAAAGGGACAATGCCGACTTAAGTACCCGAAGACTGACTCTTCTTACTGACTATGTTTTGAACCATTCCTGTGACACTAGTTATAGGTCCCGATGCTTCACTTCATGTTTACTGTATCCCTTGGACCTTCTTATTGACGATGAAACACGGAAATTGCATCGGAATTAAATACAAAAGGCACAATGCCGACTTAAGTACAAGAAGACAGACTCTTCTTACTGTCTATGTTTCAACCATTCCTGTGACACTAGTTATAGATTCCGATGCTTCACTTCAGGTTTACTGTATCCCTCTGACCTTCTTATTGACGATGAAACACAGAAATTGCATCGGAATTAAGTACAAAAGGCACAATGCCGACTTAAGTACAAGAAGACTGACTCTTCTTACTGACTATGTTTTGAACCATTCCTGTGACACTAGTTATAGATTCCGATGCTTCACTTCAGGTTTACTGTATCCCTCTGACCTTTTTATTGACGATGAAACAAAGAAATTGCATCGGAATTAAATAGAAAAGCCACAATGCCGACTTAAGTACAAGAAGACTGACTCTTCTTACTGTCTATGTTTTGAACCATTCCTGTGACACTAGTTATGGATTCCGATTCTTCACTCCAGGTTTACTGTATCCCTTGGACCTTCTTATTGACGATGAAACACTGAAATTGCATCGGAATTAAATAGAAATGGGCACAATATCGACTTAAGTACAAGAAGACTAACTCATCTTAGTGATTATAGTTTGAACCATTGCTGTGACACTAGTTATAGATTCCGACGCTTTATTTCAGGTTTACTGTATACCTTGGACATTCTCATTGACGATGAAACACAGAAATTGCATCGGAATTAAATAGAAAAGGCACAATGTCGACTTAAGTACAAGAAGACTGACTCTTCTTACTGACTATGTTTTGAACCATTCCTGTGACACTAGTTATAGATTCCGATGCTTCACTTCAGGTTTACTGTATACCTTGGACCTTCTTATTGACGATGAAACACAGAAATAGCATCGGAATTAAATACAAAAGGCACAATGCCGACTTAAGTACCCGAAGACAGACTCTTCTTACTGTCTATGTTTCAACCATTCCTGTGACACTAGTTATAGATTCCGATGCTTCACTTCAGGTTTACTGTATCCCTCTGACCTTCTTATTGACGATGAAACACAGAAATTACATCGTAATTAATTACAAGTGCCACAATGCCGACTTAAGTACAAGAAGACTGACTCTTCTTACTGTCTATGTTTTGACCCATTCCATTGACACTAGTTATGGATTCCGATGCTTCACTCCAGGGTCACTGTATCCCTTGGACCTTGTTATTGACGATGAGACACAGAAATTGCATCGGAATTAAGTAGAAAAGGCACAATGCCGACTTAAGTACAAGAAGACCGACTCTTCTTACTGACTGTTTTGAACCATTCCTGTGACACTAGTTATAGATTCCGATGCTTCACTTCATGTTTACAGTAACCCCCTGGACCTTTTTACTGACGATGAAACACGGAAATTACATCGGAATTAAATACAAAAGGCTAATTGCCAACTTTAGTACACGAAGACTGACTCTTCTTACTGTCTATGTTTTGAACCATTCCTGTGACACTAGTTATAGATTCCCATGCTACACTTCAGGTTTACTGTATACCTTGGAAGTTCTTATTGACGATGAATCACAGAAATTGCATCGGAATTAAATACAAAAGGCACAATGCCGACTTAGGTACAAGAAGACTGACTCTTCCTACTGTCTATGTTTAGAACCATTCCTGTGACAGTAGTTTTGGATTCCGATGCTTCACTTCAGTTTTACTGTATCCCTCTGACCTTCTTATTGACAATGAAACACAGAAATTGCATGGGAATTAAATACAAAAGGCACAATGCCGATTTAAGTACAAGAAAACTGACTCATCCTACTGTCTATGTTTTGAACCATTCCTGTGACACTAGTTATAGATTGCGATGCTTCACTTCAGGTTTACTGTTTCCCTTGGACCTTCTTATTGCGAATGAAACACAGAAATTGCATCGGAATTAAAAACAAAAGGCACAATGCCGACTTTAGTACAAGAAGACTGACTCTTCCTACTGTCTACGTTTTGAACCATTTCTGTGACACTAGTTATAGAGTCCGATGCTGCACTTCAGGTTTACTGTGTCCCTTGGACATTTTTATTGACGATGAAACACAGAAATTGCATCGGAATTAAATACAAAAGGCACAATGCCGACTTAAGGACAAGAAGACTGACTGTTCATACTGACTATGAGTTGAACCATTCCTGTGACACTAGTTATAGATTCCGATGCTTCACTTCAGATTTACTGTATCCCTGTGACCTTCTTATTGACGATGAAACACAGAGATTGCATCGGAATTAAATAGAAAAGGCGCAATGCCGACATAAGTACAAGAAGACTGACTCTTCTTACTGTCTATGTTTTGAACCATTCCTGTGGCACTAGTTGTAGATTCCGATGCTTCACTCCAGGTTTACTGTATCCCTTTTACCTTCTTATTGACGATGAAACACAGAAATTGCATCGGAATTAAATAGAAAAGGCACAATGCCGACTTAAGTACAAGTAAACTGACTCTTCTTACTGTCTATGTTTGAACCATTCCTGTGACACTAGTTATAGATTCCGATGCTTCACCTCTCGTTTACTGTATCCCTCTGACTTTATTGCCGATGAAACACAGAAATTGCATCGTAATTAAATACAAAAGGCACAATGCCGACTTAAGGACAAGAAGACTGATTCTTCTTACTGACTATGTTTTGAACCATTCCTGTGACACTAGTTATGGATTCCGATTCTTCACTCCAGGTTTACTGTATCCCTTGGACCTTCTTATTGACGATGAAACACAGAAATTGCATCGGAATTAAATAGAAAAGGCACAATATCGACTTAAGTACAAGAAGACTAACTCATCTTAGTGATTATAGTTTGAACCATTGCTGTGACACTAGTTATAGATTCCGACGCTTTATTTCAGGTTTACTGTATACCTTGGACATTCTCATTGACGATGAAACACAGAAATTGCATCGGAATTAAATACAAAAGGCACAATGCCGACTTACGGACAAGAGGACTGACTCTTCTTACTGAATTAATTCCTGCGACACTAGTTATAGATTCCGATGCTTCACTTCAGGTTTACTGTATACCTTGGACCTTCTTATTGACGATGAAACAAAGAAATTGCATCGGAATTAAATACAAAAGGCACAATGCCGACTTAAGTACAAAAAGACTGACTCTTCCCACTGTCTATGTTTTGAACCATTCCTGTGACACTAGTTTTGGATTCCGATGCGTCACTTCAGGTTTACTGTATCCCTCTGACCTTCTTATTGACAATGAAACACAGAAATTGCATCGGAATTAAATACAAAAGGCACAATGCCGACTTAAGTACAAGAAGACTGACTCTTCTTACTGTCTATGTTTTGGACCATTCCTGTGACACTAGTTATAGATTCCGATGCTTCACTTCAGGTTTACTGTATCCCTCTGACTTTATTGCCGATGAAACACAGAAATTGCATCGGAATTAAATACAAAAGGCACAATGCCGACTTATGTACACGAAGACTGACTCTTCTTACTGACTATGCTTTGAACCATTCCTGTGACTCTAGTTATAGATTCCGATGCTTCACTTCAGGTTTACTGTATCCCTCTGACCTTCTTATTGACAATGAAACACAGAAATTGCATCGGAACTAAATACAAAATGCACAATGCCGACTTAAGTACAAGAAGACTGGCTCTTCCTACTGTCTATGTTTTGAACCAATTCTGTGACACTAGTTATAGAGTGCGATGCTTCACTTCAGGTTTACTGTATCCCTTGGAACTTCCTATTGACGATGAAACACAGAAATGGCATCGGAATTAAATACAAAAGGGACAATGCCGACTTAAGTACCCGAAGACTGACTCTTCTTACTGACTATGTTTTGAACCATTCCTGTGACACTAGTTATAGGTCCCGATGCTTCACTTCATGTTTACTGTATCCCTTGGACCTTCTTATTGACGATGAAACACGGAAATTGCATCGGAATTAAATACAAAAGGCACAATGCCGACTTAAGGACAAGAAGACTGATTCTTCTTACTGACTATGTTTTGAACCATTCCTGTGACACTAGTTATGGATTCCGATTCTTCACTCCAGGTTTACTGTATCCCTTGGACCTTCTTATTGACGATGAAACACAGAAATTGCATCGGAATTAAATAGAAAAGGCACAATATCGACTTAAGTACAAGAAGACTAACTCATCTTAGTGATTATAGTTTGAACCATTGCTGTGACACTAGTTATAGATTCCGACGCTTTATTTCAGGTTTACTGTATACCTTGGACATTCTCATTGACGATGAAACACAGAAATTGCATCGGAATTAAATACAAAAGGCACAATGCCGACTTACGGACAAGAGGACTGACTCTTCTTACTGAATTAATTCCTGCGACACTAGTTATAGATTCCGATGCTTCACTTCAGGTTTACTGTATACCTTGGACCTTCTTATTGACGATGAAACAAAGAAATTGCATCGGAATTAAATACAAAAGGCACAATGCCGACTTAAGTACAAAAAGACTGACTCTTCCCACTGTCTATGTTTTGAACCATTCCTGTGACACTAGTTTTGGATTCCGATGCGTCACTTCAGGTTTACTGTATCCCTCTGACCTTCTTATTGACAATGAAACACAGAAATTGCATCGGAATTAAATACAAAAGGCACAATGCCGACTTAAGTACAAGAAGACTGACTCTTCTTACTGTCTATGTTTTGGACCATTCCTGTGACACTAGTTATAGATTCCGATGCTTCACTTCAGGTTTACTGTATCCCTCTGACTTTATTGCCGATGAAACACAGAAATTGCATCGGAATTAAATACAAAAGGCACAATGCCGACTTATGTACACGAAGACTGACTCTTCTTACTGACTATGCTTTGAACCATTCCTGTGACTCTAGTTATAGATTCCGATGCTTCACTTCAGGTTTACTGTATCCCTCTGACCTTCTTATTGACAATGAAACACAGAAATTGCATCGGAACTAAATACAAAATGCACAATGCCGACTTAAGTACAAGAAGACTGGCTCTTCCTACTGTCTATGTTTTGAACCAATTCTGTGACACTAGTTATAGAGTGCGATGCTTCACTTCAGGTTTACTGTATCCCTTGGAACTTCCTATTGACGATGAAACACAGAAATGGCATCGGAATTAAATACAAAAGGGACAATGCCGACTTAAGTACCCGAAGACTGACTCTTCTTACTGACTATGTTTTGAACCATTCCTGTGACACTAGTTATAGGTCCCGATGCTTCACTTCATGTTTACTGTATCCCTTGGACCTTCTTATTGACGATGAAACACGGAAATTGCATCGGAATTAAATACAAAAGGCACAATGCCGACTTAAGTACAAGAAGACAGACTCTTCTTACTGTCTATGTTTCAACCATTCCTGTGACACTAGTTATAGATTCCGATGCTTCACTTCAGGTTTACTGTATCCCTCTGACCTTCTTATTGACGATGAAACACAGAAATTGCATCGGAATTAAGTACAAAAGGCACAATGCCGACTTAAGTACAAGAAGACTGACTCTTCTTACTGACTATGTTTTGAACCATTCCTGTGACACTAGTTATAGATTCCGATGCTTCACTTCAGGTTTGCTGTATCCCTCTGACCTTTTTATTGACGATGAAACAAAGAAATTGCATCGGAATTAAATAGAAAAGCCACAATGCCGACTTAAGTACAAGAAGACTGACTCTTCTTACTGTCTATGTTTTGAACCATTCCTGTGACACTAGTTATGGATTCCGATTCTTCACTCCAGGTTTACTGTATCCCTTGGACCTTCTTATTGACGATGAAACACAGAAATTGCATCGGAATTAAATAGAAAAGGCACAATATCGACTTAAGTACAAGAAGACTAACTCATCTTAGTGATTATAGTTTGAACCATTGCTGTGACACTAGTTATAGATTCCGACGCTTTATTTCAGGTTTACTGTATACCTTGGACATTCTCATTGACGATGAAACACAGAAATTGCATCGGAATTAAATAGAAAAGGCACAATGTCGACTTAAGTACAAGAAGACTGACTCTTCTTACTGACTATGTTTTGAACCATTCCTGTGACACTAGTTATAGATTCCGATGCTTCACTTCAGGTTTACTGTATACCTTGGACCTTCTTATTGACGATGAAACACAGAAATAGCATCGGAATTAAATACAAAAGGCACAATGCCGACTTAAGTACCCGAAGACAGACTCTTCTTACTGTCTATGTTTCAACCATTCCTGTGACACTAGTTATAGATTCCGATGCTTCACTTCAGGTTTACTGTATCCCTCTGACCTTCGTATTGACGATGAAACACAGAAATTGCATCGGAATTAAATACAAAAGGCACAATGCCGACTTAAGTACAAGAAGACTGCCTGTTCCCACTGTCTATGTTTTGAACCATTCCTGTGACACTAGTTATAGATTCCGATGCTTCACCTCTCGTTTACTGTATCCCTCTGACTTTATTGCCGATGAAACACAGAAATTGCATCGTAATTAAATACAAAAGGCACAATGCCGACTTAAGGACAAGAAGACTGATTCTTCTTACTGACTATGTTTTGAACCATTCCTGTGACTCTAGTTATAGATTCCGATGCTTCACTTCAGGTTTACTGTATCCCTCTGACCTTCTTATTGACGATGAAACACAGAAATTACATCGTAATTAATTACAAGTGCCACAATGCCGACTTAAGTACAAGAAGACTGACTCTTCTTACTGTCTATGTTTTGACCCATTCCATTGACACTAGTTATGGATTCCGATGCTTCACTCCAGGGTCACTGTATCCCTTGGACCTTGTTATTGACGATGAGACACAGAAATTGCATCGGAATTAAGTAGAAAAGGCACAATGCCGACTTAAGTACAAGAAGACCGACTCTTCTTACTGACTGTTTTGAACCATTCCTGTGACACTAGTTATAGATTCCGATGCTTCACTTCATGTTTACAGTAACCCCCTGGACCTTTTTACTGACGATGAAACACGGAAATTACATCGGAATTAAATACAAAAGGCTAATTGCCAACTTTAGTACACGAAGACTGACTCTTCTTACTGTCTATGTTTTGAACCATTCCTGTGACACTAGTTATAGATTCCCATGCTACACTTCAGGTTTACTGTATACCTTGGAAGTTCTTATTGACGATGAATCACAGAAATTGCATCGGAATTAAATACAAAAGGCACAATGCCGACTTAGGTACAAGAAGACTGACTCTTCCTACTGTCTATGTTTAGAACCATTCCTGTGACAGTAGTTTTGGATTCCGATGCTTCACTTCAGTTTTACTGTATCCCTCTGACCTTCTTATTGACAATGAAACACAGAAATTGCATGGGAATTAAATACAAAAGGCACAATGCCGATTTAAGTACAAGAAAACTGACTCATCCTACTGTCTATGTTTTGAACCATTCCTGTGACACTAGTTATAGATTGCGATGCTTCACTTCAGGTTTACTGTTTCCCTTGGACCTTCTTATTGCGAATGAAACACAGAAATTGCATCGGAATTAAAAACAAAAGGCACAATGCCGACTTAAGTACAAGAAGACTGACTCTTCCTACTGTCTACGTTTTGAACCATTTCTGTGACACTAGTTATAGAGTCCGATGCTGCACTTCAGGTTTACTGTGTCCCTTGGACATTTTTATTGACGATGAAACACAGAAATTGCATCGGAATTAAATACAAAAGGCACAATGCCGACTTAAGGACAAGAAGACTGACTGTTCATACTGACTATGAGTTGAACCATTCCTGTGACACTAGTTATAGATTCCGATGCTTCACTTCAGATTTACTGTATCCCTGTGACCTTCTTATTGACGATGAAACACAGAGATTGCATCGGAATTAAATAGAAAAGGCGCAATGCCGACATAAGTACAAGAAGACTGACTCTTCTTACTGTCTATGTTTTGAACCATTCCTGTGGCACTAGTTGTAGATTCCGATGCTTCACTCCAGGTTTACTGTATCCCTTTTACCTTCTTATTGACGATGAAACACAGAAATTGCATCGGAATTAAATAGAAAAGGCACAATGCCGACTTAAGTACAAGTAAACTGACTCTTCTTACTGTCTATGTTTGAACCATTCCTGTGACACTAGTTATAGATTCCGATGCTTCACCTCTCGTTTACTGTATCCCTCTGACTTTATTGCCGATGAAACACAGAAATTGCATCGTAATTAAATACAAAAGGCACAATGCCGACTTAAGGACAAGAAGACTGATTCTTCTTACTGACTATGTTTTGAACCATTCCTGTGACTCTAGTTATAGATTCCGATGCTTCACTTCAGGTTTACTGTATCCCTCTGACCTTCTTACTGACGATGAAACACGGAAATTGCATCGGAATTAAATACAAAAGGCTAATTGCCAACTTTAGTACACGAAGACTGACTCTTCTTACTGTCTATGTTTTGAACCATTCCTGTGACACTAGTTATAGATTCCCATGCTACACTTCAGGTTTACTGTATACCTTGGAAGTTCTTATTGACGATGAATCACAGAAATTGCATCGGAATTAAATACAAAAGGCACAATGCCGACTTAAGTACAAGAAGACTGACTCTTCCTACTGTCTATGTTTTGAACCATTCCGGTGACAGTAGTTTTGGATTCCGATGCTTCACTTCAGTTTTACTGTATCCCTCTGACCTTCAAATTGACAATGAAACACAGAAATTGCATGGGAATTAAATACAAAAGGCACAATGCCGATTTAAGTACAAGAAAAATGACTCATCCTACTGTCTATGTTTTGAACCATTCCTGTGACACTAGTTATAGATTGCGATGCTTCACTTCAGGTTTACTGTTTCCCTTGGACCTTCTTATTGCGAATGAAACACAGAAATTGCATCGGAATTAAAAACAAAAGGCACAATGCCGACTTAAGTACAAGAAGACTGACTCTTCCTACTGTCTACGTTTTGAACCATTTCTGTGACAATGGTTATAGAGTCCGACGCTGCACTTCAGGTTTACTGTGTCCCTTGGACCTTTTTATTGACGATGAAACACAGAAATAGCATCGGAATTAAATACAAAAGGCACAATGCCGACTTAAGGACAAGAAGACTGACTGTTCATACTGACTATGAGTTGAACCATTCCTGTGACACTAGCAATAGATTCCGATGCTTCACTTCAGATTTACTGTATCCCTGTGACCTTCTTATTGACGATGAAACACAGAGATTGCATCGGAATTAAATAGAAAAGGCGCAATGCCGACATAAGTACAAGAAGACTGACTCTTCTTACTGTCTATGTTTTGAACCATTCCTGTGGCACTAGTTGTAGATTCCGATGCTTCACTCCAGGTTTACTGTATCCCTTTTACCTTCTTATTGACGATGAAACACAGAAATTGCATCGGAATTAAATAGAAAAGGCACAATGCCGACTTAAGTACAAGTAAACTGACTCTTCTTACTGTCTATGTTTGAACCATTCCTGTGACACTAGTTATTGATTCCGATGCTTCACTTCAGGTTTACTGTATCCCTCTGACCTTCTTATTGACGGTGAAACACTGAAATTGCATCGGGTTTAAATACAAAAGGTATAATGCCGGCTTAAGTACAAGAAGACTGACTCTTCTTACTGTCTATGTTTTGACCCATTCCATTGACACTAGTAATGGATTCCGATGCTACACTCCAGGTTCACTGTATCCCTTGGACCTTGTTATTGACGATGAAACACAGAAATTGCATCGGAATTAAGTAGAAAAGGCACAATGCCGACTTAAGTACAAGAAGACAGACTCTTCTTACTAACTATGTTTTGAACCATTCCTGTGACACTAGTTATAGATTCCGATGCTTCACTTCATATTTACAGTATACCTTGGACCATTTTATAGACGATGAAACACAGAAATTGCATCGGAATTAAATACATAAGGCCAATTGCCAACTTTAGTACACGAAGAGTGACTCTTCTTACTGTCTATGTTTTGAACCATTCCTGTGACACTAGTTATAGATCCCGATGCTACACTCCAGGTTTACTGTATCCCCTGGACCTTCTTATTGATGATGAAACACAGAAATTGCATCGGAATTAAATACAAAAGGCACAATGCCGACTTAAGGACAAGAAGACTGACTCGTCTTACTGACTTAGTTTTGAACCATTCCTGTGACACTTGTTATAGATTCCGACGCTACACTTCAGGTTTAATGTTTACCTTGGAAGTTCTTATTGACGATGAAACACAGAAATTGCATCGGAATTAAATACAAAAGGGACAATGCCGACTTAAGGACAAGAAGACTGACTGTTCATACTGACTATGTGTGGAACCATTCCTGTGACACTAGTTATGGATTCCGATGCTTCACTTCAGGTTTACTGTATCCCTGTGACCTTCTTATTGACGATGAAACACTGAGATTGCGTCGGAATTATATAGAAAAGGCACAATGCCGACATAAGTGCAAGAAGACTGACTCTTCTTATTGTCTATGTTTTGAACCATTCCTGTGGCACAAGTTGTAGATTCCGATGCTTCACTTCAGGTTTACTGTATCCCTTGGACCTTCTTTTTGACGATGAAACACAGAACTTGCATTGGAATTAAATACAAAAGGCACAATGCCGACTTAAGTACAAGAAAACTGACTCTTCTTACTGTCTATGTTTGAACCATTCCTGTGACACTAGTTATAGATTCCGATGCTTTACTTCAGGTTTACTGTATCCCACTGTCCTTCTTATTGACGGTGAAACACAGAAATTGCATGGGAATTAAATACAAAAGGCAGAATGCCGACTTAAGTACATGAAAACTGACTCATTCTACTGTCTATGTTTTGAACCATTCCTGTGACACTAGTTATAGATTTCGATGCGTCACTTCAGGTTTACTGTATCTCTCTGACCTTATTGCCGATGAATCACAGAAATTGCTTCGGAATTAAATACAAAAGACACAATGGCGACTTAAGGACAAGAAGACAGTCTTTTCTTACTGACTATTTTTTGAACCATTCCTGTGACACTAGTTATAGATTGCGATGCTTCACTTCAGTTTACAGTTTCCCTTGGACCTTCTTATTGCGAATGAAACACAGAAATTGCATGGGAATTAAATTTAAAAGGCACAATGCCGACTTAAGTACAAGAAAACTGACTCATCCTACTGTCTATGTTTTGAACCATTCCTGTGACACTAGTTATAGATTCCGATGCTTCACTTCAGGTTTACTGAATCCCTCTGACCTTATTGCCGATGAAACACAGAAATTGCTTCGGAATTAAATACAAAAGGCACAATGGCGACTTAAGGACACGAAGACTGTCTCTTCTTACTGACTATGTTTTGAACCATTCCTGTGACACTAGTTATAGATTGCGATGCTTCACATCAGGTTTACTGTTTCCCTTGGACCTTCTTATTGCGAATGAAACACAGAAATTGCATCGGAATTAAAAACAAAAGGCACAATGCCGATTTAAGTACAAGAAGACTGACTCTTCCTACTGTCTACGTTTTGAACCATTTCTGTGACACTAGTTATAGAGTCCGATGTTACACTTCAGGTTTATTGTATCCCTTGGACCCTCTTATTGACGATGAAACACAGAAATTGCATCGGAATTAAATACAAAAGGCACAATGCCGACTTACGTACAAGAAAACTGACTCTTCTTACTGTCTATGTTTTGAACCATTCCTGTGACACTAGCAATAGATTCCGATGCTTCACTTCAGGTTTACTGTATCCCTCCGACCTTCTTATTGACGGTGAAACACAGAAATTGCATCGGAATTAAATACAAAAGGTATAATGCCGGCTTAAGTACAAGAAGACTGACTCTTCTTACTGTCTATGTTTTGACCCATTCCATTGACACTAGTTATGGATTCCGATGCTACACTCCAGGTTCACTGTATCCCTTGGACGTTGTTATTGACGATGAAACACAGAAATTGCATCGGAATTAAGTAGAAAAGGCACAATGCCGACTTAAGTACAAGAAGACCGACTCTTCTTACTACCTATGTTTTGAACCATTGCTGTGACACTAGTTACAGATTCCGATGCTTCACTTCATATTTACAGTATCCCTTGGACCTTTTTATTGACGATGAAACACAGAAATTGCATCGGAATTAAATACATAAGGCCAATTGCCAACTATAGTACACGAAGACTGACTCTTCTTACTGTCTATGTTTTGAACCATTCCTGTGACACTAGTTATGGATCCCGATGCTACACTCCAGGTTTACTGTATCCCCTGGACCTTCTTATTGACGATGAAACACAGAAATTGCATCGGAATTAAATACAAAAGGCACAATGCCGACTTAAGGACAAAACGACTGACTCGTCTTACTGACTTAGTTTTGAACCATTCCTGTGACACTTGTTGTAGATTCCGACGCTACACTTCAGGTTTACTGTATACCTTGGAAGTTCTTATTGACGATGAAACACAGAAATTGCATCGGAATTAAATACAAAAGGCACAATGCCGACTTAAGTACAAGAAGACTGACTCTTCCTACTGTCTATGTTTTGAACCATTCCTGTGACATTAGTTTTGGATTCCGATGCTTCACTTCTGGTTTACTGTATCCCTCTGACCTTCTTATTGACAACGAAACACAGAAATTGGATGGGAATTAAATAAAAAGGCACAATGCCGACTTAAGTAGAAGAAAACTGACTCATCCTACTGTCTATGTTTTGAACCATTCCTGTGACACTAGTTATAGATTGCGATGCTTCACTTCAGGTTTACTGTTTCCCTTGGACCTTCTTATTGCGAATGAAACACAGATATTGCATCGGAATTAAAAACAAAAGGCACAATGCCGACTTAAGGACAAGAAGACTGACTGTTCATACTGACTATGTGTTGAACCATTCCTGTGACACTAGTTATAGGTTCCGATGCTTTACTTCAGGTTTACTGTATCCCACTGTCCTTCTTATTGACGGTGAAACACAGAAATTGCATATGAATTAAATACAAAAGGCACAATGCCGACTTAAGTACAAGAAAACTGACTCTTCTTACTGACTATGCCTTTAACCATTCCTGTGACACTAGTTATAGATTTCGATGCTTCACTTCAGGTTTACTGTATCGCTCTGACCTTCTTATTAACGATGAAACACGGAAATTGCATCGAAATTAAATACAAAAGGGACAATGCCGACTTAAGTACCCGAAGACTGACTCTTCTTACTGTCAATGTTTGAACCATTCCTGTGACACTGGTTATAGATTCCGATGCTTCACTTCAGGATTACTGTATCTCTCTGACCTTCTTATTGACGGTGAAACACAGAAATTGCATCGCAATTAAATACGAAAGGCACAATGCCGACTTAAGTACAAGAAGACTGACTCTTCCTACTGTCTACGTTTTGAACCATTTCTGTGACACTAGTTGTAGAGTCCGATGCTGCACTTCAGGTTTACTGTATCCCTGCGACCTTCTTATTGACGATGAAACACAGAAATTGCATCGGAATTAAATACAAAATGCACAATGCCGACTTAAGGACAAGAAGACTGACTGTTCATACTGACTATGTGTGGAACCATTCCTGTGACACTAGTTATGGATTCCGATGCTTCACTTCAGGTTTACTGTATCCCTGTGACCTTCTTATTGACGATGAAACACAGAGATTGCGTCGGAATTATATAGAAAAGGCACAATGCCGACATAAGTGCAAGAAGACTGACTCTTCTTATTGTCTATGTTTTGAACCATTCCTGTGGCACAGGTTGTAGATTCCGATGCTTCACTTCAGGTTTACTGTATCCCTTGGACCTTCTTTTTGACGATGAAACACAGAACTTGCCTTGGAATTAAATACAAAAGGCACAATGCCGACTTAAGTACAAGAAAACTGACTCTTCTTACTGTCTATGTTTGAACCATTCCTGTGACACTAGTTATAGATTCCGATGCTTTACTTCAGGTTTACTGTATCCCACTGTCCTTCTTATTGACGGTGAAACACAGAAATTGCATGGGAATTAAATACAAAAGGCAGAATGCCGACTTAAGTACATGAAAACTGACTCATCCTACTGTCTATGTTTTGAACCATTCCTGTGACACTAGTTATAGATTTCGATGCGTCACTTCAGGTTTACTGTATCTCTCTGACCTTATTGCCGATGAATCACAGAAATTGCTTCGGAATTAAATACAAAAGACACAATGGCGACTTAAGGACAAGAAGACAGTCTTTTCTTACTGACTATTTTTTGAACCATTCCTGTGACACTAGTTATAGATTGCGATGCTTCACTTCAGTTTACAGTTTCCCTTGGACCTTCTTATTGCGAATGAAACACAGAAATTGCATGGGAATTAAATTTAAAAGGCACAATGCCGACTTAAGTACAAGAAAACTGACTCATCCTACTGTCTATGTTTTGAACCATTCCTGTGACACTAGTTATAGATTCCGATGCTTCACTTCAGGTTTACTGAATCCCTCTGACCTTATTGCCGATGAAACACAGAAATTGCTTCGGAATTAAATACAAAAGGCACAATGGCGACTTAAGGACAAGAAGACTGTCTCTTCTTACTGACTATGTTTTGAACCATTCCTGTGACACTAGTTATAGATTGCGATGCTTCATATCAGGTTTACTGTTTCCCTTGGACCTTCTTATTGCGAATGAAACACAGAAATTGCATCGGAATTAAAAACAAAAGGCACAATGCCGATTTAAGTACAAGAAGACTGACTCTTCCTACTGTCTACGTTTTGAACCATTTCTGTGACACTAGTTATAGAGTCCGATGTTACACTTCAGGTTTATTGTATCCCTTGGACCCTCTTATTGACGATGAAACACAGAAATTGCATCGGAATTAAATACAAAAGGCACAATGCCGACTTACGTACAAGAAAACTGACTCTTCTTACTGTCTATGTTTTGAACCATTCCTGTGACACTAGCAATAGATTCCGATGCTTCACTTCAGGCTTACTGTATCCCTCCGACCTTCTTATTGACGGTGAAACACAGAAATTGCATCGGAATTAAATACAAAAGGTATAATGCCGGCTTAAGTACAAGAAGACTGACTCTTCTTACTGTCTATGTTTTGACACATTCCATTGACACTAGTTATGGATTCCGATGCTACACTCCAGGTTCACTGTATCCCTTGGACGTTGTTATTGACGATGAAACACAGAAATTGCATCGGAATTAAATACAAAAGGCACAATGCCGACTTAAGTACAAGAAGACTGACTCTTCCTACTGTCTATGTTTTGAACCATTCCTGTGACATTAGTTTTGGATTCCGATGCTTCACTTCTGGTTTACTGTATCCCTCTGACCTTCTTATTGACAACGAAACACAGAAATTGGATGGGAATTAAATAAAAAGGCACAATGCCGACTTAAGTAGAAGAAAACTGACTCATCCTACTGTCTATGTTTTGAACCATTCCTGTGACACTAGTTATAGATTGCGATGCTTCACTTCAGGTTTACTGTTTCCCTTGGACCTTCTTATTGCGAATGAAACACAGATATTGCATCGGAATTAAAAACAAAAGGCACAATGCCGACTTAAGGACAAGAAGACTGACTGTTCATACTGACTATGTGTTGAACCATTCCTGTGACACTAGTTATAGGTTCCGATGCTTTACTTCAGGTTTACTGTATCCCACTGTCCTTCTTATTGACGGTGAAACACAGAAATTGCATATGAATTAAATACAAAAGGCACAATGCCGACTTAAGTACAAGAAAACTGACTCTTCTTACTGACTATGCCTTTAACCATTCCTGTGACACTAGTTATAGATTTCGATGCTTCACTTCAGGTTTACTGTATCGCTCTGACCTTCTTATTAACGATGAAACACGGAAATTGCATCGAAATTAAATACAAAAGGGACAATGCCGACTTAAGTACCCGAAGACTGACTCTTCTTACTGTCAATGTTTGAACCATTCCTGTGACACTGGTTATAGATTCCGATGCTTCACTTCAGGATTACTGTATCTCTCTGACCTTCTTATTGACGGTGAAACACAGAAATTGCATCGCAATTAAATACGAAAGGCACAATGCCGACTTAAGTACAAGAAGACTGACTCTTCCTACTGTCTACGTTTTGAACCATTTCTGTGACACTAGTTGTAGAGTCCGATGCTGCACTTCAGGTTTACTGTATCCCTGCGACCTTCTTATTGACGATGAAACACAGAAATTGCATCGGAATTAAATACAAAATGCACAGTGCCGACTTAAGGACAAGAAGACTGACTGTTCATACTGACTATGTGTGGAACCATTCCTGTGACACTAGTTATGGATTCCGATGCTTCACTTCAGGTTTACTGTATCCCTGTGACCTTCTTATTGACGATGAAACACAGAGATTGCGTCGGAATTATATAGAAAAGGCACAATGCCGACATAAGTGCAAGAAGACTGACTCTTCTTATTGTCTATGTTTTGAACCATTCCTGTGGCACAGGTTGTAGATTCCGATGCTTCACTTCAGGTTTACTGTATCCCTTGGACCTTCTTTTTGACGATGAAACACAGAACTTGCCTTGGAATTAAATACAAAAGGCACAATGCCGACTTAAGTACAAGAAAACTGACTCTTCTTACTGTCTATGTTTGAACCATTCCTGTGACACTAGTTATAGATTCCGATGCTTTACTTCAGGTTTACTGTATCCCACTGTCCTTCTTATTGACGGTGAAACACAGAAATTGCATGGGAATTAAATACAAAAGGCAGAATGCCGACTTAAGTACATGAAAACTGACTCATCCTACTGTCTATGTTTTGAACCATTCCTGTGACACTAGTTATAGATTTCGATGCGTCACTTCAGGTTTACTGTATCTCTCTGACCTTATTGCCGATGAATCACAGAAATTGCTTCGGAATTAAATACAAAAGACACAATGGCGACTTAAGGACAAGAAGACAGTCTTTTCTTACTGACTATTTTTTGAACCATTCCTGTGACACTAGTTATAGATTGCGATGCTTCACTTCAGTTTACAGTTTCCCTTGGACCTTCTTATTGCGAATGAAACACAGAAATTGCATGGGAATTAAATTTAAAAGGCACAATGCCGACTTAAGTACAAGAAAACTGACTCATCCTACTGTCTATGTTTTGAACCATTCCTGTGACACTAGTTATAGATTCCGATGCTTCACTTCAGGTTTACTGAATCCCTCTGACCTTATTGCCGATGAAACACAGAAATTGCTTCGGAATTAAATACAAAAGGCACAATGGCGACTTAAGGACAAGAAGACTGTCTCTTCTTACTGACTATGTTTTGAACCATTCCTGTGACACTAGTTATAGATTGCGATGCTTCACATCAGGTTTACTGTTTCCCTTGGACCTTCTTATTGCGAATGAAACACAGAAATTGCATCGGAATTAAAAACAAAAGGCACAATGCCGATTTAAGTACAAGAAGACTGACTCTTCCTACTGTCTACGTTTTGAACCATTTCTGTGACACTAGTTATAGAGTCCGATGTTACACTTCAGGTTTATTGTATCCCTTGGACCCTCTTATTGACGATGAAACACAGAAATTGCATCGGAATTAAATACAAAAGGCACAATGCCGACTTACGTACAAGAAAACTGACTCTTCTTACTGTCTATGTTTTGAACCATTCCTGTGACACTAGCAATAGATTCCGATGCTTCACTTCAGGCTTACTGTATCCCTCCGACCTTCTTATTGACGGTGAAACACAGAAATTGCATCGGAATTAAATACAAAAGGTATAATGCCGGCTTAAGTACAAGAAGACTGACTCTTCTTACTGTCTATGTTTTGACACATTCCATTGACACTAGTTATGGATTCCGATGCTACACTCCAGGTTCACTGTATCCCTTGGACGTTGTTATTGACGATGAAACACAGAAATTGCATCGGAATTAAGTAGAAAAGGCACAATGCCGACTTAAGTACAAGAAGACCGACTCTTCTTACTACCTATGTTTTGAACCATTCCTGTGACACTAGTTACAGATTCCGATGCTTCACTTCATATTTACAGTATCCCTTTGACCTTTTTATTGACGATGAAACACAGAAATTGCATCGGAATTAAATACATAAGGCCAATTGCCAACTATAGTACACGAAGACTGACTCTTCTTACTGTCTATGTTTTGAACCATTCCTGTGACACTAGTTATGGATCCCGATGCTACACTCCAGGTTTACTGTATCCCCTGGACCTTCTTATTGACGATGAAACACAGAAATTGCATCGGAATTAAATACAAAAGGCACAATGCCGACTTAAGGACAAAACGACTGACTCGTCTTACTGACTTAGTTTTGAACCATTCCTGTGACACTTGTTGTAGATTCCGACGCTACACTTCAGGTTTACTGTATACCTTGGAAGTTCTTATTGACGATGAAACACAGAAATTGCATCGGAATTAAATACAAAAGGCACAATGCCGACTTAAGTACAAGAAGACTGACTCTTCCTACTGTCTATGTTTTGAACCATTCCTGTGACATTAGTTTTGGATTCCGATGCTTCACTTCTGGTTTACTGTATCCCTCTGACCTTCTTATTGACAACGAAACACAGAAATTGGATGGGAATTAAATAAAAAGGCACAATGCCGACTTAAGTAGAAGAAAACTGACTCATCCTACTGTCTATGTTTTGAACCATTCCTGTGACACTAGTTATAGATTCCGATGCTTCACTTCAGGTTTACTGTATCCCTCTGACCTTATTGCCGATGAAACACAGAAATTGCTTCGGAATTAAATACAAAAGGCACAATGGCGACTTAAGGACAAGAAGACTGTCTCTTCTTACAGACTATGTTTTGAACCATTCCTGAGACACTAGTTATAGATTGCGATGCTTCACTTCAGGTTTACTGTTTCCCTTGGACCTTCTTATTGCGAATGAAACACAGATATTGCATCGGAATTAAAAACAAAAGGCACAATGCCGACTTAAGGACAAGAAGACTGACTGTTCATACTGACTATGTGTTGAACCATTCCTGTGACACTAGTTATAGGTTCCGATGCTTTACTTCAGGTTTACTGTATCCCACTGTCCTTCTTATTGACGGTGAAACACAGAAATTGCATATGAATTAAATACAAAAGGCACAATGCCGACTTAAGTACAAGAAAACTGACTCTTCTTACTGACTATGCCTTTAACCATTCCTGTGACACTAGTTATAGATTTCGATGCTTCACTTCAGGTTTACTGTATCGCTCTGACCTTCTTATTAACGATGAAACACGGAAATTGCATCGAAATTAAATACAAAAGGGACAATGCCGACTTAAGTACCCGAAGACTGACTCTTCTTACTGTCAATGTTTGAACCATTCCTGTGACACTGGTTATAGATTCCGATGCTTCACTTCAGGATTACTGTATCTCTCTGACCTTCTTATTGACGGTGAAACACAGAAATTGCATCGCAATTAAATACGAAAGGCACAATGCCGACTTAAGTACAAGAAGACTGACTCTTCTTACTGACTATGTTTGAAGAATTCCTGTGACACTAGTTATAGATTCCGATGCTTTACTTCAGGTTTACTGTATACCTTGGTCCTTCGTATTGACGATGAAACACAGAAAATGCATCGGAATTAAATACAAATGGCACAATGCCGACATAAGTACAAGAAGGCTGATTCTTCCTACTGTCTATGTTTTGAACCATTCCTGTGACACTAGTTGTGGATTCCGATGCTTTACTTCAGGTTTACTGTATCCTTCTGACCTTCTTATTGACGATGAAACACAGAAATTGCATCGGAATTAAATACAAAAGGTATATTGCCGACTTAAGTACAAGAAGACTGACTCTTCTTACTGTCTATGTTTTGACCCATTCCATTGACACTAGTTATGGATTCCGATGCTTCACTCCAGGTTCACTGTATCCCTTGGACCTTGTTATTGACGATGAGACACAGAAATTGCATCGGAATTAAGTAGAAAAGGCACAATGCCGACTTAAGTACAAGAAGACCGACTCTTCTTACTGACTATGTTTTGAACCATTCCTGTGACACTAGTTATAGATTCCGATGCTTCACTTCATGTTTACAGTATCCCTTGGACCTTTTTACTGACGATGAAACACAGAAATTGCATCGGAATTAAATACAATAGGCTAATTGCCAACTTTAGTACACGAACACTGACTCTTCTTACTGTCTATGTTTTGAACCATTCCTGTGACACTAGTTATAGATTCCGATGCTACCCTTCAGGTTTACTGTATACCTTGGAAGTTATTATTGACGATGAAACATAGAAATTGCATCGGAGTAAAATACAAAAGGCACAATGCCGACTTAAGTACAAGAAGACTGACTCTTCCTACTGTCTATGTTTTGAACCATTCCTGTGACAGTAGTTTTGGATTCCGATGCTTCACTTCAGTTTTACTGTATCCTTCTGACCTTCTTATTGACAATGTAACACAGAAATTGCATGGGAATTAAATACAAAAGCACAATGCCGATTTAAGTACAAGAAAACTGACTCATCCTACTGTCTATGTTTGAACCATTCCTGTGACACTAGTTATAGATTCCGATGCTTCACTTCAGGTTTACTGTATCCCTCTGACCTTATTGCCGATGAAACACAGAAATTGCGTCGGAATTAAATACAAAAGGCACAATGGCGACTTAAGGACAAGAAGACTGTCTCTTCTTACTGACTATGTTTTGAACCATTCCTGTGACACTAGTTATAGATTGCGATGCTGCACTTCATGTTTACTGTTTCCCTTGGACCTTCTTAATGCGAATGAAACACAGAAATTGCATTGGAATTAAAAACAAAAGGCAAAATGCCGACTTAAGTACAAGAAGACTGACTCTTCCTACTGTCTACGTTTTGAACAATTTCTGTGACACTAGTTATAGAGTCCGATGCTGCACTTCAGGTTTACTGTGTCCCTTGGACCTTTTTATTGACGATGAAACACAGAAATTGCATCGGAATTAAATACAAAAGGCACAATGCCGACTTAAGGACAAGAAGACTGACTGTTCATACTGACTATGAGTTGAACCATTCCTGTGACACTAGTTATAGATTCCGATGCTTCACTTCAGATTTACTGTATCCCTGTGACCTTCTTATTGACGATGAAACACAGAGATTGCATCGGAATTAAATAGAAAAGGCGCAATGCCGACATAAGTACAAGAAGACTGACTCTTCTTACTGTCTATGTTTTGAACCATTCCTGTGGCACTAGTTGTAGATTCCGATGCTTCACTCCAGGTTTACTGTATCCCTTTTACCTTCTTATTGACGATGAAACACAGATATTGCATCGGAATTAAATACAAAAGGCACAATGCCGACTTAAGTACAAGAAAACTGACTCTTCTTGCTGTCTATGATTGAACCATTCCTATGACACTAGTTATTGATTCCGATGCTTCACTTCAGGTTTACTGTATCCCACTGTCCTTCTTATTGACTGTGAAACACAGAAATTCCATGGGAATTAAATACAAAAGGCACAATGCCGACTTAAGTACAAGTAAACTGACTCATCCTACTGTCTATGTTTTGAACCATTCCTGTGACACTAGTTATAGATTCCGATGCTTCACTTCAGGTTTACTGAATCCCTCTGACCTTATAGCCGATGAAACACAGAAATTGCTTCGGAATTAAATACAAAAGGCACAATGGCGACTTAAGGACAAGAAGACTGTCTCTTCTTACTGACTATGTTTTGAACCATTCCTGTGACACTAGTTATAGATTGCGATGCTTCACATCAGGTTTACTGTTTCCCTTGGACCTTCTTATTGCGAATGAAACACAGAAATTGCATCGGAATTAAAAACAAAAGGCACAATGCCGACTTAAGTACAAGAAGACTGACTCTTCCTACTGTCTACGTTTTGAACCATTTCTGTGACACTAGTTATAGAGTCCGATGCTGCCCTTCAGGTTCACTGTATCCCTTGGACCATCTTATTGACGATGAAACACAGAAATTGCATCGGAATTAAATACATAAGGCACAATGCCGACTTAAGTACAAGATATTTGACACTTCTTACTGTCTATGTTTTGAACCATTCCTGTGACACTAGCAATAGATTCCGATGCTTCACTTCAGGTTTACTGTATCCCTCTGACCTTCTTATTGACGGTGAAACACAGAAATTGCATCGGAATTAAATACAAAAGGTATAATGCCGGCTTAAGTACAAGAAGACTGACTCTTCTTACTGTCTATGTTTTGACCCATTCCATTGACACTAGTTATGGATTCCGATGCTACACTCCAGGTTCACTGTATCCCTTGGACCTTGTTATTGACGATGAAACACAGAAATTGCATCGGAAATAAGTAGAAAAGGCACAATGCCGACTTAAGTACAAGAAGACCGACTCTTCTTCCTAACTATGTTTTGAACCATTCCTGTGACACTAGTTATAGATTCCGATGCTTCACTTCATATTTACAGTATACCTTGGACCTTTTTATTGACGATGAAACACAGAAATTGCATCGGAATTAAATACATAAGGCCAATTGCCAACTTTAGTACACGAAGACTGACTCTTCTTACTGTCTATGTTTTGAACCATTCCTGTGACACTAGTTATAGATCCCGATGCTACACTCCATGTTTACTGTATCCCCTGGACCTTCTTATTGACGATGAAACACAGAAATTGCATCGGAATTAAATACAAAAGGCACAATGCCGTCTTAAGGACAAGAAGACTGACTCGTCTTACTGACTTAGTTTTGAACCATTCCTGTGACACTTGTTATAGATTCCGACGCTACACTTCAGGTTTACTGTATACCTTGGAAGTTCTTATTGACGATGAAACACAGAAATTGCATCGGAATTAAATACAAAAGGGACAATGCCGACTTAAGTAGAAGAAAACTGACTCATCCTACTGTCTATGTTTTGAACCATTCCTGTGACACTAGTTATAGATTCCGATGCTTCACTTCAGGTTTACTGTATACCTCTGACCTTATTGCCGATGAAACACAGAAATTGCTTCGGAATTAAATACAAAAGGCACAATGGCGACTTAAGGACAAGAAGACTGTCTCTTCTTACTGACTATGTTTTGAACCATTCCTGTCACACTAGTTATAGATTGCGATGCTTCACTTCAGGTTTACTGTTTCCCTTGGACCTTCTTAATGCGAATGAAACACCGATATTGCATCGGAATGAAAAACAAAAGGCACAATGCCGACTTAAGTACAAGAAGACTGACTCTTCCTACTGTCTACGTTTTGAACCATTTCTGTGACACTAGTTGTAGAGTCCGATGCTGCACTTCAGGTTTACTGTATCCCTTGGACCTTCTTATTGACGATGAAACACAGAAATTGCATCGGAATTAAATACAAAAGGCACAATGCCGACTTCAGGACAAGAAGACTGACTGTTCATACTGACTATGTGTTGAACCATTCCTGTGACACTAGTTATAGATTCCGATGCTTAACTTCAGGTTTACTGTATCCCTGTGACCTTCTTATTGACGATGAAACACAGAGATTGCGTCGGAATTATATAGAAAAGGCACAATGCCGACATAAGTACAAGAAGACTGACTCTTCTTACTGTCTATGTTTTGAACCATTCCTGTGGCACTAGTTGTAGATTCCGATGCTTCACTTCAGGTTTACTGTATCCCTTTGACCTTCTTATTGACGATGAAACACGGAAATTGCATTGGAATTAAATACAAAAGGCACAATGCCGACTTAAGTACAAGAAAACTGACTCTTCTTACTGTCTATGTTTGAACCATTCCTGTGACACTAGTTATAGATTCCGATACTTTACTTCAGGTTTACTGTATCCCACTGTCCTTCTTATTGACGGTGAAACACAGAAATTGCATGGGAATTAAATACAAAAGGCACAATGCCGACTTAAGTACAAGAAAACTGACTCATCCTACTGTCTATGTTTTGAACCATTCCTGTGACACTAGTTATAGATTCCGATGCGTCACTTCAGGTTTACTGTATGCCTCTAACCTTATTGCCGATGAATCACAGAAATTGCTTCGGAATTAAATACAAAAGGCACAATGGCGACTTAAGGACAAGAAGACTGTCTTTTCTTACTGACTATTTTTTGAACCATTCCTGTGACACTAGTTATAGATTGCGATGCTTCACTTAAGGTTTACAGTTTCCCTTGGACCTTCTTATTGCGTATGAAACACAGAAATTGCATGGGAATTAAATTTAAAAGGCACAATGCCGACTTAAGTACAAGAAAACTGACTCATCCTACTGTCTACGTTTTGAACCACTTCTGTGACACTAGTTATAGAGTCCAGTGCTGCACTTCAGGTTTACTGTACCCCTTGGACCTTCGTATTGACGGTGAAACACAGAAATTGCATCGAAATTAAATACAAAAGGCACAATGCCGACTTAAGGACAAGAAGACTGACTGTTCATACTGACTATGTGTTGAACCATTCCTGTGACACTAGTTATAGATTCCGATGCTTCACTTCAGGTTTACTGTATCCCTGTGACATTCTTATTGACGTTGAAACACAGAGATTGCATCGGAATTAAAAACAAAAGGCACAATGCCGACTTAAGTAGAAGAAGACTGACTCTTCCTACTGTCTACGTTTTGAGCCATTTCTGTGACACTAGTTATAGAGTCCGATGCTGCACTTCAGGTTTACTGTATCCCTTGGACTTTCTTATTGACCATGAAACACAGAAATTGCATCGGAATTAAATACCAAAGGCACAATGCCGACTTAAGTGCAAGAAGACTGACTCTTCTTACTGTCTATGTTTTGAACCATTCCTGTGGCACTAGTTGTAGATTCCGATGCTTCACTTCAGGTTTACTGTATCCCTTCGACCTTCTTATAGACGATGAAACACAGAAATTGCATCGGAATTATATACAAAAGGCACAATGCCGACTTAAGTACATCAAGACCGACTCTTCTTACTGACAATGATTTGAACCATTCTTGCGACACTAGTTATAGATTCCGATGCTTCACTTCATTTTTACTGTATCCCTTGGACATTCTTATTGACGATGAAACACAGAAATTGCATCGGAATTAAATAAAATAGGCACAATGCCGACTTAAGTACAAGAAGACTGACTCTCCTTACAGTCTATGTTATGAACCATTCCTGTGACACTAGTTATAGATTCCGATGCTTCACTTCAGGTTTACTGTATCCCTCTGACCTTCTTATTGACGATGAAACTCAGAAATTGCATCGCAATTAAATACAAAAGGCACAATGCCGACTTAAGTACAAGAAGACTGACTCTTCTTACTGTCTATGTATTGAACCATTCCATTGACAGTAGTTATAGATTCCGATGCTTCACTCCAGGTTTACTGTGTCCCTTGGGCCTTCTTATTGACGATGAAACACAGAAATTGCATCGGAATTAAATTGAAAATGCACAATGCCGACTTAAGTACAAGAAGACTGACTTCTTACTGACTATGTTTTTAACCTTTCCTGTGACACTAGTTATAGATTCCGATGCTTCACTTCAGGGTTACTGTATCCCTCTGACCTTCATATTGACGATAAAACTCAGAAATTGCATCGGAATTAAATACAAAAGGCACAATGCCGACTTAAGTACAAGACGTCTGTCTCTTCTTACTGTCTATGAATTCAACCATTCCATTGATACTAGTTATAGATTCCGATGCTTCACTCCAGTTCTACTGTATCCCTTGGACATTCTTATGGACGATGAAACACAGAAATTGCATCGGAAATAAATAGAAAAGGCACAATGCCGACTTAAGTACAAGAAGACTGACTCTTCTTACGGTCTATGATTTGAACCATTCCTGTGGCACTAGTTGTAGATTCCGATGCTTCACTCCAGGTTTACTGTATCCCTTGGACCTTCTTATTGACGATGAAACACAGAAATTGCATCGGAATTAAATACAAAAGGCACAATGCCGACTTAAGGACAAGAAGACTAACTCTTTTACTGAATATGTTTTGAACCATTCCTGTGACACTAGTTATAGATTCCGATGCTTCACTTCAGGTTTACTGTATCCCTCTGACCTTCTTATTGACGATGAAACTCAGAAATTGCATCGCAAATAAATACAAAAGGCACAATGCCGACTTAAGTACAAGAAGACTGACTCTTCTTACTGTCTATGTATTGAACCATTCCATTGACACTAGTTATAGATTCCGATGCTTCACTCCAGGTTTACTGTATCCCTTGGGCCTTCTTATTGACGATGAAACACAGAAATTGCATCGGAATTAAATTGAAAATGCACAATGCCGACTTAAGTACAAGAAGAGTGACTTCATACTGACTATGTTTTTAACCATTCGTGTGACACTTGTTATAGATTCCGATGCTTCACTTCAGGGTTACTGTATCCCTCTGACCTTCTTATTGACGATGAAACTCAGAAATTGAATCGGAATTAATTACAAAACGCACAATGCCGACTTAAGTACAAGAAGACTGACTCTTCTTGCTGTCTATGAATTGAACCATTCCATTGACACTAGTTATAGATTCCGATGCTTCACTCCAGTTTTACTGTATCCCTTCGACATTCTTATAGACGATGATACTCAGAAATTGCATCGGAATTAAATAGAAAAGGCACAATGCCGTCTTAAGTACAAGAAGACTGACTCCTCTTACTGTCTATGTTTTGCACCATTCCTGTGGCACTAGTTGTAGATTCCGATGCTTCACTCCAGGTTTACTGTATCCCTTGGACCTTCTTATTGACAATGAAACACAGAAATTGCATCGGAATTAAATACGAAAGGCACAATGCCGACTTAAGTGCAAGAAGACTGACGCTTCTTACTGACTATGTTTTGAACCATCCCTGTGACACTAGTTATAGATTTCGATGCTTCACTTCACGTTTACAGTTTCCCTGTGACCTTCTTATTGACGATGAAACACAGAGATTGCATCGGAATTAAATAGAAAAGGCACAATGCCGACTTAAGTACAAGAAGACTGACTCTTCTTACTGTCTATGTTTTGAACCATTCCAGTGGCACTAGTTGTAGATTCCGATGCTTCACTTCAGGTTTACTGTATTCCTTGGACCTTCTTATAGACGATGAAACACAGAAATTGCATCGGAATTATATACAAAAGGCACTATGCCGACTTAAGTACATGAAGACCGACTCTTCTTACTGACAATGATTTGAACCATTCTTGTGACACTAGTTATAGATTCCGATGCTTCACTTCATTTTTACTGTATCCCTTGGACATTCTTATTGACGATGAAACACAGATATTGCATCGGAATTAAATAAAAAATGCACAATGCCGACTTAAGTACAAGAAGACTGACTCTCCTTACAGTCCATGTTATGAACCATTCCTGTGACACTAGTTATAGATTCCGATGCTTCACTTCATTTTTACTGTATCCCTTGGACCTTCTTATTGACGATGAAACACAGAAATTGCATCGCAATTAAATACAAAAGGCACAATGCCGACTTAAGGACAAGAAGACTGTCTCTTCTTACTGACTATGTTTTGAACCATTCCTGTGACACTAGTTATAGATTGCGATGCTTCACATCAGGTTAACTCTTTCCCTTGGACCATCTTATTGCGAATGAAACACAGAAATTGCATCGGAATTAAAAACAAAAGGCACAATGCCGACTTAAGTACAAGAAGACTGACTCTTCCTACTGTCTACGTTTTGAACCATTTCTGGGACACTAGTTATAGAGTCCGATGCTGCACTTCAGGTATACTGTATCCCTTGGACCTTGTTATTGACGATGAAACACAGAAATTGCATCGGAATTAAGTAGAAAAGGCACAATGCCGACTTAAGTACAAGAAGACCGACTCTTCTTACTGACTATGTTTTGAACCATTCCTGTGACACTAGTTATAGATTCCGATGCTTCACTTTATGTTTACAGTATCCCTTGGACCTTTTTATTGACGATGAAACACAGAAATTGCATCGGAATTAAATACAAAAGGCAATTTGCCAACTTTAGTGCACGAAGACTGACTCTTCTTACTGTCTATGTTTTGAACCATTCCTGTGAGACTAGTTATGGATCCCGATGCTACACTTCAGGTTTACTGTATACCTTGGAAGTTCTTATTGACGATGAAACACAGAAATTGCATCGGAATTAAATACAAAAGGCACAATGCCGCCTTAAGTACAAGAAGACTGACTCGTCTTACTGACTTAGCTTTGAACCATTCCTGTGACACTAGTTATATATTCCGATGCTACACATCAGGTTTACTGTATACCTTGGAAGTTCTTATTGACGATGAAACACAGAAATTGCATCGGAATTAAATACAAAAGGCACAATGCCGACCTAAGTACAAGAAGACTAACTCTTCCTACTGTCTATGTTTTGAACCGTTCCTGTGACACTAGTTTTGGATTCCGATGCTTCACTTCAGGTTTACTGTATCCCTCTGACCTTCTTATTGACAATGAAACACAGAGATTGCATGGGAATTAAATACAAAAGGCACAATGCCGACTTAAGTACAAGAAAAATGACTCATCCTACTGTCTATGTTTTGAACCATTCCTGTGACACTAGTTATAGATTCCGATGCTTCTCTTCAGGTTTACTGTATCCCTCTGACCTTATTGCCGATGAAACACAGAAATTGCTTCGGAATTAAATACAAAAGGCACAATGGCGACTTAAGGACAAGAAGACTTTCTCTTCTTACTGACTATGTTTTGAACCATTCCTGTCACACTAGTTATAGATTGCGATGCTTCACTTCAGGTTTACTGTTTCCCTTGGACCTTCTTATTGCGAATGAAACACAGAAAATGCATCGGAATTAAAAACACAAGGCACAATGCCGACTTAAGTACAAGAAGACTGACTCTTCCTACTGTCTACGTTTTGAACCATTTCTGTGACACTAGTTATAGAGTCCGATGCTGCACTTCAGGTTTACTGTATCCCTTGGACATTCTTATTGACCATGAAACACAGAAATTGCATCGGAATTAAATACGAAAGGCACAATGCCGACTTAAGTGCAAGAAGACTGACTCTTCTTACTGTCTATGTTTTGAACCATTTCTGTGACACTAGTTATAGAGTCCGATGCTGTACTTCAGGTTTACTGTGCCCCTTGGACCTTCTTATTGACGATGAAACCCAGAAATTGCATCGGAATTAAATACAAAAGGCACAATGCCGACTTAAGGACAAGAAGACTGACAGTTCATACTGACTATGTGTTGAACCATTCCTGCGACACTAGTTATAGATTCCGATGCTTCACTTCAGGTTTACTGTATCCCTTGGACCTTCTTATTGACGATGAAACACAGAAATTGCATCGCAATTAAATACAAAAGGCACAATGCCGACTTAAGGACAAGAAGACTGTCTCTTCTTACTGACTATGTTTTGAACCATTCCTGTGACACTAGTTATAGATTGCGATGCTTCACATCAGGTTAACTCTTTCCCTTGGACCATCTTATTGCGAATGAAACACAGAAATTGCATCGGAATTAAAAACAAAAGGCACAATGCCGACTTAAGTACAAGAAGACTGACTCTTCCTACTGTCTACGTTTTGAACCATTTCTGTGACACTAGTTATAGAGTCCGATGCTGTACTTCAGGTTTACTGTGCCCCTTGGACCTTCTTATTGACGATGAAACCCAGAAATTGCATCGGAATTAAATACAAAAGGCACAATGCCGACTTAAGGACAAGAAGACTGACAGTTCATACTGACTATGTGTTGAACCATTCCTGTGACACTAGTTATAGATTCCGATGCTTCACTTCAGGTTTACTGTATCCCTGTGACCTTCTTATTGACGATGAAACACAGAGATCGCATCGGAATTAAAAACAAAAGGCACAATGCCGACTTAAGTAGAAGAAGACTGACTCTTCCTACTGTCTACGTTTTGAGCCATTTCTGTGACACTAGTTATAGAGTCCGATGCTGCACTTCAGGTTTACTGTATCCCTTGGACATTCTTATTGACCATGAAACACAGAAATTGCATCGGAATTAAATACGAAAGGCACAATGCCGACTTAAGTGCAAGAAGACTGACTCTTCTTACTGTCTATGTTTTGAACCATTCCTGTGGCACTAGTTGTAGATTCCGATGCTTCACTTGAGGTTTACAGTATCCCTTGGACCTTCTTATAGACGATCAAACACAGAAATTGCATCGGAATTAAATTCAAAAGGCACAATGCCGACTTAAGTACATGAAGACCGACTCTTCTTACTGACAATGATTTGAACCATTCTTGTGACACTAGTTATAGATTCCGATGCTTCACTTCATTTTTACTGTATCCCTTGGACATTCTTATTGACGATGAAACACAGAAATTGCATCGGAAATGAATACAAAAGGCACAATGCCGACTTAAGGACAAGAAGACTGACTCTAATACTGACTATGTTTTGAACCATTCCTGTGACACTAGTTATAGATTCCGATGCTTCACTTCAGGATTACTGTATCCCTCTGACCTTCTTATTGACGATGAAACTCAGAAATTGCATCGGAATTAAATACGAAAGGCACAATGCCGACTTAAGTACAAGAAGACTGACTCTTCCCAATGTCTTTGTTTTGAACCATTCCATTGACACTAGTTTTGGAATCCGATGCTTCACGTAAGGTTTACTATATCCCTCTGACCTTCTTATTGACAATGAAACACAGAAATTGCATCGGAATTAAATCCAAAAGGCACAATGCCGACTTAAGTACAAGAAGACTGACTCTTCCTACTGTCTATGTTTTGAACCATTCCTGTGACACTAGTTATAGATTCCGAAGCTTCACTTCAGGTTTACTGTATCCCTCTGACCTTCTTAATGACGATGAAACACGGATATTGCATAGTAATTAAATACAAAAGCCACAATGCCGCCTTCAGTAAAAGAAAACTGACTCTTCTTACTGTCTATGATTTGAACCATTCCTGTGACACTAGTTATAGATTCCGATGCTTCACTTCAGGTTTACTGTTCCCTTGGACCTTCTTATTGACGATGAAACACAGAAATTGAATCGGAATTAAACACAAAAGGCACAATGCCGACTTAAGTACAAGAAGACTGACTCTTCCTACTGTCTATGTTTTGAACCAATTATGTGACACTAGTTATAGAGTCCGATGCTTCACTGCAGGTTTACTGTATCCCATGGAACTTCTTATTGACGATGAATCACAGAAATTGCATCGGAATTAAATACAAAAGGTACAATGCCGACTTAAGGACAAGAAGACTGACTCTTCTTACAGTCTATATTATGAACCATTCCAGTGACACTAGTTATATATTCCGATGCTTCACTTCAGGTTTATTGAAATCCTTGGACCTTCTTATTGACGATGAAACGCAGAAAATTCATCGGAATTAAATACAAAAGGCACGATGCCGACTTAAGTACAAGAAGACTGACTCTTCCTACTGTCTATGTTTTGAACCAATTCTGTGACACTAGTAATAGAGTCCGATGCTTCACTTCAGGTTTACTGCATCCCTTGGACCTTCTTATTGACGATGAATCACAGAAATTGCATCGGAATTAAATACAAAAGCACAATGCCGACTTAAGTACAAGAAGACTGACTCTTCTTACTGTCTATGTTTCAACCATTCCTGTGACAGTAGTTATAGATTCCGATGCTTCACTTCAGGTTTACTGTATCCCTCTGACCTTCTTATTGACGATGAAACACAGAAATTGCATCGGAAATAAATACAAAAGGCACAATGCCGACTTAAGTACAAGAAGACTGACTCTTCTTATTGTCTATTCTTTGAACCATTCCTGTGACACTAGTTATGGATTCCGATGCTTCACTCCAGGGTTACTGTATCCCTTGGACCTTCTTATTGACGATGAAACACAGAAACTGCATCGGAATGAAATTGAAATGGCACAATGCCGACTTAAGTACAAGAAGACTGACTCTTCTTACTGATAATTGTTTGAACCATTCCTGTGACAATAGTTATAGATTCCGATGCTTCACTTCAGGTTAACTGTATCCCTTGGACCTGTTATTGACGGTGACACACAGAAATAGCATTGAAATTAAATACAAAAGGCAAAATGGCAACTTTAGTACACGACGACTGACTCTTCTTATTGTCTATGTTTAGAACCTTTCCTGTGACACTAGTTATAGATTCCGATGCTTCACTTCAGGTTTACTGTATCCCTCTGACCTTCTTATAGACGATGAAACCCGAAATTGCATCGAAATTAAATAGAAAAAGCACAATGCCGACTTAAGTACAAAAAGACTGACTCTTTTTAGTGACTATAGTTTGAACTATTGCTGTGACACATAGATTCCGACGCTTTACTTCATGTTTACTGTATACCTTGGACATTCTTATTGACGATGAAACACAGAAATTGCATCAGAATTAAATAGAAAAGGCACAATGTCGACTTAAGTACAAGAAGACTGCCTCTTCTTACTATGTTTTGAACCATTCCTGTGACAGTAGTTATAGATTCCGATGCTTCACTTCAGGTTTACTGTATACCTTGGACCTTCTTATTGACGATGAAACACAGAAATTGCATCGGAATTGAATACAAAAGGCACAATGCCGACTTAAGGACAAGAAGACTGACTGTTCATACTGACTATGTGTTGAACCATTCCTGTGACACTAGTTATAGATTCCGATGCTTCACTTCAGGTTTACTGTATCCCTGTGACCTTCTTATTGACGATGAAACACAGAGATCGCATCGGAATTAAAAACAAAAGGCACAATGCCGACTTAAGTAGAAGAAGACTGACTCTACCTACTGTCTACGTTTTGAGCCATTTCTGTGACACTAGTTATAGAGTCCGATGCTGCACTTCAGGTTTACTGTATCCCTTGGACATTCTTATTGACCATGAAACACAGAAATAGCATCGGAATTAAATACGAAAGGCACAATGCCGACTTAAGTGCAAGAAGATTGACTCTTCTTACTGACTATGTTTTGAACCATCCCTGTGACACTAGATATAGATTTCGATGCTTCACTTCACGTTTACTGTTTCCCTGTGACCTTCTTATTGACGATGAAACACAGAGATTGCATCGGAATTAAATAGAAAAGGCACAATGCCGACTTAAGAACAAGAAGACTGACTCTTCTTACTGTCTATGTTTTGAACCATTCCTGTGGCACTAGTTGTAGATTCCGATGCTTCACTTGAGGTTTACAGTATCCCTTGGACCTTCTTATAGACGATCAAACACAGAAATTGCATCGGAATTAAATTCAAAAGGCACAATGCCGACTTAAGTACATGAAGACCGACTCTTCTTACTGACAATGATTTGAACCATTCTTGTGACACTAGTTATAGATTCCGATGCTTCACTTCATTTTTATTGTATCCCTTGGACATTCTTATTGACGATGACACACAGAAATTGCATCGGAATGAAATAGAAAAAGCACAATGTCGACTTAAGTACAAGAAGACTGACTCTTTTTAGTAACTATAGTTTGAACCATTGCTGTGACACTAGTTATAGATTCCGACGTTTTACTTCAGGTTTACTGTATACCTTGGACATTCTTATTGACGATGAAACACAGAAATTGCATCAGAATTAAATAGAAAAGGCACAATGCCGACTTAAGTACAAGAAGACTGACTCTTCTTACTGTCTATGTTTTCAACCATTCCTGTGACACTAGTTATAGATTCCGATGCTTCACTCCAGGTTTACTGTATCCCTTGGACCTTCTTATTGACGATGAAACACAGAAATTGCATCGGAATGAAATAGAAAAAGCACAATGCCGACTTAAGTACAAGAAGACTGACTCTTTTTAGTAACTATGGTTTGAACCATTGCTGTGACACTAGTTATAGATTCCGACGTTTTACTTCAGGTTTACTGTATACCTTGGACATTCTTATTGACGATGAAACGCAGAAATTTCATCGGAATTAAATACAAAAGGCACAATGCCGACTTAAGTACAAGAAGACTGACTCTTCCTACTGTCTATGTTTTGAACCAAATCTGTGACACTAGTAATAGAGTCCGATGCTTCACTTCAGGTTTACTGTATCCCTTGGACCTTCTTATTGACGATGAAACACAGAAATGTCATCGGAATTAAATACAAAAGGCACAATGCCGACTTAAGGACAAGAAGACTGACTCTTCTTACTGACTCTGTTTTGAACCATTCCTGTGACACTAGCAATAGATTCCGATGCTTCACTTCAGGTTTACTGTATCCCTCTGACCTTCTTATTGACGATGAAACACAGAAATTACATCGGAATTAAATACAAAAGGCTCAATGCCGACTTAAGTACAAGAAGACTGACTCTTCTTACTGTCTATTCTTTGAACCATTCCTGTGACACTAGTTATAGATTCCGATGCTTCACTCCAGGTTTACTGTATCCCTTGGACCTTCTTATTGACGATGAAACACAGAAACTGCATCGGAATGAAATTGAAATGGCACAATGCCGACTTAAGAACAAGAAGATTGACTCTTCTTACTGATAATTGTTTGAACCATTCCTGTGACAATAGTTATAGATTCCGATGCTTCACTGCAGGTTAACTGTATCCCTTGGACCTTGTTATTGACGGTGACACACAGAAATAGCATTGGAATTAAATACAAAAGGCAAAATGCCAACTTTAGTACACGACGACTGACTCTTCTTACTGTCTATGTTTAGAACCTTTCCTGTGACACTAGTTATAGATTCCGATGCTTCACTTCAGGTTTACTGTATCCCTCTGACCTTCTTATAGACGATGAAACCCGAAATTGCATCGGAATTAAATAGAAAACTCACAATGCTGACTTAAGTACAAGAAGACTGACTCTTCTTACTGACTATGTTTTGTACCATTCCTGTGTCACTAGTTATAGATTCCGATGTTTCACTTCAGGTTTACTGTATCCCATGGACCTTGTTATTGACGATGAAACACAGAAATTGCATCGGAATTAAATAGAAAAAGCACAATGCCGACTTAAGTACAAGAAGACTAACTCTTTTTAGTGACTATAGTTTGAACTATTGCTGTGACACATAGATTCCGACGCTTTACTTCATGTTTACTGTATACCTTGGACATTCTTATTGACGATGAAACACAGAAATTGCATCAGAATTAAATAGAAAAGGCACAATGTCGACTTAAGTACAAGAAGACTGACTCTTCTTACTGTCTATGTTTCGAACCATTCCTGTGACACTAGTTATAGATTCCGATGCTTCACTTCAGGTTTACTGTATACCTTGGACCTTCTTATTGACGATGAAACACAGAAATTGCATCGGAATTAAATACAAAAAGCACAATGCCGACTTAAGTACAAGAAGACTGACTCTTCCCAATGTATATGTTTTGAAACATTCCTGTGACACTAGTTTTGGATTCCGATGTTTCACTTCAGGTTTACTGTATCCCTCTGACTTTATTGCCAATGAAACACAGAAATTGCATCGGAAGTAAATACAAAAGGCACAATGCCGACTTAAGGACAAGAAGACTGACTCTTCTTACTGACTATGTTTTGAACCATTCCTGTGACTCTAGTTATAGATTCCGATGCTTCACTTCAGGTTTACTATATCCCTCTGACCGTCTTATTGACGATGAAACACAGAAATTGCATCGTAATGAAATACAAAAGCCACAATGCCGACTTAAGTACAAGAAGACTGACTCTTCTTACTGTCTATGATTTGAACCATTCCTGTGACACTAGTTATCGATTCCGATGCTTCACTTCAGGTTTACTGTTCCCTTGGACCTTCTTATTGACGGTGATACACAGAAAAAGCATTGGAATTAAATACAAAAGGCACAATGCCGACTTAAGTACACGACGAATGACTCATCTTATTGTCTATGTTTTGAACCTTTCCTGTGACACTAGTTATAGATTCCGATGCTTCACTTCAGGTTTACTGTATCCCTCTGACCTTCTTATAGACGATGAAACACCGAAATTACATCGTAATTAAATAGAAAACTCACAATGCTGACTTAAGTACAAGAAGACTGACTCTTTTTACTGTCTATGTTTTGAACCATTGCTGGGACACTAGTTATAGATTCCGATGCTTCACTCCAGCTTTACTGTATACCTTGGACCTTCTTATTGACGATGAAACAAAGAAATTGCATCGGAATTAAATAGTAAAGGCACAAAGCCGACTTAAGTACAAGAAGACTTACTCTTTTTAGTGACTATAGTTTGAACCAATCGCTGTGACACTAGTTATAGATTCCGACGATTTACTTCAGGTTTACTGTATACCTTGGACATTCTTATTGACGATGAAACACAGAAATTGCATCTGAATTAAATAGAAAAGGCACAATGTCGACTTAAGTACAAGAAGACTGATTCTTCTTACTGTCTATGTTTTGAACCATTCCTGTGACACTAGTTATAGATTCCGATGCTTCACTTGAGGTTTACTGTATACCTTGGACCTTCTTATTGACGATGAAACACAGAAATTGCATCGGAATTATATACAAAAATCACAATGCCGACTTAAGTACAAGAAGACTGACTCTTCCCAATGTCTCTGTTTTGAACCATTCCGGTGACACTAGTTTTGGATTCCGATGCTTCACTTCAGGTTTACTGTATCCCTCTGACCTTCTTATTGACAATGAAACACAGAAATTGCGTCGGAATTAAATACAAAAGTCACAATGCCGACTTAAGTACAAGAAGACTGACTCTTCCTACTGTCTATGTTTTGAACCATTCCTGTGACACTAGTTATAGATTCCGATGCTTCACTTCAGGTTTACTGTATCCCTCTGACTTTATTGCCGATGAAACACAGAAATTGCATCGGAAGTAAATACAAAAGGCACAATGCCGACTTAAGGACAAGAAGACTGACTCATCTTACTGACTATGTTTTGAACCATTCCTGTGACTCAAGTTATAGATTCCGATGCTTCACTTCAGGTTTACTGTATCCCTGTGACCTTCTTATTGACGATGAAACACAGAAATTGCATCGTAATTAAATACAAAAGCCACAATGCCGACTTAAGTACAAGAAGACAGACTCTTCCCACTGTCTATGTTTTGAACCAATTCTGTGACACTAGTTATAGAGTCCAATGCTTCACTTCGGGTTTACCGTATCCCTTGGAACTTCTTTATGACGATGAATCACAGAAATTGCATCGGAATTAAATACAAAAGGCACAATGCCGACTTAAGGACAAGAAGACTGACTCTTCTTACTGTCTATATTTTGAACCATTCCAGTGACACTAGTTATATATTCCGTTGCTTCACTTCAGGTTTATTGAAATCCTTGGACCTTCTTATTGACGATGAAACGCAGAAATTTCATCGGAATTAAATACAAAAGGCACAATGCCGACTTAAGTACAAGAAGACTGACTCTTCCTACTGTCTATGTTTTGAACCAATTCTGTGACACTAGTAATAGAGTTCGATGCTTCACTTCAGGTTTACTGTATCCCTTGCACCTTCTTATTGACGATGAATCACAGGAATTGCATCGGAATTAAATACAAAAGGCACAATGCCGACTTAAGCACAAGAAGACTGACTCTTCTTACTGACTATGTTTGAACCATTCCTGTGACAATAGTTAAAGATTCCGATGCTTCACTTCAGGTTTACTGTATCCCTTGGACGTTGTTATTGACGGTGACACACAGAAATAGCATTGGAATTAGATTCAAAATGCAAAATGCCAACTTTAGTACACGACGACAGACTCTCCTTATTGTCTATGTTTTGAACCATTCCTGTGACACTAGTTATAGATTCCGATGCTTCACTTCAGGTTTACCGTATCCCTCTAACCTTCTTATAGACGATGAAACACCGAAATTGCATCGGAATTAAATAGAATACTCACAATGCTGACTTAAGTACAAGAAGACTGACTCTTCTTACTATCTATGTTTTGAACCATTGCTGTGACACTAGTTATAGATTCCGATGCTTCACTCCAGGTTTACTGTATACCTTGGACCTTATTGTTGACGATGAAACACAGAAATTGCATCGGAATTAAATAGAAAAGGCCCAATGCCGACTTAAGTACTAGAAGACAGACTCTTCTTTGTGATTATAGTTTGAACCATTGCTGTGACACTAGTTATAGATTCCGATGCTTTACTTCAGGTTTACTGTATACCTTGGACATTCTTATTGACGATGAAACACAGAAATTGCATCGGAATTAAATAAAAAAGGCACAATGTCGACTTAAGTACAAGAAGACTGACTCTTCTTACTGTCTATGTTTTGAACCATTCCTGTGACACTAGTTATAGATTCCGATGCTTCACTCCAGGTTTACTGTAACCCTTGGACCTTCTTATTGACGATGAAACACAGAAATTGCATCGGAATTAAATAGAAAAGGCACAATGCCGACTTAAGTACAAGAAGACTGACTGTTCTTACTGATTATGCTTTATACCATTCCTGTGACACTAGTTATGGAGTCCGATGCTTCACTTCAAGTTTACTGTATCCCTTGGACCTTCTCATTGACGATGAATCTCAGGAATTGAATCGGAATTAAATACAAATGGCACAATGCCGACTTAATTACAAGTAGACTGACCCTTCTTACTGTCTATATTTTGAACCATTCCAGTGACACTAGTTATAGATTCCGATGCTTCACTTCAGGTTTGCTGTATTCCTTGGACCTTCTTATTGACGATGAAACACAGAAATTGCATTGAAATTAAATAGAAAAGGCACATTGCCGACTTAAGTACAAGATGACAGACTCTTCTTTGTGATTATAGTTTGAACCATTGCTGGGACACTAGTTATAGATTCCGATGCTTTACTTCAGGTTTACTGTATACCTTGGAAATTATTATTGACGATGAAACACAGAAATTGCATCGGAATTAAATAAAAAAGGCACAATGTCGACTTAAGTACAAGATGACTGACTCTTCTTACTGTCTATGTTTTGAACCATTCCTGTGACAATAGTTATAGATTCCGATGCTTCACTCCATTTTTACTGTAACCCTTGGACCTTCTTATTGACGATGAAACACAGAAATTGCATCGGAATTAAATAGAAAAGGCACAATGCCGACTTAAGTACAAGAAGACTGACTCCTCTTACTGATTATGTTTTGTACCATTCCTGTGACACTAGTTATAGAGTCCGATGCTTCACTTCAGGTTTACTGTATCCCTTGGACCTTCTCATTGACGATGAATCTCAGGAATTGCATCGGAATTAAATACAAAGGGCACAATGCCGACTTAATTACAAGAAGACTGACCCTTCTTACTGTCTATATTTTGAACCATTCCAGTGACACTAGTTATAGATTCCGATGCTTCACTTCAGGTTTGCTGCATTCCTTTTACCTTCTTATTGACGATGAAACACAGAAATTGCATTGAAATTAAATACAAAAGGCACAATGCCGACTTAAGTACAAGAAGACTGACTCTTCTTACTGTCTATGTTTTGAACCATTACTGTGACACTAGTTATAGATTCCGAAGCTTCACTCCAGTTTTATTGTATCCTTTGGACCTTCTTGTTGACGATGAAACACAGAAATTGCATCGGAATTAAATACAAAAGGCACAATGCCGACTTAAGGACAAGAAGACTGACTCTTCATACTGACTATGTTTTGAACCAATCCTGTGACACTAGTTATAGATTCCGATGGTTCACTTCAGGTTTACTGTATCCCTCTGATCTTCTTATTGACGATGAAACACAGAAATTGCATCGGAATTAAATTCAAAAGGCACAATGCCGACTTAAGTACAAGAAGACTGACTCTTCTTACTGTCTATGTATCAACCATTCCTTTGACACTAGTTATAGATTCCGATGCTTCACTCCAGGTTTACTGTAACCTTTGGACCTTCTTATTGACGATGAAACACAGAAATTGCATCGCAATTAAATACAAAAGGCACAATGCCGACTTAAGTACAAGAAGACTGACTCTTCCTACTGTTTATGTTTTGAACCATTCCTGTGACACTAGTTATAGATTCCGATGCTTCACTCCAGGTTTACTGTGACCCTTAGACCTTCTTATTGACGATGAAACACAGAAATTGCATCGGAATTAAATAGAAAAGGCACAATGCCGACTTAAGTACAAGAAGACTGACTGTTCTTACTGATTATGCTTTATACCATTCCTGTGACACTAGTTATAGAGTCCGATGCTTCACTTCAGGTTTACTGTATCCCTTGGACCTTCTCATTGACGATGAATCTCAGGAATTGCATCGGAATTAAATACAAATGGCACAATGCCGACTTAATTACAAGAGGACTGACCCTTCTTACCGTCTATATTTTGAACCATTCCAGTGACACTAGCTATAGATTCCGATGCTTCACTTCAGGTTTGCTGTATTCCTTGGACCTTCTTATTGACGATGAAACACAGAAATTGCATTGAAATTAAATAGAAAAGGCACAATGCCGACTTAAGTACAAGAAGACAGACTCTTCTTTGTGATTATAGTTTGAACCATTGCTGGGACACTAGTTATAGATTCCGAAGCTTTACTTCAGGTTTACTGTATACCTTGGACATTCTTATTGACGATGAAACACAGAAATTGCATCGGAATTAAATAAAAAAGGCACAATGTCGACTTAAGTACAAGATGACTGACTCTTCTTACTGTCTATGTTTTGAACCATTCCTGTGACAATAGTTATAGATTCCGATGCTTCACTCCAGGTTTACTGTAACCCTTGGACCTTCTTATTGACGATGAAACACAGAAATTGCATCGGAATTAAATAGAAAAGGCACAATGCCGACTTAAGTACAAGAAGACTGACTCTTCTTACTGATTATGTTTTGTACCATTCCTGTGACACTAGTTATAGAGTCCGATGCTTCACTTCAGGTTTACTGTATCCCTTGGACCTTCTCATTGACGATGAATCTCAAGAATTGCATCGGAATTAAATACAAAAGGCACAATGCCGACTTAATTACAAGAAGACTGACCCTTCTTACTGTCTATATTTTGAACCATTCCAGTGACACTAGTTATAGATTCCGATGCTTCACTTCAGGTTTGCTGCATTCCTTGGACCTTCTTATTGACGATGAAACACAGAAATTGCATTGAAATTAAATACAAAAGGCACAATGCCGACTTAAGTACAAGAAGACTGACTCTTCTTACTGTCTATGTTTTGAACCATTACTGTGACACTAGTTATAGATTCCGAAGCTTCACTCCAGTTTTATTGTATCCTTTGGACCTTCTTGTTGACGATGAAACACAGAAATTGCATCGGAATTAAATACAAAAGGCACAATGACGACTTAAGGACAAGAAGACTGACTCTTCTTACTGACTATGTTTTGAACCAATCCTGTGACACTAGTTATAGATTCCGATGGTTCACTTCAGGTTTACTGTATCCCTCTGACCTTCTTATTGACGATGAAACACAGAAATTGCATCGGAATTAAATTCAAAAGGCACAATGCCGACTTAAGTACATGAAGACTGACTCTTCTTACTGTCTATGTATCAACCATTCCTTTGACACTAGTTATAGATTCCGATGCTTCACTTCAGGTTTACTGTATCCCTCTGACGTTATTGCCGATGAAACACAGAAATTGCATCGGAATTAAACACAAAAGGCACAATGCCGACTTAAGGACATGAAGACTGACTCCTCTTACTGACTGTGTGTTGAAACATTCCTGTGACTCTAGTTATAGATTCAGATGCTTCACTTCAGGTTTACTGTATCCCTTGGATCTTCTTATTGACGATGAATCACAGGAATTGCATCGGAATTAAACACAAAATGCACAATGCCGACTTAAGTACAAGAAGCCTGACTCTTATTACTGTCTATGTTTTGAACCATTACTGTGACACTAGTGATAGATGCCGATGCTTCACTCCAGGTTTACTGTATCCCTTGTACCTTCTTGTTGACGATGAAACACAGAAATTGCATCGGAATTAAATACAAAAGGCACAATGCCGATTTAAGGACAAGAAGACAGACTCTTCTTAGTGTCTATGTTTTGAACCATTCCTGTGACACTAGTTATATATTCCGATGCTTCACTTCAGGTTTACTGTATCCCTCTGACCTTCTTATTGACGATGAAACACAGAAATTGCATCGGAATTAAATACAAAAGGGGCAATGCCGACTTAAGTACAAGAAGACTGACTCTTCCTACTGTTTCTGTTTTGAACCATTCCTGTGACACTAGTTATAGATTCCGATGCTTCACTCCAGGTTTACTGTATACCTTGGACCTTCTTATTGACAATGAAACACAGAAATTGCATCGGAATTAAATACAAAAGGCACAATGCCGACTTAAGTACAAGAAGACTGACTCTTCCTACTGTCTATGTTTTGAACCAATCCTGTAACACTAGTTATAGATTCCGATACTTCACTTCAGGTTTACTGTATCCCTCTGACGTTATTGCCGATGAAACACAGAAATTGCATCGGAATTAAATACAAAAGGCACAATGCCGACTTAAGGACATGATGACTGACTCTTCTTACTGACTGTGTGTTGAAACATTCCTGTGTCTCTAGTTATAGATTCCGATGCTTCACTTCAGGTTTACTGTATCCCTTGGATCTTCTTATTGACGATGAATCACAGGAATTGCATCGGAATTAAACACAAAATGCACAATGCCGACTTAAGTACAAGAAATCTGACTCTTCTTACTGTCTATGTTTTGAACCATTACTGTGACACTAGTGATAGATGCCGATGCTTCACTCCAGGTTTACTGTATCCCTTGTACCTTCTTGTTGACGATGAAACACAGAAATTGCATCGGAATTAAATACAAAAGGCACAATGCCGACTTAAGGACAAGAAGACTGACTCTTCTTACTGTCTATGTTTCAACCATTCCTGTGATACTAGTTATTGATTCCGATGCTTCACTCCATGTTTACTGTATCCCTTGGACCTTCTTATTGACGATGAAACACAGAAACTGCATCGGAATGAAATAGAAAAGGCACAATGCCAAATTAAGTGCAAGAGGACTGACTTTCTTACTGATAATAGTTTGAACCATTCCGGTGACAATAGTTATAGATTCCGATGCCTCACTTCAGGTTTACTGTATCCCTTGGACCTTGTTATTGACGGTGACACACAGAAATAGCATTGGAATTAAATACAAAAAGCAAAATGCCAACTTTAGTACACGAAGACTGACTCTTCCAACTGTCTATGTTTTGAACGATTCCTGTGACACTAGTTATAGATTCCGATGCTTCACTCCAGGTTTACTGTATCCCTTGGACCTTCTTATTCACGATGAAACACAGAAATTGCATCGGAATTAAATAGAAAAGGCACAATGCCGACTTAAGTACAAGAAGACCGACTCTTCTTAGTGATTATAGTTTGAACCATTGCTGTGTCGCTAGTTATAGATTCCGATGCTTTACTTCAGGTTTACTGTATACCTTGGACCTTCTTATTGACGATGAAACACAGAAATTGCATCGGAATTAAATACAAAAGGCACAATGCCGACTTAAGTACAAGATGACTGACTCTTCTTAGTGATTATAGTTTGAACCATTGCTGTGACACTAGTTATAGATTCCGATGCTTTACTTCAGGTTTACTGTATACCTTGGACCTTCTTATTGACGATGAAACACAGAAATTGCATCGGAATTAAATACAAATGGCACAATGCCGACTTAAGTACAAGAAGACTGACTCTTCCCACTGTCTATGTTTTGAACGATTCCTGTGACACTAGTTTTAGATTCCGATGCTTCACTTAAGGTTTACTGTATCCCTCTGACCTTCTTATTGACAATGAAATACAGAAATTGCATCGGAATTAAATACAAAAGGCACAATGCCGACTTAAGTACAAGAAGACTGACTCTTCCTACTGGCTATGATTTGAACCATTCCTGTGACACTAGTTATAGATTCCGATGCTTCACTTCAGGTTTACTGTATCCCTCTGACTTTATTGCCGATGAAACACAGAAATTGCATCGGAAGTAAATACAAAAGGCACAATGCTGACTTAAGGACAAGAAGACTGACTCTTCTTACTGACTATACTTTGAACCATTCCAGTGACACTAGTTATAGATTCCGCTGCTTCACTTCAAGTTTACTGTATTCCTTGGACCTTCTTATTGACGATGAAACACAGAAATTGCATCGGAATTAAATACAAAAGGCACAATGCCGACCTAAGTACAAGAAGACTGACTCTTCTTACTGACTATGGTTTGAACCAATCCTGTGACACTAGTTATAGATTCCGATGCTTCACTTCAGGTTTACTGTATCCCTTGGAACTTCTTATTGACGATGAATCACAGAAATGGCATCGGAATTAAATACAAAAGGCACAATGCCGACTTAAGCACAAGAAGACTGACTCTTCTTCCTGTCTATATTTTGAACCATTCCAGTGACACTAGTTATATATTCCGATGCTTCACTTCAGGTTTATTGAATTCCTTGGCCCTTCTTATTGACGATGAAACGCAGAAATTTCATCGGAATTAAATACAATAGGCACAATGCCGACTTAAGTACAAGAAGACTGACTCTTCCTAATGTCTATGTTTTGAACCAATTCTGTGACACTAGTAATAGAGTCCGATGCTTCACTTCAGGTTTACTGTATCCCTTGGACCTTCTTATTGACGTTGAATCACACGAATTGCATCGGAATTAAATACAAAAGGCACAATGCCGAATTAAGTACAAGAAGACTGACTCTTCTTACTGTCTATACTTTGAACCATTCCAGTGACACTAGTTATAGATTCCGCTGCTTCACTTCAAGTTTACTGTATTCCTTGGACCTTCTTATTGACGATGAGCACTGAAATTGCATCGAAATTAAATACAAAAGGCACAATGCCGACTTAAGTACAAGAAGACTGACTCTTCTTACTGTCAATGTTTTGAACCACTACTGTGACACTAGTTATAGATTCCGATGCTTCACTCCAGGTTTACTGTATCCCTTGGACCTTCTTGTTGACAATAACACAGAAATTGCATCGGAATTAAATAAAAAAGGCACAATGCCGACTTAAGGACAAGAAGACCGACTCTTCTTACTGACTATGTTTTGAACCATTCCTGTGACACTAGTTATAGATTCCGATGCTTCACTTCAGGTTTACTGTATCCTTCTGACCTTCTTATTGACGATGAAACAAAGAAATTGCATCGAAATTAAATACAAAAGCACAATGCCGACTTAAGTACAAGAAGACTGACTCTTCTTACTGTCTATGTTTCAACCATTCCTGTGACACTAGTTATTGATTCCGATGCTTCACTTCAGGTTTACTGTATCCCTCTGACCTTCTTATTGACGATGAAACACAGAAATTGCATCGGAATTAAATACAAAAGGCACAATGCCGACTTAAGTACTAGAAGACTGACTCTTCTTACTGTCTATTCTTTGAACCATTCCTGTGACACTAGTTATAGATTCCGATGCTTCACTCCAGGTTTACTGTATCCCTTGGACCTTCTTATTGACGATGAAACACAGAAACTGCATCGGAATGAAATAGAAAAGGCACAATGCCAAATTAAGTGCAAGAGGACTGACTTTCTTACTGATAATAGTTTGAACCATTCCGGTGACAATAGTTATAGATTCCGATGCCTCACTTCAGGTTTACTGTATCCCTTGGACCTTGTTATTGATGGTGACACACAGAAATAGCATTGGAATTAAATACAAAAAGCAAAATGCCAACTTTAGTACACGAAGACTGACTCTTCCTACTGTCTATGTGTTGAACCATTCCTGTGACACTAGTTATAGATTCCGATGCTTCACTCCAGGTTTACTGTATCCCTTGGACCTTCTTATTGACGATGAAACACAGAAATTGAATCGGAATTAAATAGAAAAGGCACAATGCCGACTTAAGTACAAGAAGACTGATTCTTCTTAGTGATTATAGTTTGAACCATTGCTGTGACACTAGTTATAGATTCCGATGCTTTACTTCAGGTTTACTGTTTACCTTGGACCTTCTTATTGACGATGAAACACAGAAATTGCATCGGAATTAAATACAAAAGGCACAATGCCGACTTAAGTACAAGATGACTGACTCTTCTTAGTGATTATAGTTTGAACCATTGCTGTGACACTAGTTATAGATTCCGATGCTTTACTTCAGGTTTACTGTATCCCTCTGACATTCTTATAAGACGATGAAACACAGAAATTGCATCGTAATTAAATACAAAAGCCACAATGCCGACTTAAGTACAAGAAGACTGACTCTTGTTACTGTCTATGATTTGAACCATTCCTGTGACACTAGTTATAGATTCCGATGCTTCACTTCAGGGTTACTGTTTCCCTTGGACCTTCTTATTGACGATGAAACACAGAAATTGCATCGGAATTAAATACAAAAGGCACAATGTCGACTTAAGTACAAGAAGACTGACTCTTCCTACTGTTTATGCTTTGAACCAATTCTGTGACACTAGTTATAGAGTCCGATGCTTCACTTCAGGTTTACTGTATCCCTTGGAACTTCTTATTGACGATGAATCACAGAAATGGCATCGGAATTAAATACAAAAGGCACAATGCCGACTTAAGCACAAGAAGACTGACTCTTCTTCCTGTCTATATTTTGAACCATTCCAGTGACACTAGTTATATATTCCGATGCTTCACTTCAGGTTTATTGAATTCCTTGGACCTTCTTATTGACGATGAAACGCAGAAATTTCATCGGAATTAAATACAAAAGGCACAATGCCGACTTAAGTACAAGAAGACTGACTCTTCCTAATGTCTATATTTTGAAACAATTTTGTGACACTAGTAATAGAGTCCGATGCTTCACTTCAGGTTTACTGTATCCCTTGGACCTTCTTATTGACGATGAATCACAGGAATTGCATCGGAATTAAATACAAAAGGCACAATGCCGACATAAGTACAAGAAGACTGACTCTTCTTACTGTCAATGTTTTGAACCACTACTGTGACACTAGTTATAGATTCCGATGCTTCACTCCAGGTTTACTGTATCCCTTGGACCTTCTTGTTGACAATAACACAGAAATTGCATCGGAATTAAATAAAAAAGGCACAATGCCGACTTAAGGACAAGAAGACCGACTCTTCTTACTGACTATGTTTTGAACCATTCCTGTGACACTAGTTATAGATTCCGATGCTTCACTTCAGGTTTACTGTATCCTTCTGACCTTCTTATTGACGATGAAACAAAGAAATTGCATCGAAATTAAATACAAAAGCACAATGCCGACTTAAGTACAAGAAGACTGACTCTTCTTACTGTCTATGTTTCAACCATTCCTGTGACACTAGTTATTGATTCCGATGCTTCACTTCAGGTTTACTGTATCCCTCTGACCTTCTTATTGACGATGAAACACAGAAATTGCATCGGAATTAAATACAAAAGGCACAATGCCGACTTAAGTACTAGAAGACTGACTCTTCTTACTGTCTATTCTTTGAACCATTCCTGTGACACTAGTTATAGATTCCGATGCTTCACTCCAGGTGTACTGTATCCCTTGGACCTTCTTATTGACGATGAAACACAGAAACTGCATCGGAATGAAATAGAAAAGGCACAATGCCAAATTAAGTGCAAGAGGACTGACTTTCTTACTGATAATAGTTTGAACCATTCCGGTGACAATAGTTATAGATTCCGATGCCTCACTTCAGGTTTACTGTATCCCTTGGACCTTGTTATTGACGGTGACACACAGAAATAGCATTGGAATTAAATACAAAAAGCAAAATGCCAACTTTAGTACACGAAGACTGACTCTTCCTACTGTCTATGTTTTGAACCATTCCTGTGACACTAGTTATAGATTCCGATGCTTCACTCCAGGTTTACTGTATCCCTTGGACCTTCTTATTGACGATGAAACACAGAAATTGAATCGGAATTAAATAGAAAAGGCACAATGCCGACTTAAGTACAAGAAGACTGACTCTTCTTAGTGATTATAGTTTGAACCATTGCTGTGACACTAGTTATAGATTCCGATGCTTTACTTCAGGTTTACTGTTTACCTTGGACCTTCTTATTGACGATGAAACACAGAAATTGCATCGGAATTAAATACAAAAGGCACAATGCCGACTTAAGTACAAGAAGACTGACTCTTCCTAATGTCTATATTTTGAAACAATTTTGTGACACTAGTAATAGAGTCCGATGCTTCACTTCAGGTTTACTGTATACCTTGGACTTTCTTATTGACGATGAAACACAGAAATTGCATCGGAATTAAATACAAAAGGCACAATGCCGACTTAAGTACAAGAAGACTGACTCTTCCCACTGTCTATGTTTTGAACCATTCCTGTGACACTAGTTTTGGATTCCGATGCTTCACTTCAGGTTTACTGTATCCCTCTGACCTTCTTATTGACAATGAAACACAGAAATTGCATCGGAATTAAATACAAAAGGCACAATGCCGACTTAAGTACAAGAAGACTGACTCTTCCTACTGTCTATGTTTTGAACCATTCCTGTGACACTAGTTATAGATTCAGATGCTTCACTTCAGGTTTACTGTATCCCTCTGACTTTATTGCCGATGAAACACAGAAATTGCATCGGAATTAAATAGAAAAGGCACAATGCCGACTTAAGGACAAGAAGACTGACTCTTCTTACCGACTATGTTTTGAACCATTCCTGTGAATCTAGTTATAGATTCCGATGCTTCACTTCAGGTTTACTGTATCCCTCTGACATTCTTATTGACGATGAAACACAGAAATTGCATCGTAATTAAATACAAAAGCCACAATGCCGACTTAAGTACAAGAAGACTGACTCTTGTTACTGTCTATGATTTGAACCATTCCTGTGACACTAGTTATAGATTCCGATGCTTCACTTCAGGTTTACTGTTTCCCTTGGACCTTCTTATTGACGATGAAACACAGAAATTGCATCGGAATTAAATACAAAAGGCACAATGTCGACTTAAGTACAAGAAGACTGACTCTTCCTACTGTTTATGCTTTGAACCAATTCTGTGACACTAGTTATAGAGTCCGATGCTTCACTTCAGGTTTACTGTATCCCTTGGAACTTCTTATTGACGATGAATCACAGAAATGGCATCAGAATTAAATACAAAAGGCACAATGCCGACTTAAGCACAAGAAGACTGACTCTTCTTCCTGTCTATATTTTGAACCATTCCAGTGACACTAGTTATATATTCCGATGCTTCACTTCAGGTTTATTGAATTCCTTGGACCTTCTTATTGACGATGAAACGCAGAAATTTCATCGGAATTAAATACAAAAGGCACAATGCCGACTTAAGTACAAGAAGACTGACTCTTCCTAATGTCTATATTTTGAAACAATTTTGTGACACTAGTAATAGAGTCCGATGCTTCACTTCAGGTTTACTGTATCCCTTGGACCTTCTTATTGACGATGAATCACAGGAATTGCATCGGAATTAAATACAAAAGGCACAATGCCGAATTAAGTACAAGAAGACTGACTCTTCTTACTGTCTATACTTTGAACCATTCCAGTGACACTAGTTACAGATTCCGCAGCTTCACTTCAAGTTTACTGTATTCCTAGGACCTTATTGACGATGAACACTGAAATTGCATCGAAATTAAATACAAAAGGCACAATGCCGACTTAAGTACAAGAAGACCGACTCTTCTTACTGTCAATGTTTTGAACCACTACTGTGACACTAGTTATAGATTCCGATGCTTCACTCCAGGTTTACTGTATCCCTTGGACCTTCTTGTTGACAATAACACAGAAATTGCATCGGAATTAAATAATAAAGGCACCATGCCGACTTAAGGACAAGAAGACCGACTCTTCTTACTGACTATGTTTTGAACCATTCCTGTGACACTAGTTATAGATTCCGATGCTTCACTTCAGGTTTACTGTATCCTTCTGACCTTCTTACTGACGATGAAACACAGAAATTGCATCGGAATTAAATACAAAAGGCACAATGCCGACTTAAGTACTAGAAGACTGACTCTTCTTACTGTCTATGTTTCAACCATTCCTGTGACACTAGTTATTGATTCCGATGCTTCACCTCAGGTTTACTGTATCCCTCTGACCTTCTTACTGACGATGAAACACAGAAATTGCATCGGAATTAAATACAAAAGGCACAATGCCGACTTAAGTACTAGAAGACTGACTCTTCTTACTGTCTATTCTTTGAACCATTCCTGTGACACTAGTTATAGATTCCGATGCTTCACTCCAGGTTTACTGTATCCCTTGGACCTTCTTATTGACGATGAAACACAGAAACTGCATCGGAATGAAATAGAAAAGGCACAATGCCAAATTAAGTGCAAGAGGACAGACTTTCTTACTGATAATAGTTTGAACCATTCCGGTGACAATAGTTATAGATTCCGATGCCTCACTTCAGGTTTACTGTATCCCTTGGACCTTGTTATTGACGATGACACACAGAAATAGCATTGGAATTAAATACAAAAAGCAAAATGCCAACTTTAGTACAAGAAGACTGACTCTTCCCACTGTCTATGTTTTGAACCATTCCTGTGACACTAGTTTTGGATTCCGATGCTTCACTTCAGGTTTACTGTATCCCTCTGACCTTCTTATTGACAATGAAACACAGAAATTGCATCGGAATTAAATACAAAATGCACAATGCCGACTTAAGTACAAGAAGACTGACTCTTCTTACTGTCTATGTTTTGAACCATTACTGTGACACTAGTTATAGATTCCGAAGCTTCACTCCAGGATTATTGTATCCTTTGGACCTTCTTGTTGACGATGAAACACAGAAATTGCATCGGAATTAAATACAAGAGGCACAATGCCGACTTAAGTACAAGCAGACTGACTCTTCTTACTGTCTATGTATCAACCATTCCTGTGACACTAGTTATATATTCCGATGCTTCACTTCAGGGTTACTGCATCCCTCTGACCTTCCTATTGACGATGAAACACAGAAATTGCATCGGAATTAAATACAAAAGGCACAATGCCGACTTAAGTACAAGAAGACTGACTCTTCTATCTGTCTATTTTTTGAACCATTCCTGTGACACTAGTTATAGATTCCGATGCTTCACTCCAGGTTTACTGTATACCTTGGACCTTCTTATTGACGATGAAACACAGAAATTGCATCGGAATTAAATAGAAAAGGCACAATGCCGACTTAAGTACAAGAAGACTGACTCTTCTTAGAGATTATAGTTTGAACCATTGCTGTGACACTAGTTATAGATTCCGATGCTTTACTTCAGGTTTACTGTATACCTTGGACATTCTTATTGACGATGAAACACAGAGATTGCATCGGAATTAAATAGAATAGGCTCAATGTCGACTTAAGTACAAGAAGACTGACTCTTCTTGCTGTCTATGTTTTGAACCATTCCTGTGATACTAGTTATAGATTCCGATGCTTCACTCCAGGTTTACTGTAACCCTTGGACCATCTTATTGACGATGAAACACAGTAATTGCATCGGAAATAAATACAAAAGGCACAATGCCGACTTAAGTACAAGAAGACTGACTCTTCCTACTGTCTATGTTTTGAACCATTCCTGTGACACTAGTTATAGATTCCGATGCTTCACTCCAGGTTTACTTGACCCTTGGACCTTTTTATTGACGATGAAACACAGAAATTGCATCGGAATTAAATAGAAAAGGCACAATGCCGACTTAAGTACAAGATGACTGATTCTTCTTACTGACTATGTTTTGAACCATTCCTGTGACACTAGTTATAGATTCCGATGCTTCACTTCTGGTTTACTGTATACCTCTGACCTTCTTATTGACGATGAAACACGGAAATTGCATCGGAATTAAATAGAAAACACACAATGTCGACTTAAGTACAAGAAGACTGACTCTTCTTACTGTCTATGTTTTGAACCATTCCTGTGACACTAGTTATAGATTCCGATGCTTCACTCCAGGTTTACTGTATACCTTGGACCTTCTTATTGACGATGAAACACAGAAATTGTTTCGGAATTAAATACAAAAGGCACAATGCCGACTTAAGGACAAGAAGACTGACTCTTGCTACTGTCAATGTTTTGAACCATTCCTGTGACTCTAGTTATAGATTCCGATGCTTCACTTCAGGTTTACTGTATCCCTTGGATCTTCTTATTGACGATGAATCACAGGAATTGCATCGGAATTAAACACAAAATGCAAAATGCCGACTTAAGTACAAGGAGTCTGACTCTTCTTACTGTCTATATTTTGAACCATTCCAGTGACACTAGTTATAGATTCCGATACTTCACTTCAGGTTTACTGTATTCCTTGGACTTTCTTATTGACAATGAAACACAGAAATTGCATCGAAATTAAATACAAAAGGCACAATGCCGACTTAAGTACAAGAAGACTGACTCTTCTTACTGTCTACGTTTTTGAACCATTACTGTGACACTAGTTATAGATTCCGATGCTTCACTCCAGGTTTACTGTATCCCTTGTACCTTCTTGTTGACCATGAAACACAGAAATTGCATTGGAATTAAATACAAAAGGCACAATGCCGACTTAAGGCCAAGAAGACTGACTCTTCTTACTGTCTATGTTTTGAACCATTCCTGTGACACTAGTTATAGATTCCGATGCTTCACTTCAGGTTTACTGTATCCCTCTGACCTTCTTATTGACGAGGAAACACAGAAATTGCATCGGAATTAAATGCAAAAGGCGCAATGCCGACTTAAGTACAAGAAGACTGACTCTTCTTACTATCTATGTTTCAACTATTCCTGTGATACTAGTTATTGATTCCGATGCTTCACTCCAGGTTTACTGTGTCCCTTGGACCTTCTTATTGACGATGAAACACAGAAACTGCATCGGAATGAAATAGAAAAGGCACAATGCCGACTTAAGTACAAGAGGACTGACTCTTCATACTGATAATAGTTTGAACCATTCCGGTGACAATAGTTATAGATTCCGATGCTTCACTTCAGGTTTACTGTATCCCTTGGACCTTGTTATTGACGGTGACACACAGATATAGAATTGGAATTAAATACAAAAGGCAAAATGCCAGCTTTAGTACTCGAAGACTGACTCTTCTTACTGTCTATGTTTTGAACCATTCCTGTGACACTAGTTATAGATTCCGATGTTTCACTTCAGGTTTACGGTATCCCTCTGACCTTCTTATTGACGATGAAACACAGAAATTGCATCGGAATTAAAAGAAAACTCACAATGCCGACTTAAGTACACGAAGACTGACTCTTCTTACTGTCTATGTTTTGAACCATTCCTGTGACACTAGTTATAGATTCCGATGCTTCACTCCAGGTTTACTGTAACACTTGGACCTTCTTATTGACGATGAAACACAGAAATTGCATCGGAATTAAATAGAAAAGGCACAATGCCGACTTAAGTACAAGAAGACTGACTCTTCTTAGTGATTATATATTGACCTATTGCTGGGACACTAGTTATAGATTCCGATGCTTTACTTCAGGTTTACTGTATACCTTGGACATTCTTATTGACGATGAAACACAGAAATTGCATCGGAATTAAATAGAAAAGGCTCAATGTCGACTTAAGTACATGAAGACTGACTCTTGTTACTGTCTATGTTTTGAACCATTCCTGTGACACTAGTTATAGATTCCGATGCTTCACTTCAGGTTTACTGTATCCCTCTGACCTTATTGCCGATGAAACACAGAAATTGCATCGGAATTAAATACAAAAGGCACAATGCCGACTTAAGGACATGAAGACTGACTCTTCTTACTGACTATGTTTTGAAACATTCCTGTGACTCTAGTTATAGATTCCGATGCTTCACTTCAGGTTTACTGTATCCCTTGGACCTTCTTATTGACGTTGAATCACAGGAATTGCATCGGAATTAAACACAAAATGCACAATGCCGACTTAAGTACAAGAAGTCTGACTCTTCTTACTGTCTATATTTTGAACCATTCCAGTGACACTAGTTATAGATTCCGATGCTTCACTTCAGGTTTACTGTATTCCTTGGACTTTCTTATTGACGATGAAACACAGAAATTGCATCGAAATTAAATACAAAAGGCGCAATGCCGACTTAAGTACAAGAAGACTGACTCTTCTTACTGTCTATGTTTCAACCATTCCTGTGATACTAGTTATTGATTCCGATGCTTCACTCCAGGTTTACTGTATCCCTTGGACCTTATTGACGATGAAACACAGAAACTGCATCGGAATGAAATGGAAAAGGCACAATGCCGACTTAAGTACAAGAGGACTGACTCTTCTTACTTATAATAGTTTGAACCATTCCGGTGACAATAGTTATAGATTGCGGTGCTTCACTTCAGGCTTACTGTATCCCTTGGACCTTGTTATCGACAGTGACACACAGAAATAGCATTGGAATTAAATACAAAAGGCAAAATGATAACTTTAGTACACGAAGACTGACTCTTCTTACTGTCTTTGTTTTGAACCTTTCCTGTGACACTAGTTATAGATTCCGTTGCTTCACTTCAGGTTTACTGTATCCCTCTGACCTTCTTATTGACGATGAAACACAGAAATTGCATCGGAATTAAATAGAAAACTCACAATGCCGACTTAAGTACAAGAAGACTGACTCTTCTTACTGTCTATGTTTTAAACCATTCCTGTGACACTAGTTATAGATTCCGATGCTTCACTCCAGGATTACTGTATCCCTTGGACCTTCTTATTGACGATGAAACACAGAAATTGCATCGGAATTAAATAGAAAAAGCACAATGCCGACTTAAGTACAAGAAGACTGACTCTTCTTAGTGATTATAGTTTGAACCATTGCTGTGACACTAGTTATAGATTCCGATGCTTTACTTCAGGTTTACTGTACACCTTGGACATTCTTATTGACGATGAAACACAGGAATTGTATCGGAATTAAAGAGAAAAGGCTTAATGTCGACTTAAGTACAAGAAGACTGACTCTTCCTACTGTCTATGTTTTGAACCATTCCTGTGACACTAGTTATAGATTCCGATGCTTCACTCCAGGTTTACTGTAACCCTTGGACGTTCTTATTGACGATGAAACACAGAAATTGCATCGGAATGAAATAGAAAAGGCACAATGCCGACTTAAGTACAAGAAGACTGATTCTTCTTACTGACTATGTTTCCACCATTCCTGTGACACTAGTTATAGATTCCGATGCTTCACTTCAGGTTTACTGTATCCCTCTGACCTTCTTATTGAGGATGAAACACCGAAATTGCATCAGAATTAAATAGAAAACTCACAATGCCGACTCAAGTACAAGAAGACTGACTCTTTTTACTGTCTATGTTTTGAACCATTCCTGTGACACTAGTTATAGATTCCGATGCTTCACTCCAGGTTTACTGTATACCTTGGACCTTCTTATTGACGATGAAACACAGAAATTGCAACGGAATTAAATAGAAAAGGCTCAATGCCGACTTAAGTAAAAGAAGACTGACTCATCTTAGTGATTATAGTTTGAACCATTCCTGTGACACTAGTTATAGATTCCGATGCTTTACTTCAGGTTTACTGTATACCTTGGACATTCTTATTGACGATGAAACACAGAAATTGCATCGGAATTAAATAGAAAAGGCACAATGTCGACTTAAGTACAAGAAGACTGACTCTTCTTACTGTCTATGTTTGAACCATTCCTGTGACACTAGTTATAGATTCCGATGCTTCACTCCAGGTTTACTGTAACCCTTGGACCTTCTTATTGACGATGAAACACAGAAATTGCATCGGAATTAAATACAAGAGGCACAATGCCGACTTAAGTACAAGAAGACTGACTCTTCCTACTGTCTATGTTTTGAACCATTCCTGTGACACTAGTTATAGATTCCGATGCTTCACTTCAGGTTTACTGTATACCTCTGACCATATTGCCGATGAAACACAGAAATAGCATCGGAATTAAATACAAAAGGCACAATGCCGACTTAAGGACAAGAAGACTGACTCTTCTGTCTGACTATGATTTGAAACACTCCTGTGACTCTAGTTATAGATTCCGATGCTTCACTTCAGGTTTACTGTATCCCTCTGACCTTATTGCCGATGAAACACAGATATTGCATCGGAATTAAATAGAACAGGCACAATGCCGACTTAAGTACAAGAAGACTGACTCTTCTTTGTGATTATAGTTTGAACCATTGCTGAGACACTAGTTATGGATTCCGATGCTTTACTTCAGGTTTACTGTATACCTTGGACATTCTTATTGACGATGAAACCCAGAAATTGCATCGGAATTAAATAGAAAAGGCACAATGTCGACTTAAGTACAAGAAGACTGACTCTTCTTACTGTCTATGTTTTGAACCATTCCTGTGACACTAGTTATAGATTCCGATGCTTCACTCCAGGTTTACTGTAACCCTTGGACCTTCTTATTGACGATGAAACACAGAAATTGCATTGGAATTAAATAGAAAAGGCACAATGCCGACTTAAGTACAAGAAGACTGACTCTTCTTACTGACTATGTTTAAATTATTCCTGTGACACTAGTTATAGATTCCGATGCTTCACTTCAGGTTTACTGTATCCCTTGGACCTTGTTATCGACAGTGACACACAGAAATAGCATTGGAATTAAATACAAAAGGCAAGATGCCAACTTTAGTACACGAAGACTGACTCTTCTTCCTGTCTATGTTTTGAACCATTCCTGTGACACTAGTTATAGATTCCGATGCTTCACTTCAGGTTTACTGTATCCCTCTGACCTTCTTATTGACGATGAAACACAGAAATTGCATCGGAATTAAATAGAAAACTCACAAACCGACTTAAGTACAAGAAGACTGACTCTTCTTACTGTCTATGTTTTGAACCATTCCTGTGACACTAGTTATAGATTCCGATGCTTCACTCCAGGTTTACTGTCTCCCTTGGACCTTCTTATTGACGATGAAACACAGAAATTGCATCGGAATTAAATAGAAAAAGCACAATGCCGACTTAAGTACAAGAAGACTGACTCTTCTTAGTGATTATAGTTTGAACCATTGCTGTGACACTAGTTATAGATTCCGATGCTTTACTTCAGGTTTACTGTATACCTTGGACATTCTTATTGACGATGAAACACAGAAATTGCATCGGAATTAAATAGAAAAGGCTCAATGTCGACTTAAGTACAAGAAGACTGACTCTTCTTACTGTCTATGCTTTGAACCATTCCTGTGACACTAGTTATAGATTCCGATGCTTCACTCCAGGTTTACTGTAACCCTTGGACCTTCTTATTGACGATGAAACACAGAAATTGCATCGGATTTAAATAGAAAAGGCGCAATGCTGACTTAAGTACAAGAAGACTGACTCTTCTTACTGACTATGATTTGAACCATTCCTGTGACACTAGTTATAGATTCCGATGCTTCACTTCAGGTTTACTGTATCCCTTGGACCTTGTTATCGACGGTGACACACCGAAATAGCATTGGAATTAAATGCAAATGGCAAGATGCCAACTTTAGTACATGAAGACTGACTCTTCTTCCTGTCTATGTTTTGAACCATTCCTGTGACACTAGTTATAGATTCCGATGCTTCACTTCAGGTTTACTGTATCCCTCTGACCTTCTTATTGACGATGAAACACAGAAATTGCAACGGAATTAAATAGAAAACTCACAAAGCCGACTTAAGTACAAGAAGACTGACTCTTCTTACTGTCTATGTTTTGAACCATTCCTGTGACACTAGTTATAGATTCCGATGCTTCACTCCAGGTTTACTGTATCCCTTGGACCTTCTTATTGACGATGAAACACAGAAATTGCATCGGAATTAAATAGAAAAAGCACAATGCCGACTTAAGTACAAGAAGACTGACTCGTCTTAGTGATTATAGTTTGAACCATTGCTGTGACACTAGTTATAGATTCCGATGCTTTACTTCAGGTTTACTGTATACCTTGGACATTCTTAATGACGATGAAACACAGAAATTGCATCGGAATTAAATAGAAAAGGCTCAATGTCGACTTAAGTACAAGAAGACTGACTCTTCTTACTGTCTATGATTTGAACCATTCCTGTGACACTAGTTATAGATTCCGATGCTTCGCTTCAGGTTTACTGTATACCTTGTACCGTCTTATTGACGATGAAACACAGAAATTGCATCGGAATTAAATAGAAAAGGCACAATGCTGACTTAAGGACAAGAAGACTGACTCTTCTTACTGACTATGATTTGAACCATTCCTATGACACTAGTTCTAGATTCCGATGCTTCGCTTCAGGTTTACTGTATACCTTGTACCTTCTTATTGACGATGAAACACAGAAATTGCATCGGAATTATATACAAAAGGCACAATACCGACTTAAGTACAAGAAGACTGACTCTTCCTACTGTCTATGTCTTGAACAATACCTGTGACACTAGTTTTGGTCTCCGATCCTTCACCTCAGGTTTACTGTATCCCTCTGACCTTATTGACAATGAAACACAGAAATTGCATCGGAATTAAATACAAATGGCACAATGCCGAATTAAGTACAAGAAGACTGACTCTTCCTACTGTCTATGTTTTGAACCATTCCTGTGACACTAGGTTTGGATTCCGATGCTTCACCTCAGGTTTACTGTATCCCTCTGACCTTCTTATTGACAATGAGACACAGAAATTGCATCGGAATTAAATACAAATGGCACAATGCCGACTTAAGTACAAGAAGACTGACTCATCCTGCTGTCTATGTTTTGAACCATTCCTGTGACACTAGTTATAGATTCCGATGCTTCACTTCAGGTTTACTGTATCCCTCTGACCATATTGCCGATGAAACACAGAAATAGCATCGGAATTAAATACAAAAGGCACAATGCCGACTTAAGGACAAGAAGACTGACTCTTCTTACTGACTATGATTTGAAACACTCCTGTGACTCAAGTTATAGATTCCGATGCTTCACTTCAGGTTTACTGTATCCCTCTGACCTTATTGCCGATGAAACACAGAAATTGCATCGGAATTAAATAGAAAAGGCTCAATGTCGACTTAAGTACAAGAAGACTGACTCTTGTTACTGTCTATGTTTTGAACCATTCCTGTGACACTAGTTATAGATTCCGATGCTTCACTTCAGGTTTACTGTATCCCTCTGACCTTATTGCCGATGAAACACAGAAATTGCATCGGAATTAAATACAAAAGGCACAATGCCGACTTAAGGACATGAAGACTGACTCTTCTTTCTGACTATGTTTTGAAACATTCCTGTGACTCTAGTTATAGATTCCGATGCTTCACTTCAGGTTTACTGTATCCCTTGGACCTTCTTATTGACGTTGAATCACAGGAATTGCATCGGAATTAAACACAAAATGCACAATGCCGACTTAAGTACAAGAAGTCTGACTCTTCTTACTGTCTATATTTTGAACCATTCCAGTGACACTAGTTATAGATTCCGATGCTTCACTTCAGGTTTACTGTATCCCTCTGACCTTCTTATTGACGATGAAACACAGAAATTGCATCGGAATTAAATAGAAAACTCACAAACCGACTTAAGTACAAGAAGACTGACTCTTCTTACTGTCTATGTTTTGAACCATTCCTGTGACACTAGTTATAGATTCCGATGCTTCACTCCAGGTTTACTGTATCCCTTGGACCTTCTTATTGACGATGAAACACAGAAATTGCATCGGAATTAAATAGAAAAAGCACAATGCCGACTTAAGTACAAGAAGACTGACTCTTCTTAGTGATAATAGTTTGAACCATTGCTGTGACACTAGTTATAGATTCCGATGCTTTACTTCAGGTTTACTGTATACCTTGGACATTCTTATTGACGATGAAACACAGAAATTGCATCGGAATTAAATACAAATGGCACAATGCCGAATTAAGTACAAGAAGACTGACTCTTCCTACTGTCTATGTTTTGAACCATTTCTGTGACACTAGGTTTGGATTCCGATGCTTCACCTCAGGTTTACTGTATCCCTCTGACCTTCTTATTGACAATGAAACACAGAAATGGCATCGGAATTAAATACAAATGGCACAATGCCGACTTAAGTACAAGAAGACTGACTCTTCCTGCTGTCTATGTTTTGAACCATTCCTGTGACACTAGTTATAGTTTCCGATGCTTCACTTCAGGTTTACTGTATTCCTTGGACTTTCTTATTGACGTTGAAACACAGAAATTGCATTGAAATTAAATACAAAAGGCGCAATGCCGACTTAAGTACAAGAAGACTGACTCTTCTTACTGTCTATGTTTCAACCATTCCTGTGATACTAGTTATTGATTCCGATGCTTCACTCCAGGTTTACTGTATACCTTGGACCTTCTTATTGACGATGAAACACAGAAACTGCATCGAATGAAATGGAAAAGGCACAATGCCGACTTAAGTACAAGAGGACTGACTCTTCTTACTGATAATAGTTTGAACCATTCCGGTGACAATAGTTATAGATTGGGATGCTTCACTTCCGGTTTACAGTATCCCTTGGACCTTGTTATCGACGGTGACACACAGAAATAGCATTGGAATTAAATACAAAAGGCAAAATGCCAACTTTAGTACACGAAGACTGACTCTTCTTACTGTCTATGTTTTGAACCATTCCTGTGACACTAGTTATAGATTCCGATGCTTCACTTCAGGTTTACTGTATCCCTCTGACCTTCTTATTGACGATGAAACACAGAAATTGCATCGGAAATAAATAGAAAATCACAATGCCGACTTAAGTACAAGAAGACTGACTCTTCTTACTGTCTATGCTTTAAACCATTCCTGTGACGCTAGTTATAGATTCCGATGCTTCACTCCAGGTTTACTGTAACCCTTGGACCTTCTTATTGACGATGAAACACAGAAATTGCATCGGAATTAAATAGAAAAAGCACAATGCCGACTTAAGTACAAGAAGACTGACTCTTCTTAGTGATTATAGTTTGAACCATTGCTGTGACACTAGTTATAGATTCCGTTGCTTTACTTCAGGTTTACTGTACACCTTGGACATTCTTATTGACGATGAAACACAGGAATATTATCGGAATTAAAGAGAAAAGGCTTAATGTCGACCTAAGTACAAGAAGACTGACTCTTCTTACTGTCTATGCTTTGAACCACTCCTGTGACACTAGTTATAGATTCCGATCCTTCACTCCAGGTTTACTGTAACCCTTGGACCTTCTTATTGACGATGAAACACAGAAATAGCATCGGATTTAAATAGAAAAGGCACAATGCTGACTTAAGTACAAGAAGACTGACTCTTCTTACTCACTATGATTTGAACCATTCCTGTGACACTAGTTATAGATTCCGATTGTTCACTTCAGGTTTACTGTATACCTTGTACCTTCTTATTGACGATGAAACACAGAAATTGCATCGGAATTAAATACAAAGGGCACAATGCCGACTTAAGAACAAGAAGACTGACCCTTACTACTGTCTATGTCTTGAACAATACCTGTGACACAAGTTTTGGTCTCCGATGCTTCACCTCAGGTTTACTGTATGCCTCTGACCTTCTTATTGACAATGAAACACAGAAATTGCATCGGAATTAAATACAAATGGCACAATGCCGACTTAAGTACAAGAAGACTGACTCTTCCTACTGTCTATGTTTTGAACCATTCCTGTGACACTAGTTATAGATTCCGATGCTTCACTCCAGGTTTACTGTAACCCTTGGACGTTCTTATTGACGATGAAACACAGAAATTGCATCGGAATTAAATAGAAAAGGCACAATGCCGACTTAAGTACAAGAAGACTGACTCTTCTTACTGACTATGTTTCCACCATTCCTGTGACACTAGTTATAGATTCCGATGCTTCACTTCAGGTTTACTGTATGCCTCTGACCTTCTTATTGAGGATGAAACACCGTAATTGCATCGGAATTAAATAGAAAACTCACAATGCCGACTCAAGTACAAGAAGACTGACTTTTTTTACTGTCTATGTTTTGAACCATTCCTGTGACACTAGTTATAGATTCCGATGCTTCACTCCAGGTTTACTGTATACCTTGGACCTTCTTATTGACGATGAAACACAGAAATTGCAAAGGAATTAAATAGAAAAGGCACAATGCCGACTTAAGTAAAAGAAGACTGACTCATCTTAGTGATTATAGTTTGAACCATTTCTGTGACACTAGTTATAGATTCCGATGCTTTACTTCAGGTTTACTGTATACCTTGGACATTCTTATTGACGATGAAACACAGAAATTACATCGGAATGAAATAGAAAAGGCACAATGTCGACTTAAGTGCAAGAAGACTGACACTTCTTACTGTCTATGTTTGAACCATTCCTGTGACACTAGTTATAGATTCCGATGCTTCACTCCAGGTTTACTGTAACCCTTGGACCTTCTTATTGACGATGAAACACAGAAATTGCATCGGAATTAAATACAAAAGGCACAATGCCGACTTAAGTACAAGAAGACTGACTCTTCCTACTGTCTATGTTTTGAACAATTCCTGTGACACTAGTTATAGATTCCGATGCTTCACTTCAGGTTTACTGTATACCTCTGACCATATTGCCGATGAAACACAGAAATAGCATCGGAATTACATACAAAAGGCACAATGCCGACTTAAGGACAAGAAGACTGACTCTTCTGACTGACTATGATTTGAAACACTCCTGTGACTCTAGTTATAGATTCCGATGCTTCACTTCAGGTTTACTGTATCCCTCTGACCTTATTGCCGATGAAACACAGAAATTGCATCGGAATTAAATAGAAAAGGCACAATGCCGCCTTAAGTACAAGAAGACTGACTCTTCTTTGTGATTATAGTTTGAACCATTGCTGAGACACTAGTTATGGATTCCGATGCTTTACTTCAGGTTTACTGTATACCTTGGACATTCTTATTGACGATGAAACCCAGAAATTGCATCGGAATTAAATAGAAAAGGCACAATGTCGACTTAAGTACAAGAAGACTGACTCTTCTTACTGTCTATGTTTTGAACCATTCCTGTGACACTAGTTATAGATTCCGATGCTTCACTTCAGGTGTACTGTATCCCTCTGACTTTCTTATTGACGATGAAACACAGAAATTGCATCGGAATTAAATAGAAAACTCACACACCGACTTAAGTACAAGAAGACTGACTCTTCTTCCTGTCTATGTTTTGAACCATTCCTGTGACACTAGTTATAGATTCCAATGCTTCACTCCAGGTTTACTGTATCCCTTGGACCTTCTTATTGACGATGAAACACAGAAATTGCATCGGAATTAAATAGAAAAAGCACAATGCCGACTTAAGTACAAGAAGACTGACTCTTCTTAGTGATTATAGTTTGAACCATTGCTGTGACACTAGTTATAGATTCCGATGCTTTACTTCAGGTTTACTGTATACCTTGGACATTCTTATTGACGATGAAACACAGAAATTGCATCGGAATTAAATAGAAAAGGCTCAATGTCGACTTAAGTACAAGAAGACTGACTCTTCTTACTGTCTATGCTTTGAACCATTCCTGTGACACTAGTTATAGAATCCGATGCTTCACTCCAGGTTTAGTGTAACCCTTGGACCTTCTTATTGACGATGAAACACAGAAATTGCATCGGATTTAAATAGAAAAGGCGCAATGCTGACTTAAGTACAAGAAGACTGACTCTTCTTACTGACTATGATTTGAACCATTCCTGTGACACTAGTTATAGATTCCGATGCTTCACTTCAGGTTTACTGTATCCCTTGGACCTTCTTATCGACGGTGACACACAGAAATAGCATTGGAATTAAATACAAAAGGCAAGATGCCAACTTTAGTACACGAAGACTGACTCTTCTTCCTGTCTATGTTTTGAACCATTCCTGTGACACTAGTTATAGATTCCGATGCTTCACTTCAGGTTTACTGTATCCCTCTGACCTTCTTATTGACGATGAAACACAGAAATAGCAACGGAATTAAATAGAAAACTCACAAAGCCGACTTAAGTACAAGAAGACTGACTCTTCTTACTGTCTATGTTTTGAACCATTCCTGTGACACTAGTTATAGATTCGGATGCTTCACTCCAGGTTTACTGTATCCCTTGGACCTTCTTATTGACGATGAAACACAGAAATTGCATCGGAATTAAATAGAAAAAGCACAATGCCGACTTAAGTACAAGAAGACTGACTCTTCTTAGTGATTATAGTTTGAACCATTGCTGTGACACTAGTTATAGATTCCGATGCTTTACTTCAGGTTTACTGTATACCTTGGACATTCTTATTGACGATGAAACACAGAAATTGCATCGGAATTAAATAGAAAAGGCTCAATGTCGACTTAAGTACAAGAAGACTGACTCTTCTTACTGTCTATGCTTCGAACCATTCCTGTGACACTAGTTATAGATTCCGATGCTTCAATCCAGGTTTACTGTAACCCTTGGACCTACTTATTGACGATGAAACACAGAAATTGCATCGGATTTATATAGAAAAGGCACAAGGCTGACTTAAGGACAAGAAGACTGACTCTTCTTACTGACTATGATTTGAACCATTCCTGTGACACTAGTTATAGATTCCGATGCTTCGCTTCAGGTTTACTGTATACCTTGTACCTTCTTATTGACGATGAAACACAGAAATTGCATCGGAATTATATACAAAAGGCACAATGCCGACTTAAGTACAAGAAGACTGACTCTTCCTACTCTCTATGTCTTGAACAATACCTGTGACACTAGTTTTGGTCTCCGATCCTTCACCTCAGGTTTACTGTATCCCTCTGACCTTATTGACGATGAAACACAGAAATTGCATCGGAATTAAATACAAATGGCACAATGCCGACTTAAGTACAAGAAGACTGACTCTTCCTACTGTCTATGTTTTGAACCTATCCTGTGACACTAGTTATAGATTCCGATGCTTCACTCCAGGTTTACTGTAACCCTTGGACCTTCTTATTGACGATGAAACACAGAAATTGCATCGGAATTAAATACAAAACGCACAATGCCGAATTAAGTATAAGAAGACTGACTCTTCCTACTGTCTATGTTTTGAACCATTCCTGTGACTCTAGGTTTGGATTCCGATGCTTCACCTCAGGTTTACTGTATCCCTCTGACCTTCTTATTGACAATGAAACACAGAAATTGCATCGGAATTAAATACAAATGGCACAATGCCGACTTAAGTACAAGAAGACTGACTCTTCCTGCTGTCTATGTTTTGAACCATTCCTGTGACACTAGTTATAGATTCCGATGCTTCACTTCAGGTTTACTGTATCCCTCTGACCATATTGCCGATGAAACACAGAAATAGCATCGGAATTAAATACAAAAGGCACAATGCCGACTTAAGGACAAGAAGACTGACTCTTCTTACTGACTATGATTTGAAACACTCCTGTGACTCAAGTTATAGATTCCGATGCTTCACTTCAGGTTTACTGTATCCCTCTGACCTTATTGCCGATGAAACATAGAAATTGCATCGGAAGTAAATAGAAAAGGCACAATGCCGACTTAAGTACAAGAAGACTGACTCTTCTTAGTGATTATAGTTTGAACCATTGCTGAGACACTAGTTATGGATTCCGATGCTTTACTTCAGGTTTACTGTATACCTTGGACATTCTTATTGACGATGAAACACAGAAATTGCATCGGAATTAAATAGAAAAGGCACAATGTCGACTTAAGTACAAGAAGACTGACTCTTCTTACTGTCTATGTTTTGAACAATTTCCTGTGACACTAGTTATAGATTCCGATGCTTCACTCTAGGTTTACTGTAACCCTTGGACCTTCTTATTGACGATGAAACACAGAAATTGCATTGGAATTAAATAGAAAAGGCACAAGGCTGACTTAAGTACAAGAAGACTGACTCTTCTTACTGACTATGTTTAAATTATTCCTGTGACACTAGTTATAGATTCCGATGCTTCACTTCAGGTTTACTGGATCCCTCTGACCTTCTTATTGACGATGAATCACCGAAATTGCATCGGAATTAAATAGAAAACTCACAATGCCGACTCAAGTACAAGAAGACTGACTCTTCTTACTGTCTATGTTTTGAACCATTCCTGTGACACTAGTTATAGATTCCGATGCTTCACTCCAGGTATACTGTATACCTTGGACCATCTTATTGACGATGAAACACAGAAATTGTATCGGAATTAAATAGAAAAGGCACAATGGAGACTTAAGTACAAGAAGACTGACTCTTCTTAGTGATTATAGTTTGAACCATTGCTGTGACACTAGTTATAGATTCCGATGCTTTACTACACGTTTACTGTATACCTTGGTCATTCTTACTGACGATGAAACACAGAAATTGCATCGGAATTAAATAGAAAAGGCACAATGTCGACTTAAGTACAAGAAGCCTGACTCTTCTGACTGTCTAAGTTTGAACCATTCCTGTGGCACTAGTTATAGATTCCGATGCTTCACTCCAGGTTTACTGTAACCCTTGGACCTTCTTATTGACGATGAAACACAGAAATTGCATCGGAATTAAATAGAAAAGGCACAATGCCGACTTAAGTACAAGAAGACTGACTCTTCTTACTGACTATGTTTTGAACCATTCCTATGACACTAGTTATAGATTCCGATGCTTCGCTTCAGGTTTACTGTATACCTTGTACCTTCTTATTGACGATGAAACACAGAAATTGTATCGGAATTAAATACAAAAGGCACAATGCCGACTTAAGTACAAGAAGACTGACTCTTCCTACTGTCTATGCTTTGAGACATTCCTGTGACACTAGTTTTGGATTCCGATGCTTCAGCTCAGGTTTACTGTATCCCTCTGACCTCCTTATTGACAATGAAACACAGAAATTGAGTCGGAATTAAATACAAAAGGCACAATGCCGACTTAAGTACAAGAAGACTGACTCTTCCTACTGTCTATGCTTTGAACCATTCCTGTGACACTAGTTATCGATTCCGATGCTTCACTTCAGCTTTACTGTATCCCTCTGACCTTATTGCCGATGAAACACAGAAATTGCATCGGAATTAAATACAAAAGGCACAATGCCGACTTAAGGACAAGAAGACTGACTCTTCTTACTGACTATGTTTTGAAACATTCCTGTGACTCTAGTTAAAGATTCCGATGCTTCACTTCAGGTTCACTGTATCCCTTGGACCTTCTTATTGACGATGAATCACAGGAATTGCATCGGAATTAAACTCTAAAGGCACAGTGCTGAATTAGGTACAAGAAGACTGACTCTTCTTACTGTCTATGTTTTGAACCATTCCAGTGACACTAGTTATAGATTCCGATGCTTCACTTCAGGTTTACTGTTTTCTTTGGACCTTCTTATTGACGATGAAACACAGAAATTGCATCGAAATTAAATACAAAAGGCACAATGCCGACTTAAGTACAAGAAGAATGACTCTTCTTACTGTCTATGTTTTGAACCATTCCTGTGACACTAGTTATAGATTCCGATGCTTCACTTCAGGTTTACTGTATCCCTCTGACCTTCTTATTGACAATGAAACACAGAAATTGCATCGGAATTAAAAACAAAAGGCACAATGCCGACTTAAGTTCAGGAAGACTGACTCTTCTTAGTGATTATAGTTTGAACCATTGCTGTGACACTTGTTATGGATTCCGATGATTTACTTCAGGTTTACTGTATACCTTGGACATTCTTATTGACGATGAAACACAGAAATTGCAACGGAATTAAATACAAAAGGCACAATGCCGACTTAAGGACAAGAAGACTGACTCTTCTTACTGACTATGTTTTGAAACATTCCTGTGACTCTAGTTAAAGATTCCGATGCTTCACTCCAGGTTTACTTTATCCCTTGGACCTTCTTATTGACGATGAAACACAGAAACTGCATCGGAATGAAATAGAAATGGCACAATGCCGACTTAAGTACAAGAGGACTAACTCTTCTTACTGATAATAGTTTGAACCATTCCGGTGACAATAGCTATAGATTCCGATGCTTGACTTCAGGTTTACTGTATCCCTTGGACCTTGTTATTGACGGTGACACACAGAAATAGCATTGGAATTAAATACAAAAGGCAAAATGCCAACTTTAGTACACGATGACTGACTCTTCTTACTGTCTATGTTTTGAACCATTCCTGTGACACTAGTTATAGATTCCGATGCTTCACTTCAGGTTTACTGTACGCCTCTGACATTCTTATTGACGATGAAACACAGAAATTGCATCGGAATTAAATAGAAAACTCACAATGCCGACTTAAAAACAAGAAGACTGACTCTTCCTACTGTCTATGTTTTGAACCAATCCTGTGACACTAGTTATAGATTCCGATGCTTCACTCCAGGTTTATTGTATCCCTTGGACCTTCTTATTGACGATGAAACACAGAAATTGCATCGGAATTAAATAGAAAAGGCACAATGCCGACTTAAGTTCAGGAAGACTGACTCTTCTTAGTGATTATAGTTTGAACCATTGCTGTGACACTTGTTATGGATTCCGATGATTTACTTCAGGTTTACTGTATACCTTGGACATTCTTATTGACGATGAAACACAGAAATTGCAACGGAATTAAATACAAAATGCACAATGCCGACTTAAGGACAAGAAGGCTGACTCTTCTTACTGACTATGATTTGAAACACTCCTGTGACTCTAGTTATAGATTCCGATGCTTCACTTCAGGTTTACTGTATCCCTCTGACCTTAGTGCCGATGAAACACAGAAATTGCATCGGAATTAAATACAAAAGGCACAATGCCGACTTAAGTACAAGAAAACTGACTCTTCTTAGTGATTATAGTTTGAACCCTTGCTGTGACACTAGTTATAGATTCCGATGCTTTACTTCACGTTTACTGTATACCTTGGACATTCTTATTGACGATGAAACACAGAAATTGCATCGGAATTAAATAGAAAAGGCACAATGTCGACTTAAGTACAAGAAGACTGACTCTTCTGACTGTCTATGTTTTGAACCACTACTGTGACACTAGGTATAGATTCCGATGCTTCACTCCAGGTTTACTGTATCCCTTGAACCTTCTTATTGACGACGAAACACAGAAATTGCATCGAAATTAAATACAAAAGGCACAATGCCGACTTAAGGACAAAAAGTCTGACTCTTCTTACTGTCTATGTTTTGAACCATTCCGGTGACAACAGTTATAGATTCCGATGCTTCACTTCAGGTTTACTGTATCCCTTGGACCTTCTTATTGACGATGAAACACAGAAATTGCATCGGAATTAAATAGAAAAGGCACAATGCCGCCTTAAGTACCAGAAGACTGACTCTTCTTACTGACTATGTTTTGAACCATTCCTGTGACACTAGTTATAGATTCCGATGCTTCACTTCTGGTTTACTGTATACCTTGGACCTTCTTATTGACGATGAAACACAGAAATTGCATCGGAATTAAATAGAAAAGGCTCAATGTCAACTTACGTACAAGAAGACTGACTCTTCTTACTGTCTATGCTTTGAACCATTCCTGTGACACTAGTTATAGATTCCGATGCTTCACTCCAGGTTTACTGTAACCCTTGGACCTTCTTATTGACGATGAAACACAGAAATTGCGTCGGAATTAAATAGAAAAGGCACAATGCCGCCTTAAGTACAAGATGACTGACTCTTCTTACTGGCTATGTTTTGAACCATTCCTGTGACACTAGTTATAGATTCCGATGCTTCACTTCAGGTTTACTGTATACCTTGGACCTTCTTATTGACGATGAAACACAGAATTTGCATCGGATTTAAATAGAAAAGGCGCAATGCTGACTTAAGTACAAGAAGACTGACTCTTCTTACTGACTATGATTTGTACCATTCCTGTGACACTAGTTATAGATTCCGATGCTTCACTTCAGGTTTACTGTATCCCTTAGACCTTGTTATCGACGGTGACACACAGAAATAGCATTGGAATTAAATACAAAAGGCAAGATGCCAACTTTAGTACACAAAGACTGACTCTTCTTCCTGTCTATGTTTTGAACCATTCCTGTGACACTAGTTATAGATTCCGATGCTTCACTTCAGGTTTACTGTATCCCTCTGACCTTCTTATTGACGATGAAACACAGAAATTGCAACGGAATTAAATAGAAAACTCACAAAGCCGACTTAAGTACAAGAAGACTGACTCTTCTTACTGTCTATGTTTTGAACCATTCCTGTGACACTAGTTATAGATTCCGATGCTTCACTCCAGGTTTACTGTATCCCTTGGACCTTCTTATTGACGATGAAACACAGAAATTGCATCGGAATTAAATAGAAAAGGCTCAATGTCGACTTAAGTACAAGAAGACTGACTCTCCTTACTGTCTATGCTTTGAACCATTCCTGTGACACTAGTTATAGATTCCGATGCTTCACTCCAGGTTTACTGTAACCCTTGGACCTTCTTATTGACGATGAAACACAGAAATTGCATCAGAATTAAATAGAAAAGGAACAATGCCGACTTAAGGACAAGAAGACTGACTCTTCTTACTGACTATGATTTGAAACACTCCTGTGACTCTAGTTATAGATTCCGATGCTTCACTTCAGGTTTACTGTATCCCTCTGACCTTATTGCCGATGAAACACAGAAATTGCATCGGAATTAAATACAAAAGGCACAATGCCGACATAAGTACAAGAAGACTGACTCTTCTTAGTGATTATAGTTTGAACCATTGCTGTGACACTAGTTATAGATTCCGATGCTTTACTTCACGTTTAATGTATACCTTGGACATTCTTATTGACGATGAAACACAGATATTGCATCGGAATTAAATAGAAAAGGCACAATGTCGACTTAAGTACAAGAAGACTGACTCTTCTGACTGTCTATGTTTTGAACCATTACTGTGACACTAGGTATAGATTCCGATGCTTCACTCCAGGTTTACTGTATCCCTTGAACCTTCTTATTGACGACGAAACACAGAAATTGCATCGAAATTAAATACAAAAGGCACAATGGCGACTTAAGTACAAGAAGACTGACTCTTCTTACTGTCTATGTTTTGAACCATTACTGTGACACTAGGTATAGATTCCGATGCTGCACTCCAGGTTTACTGTATCCCTTGAATCTTCTTGTTGACGATGAAACACAGAAATTGCATCGGAATTAAATACAAAACGCACAATGCCGACTTAAGGACAAGAAGACTGACTCTTCTTACTGTCTATGTTTTGAACCATTCCTGTGACACTAGTTATAGATTCCGATGCTTCACTTCAGGTTTACTGTATCCCTCTGACCTTCTTATTGACGATGAAACACAGAAATTGCATCGGAATTAAATACAAAAGGAACAATGCCGACTTAAGTACAAGAAGGCTGACTCTTCATACTGTCTATGTTTCAACCATTCCTGTGACACTAGTTATAGATTCCGATGCTTCACTATAGGTTTACTGTATTCCTTGGACCTTCTTATTGACGATGAAACTCAGAAACTGCATCGGAATGAAATAGAAAAGGCACAATGCCGACGTAAGTACAAGAAGACTGACTCTTCTTACTGATAATAGTTTGAACCATTCCGGTGACAACACTTATAGATTCCGATGCTTCACTTCAGGTTTACTGTATCCCTTGGACCTTCTTATTGACGATGAAACACAGAAATTGCATCGGAATTAAATAGAAAAGGCACAATGCCGCCTTAAGTACCAGAAGACTGACTCTTCTTACTGACTATGTTTTGAACCATTCCTGTGACACTAGTTATAGATTCCGATGCTTCACTTCAGGTTTACTGTATACCTTGGACCTTCTTATTGACGATGAAACACAGAAATTGCATCGGAATTAAATAGAAAAGGCTCAATGTCAACTTACGTACAAGAAGACTGACTCTTCTTACTGTCTATGCTTGAACCATTCCTGTGACACTAGTTATAGATTCCGATGCTTCACTCCAGGTTTACTGTAACCCTTGGACCTTCTTATTGACGATGAAACACAGAAATTGCATCAGAATTAAATAGAAAAGGCACAATGCCGCCTTAAGTACAAGATGACTGACTCTTCTTACTGGCAATGTTTTGAACCATTCCTGTGACACTAGTTACAGATTCCGATGCTTCACTTCAGGTTTACTGTATACCTTGGACCTTCTTATTGACGATGAAACACAGAAATTGCATCGGATTTAAATAGAAAAGGCGCAATGCTGACTTAAGTACAAGAAGACTGACTCTTCTTACTGACTATGATTTGTACCATTCCTGTGACACTAGTTATAGATTCCGATGCTTCACTTCAGGTTTACTGTATCCCTTGGACCTTGTTATCGACGGTGACACACAGAAATAGCATTGGAATTAAATACAAAAGGCAAGATGCCAACTTTAGTACACAAAGACTGACTCTTCTTCCTGTCTATGTTTTGAACCATTCCTGTGACACTAGTTATAGATTCCGATGCTTCACTTCTGGTTTACTGTATCCCTCTGACCTTCTTATTGACGATGAAACACAGAAATTGCAACGGAATTAAATAGAAAACTCACAAAGCCGACTTAAGTACAAGAAGACTGACTCTTCTTACTGTCTATGTTTTGAACCATTCCTGTGACACTAGTTATAGATTCCGATGCTTCACTCCAGGTTTACTGTATCCCTTGGACCTTCTCATTGACGATGAAACACAGAAATTGCATCGGAATTAAATAGAAAAAGCACAATGCCGACTTAAGTACAAGAACACTGACTCTTCTTAGTGATTATAGTTTGAACCATTGCTGTGACACTATTTATAGATTCCGATGCTTTACTTCAGGTTTACTGTATACCTTGGACATTCTTATTGACGATGAAACACAGAAATTGCATCGGAATTAAATAGAAAAGGCTCAATGTCGACTTAAGTACAAGAAGACTGACTCTTCTTACTGTCTATGCTTTGAACCATTCCTGTGACACTAGTTATAGATTCCGATGCTTCACTCCAGGTTTACTGTAACCCTTGGACCTTCTTATTGACGATGAAACACAGAAATTGCATCGGATTTAAATAGAAAAGGCACAATGCTGACTTAAGTACAAGAAGACTGACTATTCTTACTGACTATGAATTGAAAAATTCCTGTGACACTAGTTATAGATTCCGATGCTTCGCTTCAGGTTTACTGTATACCTTGTACCTTCTTATTGACGATGAAACACAGAAATTGCATCGGAATTATATACAAAAGGCACAATGCCGACTTAAGTACAAGAAGACTGACTCTTCCTACTGTCTATGTCTTGAACAATACCTGTGGCACTAGTTTTGGTCTCCGATCCTTCACCTCAGGTTTACTGTATCCCTCTGACCTTATTGACAATGAAACACAGAAATTGCATCGGAATTAAATACAAATGGCACAATGCCGACTTAAGTACAAGAAGACTGACTCTTCCTACTGTCTATGTTTTGAACCTATCCTGTGACACTAGTTATAGATTCCGATGCTTCACTCCAGGTTTACTGTAACCCTTGGACCTTCTTATTGACGATGAAACACAGAAATTGCATCGGAATTAAATACAAAACGCACAATGCCGACTTAAGTACAAGAAGACTGATTCTTCCTACTGTCTATGTTTTGAACCATTCCTGTGACACTAGTTTTGGATTCCGATGCTTCACCTCAGGTTTACTGTATCCCTCTGACCTTCTTATTGACAATGAAACACAGAAATTGCATCGGAATTAAATACAAATGGCACAATGCCGACTTAAGTACAAGAAGACTGACTCTTCCGGCTGTCTATGTTTTGAACCATTCCTGTGACACTAGTTATAGATTCCGATGCTTCACTTCAGGTTTACTGTATCCCTCTGACCATATTGCCGATGAAACACAGAAATAGCATCGGAATTAAATACAAAAGGCACAATGCCGACTTAAGGACAAGAAGACTGACTCTTCTTACTGACTATGATTTGAAACACTCCTGTGACTCAAGTTATAGATTCCGATGCTTCACTTCAGGTTTACTGTATCCCTCTGACCTTATTGCCGAAGAAACACAGAAATTGCATCGGAATTAAATAGAAAAGGCACAATGCCGACTTAAGTACAAGAAGACTGACTCTTCTTAATGATTATAGTTTGAACCATTGCTGAGACACTAGTTATGGATTCCGATGCTTTACTTCAGGTTTACTGTATACCTTGGACATTCTTATTGACGACGAAACACAGAAATTGCATTGGAATTAATTAGAAAACTCACAATGCCGACTCAAGTACAAGAAGACTGACTCTTCTTACTGTCTATGTTTTGAACCACTCCTGTGACACTAGTTATAGATTCCGATGCTTCACTCCAGGTTTACTGTATACCTTGGAACTTCTTATTGACGATGAAACCCAGAAATTGTATCGGAATTAAATAGAAAAGGCACAACGGCGACTTAAGTACAAGAAGACTGACTCTTCTTAGTGATTATAGTTTGAACCATTGCTGTGACACTAGTTATAGATTCCGATGCTTTACTACACGTTTACTGTACACCTTGGACATTCTTATTGACGATGAAACACAGAAATTGCATCGGAATTAAATAGAAAAGGCACAATGTCGACGTAAGTACAAGAAGACTGACTCTTCTGACTGTCTATGTTTGAATCATTCCTGTGACACTAGTTATAGATTCCGATGCTTCACTCCAGGTTTACTGTAACCCTTGGACCTTCTTATTGACGATGAAACACAGAAAATGTATCGGAATTAAATACAAAAGGCACAATGCCGACTTAAGTACAAGAAGACTGACTCTTCCTACTGTCTATGCTTAGAAACATTCCTGTGACACTAGTTTTGGATTCCGATGCTTCAGCTCAGGTTTACTGTATCCCTCTGACCTCCTTATTGACAATGAAACACAGAAATTGAGTCGGAATTAAATACAAAAGGCACAATGCCGACTTAAGTACTAGAAGACTGACTCATCCTACTGTCTATGTTTTGAACCATTCCTGTGACACTAGTTATAGATTCCGATACTTCACTTCAGCTTTACTGTATCCCTCTGTCCTTATTGCCGGTGAAACACAGAAATTGCATCGGAATTAAATACAATAGGCACAATGCCGACTTAAGGACAAGAAGACTGACTCTTCTTACTGACTATGTTTTGAAACATTCCTGTGACTCTAGTTAAAGATTCCGATGCTTCATTTCAGGTTCACTGTATCCCTTGGACCTTCTTATTGACGATGAATCACAGGAATTGCATCGGAATTAAACACAAAAGGCACAGTGCTGACTTAAGTACAAGAAGACTGACTCTTCTTACTGTCTATGTTTTGAACCATTCCAGTGACACTAGTTATAGATTCCGATGCTTCACTTCAGGTTTACTGTATTCTTTGGACCTTCTTATTGACGATGAAACACAGAAATTGCATCGGAATTAAAAACAAAAAGCACAATGCCGACTTAAGTACAGGAAGACTGACTCTTTCTACTGTCTATGTTATGAACCATTCCTATGACACTAGTTATAGATTCCGATGCTTCACTCCAGGTTTACTTTATCCCTTGGACCTTCTTATTGACGATGAAACACAGAAACTGCATCGGAATGAAATAGAAATGGCACAATGCCGACTTAAGTACAAGAGGACTAACTCTTCTTACTGATAATAGTTTGAACCATTCCGGTGACAATAGTTATAGATTCCGATGCTTGACTTCAGGTTTACTGTATCCCTTGGACCTTGTTGTTGGCGGTGACACACAGAAATAGCATTGGAATTAAATACAAAAGGCAAAATGCCAACTTTAGTACACGAAGACTGACTCTTCTTACTGTCTATGTTTTGAACCATTCCTGTGACACTAGTTATAGATTCCGATGCTTCACTTCAGGTTTACTGTACGCCTCTTACCTTCTTATTGCCGATGAAACACAGAAATTGCATCGGAATTAAATAGAAAACTAACAATGCCGACTTAAAAACAAGAAGACTGACTCTTCTTACTGTCTATGTTTTGAACCAAACCTGTGACACTAGTTATAGATTCCGATGCTTCACTCCAGGTCTATTGGATCCCTTGGACCTTCTTATTGACGATGAAACACAGAAATTGCATCGGAATTAAATAGAAAAGGCACAATGCCGACTTAAGTTCAGGAAGACTGACTCTTCTTAGTGATTATAGTTTGAACCATTGCTGTGACACTTGTTATGGATTCCGATGATTTACTTCAGGTTTACTGTATACCTTGGACATTCTTATTGACGATGAAACACAGAAATTGCAACGGAATTAAAAACAAAAGGCACAATGCCGACTTAAGGACAAGAAGACTGACTCTTCTTACTGACTATGATTTGAAACACTCCTGTGACTCTATTTATAGATTCCGATGCTTCACTTCAGGTTTACTGTATCCCTCTGACCTTATTGCCGATGAAACACAGAAATTGCATCGGAATTAAATGCAAAAGGCACAATGCCGACTTAAGTACAAGAAGACTGACTCTTCTTAGTGATTATAGTTTGAACCATTGCTGTGACACTAGTTATAGATTCCGATGCTTTACTTCACGTTTACTGTATACCTTGGACATTCTTATTGACGATGAAACACAGAAATTGCATCGGAATTAAATAGAAAAGGCACAATGTCGACTTAAGTACAAGAAGACTGACTCTTCTGACTGTCTATGTTTTGAACCATTACTGTGACACTAGGTATAGATTCCGATGCTTCACTCCAGGTTTACTGTATCCCTTGAACCTTCTTGTTGACGATGAAACACAGAAATTGCATCGGAATTAAATACAAAAGGCACAATGCCGACTTAAGGACAAGAAGACTGACTCTTCTTCCTGTCTATGTTTTGAACCATTCCTGTGACACTAGTTATAGATTCCGATGCTTCACTCCAGGTTTATTGTATCCCTTGGACCTCCTTATTGACGATGAAACACAGAAATTGCTTCGGAATTAAATAGAAAAGGAACATTGCCGACTTAAGTACAAGAAGACTGACTCTTCTTAGTGATTATAGTTTGAACCATTGCTGTGACACTAGTTATAGATTCCGATGCTTTACTTCACGTTTACTGTATACCTTGGACATTCTTATTGACGATGAAACACAGAAATTGCATCGAAATTAAATAGAAAAGGCACAATGTCGACTTAAGTACAAGAAGACTGACACTTCTGACTGTCTATGTTTGAACCATTCCTGTGACACTAGTTATAGATTCCGATGCTTCACTCCAGGTTTACTGTAACCCTTGGACCTTCTTATTGACGATGAAACACAGAAATTGCATCGGAATTAAATAGAAAGGGCACAATACCGACTTAAGTACAAGAACACTGACTCTTCTTACTGACTATGCTTTGAACCATTCCTGTGACACTAGTTATAGATTCCGATGCTTCACTTCAGGTTTACTGTATTCCTTGGACCTTCTTATTGACGATGAAACACAGAAATTGCATCGAAATTAAATACAAAAGGCACAATGCCGACTTAAGTACAAGAAGACTGACTCTTCTTACTGTCTATGTTTTGAACCATTACTGTGACACTAGGTATAGATTCCGATGCTTCACTCCAGGTTTACTGTATCCCTTGAATCTTCTTGTTGACGATGAAACACAGAAATTGCATCGGAATTAAATACAAAAGGCACAATGCCGACTTAAGGACAAGAAGACTGACACTTCTTACTGTCTATGTTTTGAACCAATCCTGTGACACTAGTTATAGATTCCGATGCTTCACTTCAGGTTTACTGTATCCCTCTGACCTTCTTATTGACGATGAAACACAGAGATTGCATCGGAATTAAATACAAAAGGCACAATGCCGACTTAAGTACAAGAAGGCTGACTCTTCTTACTGTCTATGTTTCAACCATTCCTGTGACACTAGTTATAGATTCCGATGCTTCACTCCAGGTTTACTGTATTCCTTGGACCTTCTTATTGACGATCAAACACAGAAACTGCATCGGAATGAAATAGAAAAGGCACAATGCCGACTTAAGTACAAGAAGACTGACTCTTTTTACTGATAATAGTTTGAACCATTCCGGTGACAATAGTTATAGATTCCGATGCTTTACTTCAGGTTTACTGTATCCCTTGGACCTTCTTATTGACGATGAAACACAGAAATTGCATCGGAATTAAATACAAAAGGCACAATGCCGACTTTAGGACAAGAAGACTGACTCTTCCTACTGTCTATGTTTTGAACCATTCCTGTGACACTAGTTATAGATTCCGATGCTTCACTTCAGGTTTACTGTATCCCTCTGACCTTCTTATTGACAATGAAACACAGAAATTGCATCGGAATTAAAAACAAAAGGCACAATGCCGACTTAAGTACAAGAAGACTGACTCTTTCTACTGTCTATGTTATGAACCATTCCTATAACAATAGTTATAGATTCCGATGCTTCACTTCAGGTTTACTGTATCCCTTGGACCTTCTTATTGACGATGAAACACAGAAATTGCATCGGAATTAAATAGAAAAGGCACAATGCCGCCTTAAGTACAAGATGACTGACTCTTCTTACTGGCTATGTTTTGAACCATTCCTGTGACACTAGTTATAGATTCCGATGCTTGACTTCAGGTTTACTATATCCCTTGGACCTTGTTATTGACGGTGACACACAGAAATAGCATTGGAATTAAATACAAAAGGCAAAATGCCAACTTTATTACACGAAGACTGACTCTTCTTACTGTCTATGCTTTGAACCATTCCTGCGACACTAGTTATAGATTCCGATGCTTCACTTCAGGTTTACTGTACCCCTCTGACCTTCTTATTGACGATGAAACACAGAAATTGCATCGGAATTAAATAGAAAACTCACAATGCCGACTTAAAAACAAGAGGACTGACTCTTCTTACTGTCTATGTTTTGAACCATTCCTGTGACACTAGTTATAGATTCCGATGCTTCACTCTAGGTTTATTGTATCCCTTGGACCTTCTTATTGACGATGAAACACAGAAATTGCATCGGAATTAAATAGAAATGGCACAAAGCCGACTTAAGTTCAGGAAGACTGATTCTTCTTAGTGATTATAGTTTGAACCATTGCTGTGACACTTGTTATGGATTCCGATGATTTACTTCAGGTTTACTGTATACCTTGGACATTCTTATTGACGATGAAACACAGAAATTGCAACGGAATTAAATACAAAAGGCACAATGTCGACTTAAGTACAAGAAGACTGACTCTTCTGACTGTCTATGTTTGAACCATTCCTGTGACACTAGTTATAGATTCCGATGCTTCACTCCAGGTTTACTGTAACCCTTGGACCTTCTTATTGACGATGAAACACAGAAATTGCATCGGAATTAAATAGAAAGGGCACAATGCCGACTTAAGTACAAGAAGACTGACTCTTCTTAGTGATTATAGTTTGAACCATTGCTGTGACACTAGTTATAGATTCCCATGCTTCACTTCAGGTTTACTGTATTCCTTGGACCTTCTTATTGACGACGAAACACAGAAATTGCATCGAAATTAAATACAAAAGGCACAATGCCGACTTAAGTACAAGAAGACTGACTCTTCTTACTGTCTATGTTTTGAACCATTACTGTGACACTAGGTATAGATTCCGATGCTTCACTCCAGGTTTACTGTATCCCTTGAATCTTCTTGTTGACGATGAAACACAGAAATTGCATCGGAATTAAATACAAAAGGCACAATGCCGACTTAAGGACAAGAAGACTGACACTTCTTACTGTCTATGTTTTGAACCAATCCTGTGACACTAGTTATAGATTCCGATGCTTCACTTCAGGTTTACTGTATCCCTCTGACCTTCTTATTGACGATGAAACACAGAGATTGCATCGGAATTAAATACAAAAGGCACAATGCCGACTTAAGTACAAGAAGGCTGACTCTTCTTACTGTCTATGTTTCAACCATTCCTGTGACACTAGTTATAGATTCCGATGCTTCACTCCAGGTTTACTGTATTCCTAGGACCTTCTTATTGACGATCAAACACAGAAACTGCATCGGAATGAAATAGAAAAGGCACAATGCCGACTTAAGTACAAGAAGACTGACTCTTTTTACTGATAATAGTTTGAACCATTCCGGTGACAATAGTTACAGATTCCGATGCTTTACTTCAGGTTTACTGTATCCCTTGGACCTTCTTATTGACGATGAAACACAGAAATTGCATCGGAATTAAATACAAAAGGCACAATGCCGACTTTAGGACAAGAAGACTGACTCTTCCTACTGTCTATGTTTTGAACCATTCCTGTGACACTAGTTATAGATTCCGATGCTTCACTTCAGGTTTACTGTATCCCTCTGACCTTCTTATTGACAATGAAACACAGAAATTGCATCGGAATTAAAAACAAAAGGCACAATGCCGACTTAAGTACAAGAAGACTGACTCTTTCTACTGTCTATGTTATGAACCATTCCTATAACAATAGTTATAGATTCCGATGCTTCACTTCAGGTTTACTGTATCCCTTGGACCTTCTTATTGACGATGAAACACAGAAATTGCATCGGAATTAAATAGAAAAGGCACAATGCCGCCTTAAGTACAAGATGACTGACTCTTCTTACTGGCTATGTTTTGAACCATTCCTGTGACACTAGTAATAGATTCCGATGCTTGACTTCAGGTTTACTATATCCCTTGGACCTTGTTATTGACGGTGACACACAGAAATAGCATTGGAATTAAATACAAAAGGCAAAATGCCAACTTTATTACACGAAGACTGACTCTTCTTACTGTCTATGCTTTGAACCATTCCTGTGACACTAGTTATAGATTCCGATGCTTCACTTCAGGTTTACTGTACCCCTCTGACCTTCTTATTGACGATGAAACACAAAAATTGCATCGGAATTAAATAGAAAACTCACAATGCCGACTTAAAAACAAGAGGACTGACTCTTCTTACTGTCTATGTTTTGAACCATTCCTGTGACACTAGTTATAGATTCCGATGCTTCACTCTAGGTTTATTGTATCCCTTGGACCTTCTTATTGACGATGAAACACAGAAATTGCATCGGAATTAAATAGAAATGGCACAAAGCCGACTTAAGTTCAGGAAGACTGATTCTTCTTAGTGATTATAGTTTGAACCATTGCTGTGACACTTGTTATGGATTCCGATGATTTACTTCAGGTTTACTGTATACCTTGGACATTCTTATTGACGATGAAACACAGAAATTGCAACGGAATTAAATACAAAAGGCACAATGTCGACTTAAGTACAAGAAGACTGACTCTTCTGACTGTCTATGTTTGAACCATTCCTGTGACACTAGTTATAGATTCCGATGCTTCACTCCAGGTTTACTGTAACCCTTGGACCTTCTTATTGACGATGAAACACAGAAATTGCATCGGAATTAAATAGAAAGGGCACAATGCCGACTTAAGTACAAGAAGACTGACTCTTCTTAGTGATTATAGTTTGAACCATTGCTGTGACACTAGTTATAGATTCCCATGCTTTACTTCACGTTTACTGTATACCTTGGACATTCTTATTGACGATGAAACACAGAAATTGCATCGGAATTAAATAGAAAAGGCACAATGTCGACTTAAGTACAAGAAGACAGACTCTTCTGACTGTCTATGTTTTGAACCATTACTGTGACACTAGGTATAGATTCCGATGCTTCACTCCAGGTTTACTGTATCCCTTGAACCTTCTTGTTGACGATGAAACACAGAAATTGCATCGGAATTAAATACAAAAGGCACAATGCCGACTTAAGGACAAGAAGACTGACTCTTCTTCCTGTCTATGTTTTGAACCATTCCTGTGACACTAGTTATAGATTCCGATGCTTCACTCCAGGTTTATTGTATCCCTTGGACCTCCTTATTGACGATGAAACACAGAAATTGCTTCGGAATTAATTAGAAAAGGAACATTGCCGACTTAAGTACAAGAAGACTGACTCTTCTTAGTGATTATAGTTTGAACCATTGCTGTGACACTAGTTATAGATTCCGATGCTTTACTTCACGTTTACTGTATACCTTGGACATTCTTATTGACGATGAAACACAGAAATTGCATCGAAATTAAATAGAAAAGGCACAATGTCGACTTAAGTACAAGAAGACTGACACTTCTGACTGTCTATGTTTGAACCATTCCTGTGACACTAGTTATAGATTCCGATGCTTCACTCCAGGTTTACTGTAACCCTTGGACCTTCTTATTGACGATGAAACACAGAAATTGCATCGGAATTAAATAGAAAGGGCACAATACCGACTTAAGTACAAGAAGACTGACTCTTCTTACTGACTATGCTTTGAACCATTCCTGTGACACTAGTTATAGATTCCGATGCTTCACTTCAGGTTTACTGTATTCCTTGGACCTTCTTATTGACGACGAAACACAGAAATTGCATCGAAATTAAATACAAAAGGCACAATGCCGACTTAAGTACAAGAAGACTGACTCTTCTTACTGTCTATGTTTTGAACCATTACTGTGACACTAGGTATAGATTCCGATGCTTCACTCCAGGTTTACTGTATCCCTTGAATCTTCTTGTTGACGATGAAACACAGAAATTGCATCGGAATTAAATACAAAAGGCACAATGCCGACTTAAGGACAAGAAGACTGACACTTCTTACTGTCTATGTTTTGAACCAATCCTGTGACACTAGTTATAGATTCCGATGCTTCACTTCAGGTTTACTGTATCCCTCTGACCTTCCTATTGACGATGAATCACAGAGATTGCATCGGAATTAAATACAAAAAGCACAATGCCGACTTAAGTACAAGAAGGCTGACTCTTCTTACTGTCTATGTTTCAACCATTCCTGTGACACTAGTTATAGATTCCGATGCTTCACTCCAGGTTTACTGTATTCCTTGGACCTTCTTATTGACGATCAAACACAGAAACTGCATCGGAATGAAATAGAAAAGGCACAATGCCGACTTAAGTACAAGAAGACTGACTCTTTTTACTGATAATAGTTTGAACCATTCCGGTGACAATAGTTATAGATTCCGATGCTTCACTTCAGGTTTACTGTATCCCTTGGACCTTCTTATTGACGATGAAACACAGAAATTGCATCGGAATTAAATAGAAAAGGCACAATGCCGCCTTAAGTACCAGAAGACTGACTCTTCTTACTGACTATGTTTTGAACCATTCCTGTGACACAAAGTTATAGATTCCGATGCCTCACTTCAGGTTTACTGTATACCTTGGACCTTCTTATTGACGATGAAACACAGAAATTGCATCGGAATTAAATAGAAAAGGCTCAATGTCAACTTACGTACAAGAAGACTGACTCTTCTTACTGTCTATGCTTTGAACCATTCCTGTGACACTAGTTATAGATTCCGATGCTTCACTCAAGGTTTACTGTTACCCTTGGACCTTCTTATTGACGATGAAACACAGAAATTGCATCGGAATTAAATAGAAAAGGCACAATGCCGCCTTAAGTACAAGATGACTGACTCTTCTTACTGGCTATGTTTTGAACCATTCCTGTGACACTAGTTATAGATTCCGATGCTTCACTTCAGGTTTACTGTTTACCTTGGACCTTCTTATTGACGATGAAACACAGAAATTGCATCGGAATTAAATACAAAAGGCACAATGCCGACATAAGTACAAGAAGACTGACTCTTCTTACTGTCTAAGTTTTGAACCATTACTGTGACACTAGGTATAGATTCCGGTGCTTTACTCCAGGTTTACTGTATCCCTTGAACCTTCTTGTTGACGATGAAACACAGAAATTGCAACGGAATTAAATACAAAAGGCACAATGCCGACTTTAGGACAAGAAGACTGACTCTTCTTACTGTCTATGTTTTGAACCATTCCTGTGACACTAGTTATAGATTCCGATGCTTCACTTCAGGTTTACTGTATCCCTCTGACCTTCTTATTGACAATGAAACACAGAAATTGCATCGGAATTAAAAACAAAAGGCACAATGCCGACTTAAGTACAAGAAGACTGACTCTTTCTACTGTCTATGTTATGAACCATTCCTATAACAATAGTTATAGATTCCGATGCTTCACTTCAGGTTTACTGTATCCCTTGGACCTTCTTATTGACGATGAAACACAGAAATTGCATCGGAATTAAATAGAAAAGGCACAATGCCGCCTTAAGTACAAGATGACTGACTCTTCTTACTGGCTATGTTTTGAACCATTCCTGTGACACTAGTTATAGATTCCGATGCTTGACTTCAGGTTTACTATATCCCTTGGACCTTGTTATTGACGGTGACACACAGAAATAGCATTGGAATTAAATACAAAAGGCAAAATGCCAACTTTATTACACGAAGACTGACTCTTCTCACTGTCTATGCTTTGAACCATTCCTGTGACACTAGTTATAGATTCCGATGCTTCACTTCAGGTTTACTGTACCCCTCTGACCTTCTTATTGACGATGAAACACAGAAATTGCATCGGAATTAAATAGAAAACACACAATGCCGACTTAAAAACAAGAAGACTGACTCTTCTTACTGTCTATGTTTTGAACCATTCCTGTGACACTAGTTATAGATTCCGATGCTTCACTCTAGGTTTATTGTATCCCTTGGACCTTCTTATTGACGATGAAACACAGAAATTGCATCGGAATTAAATAGAAATGGCACAAAGCCGACTTAAGTTCAGGAAGACTGATTCTTCTTAGTGATTATAGTTTGAACCATTGCTGTGACACTTGTTATGGATTCCGATGATTTACTTCAGGTTTACTGTATACCTTGGACATTCTTATTGACGATGAAACACAGAAATTGCAACGGAATTAAATACAAAAGGCACAATGTCGACTTAAGTACAAGAAGACTGACTCTTCTGACTGTCTATGTTTGAACCATTCCTGTGACACTAGTTATAGATTCCGATGCTTCACTCCAGGTTTACTGTAACCCTTGGACCTTCTTATTGACGATGAAACACAGACATTGCATCGGAATTAAATAGAAAGGGCACAATGCCGACTTAAGTACAAGAAGACTGACTCTTCTTAGTGATTATAGTTTGAACCATTGCTGTGACACTAGTTATAGATTCCGATGCTTTACTTCACGTTTACTGTATACCTTGGACATTCTTATTGACGATGAAACACAGAAATTGCATCGGAATTAAATAGAAAAGGCACAATGTCGACTTAAGTACAAGAAGACTGACTCTTCTGACTGTCTATGTTTTGAACCATTACTGTGACACTAGGTATAGATTCCGATGCTTCACTCCAGGTTTACTGTATCCCTTGAACCTTCTTGTTGACGATGAAACACAGAAATTGCATCGGAATTAAATACATAAGGCACAATGCCGACTTAAGGACAAGAAGACTGACTCTTCTTCCTGTCTATGTTTTGAACCATTCCTGTGACACTAGTTATAGATTCTGATGCTTCACTCCAGGTTTATTGTATCCCTTGGACCTTCTTATTGACGATGAAACACAGAAATTGCATCGGAATTAAATAGAAAGGGCACAATACCGCCTTAAGTACAAGAAGAATGACTCTTCTTACTGACTATGCTTTGAACCATTCCTGTGACACTAGTTATAGATTCCGATGCTTCACTTCAGGTTTACTGATTTCCTTGGACCTTCTTATTGACGATGAAACACAGAAATTGCATCGAAATTAAATACAAAAGGCACAAGGCCGACTTAAGTACAAGAAGACTGACTCTTCTGACTGTCTATGTTTTGAACCATTACTGTGACACTAGGTATAGATTCCGATGCTTCACTCCAGGTTTACTGTATCCCTTGAACCTTCTTGTTGACGATGAAACACAGAAATTGCATCGGAATTAAATACAAAAGGCACAATGCCGACTGAAGGACAAGAAGACTGACTCTTCTTACTGTCTATGTTTTGAACCATTCCTGTGACACTAGTTATTGATTCCGATGCTTCACTTCAGGTTTACTGTATCCCTCCGACCTTCTTATTGACGATGAAACACAGAAATTGCATCGGAATTAAATACAAAAGGCACAATGCCGACTTAAGTACAAGTAGGCTGACTCTTCTTACTGTCTATGTGTCAACCATTACTGTGACACTAGTTATACATTTCGATGCTTCACTCCAGGTTTACTGTATTCCTTGGACCTTCTTATTGACGATGAAACACAGAAACTGCATCGGAATGAAATAGAAAAGGCACAATGCCGACTTAAGTACAAGAATACTGACTCTTCTTACTGATAATTGTTTGAACCATTCCGGTGACAATAGTTATAGATTCCGATGCTTCACTTCAGGTTTACTGTATCCCTTGGACCTTGTTATTGACGGTGACACGCAGAAATAGAATTGGAATTAAAAACAAATGGCAAAATGCCAACTTTAGTACACGAAGACTGACTCTTCTTACTGTCTATGTTTTGATTCAATCCTGTGACACTAGTTATAGATTCCGATGCTTCACTTCAGGTTTACTGTATCCCTCTGATCTACTTATTGACGATGAAACACAGAAATCGCATCGGAGTTAAATATAAGAATCACAATGCCGACTTAAGTACTAGAAGACTGACTCTTCTTACTGTCTATGTTTTGAACCATTCCTGTGACACTAGTTATAGATTCCGATGCTTCATTCCAGGTTTACTGTATCCCTTGAACCTTCTTATTGACGATGAAACACAGAAATTGCATCGGAATTAAATAGAAAAGGCACAATGCCGACTTAAGTACAAGAAGACTGACTCTTCTTAGTGATTATAGTTTGAACCATTGCTGTGACACTAGTCATAGATTCCGATGCTTTACTTCAGGTTTACTGTATACCTTCGACATTCTTATTGACGATGAAACACAGAAATTGCATCGGAATTAAATAGAAAAGGCACAATGTCGACTTAAGTACAAGAAGACTGACTCTTCTGACTGTCTATGTTTTGAACCATTACTGTGACACTAGGTATAGATTCCGATGCTTCACTCCAGGTTTACTGTATCCCTTGAACCTTCTTGTTGACGATGAAACACAGAAATTGCATCGGAATTAAATACAAAAGGCACAATGCCGACTTAAGGACAAGAAGACTGACTCTTCTTCCTGTCTATGTTTTGAACCATTCCTGTGACACTAGTTATAGATTCTGATGCTTCACTCCAGGTTTATTGTATCCCTTGGACCTTCTTATTGACGATGAAACACAGAAATTGCATCGGAATTAAATAGAAAAGGCACATTGCCGACTTACGTATAAGAAGACTGACTCTTCTTAGTGATTATAGTTTGAACCATTGCTGTGACACTAGTTATAGATTCCGATGCTTTACTTCACGTTTACTGTATACCTTCGACATTCTTATTGACGATGAAACACAGAAATTGCATCGGAATTAAATAGAAAAGGCACAATGTCGACTTAAGTACAAGAAGACTGACTCTTCTTACTGTCTATGCTTTGAACCATTCCTGTGACACTAGTTATAGATTCCGATGCTTCACTCCAGGTTTACTGTAACCCTTCGACCTTCTTATTGACGATGAAACACAGAAATTGCATCGGAATTAAATAGAAAAGGCACAATGCCGCCTTAAGTACAAGAAGACTGACTCTTCTTACTGACTATGTTTTGAACCATTCCTGTGACACTAGTTATAGATTCCGATGCTTCACTTCAGGTTTACTGTATCCCTCTGACCTTCTTATTGACAATGAAACACAGAAATTGCATCGGAATTAAATACAAAAGGCACAATGCCGACTTAAGTACAAGAAGACTGACTCTTTCTACTGTCTATGTTTTGAACCATTCCTGTAACACTAGTTATAGATTCCGATGCTTCACTCCAGGTTTACTGTATCCCTTGCACCTTCTTATTGACGATGAAACACAGAAACTGCATCGGAATGAAATAGAAATGGCACAATGCCGACTTAAGTACAAGAGGACTGACTCTTCTTACTGATAATAGTTTGAACCATTCCGGTGACAATAGTTATAGATTCCCATGCTTCACTTCAGGTTTACTGTATCCCTTGGACCTTGTTATTGACGGTGACACACAGAAATTGCATTGGAATTAAATACAATAGGCAAAATTCCAACTTTAGTACACGAAGACTGTCTCTTATTGCTGTCTATGTTTTGAACCATTCCTGTGACACTAGTTATAGATTCCGATGCTTCACTTCAGGTTTACTGTACCCCTCTGACCTTCTTATTGACGATGAAACACAGAAATTGCATCGGAATTAAATAGAAAACCCACAATGCCGACTTAAAAACAAGATGACTGACTTTTCTTACTGTCTATGTTTTGAACCATTCCTGTGACACTAGTTATAGATTCCGATGCTTCACTCCAGGTTTACTGTATCCCTTGGACCTTCATATTGACGATGAAACACAGAAATTGCATCGGAATTAAATTGAAAACGCAAAATGCCGACTTAAGTACAAGAAGACTGACTCTTCTTAGTGATTATAGTTTGAACCATTGCTGTGACACTAGTTATAGATTCCGATGCTTCACTCCAGGTTTACTGTAACCCTTGGACCTTCTTACTGACGATGAAACACAGAAATTCCATTGGAATTAAATAGAAAAGGCACAATGCTGACTTAAGTACAAGAAGACTGACTCTTCTTACTGACTATGATGTGAAACATTCCTGTGACACTAGTTATAGATTCCGATGCTTCACGTCAGGATTACTGTATACCTTGTACCTTCTTATTGACGATGAAACACAGAAATTGCATTGGAATTAAATACAAAAGGCACAATGCCGACTTAAGTACAAGAAGACTGACTCTTCCTACTGTCTATGCTTTGAACCATTCCTGTGACACTAGTTTTGGATTCCGATGCTTCACCTCAGGTTTACTGTAACCCACTGACCTTCTTATTGACAATGAAACACAGAAACAGCATCGGAATTAAATACAAATGGCACAATGCCGACTTAAGTACAAGAAGACTGACTCTTCCTACTGTCTATGTTTTGAACCATTCCTGTGAAACTAGTTATAGATTCCGATGCTTCACTTCAGGTTTACTGTATCCCTCTGACCTTATTGCCGATGAAACACAGATATTGCATCGGAATTAAATACAATAGGCACAATACCGACTTAAGTACAAGAAGACTGACTCTTCTTACTGTCTATGTTTTGAACCATTCCTGTGACACTAGGTATAGATTCCGATGCTTTACTCCAGGTTTACTGTATCCCTTGAACCTTCTTGTTGACGATGAAACACAGAAATTGCAACGGAATTAAATACAAAAGGCACAATGCCGTCTTAAGGACAAGAAGACTGACTCTTCTTACCGTCCATGTTTTGAACCATTCCTGTGACACTAGTTATAGATTCCGATGCTTCACTTCAGGTTTACTGTATCCCTCCGACCTTCTTATTGACGATGAAACACAGAAATTGCATCGGAATTAAATACAAAAGGCACAATGCCGACTTAAGTACAAGTAGGCTGACTCTTCTTACTGTCTATGTGTCAACCATTACTGTGACACTAGTTATACATTTCGATGCTTCACTCCAGGTTTACTGTATTCCTTGGACCTTCTTATTGACGATGAAACACAGAAACTGCATCGGAATGAAATAGAAAAGGCACAATGCCGACTTAAGTACAAGAATACTGACTCTTCTTACTGATAATAGTTTGAACCATTCCGGTGACAATAGTTATAGATTCCGATGCTTCACTCCAGGTTTACTGTATTCCTTGGACCTTCTTATTGACGATGAAACACAGAAACTGCATCGGAATGAAATAGAAAAGGCACAATGCCGACTTAAGTACAAGAAGACTGACTCTTCTTAGTGATTATAGTTTGAACCATTGCTGTGACACTAGTTATAGATTCCGATGCTTCACTCCAGGTTTACTGTAACCCTTGGACCTTCTAATTGACGATGAAACACAGAAATTGCATCGGAATTAAATAGAAAAGGAACAATGCCGACTTAAGTACAAGAAGACTGACTCTTCTTACTGACTATGTTTTGAAACATTCCTGTGACTCTAGTTAAAGATTCCGATGCTTCACTTCAGGTTCACTGTATCCCTTGGACCTTCTTATTGACGATGAATCACAGGAATTGCATCGGAATTAAACACAAAAGGCACAGTGATGACTTAAGTACAAGAAGACTGACTCTTCTTACTGTCTATATTTTGAACCATTCCAGTGACACTAGGTATAGATTCCGATGCTTTACTCCAGGTTTACTGTATCCCTTGAACCTTCTTGTTGACGATGAAACACAGAAATTGCAACGGAATTAAATACAAAAGGCACAATGCCGTCTTAAGGACAAGAAGACTGACTCTTCTTACCGTCCATGTTTTGAACCATTCCTGTGACACTAGTTATAGATTCCGATGCTTCACTTCAGCTTTACTGTATCCCTCTGACCTTCTTATTGACAATGAAACACAGAAATTGCATCGGAATTAAATACAAAAGGCACAATGCCGACTTAAGGACAAGAAGACTGACTCTTCTTACTGTCTATGTTTTGAACCATTCCTGTGACACTAGTTATTGATTCCGATGCTTCACTTCAGGTTTACTGTATCCCTCCGACCTTCTTATTGACGATGAAACACAGAAATTGCATCGGAATTAAATACAAAAGGCACAATGCCGACTTAAGTACAAGTAGGCTGACTCTTCTTACTGTCTATGTGTCAACCATTACTGTGACACTAGTTATACATTTCGATGCTTCACTCCAGGTTTACTGTATTCCTTGGACCTTCTTATTGACGATGAAACACAGAAACTGCATCGGAATGAAATAGAAAAGGCACAATGCCGACTTAAGTACAAGAATACTGACTCTTCTTACTGATAATAGTTTGAACCATTCCGGTGACAATAGTTATAGATTCCGATGCTTCACTTCAGGTTTACTGTATCCCTTGGACCTTGTTGTTGACGGTGACACGCAGAAATAGAATTGGAATTAAAAACAAATGGCAAAATGCCAACTTTAGTACACGAAGACTGACTCTTCTTACTGTCTATGTTTTGATTCATTCCTGTGACACTAGTTATAGATTCCGATGCTTCACTTCAGGTTTACTGTATCCCTCTGATCTACTTATTGACGATGAAACACAGAAATCGCATCGGAGTTAAATATAAGAATCACAATGCCGACTTAAGTACTAGAAGACTGACTCTTCTTACTGTCTATGTTTTGAACCATTCCTGTGACACTAGTTATAGATTCCGATGCTTCATTCCAGGTTTACTGTATCCCTTGAACCTTCTTATTGACGATGAAACACAGAAATTGCATCGGAATTAAATAGAAAAGGCACAATGCCGACTTAAGTACAAGAAGACTGACTCTTCTTAGTGATTATAGTTTGAACCATTGCTGTGACACTAGTCATAGATTCCGATGCTTTACTTCAGGTTTACTGTATACCTTCGACATTCTTATTGACGATGAAACACAGAAATTGCATCGGAATTAAATAGAAAAGGCTCAATGTCGACTTACGTACAAGAAGACTGACTCTTCTTACTGTCTATGCTTTGAACCATTCCTGTGACACTAGTTATAGATTCCGATGCTTCACTCCAGGTATACTGTAACCCTTCGACCTTCTTATTGACGATGAAACACAGAAATTGCATCGGAATTAAATAGAAAAGGCACAATGCCGCCTTAAGTACAAGAAGACTGACTCTTCTTACTGACTATGTTTTGAACCATTCCTGTGACACTAGTTATAGATTCCGATGCTTCACTTCAGGTTTACTGTATCCCTCTGACCTTCTTATTGACAATGAAACACAGAAATTGCATCGGAATTAAATACAAAAGGCACAATGCCGACTTAAGTACAAGAAGACTGACTCTTTCTACTGTCTATGTTTTGAACCATTCCTGTAACACTAGTTATAGATTCCGATGCTTCACTCCAGGTTTACTGTATCCCTTGCACCTTCTTATTGACGATGAAACACAGAAACTGCATCGGAATGAAATAGAAATGGCACAATGCCGACTTAAGTACAAGAGGACTGACTCTTCTTACTGATAATAGTTTGAACCATTCCGGTGACAATAGTTATAGATTCCCATGCTTCACTTCAGGTTTACTGTATCCCTTGGACCTTGTTATTGACGGTGACACACAGAAATTGCATTGGAATTAAATACAATAGGCAAAATTCCAACTTTAGTACACGAAGACTGTCTCTTATTGCTGTCTATGTTTTGAACCATTCCTGTGACACTAGTTATAGATTCCGATGCTTCACTTCAGGTTTACTGTACCCCTCTGACCTTCTTATTGACGATGAAACACAGAAATTGCATCGGAATTAAATAGAAAACCCACAATGCCGACTTAAAAACAAGATGACTGACTTTTCTTACTGTCTATGTTTTGAACCATTCCTGTGACACTAGTTATAGATTCCGATGCTTCACTCCAGGTTTACTGTATCCCTTGGACCTTCATATTGACGATGAAACACAGAAATTGCATCGGAATTAAATAGAAAACGCAAAATGCCGACTTAAGTACAAGAAGACTGACTCTTCTTAGTGATTATAGTTTGAACCATTGCTGTGACACTAGTTATAGATTCCGTTGCTTTACTTCAGGTTTACTGTATACCTTGGACATTCTTATTGACGATGAAACACAGAAATTGCATCGGAACTAAATAGAAAAGGCTCAATGTCGACTTAAGTACAAGAAGACTTACACTTCTTACTGTCTATGTTTTGAACCATTCCTTTGACACTAGTTATAGATTCCGATGCTTCACTCCAGGTTTACTGTAACCCTTGGACCTTCTTACTGACGATGAAACACAGAAATTCCATTGGAATTAAATAGAAAAGGCACAATGCTGACTTAAGTACAAGAAGACTGACTCTTCTTACTGACTATGATGTGAAACATTCCTGTGACACTAGTTATAGATTCCGATGCTTCACGTCAGGATTACTGTATACCTTGTACCTTCTTATTGACGATGAAACACAGAAATTGCATTGGAATTAAATACAAAAGGCACAATGCCGACTTAAGTACAAGAAGACTGACTCTTCCTACTGTCTATGCTTTGAACCATTCCTGTGACACTAGTTTTGGATTCCGATGCTTCACCTCAGGTTTACTGTAACCCACTGACCTTCTTATTGACAATGAAACACAGAAACAGCATCGGAATTAAATACAAATGGCACAATGCCGACTTAAGTACAAGAAGACTGACTCTTCCTACTGTCTATGTTTTGAACCATTCCTGTGAAACTAGTTATAGATTCCGATGCTTCACTTCAGGTTTACTGTATCCCTCTGACCTTATTGCCGATGAAACACAGATATTGCATCGGAATTAAATACAATAGGCACAATACCGACTTAAGTACAAGAAGACTGACTCTTCTTACTGTTTATATTTTGAACCATTCCTGTGACACTAGTTATAGATTCCGATGCTTCACTCCAGGTTTACTGTAACCCTTGGACCTTCTAATTGACGATGAAACACAGAAATTGCATCGGAATTAAATAGAAAAGGAACAATGCCGACTTAAGTACAAGAAGACTGACTCTTCTTACTGACTATGTTTTGAAACATTCCTGTGACTCTAGTTAAAGATTCCGATGCTTCACTTCAGGTTCACTGTATCCCTTGGACCTTCTTATTGACGATGAATCACAGGAATTGCATCGGAATTAAACACAAAAGGCAGAGTGATGACTTAAGTACAAGAAGACTGACTCTTCTTACTGTCTATATTTTGAACCATTCCAGTGACACTAGGTAGAGATTCCGATGCTTTACTCCAGGTTTACTGTATCCCTTGAACCTTCTTGTTGACGATGAAACACAGAAATTGCAACGGAATTAAATACAAAAGGCACAATGCCGTCTTAAGGACAAGAAGACTGACTCTTCTTACCGTCCATGTTTTGAACCATTCCTGTGACACTAGTTATAGATTCCGATGCTTCACTTCAGCTTTACTGTATCCCTCTGACCTTCTTATTGACAATGAAACACAGAAATTGCATCGGAATTAAAAACAAAAGGCACAATGCCGACTTAAGTACAAGAAGACTGACTCTTTCTACTGTCTATGTTATGAACCATTCCTATGACACTAGTTATAGATTCCGATGCTTCACTCCAGGTTTACTTTATCCCTTGCACCTTCTTATTGACGATGAAACACAGAAACTGCATCGGAATGATACAGAAATGGCACAATACCGACTTAAGTACAAGAGGACTGACTCTTCTTACTGATAATAGTTTGAACCATTCCGGTGACAATAGTTATAGAGTCCGGTGCTTGACTTCAGGTTTACTGTATCCCTTGGACCTTGTTATTGACGGTGACACACAGAAATAGCATTGGAATTAAATACAAAAGGCAAAATGCCAACTTTAGTACACGAAGACTGACTCTGCTTACTGTCTATGCTTTGAACCATTCCTGTGACACTAGTTATAGATTCCGATGCTTCACTTCAGGTTTACTGTACCCCTCTGACCTTCTTATTGACGATGAAACACAGAACTTGCATCGGAATTAAATAGAAAACTCACAATGCCGACTTAAAAACTAGAAGACTGACTCTTCTTACTGTCTATGTTTTGAACCATTCCTGTGACACTAGTTATAGTTTCCGAAGCTTCACTCCACATTTACTGTAACCCTTGGACCTTCTTATTGACGATGAAACACAGAAATTGCATCGGAATTAAATAGAAAAGGCACAATGCCGACTTAAGTTCAGGAAGACTGACTCTTCTTAGTGATTATATTTTGAACCATTGCTGTGACACTTGTTATGGATTCCGATGATTTACTTCAGGTTTACTGTATACCTTGGACATTCTTATTGACGATGAAACACAGAAATTGCAACGGAATTAAATACAAAAGGCACAATACCGACTTAAGGACAAGAAGACTGACTCTTCTTACTGACTATGATTTAAAACACTCCTGTGGCTCTAGTTATAGATTCCGATGCTTCACTTCAGGTTTACTGTATCCCTCTGACCTTATTGCCGATGAAACACAGAAATTGCATCGGAATTAAATACAAAAGGCACAATGCCGACTTAAGTACAAGAAGGCTGACTCTTCTTAGTGATTATAGTTTGAACCATTGCTGTGACACTAGTTATAGATTCCGATGCTTTACTTCACGTTTACTGTATACCTTGGACATTCTTATTGACGATGAAACACAGAAATTGCGTCGGAATTAAATAGAAAAGGCACAATGTCGACTTAAGTACAAGAAGACTGACTCTTCTGACTGTCTATGTTTTGAACCATTACTGTGACACTAGGTATAGATTCCGATGCTTCACTCCAGGTTTACTGTATCCCTTGAACCCCTTTGTTGACGATGAAACACAGAAATTGCATCGGAATTAAATACAAAAGGCACAATGCCGACTTAAGGACAAGAAGACTGACTCTTCTTCCTGTCTATGTTTTGAACCATTCCTGTGACACTAGTTATAGATTCTGATGCTTCACTCCAGGTTTATTGTATCCCTTGGACCTTCTTATTGTCGATGAAACACAGAAATTGCATCGGAATTAAATAGAAAAGGCACATTGCCAACTTAAGTACAAGAAGACTGACTCTTCTTAGTGATTACAGTTTGAACCATTGCTGTGACACTAGTTATAGATTCCTTTGCTTTACTTCACGTTTACTGTATACCTTGGACATTCTTATTGACGATGAAACACAGAAATTGCATCGAAATTAAATAGAAAAGGCACAATGTTGACTTAAGTACAAGAAGACTGACTCTTCTGACTGTCTATGTTTGAACCATTCCTGTGACACTAGTTATAGATTCCGATGCTTCACTTCAGGTTTACTGTATTCCTTGGACCTTCTTATTGACGATGAAACACAGAAATTGCAACGAAATTAAATACACAAGGCACAATGCCGACTTAAGTACAAGAAGACTGACTCTTCTTACTGTCTATGTTTTGAACCATTACTGTGACACTAGGTATAGATTCTGATGCTTCACTCCAGGTTTACTGTATCCCTTGAACCTTCTTGTTGACGATGAAACACAGAAATTGCATCGGAATTAAATACAAAAGGCACAATGCCGACTTAAGGACAAGAAGACTGACTCTTCTTACTGTCTATGTTTTGAACCATTCCTGTGACACTAGTTATAGATTCCGATGCTTCACTTCAGGTTTACTGTATCACTCTGACCTTCTTATTGACGATGAAACACAGAAATTGCATCGGAATTAAATACAAAAGGCACAATGCCGACTTAAGTATAAGAAGGCTGACTCTTCTTACTGTCTATGTTTCAACCATTCCTGTGACACTAGTTATAGATTCCGATGCTTCACTCCATGTTTACTGTATTCCTTGGACCTTCTTATTGACGATGAAACACAGAAACTGCATCGGAATGAAATAGAAAAGGCACAATGCCGACTTAAGTACAAGAAGACTGACTCTTCTTACTGATAATAGTTTGAACCATTCCGGTGACAATAGTTACAGATTCCGATGCTTCACTTCAGGTTTACTGTATCCCTTGGACCTTGTTATTGACGGTGACACACAGAAATAGAATTGGAATTAAATACAAAACGCAAAATGCCAACTTTAGTACACGAAGACTTACTCTTCTTACTGTCTATGTTTTGAACCATTCCTGTGACACTAGTTATAGATTCCGATGCTTCACTTCAGGTTTACTGTATCCCTCTGATCTACTTATTGACGATGAAACACAGAAATCGCATCGGAATTGAATATAAGACTCACAATGCCGACTTAAGTACTAGAAGACTGACTCTTCTTACTGTCTATGTTTTGAATCATTCCTGTGACACTAGTTATAGATTCCGATGCTTCACTCCAGGTTTACTGTATCCCTTGAACCTTCTTATTGACGATGAAACACAGAAATTGCATCGGAATTAAATAGAAAAGGCACAATGCCGGCTTAAGTACAAGAAGACTGACTCTTCTTAGTGATTATAGTTTGAACCATTGCTGTGACACTAGTCATAGATTCCGATGCTTTACTTCAGGTTTACTGTATACCTTCGACATTCTTATTGACGATGAAACACAGAAATTGCATCGGAATTAAATAGAAAAGGCTCAATGTCGACTTACGTACAAGAAGACTGACTCTTCTTACTGTCTATGCTTTGAACCATTCCTGTGACACTAGTTATAGATTCCGATGCTTCACTCCAGGTTTACTGTAACCCTTGGACCTTCTTATTGACGATGAAACACAGAAACTGCATCGGATTGAAATAGAAATGGCACAATGCCGACTTAAGTACAAGAGGACTGACTCCTCTTACTGATAATAGTTTGAAGCATTCCGGTGACAGTAGTTATAGATTCCGATACATCACTTCAGGTTTACTGTATCCCTTGGACCTTGTTATTGACGGTGACACACAGAAATTGCATTGGAATTAAAAAAAAAGGCAAAATTCCAACTTTAGTACACGAAGACTGTCTCTTATTACTGTCTATGTTTTGAACCATTCCTGTGACACTAGTTATAGATTCCGATGCTTCACTTCAGGTTTACTGTACCCATCTGACCTTCTTATTGACGATGAAACACAGAAATTGCATCGGAACTAAATAGAAAACTCACAATGCCGACTTAAAAACAAGAAGACTGACTCTTCTTACTGCCTATGTTTTGAACCATTCCTGTGACACTAGTTATAGATTCCGATGCTTCACTCCAGGTTTACTGTATCCCTTGGACCTTCATATTGACGATGAAACACAGAAATTGCATCGGAATTAAATAGAAAAGGCAAAATGCCGACTTATGTACAAGAAGACTGACTCTTCCTACTGTATATGTTTTGAACCATTCCTGTGACACTATATATTGATTCCGATGCTTCACTACAGGTTTATTGTATCCCTTGGACGTTCTTATTGACGACGAAACACAGAAATTGCATCGGAATTAAATAGAAAAGGCACAATGCCGGCTTAAGTACAAGGAGACTGACTCTTCTTACTGAATATGATATGAACCATTCCTGTGGCACTAGGTATTGATTCCGATGCTTCACTTCAGGTTTATTGTATCCCTCTGACCTTCTCATTGACGATGAAACACAGAAATTGCATCGGAATTAAATAGAAAAGGCACAATGCCGACTTTAGTACAAGAAGACTGACTCTTCTTACTGTCTAAGTTTTGAACCATTCCTGTGACGCTAGTTACAGATTATGGTGCTTCACTTCAGGGTTACTGTATCCCTTGGACCTTCTTACTGACGATGAAACACAGATATTGCATCAGAAATAAATACAAAAGGCATAATGCCGACTTAAGTACAAGAAGACTGACTCTTCTTACTGACTATATTTGAACCATTCCTGTGACACTAGTTGGAGATTCCGATGCTTCACTTCAGGTTTACTGTATCCCTCTGACCTTCTTAATGACGATGAAACACAGAAATTGCATCGGAATTAAATAGAAAAGGCACAATGCCGACTTAAGTACAAGAAGACTGACTCTTCTTACTGTCAATGTTTTGAACCATTCCTGTGACACTAGTTATAGATTCCGATGCTTCACCTAAGATTTACTGTATCCCTTGGACCTTCTTATTGACGATGAAACACAGAAATTGCATCGGAATTAAATACAAAAGGCACAATGCCGACTTAAGTACAAGTAGACTGACTCTTCTTAATGACTGTTTTGAACCATTCCTCTGACACTAGTTATAGATTCCGATGCTTCACTTCAGGTTTAAAGTTCCCTCTGACCTTCTTATTGACGATGAAACACAGAAATTGCATCGGAATTAAATACAAAAGGTATAATGCCGACTTAAGTACTAGAAGACTGACTCTTCTTTTTGTCTATGTTTTGAACCATACCTGTGACACTAGTTATAGATTCCGATGCTTCACTTCAGGTTTACCGTATCCCTCTGACCTTCTTATTGACGATGAAACACACAAATTGCATCGGAATTAAATAGAAAAGGCACAATGCCGACTTAAGTACAGGAAGACTGACACTTCTTTCTGTCTTTGTTTTGAACCATTCCTGTGACACTAGTTATAGATTCCGTTTCTTCACTCCAGGTTTACTGTATCCCTTGGACCTTCTTAGTGATGATGAAACACAGAAATTGCATCGGAATTAAATAGAAAAGGCACAATGCCGAATTAAGTACCAGAAGACTGACTCTTCTTACTGTCAATGTTTTGAACCTTTCCTGTGACACTAGTTATAGATTCCGATGCTTCACCTCAGATTTACTGTATCCCTTGGACCTTCTTATTGACAATGAAACACAGAAATTGCATCGGAATTAAATACCAAAGGCACAATTCCGACTTAAGTACAAGATGACTGGCTCTTCTTACTGACTGTATTGAACTATTCCTGTGACACTAGTTATAGATTCCGATGCTTCACTTCAGATTTACTGTATCCCTCTGACCTTCTTATTGAAGATGAAACACAGAAATTGCATCGGAATTAAATACAAAAGGCACAATGCCGACTTAAGTACAAGAAGACTGACTCTTCTTAGAGTCAATGTTTTGAACCATTCCTGTGACACTAGTTATAGATTCCGATGCTTCACCTCAGATTTACTGTATCCCTTGGACCTTCTTACTGACGATGAAACACAGAAATTGTATCGGAATTAAATACAAATGGCACAATGCCGACTTAAGTACAAGGAGACTGACTCTCCTTACAGTCTATGTTTTGAACCATTCCTGTGAAACTAGATATAGATTCCGATGCTTCACTTCAAGTTTACTGTATCCCTTGGACCTTCTTATTGACGATGAAACACAGAAATGAAATCGGAATTGAATAGAAAAGGCACAATGCCGACTTAAGTACAAGAAGACTGACTCTTTTTACTGTCCACGTTTTGAACCATTCCTCTGCCTCTAGTTACAGATTCCGATGCTTCACTTCAGGTTTACTGTATCCCTCACACCTTATTGACGATGAAACACAGAAATTGCATCGGAATTAAATAGAAAAGGCACAATGCCGACTTAAGTACAAGGAGACTGACTCTTCTTACTGACTATGATTTGAACCATTCCTGTGGCACTAGGTATTGATTCCGATGCTTCACTTCAGGTTTATTGTATCCCTCTGACCTTCTTATTGACGATGAAACACAGAAATTGCATCGGAATTAAATAGAAAAGGCACAATGCCGACTTTAGTACAAGAAGACTGACTCTTCTTACTGTCTAAGATTTGAACCATTCCTGTGACGCTAGTTACAGATTATGGTGCTTCACTTCAGGGTTACTGTATCCCTTGGACCTTCTTACTGACGATGAAACACAGATATTGCATCGGAAATAAATACAAAAGGCACAATGCCGACTTAAGTACAAGAAGACTGACTCGTCTTACTGACTATGTTTTGAACCATTCCTGTGACACTAGTTAGAGATTCCGATGCTTCACTTCAGGTTTACTGTATCCCTCTGACCTTCTTATTGACGATGAAACACAGTAATTGCATCGGAATTAAATTGAAAAGGCATAGAGCTGATTTAAGTACAAGAAAACTGACTCTTCTTACTGTCTATGTTTTGATCCATTCCTGTGAAACTAGATATAGATTCCGATGCTTCACTTCAGGTTTACTGTATCCCTTGGACCTTCTTACTGACGATGAAACACAGGTATTGCATCAGAAATAAATACAAAAGGCATAATGCCGACTTAAGTACAAGAAGACTGACTCTTCTTACTGACTATATTTGAACCATTCCTGTGACACTAGTTGGAGATTCCGATGCTTCACTTCAGGTTTACTGTATCCCTCTGACCTTCTTATTGACGATGAAACACAGAAATTGCATCGGAATTAAATAGAAAAGGCACAATGCCGACTTAAGTACAAGAAGACTGACTCTTCTTACTGTCAATGTTTTGAACCATTCCTGTGACACTAGTTATAGATTCCGATGCTTCACCTAAGATTTACTGTATCCCTTGGACCTTCTTATTGACGATGGAACACAGAAATTGCATCGGAATTAAATACAAAAGGCACAATGCCGACTTAAGTACAAGTAGACTGACTCTTCTTAATGACTGTTTTGAACCATTCCTCTGACACTAGTTATAGATTCCGATGCTTCACTTCAGGTTTAAAGTTCCCTCTGACCTTCTTATTGACGATGAAACACAGAAATTGCATCGGAATTAAATACAAAAGGTATAATGCCGACTTAAGTACTAGAAGACTGACTCTTCTTTTTGTCTATGTTTTGAACCATTCCTGTGACACTAGTTATAGATCCCGATGCTTCACTTCAGGTTTACCGTATCCCTCTGATCTTCTTATTGACGATGAAACACACAAATTGCATCGGAATTAATTAGAAAAGGCACAATGCCGACTTAAGTACAGGAAGACTGACACTTCTTTCTGTCTTTGTTTTGAACCATTCCTGTGACACTAGTTATAGATTCCGTTTCTTCACTCCAGGTTTACTGTATCCCTTGGACCTTCTTATTGATGATGAAACACAGAAATTGCATCGGAATTAAATAGAAAAGGCACAATGCCGAATTAAGTACCAGAAGACTGACTCTTCTTACTGTCAGTGTATTGAACCTTTCCTGTGACACTAGTTATAGATTCCGATGCTTCACCTCAGATTTACTGTATCCCTTGGACCTTCTTATTGACAATGAAACACAGAAATTGCATCGGAATTAAATACAAAAGGCACAATGCCGACTTAAGTACAAGAAGACTGACTCTTCTTAGAGTCAATGTTTTGAACCATTCCTGTGACACTAGTTATAGATTCCGATGCTTCACCTCAGATTTACTGTATCCCTTGGACCTTCTTACCGACGATGAAACACAGAAATTGTATCGGAATTAAATACAAATGGCACAATGCCGACTTAAGTACAAGGAGACTGACTCTCCTTACAGTCTATGTTTTGAACCATTCCTGTGAAACTAGATATAGATTCCGATGCTTCACTTCAAGTTTACTGTATCCCTTGGACCTTCTTATTGACGATGAAACACAGAAATGGAATCGGAATTGAATAGAAAAGGCACAATGCCGACTTAAGTACAAGAAGACTGACTCTCTTTACTGTCCACGTTTTGAACCATTCCTCTGCCTCTAGTTACAGATTCCGATGCTTCACTTCAGGTTTACTGTATCCCTCACACCTTATTGACGATGAAACACAGAAATTGCATCGGAATTAAATAGAAAAGGCACAATGCCGACTTAAGTACAAGGAGACTGACTCTTCTTACTGACTATGATTTGAACCATTCCTGTGGCACTAGGTATTGATTCCGATGCTTCACTTCTGGTTTATTGTATCCCTCTGACCTTCTTATTGACGATGAAACACAGAAATTGCATCGGAATTAAATAGAAAAGGCACAATGCCGACTTTAGTACAAGAAGACTGACTCTTCTTACTGTCTAAGATTTGAACCATTCCTGTGACGCTAGTTACAGATTATGGTGGTTCACTTCAGGGTTACTGTATCCCTTGGACCTTCTTACTGACGATGAAACACAGATATTGCATCGGAAATAAATACAAAAGGCACAATGCCGACTTAAGTACAAGAAGACTGAATCGTCTTACTGACTATGTTTTGAACCATTCCTGTGACACTAGTTAGAGATTCCGATGCTTCACTTCAGGTTTACTGTATCCCTCTGACCTTCTTATTGACGATGAAACACAGTAATTGCATCGGAATTAAATTGAAAAGGCATAGAGCTGATTTAAGTACAAGAAAACTGACTCTTCTTACTGTCTATGTTTTGATCCATTCCTGTGAAACTAGATATAGATTCCGATGCTTCACTTCAGGTTTACTGTATCCCTTGGACCTTCTTATTGACGATGAAACACAGAAATTGCATCGGAATTAAATACAAAAAGTACAATGCCGACTTAAGTACAAGAAGACTGACTCTTCTTTTTGTCTATGTTTTGAACCATTCCTGTGACACTAGTTATGGATTCCGATGCTTCACTTCAGGTTTACTGTATCCCTTGGACCTTTTTATTGACGATGAAACACAGAAATTGCATAGGAATCAAATAGAAAAGGTACAATGCCGACTTAAGTACAAGAAGACTGACTATTCTTACTGACTATGTTTGGAACCATTCCTGCGACACTAGTTATAGAATCCGATGCTTCACTTCAGGTTTACTGTATCCCTCTGACCTTCTTATTGACGATGAAACACAGATATTGCATCGGAATTAAATAGAAAAGGCACAATGCCGACTTAAGAACAAAAAGACTGACTCTTCTTACTGACTATGTTTTGAACCATTCCTGTGACACTAGTAATAGATTCCTATGCTTCACTTCTGGTTTACTGTATCCCTCTGACCTTCTTGTTGACGATGAAACACACAAATTGCAACGGAATTAAATAGAAAAGGCACAATGCCAACTTAAGTACAAGAAGACTGAAATTTCTTACTATCTATGCTTTGAACCATTCCTGTGACGCTAGTTAGAGATTTGGATGCTTCAATTCAGGTTTAATGTATACCTCTGACCTTCTTATTGACAATGAAACACAGAAATTGCATCGGAATTAAATAGAAAAGGCACAATGCCGACTTAAGTACAAGAAGACTGACTCTTCCTACTGTCTATGATTTGAACCATTCCTGTGACACTAGTTATAGATTCCGATGCTTCACTTCAGTTTTACTGTATCCCTTGGACGTTCTTATTGACGATGAAACACAGAAATTGCATCGGAGTTAAATGCAAAAGGCTCAATGCCGACTTAAGTACAAGGAGACTATATCTTCCCATTGTCTATGTTATTATCCATTCCATTGACCCTAGTTATAGATTCCGATGCTTCACTCCAGGTTTACTGTATCCCTCTGACCTTCTTATTGACGATGAAACACTGAAATTGCATCGGAATTAAATACAAAAGGCAAAATGCCGACTTAAGTACAAGAAGAATGACTCTTCTTACTGACTATTTTGAACCATTCCTGTGACACTAGTTATAGATTCCGATGCTTCACTTCAGGTTTACTGTATCCCTTGGACGTTCTTATTGACGATGAAACACAGAAATTGCATCGGAATTAAATACAAATGGCACAATGCCGACTTAAGTACAAGAAGACTGATTCTTCCTACTGTCTATGTTTTGAACCATTCCTGTGACACTAGTTATAGATTCCGGAGCTTCACTTCAGGTTTACTATATCCCTTGGACGTTCTTATTGACGATGAAACACTGAAATTGCATCGGAATTAAATAGAAAAAGCACAATGCCCACTTAAGTACAAGAAGTCTGACTCTTCTTACTGACTATGATTTGAACCATTCCTGTGACACTACTTATAGATTCCGATGCTTCACTTCAGGTTTACTGTATCCCTCTGACCTTCTTATTGACGATGAAACACAGTAATTGCATCGGAATTAAATTGAAAAGGGCACAATGCCGACTTCAGTACAAGAAGACTGACTCTTCTTACTGTCTATGTTTTGAACCATTCGTGTGACACTAGTTATAGATTCCGATGCTTCACTTCAGGTTTACTGCATCCTTTGGACCTCCTTATAGACGATGAAACACAGAAATTGTATCGGAATTAAATACAAAAGGCACAATGCCGACTTAAGTACAAGAAGACTTACTCTTCTTACTGACTATGTTTTGAACCATTCCTGTGACACTAGCTATAGATTCCGATGCTTCACTTCTGGTTTACTGTATCCCTCACACCTTATTGACGATGAAACACAGAAATTGCATCGGAATTAAATAGAAAAGGCACAATGCCGACTTAAGTACAAGGAGACTGACTCTTCTTACTGACTATGATTTGAACCATTCCTGTGGCAGTAGGTATTGATTCCGATGCTTCACTTCAGGTTTATTGTATCCCTCTGACCTTCTTATTGACGATGAAACACAGAAATTGCATCGGAATTAAATAGAAAAGGCACAATGCCGACTTTAGTACAAGAAGACTGACTCTTCTTACTGTCTAAGATTTGAACCATTCCTGTGACGCTAGTTACAGATTATGGTGCTTCACTTCAGGGTTACTGTATCCCTTGGACCTTCTTACTGACGATGAAACACAGATATTGCATCGGAAATAAATACAAAAGGCACAATGCCGACTTAAGTACAAGAAGACTGACTCTTCTTACTGACTATGTTTTGAACCATTCCTGTGACACTAGTTAGAGATTCCGATGCTTCACTTCAGGTTTACTGTATCCCTCTGACCTTCTTATTGACGATGAAACACAGTAATTGCATCGGAATTAAATTGAAAAGGCATAGAGCTGATTTAAGTACAAGAAAACTGACTCTTCTTACTGTCTATGTTTTGAACCATTCCTGTGAAACTAGATATAGATTCCGATGCTTCACTTCAGGTTTACTGTATCCCTTGGACCTACTTATTGACGATGAAACACAGAAATTGCATCGGAATTAAATACAAAAAGTACAATGCCGACTTAAGTACAAGAAGACTGACTCTTCTTTTTGTCTATGTTTTGAACCATTCCTGTGACACTAGTTATGGATTCCGATGCTTCACTTCAGGTTTACTGTATCCCTTGGACCTTTTTATTGACGATGAAACACCGAAATTGCATAGGAATCAAATAGAAAAGGCACAATGCCGACTTAAGTACAAGAAGACTGACTATTCTTACTGACTATGTTTGGAACCATTCTTGCGACACTAGTTATAGAATCCGATGCTTCACTTCAGGTTTACTGTATCCCTCTGACCTTCTTATTGACGATGAAACACAGATATTGCATCGGAATTAAATAGAAAAAGCACAATGCCGACTTAAGAACAAAAAGACTGACTCTTCTTACTGACTATGTTTTGAACCATTCCTGTGACACTAGTAATAGATTCCTATGCTTCACTTCAGGTTTACTGTATCCCTCTGACCTTCTTATTGACGATGAAACACAGAAATTGCATCGGAATTAAATAGAAAAGACACAATGCCGACTTAAGTACAAGAAGACTAACTCTTATTACTGACTGTGTTTGGAACCATTCCTGCGACACTAGTTATAGAATCCGATGCTTCACTTCAGGTTTACTGTATCCCACTGACCTTCTTATTGACGATGATACACAGATATTGCTTCGGAATTAAATAGAAGAGGCACAATGCCGACTTAAGAACAAAAAGACTGACTCTTCTTACTGACTATGTTTTGAACCATTCCTGTGACACTAGTAATAGATTCCGATGCTTCACTTCTGGTTTACTGTATCCCTCTGACCTTCTTATTGACGATGAAAGACAGAAATTGCATCGGAATCAAATAGAAAAGGCACAATGCCGACTTAAGTACAAGAAGACTGAATCTTCTTACTATCTATGTTTTGAGCCATTCCTGTGACGCTAGTTACTGATTTGGATGCTTCAATTCAGGTTTAATGTATACCTCTGACCTTCTTATTGACGATGAAACACAGAAATTGCATCGGAATTAAATAGAAAAGGCACAATGCCGACTTAAGTACAAGAAGACTGACTCTTCCTAATGTCTATGATTTGAACCATTCCTGTGACACTAGTTATAGATTCCGATGCTTCACTTCAGGTTTACTGTATCCCTTGGACCTTCTTATTGACGATGAAACACAGAAATTGCATCGGAGTTAAATGCAAAGTGCGCAATGCCGACTTAAGTACAGGAAGACTGACTCTTCCTACTGTCTATGTTATTAAACATTCCATTGACCATAGTTATAGATTCCGATGCTTCACTCCAGGTTTACTGTATCCCTCTGACCTTCTTATTGACGATGAAACACTGAAATTGCATCGGGATTAAATACAAAAGGCACAATGCCGACTTAAGTACAAGAAGACTGACTCTTCTTACTGACTATTTTGAACCATTCCTGTGACACTAGTTATAGATTCCGATGCTTCACTTCAGGTTTACTGTATCCCTCTGATCTTCTTATTGACGATGAAACACAGATATTGCATCGGAACTAAATACAAATGGCACAATGCCGACTTAAGTACAAGAAGACTGTCTCTCCTTACAGTCTATGTTTTGAACCATTCCTGTGAAACTAGATATAGGTTCCGATGCTTCTCTTCAGGTTACTGTAGCCCTTGGACCTTCTTATTGACGATGAAACACAGAAATGGCATCGGAATGAAATAGAAAAGGCACAATGCCGATTTAAGTACAAGAAGACTGACTTTTCCTACTGTCTATGATTTGAACCAATCCTGTGACACTAGTTATAGATTCCGATGCTTCACTTCAGTTTTACTGTATCCCTTGGACGTTCTTATTGACGATAAAACACAGAAATTGCATCGGAGTTAAATGCAAAAGGCTCAATGCCGACTTAAGTACAAGGAGACTATCTCTTCCCATTGTCTATGTTATTATCCATTCCATTGACCCTAGTTATAGATTCCGATGCTTCACTCCAGGTTTACTGTATCCCTCTGACCTTCTTATTGACGATGAAACACTGAAATTGCATCGGAATTAAATACAAAAGGCAAAATGCCGACTTAAGTACATGAAGAATGACTCTTCTTACTGACTATTTTGAACCATTCCTGTGACACTAGTTATAGATTCCGATGCTTCACTTCAGGTTTACTGTATCCCTTGGACGTTCTTATTGACGATGAAACACAGAAATTGCATCGGAATTAAATACAAATGGCACAATGCCGACTTAAGTACAAGAAGACTGATTCTTCCTACTGTCTATGTTTTGAACCATTCCTGTGACACTAGTTATAGATTCCGGAGCTTCACTTCAGGTTTACTATATCCCTTGGACGTTCTTATTGACGATGAAACACTGAAATTGCATCGGAATTAAATAGAAAAAGCACAATGCCCACTTAAGTACAAGAAGTCTGACTCTTCTTACTGACTATGATTTGAACCATTCCTGTGACACTACTTATAGATTCCGATGCTTCACTTCAGGTTTACTGTATCCCTCTGACCTTCTTATTGACGATGAAACACAGTAATTGCATCGGAATTAAATTGAAAAGGGCACAATGCCGACTTCAGTACAAGAAGACTGACTCTTCTTACTGTCTATGTTTTGAACCATTCGTGTGACACTAGTTATAGATTCCGATGCTTCACTTCAGGTTTACTGCATCCTTTGGACCTCCTTATAGACGATGAAACACAGAAATTGTATCGGAATTAAATACAAAAAGCACAATGCCGACTTAAGTACAAGAAGACTTACTCTTCTTACTGACTATGTTTTGAACCATTCCTGTGACACTAGCTATAGATTCCGATGCTTCACTTCTGGTTTACTGTATCCCTCACACCTTATTGACGATGAAACACAGAAATTGCATCGGAATTAAATAGAAAAGGCACAATGCCGACTTAAGTACAAGGAGACTGACTCTTCTTACTGACTATGATTTGAACCATTCCTGTGGCACTAGGTATTGATTCCGATGCTTCACTTCAGGTTTATTGTATCCCTCTGACCTTCTTATTGACGATGAAACACAGAAATTGCATCGGAATTAAATAGAAAAGGCACAATGCCGACTTTAGTACAAGAAGACTGACTCTTCTTACTGTCTAAGATTTGAACCATTCCTGTGACGCTAGTTACAGATTATGGTGCTTCACTTCAGGGTTACTGTATCCATTGGACCTTCTTACTGACGATGAAACACAGATATTGCATCGGAAATAAATACAAAAGGCACAATGCCGACTTAAGTACAAGAAGACTGACTCTTCTTACTGACTATGTTTTGAACCATTCCTGTGACACTAGTTAGAGATTCCGATGCTTCACTTCAGGTTTACTGTATCCCTCTGACCTTCTTATTGACGATGAAACACAGTAATTGCATCGGAATTAAATTGAAAAGGCATAGAGCTGATTTAAGTACAAGAAAACTGACTCTTCTTACTGTCTATGTTTTGAACCATTCCTGTGAAACTAGATATAGATTCCGATGCTTCACTTCAGGTTTACTGTATCCCTTGGACCTACTTATTGACGATGAAACACAGAAATTGCATCGGAATTAAATACAAAAAGTACAATGCCGACTTAAGTACAAGAAGACTGACTCTTCTTTTTGTCTATGTTTTGAACCATTCCTGTGACACTAGTTATGGATTCCGATGCTTCACTTCAGGTTTACTGTATCCCTTGGACCTTTTTATTGACGATGAAACACCGAAATTGCATAGGAATCAAATAGAAAAGGCACAATGCCGACTTAAGTACAAGAAGACTGACTATTCTTACTGACTATGTTTGGAACCATTCCTGCGACACTAGTTATAGAATCCGATGCTTCACTTCAGGTTTACTGTATCCCTCTGACCTTCTTATTGACGATGAAACACAGATATTGCATCGGAATTAAATAGAAAAAGCACAATGCCGACTTAAGAACAAAAAGACTGACTCTTCTTACTGACTATGTTTTGAACCATTCCTGTGACACTAGTAATAGATTCCTATGCTTCACTTCAGGTTTACTGTATCCCTCTGACCTTCTTATTGACGATGAAACACAGAAATTGCATCGGAATTAAATAGAAAAGACACAATGCCGACTTAAGTACAAGAAGACTAACTCTTATTACTGACTGTGTTTGGAACCATTCCTGCGACACTAGTTATAGAATCCGATGCTTCACTTCAGGTTTACTGTATCCCACTGACCTTCTTATTGGCGATGATACACAGATATTGCTTCGGAATTAAATAGAAGAGGCACAATGCCGACTTAAGAACAAAAAGACTGACTCTTCTTACTGACTATGTTTTGAACCATTCCTGTGACACTAGTAATAGATTCCGATGCTTCACTTCTGGTTTACTGTATCCCTCTGACCTTCTTATTGACGATGAAAGACAGAAATTGCATCGGAATCAAATAGAAAAGGCACAATGCCGACTTAAGTACAAGAAGACTGAATCTTCTTACTATCTATGTTTTGAGCCATTCCTGTGACGCTAGTTACTGATTTGGATGCTTCAATTCAGGTTTAATGTATACCTCTGACCTTCTTATTGACGATGAAACACAGAAATTGCATCGGAATTAAATACAAAAGGCACAATGCCGACTTAAGTACAAGAAGACTGACTCTTCCTACTGTCTATGATTTGAACCATTCCTGTGACACTAGTTATAGATTCCGATGCTTCACTTCAGGTTTACTGTATCCCTTGGACCTTCTTATTGACGATGAAACACAGAAATTGCATCGGAGTTAAATGCAAAGTGCGCAATGCCGACTTAAGTACAGGAAGACTGACTCTTCCTACTGTCTATGTTATTAAACATTCCATTGACCATAGTTATAGATTCCGATGCTTCACTCCAGGTTTACTGTATCCCTCTGACCTTCTTATTGACGATGAAACACTGAAATTGCATCGGGATTAAATACAAAAGGCACAATGCCGACTTAAGTACAAGAAGACTGACTCTTCTTACTGACTATTTTGAACCATTCCTGTGACACTAGTTATAGATTCCGATGCTTCACTTCAGGTTTACTGTATCCCTCTGATCTTCTTATTGACGATGAAACACAGATATTGCATCGGAACTAAATACAAATGGCACAATGCCGACTTAAGTACAAGAAGACTGTCTCTCCTTACAGTCTATGTTTTGAACCATTCCTGTGAAACTAGATATAGGTTCCGATGCTTCTCTTCAGGTTACTGTAGCCCTTGGACCTTCTTATTGACGATGAAACACAGAAATGGCATCGGAATGAAATAGAAAAGGCACAATGCCGATTTAAGTACAAGAAGACTGACTTTTCCCACTGTCTATGATTTGAACCAATCCTGTGACACTAGTTATAGATTCCGATGCTTCACTTCAGGTTTACTGTATCCCTTGGACCTTCTTATTGACGATGAAACACAGAAATTGCATCGGAGTTAAATGCAAAGGGCGCAATGCCGACTTAAGTACAGGACGACTGACTCTTCCTACTGTCTATGTTATTAAACATTCCATTGACCATAGTTATAGATTCCGATGCTTCACTCCAGGTTTACTGTATCCCTCTGACCTTCTTATTGACGATGAAACACTGAAATTGCATCGGGATTAAATACAAAAGGCACAATGCCGACTTAAGTACAAGAACACTGACTCTTCTTACTGTCCACGTTTTAAACCATTCCTGTGACTCTAGTTACAGATTCCGATGCTTCACTTCAGGTTTACTGTATCCCTCTGACCCTCTTATTGACGATGAAACACAGAAATTGCATCGGAAGTAAATAGAAAGGCACAATGCCGATTTAAGTCCAAGAAGACTGACTTTTCCTACTGTCTATGATTTGAACCAATCCTGTGACACTAGTTACAGATTCCGATGCTTCACTTCAGGTTTACGGTATCCCTCTGACGTTCTTATTGACGATGAAACACAGAAATTGCATCGGAATTAAATACAAAAGGCACAATGCCGACTTAAGTACAGGAAGACTGACTCTTCTTACTGACTGCTTTGAACCATTCCTCTCACACTGGTTATAGATTCCGATGCTTCACTTCAGGTTTACTGTAACCCTCTGACCTTCTTATTGACGATAAAACACAGATATTGCATCGGAATTAAATAGAAAAGGCACAATGCCGACTTAAGAACAAGAAGACTGACTCTTCTTACTGACTATGTTTTGAACCATTCCTGTGACACTAGTTATAGATTCCGATGCTTCACTTCAGGTTTACTGTATCCCTCTGACCTTCTTATTGACGATGAAACACAGAAATTGCATCGGAATTAAATAGAAAAGACACAATGCCGACTTAAGTACAAGAAGACTGAATCTTCTTACTATCTATGTTTTGAACCATTCCTGTGACGCTAGTTAGAGATTCCGATGCTTCACTTCAGGTTTACTGTATACCTCTGACCTTCTTATTGACGATGAAACACAGAAATTGCATCGGAATTAAATAGAAAAGGCATAAAGCCGACTTAAGTACAGGAAGACTGACTCTTCCTACTTTCTATGTTTTGAACCATTCCTGTGACACTAGTTATAGATTCCGATGCTTCACTTCAGGTTTACTGTATCCCTCTGACCTTCATATTGACGATGAAACAGAGAAATTGCATCGGAATTAAATACAGAAGGCACACTGCCGACTTAAGTACAATAAGACTGACTTTTCTTACTGTCTATTCTATGAACCATTCCTGTGACACTAGTTATAGATTCCGATGCTTCACTTCAGGTTTACTGTATCCCTTGGACCTTCTTATTGACGATGAAACACAGAAATTGCATCGGAGTTAAATGCAAAAGCCACAATGCCGACTTAAGTACAAGAAGACTGACTCTTCCTACTGTCTATGTTTTGAACCATTCCATTGACCCTAGTTATAGATTCCGATGCTTCACTCCAGGTTTACTGTATCCCTCTGACCTTCTTATTGACGATGAAACACTGAAATTGCATCGGAATTAAATACAAAAGGCAAAATGTCGACTTAAGTACAAGTGACTGACTCTTCTTACTGACTGTTTTGAACCATTCCTGTGCAACTAGTTATAGATTCCGATGCTTCACTTCAGGTTTACTGTATCCCTCTGATCTTCTTATTGACGATGAAATACAGAAATTGCATCGGAATTAAATACAAATGGCACAATGCCGACTTAAGTACAAGAAGACTGCCTCTCCTTACAGTCTATGTTTTGAACCATTCCTGTGACACTAGTTATAGATTCCGAAGCTTCACTTCAGGTTTACTGTATCCCTTGGACGTTGTTATTGACGATGAAACACTGAAATTGCATCGGAATTAAATAGAAAAAGCATAATGCCGCCTTAAGTACAAGAAGACTGATTCTTCTTACTGACTATGATTTGAACCATTCCTGTGACACTACTTATAGATTCCGATGCTTCACTTCAGGTTTACTGTATCCCTCTGACCTTCTTATTGACGATGAAACACAGTAATTGCATCGGAATTAAATTTAAAAGGGCACAATGCCGACTTCATTACAAGAAGACTGACTCTTCTTACTGTCTATGTTTTGAACCATTCGTGTGACACTAGTTATAGATTCCGATGCTTCACTTCAGGTTTACTGCATCCTTTGGACCTTCCTATAGACGACGAAACACAGAAATTGTATCGGAATTAAATATAAAAGGCACAATGTCGACTTAAGTACAAGAAGACTGACTCTTCATACTGACTATGTTTTGAACCATTCCTGTGACACTAGTTATAGACTCCGATGCTTCACTTCAGGTTTACTGTATCCCTCTGACCGTCTTATTGACGATGAAACACAGAAATTACATCGGAAGTAAAAAAAAAGGCACAATGCCGCTTTAAGTAGAAGAAGACTGACTTTTCCTACTGTCTATGATTTGAACCAATCCTGTGACACTAGTTATTGATTCCGATGCTTCACTTCATGTTTACTGTATCCCTCTGACCTTCTTGTTGAAGATGAAACACAGAAATTGCATCGGAATTAAATACAAAAGGCACAATGCCGACTAAAGTACAAGAAGACAGACTCTTCTTACTGACTGCTTTGAACCATTCCTCTCACACTAGTTATAGATTCCGATGCTTCACTTCAGGTTTACTGTAACACTCTGACCTTCTTATTGACGATGAAACACAGAAATTGCATCGGTATTAAATACAAAAGGCACAATGCCGACTTCAGTACAAGAAGACTGACTTTCATTCCTGTCTATATTTTCAACCATTCCTGTGACTCTAGTTATAGATTCCGATGCTTCACTTCAGGTTTACTGTATCCCTTGGACCTTCTTATTGACGATGAAACACAGAAATTGAACTGGAATTAAATACAAAAGGCGCAATGCCGACTTATGTACAAAAGACTGACTCATCTTACTGTCTATGTTTTGAACCATTCCTGTGACTCTAGTTATAGATTCCGATGCTTCACTTCAGGTTTACTGTATCCCCCTGACCTTCTTATTGACGAAGAAACACAGAAATTGCATCGGAACTAAATAGAAGAGGCACAATGCCGACTTAAGTACAAGAAGACTGACTCTTCCTACTGTCTATGTTTTGAACCATTCCTGTGACACTAGTTATAGATTCCGATGCTTCACCACAGGTTTACTGTATCTCACTGACCTTCTTATTGACGATGAAGCACAGAAATTGCATCGGAATTAGATACAAAAATCACAATGCCGACTTCAGTACAAGAGGACCGACTCTTCTTACTGTCTATGTTTTGAACCATTCCTGTGACACTAGTTATAGATTCCCATGCTTCACTTCAGGTTTACAGTATCCCTTGGACCTTCTTATTGACGATGAACCACAGAAATTACATAGCAAATTAAATACAAAAGGCACAATGCCGACTTATGTACAAGCAAACTGACTCATCTTAATGTCTATGTTTGAACTACTCCTGTGACACTAGTTATGGATTCCGATGGTTCACTTCAGGATTACTGTATCCCTTGGACGTTCTTATTGACGACGAAACACAGAAACTGCAGCGGAATTAAATAAAAAAGGCACAATGCCGACTTAAGTACAAGAAGACTGACTCATCCTACTGTCTATGTTTTGACCATTCCTGTGACACTAGTGATAGATTCCGATGCTTCACTTCAGGTTTACTGTATCCCTTGGACCTTCTTATTGACGATGAAACACAGAAATTGCATCGGAGTTAAATGCAAAGGGCGCAATGCCGACTTAAGTACAGGAAGACTGACTCTTCCTACTGTCTATGTTATTAAACATTCCATTGACCATAGTTATAGATTCCGATGCTTCACTCCAGGTTTACTGTATCCCTCTGACCTTCTTATTGACGATGAAACACTGAAATTGCATCGGGATTAAATACAAAAGGCACAATGCCGACTTAAGTACAAGAACACTGACTCTTCTTACTGTCCACGTTTTAAACCATTCCTGTGACTCTAGTTACAGATTCCGATGCTTCACTTCAGGTTTACTGTATCCCTCTGACCTTCTTATTGACGATGAAACACAGAAATTGCATCGGAATTAAATAGAAAAGGCACGGAGCCGAAAAGTACAAGAAGACTGATTCTTCCTACTGTCTATGTTTTGAACCATTCCTGTGACACTAGTTATAGATTCCGAAGCTTCACTTCAGGTTTACTGTATCCCTTGGACGTTCTTATTGACGATGAAACACTGAAATTGCATCGGAATTAAATAGAAAAAGCACAATGCCGACTTAAGTACAAGAAGACTGACTCTTCTTACTGACTATGATTTGAACCATTCCTGTGAGACTACTTATAGATTCCGATGCTTCACTTCAGGTTTACTGTATCCCTCTGACCTTCTTATTGACGATGAAACACAGTAATTCCATCGGAATTAAATTGAAAAGGGCACAATGCCGACTTCAGTACAAGAAGACTGACTCTTCTTACTGTCTATGTTTTGAACCATTCGTGTGACACTAGTTATAGATTCCGATGCTTCACTTCAGGTTTACATCATCCTTTGGACCTTCTTATAGACGATGAAACACAGAAATTGTATCGGAATTAAAAACAAAAGGCACAATACCGACTTAAGTACAAGAAGACTGACTCTTCTTACTGACTATGTTTTGAACCATTCCTGTGACACTAGTTATAGATTCCGATGCTTCACTTCAGGTTTACTGCATCCTTTGGACCTTCTTATAGACGATAAAACACAGAAATTGCATCGGAAGTAAATAGAAAGGCACAATGCCGATTTAAGTCCAAGAAGACTGACTTTTCCTACTGTCTATGATTTGAACCAATCCTGTGACACTACTTATAGATTCCGATGCTTCACTTCAGGTTTACTGTATCCCTCTGACGTTCTTATTGACGATGAAACACAGAAATTGCATCGGAATTAAATACAAAAGGCACAATGCCGACTTAAGTACAGGAAGACTGACTCTTCTTACTGACTGCTTTGAACCATTCCTCTCACACTGGTTATAGATTCCGATGCTTCACTTCAGGTTTACTGTAACCCTCTGACCTTCTTATTGACGATAAAACACAGATATTGCATCGGAATTAAATAGAAAAGGCACAATGCCGATTTAAGAACAAGAAGACTGACTCTTCTTACTGACTATGTTTTGAACCATTCCTGTGACACTAGTTATAGATTCCGATGCTTCACTTCAGGTTTACTGTATCCCTCTGACCTTCTTATTGACGATGAAACACAGAAATTGCATCGGAATTAAATAGAAAAGACACAATGCCGACTTAAGTACAAGTAGACTGAATCTTCTTACTATCTATGTTTTGAACCATTCCTGTGACGCTAGTTAGAGATTCCGATGCTTCACTTCAGGTTTACTGTATACCTCTGACCTTCTTATTGACGATGAAACACAGAAATTGCATCGGAATTAAATAGAAAAGGCATAATGCCGACTTAAGTACAGGAAGACTGACTCTTCCTACTTTCTATGTTTTGAACCATTCCTGTGACACTAGTTATAGATTCCGATGCTTCACTTCAGGTTTACTGTATCCCTCTGACCTTCATATTGACGATGAAACAGAGAAATTGCATCGGAATTAAATACAGAAGGCACACTGCCGACTTAAGTACAATAAGACTGACTTTTCTTACTGTCTATTCTATGAACCATTCCTGTGACACTAGTTATAGATTCCGATGCTTCACTTCAGGTTTACTGTATCCCTTGGACCTTCTTATTGACGATGAAACACAGAAATTGCATCGGAGTTAAATGCAAAAGCCACAATGCCGACTTAAGTACAAGAAGACTGACTCTTCCTACTGTCTATGTTTTGAACCATTCCATTGACCCTAGTTATAGATTCCGATGCTTCACTCCAGGTTTACTGTATCCCTCTGACCTTCTTATTGACGATGAAACACTGAAATTGCATCGGAATTAAATACAAAAGGCAAAATGTCGACTTAAGTACAAGTGACTGACTCTTCTTACTGACTGTTTTGAACCTTTCCTGTGCAACTAGTTATAGATTCCGATGCTTCACTTCAGGTTTACTGTATCCCTCTGATCTTCTTATTGACGATGAAATACAGAAATTGCATCGGAATTAAATACAAATGGCACAATGCCGACTTAAGTACAAGAAGACTGCCTCTCCTTACAGTCTATGTTTTGAACCATTCCTGTGAAACTAGATATAGATTCCGATGCTTCACTTCAGGTTTACTGTAGTCCTTGGACCTTCTTATTGACGATGAAACACAGAAATGGCATCGGAATGAAATAGAAAAGGCACAATGCCGACTTAAGTACAAGAAGACTGACTCTTCTTACTGTCCACGTTTTGAACCATTCCTGTGACTCTAGTTACAGATTCCGATTCTTCACTTTAGGTTTACTGTATCCCTCTGACCTTCTTATTGACAAAGAAACACAGAAATTGCCTCGGAATTAATTAGAAAAGGCACGAAGCCGACTTAAGTACAAGAAGTCATTATCTTCCTACTGTCTATGTTTTGAACCATTCCTGTCACACTAGTTATAGATTCCGAAGCTTCACTTCAGGTTTACTGTATCCCTTGGACGTTGTTATTGACGATGAAACACTGAAATTGCATCGGAATTAAATATAAAAAGCATAATGCCGCCTTAAGTACAAGAAGACTGATTCTTCTTACTGACTATGATTTGAACCATTCCTGTGACACTACTTATAGATTCCGTTGCTTCACTTCAGGTTTACTGTATCCCTCTGACCTTCTTATTGACGATGAAACACAGTAATTGCATCGGAATTAAATTTAAAAGGGCACAATGCCGACTTCATTACAAGAAGACTGACTCTTCTTACTGTCTATGTTTTGAACCATTCGTGTGACACTAGTTATAGATTCCGATGCTTCACTTCAGGTTTACTGCATCCTTTGGACCTTCCTATAGACGACGAAACACAGAAATTGTATCGGAATTAAATATAAAAGGCACAATGTCGACTTAAGTACAAGAAGACTGACTCTTCATACTGACTATGTTTTGAACCATTCCTGTGACACTAGTTATAGACTCCGATGCTTCACTTCAGGTTTACTGTATCCCTCTGACCGTCTTATTGACGATGAAACACAGAAATTACATCGGAAGTAAAAAGAAAGGCACAATGACGCTTTAAGTAGAAGAAGACTGACTTTTCCTACTGTCTATGATTTGAACCAATCCTGTGACACTAGTTATTGATTCCGATGCTTCACTTCATGTTTACTGTATCCCTCTGACCTTCTTGTTGAAGAAGAAACACAGAAATTGCATCGGAATTAATTACAAAAGGCACAATGCCGACTAAAGTACAAGAAGACTGACTCTTCTTACTGACTGCTTTGAACCATTCCTCTCACACTAGTTATAGATTCCGATGCTTCACTTCAGGTTTACTGTAACACTCTGACCTTCTTATTGACGATGAAACACAGAAATTGCATCGGTACTAAATACAAAAGGCACAATGCCGAATTAAGTACAAGAAGACTGACTTTCATTTCTGTCTATATTTTGAACCATTCCTGTGACTCTAGTTATAGATTCCGATGCTTCACTTCAGGTTTACTGTATCCCTTGGACCTTCTTATTGACGATGAAACACAGAAATTGCACTGGAATTAAATACAAAAGGCGCAATGCCGACTTATGTACAAAAGACTGACTCATCTTACTGTCTATGTTTTGAACCATTCCTGTGACACTAGTTATAGATTCCGATGCTTCACTTCAGGTTTACTGTATCCCTCTGACCTTCTTATTGACGAAGAAACACAGAAATTGCATCGGAACTAAATACAAAAGGCACAATGCCGACTTAAGTACAAGAAGACTGACTTTCATTTCTGTCTATATTTTGAACCATTCCTGTGACTCTAGTTATAGATTCCGATGCTTCACTTCAGGTTTACTGTATCCCTTGGACCTTCATATTGACGATGAAACACAGAAATTGCACTGGAATTAAATACAAAAGGCGCAATGCCGACTTATGTACAAAAGCCTGACTCATCTTACTGTCTATGTTTTGAACCATTCCTGTGACACTAGTTATAGATTCCGATGCTTCACCTCAGGTTTACTGTATCTCTCTGACCTTCTTATTGACGATGAAACACAGAAATTGCATCGGAATTAGATACAAAAATCACAATGCCGACTTCAGTACAAGAGGACCGACTCTTCTTACTGTCTATGTTTTGAACCATTCCTGTGACACTAGTTATAGATTCCCATGCTTCACTTCAGGTTTACAGTATCCCTTGGACCTTCTTATTGACGATGAACCACAGAAATTACATAGCAAATTAAATAGAAAAGGCACAATGCCGACTTATGTACAAGCAAACTGACTCATCTTAATGTCTATGTTTGAACTACTCCTGTGACACTAGTTATGGATTCCGATGGTTCACTTCAGGATTACTGTATCCCTTGGACGTTCTTATTGACGACGAAACACAGAAACTGCAGCGGAATTAAATAAAAAAGGCACAATGCCGACTTAAGTACAAGAAGACTGACTCATCCTACAGTCTATGTTTTGACCATTCCTGTGACACTAGTGATAGATTCCGATGCTTCACTTCAGGTTTACTGTATCCCTTGGACCCTCTTATCGACGATGAAACACAGAAATTGCATCGGAATTAAATACAAAAGGCATAATGCCGACTTTAGTACAAGAAGACTGACTCTTCTTACTGTCTATGTTTTGAACCATTCCTGTGACGCTAGTTATAGATTGCGATGCTTCACTTCAGATTTACTGTATCCCTTGGACCTTCTTATTGACGACGATACACAGAAATTGCATCGGTATTAAATAGAAAAGGCACAATGCCGACTAAAGTACAAGAAGACTGACTCTTCCTACTGTCTATGTTTGAACCATTCCTGTTACACTAGTTACAGATTCCGATGCTTCACTTCAGGTTTACTGTATACCTCTGACCTTGTTACTGACGATGAAACACAGAAATTGCATCGGAAAGAAATAGAAAAGGCACAATGCCGACTTAAGTACAAGAAGACTGACTCTTCCTACTGACTATGTTTTGAACCATTCCTGTGACACTAGTTATAGATTCCGATGTTTCACTTCGGGTTTACTGTACCCCGCTGATCTTCCTATTGCAGATGAAACACAGACATTGCATCGGAATTAAATAGAAATGGCACAATGCCGACATAAGTACAAGAAGACTGACTTTTCTTACTGTCTATGTTTTGAACCATTCCTGTGACACTAGTTATAGATTCCGATGCTTCACTTCAGGTTTACTGTATCCCTTGGATCTTCTTACCGACGATGAACCTCAGAAATTACATCGGAATTAAATAGAAAAGGCACAATGCCGACTTATGTACAAGAAGACTGACTCATCTTAATGTCTATGTTTGAAGTATTGCTGTGGCACTAGTTACGGATTCCGATGCTTCACTTCATGTTTACTGAATCCCTTGGACCTCCTTATTGACGACGAAACACAGAAATTGCATCGGAACTAACTAAAAAAGGCACAATGCCAACTTAAGTACAAGAAGACTGACTCATCCTACTGTCTATGTTTTGAATCATTCCTGTGACACTAGGGATAGATTCCGATGCTTCACTTCAGGTTTACTGTATCCCTTGGACCTTCTTATTAACGACGAAACACAGAAAATGCATCGGAATTAAATAAAAAAGGCACAATGCCGACTGAAGTACAAGAAGACTGACTCATCATACTGTCTATGTTTTGGACCATTCCTGTGACACTAGTTATAGATTCCTATGCTTCACTTCAGTTATATTGTATCCCTCTGACCTTCTTATTGACGATGAAACACAGAAATTGCATCGGCATTAAATACAAAAGGCACAATGCCGACTTAAGTACATGAAGACTGACTTTCATTACTGTCTATATTTTGAACCATTCCTGTGACTCTAGTTATAGATTCCGATGCTTCACTTCAGGTTTACTGTATCCCTTGGACCTTCTTATTGACGATGAAACACAGAAATTGCATCGGAATTAAATACAAAAGGCGCAATGCCGACTTATGTACAAAAAACTGACTCATCCTACTGTCTATGTTTTGAACCATTCCTGTGACACTAGTTATAGATTCCGATGCTTCACTTCAGGTTTACTGTATCCCTCTGACCTTCTTATTGACGAAGAAACACAGAAATTGCATCGGAACTAAATAGAAGAGGCACAATGCCGACTTAAGTACAAGAAGACTGGCTCATCCTACTGTCTATCTTTTGAACCATTTCTGTGACACTAGTTATTGATTCCGATGCTTCACCTCAGGTTTACTGTATCTATGTGACCTTCTTATTGACGATCAAACACAGAAATTGCATCGGAATTAGATACAAAAATCACAATACCGACTTCAGTACAAGAGGACCGAATCTTCTTACTGTCTATGTTTTGAACCATTCCTGTGACACTAGTTATAGATTCCGATGCTTCCCTTCAGGTTTACAGTATCCCTTGGACCTTCTTATTGACGATGAACCACAGAAATTGCAACGCAAATTAAATAGAAAAGGCACAATGCCGACTTATGTACAAGAAAACTGACTCATCTTCATGTCTATGTTTGAACTACACCTGTGACACTAGTTATGGATTCCGATGGTTCACTTCAGGATTACTGTATCCCTTGGACCTTCTAATTGTCGACGAAACACAGAAACTGCAGCGGAATTAAATAAAAAAGGCACAATGCCGACTTAAGTACAGGAAGACTGACTCATCCTACTGTCTATGTTTTGACCATTCCTGTGACACTAGTGATAGATTCCGATGCTTCACTTCAGGTTTACCGTATCCCTCTGACCTTCATATTGACGATGAAACACAGAAATTGCATCGGAATTAAATACAAAAGGCACAATGCCGACTTATGTACAAGAAGACTGACTCTTCTTACTGTGTATGTTTTGAACAACTCCTGTGACACTAGTTATAGATTCCGATGCTTCACTTCAGGTTTACTGTATCCCTTGGACCCTCTTATTGACGATGAAACACAGAAATTGCTTCGGAAATAAATACAAAAGGCATAATGCCGACTTTAGTACAAGAAGACTGACTCTTCTTACTGTCTATGTTTTGAACCATTCCTGTGACACTAGTTATAGATTCCGATGCTTCACTTCAGATTTACTGTATCCCTTGGACCTTCTTATTGACGACGATACACAGAAATTGCATCGGTATTAAATAGAAAAGGCACAATGCCGACTAAAGTACAAGAAGACTGACTCTTCCTACTGTCTATGTTTGAACCATTCCTGTTACACTAGTTATAGATTCCGATGCTTCACTTCAGGTTTACTGTATCCCTCTGACCCTCTTATTGACGATGAAACACAGAAATTGCATCGGAATTAAATACAAAAGGCACAATGCCGACTTAAGTACAAGAAGACTGATTCTTCTTACTGTTTATATTTTGAACCATTCCTGTGACACTAGTTATAGATTCCTATGTTTCACATCAGGTTTACTGTATCCCTTGGACATTCTTATTGACGACGAAACTAGAAGTTGCATCGAAATTCATTAGAAAAGGCACAATGCCGATTTGAGTTCAAAAAGACTGACCCTTCCTATTGTCTATGTTTTGACAGATTCCAGTGACACTTGTTATAGATTCCGATGCTTCACTTCAGGTTTACTGTATCCCTCTGACCTTCTTATTGACGATGAAACACAGAAATTGCATCGGAATTAAATAGAAAAGGCACAATGCCGGCTTGAGTATAAGAAGACTGACTCTTCTTACTCTCTATGTTTTGAACCATTCCTGTGACACTAGTTATAGATTCCGATGCTTCACATCAGGTTTACTGTATCCCTTGGACCTTCTTATTGACGATGAACCACAGAAATTACATCCTAATTAAATAGAAAAGGCACAATGCCGACTTAAGTACAAGAAGACTGATTCTTCTTACTGTCTATATTTTGAACCATTCCTGTGACACTAGATATAGATTCCGATGTTTCACATAAGGTTTACTGTATCCCTTGGACCTTCTTATTGACGACGAAACACAGGAATTGCATCGGAATTCAATAGAAAAGGCACAATGCTGATTTGTGTTCAAAAAGACTGACCCTTCCTATTGTCTATGTTTTGAAAGATTCCTGTGACACTTGTTATAGAATCCGATGCTTCACTTCAGGTTTACTGTATCCCTCTGACATTCTTATTGACGATGAAACACAGAAATTGAATCGGAATGAAATAGAAAAGGCACAATGCCGACTGATGTACAAGAAGACTGACTCGTTTTACTGTCTATGTTTTGAACCATTCCTGTGACACTAGTTATAGATTCCAATTCTTCACTTCAGGTTTACTGTATCCCTTGGACATTCTTATTGACGATGAAACACAGAAATGGCATCGGAATTTAATACAAAAGGCACAATGCCGACTTAAGTACAAGAAGACTGACTATTCTTACTGTCTATGTTTTGAACAATTCCTGTGACACTAGTTATAGATTCCGATGCTTCACTTCAGATTTATTGTATCCCTTGGACCCTCTTATCGGCGACGATACACAGAGATTGCATCGGAATTAAATACAAAAGGCACAATGCCGACTTTAGTAAAAGAAGACTGACTCTTTTTACTGTCTATGCTTTGAACCATTCCTGTGACACTAGTTATAGATTCCGATGCTTCACTTCAGATTTACTGTATCCCTTGGACTTTCATATTGACGACGAAACACATACATTGCATCAGAATAAAATAGAAAAGGCACAATGCCGACTTAAGTACAAGAAGACTGACTCTTCCTACTGTCTATGTTTTGAACCATTCCTGTTACACTAGTGTTAGATTCCGATGCTTCACTTCAGGTTTACTGTATACCTCTGACCTTCTTATTAACGATGAAACACAGAAATTGCATCGGAATTAAATAGAAAAGGCATAATGCCGACTTAAGTACAAGAAGACTGACTCTTCTTATTGACTATGATTTGAACCGTTCCTGTGACACTAGTTATAGATTGCGATGCTTCACTCAAGGTATACTGTATCCCTTGGACCTTCTTATTGACGACGAAACAAGAAATTGCATCGAAATTCAATAGAAAAGGCACAATGCCGATTTGAGTTCAAAAAGACTGACCCTTCCTATTGTCTATGTTATGACAGATTCCAGTACACTTGTTATAGATTCCGATGCTTCACTTCAGGTTTACTGTATCCCTCTGACCTTCTTTTTGACGATGAAACACAGAAATTGAATCGGAATGAAATAGAAAAGGCACAATGCCTACTGAAGTACAAGAAGACAGACTCATTTTACTGTCTATGTTTTGAACCATTCCTGTGACACTACTTATAGATTCCGATGCTTCACATCAGGTTTACTGTATCCCTTGGACCTTCTTATTGACGATGAACCACAGAAATTAGATCGTAATTAAATAGAAAAGGCACAATGCCGACTTATGTACAAGGAGACTGACTCATCTTAATGTCTATGTTAGATCTATTCCTGTGGCACTAGTTACGAATTCCGATGCTTCACTTCAGGTTTACTGTATCCCTTGGACCTTCTCATTGACGACGAAACACAGAAATTGCATCGGAATTAAATAAAAAAGGCACAATGCCGACTTAAGTACAAGAAGACTGACTCATCCTACTGTTTATATTTTGAACCATTCCTGTGACACTAGTTACAGATTCCTATGTTTCACATCAGGTTCACTGTATCCCTTGGACCTTCTTATTGACGACGAAACACAGAAATTGCATCGAAATTCAATAGAAAAGGCACAATGCCGATTTGAGTTCAAAAACACTGACCCTTCCTATTGTCTATGTTTTGACAGATTCCAGTGACACTTGTTATACACTCCGATGCTTCACTTCAGGTTTACTGTATCCCTCTGACCTTCTTATTGACGATGAAACACAGAAATTGAATCGGAATGAAATAGAAAAGGCACAATGCCGACTGAAGTACAAGAAGACTGACTCTTTTTACTGTCTATGTTTTGAACCATTCCTGTGACACTAGTTATAGATTCAGATGTTTCACTTCAGGTTTACTGTACCCCGCTGACCTTCAGATTGAAGATGAAACACAGAAATTGCATCGGAATTAAATACAAAAGGCACAATGCCGGCTTAAGTACAAGAAGACTGACTCTTCTTACTGTCTATGTTTTGAACCATTCCTGTGACACTTGTTATAGATTCCGATGCTTCACTTCAGGTTTACTGTATCCCTTGGACCTTCTTATTGACGATGAACCACAGAAATTACATCGGAATTAAATAGAAAAGGCACAATGCCGACTTAAGTACAAGAAGACTGATTCTTCTTACTGTCTATATTTTGAACCATTCCTGTGACACTAGATATAGAATCCGATGTTTCACATAAGGTTTACTGTATCCCTTGGACCTTCTTATTGACGACGAAACACAGAAATTGCATCGAAATTCAATAGAAAAGGCACAATGCTGATTTGTGTTCAAAAAGACTGACCCTTCCTATTGTCTATGTTTTGAAAGATTCCTGTGACACTTGTTATAGAATCCGATGCTTCACTTCAGGTTTACTGTTTCCCTCTGACATTCTTCTTGACGATGAAACACAGAAATTGAATCGGAATGAAATAGAAAAGGCACAATGCCGACTGATGTACAAGAAGACTTACTCTTTTTACTGTCTATGTTTTGAACCATTCCTGTGACACTAGTTATAGATTCCACTTCTTCACTTCAGGTTTACTGTATCCCTTTGACCTTCTTATTGACGATGAAACACAGAAATGGCATCGGAATTTAATACAAATGGCACAATGCCGACTTAAGTACAAGAAGACTGACTATTCTTACTGTCTATGTTTTGAACAATTCCTGTGACACTAGTTATAGATTCCGATGCTCCACTTCAGATTTACTGTATCCCTTGGACCTTCTTATTGACGACGAAACACATAAATTGCATCAGAATAAAATAGAAAAGGCACAATGCCGACTTCAGTACAAGAAGACTGACTCTTCCTACTGTCTATGTTTTGAACCATTCCTGTTACACTAGTGTTAGGTTCCGATGCTTCACTTCAGGTTTACTGTATACCTCTGACCTTCTTATTGACGATGAAACACAGAAATTGCATCGGAATTAAATACAAAAGGCACAATGCCGACTTAAGTACAAGAAGACTGATTCTTCTTACTGTTTATATTTTGAACCATTCCTGTGACACTAGTTATAGATTCCTATGTTTCACATCAGGTTTACTGTATCCCTTGGACATTCTTATTGACGACGAAACTAGAAGTTGCATCGAAATTCATTAGAAAAGGCACAATGCCGATTTGAGTTCAAAAAGACTGACCCTTCCTATTGTCTATGTTTTGACAGATTCCAGTGACACTTGTTATAGATTCCGATGCTTCACTTCAGGTTTACTGTATCCCTCTGACCTTCTTATTGACGATGAAACACAGAAATTGCATCGGAATTAAATAGAAAAGGCACAATGCCGGCTTGAGTATAAGAAGACTGACTCTTCTTACTGTCTATGTTTTGAACCATTCCTGTGACACTAGTTATAGATTCCGATGCTTCACATCAGGTTTACTGTATCCCTTGGACCTTCTTATTGACGATGAACCACAGAAATTACATCCTAATTAAATAGAAAAGGCACAATGCCGAGTTAAGTACAAGAAGACTGATTCTTCTTACTGTCTATATTTTGAACCATTCCTGTGACACTAGATATAGATTCCGATGCTTCACATAAGGTTTACTGTATCCCTTGGACCTTCTTATTGACGACGAAACACAGAAATTGCATCGGAATTCAATAGAAAAGGCACAATGCTGATTTGTGTTCAAAAAGACTGACCCTTCCTATTGTCTATGTTTTGAAAGATTCCTGTGACACTTGTTATAGAATCCGATGCTTCACTTCAGGTTTACTGTATCCCTCTGACATTCTTATTGACGATGAAACACAGAAATTGAATCGGAATGAAATAGAAAAGGCACAATGCCTACTGATGTACAAGAAGACTGACTCGTTTTACTGTCTATGTTTTGAACCATTCCTGTGACACTAGTTATAGATTCCAATTCTTCACTTCAGGTTTACTGTATCCCTTGGACATTCTTATTGACGATGAAACACAGAAATGGCATCGGAATTTAATACAAAAGGCACAATGCCGACTTAAGTACAAGAAGACTGACTATTCTTACTGTCTATGTTTTGAACAATTCCTGTGACACTAGTTATAGATTCCGATGCTTCACTTCAGATTTATTGTATCCCTTGGACCCTCTTATCGGCGACGATACACAGAGATTGCATCGGAATTAAATACAAAAGGCACAATGCCGACTTTAGTAAAAGAAGACTGACTCTTTTTACTGTCTATGCTTTGAACCATTCCTGTGACACTAGTTATAGATTCCGATGCTTCACTTCAGATTTACTGTATCCCTTGGACTTTCATATTGACGACGAAACACATACATTGCATCAGAATAAAATAGAAAAGGCACAATGCCGACTTAAGTACAAGAAGACTGACTCTTCCTACTGTCTATGTTTTGAACCATTCCTGTTACACTAGTGTTAGATTCCGATGCTTCACTTCAGGTTTACTGTATACCTCTGACCTTCTTATTAACGATGAAACACAGAAATTGCATCGGAATTAAATAGAAAAGGCATAATGCCGACTTAAGTACAAGAAGACTGACTCTTCTTATTGACTATGATTTGAACCGTTCCTGTGACACTAGTTATAGATTGCGATGCTTCACTCAAGGTATACTGTATCCCTTGGACCTTCTTATTGACGACGAAACAAGAAATTGCATCGAAATTCAATAGAAAAGGCACAATGCCGATTTGAGTTCAATAAGACTGACCCTTCCTATTGTCTATGTTATGACAGATTCCAGTACACTTGTTATAGATTCCGATGCTTCACTTCAGGTTTACTGTATCCCTCTGACCTTCTTTTTGACGATGAAACACAGAAATTGAATCGGAATGAAATAGAAAAGGCACAATGCCTACTGAAGTACAAGAAGACAGACTCATTTTACTGTCTATGTTTTGAACCATTCCTGTGACACTACTTATAGATTCCGATGCTTCACATCAGGTTTACTGTATCCCTTGGACCTTCTTATTGACGATGAACCACAGAAATTACATCGTAATTAAATAGAAAAGGCACAATGCCGACTTATGTACAAGGAGACTGACTCATCTTAATGTCTATGTTAGATCTATTCCTGTGGCACTAGTTACGAATTCCGATGCTTCACTTCAGGTTTACTGTATCCCTTGGACCTTCTCATTGACGACGAAACACAGAAATTGCATCGGAATTAAATAAAAAAGGCACAATGCCGACTTAAGTACAAGAAGACTGACTCATCCTACTGTTTATATTTTGAACCATTCCTGTGACACTAGTTACAGATTCCTATGTTTCACATCAGGTTCACTGTATCCCTTGGACCTTCTTATTGACGACGAAACACAGAAATTGCATCGAAATTCAATAGAAAAGGCACAATGCCGATTTGAGTTCAAAAACACTGACCCTTCCTATTGTCTATGTTTTGACAGATTCCAGTGACACTTGTTATACACTCCGATGCTTCACTTCAGGTTTACTGTATCCCTCTGACCTTCTTATTGACGATGAAACACAGAAATTGAATCGGAATGAAATAGAAAAGGCACAATGCCGACTGAAGTACAAGAAGACTGACTCTTTTTACTGTCTATTTTTTGAACCATTCCTGTGACACTAGTTATAGATTCAGATGTTTCACTTCAGGTTTACTGTACCCCGCTGACCTTCAGATTGAAGATGAAACACAGAAATTGCATCGGAATTAAATACAAAAGGCACAATGCCGGCTTAAGTACAAGAAGACTGACTCTTCTTACTGTCTATGTTTTGAACCATTCCTGTGACACTTGTTATAGATTCCGATGCTTCACTTCAGGTTTACTGTATCCCTTGGACCTTCTTATTGACGATGAACCACAGAAATTACATCGGAATTAAATAGAAAAGGCACAATGCCGACTTAAGTACAAGAAGACTGATTCTTCTTACTGTCTATATTTTGAACCATTCCTGTGACACTAGATATAGAATCCGATGTTTCACATAAGGTTTACTGTATCCCTTGGACCTTCTTATTGACGACGAAACACAGAAATTGCATCGAAATTCAATAGAAAAGGCACAATGCTGATTTGTGTTCAAAAAGACTGACCCTTCCTATTGTCTATGTTTTGAAAGATTCCTGTGACACTTGTTATAGAATCCGATGCTTCACTTCAGGTTTACTGTTTCCCTCTGACATTCTTCTTGACGATGAAACACAGAAATTGAATCGGAATGAAATAGAAAAGGCACAATGCCGACTGATGTACAAGAAGACTTACTCTTTTTACTGTCTATGTTTTGAACCATTCCTGTTACACTAGTTATAGATTCCACTTCTTCACTTCAGGTTTACTGTATCCCTTTGACCTTCTTATTGACGATGAAACACAGAAATGGCATCGGAATTTAATACAAATGGCACAATGCCGACTTAAGTACAAGAAGACTGACTATTCTTACTGTCTATGTTTTGAACAATTCCTGTGACACTAGTTATAGATTCCGATGCTCCACTTCAGATTTACTGTATCCCTTGGACCTTCTTATTGACGACGAAACACATAAATTGCATCAGAATAAAATAGAAAAGGCACAATGCCGACTTAAGTACAAGAAGACTGACTCTTCCTACTGTCTATGTTTTGAACCATTCCTGTTACACTAGTGTTAGATTCCGATGCTTCACTTCAGGTTTACTGTATACCTCTGACCTTCTTATTGACGATGAAACACAGAAATTGCATCGGAATTAAATACAAAAGGCACAATGCCGACTTAAGTACAAGAAGACTGATTCTTCTTACTGTTTTTATTTTGAACCATTCCTGTGACACTAGTTATAGATTCCTATGTTTCACATCAGGTTTACTGTATCCCTTGGACCTTCTTATTGACGACGAAACAAGAAATTGCATCGAAATTCAATAGAAAAGGCACAATGCTGATTTGAGTTCAAAAAGACTGACCCTTCCTATTGTCTATGTTTTGACAGATTCCAGTGACACTTGTTATAGATTCCGATGCTTCACTTCAGGTTTACTGTATCCCTCTGACCTTCTTATTAACGATGAAACACAGAAATTGAATCGGAATGAAATAGAAAAGGCACAATGCCTACTGAAGTACAAGAAGACAGACTCATTTTACTGTCTATGTTTTGAACCATTCCTGTGACACTAGTTATAGATTCCAATTCTTCACTTCAGGTTTACTGTATCCCTTGGACCTTCTTATTGACGATGAAACACAGAAATGGCATCGGAATTTAATACAAAAGGCACAATGCCGACTTAAGTACAAGAAGACTGACTATTCTTACTGTCTATGTTTTGAACAATTCCTGTGACACTAGTTATAGATTCCGATTCTTCACTTCAGATTTACTGTATCCCTTGGACCCTCTTATCGGCGACGATACACAGAAATTGCATCGGAATTAAATACAAAAGGCACAATGCCGACTTTAGTACAAGAAGACTGACTCTTTTTACTGTCTATGCTTTGAACCATTCCTGTGACACTAGTTCTAGATTCCGATGCTTCACTTCAGATTTACTGTATCCCTTGGACCATCTAATTGACGACGAGACACATAAATTGCATCAGAATAAAATAGAAAAGGCACAATGCCGACTTAAGTACAAGAAGGCTGACTCTTCCTACTGTCTATGTTTTGAACCATTCCTGTGGCACTTGTTACCAATTCCGATGCTTCACTTCAGGTTTTCTGTATCCCTTGGACCTTCTTATTGACGACGAAACACAGAAATTGCATCGGAATTAAATAAAAAAGGCACAATGCCTACTGAAGTACAAGAAGACAGACTCATTTTACTGTCTATGTTTTGAACCATTCCTGTGACACTAGTTATAGATTCCGATGTTTCACTTCACGTTTACTGTACCCCGCTGACCTTCAGATTGAAGATGAAACACAGAAATTGCATCGGAATTAAATACAAAAGGCACAATGCCGACTTAAGTACAAGAAGACTGATACTTCTTACTGTCTATATTTTGAACCATTCCTGTGACACTAGATATAGATTCCGATGTTTCACATAAGGTTTACTGTATCCCTTCGACCTTCTTATTGACGACGAAACACAGAAATTGAATCGAAATTCAATAGAAAAGGCACAATGCTGATTTGTGTTCAAAAAGACTGACCCTTCCTATTGTCTATGTTTTGAAAGATTCCTGTGACACTTGTTATAGAATCCGATGCTTCACTTCAGGTTTACTGTATCCCTCTGACATTCTTATTGACGATGAAACACAGAAATTTAATCGGAATGAAATAGAAAAGGCACAATGCCGACTGATGTACAAGAAACTGACTCTTTTTACTGTCTATGTTTTGAACCATTCCTGTGACACTAGTTATAGATTCCAATTCTTCACTTCAGGTTTACTGTATCCCTTGGACCTTCTCATTGACGATGAAACACAGAAATGGCATCGGAATTTAATACAAAAGGCACAATGCCGACTTAAGTACAAGGAGACTGACTCTTCTTACTGTCTATGATTTGAACAATTCCTGTGACACTAGTTATAGATTCCGATGCTTCACTTCAGATTTACTGTATCCCTTGGACCCTCTTATCGGCGACGATACACAGAAATTGCATCGGAATTAAATACAAAAGGCACAATGCCGACTTTAGTACAAGAAGACTCACTCTTTTTACTGTCTATGCTTTGAACCACTCCTGTGACACTAGTTATAGATTCCGATGCTTCACTTCAGATTTACTGTATCCCATGGACCTTCTTACTGACGACGAAACACATAAATTGCATCAGAATAAAATAGAAAAGGCACAATGCCGACTTAAGTACATGAAGACTGACTCTTCCTACTGTCTATGTTTTGAACCATTCCTGTTATACTAGTGTTAGATTCCGATGCTTCACTTCAGGTTTACTGTATACCTCTGACCTTCTTATTGACGATGAAAAACAGAAATTGCATCGGAATTAAATAGAAAAGGCATAATGCCGACTTAAGTACAAGAAGACTGACTCTTCTTACTGACTATGATTTGAACCGTTCCTGTGACACTAGTTATAGATTGCGATGCTTCACTGAAGGTATACTGAATCCCTCTGACCATCTTATTGACGATGGAACACAGACATTGCATCGGAATTAAATAGAAAAGGCACAATGCCGACTTGAGTTCAAAAAGACTGACCCTTCCTATTGTCTTTGTTTTGAAAGATTCCTGTGACGCTTGTTATAGATTCCGATGCATCACTTCAGGTTTACTGTATCCCTCTGACCTTCTTATTGACGATGAAACACAGAAATTGATTCGGAATGAAATAGAAAAGGCACAATGCCGACTGAAGTACAAGAAGACTGACTCTTATTACTGTCTATGTTTTGAACCATTCCTGTGACACTAGTTATAGATTCCGATGTTTCACTTCAGGTTTACTGTACCCCGCTGACCTTCCTATTGAAGACGAAACACAGAAATTGCATCGGAATTAAATAGAAAAGGCACAATGCCGGCTTAAGTACAAGAAGACTGACTCTTCTTACTGTCTATGCTTTGAACCATTCCTGTGACACTAGTTATAGATTCCGATGCTTCACTTCAGGTTTACTGTATCCCTTGGACCTTCCTATTGACGATGGACCACAGAAATTACATCGGAATTACATAGAAAAGGCACAATTCCGACTTATGTACAAGAAGACTGACTCATCTTAATGTCTATGTTTGAACTATTTCTGTGACACTAGTTATGGATTCCGATGCTTCACTTCAGGTTTACTGTATCCCTTGGACCTTCTTATTGACGACGAAACACAGAAATTGCATCGGAATTAAATAGAAAGGGCACAATGCCGACTTAAGTACAAGAAGACTGACTCTTCTTACTGTCAATGTTTTGAACCATTCCTGTGACACTAGTTATAGATTCCGATGCTTCAGTTTAGGTTTACTGTATCCCTTGGACCTTCTTATTGACGATGAAACACAGAAACTGCATCGGAATTAAATACAAAAGGCCCAATGCCGACATATGTACAAAAGACTGACTCATCCTACTGTCTATGTTATGAAACATTCCTGTGACACTAGTTATAGATTCCGATGCTACACTTCAGGTTTACTGTATCCCTCTGACCATCTTATTGACGACGAAACACAGAAATTGCATCGGAATTAAATAGAAAAGGCACAATGCCAACATAAGTACATGAAGACTGACTCTTCTTACTGTCAATGTTTTGAACCATTCCTGTGACACTAGTTATAGATTCCGATGCTTCACTTCGGGTTTACTGTATCCCTTGGACCTTCTTATTGACGACGAAACACAGAAATTGCATCGGAATTAAATAGAAAAGGCACAATGCCGACTTAAGTACAAGAAGACTGACTCTTCTTACTGTCTATGTTTTGAACCATTCCTGTGACACTAGTTATAGATTATGATGCTTCACTTCAGGTTTACTGTATCTCTTGGACCTTCTTATTGACGACGAAACACAGAAATTGCATCGGAATTAAATAGAAAAGGAACAATGCCGACATAAGTACATGAAGACTGACTCTTCTTACTGTCAATGTTTTGAACCATTCCTGTGACACTAGTTATAGATTCCGATGCTTCAGTTCAGGTTTACTGTATCCCTTGGACCTTCTTATTGACGATGAGACACAGAAACTGCATCGGATTTAAATACAAAAGGCACAATGCCGACTTATGTACAAAAGACTGACTCATCTTACTGTCTATGTTATGAAACATTCCTGTGACACTAGTTATAGATTCCGATGCTACACTTCAGGTTTACTGTATCCCCCTGACCTTCTTATTGACGACGAAACACAGAAATTGCAGCGGAATTAAATAGAAAAGGCACAATGCCGACATAAGTACATGAAGACTGACTCTTCTTACTGTCAATGTTTTGAACCATTTCTGTGACACTAGTTATAGATTCCGATGCTTCACTCCGGGTTTACTGTATCCCTTGGACGTTCTTATTGACGACGATACACAGAAATTTCATCGGAATTAAATACAAAAGGCACAATGCTGACTTATGTACAAATAACTGACTCTTCCTACTGTCTATGATTTCAACCATTCCTGTGACACTAGTTATAGATTCCGATGCTTCACCTCAGGTTTACGGTATCTCTCTGACCTTCTTATTGGCGATGAAACACAGAAATTGCATCGGAATTGCATACAAAAAGCACAATGCAGACTTCAGTACACCAGGACCGACTCTTCTTACTGTCTATGTTTTGAACTATTCCTGTGACACTAGTGATAGTTCCCGATTCTTCACTTCAGGTTTACTGTATCCCTCTGAACTTCTTGTTGACAAAGAAACACAGAAATCGCATCGTAATTAAATACATAATAGACAATGCCGACTTAAGTACAAGAAGACTGACTCTTCTTACTGTCTATGTTTTGAACCATTCCTGTGACACTAGTTATAGATTCCGATGCTTCACCTCAGGTTTACGGTATCTCTCTGACCTTCTTATGGACGATGAAACACAGAAATTGCATCGGCATTGGATACAAAAAGCACAATGCAAACTTCAGTACAAGAGGACCGACTCTTCTTACTGTCTATGTTTTGAACTATTCCTGTGACACTAGTAATAGATTCCGATGTTTCACTTCAGGTTTACTGTATCCTTTGGACCTTCTTATTGACGACATAACACAGAAATTCCATCGGAATTAAATAGAAAAGGCACATTGCCGACTTGAGTACAAGAAGACTGACCCTTCCTATTGTCTATGTTTTGAACCATTCCTGTGACACACGTTATAGTTTCCGATGCTTCACTTCAGGTTTACTGTATCCCTCTGACCTTCTTATTGACGATGAAACACAGAAATTGAATCGGAATGAAATAGAAAAGGCACAATGCTGACTTAAGTACAAGAAGACTGATTCTTCTTACTGTCTCTGTTTTGAACCATTCCTGTGACACTAGTTATTGATTCCGATGCTTCATCTCAGGTTTACGGTATCTCTCTGACCTTCTTATGGACGATGAAACACAGAAATTGCATCGGAATTGGATACAAAAAGCACAATGCCAACTTCAGTACAAGAGGACCGACTCTTCTTACTGTCTATGTTTTGAACTATTCCTGTGACACTAGTAATAGATTCCGATGTTTCACTTCAGGTTTACTATATCCCTTGGACCTTCTTATTGACGACGAAACACAGGAATTGCATCGGAATTAATAAAAAATGCACAATGCTGACATAAGTACAATAAGACTGACTCATCCTACTGTCTATGTTTTGAACCATTCCTGTGACACTAGTGATAGATTCCGATGCTTCACTTCAGGTTTACCGTATCCCTCTGACCTTCTTATTGACGATGAAACACAGAAATTGCATCGGAATTAAATAAAAAAGGCACAATGCCGACTTAAGTACAAGAAGACTGACTCTTCTCACTGTCTTTGTTTTGAACAATTCCTGTGACACTAGTTATAGATTCCGATGCTTCAGTTCAGGTTTACTGTATCCCTTGGACCTTCTTATTGACGATGAAACACAGAAACTGCATCGGAATTAAATACAAAAGGCACAATGCCGACTTATGTACAAGAAGCCTGACTTATCTTAATGTCTAAGTTTGAACCATTCCTGTGACACTAGTTATGGATTCCGATGCTTCACTTCAGGTTTACTGTATCCCTTGGACCTTCTTATTCACGACGAAACACTGAAATTGCATTGGAATAAAATAAAAAATGCACAATGCCGACTTAAGTACAAGAAGACTGACTGATCCTACTGTCTATGTTTTGAACCATTCCTGTGACACTAGTGATAGATTTCGATGTTTCACTTGAGTTTTACTGTATCCCTCTGACTTTCTTATTGACGGCGAAACACAGAATTTGCATCGGAATTAAATAGAAAAGGCACATTGCCGACTTGATTGCAAGAACACTGACCCTTCCTATTGTCTATGTTTTGAACCATTCCTGTTACACTAGTTATAGATTCCTATGCTTCACTTCAGGTTTACTGTATATCTCATACCTTCTTATTGACGATGAAACACAGAAATTGCATCGGAATTAAATAGAAAAGGAACAATGCTGACTTAAGTACAAGAAAACTGACTCTTCCTACAGTCTATGTTTGAACCATTCCTGTTACACTAGTTATAGATTCCAATGCTTCACTTCAGGTTTACTGTATCCCTAGGACCTTCTTATTGACGATGAAACACAGAAATGGCATCGGAATTAAATACAAAAGGCACAATGCCAACTTAAGTACAAGAAGACTGACTCTTCTTACTGTCTATGTTTTGAACAATTCCTGTGACACTAGTTATAGATTCCGTTGCTTCACTTCAGATTTACTGTATCCCTTGGACCCTCTTATCGACGACGACACACAGAAATTGCATCGGAATTAAGTACAAAAGGCACAATGCCGACATTAGTACAAGAAGACTGACTCTTCTTACTGCCTATGCTTTGAACCATTCCTGTGACACTAGTTATAGATTCCGATGCTTCACTTCAGATTTACTGTATCCCTTGGATCTTCTTAATGACGGCGAAACACAGAATTTGCATCGGAATTAAATAGAAAAGGCTAAATGCCGACTTAAGTACAAGAAGACTGACTCTTCCTACTGTCTATGTTTCGAACCATTCCTGTTACACTAGTCATAGATTCCTATGCATCACTTCAGGTTTACTGTATACCTCTGACCTTCTTATTGACGATGAAACACAGAGAATGCATCGGAATTAAATACAAAAGGCACAATGCCGACTTAAGTACAAGAAGACTGACTCTTCTTACTGATTATGTTTTGAACCGTTCCTGTGACACTAGTTATAGATTGCGATGCTTCACTTCAGGTATACTGTATCCCTCTAACCTTCGTATTGACGATGAAAGATAGAAATTGCATCGGAATTAACTACAAAAGGCACAATGCCGACTTAAGTACAAGAAGACTGATTCTTCTTACTGTCTATGTTTTGAACCATTCCTGTGACACTAGTTATAGATTCCGATGCTTCACTTCAGGTTTACTGTATCCCTTGGACCTTCTTATTGACGATGGACCACAGAAATTACATCGGAATTAAATAGAAAAGGCACAATGCCGACTTATGTACAAGAAGACTGACTCATCTTAATGTCTATGTTTGAACTATTCCTGTGACACTAGTTATGGATTCCTATGCTTCACTTCGTGTTTGCTGTATCCCTTGGACCTTCTTATTGACGACGAAACCCAGAAATTGCATCGGAATTAAATACAAAAGGCACAATGCCGACTTAAGTACAAGAAGACTGACTCTTCTTACTGTCTATGTTTTGAACAATTCCTGTGACACTAGTTATAGATTCCGATGTTTCACTTCAGATGTACTGTAACACTTGTACCGTCTTATCGACGACGAAACACAGAAATTGCATCAGAATTAAATACAAAAGGCACAATGCCGACTTTAGTACAAGAAGACTGACTCTTCTTACTGTCTATGTTTTGAACCATTCCTGTGACACTAGTTATAGATTCCGATGCTTCACTTCAGATTTTCTGTATCCCTTGGACCTTCTTATTGACGACGAAACACAGAAATTGCATCGGAATGAAATAGAAAAGGCACAATGCCGACTTAAGTACATGAAGACTGACTCATCCTGCTGTCTATGATTTGAACCATTCCTGTTACACTAGTTATAGATTCCGATGCTTCACTTCAGGTTTGCTGTATACCTCTGACCTTCTTTTTGACGATGAAACACAGAAATTGCATCGGAATTAAATAGAAAAGGCACAATGCCGACTTAAGTACAAGAAGACTGACTCTTCTTACTGTCTATGCTTTGAAACGTTCCTGTGACACTAGTTATAGATTCCGATGCTTCACTTCAGGTTTACTGTGTCCCTCTGACCTTCTTATTGACGGCGAAACACAGACATTGCAACGGAATTAAATACAAAAGGCACAATGCCGACTTAAGTACAAGAAGACTGACTCTTATTACTGTCTATGATTTGAACCATTCCTGTTACACTAGTTATCGATTCCGATGCTTCACTTCAGGTTTACTGTATCCCTTGGACCTTCTTATTGACGACGAAACACAGAAATTGCATCGGAATTAAATTAAAAATGCACAATGCCGACTTATGTACAAGAAGACTGACTCAACCTACTGTCTTTGTTTTGAACCATTCCTGTGACACTAGTGATAGATTCCGATGCTTCACTTCAGGTTTACCGTATCCCTCTGACATTCTTATTGACGATGAAACACAGAAATTGCATCGGAATTAAATACAAAAGGCACAATGCCGACTAAAGTACAAGAAGACCGATTCTTCTTACTGTCTATGTTTGAACTATTCCTGTGACACTAGTTATGGATTCTCATGCTTCATTTCAGGTTTACTGTATCCCTTGGACCTTCTTATCCACGACGAAACACAGAAATTGCATTGGAATAAAATAAAAAATGCACAATGCCGACTTAAGTACAAGAAGACTGACTGATCCTACTGTCTATGTTTTGAACCATTCCTGTGACACTAGTGATAGATTTCGATGTTTCACTTGAGGTTTACTGTATCCCTTGGATCTTCTTCTTGACGACGAAACACAGAAATTGCATCGGAATTAAATGGAAAAGGCACATTGCCGACTTAAGTACAAGAAGACTGATTCTTCTTACTGTCTATGTTTTGAACCATTCCATTGACACTACTTATAGATTCCGATGCTTCTCTTCAGGTTTACTGTATCCCTTGAACCTTCTTATTGACGATGAAACACAGATATGGCATCGGAATTAAATACAAAAGGCACAATGCCGACTTAAGTACAAGAAGACTTACTCTTCTTACTGTCTATGTTTTGAACCATTCCTGTGACACTAGTTATAGATTCCGATGCTTCACCTCAGGTTTACGGTATCTCTCTGACCTTCGTATTGACGGCGAAACACAGAATTTGCATCGGAATTAAATAGAAAAGGCACATTGCCGACTTGATTGCAAGAACACTGACCCTTCCTATTGTCTATGTTTTGAAGCATTCCTGTGACACTTGTTATAGATTCCGATGCTTCACTTCAGGTTTACTGTATCCCTTGGACCTTCTTATTGACGGCGAAACACAGAATTTGCATCGGAATTAAATAGAAAAGGCACAATGCCGACTTAATTTCAAGAAGACTGACTCTTCCTACTGTCTATGCCTTGAACCATTCCTGTTGCACTAGTTATAGAATCCTATGCTTCACTTCAGGTTTACTGTATACCTCTGACCTTCTTTTTGACGATGAAACACAGAAATTGCATCGGAATTAAATAGAAAAGGCACAATGCCGACTTAAGTACAAGAAGACTGACTCTTCTTACTGTCTATGCTTTGAAACGTTCCTGTGACACTAGTTATAGATTCCGTTGCTTCACTTCAGATTTACTGTATCTATTGGACCCTCTTATCGACGACGACACACAGAAATTGCATCGGAATTAAGTACAAAAGGCACAATGCCGACATTAGTACAAGATGACTGACTCTTCTTACTGTCTATGCTTTGAACCATTCCTGTGACACTAGTTATAGATTCCGATGCTTCACTTCAGATTTACTGTATCCCTTGGACCTTCTTATTGACGGCGAAACACAGAATTTGCATCGGAATTAAATAGAAAAGGCACAATGCCGACTTAAGTACAAGAAGACTGACTCTTCCTACTATCTATGTTTTGAACCATTCCTGTTACACTAGTTATAGATTCCTATGCATCACTTCAGGTTTACTGTATACCTCTGACCTTCTTATTGACGATGAAACACAGAAAATGCATCGGAATTAAATAGAAAATGCACAATGCCGACTTAAGTACAAGAAGACTGACTCTTCTTACTGATTATGTTTTGAACCGTTCCTGTGACACTAGTTATAGATTGCGATGCTTCACTTCAGGTATACTGTATCCCTCTGACCTTCGTATTGACGATGAAAGATAGAAATTGCATCGGAACTAAATACAAAAGGCACAATGCCGACTTAAGTACAAGAAGACTGTCTCTTCTTACTGTCTATGTTTTGAACCATTCCTGTGACACTAGTTATAGATTCCGATGCTTCACTTCAGGTTTACTGTATCCCTTGGACCTTCTTATTGACGACGAAACATAGAAATTGCATCGGAATTAAATACAAAAGGCACAATGCCAACTTAAGTACAAGAAGACTGACTCTTCTTACTGTCTATGTTTGAACAATTCCTGTGACACTAGTTATAGATTCCGATGCTTCACTTCAGATGAACTGTATCCCTTGGACCGTCTTATCGACGACGAAACACAGAAATTGCATCGGAATTAAATACAAAAGGCACAATGCCGACTTTAGTACAAGAAGACTGACTCTTCTTACTGTCTATGTTTTGAACCATTCCTGTGACACTAGTTATAGATTCCGATGCTTCACTTCAGATTTTCTGTATCCCTTGGACCTTCTTATTGACGACGAAACACAGAAATTGCATCGGAATGAAATAGAAAAGGCACAATGCCGACTTAAGTACATGAAGACTGACTCTTCCTACTGTCTATGATTTGAACCATTCCTGTTACACTAATTATAGATTCCGATGCTTCACTTCAGGTTTGCTGTATACCTCTGACCTTCTTATTGACGATGAAACACAGAAATTGCATCGGAATTAAATAGAAAAGGCACAATGCCGACTTAAGTACAAGAAGACTGACTCTTCCTACTCTCTATGCTTTGAACCGTTCCTGTGACACTAGTTATAGATTCCGATGCTTCACTTCAGGTTTACTGTGTCCCTCTGACGTTCTTATTGACGATGAAACACAGAAATTGCATCGGAATTAAATAGAAAAGGCACTATGCCGACATAAGTACATGAAGACTGACTCTTCTTACTGTCAATGTTTTGAACCATTCCTGTGACACTAGTAATAGATTCCGATGCTTCACTTCAGATTTACTGTATCCCTTGGACCCTCTTATCGACGATGAAACACAGAAAGTGCATCGGAATTGGATACAAATAGCACAATGCCGACTTCAGTACAAAAGGACCGACTCTTCTTACTGTCAATGTTCTGAACTATTCCTGTGACACTAGTAATAGATTCCGATGTTTCACTTCAGGTTTACTGTATCCCTTGGACCTTCTTATTGACGAGGAATTACAGAAATTGCATCGGAATTAAATAGAAAAGGCACAATGCCGACATAAGTACATGAAGACTGACTCCTCTTACTGTCAATGGTTTGAACCATTCCTGTGACACTAGTTATAGATTCCGATGCTTCACTTCAGGTTTACTGTATCCGTTGGACTTTCTTATTGACGATGAACCACAGAAATTACATCGGAATGAAATAGAAAAGGCACAATGCCGACTTATGTACAAGAAGACTGACTGATCCTACTGTCTATGTTTTCAACCATTCCTGTGACACTAGTTATAGATTCTGATGCTTCACCTCAGGTTTACGGTATCTCTCTGACCTTCTTATGGACGATGAAACACAGAAATTGCATCGGAATTGGATACAAAAAGCACAATGCCAACTTCAGTACAAGAGGACCGACTCTTTTTACTGTCTATGTTTTGAACTATTCCTGTGACACTAGTAATACATTCCGATGTTTCACTTCAGGTTTACTGTATCCCTTGGATTTTCTTATTGACGACGAAACACAGAAATTGCATCAGAATAAAATAAAAAATGCACAATGCCGACTTAAGTACAAGAAGACTGACTCATCCTACAGTCTATGATTTGATCCATTCCTGTGACACTAGTGATAGATTCCGATGCTTCACTTCAGGTTTACTGTATCCCTCTGACCTTTTTATTGACGATGAAACACAGAAATTGCATCGGAATTAAATACAAAAGGCACAATGCCGACTTAAGTACAAGAAGACTGATTCTTCTTACTGTCTATGTTTTGAACCATTCCTGTGACACTAGTTATAGATTCCGATGCTTCACTTCAGGTTTACTGTATCCCTTGGACCTACTTTTTGACGATGAAACACAGAAATGGCATCGGAATTATACACAAAAGGCACAATGCCGACTTAACTACAAGAAGACTGACTCTTCTTACTGTCTATGTTTTGAACCACTCCTGTGACACTAGTTATAGATTCCAATGCTTCACTTCAGGTTTACTGTATCCCTTCGACCATCTTATTGACGATGAAACACAGAAATGGCATCGGAATGAAATACAAAAGGCACAATGCCGACTTAAGTACAAGAAGACTGACTCTTCTTACTGTCTATGTTTTGAACAATTCCTGTGACACTAGTTATAGATTCCGATGCTTCACTTCAGATGTACTGTATCCCTTGGACCGTCTTATCGACGACGAAACACAGAAATTGCATCGGAATTAAATACAACAGGCACAATGCCGACTTTAGTACAAGAAGACTGACTCTTCTCACTGTCTATGTTTTGAACCATTCCTGTGACACTAGTTATAGATTCCGATGCTTCACTTCAAATTTACTGTATCCCTTGGACCTTCTTATTGACGACGAAACACAGAAATTGCATCGGAATGAAATAGAAAAGGCACAATGCCGACTCAAGTACATGAAGACTGACTCTTCCTACTGTCTATGATTTGAACCATTCCTGTTACACTAGTTATAGATTCCGATGCTTCACTTCAGGTTTGCTGTATACCTCTGACCTTCTTATTGACGATGAAACACAGAAATTGCATCGGAATTAAATAGAAAAGGCACAATGCCGACTTAAGTACAAGAAGACTGACTCTTCCTACTCTCTATGTTTTGAACCGTTCCTGTGACACTAGTTATAGATTCCGATGCATTACTTCAGGTTTACTGTGTCCCTCTGACGTTCTTATTGACGATGAAACACAGAAATTGCATCGGAATTAAATAGAAAAGGCACTATGCCGACATAAGTACATGAAGACTGACTCTTCTTACTGTCTATGTTTTGAAAAATTCCTGTGACACTAGTAATAGATTCCGATGCTTCACTTCAGATTTACTGTATCCCTTGGACCCTCTTATCGACGATGAAACACAGAAATTGCATCGGAATTGGATACAAATAGCACAATGCCGACTTCAGTACAAGAGGACAGACTCTTCTTACTGTCAATGTTTTGAACTATTCCTGTGACACTAGTAATAGATTCCGATGTTTCACTTCAGGTTTACTGTATCCCTTGGACCTTCTTATTGACGACGAAATACAGAAATTGCATCGGAATTAAATAGAAAAGGCACAATGCCGACATAAGTACATGAAGACTGACTCTTCTTACTGTCAATGTTTTGAACCATTCCTGTGACACTAATTATAGATTCCGATGCTTCACTTCAGGTTTACTGTATCCCTTGGACCCTCTTATTGACGATGAACCACAGAAATTACATCGGAATGAAATAGAAAAGGCACAATGCCGACTTATGTACAAGAAGACTGACTCATCTTAATGTCTATGTTTGAACTATTCCTGTGACACTAGTTATGGATTCCGATGCTTCACTTCAGGTTTACTGTATCCCTTGGACCTTCTTATTCACGACGAAACACAGAAATTGCATTGGAATAAAATAAGAAATGCACAATGCCGACTTAAGTACAAGAGGTCTGACTGATCCTACTGTCTATGTTTTGAACCATTCCTGTGACACTAGTGATAGATTCCGATGCTTCACTTCAGGTTTACTGTATTCCTTGGACCTTCTTATTGACGACGAAACACTGAAATTGCATCGGAATTAAATAGAAAAGGCAAATTGCCGACTTGAGTACAAGAACACTGACCCTTCCTATTGTCTATGTTTTGAACCATTCCTGTGACACTTGTTATAGATTCCGATGCTTCACTTCAGGTTTACTGTATCCCTCTGACCTTCTTATTGACGATGAAAAACAGAAATTGAATCGGAATGAAATAGAAAAGGCACAATGCTGACTTAAGTACAAGAAGACTGACTCTTCTTACTGTCTATGTTTTGAACCATTCCTGTGACACTAGTTTTAGATTCCGATGCTTCACCTCAGGTTTACGGTATCTCTCTGACCTTCGTATGGACGATGAAACACAGAAATTGCATCGGAATTGGATACAAAAGCACAATGCCAACTTCAGTAAAAGAGGACCGACTCTTCTTACTGTCTATGTTTTGAACTATTCCTGTGACACTAGTAATAGATTCCGATGTTTCACTCTAGGTTTACTGTATCCCTTGGACCTTCTTATTGACGACGAAACACAGAAATTGCATCGGAATAAAATAGAAAAGGCACATTGCCGACTTGAGTACAAGAAGACTGACCCTTCCTATTGTCTATGTTTTGAACCATTCCTGTGACACTTGTTATAGATTCCGATGCTTCACTTCAGGTTTACTGTGTCCCTCTGACCTTCTTATTGACGATGAAACACAGAAATTGAATCGGAATGATATAGAAAAGGCACAATGCTGACTTAAGTACAAGAAGACTGACTCTTCTTACTGTCTATGTTTTGAACCATTCCTGTGACACTAGTTATAGATTCTGATGCTTCACCTCAGGTTTACGGTATCTCTCTGACCTTCTTATGGACGATGAAACACAGAAATTGCATCGGAATTGGATACAAAAAGCACAATGCCAACTTCAGTAAAAGACGACCGACTCTTTTTACTGTCTATGTTATTAACTATTCCTGTGACACTAGTAATAGACGCCGATGTTTCACTTCAGGTTTACTGTATCCCTTGGACCTTCTTATTGACGACGAAACACAGAAATTGCATCAGAATAAAATAAAAAATGCACAATGCCGACTTAAGTACAAGAAGACTGACTCATCCTACAGTCTATGAGTTGATCCATTCCTGTGACACTAGTGATAGATTCCGATGCTTCACTTCAGGTTTACTGTACCCCTCTGACCGTCTTATTGACGATGAAACACAGAAATTGCATCGGAATTAAATACAAAACGCACAATGCCGACTTAAGTACAAGAAGACTGATTCTTCTTACTGTCTATGTTTTGAACCATTCCTGTGACACTAGTTATAGATTCCGATGCTTCACTTCAGGTTATTGTATCCCTTGGACCTTCTTATTGACGATGAAACACAGAAATGGCATCGGAATTATATACAAAAGGCACAATGCCGACTTAAGTACAAGAAGACTGACTCTTCTTACTGTCTATGTTTTGAACCACTCCTGTGACACTAGTTATAGATTCCAATGCTTCACTTCAGGTTTCCTGTATCCCTTCGACCATCTTATTGACGATGAAACACAGAAATGGCATCGGAATGAAATACAAAAGGCACAATGCCGACTTAAGTACATGAAGACTGACTCTTCTTACTGTCTATGTTTTGAACAATTCCTGTGACACTAGTTATAGATTCCGATGCTTCACTTCAGGTTTACTGTATCCCTTGGACCTTCTTATTGACGATGGACCACAGAAATTACATCGGAATTAAATAGAAAAGGCACAATGCCGACTTATGTACAAGAAGACTGACTCATCCTACTGTCTATGTTTGAACTATTCCTGTGACACTAGTTATGGATTCCTATGCTTCACTTCAGGTTTACTGTATCCCTTGCACCTTCTTATTGACGACGAAACACAGAAATTGCATCGGAATTAAATACAAAAGGCACAATGCCGACTTAAGTACAAGAAGACTGACTATTCTTACTGTCTATGTTTTGAACAATTCCTGTGACACTAGTTATAGATTCCGATGCTTCAGTTCAGATTTACTGTATCCCTTGGACCCTCTTATCGGCGACGATACACAGAAATTGCATCGGAATTAAATACAAAAGGCACAATGCCGACTTTAGTACAAGAAGACTGACTCTCCTTACTGTCTATGTTTTGAACCATTCCTGTGACACTAGTTATAGATTCCGATGCTTCACTTCAAATTTACTGTATCCCTTGGACCTTCTTATTGACGACGAAACACAGAAATTGCATCGGAATGAAATAGAAAAGGCACAATGCCGACTTAAGTACATGAAGACTGACTCTTCCTACTGTCTATGATTTGAACCATTCCTGTTACACTAGTTATAGATTCCGATGCTTCACTTCAGGTTTGCTGTATACCTCTGACCTTCTTATTGACGATAAACACAGAAATTGCATCGGAATTAAATAGAAAAGGCACAATGCCGACTTAAGTACAAGAAGACTGACTCTTCCTACTCTCTATGTTTTGAAGCGTTCCTGTGACACTAGTTATAGATTCCGATGCTTTACTTCAGGTTTACTGTGTCCCTCTGACGTTCTTATTGACGATGAAACACAGAAATTGCATCGGAATTAAATAGAAAAGGCACTATGCCGACATAACTACATGAAGACTGACTCTTCTTACTGTCTATGTTTTGAAAAATTCCTGTGACACTAGTAATAGATTCCGATGCTTCACTTCAGATTTACTGTATCCCTTCGACCCTCTTATCGACGATGAAACACAGAAATTACATCGGAATGAAATAGAAAAGGCACAATGCCGACTTATGTACAAGAAGACTGACTCATCTTAATGTCTATGTTTGAACTATTCCTGTGACACTAGTTATGGATTCCGATGCTTCACTTCAGGTTTACTGTATCCCTCTGACCTTCTTATTGACGATGAGAAACAGAAATTGAATCGGAATGAAATAGAAAAGGCACAATGCTGACTTAAGAACAAGAAGACTGACTCTTCTTACTGTCTATGTTTTGAACCATTCCTGTGACACTAGTTATAGATTCCGATGCTTCACCTCAGGTTTACGGTATCTCTCTGACCTTCGTATGGACGATGAAACACAGAAATTGAATCGGAATTGGATACAAAAAGCACAATGCCAACTTCAGTAAAAGAGGACCGACTCTTCTTACTGTCTATGTTTTGAACTATTCCTGTGACACTAGTAATAGATTCCGATGTTTCACTCTAGGTTTACTGTATCCCTTGGACCTTCTTATTGACGACGAAACACAGAAATTGCATCGGAATTAAATAGAAAAGGCACATTGCCGACTTGAGTACAAGAAGACTGACCCTTCCTATTGTCTATGTTTGAACCATTCCTGTGACACTTGTTATAGATTCCGATGCTTCACTTCAGGTTTACTGTGTCCCTCTGACCTTCTTATTGACGATGAAACACAGAAATTGAATCGGAATGATATAGAAAAGGCACAATGCTGACTTAAGTACAAGAAGACTGACTCTTCTTACTGTCTATGTTTTGAACCATTCCTGTGACACTAGTTATAGATTCTGATGCTTCACCTCAGGTTTACGGTATCTCTCTGACCTTCTTATGGACGATGAAACACAGAAATTGCATCGGAATTGGATACAAAAAGCACAATGCCAACTTCAGTAAAAGAGGACCGACTCTTTTTACTGTCTATGTTTTTAACTATTCCTGTGACACTAGTAATAGACTCCGATGTTTCACTTCTGGTTTACTGTATCCCTTGGACCTTCTTATTGACGACGAAACACAGAAATTGCATCAGAATAAATAAAAAATGCACAATGCCGACTTAAGTACAAGAAGACTGACTCATCCTACAGTCTATGAGTTGATCCATTCCTGTGACACTAGTGATAGATTCCGATGCTTCACTTCAGGTTTACTGTATCCCTCTGACCTTCTTATTGACGATGAAACATAGAAATTGCATCGGAATTAAATACAAAAGGCACAATGCCGACTTAAGTACAAGAAGACTGATTCTTCTTACTGTCTATGTTTTGAACCATTCCTGTGACACTAGTTATAGATTCCGATGCTTCACTTCAGGTTTACTGTATCCCTTGGACCTTCTTATTGACGATGAAACACAGAAATGGCATCGGAATTATATACAAAAGGCACAATGCCGACTTAAGTACAAGAAGACTGACTCTTCTTACTGTCTATGTTTTGAACCACTCCTGTGACACTAGTTATAGATTCCAATGCTTCACTTCAGGTTTACTGTATCCCTTCGACCATCTTATTGACGATGAAACACAGAAATGGCATCGGAATGAAATACAAAAGGCACAATGCCGACTTAAGTACATGAAGACTGACTCTTCTTACTGTCTATGTTTTGAACAATTCCTGTGACACTAGTTATAGATTCCGATGCTTCACTTCAGGTTTACTGTATCCCTTGGACCTTCTTATTGACGATGGACCACAGAAATTACATCGGAATTAAATAGAAAAGGCACAATGCCGACTTATGTACAAGAAGACTGACTCATCTTAATGTCTATGTTTGAACTATTCCTGTGACACTAGTTATGGATTCCTATGCTTCACTTCAGGTTTACTGTATCCCTTGCACCTTCTTATTGACGACGAAACACAGAAATTGCATCGGAATTAAATACAAAAGGCACAATGCCGACTTAAGTACAAGAAGACTGACTATTCTTACTGTCTATGTTTTGAACAATTCCTGTGACACTTGTTATAGATTCCGATGCTTCACTTCAGATTTACTGTATCCCTTGGACGCTCTTATCGGCGACGATACACAGAAATTGCATCGGAATTAAATACAAAAGGCACAATGCCGACTTTAGTACAAGAAGACTGACTCTCCTTACTGTCTATGTTTTGAACCATTCCTGTGACACTAGTTATAGATTCCGATGCTTCACTTCAAATTTACTGTATCCCTTGGACCTTCTTATTGACGACAAAACACAGAAATTGCATCGGAATGAAATAGAAAAGGCACAATGCCGACTTAAGTTCATGAAGACTGACTCTTCCTACTGTCTATGATTTGAACCATTCCTGTTACACTAGTTATAGATTCCGATGCTTCACCTCAGGTTTGCTGTATACCTCTGACCTTCTTATTGACGATAAACACAGACATTGCATCGCAATTAAATAGAAAAGGCACAATGCCGACTTAAGTACAAGAAGACTGACTCTTCCTACTCTCTATGTTTTGAACCGTTCCTGTGACACTAGTTATAGATTCCGATGCTTTACTTCAGGTTTACTGTGTCCCTCTGACGTTCTTATTGACGATGAAACACAGAAATTGCATCGGAATTAAATAGAAAAGGCACTATGCTGACATAAGTACATGAAGACTGACTCTTCTTACTGTCTATGTTTTGAAAAATTCCTGTGACACTAGTAATAGCTTCCGATGCTTCACTTCAGATTTACTGTATCCCTTGGACCCTCTTATCGACGATGAAACACAGAAATTGCATCGGAATTGGATACAAATAGCACAATGCCGACTTCAGTACAAGAGGACCGACTCTTCTTACTGTCAATGTTTTGAACTATTCCTGTGACACTAGTAATAGATTCCGATGTTTCACTTCAGGTTTACTGTATCCCTTGGACCTTCTTATTGACGACGAAATACAGAAATTGCATCGGAATTAAATAGAAAAGGCACAATGCCGACATAAGTACATGAAGACTGACTCTTCTTACTGTCAATGTTGTGAACCACTCCTGTGACACTAATTATAGATTCCGATGCTTCACTTCAGGTTTACTGTATCCCTTGGACCTTCTTATTGACGATGAACCACAGAAATTACATCGGAATGAAATAGAAAAGGCACAATGCCGACTTATGTACAAGAAGACTGACTCATCTTAATGTCTATGTTTTAACTATTCCTGTGACACTAGTTATGGATTCCGATGCTTCACTTCAGGTTTACTGTATCCCTTGGACCTTCTTATTCACGACGAAACACAGAAATTGCATTGGAATAAAATAAGAAATGCACAATGCCGACTTAAGTACAAGAGGACTGACTGATCCTACTGTCTATGTTTTGAACCATTCCTGTGACACTAGTGATAGATTCCGATGCTTCACTTCAGGTTTACTGTATCCCTTGGACCTTCTTATTGACGACGAAACACTGAAATTGCATCGTAATTAAATAGAAAAGGCAAATTGCCGACTTGAGTACAAGAACACTGACCCTTCCTATTGTCTATGTTTTGAACCATTCCTGTGACACTTGTTATAGATTCCGGTGCTTCACTTCAGGTTTACTGTATCCCTCTGACCTTCTTATTGACGATGAAAAACAGAAATTGAATCGGAATGAAATAGAAAAGGCACAATGCTGACTTAAGTACAAGAAGACTGACTCTTCTTACTGTCTATGTTTTGAACCATTCCTGTGACACTAGTTATAGATTCCGATGCTTCACCTCAGGTTTACGGTATCTCTCTGACCTTCGTATGGACGATGAAACACAGAAATTGCATCGGAATTGGATACAAAAAGCACAATGCCAACTTCAGTAAAAGAGGACCGACTCTTCTTACTGTCTATGTTTTGAACTATTCCTGTGACACTAGTAATAGATTCCGATGTTTCACTCTAGGTTTACTGTATCCCTTGGACCTTCTTATTGACGACGAAACACAGAAATTGCATCGGAATTAAATAGAAAAGGCACATTGCCGACTTCAGTACAAGAAGAGTGACCCTTCCTATTGTCTATGTTTTGAACCATTCCTGTGACACTTGTTATAGATTCCGATGCTTCACTTCAGGTTTACTGTGTCCCTCTGACCTTCTTATTGACGATGAAACACAGAAATTGAATCGGAATGATATGGAAAAGGCACAATGCTGACTTAAGTACAAGAAGACTGACTCTTCTTACTGTCTATGTTTTGAACCATTCCTGTGACACTAGTTATAGATTCTGATGCTTCACCTCAGGTTTACGGTATCTCTCTGACCTTCTTATGGACGATGAAACACAGAAATTGCATCGGAATTGGATACAAAAAGCACAATGCCAACTTCAGTAAAAGAGGACCGACTCTTTTTACTGTCTATGTTTTTAACTATTCCTGTGACACTAGTAATAGACTCCAATGTTTCACTTCAGGTTTACTGTATCCCTTGGACCTTCTTATTGACGACGAAACACAGAAATTGCATCAGAATAAAATAAAAAATGCACAATGCCGACTTAAGTACTAGAAGACTGACTCATCCTACAGTCTATGAGTTGATCCATTCCTGTGACACTAGTGATAGATTCCGATGCTTCACTTCAGGTTTACTGTATCCCTCTGACCTTCTTATTGACGATGAAACACAGAAATTGCATCGGAATTAAATACAAAAGGCAAAATGCCGACTTAAGTACAAGAAGACTGATTCTTCTTACTGTCTATGTTTTGAACCATTCCTGTGACACTAGTTATAGATTCCGATGCTTCACTTCAGGTTTACTGTATCCCTTGGACCTTCTTATTGACGATGAAACACAGAAATGGCATCGGAATTATATACAAAAGGCACAATGCCGACTTAAGTACAAGAAGACTGACTCTTCTTACTGTCTATGTTTTGAACCACTCCTGTGACACTGGTTATGGATTCCAATGCTTCACTTCAGGTTTACTGTATCCCTTCGACCATCTTATTGACGATGAAACACAGAAATGGCATCGGAATGAAATACAAAAGGCACAATGCCGACTTAAGTACATGAAGACTGACTCTTCTTACTGTCGATGTTTTGAACAATTCCTGTGACACTAGTTATAGATTCCGATGCTTCACATCAGGTTTACTGTATCCCTTGACCTTCTTATTGACGATGGACCACAGAAATTACATCGGAATTAAATAGAAAAGGCAAAATGCCGATTTATGTACAAGAAGACTGACTCATCTTAATGTCTATGTTTGAACTATTCCTGTGACACTAGTTATGGATTCCTATGCTTCACTTCAGGTTTACTGTATCCCTTGCACCTTCTTATTGACGACGAATCACAGAAATTGCATCGGAATTAAATACAAAAGGCACAATGCCGACTTAGGTACAAGAAGACTGACTCTTCTTACTGTCTATGTTTGAACAATTCCTGTGACACTAGTTATAGATTCCGATGATTCACTTCAGATGTACTGTATCTCTTCGACCGTCTTATCGACGACGAAACACAGAAATTGCATCGGAATTAAATACAAAAGGCACATTGCCGACTTTAGTACAAGAAGACTGACTCTCCTTACTGTCTATGTTTTGAACCATTCCTGTGACACTAGTTATAGATTCCGATGCTTCACTTCAAATTTACTGTATCCCTTGGACCTTCTTATTGACGACGAAACACAGAAATTGCATCGGAATGAAATAGAAAAGGCACTATGCCGACTTAAGTACATGAAGACTGACTCTTCCTACTGTCTATGATTTGAACCATTCCTGTTACACTAGTTATAGATTCCGATGCTTCACTTCAGGTTTGCTGTATACCTCTGACCTTCTTCTTGACGATGAAACACAGACATTGCATCGGAATTAAATAGAAAAGGCACAATGCCGACTTAAGTACAAGAAGACTGACTCTTCCTACTCTCTATGTTTTGAACCGTTCCTGTGACACTAGTTATAGATTCCGATGCTTTACTTCAGGTTTACTGTGTCCCTCTGACGTTCTTATTGACGATGAAACACAGAAATTGCATCGGAATTAAATAGAAAAGGCACTATGCCGACATAAGTACATGAAGACTGACTCTTCTTACTGTCTATGTTTTGAAAAATTCCTGTGACACTAGTAATAGATTCCGATGCTTCACTTCAGATTTACTGTATCCGTTGGACCCTCTTATCGACGATGAAACACAGAAATTGCATCGGAATTGGATACAAATAGCACAATGCCGACTTCAGTAAAAGATGACCGACTCTTCTTACTGTCAATGTTTTGAACTATTCCTGTGACACTAGTAATAGATTCCGATGTTTCACTACAGGTTTACTGTATCCCTTGGACCTTCTTATTGACGACGAAATACAGAAATTGCATCGGAATTAAATAGAAAAGGCACAATACCGACATAAGTACATGAAGACTGACTCTTCTTACTGTCAATGTTTTGAACCATTCCTGTGACACTAGTTATAGATTCCGATGCTTCACTTCAGGTTTACTGTATCCCTTGGACCTTCTTATTGACGACGAAACACTGAAATTGCATCGGAATTAAATAGAAAAGGCAAATTGCCGACTTGAGTACAAGAACACTGACCCTTCCTATTCTCTATGTTTTGAACCATTCCTGTGACACTTGTTATAGATTCCGATGCTTCACTTCAGGTTTACTGTATCCCTCTGACCTTCTTATTGACGATGAAAAACAGAAATTGAATCGGAATGAAATAGAAAAGGCACAATGCTGACATAAGTACAAGAAGACTGACTCTTCTTACTGTCTATGTTTTGAACCATTCCTGTGACACTAGTTATAGATTCCGATGCTTCACCTCAGGTTTACGGTTTCTCTCTGACCTTCGTATGGACGATGAAACACAGAAATTGCATCGGAATTGGATACAAAAAGCACATTGCCAACTTCAGTAAAAGAGGACCGACTCTTCTTACTGTCTATGTTTTGAACTATTCCTGTGACACTAGTAATAGATACCGATGTTTCACTCTAGGTTTACTGTATCCCTTGGACCTTCTTATTGACGACGAAACACAGAAATTGCATCGGAATTAAATAGAAAAGGCACATTGCCGACTTGAGTACTAGAAGACTGACCCTTCCTATTGTCTATGTTTTGAACCTTTCCTGTGACACTAGTTATAGACTCTGATGCTTCACCTCAGGTTTACGGTATCTCTCTGACCTTCTTATGGACGAGGAAACACAGAAATTGCATCGGAATTGGATACAAGAAGCACAATGCCAACTTCAGTACAAGAGGACCGACTCTTTTTACTGTCTATGTTTTGAACTATTCCTGTGACACTAGTAATAGATTCCGATGTTTCACTTCAGGTTTACTGTATCCCTTGGACCTTCTTATTGACGACGAAACACAGAAATTGCATCAGAATAAAATAAAAAATGCACAATACCGACTTAAGTTCAAGAAGACTGACTCATTCTACAGTCTATGATTTGATTCATTCCTGTGACACTAGTGATAGATTCCGATGCTTCACTTCAGGTTTACTGTATCCCTCTGACCTTCTTATTGACGATGAAACACAGAAATTGCATCGGAATTAAATACAAAAGGCACAATGCTGACTTAAGTACAAGAAGACTGATTCTTCTTACAGTCTATGTTTTGAACCATTCCTGTGACACTAGTTATAGATTCCGATGCTTCACCTCAGGTTTACGGTTTCTCTCTGACCTTGGTATGGACGATGAAACACAGAAATTGCATCGGAATTGGATACAAAGAGCACATTGCCAACTTCAGTAAAAGAGGACCGACTCTTCTTACTGTCTATGTTTTGAACTATTCCTGTGACACTAGTAATAGATTCCGATGTTTCACTCTAGGTTTACTGTATCCCTTGGACCTTCTTATTGACGACGAAACACAGAAATTGCATCGGAATTAAATAGAAAAGGCACATTGCCGACTTGAGTACAAGAAGACTGACCCTTCCTATTGTCTATGTTTTGAACCTTTCCTGTGACACTAGTTATAGATTCTGATGCTTCACCTCAGGTTTACGGTATCTCTCTGACCTTCTTATGGACGATGAAACACAGAAATCGCATCGGAATTGGATACAAAAAGCACAATGCCAACTTCAGTACAAGAGGACCGACTCTTTTTACTGTCTATGTTTTGAACTATTCCTGTGACACTAGTAATAGATTCCGATGTTTCACTTCAGGTTTACTGTATCCCTTGGACCTTCTTATTGACGACGAAACACAGAAATTGCATCAGAATAAAATAAAAAATGCACAATACCGACTTAAGTTCAAGAAGACTGACTCATTCTACAGTCTATGATTTGATTCATTCCTGTGACACTAGTGATAGATTCCGATGCTTCACTTCAGGTTTACTGTATCCCTCTGACCTTCTTATTGACGATGAAACACAGAAATTGCATCGGAATTAAATACAAATGGCACAATGCTGACTTAAGTACAAGAAGACTGATTCTTCTTACTGTCTATGTTTTGAACCATTCCTGTGACACTAGTTATAGATTCCGATGCTTCACTTCAGGTTTACTGTATCCCTTGGACCTTCTTATTGACGATGAAACACAGAAATGGCATCGGAATTATATACAAAAGGCACAATGCCGACTTAAGTACAAGAAGACTGACTCTTCTTACTGTCTATGTTTTGAACCACTCCTGTGACACTAGTTATAGATTCCAATGCTTCACTTCAGGTTTACTGTATCCCTTCGACCATCTTATTGACGATGAAACACAGAAATGGCATCGGAATGAAATACAAAAGGCACAATGCCGACTTAAGTACAAGAAGACTGACTCTTCTTACTGTCTATGTTTTGAACAATTCCTGTGACACTAGTTATAGATTCCGATGCTTCACTTCAGATTTACTGTATCCCTTGGACCCTCTTATCGACGACGACACACAGAAATTGCATCGGAATTAAGTACAAAAGGCACAATGCCGACTTTAGTACAAGAAGACTGACTCTTCTTACTGTCTATGTTTTGAACCATTCCTGTGACACTAGTTATAGATTCCGATGCTTCACTTCAGATTTACTGTATCCCTTGGACCTTCTTATTGACGGCGATACACAGAATTTGCATCGGAATTAAATAGAAAAGGCACAATGCCGACTTAAGTACAAGAAGACTGACTCTTCCTACTGTCTATGTTTTGAACCATTCCTGTTACACTAGTTATAGATTCCTATGCTTCACTTCATGTTTACTGTATACCTCTGACTTTCTTATTGACGATGAAACACAGATATTGCATCGGAATTAAATAGAAAAAGCACAATGCCGACTTAAGTACAAGAAGACTGACTCTTCTTACTGATTATGTTTGAACCGTTCCTGTGACACTAGTTATAGATTGCGATGCTTCACTTCAGGTATACTGTATCCCTCTGACCTTCGTATTGACGATGAAGGACAGAAATTGCATCGGAATTAAATACAAAGGCACAATGCCAACTTAAGTAAGGGAAGACTGACTCTTCTTACTGTCTATGTTTTGAACCATTCCTGTGACACTAGTTATAGATTCCGATGCTTCACTTCAGGTTTACTGTATCCCTTGGACCTTCTTATTGACGATGGACCTCAGAAAATACATCGGAATTAAATAGAAAAGGCACAATGCCGACTTATGTACAAGAAGACTGACTCATCTTAATGTCTATGTTTGAACTATTCCTGTGACACTAGTTATAGATTCCTATGCTTCACTTTAGGTTTACTGTATCCCTTGGACCTTCTTATTGACGACGAAACACAGAAATTGCATCGGAAATAAATAAAAAAGGCACAATGCTGACATAAGTACAATAAGACTGACTCATCCTACTGTCTATGTTTTGAACCATTACTGTGACACTAGTGATAGATTCCGATGCTTCACTTCAGGTTTACCGTATCCCTCTGACCTTCTTATAGACGATGAAACACAGAAATTGCATTGGAATTAAATACAAAAGGCACAATGCCGACTTAAGTACAAGAAGACTGACTCTTGTTACTGTCTATGTCTTGAACAATTCCTGTGACACTAGTTATAGATTCCGATGCTTCACTTCAGATTTACTGCATCCCTTGGACCGTCTTATCGACGACGAAACACAGAAATTGCATCGGAATTAAATACAAAAGGCACAATGCCGACTTTAGTACAAGAAGGCTGACTCTTCTTACTGTCTATGATTTGAACCATTTCTGTGACACTAGTTATAGATTCCGATGCTTCACTTCAGATTTACTGCATCCCTTGGACCTTCTTATTGACGACGAAACACAGAAATTGCATCGGAATGAAATAGAAAAGGCACAATGCCGACTTAAGTACAAGAAGTTTGACTCTTCCTACTGTCTATGATTTGAACCATTCCTGTTACACTAGTTATAGAGTCCGATGCTTCACTTCAGGTTTACTGTATACCTCTGACCTTCTTATTGACGATGAAACACAGAAATTGCATCGGAATTAAATAGAAAAGGCACAATGCCGACTTAAGTACAAGAAGACTGACTCTTCCTACTCTCTATGTTTTGAACCGTTCCTGTGACACTAGTTATAGATTCCGATGCTTCACTTCAGGTTTACTGTGTCCCTCTGACCTTCTTATTGACGATGAAACACAGAAATTGCATCGGAATTAAATACAAAAAGCACAATGCCGACTTAAGTACAAGAAGACTGACTCTTATTACTTACTATGATTTGAACCATTCCTGTTACACTAGTTATAGATTCCGATGCTTCTATTCAGGTTTACTGTATACCTCTGACCTTCTTATTGACGATGATTCACAGAAATTGCATCGGAATTAAATAGAAAAGGCACAATGCCCACTTAAGTACAAGACGACTGACTCTTCCTACTCTCTATGTTTTGAACCATTCCTGTGACACTAGTTATAGATTGCGATGCTTCACGTCATGTTTACTGTATACCTCTGACTTTCTTATTGACGATGAAACACAGAAATTGCATCGGAATTAAATAGAAAAGGCACAATGCCGACTTAAGTACAAGAAGACTGACTCTTCTTACTGATTATGTTTGAACCGTTCCTGTGACACTAGTTATAGATTGCGATGCTTCACTTCAGGTATACTGTATCCCTCTGACCTTCGTATTGACGATGAAGGACAGAAATTGCATCGGAATTAAATACAAAAGGCACAATGCCAACTTAAGTAAGGGAAGACTGACTCTTCTTACTGTCTATGTTTTGAACCATTCCTGTGACACTAGTTATAGATTCCGATGCTTCACTTCAGGTTTACTGTATCCCTTGGACCTTCTTATTGACGATGGACCTCTGAAAATACATCGGAATTAAATAGAAAAGGCACAATGCCGACTTATGTACAAGAAGACTGACTCATCTTAATGTCTATGTTTGAACTATTCCTGTGACACTAGTTATAGATTCCTATGCTTCACTTTAGGTTTACTGTATCCCTTGGACCTTCTTATTGACGACGAAACACAGAAATTGCATCGGAAATAAATAAAAAAGGCACAATGCTGACATAAGTACAATAAGACTGACTCATCCTACTGTCTATGTTTTGAACCATTACTGTGACACTAGTGATAGATTCCGATGCTTCACTTCAGGTTTACCGTATCCCTCTGACCTTCTTATAGACGATGAAACACAGAAATTGCTTCGGAATTAAATACAAAAGGCACAATCCCGACTTAAGAACAAGAAGACTGATTCTTCGTACTGTCTATGTTTTGAACCATTCCTGTGACACTAGTTATAGATTCCGTTGCTTCTCTTCAGGTTTACTGTATCCCTTGTACCTTCTTATTCACGATGGAACACATAAATAGCATCGGAATTAAATACAAAAGGCACAATGCCGACTTAAGTACAAGAAGACTGACTCTTCTTACTGTCTATGGTTTGAACGATTCCTGTGACGCTAGTTATAGATTCCGATGCCTCATTTCAGGTTTACGGTATCCCTCTGACCTTGTTATTGACGATGAAGCACAGACATTGCATCGTAATTCTATTAAAAGGCACAATGCCGACTTAAGTACAAGAAGACTGACACTTCTTACTGACTATGTTTCTTATACCATTCCTTTGACACTAGTAATGGATTTCGATGCTTCACTTCTGGTTTACTGTATCCCTTGGACCTTCTTATTGACGACGAAACACAGAAATTGCATCGGAATTAAATAAAAAAGGTACATTGCCGACTTAAGTACAAGAAGACTGACTCATCCTACTGCCTATGCTTTGAGCCATTCCTGTGACACTAGTAATTGATTCCGATTCTTCACTTCAGGTTTACTGTATCCCTCTGACCTTCTTGTTGACAAAGAAACACAGAAATTGCATCGGAATTAAATACAAAAGGCACAATGCCGACTTAAGTACATGAAGACTGACTCTGCTTAGTGTCAATGTTTTTAACCATATTGTGACACTAGTAACAGATTCCGATGTTTCACTTCAGGTTTACTGTATCCCTTGGACCTTCTTATTGACGACGAAACACAGAAATTGCATCGGAATTAAATAGAAGAGGCACAATGCCGACATAAGTACATGAAGGCTGACTCTTCTTACTGTCAATGTTTTGAACCATTCCTGTGACACTAGTTATAGATTCCGATGCTTCACTTCATGTTTACTGTATCCCTTGGACCTTCTTATTGACGACGACACACAGAAATTGCATCGGAATTAAATAGAAAAGGCACTTTGCCGACTTGAGTACAAGAAGACTGACCTTTCCTATTGTCTATGTTTTGAACCATTCGTGTGACACTTGTTATAGATTCCGATGCTTCACTGCAGGTCTACTGTATCCCTCTGACCTTCTTATTGACGATGAAACACAGGAACTGAATCGGAATGAAATAGAAAAGGCACAATACTGACTTAAGTACAAGAAGACTGACTCTTCTTACTGTCTATGTTTTGAACCATTCCTGTGACACTAGTTATAGATTCCGATGCTTCACCTCAGGTTTACGGTATCTCTCTGACCTTCTTATGGACGATGAACCACAGAAATTACATCGGAATTAAATAGAAAAGGCACAATGCCGACTTATGTACAAGAAGACTGACTCATCTTAATGTCTATGTTTGAACTATTCCTGTGGCACTAGTTATGGATTCCGATGCTTCACTTCAGGTTTACTGTATCCCTCTGACCTTCTTATTGACGATGAAACACAGAAATTGCATCGGAATTAAATACAAAAGGCACAATGCCGACTTAAGTACAAGAAGACTGATCATCTTACTGTCTCTGCTTTGAACCATTCCTGTGACACTAGTTATAGATTCCGATGCTTCACTTCAGGTTTACTGTTTCCCTTGGAACTCCCTATTGACGACGAAACACAGAAATTGCATCGCAATTAAATTGAAAAGGCACATTGCCGACGTGAGGACAAGAAGACTGACCCTTCCTATTGTCTATGTTTTGAACCATTCCTGTGACAATTGTTATAGATTCCGATGGTTCACTTCAGGTTTACTGTATCGCTCTGACCTTCTTATTGACGATGAAACACAGAAAATGAATCGGAATGAAATAGAAAAGGCACAATGCTGACTTAAGTACAAGAAGACTGACTCTTCTTACTGTCTATGTTTTGAACCATTCCTGTGACACTAGTTATAGATTGCAATGCTTCACTTCAGGTTTACTGTATCCCTTGGACCTTCCTATTGACGATGAAACACCGAAATGGCATCGGAATTAAATACAAAAAGCACAATGCCGACTTAAGTACAAGAAGACTGACTCTTCTTACTGTCTATGTTTTGAACAATTCCTGTGACACTAGTTACAGATTCCGATGCTTCACTTCAGATTTACTGTATACCTTGGACCCTCTTATCGACGACGAAACACAGAAATTGCATCGGAATAAAATACAAAAGGCACAATGCCAACTTTAGTACAAGAAGACTGACTCTTCTTACTGTCTATGTTTTGAATCTATCCTGTGACACTAGTTATAGACTCCGATGCTTCACTTCAGGTTTACTGTATACCTCTGACCTTCTTATTGACGATGAAACACAGAAATTGCATCGGAATGAAATAGAAAAGGCACAATGCCGACATAAGTACAAGAAGACTGACTCTTCCTACTCTCTATGTTTTGAACCGTTTCTGTGACACTAGTTATAGATTCAGATGCTTCACTTCAGGTTTACTGTATACCTCTGACCTTCTTATTGACGATGAAACACAGAAATTGCATCGGAATTAAATAGAAAAGGCACAATGCCGACTTAAGTACAAGAAGACTGACTCTTCCTACCCTCTATGTTTTGAACCGTTCCTGTGACACTAGTTATGGATTCCGATGCTTCACTTCAGGTTTACTGTGTCCCTCTGACCTTCTTATTGACGATGAAACACAGAAATTGCATCGGAATTAAATACAAAATGCACAAAGCCGACTTAAGTACAAGAAGACTGACTCTTATTACTATCTATGATTTGAACCATTCCTGTTACACTAGTTATAGATTCCGATGCTTCTATTCAGGTTTACTGTATACCTCTGACGTTCTTATTGACGATGAATCACAGAAATTGCATCGGAATTAAATAGAAAAGGCACAATGCCGACTTAAGTACAAGACGACTGACTCTTCCTACTCTCTATGTTTGAACGGTTCCTGTGACACTAGTTATAGATTGCGATGCTTCATTTCAGGTATACTGTATCCCTCTGACCTTCTTATTGACGATGGAACACAGATATTGCATCGGAATCAAATAGAAAAGGCACAATGCCGACTTAAGTACAAGAAGACTGACTCTTCCTACTGACTATGTTTTGAACCATTCCTGTGACACTAGTTATAGATTGCGATGCTTCACGTCATGTTTCCTGTATCCCTCTGTCCTTCTTATTGACGATGAAAGACAGAAATTGCATCGGAATTAAATACAAAAGGCACAATGCCGACTTAAGTACAAGAAGGCTGACTTTTATTACTGTCTATATTTTGAACCATTCCTGTGACTCTAGTTATAGATTCTGATGTTTCAGTTCAGGTTTACTGTATCCCTTGGACCTTCTTATTGACGATGAAACACAGAAACTGCATCGGAAGTAAATACAAAAGGCACAATGCCGACTTATGTACAAAAGACTGACTGATTTTACTGTCCATGTTATGATACACTCCTGTGACACTAGTTATAGATTCCGATGCTACACTTCAGGTTTACTGTATCCCTTGGACCTTCTTATTCACGACGAAACTCAGAAATTGCATTGGAATAAAATAAAAAATGCACAATGCCGACTTAAGTACAAGAAGACTGACTGATCCTACTGTCTATGTTTTGAACCATTCCTGTGACACTAGTGATAGATTCCGATGCTTCACTTCAGGTTTACTGTATCCCTCTGACCTTCTTATTGACGATGAAACACAGAAATTGCTTCGGAATTAAATACAAAAGGCACAATGCCGACTTCAGTACAAGAAGACTGATTCTTCTTACTGTCTATGTTTTGAACCATTCCTGTGACACTAGTTATAGATTCCGTTGCTTCTCTTCAGGTTTACTGTATCCCTTGTACCTTCTTATTCACGATGAAACACATAAATGGCATCGGAATTAAATACAAAAGGCACAATGCCGACTTAAGTACAAGAAGACTGACTCTTCTTACTGTCTATGGTTTGAACGATTCCTGTGACGCTAGTTATAGATTCCGATGCTTCACTTCAGATTTACTGTATCCCTTGGACCTTCTTATTGACGACGAAACACAGAAATTGCATCGGAATGAAATAGAAAAGGCACAATGCCGACTTAAGTACAAGAAGTTTGACTCTTCCTACTGTCTATGATTTGACCCATTCCTGTTACACTAGTTATAGATTCCGATGCTTCTATTCAGGTTTACTGTATACCTCTGACCTTCTTATTGACGATGAATCACAGAAATTGCATCGGAATTAAATAGAAAAGGCACAATGCCGACTTAAGTACAAGATGACTGAGTCTTCCTACTCTCTATGTTTTGAACCGTTCCTGTGACACTATTTATAGATTGCGATGCTTCACTTCAGGTATACTGTATCCCTCTGACCTTCTTATTGACGATGGAACACAGATATTGCATCGGAATTAAATAGAAAAGGCACAATGCCGACTTAAGTACAAGAAGACTGACTCTTCCTACTGACTATGTTTTGAACCATTCCTGTGACACTAGTTATAGATTGCGATGATTCACGTCATGTTTACTGTATCCCTCTGACCTTCTTATTGACGATGAAAGACAGAAATTGCATCGGAATTAAATACAAAAGGCACAATGCTGACTTAAGTACAAGAAGACTGACTTTTATTACTGTCTATATTTTGAACCATTCCTGTGACTCTAGTTATAGATTCCGATGCTTCAGTTCAGGTTTACTGTATCCCTTGGACCTTCTTATTGACGATGAAACACAGAAACTGCATCGGAATTAAATACAAAAGGCACAATGCCGACTTATGTACAAAAGACTGACTGATTTTACTGTCTATAATATGATACACTCCTGTGACACTAGTTATAGATTCCGATGCTACACTTCAGGTTTACTGTATCCCTCTGACCTTCTTATTGACGACGAAACACAGAAACTGCATCGGAATTAAATAGAAGAGGCACAATGCCGACTTAAGTACATGAAGACTGACTCTTATTAGTGTCAATGTTTTGAACCATATTCTGACACTAGTAATAGATTCCGATGTTTCACTTCAGGTTTACCTTATCCCTTGGACCTTCTTATTGACGACGAAACACAGAAATTACATCGGAATTAAATAGAAAAGGCACAAAGCCGTCATAATTACATGAAGACTGACTCTTCTTACTGTCAATGTTTTGAATCATTCCTGTGACACTAGTTATAGTTTCCGATGCTTCACTTCAGGTTTACTGTATTCCTTGGACCTTCTTATTGACGACGGAACACAGAAATTGCATCGGAATTAAATACAAAATGTACAACGCCGACTTATGTACAAAAGGCTGACTCTTGCTACTGTCTATGATTTGAACCATTCCTGTGACACTAGTTATAGATTCCGATGCTTCACCTCAGGTTTACGGTATCTCTCTAACCTTCTTATTGACGATGAAACACAGAAATTGCATCGGAATTGGATACAAAAAGCACAATGCCGACTTCAGTACAAGAGGACCGACTCTTCTTACGGTCTATGTTTTGAACTATTCCTGTGACACTAGTAATAGATTCCGATGTTTCACTTCAGGTTTACTGTATCCTTTGGACCTTCTTATTGACGACGAAACACAGAAATTACATCGGAATTAAATAGAAAAGGCACAATGCCGACTTATGTACAAGAAGACTGACTCATCTTAATGTCTATGTTTGAACTATTCCTGTGACACTAGTTATGGATTCCGATGCTTCACTTCAGGTTTACTGTATCCCTTGGATCTTCTTATTCACGACGAAACACAGAAATTGCATTGGAATAAAATAAAAAATGCACAATGCCGACTTAAGAACAAGAAGACTGACTGATCCTACTGACTATGTTTTGAACCATTCCTGTGACACTAGTGATAGATTCCGATGCTTCACTTCTGGTTTACTGTATCCCTCTGACCTTCTTATTGACGATGAAACACAGAAATTGCTTCGGAATTAAATACAAAAGGCACAATGCCGACTTCAGTACAAGAAGACTGATTCTTCTTACTGTCTATGTTTTGAACCATTCCTGTGACACTAGTTATAGATTCCGTTGCTTCTCTTCAGTTTTACTGTATCCCTTGTACCTTCTTATTCACGATGAAACACATAAATGGCATCGGAATTAAATACAAAAGGCACAATGCCGACTTAAGTACAAGAAGACTGACTCTTCTTACTGTCTATGGTTTGAACGATTCCTGTGACGCTAGTTATAGATTCCGATGCTTCACTTTAGATTTACTGTATCCCTTGGACCTTCTTATTGACGACGAAACACAGAAATTGCATCGGAATGAAATAGAAAAGGCACAATGCCGACTTAAGTACAAGAAGTTTGACTCTTCCTACTGTCTATGATTTGAACCATTCCTGTTACACTAGTTATAGATTCCGATGCATCACTTCAGGTTTACTGTATACCTCTGACCTTCTTATTGACGATGAAACACAGAAATTGCATCGGAATTAAATAGAAAAGGCACAATGCCGACTTAAGTACAAGAAGACTGACTCTTCCTACTCTCTATGTTTTGAACCGTTCCTGTGACACTAGTTATAGATTCCGATGCTTCACTTCAGGTTTACTGTGTCCCTCTGACCATCTTATTGACGATGAAACACAGAAATTGCATCGGAATTAAATACAAAATGCACAATGCCGACTTAAGTACAAGAAGACTGACTCTTATTACTATCTATGATTTGAACCATTCCTGTTACACTAGTTATAGATTCCGATGCTTCTATTCAGGTTTACTGTATACCTCTGACCTTCTTATTGACGATGAATCACATAAATTGCATCGGAATTAAATAGAAAAGGCGCAATGCCGACTTAAGTACAAGACGACTGACTCTTCCTACTCTCTATGTTTTGAACCGTTCCTGTGACACTAGTTATAGATTGCGATGCTTCACTTCAGGTATACTGTACCCCTCTGACCTTCTTATTGACGATGTAACACAGATATTGCATCGGAATTAAATAGAAAAGGCACAATGCCGACTTAAGTACAAGAAGACTGACTCTTCCTACTGACTATGTTTTGAACCATTCCTGTGACACTAGTTATAGATTGCGATGATTCACGTCATGTTTTGTGTATCCCTCTGACCTTCTTATTGACGATGAAAGACAGAAATTGCATCGGAATTAAATACAAAAGGCACAATGCCGACTTAAGTACAAGAAGGCTGACTTTTATTACTGTCTATATTTTGAACCATTCCTGTGACTCTAGTTATAGATTCCGATGCTTCAGTTCAGGTTTACTGTATCCCTTGGATCTTCTTATTGACGATGAAACACAGAAACTGCATCGGAATTAAATACAAAAGGCACAATGCCGACTTATGTACAAAAGACTGACTGATCTTACTGTCTAAGTTATGATACACTCCTGTGAGACTAGTTATAGATTCCGATGCTACACTTCAGGTTTACTGTATCCCTCTGACCTTCTTATTGACGACGAAACACAGAAACTGCATCGGAATTAAATAGAAGAGGCACAATGCCGACTTAAGTACATGAAGTCTGACTCTTATTAGTGGCAATGTTTTGAACCATATTGTGACACTAGTAATAGATTCCGATGTTTCACTTCAGATTTACTGTATCCCTTGGACCTTCTTATTGACGACGAAACACAGAAATTGCATCGGAATTAAATAGAAAAGGCACAAAGCCGTCATAAGTACATGAAGACTGACTCTTCTTACTGTCAATGTTTTGAACCATTCCTGTGACACTAGTTATAGATTCCGATGCTTCACTTCAGGTTTACTGTATTCCTTGGACCTTCTTATTGACGACGGAACACAGAAATTGCATCGGAATTAAATACAAAATGTACAACGCCGACTTATGTACAAAAGGCTGACTCTTGCTACTGTCTATGATTTGAACCATTCCTGTGACACTAGTTATAGATTCCGATGCTTCACCTCAGGTTTACGGTATCTCTCTGACCTTCTTATTGACGATGAAACACAGAAATTGCATCGGAATTGGATACAAAATGCACAATGCCGACTTCAGTACAAGAGGACCGACTCTTCTTACGGTCTATGTTTTGAACTATTCCTGTGACACTAGTAATAGATTCCGATGTTTCACTTCAGGTTTACTGTATCCTTTGGACCTTCTTATTGACGACGAAACACAGAAATTGCTTCGGAATTAAATACAAGAGGCACAATGCCGACTTAAGTACAAGAAGACTAATTCTTCTTACTGTCTATGTTTTGAACCATTCCTGTGACACTAGTTATAGATTCTGTTGCTTCTCTTCAGGTTTACTGTATCCCTTGTACCTTCTTATTCACGATGAAACACATAAATGGCATCGGAATTAAATACAAAAGGCACAATGCCGACTTAAGTACAAGAAGTCTGACTCTTCTTACTGTCTATGGTTTGAACGATTCCTGTGACGCTAGTTATAGATTCCGAAGCCTCACTTCAGGTTTACGGTATCCCTCTGACCTTCTTATTGACGATGAAGCACAGAAATTGCATCGTAATTCTATTAAAAGGCACAATGCCGACTTAAGTACAAGAAGACTGACACTTCTTACTGACTATGTTTCTTATACCATTCCTTTGACACTAGTAATGATTTTCGATGCTTCACTTCAGGTATACTGTATCCCTTCGACCTTCTTATTGACGACGAAACACAGAAATTGCATCGGAATAAAATACAAAAGGCACAATGCCGACTTTAGTACAAGAAGACTGACTCTTCTTACTGTCTATGTTTTGAATCATTCCTGTGACACTAGTTATAGATTCCGATGCTTCACTTCAGATTTACTGTATCCCTTGGACCTTCTTATTGACGACGAAACACAGAAATTGCATCGGAATGAAATAGAAAAGGCACAATGCCGACTTAAGTACAAGAAGACTGACTCTTCCTACTGTCTATGACTTGAACCATTCCTGTTACACTAGTTATAGATTCCGATGCTTCACTTCAGGTTTACTGTATACCTCTGACCTTCTTATTGACGATGAAACACAGAAATTGCATCGGAATGAAATAGAAAAGGCACAATGCCGACTTAAGTACAAGAAGACTGACTCTTCCTACTCTCTATGTTTTGAACCGTTCCTGTGACACTAGTTATAGATTCAGATGCTTCACTTCAGGTTTACTGTGTCCCTCTGACCTTCTTATTGACGATGAAACACAGAAATTGCATCGGAATTAAATACAAAATGCACAATGCCGACTTAAGTACAAGAAGACTGACTCTTATTACTGTCTATGATTTGAACCATTCCTGTTACACTAGTTATAGATTGCGATGCTTCACGTCATGTTTCCTGTATCCCTCTGTCCTTCTTATTGACGATGAAAGACAGAAATTGCATCGGAATGAAATTCAAGAGGCACAATGCCGACTTAAGTACAAGAAGACTGACTTTTATTACTGTCTATATTTTGGATCATTCCTGTGACACTAGTTATAGATTCCGATGCTTCACCTCAGGTTTACGGTATCTCTCTGACCTTCTTATTGACGATGAATCACAGAAATTGCATCGGAATTGGATACAAAAAGCAAAATGCCAACTTCAGTACAAGAGGACCGACTCTTCTTACCGTCTATGTTTTAAACTATTCCTGTGACACTAGTAATAGATTCCGATGTTTCACTTAAGGATTACTGTATCCCTTGGACCTTCTTATTGACGACGAAACACAGATATTGCATCGGAATTAAATAGAAAAGGCACAATGCCGACTTAAGTACAAGAAGACTGACTCTTCTTACTGATTATGTTTCGAAACGTTCCTGTGACACTAGTTATAGATTGCGATGCTTCACTTCAGGTATTCTGTATCCCTCTGACCTTCTTATTGACGATGAAAGAGAGAAATTGCATCGGAATTAAATGCAAAAGGCACAATGCCGACTTAAGTACAAGAAGACTGAATCTTATTACTGTCTATGTTTTGTACCATTCCTGTGACACTAGTTATAGATTCCGATGCTTCACTTCAGGTTTACTGTATCCCTTGGACCTTCTTATTGACGATGGACCACAGAAATTACATCGGAATTAAATAGAAAAGGCACAATGCCGACTTAAGTACAAGAAGACTGACTCTTCTTACTGTCTATGTTTGAACAATTCCTGTGACACTAGTTATAGATTCCGATGCTTCACTTCAGATTTACTGTATCCCTTGGACCGTCTTATCGACGACGAAACACAGAAATGGCATCGGAATTAAATACAAAAGGCACAATGCCGACTTTGGTACAAGAAGACTGACTCTTCTTACTGTCTATGTTTTGAACCATTCCTGTGACACTAGTTATAGATTCCGATGCCTCACTTCCGGTTTGCCGTATCCCTCTGACCTTCTTATTGACGATGGAACACAGAAATTGCATCGGAATTAAATACAAAAGGCACAATGCCGACTTAAGTACAAGAAGACTGACTCTTCTTACTGTCTATGTTTTGAACAATTCCTGTGACACTAGTTATAGATTCCGATGCTTCACTTCAGATTTACCGTATCCCTTGGACCGTCTTATCGACGACGAAACACAGAAATGGCATCGGAATTAAATACAAAAGACACAATGCCGACTTTAGTACAAGAAGACTGACTCTTCCTACTGTCTATGTTTTGAACCATTCCTGTGACACTAGTTATAGATTCCGATGCTTCACTTCAGATTTACTGTATCCCTTGGACCTTCTTATTGACGACGAAACACAGAAATTGCATCGGAATGAAGTAGAAAAGGCACAATGCCGACTTAAGTACAAGAAGACTGACTCTTCCTACTGTCTATGACTTGAACCATTCCTGTTACACTAGTTATAGATTCCGATGCTTCACTTCAGGTTTACTGTATACCTCTGACCTTCTTATTGACGATGAAACACAGAAATTGCATCGGAATTAAATGGAAAAGGCACAATGCCGACTTAAGTACAAGAGGACTGACTCTTCCTACTCTCTATGTTTTGAACCGTTCCTGTGACACTAGTTATAGTTTAAGATGCTTCACTTCAGGTTTACTGTGTCCCTTTGACCTTTTTATTGACGATGAAACACAGAAATTGCATCGGAATTAAATACAAAATGCACAATGCCGACTTAAGTACAAGAAGACTGACTCTTATTACTGTCTATGATTTGAACCATTCCTGTTACACTAGTTATAGATTCCGATGCTTCACTTCAGGTTTACTGTATACCTCTGACCTTCTAATTGACGATGAAACAGAGAAATTGCATTGGAATTAAATAGAAAAGGCACAATGCCGACTTAAATACAAGAAGACTGACTCTTCCTACTCTCTATGTTTTGAACCGTTCCTGTGACACTAGTTATAGATTGCGATGCTTTACTTCAGGTATACTGTATCCCTCTGACCATCTTATTGACGATGGAACACAGATATTGCATCGGAATTAAATAGAAAAGGCACAATGCCGACTTAAGTACAAGAAGACTGACTCTACCTACTGACTATGTTTTGAACCGTTCCTGTGACACTAGTTATAGACTCCGATGCTTCACGTCATGTTTACTGTATCCCTCTGACCTTCTTATTGACGATGAAAGACAGAAATTGCATCGGAATTAAATACAAAACGCACAATGCCGACTTAAGTACAAGAAGACTGACTTTTATTACTGTCTATATTTTGAACCATTCCTGTGACACTAGTTATAGATTCCGATGCTTGAGTTCAGGTTTACTGTATCCCTTGGACCTTATTATTGACGATGAAACACAGAAACTGCATCGGAATTAAATACAAAAGGCACAATGCTGACTTATGTACAAAAAACTGACTCATCTTACTGTCTATGTTATGAAACATTCCTGTGATACTAGTTATAGATTACGATGCTTCACCTCAGGTTTACGGTATCTCTCTGACCTTCTTATTGACCATGAAACACAGAAATTGCATCGGAATTGGAAACAAAAAGCACAATGCCGACTTTAGTACAAGAGGACCGACTCTTCTTACCGTCTATGTTTTAAACTATTCCTGTGACACTAGTAATAGATTCCGATGTTTCACTTCAGGTTTACTGTATCCCTTGGACCTTCTTATTGACGACGAAACACAGAAATTGCATCGGAATTAAATAGAAAAAGCACAATGCCGACATAAGTACAAGAAGACTGACTCTTCCTACTGACTATGTTTTGAACCATTCCTGTGACACTAGTTATAGATTCCGATGCTTCACTTCAGGTTTACTGTATCCCTTGGAACTTCTTATTGACGATGAACCACAGAAATTACATCGGAATTAAATAGAAAAGGCACAATGCCGACTTATGTATTGAAGACTGACTCATCTTCATGACTATGTTTGAACTATTCCTGTGACACTAGTTATGGATTCCGATGCTTCACTTCATGTTTACTGTATCCCTGTGGCCTTGTTATTGACGACGAAACACAGAAACTGCATCGGAATTAAATAGAAGAGGCACAATGCCGACATAAGTACAAGAGGACTGACTCTTCCTACAGTCTATGGTTTGAACCATTCCTGTGACACTAGTTATAGATTCCGATGCTTCACCTCAGGTTTACGGTATCTCTCCGACCTTCTTATTGACGATGAAACTCAGAAATTGCATCGGAATTGGAATCAAGAAGCACAATACCGACTTCAGTACAAGATGACCGACTCTTCTTACTGTCTATGTTCTGAACCATTCCTGTGACACTAGTTATAGATTCCGATGCATCACTTCTGGTGTACTGAATCCCTTGGTCCTTCTTATTGACGATGAAACACAGAAATTGCATCGGAATTAAATATTAAAGGCACAATGCCGACTTAAATACAAGAAGATTGACTCTTCTTACTGTCTATGTCTTGAACCATTCCTGTGACACTAGGTATGGATTCCGATGCTTCACTTCAGGTGTACTGCATCCCTTGGACCTTCTTATTGGCGATGAAACACAGAAATTGCATCGGAATTAAATAGAAAAGGCACAATGCCGACTTATGTACAAGAAGACTGACTCATCTTAATGTCTATGTTTGAACTATTCCTGTGACACTAGTTATGGATTCCGATGCTTCACTTCAGGTTTACTGTATCCCTTGGACCTTCCTATTGTCGACGAAACACAGAAATTTTATCGGAATAAAATAAAAAATGCACAATGCCGACTTAAGTACAAGAAGACTGACTCATCCTACTGTCTATGCTTTGAACCATTCCTGTGACACTAGTGATATATTCCGATGCTTCACTTCAGGTTTACTGTATCCCTCTGACCTTCTTATTGACGATGAAACACAGAAATTGCATCGGAATTAAACACAAAAGGCACAATGCCTACTTAAGTACAAGATGACTGATTCTTCTTACTGTCTATGTTTTGAACCATTCCTGTGACACTAGTTATAGACTCCGATGCTTCACTTCTGGTTTACTTTATGCCTTGGACCTTCTTATTGACGGGGAAACACAGAAATTGCATCGGAATTAAATAAAAAAGGCACAATGCCGACTTAAGTACAAGAAGACTGACTCATCCTACTGTCTATGTTTTGAACAATTCCTGTGACACTAGTTGTAGATTATGATGCTTCACTTAAGGTATACTGAATCCCTCTGACCTCCTTTTTGACGATGGAACACAGATATTGCATCGGAATTAAATAGAAAAGGCACAATGCCGACTTAAGTACAAGAAGACTGACTCTTCCTACCGTCTATGTTTCGAACCGATCCTGTGACACTAGTTATAGTTTCCGATGCTTCACTTCAGGTCTATTATATCCCTTGGACATTCTTTTTGACGATGAACACAGAAATTGCATCGGAATTAAATACAAAAGGCACAATGCCGATTTAAGTACAAGTAGTCTGACTCTTCCTACTGTCTATGTTTTAAACCATTCCTGTGACACTAGTTATAGAATCCGATGCTTCACTTCAGGTTTACTGTATCCCTCTAACCTTCTTATTGACGATAAAAAAAAGAAATGCATGGAATGAAATAGAAAATGCACAATGCCGACTTAAGTACAAGAAGACAGACTCTTCTAACTGTCTATGATTTGAACCATTCCTGTGACGCTTGTTACAGGTTCCGAAGCTTCACTTCAGGTTTACTGTATCCCTTGGATCTTCTTATTGACGATGAAACACAGAAACTGCATCGGAATTCAATACAAAAGGCACAATGCCGACTTAAGTACAAGAAGACTCACTCTTCTTACTGACTATGTTTTGAACCATTCCTGTGCACTAGTTAGAGATTCCGATGCTTCACTTCAGGTTTACTGTATCCCTCTGACCTTGTTATTGACGATGAAACACAGTTATAGCATCGGATTTAAATTGAAAAGGGCGCAATGCCGACTTAAGTACAAGAATACTGACTCTTCTTAATGTCTATGTTTTGAACCATTCCTGTGACACTAGTTATAGATTCCGATGCTTCACTTCAGGTTTACTGTATCCCTTGGTCCTTCTTATTGACGATGAAACAAATAAATTGCATTGGAATTAAATACAAAATGCACAAATGCCGACTTAAGTACAAGAGGACTAGCTCTTCTTACTGACTATGTTTTGGACCATTCCTGTGACACTAGTTATAGATTCCGATGCTTCACTTCAGGTTTACTGTATCCCTCTGACCTTCTGATTGAGGATGAAACACAGAAATTGCATCGGTATTAAATACAAAAGGCACAATGCCGACTTAAGTACAAGTAGACTGACTCTTGTTTCTGACTATGTTTTGAACCATTCCTGTGACACTAGTTATAGTTTCCGATGATTCACTTCAGGTTTACTGTATCCCTCTGACCTTCTTATTGAGGATGAAACACAGAAATTGCATCGGAATTAAATAGAAAAGGCACAATGCCGACTTAAGTACAAGAAGACTGACTCTTCCTACTGTCTATGTTTAAACCATTCCAGTGACGCTAGTTATAGATTCCGATGCTACACTTCAGGTTTACTGTATCCCTCTGACTTTCTTATTGACGATGAAACACAGAAATTGCATCGGAATTAAATAGAAAAGGCACAATGCCGACTTAAGTACAAGAAGACTGACACTTCTTACTGTCTATGATTTGAACCATTCCTGTGACACTAGCTATAGATTCCGATGCCTCACTTCAGGTTTACTGTATCCCATAGACCTTCTTATTGACGATGAAACACAGAAATTGCATCGGAATTAAATACAAAAGGCACAATGCCGACTTATGTAAAAAAAGACTGACTTATTTTACTGTCTATGTTTTGAACCATTCCTGTGACACTAGTTATAGACTCGGATGCTTCACTTCAGGTTTACTGTATCCCTTGGACCTTCTTATTGACGACGAAACACAGAAATTGCATCGGAATTAAATAAAAAATGCACAATGCCGACTTAAGTACAAGAAGACTGATTCATCCTACTGTCTATGTTTTGAACCATACCTGTGACACTAGTGATAGATTCCGATGCTTCTCCTCAGGTTTACTGTATCCCTCTGACCTTCCTATTGACGATGAAACACAGAAATTGCATCGGAATTAAATACAAATGGCACAACGCCGACTTAAGTACAAGAAGACTGACTCTTCTTACTGTCTATGTTTTGAACAATTCCTGTGACACTAGTTATAGTTTGCGATGCTTCACTTAAGGTATACTGAATCCCTCTGACCTCCTTATTGACGATGGAACACAGATATTGCATCGGAATTAAATACAAAAGGCACAATGCCGACTTATGTAAAAAAGACTGACTTATTTTACTGTCTATGTTTTGAACCATTCCTGTGAAACTAGTTATAGATTCGGATGCTTCACTTCAGGTTTACTGTATCCTTTGGTCCTTCTTATTGACGATGAAACAAGGAAATTGTATTGGAAATAAATACAAAATGCACAAATGCCGACTTAAGTACAAGAGGACTAGCTCTTCTTACTGACTATGTTTTGGACCATTCCTGTGACACTAGTTATAGATTCCGATGCTTCACTTCAGGTTTACTGTATCCCTTGGAACTTCTTATTGACGATGAACCACAGAAATTACATCGGAATTAAATAGAAAAGGCACAATGCCGACTTATGTATTGAAGACTGACTCATCTTCATGACTATGTTTGAACTATTCCTGTGACACTAGTTATGGATTCCGATGCTTCACTTCATGTTTACTGTATCCCTGTGGCCTTGTTATTGACGACGAAACACAGAAACTGCATCGGAATTAAATAGAAGAGGCACAATGCCGACATAAGTACAAGAGGACTGACTCTTCCTACAGTCTATGGTTTGAACCATTCCTGTGACACTAGTTATAGATTCCGATGCTTCACCTCAGGTTTACGGTATCTCTCCGACCTTCTTATTGACGATGAAACTCAGAAATTGCATCGGAATTGGAATCAAGAAGCACAATACCGACTTCAGTACAAGATGACCGACTCTTCTTACTGTCTATGATCTGAACCATTCCTGTGACACTAGTTATAGATTCCGATGCATCACTTCTGGTGTACTGAATCCCTTGGTCCTTCTTATTGACGATGAAACACAGAAATTGCATCGGAATTAAATATTAAAGGCACAATGCCGACTTAAATACAAGAAGATTGACTCTTCTTACTGTCTATGTCTTGAACCATTCCTGTGACACTAGGTATGGATTCCGATGCTTCACTTCAGGTGTACTGCATCCCTTGGACCTTCTTATTGGCGATGAAACACAGAAATTGCATCGGAATTAAATAGAAAAGGCACAATGCCGACTTATGTACAAGAAGACTGACTCATCTTAATGTCTATGTTTGAACTATTCCTGTGACACTAGTTATGGATTCCGGTGCTTCACTTCAGGTTTACTGTATCCCTTGGACCTTCCTATTGTCGACGAAACACAGAAATTTTATCGGAATAAAATAAAAAATGCACAATGCCGACTTAAGTACAAGAAGACTGACTCATCCTACTGTCTATGCTTTGAACCATTCCTGTGACACTAGTGATATATTCCGATGCTTCACTTCAGGTTTACTGTATCCCTCTGACCTTCTTATTGACGATGAAACACAGAAATTGCATCGGAATTAAACACAAAAGGCACAATGCCTACTTAAGTACAAGATGACTGATTCTTCTTACTGTCTATGTTTTGAACCATTCCTGTGACACTAGTTATAGACTCCGATGCTTCACTTCTGGTTTACTTTATGCCTTGGACCTTCTTATTGACGGGGAAACACAGAAATTGCATCGGAATTAAATAAAAAAGGCACAATGCCGAACTAAGTACAAGAAGACTGACTCATCCTACTGTCTATGTTTTGAACAATTCCTGTGACACTAGTTGTAGATTATGATGCTTCACTTAAGGTATACTGAATCCCTCTGACCTCCTTATTGACGATGGAACACAGATATTGCATCGGAATTAAATAGAAAAGGCACAATGCCGACTTAAGTACAAGAAGACTGACTCTTCCTACCGTCTATGTTTCGAACCGATCCTGTGACACTAGTTATAGTTTCCGATGCTTCACTTCAGGTCTATTATATCCCTTGGACATTCTTTTTGACGATGAACACAGAAATTGCATCGGAATTAAATACAAAAGGCACAATGCCGATTTAAGTACAAGTAGTCTGACTCTTCCTACTGTCTATGTTTTAAACCATTCCTGTGACACTAGTTATAGAATCCGATGCTTCACTTCAGGTTTACTGTATCCCTCTAACCTTCTTATTGACGATAAAAAAAAGAAATGCATGGAATGAAATAGAAAATGCACAATGCCGACTTAAGTACAAGAAGACAGACTCTTCTAACTGTCTATGATTTGAACCATTCCTGTGACGCTTGTTACAGGTTCCGAAGCTTCACTTCAGGTTTACTGTATCCCTTGGATCTTCTTATTGACGATGAAACACAGAAACTGCATCGGAATTCAATACAAAAGGCACAATGCCGACTTAAGTACAAGAAGACTCACTCTTCTTACTGACTATGTTTTGAACCATTCCTGTGCACTAGTTAGAGATTCCGATGCTTCACTTCAGGTTTACTGTATCCCTCTGACCTTCTTATTGACGATGAAACACAGTTATAGCATCGGATTTAAATTGAAAAGGGCGCAATGCCGACTTAAGTACAAGAATACTGACTCTTCTTAATGTCTATGTTTTGAACCATTCCTGTGACACTAGTTATAGATTCCGATGCTTCACTTCAGGTTTACTGTATCCCTTGGTCCTTCTTTTTGACGATGAAACAAATAAATTGCATTGGAATTAAATACAAAATGCACAAATGCCGACTTAAGTACAAGAGGACTAGCTCTTCTTACTGACTATGTTTTGGACCATTCCTGTGACACTAGTTATAGATTCCGATGCTTCACTTCAGGTTTACTGTATCCCTCTGACCTTCTGATTGAGGATGAAACACAGAAATTGCATCGGTATTAAATACAAAAGGCACAATGCCGACTTAAGTACAAGTAGACTGACTCTTGTTTCTGACTATGTTTTGAACCATTCCTGTGACACTAGTTATAGTTTCCGATGATTCACTTCAGGTTTACTGTATCCCTCTGACCTTCTTATTGAGGATGAAACACAGAAATTGCATCGGAATTAAATAGAAAAGGCACAATGCCGACTTAAGTACAAGAAGACTGACTCTTCCTACTGTCTATGTTTTAAACCATTCCAGTGACGCTAGTTATAGATTCCGATGCTACACTTCAGGTTTACTGTATCCCTCTGACTTTCTTATTGACGATGAAACACAGAAATTGCATCGGAATTAAATAGAAAAGGCACAATGCCGACTTAAGTACAAGAAGACTGACACTTCTTACTGTCTATGATTTGAACCATTCCTGTGACACTAGCTATAGATTCCGATGCCTCACTTCAGGTTTACTGTATCCCATAGACCTTCTTATTGACGATGAAACACAGAAATTGCATCGGAATTAAATACAAAAGGCACAATGCCGACTTATGTAAAAAAAGACTGACTTATTTTACTGTCTGTGTTTTGAACCATTCCTGTGACACTAGTTATAGACTCGGATGCTTCACTTCAGGTTTACTGTATCCCTTGGACCTTCTTATTGACGACGAAACACAGAAATTGCATCGGAATTAAATAAAAAATGCACAATGCCGACTTAAGTACAAGAAGACTGATTCATCCTACTGTCTATGTTTTGAACCATACCTGTGACACTAGTGATAGATTCCGATGCTTCTCCTCAGGTTTACTGTATCCCTCTGACCTTCCTATTGACGATGAAACACAGAAATTGCATCGGAATTAAATACAAATGGCACAACGCCGACTTAAGTACAAGAAGACTGACTCTTCTTACTGTCTATGTTTTGAACAATTCCTGTGACACTAGTTATAGTTTGCGATGCTTCACTTAAGGTATACTGAATCCCTCTGACCTCCTTATTGACGATGGAACACAGATATTGCATCGGAATTAAATACAAAAGGCACAATTTCGACTTATGTAAAATAGACTGACTTATTTTACTGTCTATGTTTTGAACCATTCCTGTGAAACTAGTTATAGATTCGGATGCTTCACTTCAGGTTTACTGTATCCTTTGGTCCTTCTTATTGACGATGAAACAAGGAAATTGTATTGGAAATAAATACAAAATGCACAAATGCCGACTTAAGTACAAGAGGACTAGCTCTTCTTACTGACTATGTTTTGGACCATTCCTGTGACACTAGTTATAGATTCCGATGCTACACTTCAGGTTTACTGTATCCCTCTGATGTTCTTATTGACGATGAAACCCAGAAATTGCATCGGAATTAAATAGAAAAGGCACAATGCCGACTTAAGTACAAGAAGACTGACTCATCCTACTGTCTATGTTTTAAACCATTCCAGTGACGCTAGTTATAGATTCCGATGCTTGACTTCAGGTTTACTGTATCCCTCTGACCTTCTTATTGACGATGAAACACAGAAATTGCATCGGAATTAAATAGAAAAGGCACAATGCCGACTTAAGTACATGTAGACTGACTCTTCCTACTGTCTATGTTTTGAACCATTCCTGTGACACTAGTTATCGAATCGGATGCTTCACTTCAGGTTTACTGTATCCCTTGGACCTTGTTATTGACGATGAAACACGGAAATTGCATCGGAATTAACTAGAAAAGGCACAATGCCGACTTAAGTACAAGAAGACTGACTCTTCCTACTGTCTATGTTTTGAACCATTCCTGTGACACTAGTTATAGATTCCGATGCCTCACTTCAGGTTTACTGTATCCCTCTGACCTTCTTATTGACGATGAAACACAGAAATTGCTTCGGAATTAAATACAAAATGCACAATACCGACTTAAGTACGTGTAGACTGACTCTTCCTACTGTCTATGTTTTGAACCATTCCTGTGACACTAGTTATCGAATCCGATGCTTCATTTCAGGTTTACTGTATCCCTTGGACATTCTTTTTGATGATGAAACACAGAAAGTGCAACGGAATTAAATAGAAAACTCACAATGCCGACTTAAGTACAAGAAGACTGACTCTTCCTACTGTCTATGTTTTGAACCATTCCTGTGAAACTAGTTACAGATTCCGATGCTTCACTTCAGGTTTACTGTATCCCTCTGACCTTCGTATTGACGATGAAACACAGAAATTGCATCGGAATTACATACAAAAGGCACAATGCCGACTTAAGTACAAGAAGACTGACTCTTGTTACTGTCTATGATTTGAACCATTCCTGGGAACCTAGTTATAGATTCCGATGCTTCACTTCAGGTTTACTGTATCCCTTGGACCTTGTTATTGACGATGAAACACGGATATTGCATCGGAATTAACTAGAAAAGGCACAATGCTGACTTAAGTACAAGAAGACTGACTCGTCTTACTGTCTATGTTTTGAACCATTCCTGTGACACTAGTTATAGATTCCGATGCCTCACTTCAGGTTTACTGTATCCCTCTGACCTTCTTATTGACGATGAAACACAGAAATTGGTTCGGAATTTAATACAAAATGCACATTGCCGACTTAATAACATGTAGACTGACTCTTCCTACTGTCTATGTTTTGAACCATTCCTGTGACACTAGTTATCGAATCCGATGCTTCATTTCAGGTTAACTGTATCCCTTGGACATTCTTTTTGACGATGAAACACAGAAAGTGCAACGGAATTAAATAGAAAACTCACAATGCCGACTTAAGTACAAGAAGACTGACTCATCCTACTGTCTATGCTTTGAATCATTCCTGTGACACTAGTTATCGATTCCGATGCCTCACTTCAGCTTTACTGTATCACTTGGACTTTCTTATTGACGATGAAACACAGACATTGCATCAGAATTAAATACATATTTCACAATGCCGACTTAAGTACAAGAAGACTGACTCTTCCTACTCTCTATGTTTTGAACCGTTCCTGTGACACTAGTTATAGATTCCGATGCTTCACTTCAGGTTTACTGTGTCCCTCTGACCTTCTTATTGACGATGAAACACAGAAATTGCATCGGAATTAAATATAAAATGCACAATGCCGACTTAAGTACAAGAAGGCTGACTCTTATTACTGTCTATGATTTGAATCATTCTTGTGACACTAGTTATAGTTTCCGATGCCTCACTTCAGGTTTACTGTTTCCCTTAGACCTTCTTATTGACGATGAAACACAGAAATTGCATCAGAATTAAATACAAGAGCCACAATGCCGACTTATGTAAAAAAGACTTACTCATCTTACTGTCTATGTTTTGAACCATTCCTGTGAAACTAGTTATAGATTCCGATGCTTCACTTCAGGTTTACTGTATCCCTCTGACCTTCTTATTGACGACGAAACACAGAAATTGCATCGGAATTAAAAAAAGAGGCATAATGCCGACTTAAGTACAAGAAGACTGACTCTTCCTACTGTCTATGTCTTGAACCATTCCTGTGAAACTAGTTATAGATTCCGATGCTTCACCTCAGGTTTACTGTATCTCTCTGACCTTCTTATTGACGATGAAACACAGAATTAGCATCTGAATTAGATACAAAAAACACAATGCCTACTTCAGTACAAGAGGACAGAATCTTCTTACTGTCTATGTTTGATCCATTCCTGTGACACTAGTTATCGAATCCGATGCTTCATTTCAGGTTAACTGAATCCCTTGGACATTCTTTTTGACGATGAAACACAGAAAGTGCAACGGAATTAAATAGAAAACTCACAATGCCGACTTAAGTACAAGAAGACTGACTCTTCCTACTGTCTATGTTTTGAACCATTCCTGTGACACTAGTTACAGATTCCGATGCTTCACTTCAGGTTTTTCTGTATCCTTCCGACCTTCGTATTGACGATGAAACACAGAAATTGCATCGGAATTACATATAAAAGGCACAATGCCGACTTAAGTACAAGAAGACTGACTCTTCTAACTGTCTATGATTTGAACCATTCCTGGGAACCTAGTTATAGATTCCGATGCCTCACTTCAGGCTTACTGTATCCCTCTGACTTCGTATTGACGATGAAACACAGAAATTGCATCGGAATTAAATAGAAAAGGCACAATGCCGACTTAAGTACAAGAAGACTGACTCTTAATACTCTATATGTTTTGAACCATTCCTGTGACACAAGTTATAGATTCCGATGCTTCACTTCAGGTTTACCGTATCCCTCTGACCTTCTTATTGTCGATGAAACACAGAAATTGCATCGGAACTCAATACAAAAGGCACAATGCCAACTTAAGTACAAGAAAACTGACTCTTCTTACTGTCTATGTTTTGAACCATTCCTGTGACACTAGTTATAGATTCCGATGCTTCACTTCAGGTTTACTGTATCCCTCTGACCTACTTATTGACGATGAAGCTCAGAAATTGCATCGGAATTAAAGACAAAAATCACAATGCCGACTTAAGTACAAGATAACAGACTCTTCTTACTGTATACATTTTGAACCATTCCTGTGACACTAATTATCGATTCCGATGCTTCACTTCAGCTTTACTGTATCACTTGGACTTTCTTATTGACGATGAAACACAGAAATTGCATCACAAAAAGTACAGAACCATTCCTGTGACACTAGTTATAGATTCCGAGAGTTCCTACTCTCTATGTTTTGAACCGTTCCTGTGACACTAGTTATAGATTCCGATGCTTCACTTCAGGTTTACTGTGTCCCTCTGACCTTCTTATTGACGTTGAAACACAGAAATTGCATCGGAATTAAATACAAAATGCACAATGCCGACTTAAGTACAAGAAGACTGACTCTTATTACTGTCTATGATTTGAACCATTCCTGTGACACTAGCTATAGATTCCGATGCCTCACTTCAGGTTTACTATATCCCTTAGACCTTCTTATTGACGATGAAACACAGAAATTGCATCGAAATTAAATACAAAAGGCACAATGCCGACTTATGTAAAAAAGACTGACTTATTTTACTGTCTATGTTTTGAACCATTCCTGTAAAACTAGTTATAGATTCGGATGCTTCACTTCAGGTTTACTGTATCCCTTGGACCTTCTTATTGACGACGAAACACAGAAATTGCATCGGAATTAATTAGAAAAGGGACAATGCCAACTTGAGTACTAGAAGACTGACCCTTCCAATTGTCTATGTTTTGAACAATTCCTGTGACACTAGTTATAGATTCCGATATTTCACTTCAGGTTTACTGTTTCCCTCTGACCTTCTTATTGACGATGAAACACAGAACTTTATCGGAATTAAATAAAAAAGGCACAATGCCGACTCAAGTACAAGAAGACTGAATCTTCCTACCGTCTATGCTTTGAACCATTCAAGTGACACTTTTTATAGATTCCGATGCTTAACTTCAGGTTTACTGTATCCCTCTGACCTTCTTATTGACGATGAAACACAGAAATTGCAACGGAATTAAATATAAAATGCACAATGCCGACTTAAGTACAAATTGGCTGAATCTTAATACTGTCTATGATTTCAACCATTCTTGTGACACTGGTTATAGTTTCCGATGCCTCACTTCAGGTTTACTGTATCCCTTAGACCTTCTTATTGACGATGAAACACAGAAATTGCATCGGAATTAAATACAAAAGGCACAATGCCGACTTATGTAAAAGAGACTGACTCATCTTACTGTCTATGTTTTGAACCATGCCTGTGAAACTAGTTATAGATTCCGATGCTTCACTTCAGGTTTACTGTATACCTCTGACCTTCTTATTGGCGACGAAACACAGAAATTTCATCGGAATTAAAAAAAGAGGCATAATGCCGACTTAAGTACAAGAAGACTGACTCTTCCTACTGTCTATGATTTGAACCATTCCTGTGAAACTAGTTATAGATTCCGATACTTCACTTCAGGTTTACTGTGTCCCTCTGACATTCTTATTGACGATGAGTCACAGAAATAACATCTGAATTAGATACAAAAAGCACAATGCCTACTTCAGTACAAGAGGACAGACTCTTCTTACTGTCAATGTTTGATCCATTCCTGTGACACTAGTTATAGATTCAGATGCTTCACTTCATGTTTACTGTATCACTTGGACCTTCTTATTGACGACGAAACATAGAAATTGCATCGGAATTTAATAGAAAAGGCACAATGCCGACTTGATTACTAGAAGACTGACCCTTCCTATTGTCTATGTTTTGAACCATTCCTGTGACACTAGTTATAGATTCCGATGTTTCACTTCAGGTATACTGTATACCTCTGACCTTCTTATTGCCGATGAAACACAGTAATTGCATCGGAATGAAATTGAAAAGGGCACAATGCCGACTTAAGTACAAGAAGACTGACTCTTCTTACTGTCTATGTTTTGAACCATTCCTGCGACACTAGTTATAGATTCCGATGCTTCACTTCGGGTTTACTGTATCTCTTGGACCTTCTTATTGACGATGAAAAACAGAAACTCCATCGGAATTATTTACAAAATGCACAATGCCGACATAAGTACAAGAAGACTCACTCTTCTTACTGACTATGTTTTGAACTATTCCTGTGACACTAGTTATAGATTCCTATGCTTCAATTCATGTTGACTGTGTCCCTCTGACTATCTTATTGACGGTGAAACACAGAAATTGCATCGGAATTAAATACAAAGTGCACAATGCCGACTTAAGTACAAGAAAACTGACTCTCCTTACTGTCTATGATTTGAACCAGTCGTGGGAACCTAGTTATAGATTCCGATGCTTCACTTCAGGTTTACTGTATCCCTTGGACCTTGTTATTGACGATGAAACACGGAAATTGCATCGTAATTAACTAGAAAAGGCACAATGCCGACTTAAGTACAAGAAGACTGACTCTTCTTACTGTCTATGTTTTGAACCATTCCTGTGACACTAGTTACAGATTCCGATGCTTCACTTCACGTTTACAGTATCCCTCTAACCTTCTTATTGACGATGAAACACAGAAATTGCATCGGAATTAAATAGAAAAGGCACTATGCCGACTTAATTACGAGAAGATTGGCTCTTCCTACATTCTATGTTTCAACCATTCCTGTGACACTAATTATAGATTCCGATTCTTCACTTCAGTTTACTGTATCCCTCTGACCCTCTTATTGACGATGAAACACAGAAATTGCATCGGAATTAAATACAAAAGGCACAATGCCGACTCAAGTACAAGAAGACTGACTCCTCTTACTGTCTATGTTTTGAACCATTCCTGTGCACTAGTTATTGATTCCGATGCCTCACTTCAGGTTTACTGTATCCCTCTCACTTCTTATTGACGATGAAACACAGAAATTGCATCGAAATTAAATAGAAAAGGCACAATGCCGACTTAAGTACAAGAAGACTGACTCTTAATAGTCTATATGTTTTGAACCATTCCTGTGACACAAGTTATAGATTCCGATGCTTCACTTCAGGTTTACCGTATCCCTCTGACCTTCTTATTGACGATGAAACACAGAAATTGCATCGGAATTCAATACAAAAGGCACAATGCCAACTTAAGTACAAGAAAACTGACTCTTCTTACTGTCTATGTTTTGAACCATTCCAGTGACACTAGTTATAGATTCCGATGCTTCACTTCAGGTTCACTGTATCCCTCTGACCTTCTTATTGACGATGAAGCACAGAAATTGCATCGGAATTAAAAAAAGAGGCACAATGCCGACTTCAGTAGAAGTAGACTGACTCTTCTTACTGTCTATGTTTTGAACCAGTCCTGTGACAATAGTTATAGATTTTGATGCTTCACTTCAGGTTTACTGTGTCCCTCTGACCTTCTTATTGACGACGAAACACAGAAATTGCATCGGCATTCAATAAAAAGGCACAATGCCGACTTAAGTACAAGAAGACTGACTCTTCTTACTGACTATGTTTTGAACCATTCCTGTGACACTAGTTATAGATTCCGATGCTTCACTTCAGGTTTACTGTATCCCTCTGACCTTCCTATTGCCGATGAAACACAGAAATTGCATCGGATTTAAATACAAAAGGCACAATGCCGAGTTACGTACAAGAAGACTGACTCTTCCTACTCTCTATGTCTTGAACCGTTTCTGTGACACTAGTTATAGATTCCGATACTTCACTTCAGGTTTACTGTGTCCCTCTGACCTTCTTATTGACGATGAAACACAGAAATTGCATCGGAATTAAATACAAAATGCACAATGCCGACTTGAGTACAAGAGGACTGACTCTTATTACTGTCTCTGATTTGAACCATTCCTGTAACACTAGTTATTCATTCCGATGCTTCACTTCATGTTTACTGTATCCCTTGGTCCTTCTTATTGACGACGAAACACAGAAATTGCATCGGAATGAAATTTATAAAGCACAATGCCAACTTGAGTACTAGCAGACTGACCCTTCCTATTGTCTATGTTTTCAACCATTCCTGTGACACTAGTTATAGATTCCGATGTTTCACTTCAGGTTTTCTGTATCCCTCTGACCTTCTTATTGACGATGAAACACAGAAATTGCATCGGAATTAAATACAAAAGGCACAATGCCGACTTAAGTACAAGAAGACTGACTCATCCTACTCTCTATGTTATGAACCATTCTGTGACACTAGTTATAGATTCCTATGCTTCACTTCAGGTTCACTGTATCCCTCTGACATTCGTATTGACGATGAAACACAGAAATTGCATCGGAATTAAATACAAAAGACACAATGCCGACTTAAGTACGAGAAGACTGACTCTTATTACTGTCTATGTTTGAACCATTCCTGTGACACTAGTTACAGATTCCGATGCTTCACTTCAGGTTTACTGTATCCCTTGGACCTTCTTATTGACGACGAAACACAGAAATTGCATCGGAATTAAATACAAATGGCACAATGCCGACTAAAGTACAAGAAGACTGACTCTTCTTACTGTCTGTGATTTGAACCAGTCCTGGGAACCTAGTTATAGATTCCGATGCTTCACTTCAGGTTTACTGTATCCCTTGGACCTTGTTATTGACGATGAAACACGGAAATTGCGTCGGAATTAACTAGAAAAGGCACAATGCCGACTTAAGTACAAGAAGACAGACTCTTCCTACTGTCTATGTTTTGAACCATTCCTGTGACATTAGTTATAGATTCCGATGCCTCACTTCAGGTTTACTGTATCCCTCTGACCTTCTTATTGACGATGAAACACAGAAATTGCATCGGAATTAAATAAAAAAGGCACTATGCCGACTTAATTACAAGACGACTGACTCCTCTAACTGTCAATGGTTTGAACCGTTCCTGTGCACTAGTTATAGATTCCGATGCCTCACTTCAGGTTTACTGTATCCCCCTGACTTCTTATTGACGATGAAACACAGAAATTGCATCGGAATTAAAAAGAGAAGGCACAATGCCGACTTAAGTACAAGAAGACTGACTCTTAATACTCTATATGTTTTGAACCATTCCTGTGACACAAGTTAGAGATTTTGATGCTTCACTTCTGTTTTACCGTATCCCTCTGACCTTCTTATTGACAATGAAACACAGAAATTGCATCGGCATTCAATAAAAAGGCACAATGCCGACTTAAGTACAAGAAGACTGACTCTTCTTACTGACTATGTTTTGAACCATTCCTGTGACACTAGATATAGATTCCGATGCTTCACTTCATGTTTACTGTATCCCTTGGACTTTCTTATTGACGATGAAACACTGAAATTGCATGAGAATTAAATACAAAAGGCACAATGCCGACTAACGTAGAAGTAGACTGACTCTTCTTACTGTCTATGTTTTGAACCATTCCTGTGACACAAGTTATAGATTTTGATGCTTCACTTCAGGTTTACTGTGTCCCTCTGACCTTCCTATTGACGACGAAACACAGATATTGCATCGGCAATCAATAAAAAGGACAAATGCCGACTGAATTAGAAGAAGACTGACTCCTCTAACTGTCAATGGTTTGAACCATTCCTGTGTACTAGTTATTGATTCCGATGCCTCACTTCTTTTTTACTGTATCCCTCTGACTTCTTATTGACGATGAAACACAGAAATTGCATCGGAATTAAATACAAATTGCGCAATGCCGACTTAAGTACAAGAAGACTGACTCTTATTATTGTCTCTGATTTCAACCATTCCTATGACACTAGTTATAGATTCCGATGCTTCACTTCAGGTTTAGTGTATCCCTTGGACCTTCTTATTGACGATGAAACACAGAAATTGCATCGGAATTAAATACAAAAGGCACAATGCCGACTTATGTAAAAAAGACTGACTCATCTTACTGTCTCTGCTTTGAACCATTCCTGTGACACTAGTTATCGAATCCGATTCTTCATTTCAGGTTAACTGTATCCCTTGGACCTTCTTATTGACGAAGAAACACAGAAAGTGCAACGAAATCAAATAGAAAAGGCACAATGCCGACTTAAGTACAAGAAGGCTGAATCTTGCTACTGTCTATGTTTTGAACCATTCCTGTGACACTAGTAACAGATTCCGATGCTTCACTTCAGGTTTACTATATCCCACTGACCTTCGTATTGACGATGAAACACAGAAATTGCATCGGAATTAAATACAAAAGGCACAATGCCGACTTAAGTACAAGAAGACTGACTCTTCCTACTCTCTATGTTTTGAACCATTCCAGTGATACTAGTTATAGATTCCGATGCTTCACTTCAGGTTCACTGTATCCCTCTGACCTTCTTATTGACGATGAAGCACAGAAATTGCATCGGAATTAAAAAAAGAGGCACAATGCCGACTTAAGTAGAAGTAGACTGACTCTTCTTACTGTCTATGTTTTGAACCATTCCTGTGACACTAGTTATAGATTCCGATGCTTCAATTCAGGTTTACTGTGTCCCTCTGACCTTCTTATTGACGATGAAACACAGAAATTTCATCGGAATTAAATACAAAACGCACAATGCCAAGTTAAGTACAAGAAGACTGACTATTCCTACTCTCTATGTCTTGAACCGTTCCTGTGGCACTAGTTATGGATTCCGATGCTTCACTTCAGGTTTACTGCGTCCCTCTGACCTTCTTATTGACGATGAAACACAGAAATTGCATCGGAATTAAATACAAAAGGCACAATGCCGACTTATGTAAAAAAGACTGACTCATCTTACTGTCTATGTTTTGAACCATTCCTGTGAAACTAGTTATAGATTCCGATGCTTCACTTCAGGTTTACTGTATCCCTCTGACCTTCTTATTGGCGACGAAACACAGAAATTTCATCGGAATTAAAAAAAGAGGCATAATGCCGACTTAAGTACAAGAAGACTGACTCTTCCAACTGTCTATGATTTGAACCATTCCTGTGAAACTAGTTATAGATTCCGATGCTTCACCTCAGGTTTACTGTATCTCTCTGACCTTCTTATTGACGATGAAACACAGAAATAGCATCTGAATTAGATACAAAAAGCAAATTGCCCACTTCAGTACAAGAGGACAGACTCTTCTTACTGTCAATGTTTGATCCATTCCTGTGACACTAGTTATAGATTCAGATGCTTCACTTCATGTTTACTGTATCACTTGGACCTTCTTATTGACGACGAAACATAGAAATTGCATCGGAATTTAATAGAAAAGGCACAATGCCGACTTGAGTACTAGAAGACTGACCCTTCCTATTGTCTATGTTTTGAACCATTCCTGTGACACTAGTTATAGATTCCGATGTTTCACTTCAGGTATACTGTATACCTCTGACCTTCTTATTGCCGATGAAACACAGTAATTGCATCGGAATGAAATTGAAAAGGGCACAATGCCGACTTAAGTACAAGAAGACTGACTCTTCTTACTGTCTATGTTTTGAACCATTCCTGCGACACTAGTTATAGATTCCGATGCTTCACTTCGGGTTTACTGTATCTCTTGGACCTTCTTATTGACGATGAAAAACAGAAACTCCATCGGAATTATTTACAAAATGCACAATGCCGACATAAGTACAAGAAGACTCACTCTTCTTACTGACTATGTTTTGAACCATTCCTGTGACACTAGTTATAGATTCCGATGCTTCAATTCATGTTGACTGTGTCCCTCTGACTATCTTATTGACGGTGAAACACAGAAATTGCATCGGAATTAAATACAAAGTGCACAATGCCGACTTAAGTACAAGAAAACTGACTCTCCTTACTGTCTATGATTTGAACCAGTCGTGGGAACCTAGTTATAGATTCCGATGCTTCACTTCAGGTTTACTGTATCCCTTGGACCTTGTTATTGACGATGAAACACGGAAATTGCATCGTAATTAACTAGAAAAGGCACAATGCCGACTTAACTACAAGAAGACTGACTCTTCTTACTGTCTATGTTTTGAACCATTCCTGTGACACTAGTTACAGATTCCGATGCTTCACTTCACGTTTACAGTATCCCTCTAACCTTCTTATTGACGATGAAACACAGAAATTGCATCGGAATTAAATAGAAAAGGCACTATGCCGACTTAATTACGAGAAGACTGACTCTTCCTACATTCTATGTTTGAACCATTCCTGTGACACTAATTATAGATTCCGATTCTTCACTTCAGTTTACTGTATCCCTCTGACCTTCTTATTGACGATGAAACACAGAAATTGCATCGGAATTAAATACAAAAGGCACAATGCCGACTCAAGTACAAGAAGACTGACTCCTCTTACTGTCTATGTTTTGAACCATTCCTGTGCACTAGTTATTGATTCCGATGCCTCACTTCAGGTTTACTGTATCCCTCTCACTGCTTATTGACGATGAAACACAGAAATTGCATCAAAATTAAATAGAAAAGGCACAATGCCGACTTAAGTACAAGAAGACTGACTCTTAATACTCTATATGTTTTGAACCATTCCTGTGACACAAGTTATAGATTCCGATGCTTCACTTCAGGTTTACCGTATCCCTCTGACCTTCTTATTGACGATGAAACACAGAAATTGCATCGGAATTCAATACAAAAGGCACAATGCCAACTTAAGTACAAGAAAACTGACTCTTCTTACTGTCTATGTTTTGAACCATTCCAGTGACACTAGTTATAGATTCCGATGCTTCACTTCAGGTTCACTGTATCCCTCTGACCTTCTTATTGACGATGAAGCACAGAAATTACATCGGAATTAAAAAAAGAGGCACAATGCCGACTTCAGTAGAAGTAGACTGACTCTTCTTACTGTCTATGTTTTGAACCAGTCCTGTGACACTAGTTATAGATTTTGATGCTTCACTTCAGGTTTACTGTGTCCCTCTGACCTTCTTATTGACGACGAAACACAGAAATTGCATCGGCACTCAATAAAAAGGCACAATGCCGACTTAAGTACAAGAAGACTGACCCTTCTTACTGACTATGTTTTGAACCATTCCTGTGACACTAGTTATAGATTCCGATGCTTCACTTCAGGTTTACTGTATCCCTCTGACCTTCCTATTGCCGATGAAACACAGAAATTGAATCGGAATTAAATACAAAAGGCACAATGCCGAGTTATGTACAAGAAGACTGACTCTTCCTACTCTCTATGTCTTGAACCGTTCCTGTGACACTAGTTATAGATTCCGATACTTCACTTCAGGTTTACTGTGTCCCTCTGACCTTCTTATTGACGATGAAACACAGAAATTGCATCGGAATTAAATACAAAATGCACAATGCCGACTTAAGTACAAGAAGACTGACTCTTATTACTGTCTCTGATTTGAACCTTTCCTGTAACACTAGTTATTCATTCCGATGCTTCACTTCATGTTTACTGTATCCCTTGGTCCTTCTTATTGACGACGAAACACAGAAATTGCATCGGAATTAAATAAATAAAGCACAATGCCAACTTGAGTACTAGGAAACTGACCCTTCCTATTGTCTATGTTTTCAACCATTCCTGTGACACTAGTTATAGATTCCGATGTTTCACTTCAGGTTTTCTGTATCCCTCTGACCTTCTTATTGACGATGAAACACAGAAATTGCATCGGAATTAAATACAAAAGGCACAATGCCGACTTAAGTACAAGAAGACTGACTCATCCTACTCTCTATGTTATGAACCATTCTGTGACACTAGTTATAGATTCCTATGCTTCACTTCAGGTTCACTGTATCCCTCTGACCTTCGTATTGACGATGAAACACAGAAATTGCATCGGAATTAAATACAAAAGGCACAATGCCGACTTAAGTACGAGAAGACTGACTCTTATTACTGTCTATGTTTGAACCATTCCTGTGACACTAGTTACAGAAGTACGAGAAGACTGACTCTTATTACTGTCTATGTTTGAACCATTCCTGTGACACTAGTTACAGATTCCGATGCTTCACTTCAGGTTTACTGTATCCCTTGGACCTTCTTATTGACGACGAAACACAGAAATTGCATCGGAATTAAATACAAATGGCACAATGCCGACTAAAGTACAAGACGACTGACTCTTCTTACTGTCTGTGATTTGAACCAGTCCTGGGAACCTAGTTATAGATTCCGATGCTTCACTTCAGGTTTACTGTATCCCTTGGACCTTGTTATTGACGATGAAACACGGAAATTGCATCGGAATTAACTAGAAAAGGCACAATGCCGACTTAAGTACAAGAAGACAGACTCTTCCTACTGTCTATGTTTGAACCATTCCTGTGACATTAGTTATAGATTCCGATGCCTCACTTCAGGTTTACTGTATCCCTCTGACCTTCTTATTGACAATGAAACACAGAAATTGCATCGGAATTAAATAAAAAAGGCACTATGCCGACTTAATTACAAGAAGACTGACTACTCTAACTGTCAATGGTTTGAACCATTCCTGTGCACTAGTTATAGATTCCGATTCCTCACTTCAGGTTTACTGTATCCCCCTGACTTCTTATTGACGATGAAACACAGAAATTGCATCGGAATTAAAAAGAGAAGGCACAATGCCGACTTAAGTACAAGAAGACTGACTCTTAATACTCTATATGTTTTGAACCATTCCTGTGACACAAGTTATAGATTTTGATGCTTCACTTCTGTTTTACCGTATCCCACTGACCTTCTTATTGACAATGAAACACAGAAATTGCATCGGCATTCAATAAAAAGGCACAATGCCGACTTAAGTACAAGAAGACTGACTCTTCTTACTGACTATGTTTTGAACCATTCCTGTGACACTAGATATAGATTCCGATGCTTCACTTCATGTTTACTGTATCCCTTGGACTTTCTTATTGACGATGAAACACTGAAATTGCATGAGAATTAAATACAAAAGGCACAATGCCGACTAACGTAGAAGTAGACTGACTCTTCTTACTGTCTATGTTTTGAACCATTCCTGTGACACAAGTTATAGATTTTGATGCTTCACTTCAGGTTTACTGCGTCCCTCTGACCTTCCTATTGACGACGAAACACAGATATTGCATCGGCAATCAATAAAAAGGCAAAATGCCGACTTAATTAGAAGAAGACTGACTCCTCTAACTGTCAATGGTTTGAACCATTCCTGTGTACTAGTTATTGATTCCGATGCCTCACTTCAGGTTTACTGTATCCCTCTGACTTCTTATTGACGATGAAACACAGAAATTGCATCGGAATTAAATACAAAATGCACAATGCCGACTTATGTAAAAAAGACTGACTCATCTTACTGTCTCTGCTTTGAACCATTCCTGTGACACTAGTTATCGAATCCGATGCTTCATTTCAGGTTAACTGTATCCCTTGGACCTTCTTATTGACGAAGAAACACAGAAAGTGCAACGGAATTAAATAGAAAAGGCACAATGCCGACTTAAGTACAAGAAGGCTGACTCTTGCTACTGCCTATGTTTTGAACCATTCCTGTGACACTAGTAACAGATTCCGATGCTTCACTTCAGGTTTACTATATCCCACTGACCTTCGTATTGACGATGAAACAAAGAAATTGCATCGGAATTAAATACAAAAGGCACAATGCCGACTTAAGTACAAGAAGACTGACTCTTCCTACTCTCTATGTTTTGAACCATTCCAGTGACACTAGTTATAGATTCCGATGCTTCACTTCAGGTTCACTGTATCCCTCTGACCTTCTTATTGACGATGAAGCACAGAAATTGCATCGGAATTAAAAAAAGAGGCACAATGCCGACTTAAGTAGAAGTAGACTGACTCTTCTTACTGTCTATGTTTTGAACCATTCCTGTGACACTAGTTATAGATTTTAATGCTTCACTTCAGGTTTACTGTGTCCCTCTGACCTTCTTATTGACGACGAAACACAGAAATTGCATCGGCATTCAATAAAAAGGCACAATGCCGACTTAAGTACAAGAGGACTGACTCTTCTTACTGACTATGTTTTGAACCATTCCTGTGACACTAGTGATAGATTCCGATGCTTCACTTCAGGTTTACTGTGTCCCTCTGACCTTCTTATTGACGATGAAACACAGAAATTGCATCGGAATTAAATACAAAACGCACAATGCCAAGTTAAGTACAAGAAGACTGACTATTCCTACTCTCTATGTCTTGAACCGTTCCTGTGACACTAGTCATGGATTCCGATGCTTCACTTCAGGTTTACTGCGTCCCTCTGACCTTCTTATTGACGATGAAACACAGAAATTGCATCGGAATTAAATACAAAATGCACAATGCCGACTTAAGTACAAGAAGACTGACTCTTATTACTGTCTCTGATTTGAACCATTCCTATGACACTAGTTATAGATTCCGATGCTTCACTTCAGGTTTAGTGTATCCCTTGGACCTTCTTATTGAGGACGAAACACAGAAATTGCATCGGAATTAAAAAAAGAGGCACAATGCCGACTTAAGTACAAGAAGACTGACTCTTCCCACTGTCTATGTTTTGAACCTTCCTGTGACTCTAGTTATAGATTCCGATGCTTCACCTCAGGTTTACTGTATCTCTCTGACCTTCTTATTGACGATGAAACACAGAAATAGCATCTGAATTAGATACAAAAATCACAATGCCGACTTCAGTACAAGAGGACAGACTCTTCTTACTGTCTATGTTTTGAACCATTCCTGTGACACTAGTTATTCATTCCGATGCTTTACTTCATGTTTACTGTATCCCTTGGTCCTTCTTATTGACGATGAAACACAGAAATTGCATCGGAATTAAATAGATAAGGCACAATGCCGACTTGAGTACTATGAGACTGACCCTTCCTATTGCCTATGTTTTCAACCATTCCTGTGATACTAGTTATAGATTCTGATGCTTCACATCAGGTTTACTGTGTCCCACTGACCTTCTTATTGACGGCGAAACACAGATATTGCATCGCAATTAAAGACATAAGGCACAATTACGACTTAAGTACAAGAAGACTGACTCTTCTTACTGACTATGTTTTGATCCATTCCTGTTACACTAGTTTTAGATTCCGATGCTTCACTTCAGGTTTACTGTATCCCTCTGACCCTCGTATTGACGATGAAACACGGAAATTGCATCGGAATTAAATACAAAAGGCACAATGCCGACTTAAGTACAAGAAGACTGACTCATCCTGCTCTCTGTGTTTTGAACCATTCTGTGACACTAGTTATAGATTCCTATGCTTCACTTCAGGTTCACTGTAACTCTCTGACCTTCGTATTGACGATGAAACACAGAAATTGCATCGGAATTAAATACAAAAGGCACAATGCCGACTTAAGTACGAGAAGACTGACTCTTATTACTGTCTATGTTTGAACCATTCCTGTGACACTAGTTACAGATTCCGATGCTTCACTTCAGGTTTACTGTATCCCTTGGACCTTCTTATTGACGACGAAACACAGAAATTGCATCGGCATTCAATAAAAAGGCACAATGCCGACTTAAGTACAAGAAGACTGACTCTTATTACTGACTATGTTTTGAACCATTCCTGTGACACTAGTTATAGATTCCGATGCTTCACTTCAGGTTAACTGTGTCCCTCTGACCTTCGTATTCACGATGAAACACATAAATTGCATCGGAATTAAATACAAAAGCACAATGCCGACTTAAGTACGAGAAGACTGACTCTTATTACTGTCTCTGATTTCAACCATTCCTGTGACACTAGTTATTGATTCCGATGCTTCCCTTCAGGTTTACTGTATCCCTTGGACCTTCTAATTCACGGTGAAACACAGAAATTGCATCGGAATTAAATACAAAAGGCACAAAGCCGACTTATGTAAAAAGACTGTTTCATCTTACTGTCTATGTTTTGAACCATTCCTGTGACACTAGTTATAGATTCCGATGCTTCACTTCATGTTTACTGTATCCCTTGGACCTTCTTATTGACGAAGAAACACAGAAATTGCATCGGAATTAAATAGAAAAGGCACAATGCCGACTTGAGTACTAGAAGACTGACCCTTCCTATTGTCTATCTTTTGAACCATTCCTGTGACACTATTTATAGATTCCGATGTTTCACTTCAGGTTTACTGTATCCCTCTGACCTTCTTATTGACGATGAAATACAGAAATTACATCGGAATTAAATACAAAAGGCACAATGCCGACTTAAGTACAAGTAGACTGACTCTTCTTACTGTCTATGTTTTAAACCATTCCTGTGACACTAGTTATAGATTCTGATGCTTCACTTCAGGTTTACTGTATCCCTTGGACCTTCTTATTGACGACGAAACAGAGAAATTGCATCGGAATTAAATACAAAAGGCACACTGCCGACTTATGTGCAAAAGACTGATTCATCTTACTGTCTATGCTTTGAACCATTCCTGTGACACTAGTTATCGAATCCGATGCTTCATTTCAGGTTAACTGTATCCACTGGACCTTCTTATTGACGATGAAACACAGAAAGTGCAACGTAATGAAATAGAAAAGGCACAATGCCGACTTAAGTACAAGAAGACTGACTCTTCCTACTGTCTATGGTTTGAACCATTCCTGTGACACTAGTTACAGATTCCGATGCGTCACTTCAGGTTTACTGTATCCCTCTGACCTTCGTATTGACGATGAAACACAGAAATCGCATCGGAATTAAATACAAAAGGCACAATGCCGACTAAAGTACAAGAAGACTGACTCTTCTTACTGTCTGTGATTTGAACCAGTCCTGGGAACCTAGTTATAGATACCGATGCTTCACTTCAGGTTTACTGTATCCCTTGGACCTTGTTATTGACGATGAAACACGGAAATTGCATCGGAATTAACTAGAAAAAGCAAAATGCCGACTTAAGTACAAGAAGACTGACTCTTCCTACTGTCTATGTTTGAACCATTCCTGTGACAATAGTTATAGATTCCGATGCCTCACTTCAGGTTTACTGTATCCCTCTGACCTTCTTATTGACGATGAAACACAGAAATTGCATCGGAATTAAATAGAAATGGCACTATGCCGACTTAATTACAAGAAGACTGACTCCTCTAACTGTCTATGTTTTGAACCATTCCTGTGCACTATTTATAGATTCCGATGCCTCACTTCAGGTTTACTGTATCCCTCTGACATCTTATTGACGATGAAACACAGAAATTGCATCGGAATGAAAAAGAACAGGCACAATGCCGACTTAAGTACAAGAAGACTGACTCTTCCTACTCTCTATGTTTTTAACCGTTCCTGTGACACTAGTTATAGATTTCGATGCTTCAGTTCAGGTTTACTGTGTCCCTCTGACCTTCGTATTGACGATGAAACACAGAAATTGCATGGGCATTCAATAAAAAGGAACAATGCCGACTTAAGTACAAGTAGACTGACTCTTCTTTCTGTCTCTGATTTCAACCATTCCTGTGACACTAGTTATTGATTCCGTTGCTTCACTTCAGGTTTACTGTATCCCTTGGACCCTCTTATTCACGATGAAACACAGAAATTGCATCGGAATTAAATACAAAAGGCACAATGCCGACTTATGTAAAAAAGACTGTTTCATCTTACTGTCTATGTTTTGAACCATTCCTGTGACATTAGTTATAGATTCCGATGCTTCACTTCAGGTTTACTGTATCCCTCTGACCTTCGTATTGACGATGAAACACAGAAATCGCATTGGAATTAAATACAAAATGCACAATGCCGACTTAAGTACAAGAAGACTGAATCTTATTACTGTCTCTGATTTCAACCATTCCTGTGACACTAGTTATTGATTCCGTTGCTTCACTTCAGGTTTACTGTATCCCTTGGACCCTCTTATTCACGATGAAACACAGAAATTGCATCGGAATTAAATACAAAAGGCACAATGCCGACTTATGTAAAAAAGACTGTTACATCTTACTGTCTATGTTTTGAACCATTCCTGTGACATTAGTTACAGATTCCGATGCGTCACTTCAGGTTTACTGTATCCCTCTGACCTTCGTATTGACGATGAAACACAGAAATCGCATCGGAATTAAATACAAAAGGCACAATGCCGACTAAAGTACAAGAAGACTGACTCTTCTTACTGTCTGTGATTTGAACCAGTCCTGGGAACCTAGTTATAGATACCGATGCTTCACTTCAGGTTTACTGTATCCCTTGGACCTTGTTATTGACGATGAAACACGGAAATTGCATCGGAATTAACTAGAAAAAGCAAAATGCCGACTTAAGTACAAGAAGACTGACTCTTCCTACTGTCTATGTTTGAACCATTCCTGTGACAATAGTTATAGATTCCGATGCCTCACTTCAGGTTTACTGTATCCCTCTGACCTTCTTATTGACGATGAAACACAGAAATTGCATCGGAATTAAATAGAAATGGCACTATGCCGACTTAATTACAAGAAGACTGACTCCTCTAACTGTCTATGTTTTGAACCATTCCTGTGCACTATTTATAGATTCCGATGCCTCACTTCAGGTTTACTGTATCCCTCTGACATCTTATTGACGATGAAACACAGAAATTGCATCGGAATGAAAAAGAACAGGCACAATGCCGACTTAAGTACAAGAAGACTGACTCTTCCTACTCTCTATGTTTTTAACCGTTCCTGTGACACTAGTTATAGATTTCGATGCTTCAGTTCAGGTTTACTGTGTCCCTCTGACCTTCGTATTGACGATGAAACACAGAAATTGCATGGGCATTCAACAAAAAGGAACAATGCCGACTTAAGTACAAGTAGACTGACTCTTCTTTCTGTCTCTGATTTCAACCATTCCTGTGACACTAGTTATTGATTCCGTTGCTTCACTTCAGGTTTACTGTATCCCTTGGACCCTCTTATTCACGATGAAACACAGAAATTGCATCGGAATTAAATACAAAAGGCACAATGCCGACTTATGTAAAAAAGACTGTTTCATCTTACTGTCTATGTTTTGAACCATTCCTGTGACATTAGTTATAGATTCCGATGCTTCACTTCAGGTTTACTGTATCCCTCTGACCTTCGTATTGACGATGAAACACAGAAATCGCATTGGAATTAAATACAAAATGCACAATGCCGACTTAAGTACAAGAAGACTGAATCTTATTACTGTCTCTGATTTCAACCATTCCTGTGACACTAGTTATTGATTCCGTTGCTTCACTTCAGGTTTACTGTATCCCTTGGACCCTCTTATTCACGATGAAACACAGAAATTGCATCGGAATTAAATACAAAAGGCACAATGCCGACTTATGTAAAAAAGACTGTTACATCTTACTGTCTATGTTTTGAACCATTCCTGTGACATTAGTTATAGATTCCGATGCTTCACTTCAGGTTTACTGTATCCCTCTGACCTTCTTATTGCCGATGAAACACAGAAATTGCATCGGAATTAAATACAAAAGGCACAATGCCGACTTAAGTACAAGAAGACTGACGCTTCCTACTGTCTATGTTTTGAACCATTACTGTGACAATAATTATAGATTCCGATGCCTCACTTCAGGTTTACTGTATCCCTCTGACCTTCTTATTGACGATGAAACACAGAAATTGCATCGGAATTAAATAGAAAAGGCACTATGCCGACTTAATTACAAGAAGACTGACTCCTCTAACTGTCAATGTTATGAACCATTCCTGTGCACTAGTTATAGATTCCGATGCCTCACTTCAGGTTTTCTGTATCCCTCTGACTTCTTATTGACGATGAAACACAGAAATTGCATCCGAATTAAAAAGAACAGGCACAATGCCGACTTAAGTACAAGAAGACTTACTCTTAATACTCTATATGTTTTGAACCATTCCTGTGACACAAGTTATAGATTTTGATGCTTCACTTCAGGTTTACCGTATCCCTCTGACCTTCTTATTGACTATGAAACACAGAAATTGCATGGGCATTCAATAAAAAGGAACAATGCCGACTTAAGTACAAGTAGACTGACTCTTCTTACTGTCTATGTTTTAAACCATTCCTGTGACACTAGTTATAGATTTTGATGCTTCACTTCGAGTTTACTGTGTCCCACTGACCTTCTTATTGAGGGCGAAACACAGAAATTGCATCGGAATTAAATACAAAAGGCACAATGCCGACTTAAGTAGAAGAAGACTGACTCTTCTTACTGACAATGTTTTGAACCACTCCTGTTACACTAGTTTTAGATTGCGATGCTTCACTTCAGGTTTACTGTATCCCTCTGACCCTCTTATTGACGATGAAACACGGAAATTGCATCGGAATTAAATAGAAGAGGCACAATGCCGACTTAAGTACAAGAAGACTGACTCTTCCTACTCTCTATGTTTAGAACCATTCTGTGACACTAGTTATAGATTCCTATGCTTCACTTCAGGCTCACTGTATCCCTCTGAACTTCGTATTGACGTTGAAACACAGAAATTGCACCGGAATTAAATACAAAAGGCACAATGCCGGCTTAAGTACAAGAAGACTGACTCTTATTACTGTCTATGTTTTGAACCATTCCTGTGACACTAGTTACAGATTCTGATGCTTCACTTCAGGTTTACTGCATCCCTTGGACCTTCTTATTGACGATGAAACACAGAAATTGCATCGGAATTAAATACAAAAGGCACACTGCCGACTTATGTACAAAAGACTGACCCATCTTACTGTCTATGTTTTTGTCCATTCCTGTGACACTAGTTATAGAGTCCGATGCTTCACTTCAGGCTTACTGGATCCCTCTGATCTTCTTATTGACGACGAATCACAGAAATTGCTTCGGAATTAAATAGAAGAGGCACAATGCCGACTTAAGTACAAGGAGACTGACTCTTCCTACGGTCCATGATTTGAACCATTCCTGTGACACTAGTTATAGATTCCGATGCCTCACCTCAGGTTTACTGTCTCTCTCTGACCTTCTTATTGACGATGAAACTCAGAAATTGCATCGGAATTAAATACAAAAGGCACAATGCCGACTTAAGTACAAGAAGACTAACTCATCCTACTCTCTATGTTTTGAACCATTCTGTGACACTAGTTATAGATTCCTATCCTTCACTTCATGTTCACTGTATCCTTCTGACCTTCGTATTGACGATGAAACACAGAAATTGCATCGGAATTAAATACAAAAGGCACAATGCCGACTAAAGTACAAGAAGAGTGACTCTTCTTTATGTCTGTGATTTGAACCAGTCCTGGGAACCTAGTTATAGATTCCGATGCTTCATTTCAGGTTAACTGTATCCCTTGGACCTTCTTATTGACGATGCAACACAGAAAGTGCAACGGAATTAAATAGAAAAGGCACAATGCCGACTTAAGTACAAGAAGACTGACTCTTCCTACTGTCTATGTTTTGAACCATTCCTGTGACACTAGTTACAGATTCCGATGCTTCACTTCAGGTTTACTGTATCCCTCTGACCTTCGTATTGACGATGAAACACAGAAATTGCATCGGAATTAAATACAAAAGGCACAATGCCGACTAAAGTACTAGAAGAATGACTCTTCTTTATGTCTGTGATTTGAACCAGTCCTGGGAACCTAGTTATAGATTCCGATGCTTCACTTCAGGTTTACTGTATCCCTTGGACCTTGTTATTGACGATGAAACACGGAAAATGCATCGGAATAACTAGAAAAGGCACAATGCCGACTTAAGTACAAGAAGACTGACTCTTCCTACTGTCTATGATTTGAACCATTCCTGTGACAATAGTTATAGATTCCGATGCCCCACTTCAGGTTTACTGTATCCCTCTGACCTTCGTATTGACGATGAAACACAGAAATTGCATCGGAATTAAGTAGAAAAGGCACTATGCCGACTTAATTACAAGAAGACTGACTCCTCTAACTGTCAATGTTTTGAACCATTCCTGTGCACTAGTTATAGATTCCGATGCCTCACTTCAGGTTTACTGTATCCCTTGGACTTTCTTATTGACGATGAAACACAGAAATTGCATCAGAATTAAATACAAAAGGCACAATGCCGACTAAAGTAGAAGTAGACTGACTCTTCTTACTGTCTATGTTTTGAACCATTCCTGTGACACTAGTTATAGATTTTGATGCTTCACTTCTGGTTTACTGTGTCCCTCTGACCTTCTTATTGACGACGAAACACAGAAATTGCATCGGCATTCAATAAAAAGGCACAATGCCGACTTAAGTACAAGAAGACTGACTCTTCTTACTGACTATGTTTTGAACCATTCCTGTGACACTAGTTATAGATTCCGATGCTTCACTTCAGGTTTACTGTATCCCTCTGACCTTCCTATTGCCGATGAAACACAGAAATTGCATCGGAATTAAATACAAAAGGCACAATGCCGACTTAAGTACAAGAAGACTGACTCTTCCTACTCCCTATGTTTTGAACCGTTCCTGTGACACTAGTTATAGATTCCGATGCTTCACTTCAGGTTTATTGTATCCCTCTGACCTTCGTATTGACGATGAAACACATAAATTGCATCTGAATTAAAAAAAAAGGAACAATGCCAATTTAAGTACAAGAAGACTGACTCTTCCTACTGTCTATGTTTTGACCCATTCCTGTGACACTAGTGACAGATTCCGATGCTTCACTTCAGGTTAACTGTATCACTTGGACCTTCTTATTCACGATGAAACACAGAAATTGCAACGGAATTAAATAGAAAAGGCACAATGCCGACTTAAGTACAAGAAGACTGACTCTTCCTACTGTCTATGTTTTGAACCATTCCTGTGACACTAGTTACAGATTCTGATGCTTCACTTCAGGTTTACTGTATCCCTCTGACCTTCGTATTGACGATGAAACACAGAAATTGCATCGGAATTAAATACAAAAGGCACAATGCCGACTTAAGTACAAGAAGACTGACTCTTCCTACTCTCTATGTTTTGAAACATTCCAGTGACACTAGTTATAGATTCCGATGCTTCACTTCAGGTTCACTGTATCCCTCTGACCTTCTTATTGACGATGAAGCACAGAAACTGCATCGGAATTAAAAAAAGAGGCACAATGCCGACTTAAGTAGAAGTAGACTGACTCTTCTTACTGTCTATGTTTTGAACCATTCCTGGGACACTAGTTATAGATTTTGATGCTTCACTTCAGGTTTACTGTGTCCCTCTGACCTTCTTATTGACAGCGAAACACAGAAATTGCATCGGCATTCAACAAAAAGGCACAATGCCGACTTAAGTACAAGAGGACTGACTCTTCTTACTGACTACGTTTGAACCATTCCTGTGACACTAGTTATAGATTCCGATGCTTCACTTCAGGTTTACTCTATCCCTCTGACCTTCTTATTGCCGATGAAACACAGAAATTGCATCGGAATTAAATACAAAAGGCACAATGCCGAGTTAAGTACAAGAAGACTGACTCTTATTACTGTCTCTGATTTGAACCATTCCTGTGACACTAGTTATAGATTCCGATGCTTCACTTCAGGTTTAGTGTATCCCTTGGACCCTCTTATTGACGATGAAACACAGAAATTGCATCGGAATGAAATACAAAAGGCACAATGCCGACTTATGTAAAAAAGACTGACTCATCTTACTGTCTATGTTTTGAACCATTCCTGTGAAAGTAGTTATAGATTCCGATGCTTCACTTCAGGTTTACTGTATCCCTCTGACCTTCTTATTGACGACGAAACACAGAAATTGCATCGGAATTAAAAAAAGAGGCACAATGCCGACTTAAGTACAAGAAGACTGACTCTTCCCATTGTCTATGTTTTGAACCATTCCTGTGTCACTAGTTATAGATTCCGATGCTTCACCTCAGGTTTACTGTATCTCTCTGACCTTCTTATTGACGATGAAACACAGAAATAGCATCTGAATTAGATACAAAAATCACAATGACGACTTCAGTACAAGAGGACAGACTCTTATTTCTGTCTATGTTTGAACCATTCCTGTGACACTAGTTATTCATTCCGATGCTTCACTTCATGTTTACTGTATCCCTTGGTCCTTCTTATTGACGACGAAACACAGAAATTGCATCGGAATTAAATAGATAAGGCACAATGCCGGCTTGAGTACTAGGAGACTGACCCTTCCTATTGTCTATGTTTTCAACCATTCCTGTGACACTAGTTATAGATTCCGATGTTTCACTTCAGGGTTACTGTATGCCTCTGACCTTCTTATTGACGATGAAACACAGAAATTGCATCGGAATTAAATAGAAAAGGCACTATGCCGACTTAATAACAAGAAGACAGACTCCTCTAACTGTCAATGTTTTGAAACATTCCTGTGCACTAGTTATAGATTCCGATGCCTCACTTCAGGTTTACTGTATCCCTCTGACTTCTTATTGACGATGAAACACAGAAATTGCATCGGAATTAAAAAGAAAAGGCACAATGCCGACTTAAGTACAAGAAGACTGACTCTTAATACTCTAGAAGTTTTGAACCATTCCTGTGACACAAGTTATTGATTTTGATGCTTCACTTCAGTTTTACCGTATCCCTCTGACCTTCTTATTGACTATGAAACACAGAAATTGCATCGGCATTCAATAAAAAGGCACAATGCCGACTTAAGTACAAGAAGACTGACTCTTCTTACTGACTATGTTTTGAACCATTCCTGTGACACTAGTTATAGATTCCGATGCTTCACTTCAGGTTTACTGTATCCCTCTGACCTTCTTATTGCCGATGAAACACAGAAATTGCATCGGAATTAAATTACAAAAGGCACAATGCCGACTTAAGTACAAGAAGACTGACTCTTCCTATTCTCTATGTTTTGAACCGTTCCTGTGACACTAGTTATAGATTCCGATGCTTCACTTCAGGTTTACTGTGTCCCTCTGACCTTCGTATTGACGATGAAACACATAAATTACATCTGAATTAAATACAAAATGCACAATGCCGACTTAAGTACAAGAAGACTGACTCTTATTACTGTCTCTGATTTCAACCATTCCTGTGACACTAGTTACAGATTCCGATGCTTCACTTCAGGTTTACTGTATCCCTCTGACCTTCGTATTGACGATGAAACGCAGAAATTGCATCGGAATTAAATACAAAAGGCACAATGCCGACTTAAGTACAAGAAGACTGACTCTTCCTACTCTCTATGATTTGAACCATTCCAGTGACACTAGTTATAGATTCCGATGCTTCACTTCAGGTTCACTGTATCCTTCTGACCTTCTTATTGACGATGAAGCACAGAAATTGCATCGGAATTAAAAAAGGAGGCACAATGCCGACTTAAGTAGAAGTAGACCGACTCTTCTTACTGTCTATGTTTTGAACCATTCCTGTGACACTAGTTATAGATTTTGATGGTTCACTTCAGGTTTACTGTGTCCCTCTGACCTTCTTATTGACGACGAAACACAGAAATTGCATCGGCATTCAATAAAAAGGCTCAATGTCGACTTAAGTACAAGAGGACTGACTCTTCTTACTGACTATGTTTTGAACCATTCCTGTGACACTAGTTATAGATTCCGATGCTTCACTTCAGGTTTACTGTATCCCTCTGACCTTCTTATTGCCGATGAAACACAGAAATTGCATCGGAATTAAATACAAAAGGCAAAATGCCGAGTTAAGTACAAGAAGACTGACTCTTCCTACTCTCTATGTCTTGAACCGATCCTGTGACACTAGTTATAGATTTCGATGCTTCACTTCAGGTTTACTGTGTCCCTCTGACCTTTTTATTGACGATGATACACAGAGATTGCATCGGAATTAAATACAAAATGCACAATGCCGACTTAAGTACAAGAAGACTGACTCTTATTACTGTCTATGTTCGAACCATTCCTGTGACACTAGTTACAGATTCCGATGCTTCACTTCAGGTTTACTGTATCCCTTGGACCTTCTTATTGACGACGAAACACAGAAATTGCATCGGAATTAAATACAAAAGGCACACTGCCGACTTATGTGCAAACGACTGACTCACCTTACTGTCTATGCTTTGAACCATTCCTGTGACACTACTTATCGAATCCGATGCTACATTTCAGGTTAACTGTATCCCTTGGACCTTCTTATTGACGATGAAACACAGAAAGTGCAACGGAATTAAATAGAAAAGGCACAATGCAGACTTAAGTACAAGAAGACTGACTCTTCCTACTGTCTATGTTTTGAACCATTCCTGTGACACTAGTTACAGATTCCGATGGTTCACTTCAGGTTTACTGTATCCCTCTGACCTTCGTATTGACGATGAAACACAGAAAATGCATCGGAATTAAATACTAAAGGCACAATGCCGACTAAAGTACAAGAAGACTGACTCTTCTTACTGTCTGTGGTTTGAACCAGTCCTGGGAACCTAGTTATAGATACCGATGCTTCACTTCAGGTTTACTGTATCCCTTGGACCTTGTTATTGACGATGAAACACGGAAATTGCATCGGAATTAACTAGAAAAGGCACAATGCCGACTTAAGTACAAGAAGACTGACTCTTCCTACTGTCTATGTTTTGAACCATTCTTGTGAGAATAGTTATAGATTCCGATGCCCCACTTCAGGTTTACTGTATCCCTCTGACCTTCTTATTGACGATGAAACACAGAAATTGCATCGGAATTAAATAGAAAAGGCACTATGCCGACTTAATTACAAGAAGACTGACTCCTCTAACTGTCAATGTTTTGAACCATTCCTGTGCAATAGTTATAGATTCCGATGCCTCACTTCAGGTTTACTGTATCCCTCTGACTTCTTATTGACGGTGAAACACAGAAATTGCATCGGAATTAAAAAGAAAAGGCACAATGCCGACTTAAGTACAAGAAGACTGACTTTTAAAACTCTATATGTTTTGAACCATTCCTGTGACACAAGTTATAGATTTTGACGCTTCACTTCAGGTTTACCGTATCCCTCTGACCTTCTTATTGACTATGAAACACAGAAATTGCATCGGCATTCAATAAAAAGGCACAATGCCGACTTAAGTACAAGAAGACTGACTCTTCTTACTGACTATGTTTTGAACCATTCCTGTGACACTAGTTATAGATTCCGATGCTTCACTTCAGGTTTACTGTATCCCTTGGACTCTCTTATTGACGATGAAACACAGAAATTGCATCAGAATTAAATACAAAAGGCACAATGCCGTCTAAAGTAGAAGTAGACTGACTCTTCGTACTGTCTATGTTTTGAACCATTCCTGTGACACTAGTTATAGATTCCGATGCTTCACTTCAGGTTTACTGTGTCCCTCTGACCTTCTTATTGACGATGAAACACATAAATTGCATCGGAATTAAATACAAAATGCACAATGCCGACTTAAGTACAAGAAGACTGACTCTTATTACTGTCTCTGATTTCAACCATTCCTGTGACACTAGTTATTGATTCCGATGCTTCACTTCAGGTTTACTGTATCCCTTGGACCTTCTTATTTACGATGAAACACAGAAATTGCATCGGAATTAAATACAAAAGGCACAATGCCGACTTATGTAAAAAAGACTGTTTCATCTTACTGTCTATGTTTTGAACCATTTCTGTGAAACTAGTTGTAGGTTCCGTTGCTTCACTTCAGGTTTACTGTATCCCTCTGACCTTCTTATTGACGGCGAAACACAGAAATTGCATCGGAATTAAAAAAAGTCGCACAATGCCGACTTAAGTACAAGAAGACTGACTCTTCCTACTGTCTATGTTTTGAACCATTCCTGTGACAGTAGTTATAGATTCTGATGCTTCACCTCAGGTTTACTGTATCTCTCTGACCTTCTTATTGACGATGAAACACAGAAATAGCATCTGAATTACATACAAAAAGCACAATGCCGACTTCAGTACAAGAGGACAGACTCTTCTTACTGTCTATGTTTTGAACCGTTCCTGTGACACTAGTTATAGATTCCGATGCTTCACTTCATGTTTACTGTATCCCTTGGACCTTCTTATTGACTAAGAAACACAGAAATTGCATCGAAATTAAATAGAAAAGGCACAATGCCGACTTGAGTACTAGAAGACTGACCCTTCCTATTGTCTATCTTTTGAACCATTCCTGTGACACTATTTATAGATTCCGATGTTTCACTTCAGGTTTACTGTATACCTCTGACCTTCTTATTGACGATGAAATACAGAAATTGCATCGGAATTAAATACAAAAGGCACAATGCCGACTTAAGTACAAGTAGACTGACTCTTCTTACTGCCTATGTTTTAAACCATTCCTGTGACACTAGTTATAGATTCTGATGCTTCGCTTCAGGTTTACTGTGTCCCACTGACCTTCTTATTGACGGCGAAACACAGAAAATGCATCGGAATTAAATACAAAAGGCACAATGCCGACATAAATACAAGACGACTGACTCTTCTTACTGACAATGCTTTGAACCATTCCTGTTACACTAGTTTTAGATTGCGATGCTTCACTTCAGGTTTACTGTATCCCTCTGACCCACTTATTGACGATGAAACACGGAAATTGCATCGGAATTAAATAGAAGAGGCACAATGCCGACTTAAGTACAAGAAGACTGACTCTTCCTACTCTCTATGTTTAGAACCATTCTGTGACACTAGTTATAGATTCCTATGCTTCACTTCAGGTTCACTGTATCCCTCTGAACTTCGTATTGACGATGAAACACAGAAATTGCATCGGAATTAAATACAAAAGGCACAATGCCGACTTAAGTACAAGAAGACTGACTCTTATTACTGTCTATGTTTTGAACCACTCCTGTGACACTAGTTACAGATTCCGATGCTTCACTTCAGGTTTACTGTATCCCTTGGACTTTCTTATTGACGATGAAACACAGAAATTGCATCAGAATTAAATACAAAAGGCACAATGCCGACTAAAGTAGAAGTAGACTGACTCTTCTTACTGTCTATGTTTTGAACCATTCCTGTGACACTAGTTATAGATTTTGATGCTTCACTTCAGGTTTACTGTATCCCTATGACCTTCTTATTGATGACGAAACACAGAAATTGCATCGGAATTAAATAGAAGAGGCAGAATGCTGACTTAAGTACAAGAAGACTGACTCTTCCTACTGTCTATGATTTGAACCATTCCTGTGACACTAGTTATAGATTCCGATGCCTCACCTCAGGTTTACTGTATCTCTCTGACCTTCTTATTCACGATGAAACACAGAAATTGCATCGGAATTAGATACAAAAAGCACAATGACGACTTCAGTACATGAGGATCGACTCTTCTTACTGTCTATGTTTTGAACCATTCCTGTGAAACTAGTTATAGATTCCGATGTTTGACTTCAGGTTTACTGTACCCCTCTGACCTTCCTATTGAAGAGGAAACACAGAAATTGCATCGGAATTAAATAGAAAAAGCACAATGCCGACTGAAGTACAAGAAGACTGACTGTTCTTACTATCTATGCTTTGAACCATTCCTGTGACACTAGTTATAGATTCCGATGCATCACTTCAGGTTTACTGTATCCCTCTGACCCTCTTATTGACGAAGAAACACAGATATTGCATCGGAATTAAATACAAAAGGAACAATGCCGACTTAAGTACAAGAAGACCGACTCATAATACTCTATATGTTTTGAATTATTCCTGTGACACTAGTTATAGATTCCGATGCATCACTTCAGGTTTACTGTATCCCTCTGACCCTCTTATTGACGAAGAAACACAGATATTGCATCGGAATTAAATACAAAAGGCACAATGCCGACTTATGTACAAGAAGACTGACTCTTCCTACTCTCTATGTTTTGAAACATTCTGTGACACTAGTTATGGATTCCTATGCTTCACTTCAGGTCACTGTATCCCTCTGACCTTCTTATTGACGATGAAACACCGAAATTGCATCGGAATTAAATACATAATGCACAATGCCGTCTTAAGTACAAGAAGACTGACTCTTATCACTGTCTATGTTTTGAACCATTCGTGTGACACTAGTTACAGATTCCGATGCTTCACTTCAGGTTTACTGGATCCCTTGGACCTTCTTATTGACGATGAAACACAGAAAGTGCAACGGAATTAAATAGAAAAGGCACAATGCCGACTTAAGTACAAGAAGACTGACTCTTCCTACTGTCTATGTTTTGAACCATTCCTGTGACACTAGTTACAGATTCCGATGGTTCACTTCAGGTTTACTGTATCCCTCTGACCTTCTTATTGACGATGAAACACAGAAATTGCATCGGAATTAAATAGAAAAGGCACTATGCCGACTTAATTACAAGAAGACTGACTCCTCTAACTGTCAATGTTTTGAACCATTCCTGTGCACTAGTTATAGATTCCGATGCCTCACTTCAGGTTTACTGTATCCCTCTGACTTCTTATTGACGGTGAAACACAGAAATTGCATCGGAATTAAAATGAAAAGGCACAATGCCGACTTAAGTACAAGAAGACTGACTCTTAAAACTCTATATGTTTTGAACCATTCCTGTGACACAACTTATAGATTTTGACGCTTCACTTCAGGTTTACCGTATCCCTCTGACCTTCTTATTGACTATGAAACACAGAAATTGCATCGGCATTCAATAAAAAGGCACAATGCCGACTTAAGTACAAGAAGACTGACTCTTCGTACTGTCTATGTTTTCAACCATTCCTGTGACACTAGTTATAGCTTCCGATGCTTCACTTCAGGTTTACTGTGTCCCTCTGACCTTCGTATTGACGATGAAACACATAAATTGCATCGGAATTAAATACAAAATGCACAATGCCGACTTAAGTACAAGAAGACTGACTCTTATTACTGTCTCTGATTTCAACCATTCCATTGACACTAGTTATTGATTCCGATGCCTCACATCAGGTTTACTGTATCCCTTGGACCTTCTTATTTACGATGAAACACAGAAATTGCATCGGAATTAAATACAAAAGGCACAATGCCGACTTATGTAAAAAAGACTGTTTCATCTTACTGTCTATGTTTTGAACCATTCCTGTGAAACTAGTTGTAGGTTCCGTTGCTTCACTTCAGGTTTACTGTATCCCTCTGACCTTCTTATTGACGGCGAAACTCAGAAATTGCATCGAAATTAAATAGAAAAGGCACAATGCCGACTTGAGTACTAGAAGACTGACCCTTCCTATTGTCTATCTTTTGAACCATTCCTGTGACACTATTTATAGATTCCGATGTTTCACTTCAGGTTTACTGTATACCTCTGACCTTCTTATTGACGATGAAATACAGAAATTGCATCGGAATTAAATACAAAAGGCACAATGCCGACTTAAGTACAAGTAGACTGACTCTTCTTACTGCCTATGTTTTAAACCATTCCTGTGACACTAGTTATAGATTCTGATGCTTTGCTTCAGGTTTACTGTGTCCCACTGACCTTCTTATTGACGGCGAAACACAGAAATTGCATCGGAATTAAATACAAAAGGCACAATGCCGACATAAGTACAAGAAGACTGACTCTTCCTACTCTCTATGTTTAGAACCATTCTGTGACACTAGTTATAGATTCCTATGCTTCACTTCAGGTTCACTGTATCCCTCTGAACTTCGTATTGACGATGAAACACAGAAATTGCATCGGAATTAAATACAAAAGGCACAATGCCGACTTAAGTACAAGAAGACTGACTCTTATTACTGTCTATGTTTTGAACCATTCCTGTGACACTAGTTACAGATTCCGATGCTTCACTTCAGGATTACTGTATCCCTTGGACCTTCTTATTGACGATGAAACACAGAAATTGCATCGGAATTAAATACAAAAGGCACACTGCCGACTTATGTACAAAAGACTGACTCATCTTACTGTCTATATTTTGAACCATTCCTGTGACACTAGTTATAGAGTCCGATGCTACACTTCAGGTTTACTGTATCCCTATGATCTTCTTATTGATGACGAAACACAGAAATTGCATCGGAATTAAATAGAAGAGGCAGAATGCTGACTTAAGTACAAGAAGACTGACTCTTCCTACTGTCTATGAGTTGAACCATTCCTGTGACACTAGTTATAGATTCCGATGCCTCACCTCAGGTTTACTGTATCTCTCTGACCTTCTTATTGACGATGAAACACAGAAATTGCATCGGAATTAGATACAAAAAGCACAATGATGACTTCAGTACATGAGGATCGACTCTTCTTACTGTCTATGTTTTGAACCATTCCTGTGAAACTAGTTATAGATTCCGATGTTTGACTTCAGGTTTACTGTACCCCTCTGACCTTCCTATTGAAGATGAAACACAGAAATTGCATCGGAATTATATAGAAAAAGCACAATGCCGACTAAAGTACAAGAAGACTGACTGTTCTTACTATCTATGCTTTGAACCATTCCTGTGACACTAGTTATAGATTCCGATGCTTCACATCAGGTTTACTGTATCCCTTGGACCTTCTTATTGACGATGAACCACAGAAATTACATCGGAATTAAATAGAAAAGGCACAATGCCGAATTATGTACAAGAAGACTGACTCATCTTAATGTCTTTGTTTGAACTATTCCTGTGACACTAGTTATAGATTCCGATGCTTTACTTCCGGTTTACTGTATTCCTTGGACCTTCCTATTGACGACGTAACACAGAAATTAAATCGGAATTAAATAGAAAAGGCACAATGCCGACTTAAGTACTAGAAGACTGACTTATCCTAATGTCTATGTTTTTAACCATTCCTGTCACACTAGTTATAGATTCCGATGCTTCACTTCAGGTTTACTGTATCCCTCTGACTTTCTTACTGACGATGAAACACAGAAATTGCATGGGAATTTAATACAAAAGGCACAATGCCGACTTAAGTACACGAAGACTGACTCTTCCTACTCTCTATGTTTTGAACCATTCTATGACACTAGTTATAGATCCCTATGCTTCACTTCAATTTCACTGTATACCTCTGACCTTCTTATTGACGATGAAACACAGAAATTGCATCGGAATTAAATACAAAAGGAACAATGCCGACTTAAGTACAAGACGACTGACTCATAATACTCTATATGTTTTGAATTATTCCTGTGACACTAGTTATAGATTCCGATGCATCACTTCAGGTTTACTGTATCCCTCTGACCCTCTTATTGACGAAGAAACACAGATATTGCATCGGAATTAAATACAAAAGGCACAATGCCGACTTAAGTACAAGAAGACTGACTCTCCCTACTCTCTATGTTTTGAAACATTCTGTGACACTAGTTATGGATTCCTATGCTTCACTTCAGGTCACTGTATCCCTCTGACCTTCTTATTGACGATGAAACACCGAAATTGCATCGGAATTAAATACATAATGCACAATGCCGTCTTAAGTACAAGAAGACTGACTCTTATCACTGTCTATGTTTTGAACCATTCGTGTGACACTAGTTACAGATTCCGATGCTTCACTTCAGGTTTACTGTATCCCTTGGACCTTCTTATTGACGATGAAACTCGGAAATTGCAACGGGATTAAATACAAAAGGCACAATGCCGACTTAAGTACAAAAGACTGACTCATCTTACTGTCTATGTTTTGAACCATTCCTGTGACACTAGTTATAGAGTCCGATGCTTCACTTCAGGTTTACTGTATCCCTCTCACCTTCTTATTGACGACGAAACACAGAAATTTCATCGGAATTAAACACAAGAGGCACAATGCCGACTTAAGTACAAGTAGACTGACTCTTCCTACTGTGTATGTTTCAACCATTCCTGTGACATTAGTTACAGATTCCGATGCCTCACCTCAGGTTTACTGTATAATGCTAACTTAAGTATAAGAGGACTGACTCTTATTACTGACTATGTTTTGAACCATTCCTCTGCCACTAGTTATAGATTCCGATGCTTCACTTCATGTTTACTGTATCCCTTGGACCTTCTTATTGACGACGAAACACAGAAATTGCATCGGAATTAAATACAAAAGGCACAATGCCGACTTAAGTACAAGAAGACTGACTCTTCCTACTCTCTATGTTTTGAAACATTCTGTGACACTAGTTATGGATTCCTATGCTTCACTTCAGGTCACTGTATCCCTCTGACCTTCTTATTGACGATGAAACACCGAAATTGCATCGGAATTAAAGACATAATGCACAATGCCGACTTAAGTACAAGAAGACTGACTCTTATCACTGTCTATGTTTTGAACCATTCCTGTGACACTAGTTATAGAGTCCGATGCTTCACTTCAGGTTTACTGTATCCCTCTCACCTTCTTATTGACGACGAAACACAGAAATTTCATCGGAATTAAACACAAGAGGCACAATGCCGACTTAAGTACAAGTAGTCTGACTCTTCCTACTGTCTATGTTTTGAACCATTCCTGTGACACTAGTTATAGATTCCGATGCTTCACCTCAGGTTTACTGTATCCCTCTGACCTTCTTATTGACGATGAAGCACAGAAATTGCATCGGAATTAAATACAAAAGGCACAATGCCGACTCAAGTACAAGAAGACTAACTCTTCCTACTGTCTATGTTTTGAACCATTCCTGTGACACTAGTTATAGATTCCGATGCTTCACTTCATGTTTACTGTATCCCCTGGACCTTCTTATTGACGACGAAACACAGAAATTGCATCGGAATTAAATAGAAAAGGCACAATGCCGACTTGAGTACTAGAAGACTGTCCCTTCCTATTGTCTATGTTTCGAACCATTCCTGTGACACTAGTTATAGATTCCGATGTTTCACTTCAGGTTTACTGTATCCCTCTGACCTTCTTATTGACGATGAAACACAGAAATTGCATCGGAATTAACTACAAAAGGCACAATGCCGACTCAAGTACAAGAAGACTGACTCTTCCTACTGTCTATGTTTTGAACCATTCCTGTGACACTTGTTATAGATTCCGATGCTTAACCTCAGGTTTACTGTATCCCTCGTACCTTCTTATTGACGATGAAACACAGAAATTGCATCGGAATAAAATAGAAAAGGCACAATGCTGACTTACGTACAAGAAGACTGACTCATCTTACTGTCTATGATTTGAACCATTCCTGTGACACTAGTTATAGATTCCTATGCTCCACTTCAGGTTCACTGTATCCCTTGGACCTTCTTATTGACGACGAAACACAGAAAATGCATCGGAATTAAAAAAAAAAGGCACAATGCCGACTTGCGTACAAGAAGACTGACCCTTCCTATTTTCAATGCTTTAAACCATTCCTGTGACACTAGTTATAGATTCCGATGCTTCACTTCAGGTTTACTGTATCCCTCTGACCTTCTTATTAACGATGAAACACAGATATTCCATGGGAATCAAATAGAGAAGGCACAATGCCGACTTAAGTACAAGAAGACTGACTCTTCCTACTCTCTATGTTTTGAACCATTCTATGACACTAGTTATAGATTCCTATGCTTCACTTCAGGTTCACTGTATCCCTCTGACCTTCTTATTGACGATGAAACACAGAAATTGCATCGGAATTAAATACAAAAGGAACAATGCCGAGTTTAGTATAAGAGGACTGACTCATAATACTCTATATGTTTTGAACCATTCCTGTGTCACTAGTTATAGATTCCGATGCTTCACTTAAGGTTTACTGTATCCCTCTGACCCTCTTATTGACGAAGAAACACAGATATTGCATCGGAATTAAATACAAAAGGCACAATGCCGACTTAAGAACAAGAAGACTGACTCTTCCTACTCTCTAAGTTTTGAACCATACTGTGACACTAGTTATAGATTCCTATGTTTCACTTCAGGTTCACTTTATCCCTCTGACCTTCTTATTGAAGTTGAAACACAGAAATTGCATCGGAATTAAATACATAAGGCACAATGTCGACTTAAGTACAAGAAGACTGACTCTTATCACTGTCTATGTTTTGAACCATTCCTCTGACACTAGTTACAGATTCCGATGCTTCACTTCAGGTTTACTGTATCCCTCTCACCTTCTTACTGACGACGAAACACAGAAATTTCACCGGAATTAAATAGAAGAGGCACAATGCCGACTTAAGTACAAGTAGACTGACTCTTCCCACTGTCTATGTTTGAACCATTCCTGTGACACTAGTTATAGATTCCGATGCCTCACCTCAGATTTACTGTATCTCTCTGACCATCTTATTGACGATGAAACACAGAAATTGCATCGGAATTAAATACAAAAGGCACACTGCCGACTTATGTACAAAAGACTGACTCATCTTACTGTCTATGTTTTGAACCATTCCTGTGAAAGTAGTTATCGATTCCGATGCTTCACTTCAGGTTTACTGTATCCCTCTGACCTTCTTATTGACGACGAAACACAGAAATTGCATCGGAATTAAAAAAAGAGGCACAATGCCGTCTTAAGTACAAGAAGACTGACTCTTCCCATTGTCTATGTTTTGAACCATTCCTGTGTCACTAGTTATAGATTCCGATGCTTCACCTCAGGTTTACTGTATCTCTCTGACCTTCTTATTGACGATGAAACACAGAAATAGCATCTGAATTAGATACAAAAATCACAATGCCGACTTCAGTACAAGAGGACAGACTCTTCTTTCTGTCTACGTTTTGAACCGTTCCTGTGACACTAGTTGCAGATTCCGATGCTTCACTTCATGTTTACTGTATCCCTTGGACCTTCTTATTGACGAAGAAACTCAGAAATTGCATCGGAATTAAATAGAAAAGCCACAATGCCGACTTGAGTACTAGAAGACTGTCCCTTCCTATTGTCTATGTTTCGAACCATTCCTGTGACACTAGTTATAGATTCCTATGCTTCACGTCAGGTTCACTGTATCCCTCTGAACTTCGTATTGACGATGAAACACAGAAATTGCATCGGAATTAAATACAAAAGGCACAATGCCGACTTAAGTACAAGAAGACTGACCCTTATTACTGTCTATGTTTTGAACCATTCCTGTGACACTAGTTACAGATTCCGATGCTTCACTTCAGGATTAATGTATCCCTTGGACCTTCTTATTGACGATGAAACACAGAAATTGCATCGGAATTAAATACAAAAGGCACACTGCCGACTTATGTACAAAAGACTGACTCATCTTACTGTCTATATTTTGAACCATTCCTGTGACACTAGTTATAGAGTCCGATGCTACACTTCAGGTTTACTGTATCCCTATGATCTTCTTATTGATGACGAAACACAGAAATTGCATCGGAATTAAATAGAAGAGGCAGAATGCTGACTTAAGTACAAGAAGACTGACTCTTCCTACTGTCTATGATTTGAACCATTCCTGTGACACTAGTTATAGATTCCGATGCCTCACCTCAGGTTTACTGTATCTCTCTGACCTTCTTATTGACGATGAAACACAGAAATTGCATCGGAATTAGATACAAAAAGCACAATGACGACTTCAGTACATGAGGATCGACTCTTCTTACTGTCTATGTTTTGAACCATTCCTGTGAAACTAGTTATAGATTCCGATGTTTGACTTCAGGTATACTGTACCCCTCTGACCTTCCTATTGAAGATGAAACACAGAAATTGCATCGGAATTAAATAGAAAAAGCACAATGCCGACTGAAGTACAAGAAGACTGACTGTTCTTACTATCTATGCTTTGAACCATTCCTGTGACACTAGTTATAGATTCCGATGCTTCACATCAGGTTTACTGTATCCCTTGAACCTTCTTATTGACGATGAACCACAGAAATTACATCGGAATTAAATAGAAAAGGCACAATGCCGAATTATTTACAAGAAGACTGACTCATCTTAATGTCTTTGTTTGAACTATTCCTGTGACACTAGTTATAGATTCCGATGCTTTACTTCCGGTTTACTGTATTCCTTGGACCTTCCTATTGACGACGTAACACAGAAATTAAATCGGAATTAAATAGAAAAGGCACAATGCCGACTTAAGTACTAGAAGACTGACTTATCCTAATGTCTATGTTTTTAACCATTCCTGTCACACTAGTTATAGATTCCGATGCTTCACTTTAGGTTTACTGTATCCCTCTGACTTTCTTACTGACGATGAAACACAGAAATTGCATGGGAATTTAATACAAAAGGCACAATGCCGACTTAAGTACAAGAAGACTGACTCTTCCTACTCTCTATGTTTTGAACCATTCTATGACACTAGTTATAGATCCCTATGCTTCACTTCAGGTTCACTGTATAACTCTGACCTTCTTATTGACGATGAAACACAGAAATTGCATCGGAATTAAATACAAAAGGAACAATGCCGACTTAAGTACAAGACGACTGACTCATAATACTCTATATGTTTTGAATTATTCCTGTGACACTAGTTATAAATTCCGATGCATCACTTCAGGTTTACTGTATCCCTCTGACCCTCTTATTGCCGAAGAAACACAGATATTGCATCGGAATTAAATACAAAAGGCACAATGCCGACTTAAGTACAAGAAGACTGACTCTTCCTACTCTCTATGTTTTGAAACATTCTGTGACACTAGTTATGGATTCCTATGCTTCACTTCAGGTCACTGTATCCCTCTGACCTTCTTATTGACGATGAAACACCGAAATTGCATCGGAATTAAATACATAATGCACAATGCCGTCTTAAGTACAAGAAGACTGACTCTTATCACTGTCTATGTTTTGAACCATTCGTGTGACACTAGTTACAGATTCCGATGCTTCACTTCAGGTTTACTGTATCCCTTGGACCTTCTTATTGACGATGAAACTCGGAAATTGCAACGGGATTAAATACAAAAGGCACAATGCCGACTTAAGTACAAAAGACTGACTCATCTTACTGTCTATGTTTTGAACCATTCCTGTGACACTAGTTATAGAGTCCGATGCTTCACTTCAGGTTTACTGTATCCCTCTCACCGTCTTATTGACGACGAAACACAGAAATTTCATCGGAATTAAACACAAGAGGCACAATGCCGACTTAAGTACAAGTAGACTGACTCTTCCTACTGTGTATGTTTCAACCATTCCTGTGACATTAGTTACAGATTCCGATGCCTCACCTCAGGTTTACTGTATAATGCTAACTTAAGTACAAGAGGACTGACTCTTATTACTGACTATGTTTTGAACCATTCCTCTGCCACTAGTCATAGATTCCGATGCTTCACTTCATGTTTACTGTATCCCTTGGACCTTCTTATTGACGACGAAACACAGAAATTGCATCGGAATTAAATACAAAAGGCACAATGCCGACTTAAGTACAAGAAGACTGACTCTTCCTACTCTCTATGTTTTGAAACATTCTGTGACACTAGTTATGGATTCCTATGCTTCACTTCAGGTCACTGTATCCCTCTGACCTTCTTATTGACGATGAAACACCGAAATTGCATCGGAATTAAATACAAAAGGCACAATGCCGACTCAAGTACAAGAAGACTAACTCTTCCTACTGTCTATGTTTTGAACCATTCCTGTGACACTAGTTATAGAGTCCGATGCTTCACTTCAGGTTTACTGTATCCCTCTCACCTTCTTATTGACGACGAAACACAGAAATTTCATCGGAATTAAACACAAGAGGCACAATGCCGACTTAAGTACAAGTAGTCTGACTCTTCCTACTGTCTATGTTTTGAACCATTCCTGTGACACTAGTTATAGATTCCGATGCTTCACCTCAGGTTTACTGTATCCCTCTGACCTTCTTATTGACGATGAAACACAGAAATTGCATGGGAATTAAATACAAAAGGCACAATGCCGACTCAAGTACAAGAAGACTAACTCTTCCTACTGTCTATGTTTTGAACCATTCCTGTGACACTAGTTATAGATTCCGTTGCTTCACTTCATGTTTACTGTATCCCCTGGACCTTCTTATTGACGACGAAACACAGAAATTGCATCGGAATTAAATAGAAAAGGCACAATGCCGACTTGAGTACTAGAAGACTGTCCCTTCCTATTGTCTATGTTTTGAACCATTCCTGTGACACTAGTTATAGATTCTGATGCTTCACTTCAGGTGTACTGTATCCCTTGGACTTTCTTATTGACGATGAAACACAGAAATTGCATCGGAATTAAATACAAAAGGCACAATGCCGACTTAAGTACAAGTAGACTGACTCTTCTTACTGTCTATGTTTTGAACCATTCTGTGACACTAGTTATAGATTCCTATGCTCCACTTCAGGTTCACTGTATCCCTTGGACATTCTTATTGACGACGAAACACAGAAAATGCATCGGAATTAAAAAAAAAAAGGCACAATGCCGACTTGCATACAAGAAGACTGACCCTTCCTATTTTCTATGCTTTAAACCATTCCTGTGACACTAGTTATAGATTCCGATGCTTCACTTCAGGTTTACTGTATCCCTCTGACCTTCTTATTAACGATGAAACACAGATATTCCATGGGAATCAAATAGAAAAGGCACAATGCCGACTTAAGTACAAGAAGACTGACTCTTCCTACTCTCTATGTTTTGAACCATTCTATGACACTAGTTATAGATTCCTATGCTTCACTTCAGGTTCACTGTATACCTCTGGCCTTCTTATTGACGATGAAACACAGAAATTGCATCGGAATTAAATACAAAAGGAACAATGCCGAGTTTAGTATAAGAGGACTGACTCATAATACTCTATATGTTTTGAACCATTCCTGTGTCACTAGTTATAGATTCCGATGCTTCACTTAAGGTTTACTGTATCCCTCTGACCCTCTTATTGACGAAGAAACACAGATATTGCATCGGAATTAAATACAAAAGGCACAATGCCGACTTAAGTACAAGAAGACTGACTCTTCCTACTCTCTAAGTTTTGAACCATTCTGTGACACTAGTTATAGATTCCTATGTTTCACTTCAGGTTCACTTTATCCCTCTGACCTTCTTATTGAAGTTGAAACACAGAAATTGCATCGGAATTAAATACATAAGGCACAATGTCGACTTAAGTACAAGAAGACTGACTCTTATCACTGTCTATGTTTTGAACCATTCCTCTGACACTAGTTACAGATTCCGATGCTTCACTTCAGGTTTACTGTATCCCTTGGACCTTCTTATTGACGATGAAACTCAGAAATTGCATCGGGATTAAATACAAAAAGCACAATACCGACTTAAGTACAAAGGACTGACTCATCTTACTGACAATGTTTTGAACCATTCCTGTGACACTAGTTATAGAGTCCGATGCTTCACTTCAGGTTTACTGTATCCCTCTCACCTTCTTACTGACGACGAAACACAGAAATTTCACCGGAATTAAATAGGAGAGGCACAATGCCGACTTAAGTACAAGTAGACTGACTCTTCCCACTGTCTATGTTTGAACCATTCCTGTGACACTAGTTATAGATTCCGATGCCTCACCTCAGATTTACTGTATCTCTCTGACCTTCTTATTGACGATGAAACACAGAAATTGAATCGGAATTAAATACAAAAGGCACACTGCCGACTTATGTACAAAAGACTGACTCAACTTACTGTCTATGTTTTGAACCATTCCTGTGAAAGTAGTTATCGATTCCGATGCTTCACTTCAGGTTTACTGTATCTCTTGGACTTTCTTATTGACGACGAAACACAGAAATTGCATCGGAATTAAATAGATAAGGCACAATGCCGGCTTGAGAATTAGGAGACTGACCCTTCCTATTGTCAATGTTTTCAACCATTCCTGTGACACTAGTTATAGATTCCGATGTTTCACTTCAGGTTTACTGTATCCCTCTGACCTTCTTATTGACGATGAAACACAGAAATTGCATCGGAATTAAATAGAAAAGGCACTATGCCGACTTAATTACAAGAAGGCTGACTCCTCTAATTGTCAATGTTTTGAACCTTTCATGTGACACTAGTTATGGATTCCGATGCCTCACTTCAGGTTTACTGTATCCCTCTGACTTCTTATTGACGATGAATCACAGATATTGCATCGGAATTAAAAAGAAAAGGCACAATGCCTACTTAAGTACAAGAAGACTAACACCTAATACTCTAGAAGTTTTGAACCATTCCTGTGACACAAGTTATAGATTTTGATGCTTCACTTCAGTTTTACCGTATCCCTCTGACCTTCTTATTGACTATGAAACACAGAAATTGCATCGGCATTCAATAAAAAGGCACAATGCCGACTTAAGTACAAGAAGACTGACTCTTCTTACAGACTATGTTTTGAACCATTCCTGTGACACTAGTTATAGATTCCGATGCTTCACTTCAGGTTTACTGTATCTCTTGGACTTTCTTATTGACGACGAAACACAGAAATTGCATCAGAATTAAATGCAAAAGGCACAATGCCGACTAAAGTAGAAGTAGACTGACTCTTCTTACTGTCTATGTTTTGAACCATTCCTGTGACACTAGTTATAGAATTTGATGCTTCACTTCAGGTTTTCTGTGTCCCTCTGACCTTCATATTGACGACGATACACAGAAATTGCATCGGCATTCAATAAAAAGGCACAATGCCGACTTAAGTACAAGAAGACTGACTCTTCTTACTGACTATGTTTTGAACCATTCCTGTGACACTAGTTATAGATTCCGATGCTTCACTTCAGGTTTACTGTATCCCTCTGACCTTCTTATTGCCGATGAAACACAGAAATTGCATCGGAATTAAATTACAAAAGGCACAATGCCGACTTAAGTACAAGAAGACTGACTCTTCCTATTCTCTATGTTTTGAACCGTTCCTGTGACACTAGTTATAGATTCCGATGCTTCACTTCAGGTTTACTGTGTCCCTCTGACCTTCGTATTGTCGATGAAACACATAAATTACATCTGAATTAAATACAAAATGCACAATGCCGACTTAAGTACAAGAAGACTGACTCTTATTACTGTCTCTGATTTAAACCATTCCTGTGACACTAGTTATAGATTCCGATGCTTCACTTCAGGTTTACTGTATCCCTTGGACCTTCTCATTCACGATGAAACACAGAAATGGCATCGGAATTAAATACAAAAGGCACAATGCCGACTTATGTAAAAAAGTCTGTTTCATCTTACTGTCTATGTTTTGAACCATTCCTGTGAAACTAGTTGTAGGTTACGATGCTTCACTTCAGGTTTACTGTATCCCTCTGACATTCTTATTGACGGCGAAACACAGAACTTGCATCGGAATTAAAAAAAGAGGCACTATGCCGACTTAAGTACAAGAAGACTGACTCTTCCTACTGTCTATGTTTTGAACCATTCCTGTGACACTAGTTACAGATTCCGATGCTTCACTTCAGGTTTACTGTATCCCTCTGACCTTCTTATTCACGATGAAACACAGAAATTGCATCGGAATTAAATACAAAAGGCACACTGCCGACTTATGTGCAAAAGACTGACTCATCTTACTGTCTATGCTTTGAACCATTCCTGTGACACTAGTTATCGAATTCGATGCTTTATTTCAGGTTAACTGTATCCCTTGGACCTTCTTATTGACGAAGAAACACAGAAAGTGCAACGGAATTAAATAGAAAAGGCACAATGCCGACTTAAGTACAAGAAGACTGACTCTTCCTACTCTCTATGTTTTGAACCATTCCAGTGACACTAGTTATAGATTCCGATGCTTCACTTCAGGTTCACTGTATCCTTCTGACCTTCTTATTGACGATGATGCACAGAAATTGCATCGGAATTAAAAAAAGAGGCACAATGCCGACTTAAGTAGAAGTAGACTGTCTCGTCTTACTGTCTATGTTTTGAACCATTCCTGTGACACTAGTTATAGATTTTGATGCTTCACTTCAGGTTTACTGTGTCCCTCTGACCTTCTTATTGACGACGAAACACAGAAATTGCATCGGCATTCAATAAAATGACTCAATGCCGACTTAAGTACAAGAGGACTGACTCTTCTTACTGACTATGTTTTGAACCATTCCTGTGACACTAGTTATAGATTCCGATGCTTCACTTCAGGTTTACTGTGTCCCTCTGACCTTCTTATTGCCGATGAAACACAGATATTGCATCGGAATTAAATACAAAAGGCACAATGCCGAGTTAAGTACAGGAAGACTGACTCTTCCTACTCTCTATGTCTTGAACCGTTCCTGTGACACTAGTTATAGATTCCGATGCTTCACTTCAGGTTTACTGTGTCCCTCTGACCTTCTTATTGGCGATGAAACACAGAAATTGCATCGGAATTAAATACAAAATGCACAATGCCGACTTAAGTACAAGAAGACTGACTCTTATTACTGTCTCTGATTTGAACCATTCCTGTGACACTAGTTATAGATTCCGATGCTTCACTTCAGGTTTAGTGTATCCCTTGGACCATCTTATTGACGATGAAACACAGAAATTGCATCGGAATTAAATACAAAATGCACAATGCCGACTTATGTAAAAAAGACTGACTCATCTTACTGTCTATGTTTTGAACCATTCCTGTGAAAGTAGTTATAGATTCCGATGCTTCACTTCAGGTTTACTGTATCCCTCTGACCTTCTTATTGACGACGAAACACAGAAATTGAATCGGAATTAAAAAAAGAGGCACTATGCCGTCTTAAGTACAAGAAGACTAACTCTTCCCACTGTCTATGTTTTGAACCATTCCTGTGACACTAGTTATAGATTCCGATGCTTCACCTCAGATTTACTGTATCTCTCTGACCTTCTTATTGACGATGAAACACAGAAATAGCATCTGAATTAGATACAAAAATCACAATGCCGGCTTCAGTACAAGAGGACAGATTCTTCTTATTGTCTGTGTTTTGAACCATTCCTGTGACACTAGTTATTCATTCCGATGCTTCACTTCATGTTTACTGTATCCCTTGGTCCTTCTTATTGACGACGAAACACAGAAATTGCATTGGAATTAAATAGATAAGGCACAATGCCGGCTTGAGTACTAGGAGACTGACCATTCCTATTGTCTATGTTTTCAACCATTCCTGTGACACTAGTTATAGATTCCGATGTTTCACTGCAGGTTTACTGTATCCCTCTGACCTTCTTATTGACGATGAAACACAGAAATTGCATCGGAATTAAATACAAAAGGAACAATGCCGACATTAGTACAAGTAGACTGACTCTTCTTACTGTCTATGTTTTAAACCATTCCTGTGACACTAGTTATAGATTCTGATGCTTCACTTCAGGTTTACTGTGTCCCACTGACCTTCTTATTGACGGCGAAACGCAGATATTGCATCGCAATTAAATACAAAAGGCACAATGCCGACTTAAGTACAAGAAGACTGACTCTTCTTACTGACTATGTTTTGATCCATTCCTGTTACACTAGTTTTAGATTCCGATGCTTCACTTCAGGTTTACTGTATCCCTCTGACCCTCGTATTGACGATGAAACACGGAAATTGCATCGGAATTAAATACAAAAGGCACAATGCCGACTTAAGTACGAGAAGACTGACTCTTATTACTGTCTATGTTTGAACCATTCCTGTGACACTAGTTACAGATTCCGATGCTTCACTTCAGGTTTACTGTATCCCTTGGACCTTCTTATTGACGACGAAACACAGAAATTGCATCGGAATTAAATACAAAAGGCACACTGCCGACTTATGTGCAAACGACTGACTCATCTTACTGTCTATGCTTTGAACCATTCCTGTGACACTACTTATCGAATCCGATGCTTCATTTCAGGTTAACTGTATCCCTTGGACCTTCTTATTGACGATGAAACACAGAAAGTGCAACGGAATTATATAGAAAAGGCACAATGCCGACTTAAGTACAAGAAGACTGACTCTTCCTACTGTCTATGTTTTGAAGCATTCCTGTGACACTAGTTACAGATTCCGATGCTTCACTTCAGGTTTACTGTATCCCTCTGACCTTCGTATTGACGATGAAACACAGAAATTCCATCGGAATTAAATACTAAAGGCACAATTCCGACTAAAGTACAAGAAGACTGACTCTTCTTACTGTCTGTGATTTGATCCAGTCCTGGGAACCTAGTTATAGATACCGATGCTTCACCTCAGGTTTACTGTATCCCTTGGACCTTGTTATTGACGATGAAACACGGAAATTGCATCGGAAATAACTAGAAAAGGCACAATGCCGACTTAAGTACAAGAAGACTGACTCTTCCTACTGTCTATGTTTTGAACCATTCTTGTGACAATAGTTATAGATTCCGATGCTTCACTTCAGGTTTACTGTATCCCTCTGACCTTCTTATTGACGATGAAACACAGAAATTGCATCGGAATTAAATAGAAAAGGCACTATGCCGACTTAATTACAAGAAGACTGACTCTTCTAACTGTCAATGTTTTGAACCATTCCTGTGCACTAGTTATAGAGTCCGATGCCTCACTTCAGGTTTACTGTATCCCTCTGACTTCTTATTGACGGTGTAACACAGAAATTGCATCGTAATTAAAAAGAAAAGGCACAATGCCGACTTGTACAAGAAGACTGACTCTTAATACTCTATATGTTTTGAACCATTCCTGTGACACAAGTTATAGATTTTGACGCTTCACTTCAGGTTTAACGTATCCCTCTGATCTTCTTATTGACTATGAAACACAGAAATTGCATCGGCATTCAATAAAAAGGCACAATGCCGACTTAAGTACAAGAAGACTGACTCTTCTTACTGACTATGTTTTGAACCATTCCTGTGACACTAGTTATAGATTCCGATGCTTCACTTCAGGTTTACTGTATCCCTTGGACTCTCTTATTGACGATGAAACACAGAAATTGCATCAGAATTAAATACAAAAGGCACAATGCCGTCTTAAGTAGAAGTAGACTGACTCTTCGTACTGTCTATGTTTTCAACCATTCCTGTGACACTAGTTATAGATTCCGATGCTTCACTTGAGGTTTACTGTGTCCCTCTGACCTTCGTATTGACGATGAAACACATAAATTGCATCGGAATTAAATACAAAATGCACAATGCCGACTTAAGTACAAGAAGACTGACTCTTATTACTGTCTCTGATTTCAACCATTCCTGTGACACTAGTTATTGATTCCGATGCTTCACTTCAGGTTTACTGTATCCCTTGGACCTTCTTATTCACGATGAAACACAGAAATTGCATCGGATTTAATACAAAAGGCACAATGCCGACTTATGTAAAAAAGACTGTTTCATCTGACTGTCTATGTATTGAACCATTCCTGTGAAACTAGTTGTAGGTTCCGGTGCTTCACTTCTGGTTTACTGTATCCCTCTGACCTTCTTATTGACGGCGAAACACAGAAATTGCATCGGAATTAAAAAAAGACGCACAATGCCGACTTAAGTACAAGAAGACTGACTCTTCCTACTGTCTATGTTTTGAACCATTCCTGTGACACTAGTTACAGATTCCGATGCTTCACTTCAGGTTTACTGTATCCCTCTGACCTTCTTATTCACGATGAAACACAGAAATTGCATCGGAATTAAATAGAAAAGGCACAATGCCGACTTGAGTACTAGAAGACTGACCCTTCCTATTGTCTATCTTTTGAACCATTCCTGTGACACTATTTATAGATTCCGATGTTTCACTTCAGGTTTACTGTATACCTCTGCCCTTCTTATTCACGATGAAACACAGATATTGCATCGGAATTAAATACAAAAGGCACAATGCCGACTTATGTAAAAAAGACTGTTTCATCTGACTGTCTATGTATTGAACCATTCCTGTGAAACTAGTTGTAGGTTCCGGTGCTTCACTTCAGGTTTACTGTATCCCTCTGACCTTCTTATTGACGGCGAAACACAGATATTGCATCGGAATTAAAAAAAGACGCACAATGCCGACTTAAGTACAAGAAGACTGACTCTTCCTACTGTCTATGTTTTGAACCATTCCTGTGACACTAGTTATAGATTCCGATGCTTCACTTCATGTTTACTGTATCCCTTGGACATTGTTATTCACGAAGAAACACAGAAATTGCATCGGAATTAAATAGAAAAGGCACAATGCCGACTAGAGTACTAGAAGACTGACCCTTCCTATTGTCTATCTTTTGAACCATTCCTGTGACACTATTTATAGATTCCGATGTTTCACTTCAGGTTTACTGTATACCTCTGACCGTCTTATTGACGGCGAAACACAGAAATTGCATCGGAATCAAATACAAAAGGCACAATGCCGACTTAAGTACAAGTAGACTGACTCTTCTTACTGCCTATGTTTTAAACCATTCCTGTGACACTAGTTATAGATTCTGATGCTTCACTTCAGGTTTACTGTATCCCTCTGACCCTCTTATTGACGATGAAATAAGGAAATTGCATCGGAATTAAATAGAAGAGGCACAATGCCGACTTAAGTACAAGAAGACTTACTCTTCCTACTCTCTATATTTAGAACCATTCTGTGACACTAGTTATAGATTCCTATGCTTCACTTTAGGTTCACTGTATCCCTCTGAACTTCGTATTGACGATGAAACACAGAAATTGCATCGGAATTAAATACAAAAGGCACAATGCCGACTTAAGTACAAGAAGACTGACTCTTATTACTGTCTATGTTTTGAACCATTCCTGTGACACTAGTTACAGATTCCGATGCTTCACTTCAGGATTACTGTATCCATATGATCTTCTTATTGATGACGAAACACAGAAATTGCATCGGAATTAAATAGAAGAGGCAGAATGCTGACTTAGGTACAAGAAGACTGACTCTTCCTACTGTCTATGATTTGAACCATTCCTGTGACACTAGTTATAGATTCCGATGCCTCACCTCAGGTTTACGGTATCTCTCTGACCTTCTTATTGACGATGAAACACAGAAATTGCATCGGAATTAGATACAAAAAGCACAATGCCGACTTCAGTACATGAGGATCGACTCTTCTTACTGTCTATGTTTTGAACCACTCCTGTGACACTAGTTATAGATTCCGATGTATCACTTCAGGTTTACTGTATCCCTCTGACCTTCTTAGTAACGATGAAACACAGATATTCCATGGGAATCAAATAGAAAAGGCACAATGCCAACTTAAGTACAAGAAGACTGACTCTTCTTACTGTCTATGTTTTGAACCATTCCTGTGAAACTAGTTATAGATTCCGATGATTGACTTCAGGTATACTGTACCCCTCTGACCTTCCTATTGAAGATGAAACACAGAAATTGCATCGGAATTAAATAGAAAAGCACAATGCCGACTGAAGTACATGAAGACTGACTGTTCTTACTATCTATGCTTTGAACCATTCCTGTGACACTAGTTATAGATTCCGATGCTTCACATCAGGTTTACTGTATACCTCTGACTTTCTTACTGACGATGAATCACAGAAATTGCATCGGAATTTAATACAAAAGGCACAATGCCGACTTAAGTACAAGAAGACTGACTCTTCCTACTCTCTATGTTTTGAACCATTCTATGACACTAGTTATAGATCCCTATGCTTCACTTCAGGTTCACTGTATACCTCTGACCTTCTTATTGACGATGAAACACAGAAATTGCATCGGAATTAAATACAAAAGGCACAATGCCGACTTAAGTACAAGAAGACTGACTCTTATTACTGACTATGTTCTGAACCATTCCTGTGACACTAGTTATGGATTCCAATGCTTCACTTCAGGTTTACTGTATCCCTCTGACCCTCTTATTGACGAAGAATCACAGATATTGAATCGGAATTAAATACAAAAGGCACAATGCCGACTTCAGTACAAGAAGACTGACTCTTCCTACTGTCTATGTTTGAGCCATTCCTGTGACACTAGTTATAGACTCCGATGCCTCACCTCAGGTTTACTGTATCTCTCTGACCTTCTTATTGACGATGAAACACAGAAATTGCATCGGAATTAGATACAAAAAGCAAAATGCTTACATCAGTACAAGAGGATCGTGTCTTCTTACTGTCTATGTTTTGAACCATTCCTGTGACACTAGTTATAGATTCTGTTGCTTCACTTCAGGTTTACTGTGTCCCACTGACCTTCTTATTGACGGCGAAACACAGAAATTGCATCGGAATTAAATACAAAAGGCACAATGCTGACTTAAGTACAAAAAGACTGACTCTTCATACTCTCTACGTTTTGAACCATTCTGTGACACTAGTTATAGATTCCTATGCTTCACTTCAGGTTCACTGTATCCCTCTAACCTTCGTATTGACGATGAAACACAGAAATTGCATCGGAAATAAATACAAAAGGCACAATGCCGACTTAAGTACAAGAAGACTGACTCTTCCTACTCTCTATGTTTTGAACCATTCTGTTCAAATGGCTCTGAGCACTATGGGACTTATCGTCTGTGGTCATCAGTCCCCTAGAACTTAAAACTACTTAAACCTAACTAACCTAAGGACATCACACACATCCATGCCCGAGGCAGAACCATTCTGTGACACTAGTTATAGATTCATATGCTTCACTTCAGGTTCACTGTATCCCTTTGACCTTCTTCTTGACGATGAAACACAGAAATTGCATCGTAATTAAATACAAAAGGCCCAATGCCGACTTACGTACAAGAAGACTGACTCTTACTACTGTCTATGTTTTGAACCATTCCTTTGACACTAGTTATAGAGTCCGATGTTTCACTTCAGGTTTACTGTATCCCTCTGACCTTCTTATTGACGACGAAACACAGAAATTGCATCGGAATTAAATAGAAGAGGCACAATGCCGACTTATGTACAAGAAGACTCACTCTTCCTACTGTCTATCTTTGAACCATTCCTGTGACACTAGTTATATATTCCGATGCCTCTCCTCAGGTTTACTGTATCTCTCTGACCTTCTTATTGAAGATGAAACACAGAAATAGCATCGGAATTAGATACAAGAAGCACAATGCCGACTTCAGTAGAAGAGGATTCACTCTTCTTACTGTCTATGTTTTGAACCATTCCTGTGACACTAGTTATAGATTCCGATGTTTCACTTCAGGTTTACTGTATTCCTTGGACCTTCTTATTGACGACCAAACACAGAAAATGCATCGGAATTAAAAAGTAAAAGCACAATGCCGACATAAGTACAAGAACACTGACTCTTCCTACTCTCTATGTTTTGAACCATTCTATGACACTAGTTATAGATCCCTATGCTTCACTTCAGGTTCACTGTATACCTCTGACCTTCTTATTGACGATGAAACACAGATATTGCATCGGAATTAAATACAAAAGGCACAATACCGACTTAAGTACAAGAAGACTGACTCTTATTACTGACTATGTTCTGAACCATGCCTGTGACACTAGTTATGGATTCCAATGTTTCACTTCAGGTTTACTGTATCCCTCTGACCCTCTTATTGACGAAGAATCACAGATATTGCATCGGAATTAAATACAAAAGGCACAATGCCGACTTAAGTACAAGAAGACTGACTCTTCCTACTCTCTATGTTTTGAACCATTCTGTGACACTACTTATAGATTCCTTTGCTTCACTTCAGGTTCACTGTATCCCTCTGACCTTCTTATTGATGATGAAACACAGAAAGTGCATCGGAATTATATACAAAAGGCACAGTGCCGACCTAAGTACAAGAAGACTGACTCTTATTACTGTCTATGATTTGAACCATTCCTGTGACACTAGTTACGGATGCCGATGCTTCACTTCAGGTTTACTGTATCGCTTGGACCTTCTTATTGACGACGAAACTCAGAAATTGCATCGGAATTAAATACAAAAGGCACAATGCCGACTTAAGTACAAAATACTGACTCATCTTACTGTCTATGTTTTTAACCATTCCTGTGACACTTGTTATAGAGTCCGATGCTTCACTTCAGGTTTACTGTATCACTCTCACCTTCTTATTGACGACGAAACACAGAAGTTGCATCGGAATTGAATAGAACAGGCACAATGCCGACTTAAGTACAAGAAGACTGACTCTTCCTACTGTCTATGTTTGAACCATTCCTGTGACACTAGTTATAGATTCCGATGCCTCACCTCAGGTTTACTGTATCTCTCTGACCTTCTTATTGACGATGAAACACAGAAATTGCATCGGAATTAAATACAAAAGGCACAATGCCGACTTAAGTACAAGAAGACTGACTCTTCCTACTCTCTATGTTTTGAACCATTCTGTGACACTAGTTATAGATTCCTATGCTTCACTTCAGGTTCACTGTATCCCTCTGACCTTCTTTTTGACGATGAAACACAGAAATTGCATCGGAATTAAATACAAAAGGCACAATGCCGACTTATGTACAAAAGACTGACTCTTATTACTGTCTATGTTTTGAACCATTCCTGTGACACTAGTTATAGAGTACGATGCTACACTTCAGGTTTACTGTATCCCTCTCACCTTCTTATTGACGACGAAACACAGAAATTGCATGGGAATTAAATAGAAGAGGCACAACGCCGACCTAAGTACAAGAAGACTGACTCCTCCTACTGTCTATGTTTGAACCATTCCTGAGACACTAGTTATAGACTCCGATGCCTCACCTCAGGTTTACTGTATCTCTCTGACCTCCTTATTGACGATGAAACACAGAAATTGCATCGGAATTAGATACAAAAAGCAAAATGGTTACATCAGTACAAGAGGATCGTGTCTTCTTACTGTCTATGTTTTGAACCATTCCTGTGACACTAGTTATAGATTCTGTTGCTTCACTTTAGGTTTACTGTGTCCCACTGACCTTCTTATTGACGGCGAAATACAGAAATTGCATCGGAATTAAATACAAAAGGCACAATGCCGACTTAAGTACAAAAAGACTGACTCATCATACTCTCTACGTTTTGAACCATTCTGTGACACTAGTTATAGATTCCTATGCTTCACTTCAGGTTCACTGTATCCCTCTAACCTTCGTACTGACGATGAAACACAGAAATTGCATCGGAATTAAATACAAAAGGCACAATGCCGACTTAAGTACAAGAAGACTGACTCTTCCTACTCTCTATGTTTTGAACCATTCTGTGACACTAGTTATAGATTCATATGCTTCACTTCAGGTTCACTGTATCCCTTTGACCTTCTTATTGACGATGAAACACAGAAATTGCATCGTAATTAAATACAAAAGGCACAATGCCGACTTACGTACAAGAAGACTGACTCTTACTACTGTCTATGTTTTGAACCATTCCTTTGACACTAGTTATAGAGTCCGATGTTTCACTTCAGGTTTACTGTATCCCTCTGACCTTCTTATTGACGACGAAACACAGAAATTGCATCGGAATTTAATTGAAGAGGCACAATGCCGACTTATGTACAAGAAGACTCACTCTTCCTACTGTCTATCTTTGAACCATTCCTGTGACACTAGTTATATATTCCGATGCCTCTCCTCAGGTTTAATGTATCTCTCTGACCTTCTTATTGAAGATGAAACACAGAAATAGCATCGGAATTAGATACAAGAAGCACAATGCCGTCTTCAGTAGAAGAGGATCGACTATTCTTACTGTCTATGTTTTGAACCATTCCTGTGACACTAGTTATAGATTCCGATGTTTCACTTCAGGTTTACTGTATTCCTTGGACCTTCTTATTGACGACGAAACACAGAAAATGCATCGGAATTAAAAAGTAAAGGCACAATGCCGACATAAGTACAAGAACACTGACTCTTCTTACAGTCTATGCTTTGAACCATTCCTGTGACACTAGTTATAGATTCCGATGCTTCACTTCAGGTTTACTGTATCCCTCTGACCTTCTTATTAACGATAAAACACAGAAATTGCATCGAAATTAAATAGAAAAGGCACAATGCCGACACAAGTACAAGAAGACTGACTCTTCTTACAGTCTATGCTTTGAACCATTCCTGTGACACTAGTTATAGATTCCGATGTTTGTCTTCAGGTTTACTGTGCCCGTCTGACCTTCCTGTTGAAGATGAAACACAGAAATTGCATCGGAATTAGATACAAGAAGCACAATGCCGACTTCAGTAGATTAGGATCGACTCTTCTTACTGTCTATGTTTTGAACCATTCCTGTGCCACTAGTTATAGATTCTGATGCTTCACTTCAGGATTACTGTATCCCTCTGAATTTCTTATTGACGATGAAACACAGAAATTGCATCGGAATTTAATACAAAAGGCACAATGCCGACCTAAGCACAAGAAGACTGATTCTTCTTACTGTCTATGTTTTGAACCATTCCTGTGACACTAGTTATAGATTCCGATGTTTCACTTCAGGTTCACTGTATCCCTCTGACCTTCTTATTGACGATGAAACACAGAAATTGCATCGGAATTAAATACAAAAGGCACAATGCCGACTTAAGTACAAGAAGACTGACTCTTATTACTGTCTATGATTTGAACCATTCCTGTGACACTAGTTACAGATTCCGATGCTTCACTTCAGGTTTACTGTATCACTTGGACCTTCTTATTGAAGACGAAACACAGAAAAAGCATCGGAATTAAAAAGACCAGGCACAATGCCGACTTGAGTACAAGAAGTTTGACCCTTCCTATTGTCTATGCTTCGAACCATTCCTGTGACACTAGCAATAGATTCCGATGCTTCACTTCAGGTTTACTGTATCCCTCTGACCTTCTTATTAACGATAAAACACAGAAATTGCATGGGAATTAAACAGAAAAGGCACAATGCCGACTTAAGTACAAGAAGACTGACACTTCTTATTGTCTATGTTTTCAACCATTCCTGTGAAACTAGTTATAGATTCCGATGTTTGACTTCAGGTTTACTTTACCCCTCTGACCTACCTATTGAAATTAAATAGAAAAGGCACAATGCCGACTTAAGTACAAGAAGACTGACTCTTCTTACTGTCTATGTTTTGAATCATTCCTGTGACACTATTTATAGATTCCGATGCTTCACATCAGGTTTACTGTATCCCTTGGACCTTCTTATTGACGATGAACCACAGAAATTACATCGGAATTAAATAGAAAAGGCACAATGCCGAATTATGTACAAGAAGACTGACTCATCTTAATGTCTATGTTTGAACTATTCCTGTGACACTAGTTATAGATTCCGATGCTTCACTTCAGGTTTACTGTATCCCTTGGACCTTCCTATTGACGACGAAACACAGAAATTGCATTGGAATTAAATAGAAGAGGCACAATGACGACTTAAGTACAATAAGACGCACTCTTCCTACTGTCTTTCTTTGAACCATTCCTGTGACACTAATTATATATTCCGATGCCTCTCATCAGGTTTACTGTATCTCTCTGACCTTCTTATTGAAGATGAAACACAGAAATTGCATCGAAATTAAATAGAAAAGGCACAATGCCGACCTAAGTACAAGAAGACTGACTCTTCTTACAGTACATGCATTGAACCATTCCTGTGACACTAGTTATAGATTCCGGTGTTTGACTTCAGGTTTACTGTACCCGTCTGACCTTCCTATTGAAGATGAAACACAGAAATTGCATCGGAATTAAATAGAAAAAGCACAATGCCGACCTAAGTACAAGAAGACTGACTCTTCTTACTGTCTATGTTTTGAACCATTCCTGTGACACTAGTTATAGATTCCAATGCTTCACATCAGGTTTACTGTATCCCTTGGACCTTCTTATTGACGATGAACCACAGAAATTACATCGGAATTAAATAGAAAAGGCACAATGCCGAATTATGTACAAGAAGACTGTCTCATCTTAATGTCTATGTTTCAACTATTCCTGTGACGCCAGTTATAGATTCCGATGCTTCACTTCAGGTTTACTGTATCCCTTGGACCTTCTTATTGACGATGAAACACAGAAATTGCATCGGAATTAAATACAAAAAGGCACAATGCCGGCTTATGTACAAAAGACTGACTCATCTTACTGTCTATGTTTTGAACCATTCCTGTGACACTAGTTATAGAGTCCGATGCTTCACTTTAGGTTTACTGTATCCCTCTGACCTTCTTATTGACGACGAAACACAGACATTGCATCGGAATTAAATAGAAGAGGCACAATACCGACTTAAGTACAAGAAGACTGACTCTTCCTACTGTCTATGTTTTGAACCATTCCTGTGCCATTAGTTATAGATTCTGATGCTTCACTTCAGGATTACTGTATCCCTCTGACTTTCTTATTCACGATGAATCACAGAAATTGCATCGGAATTTAATACAAAAGGCACAATGCCGACCTAAGTACAAGAAGACTGATTCTTCTTACTGTCTGTGCTTTGAACCATTCCTGTGACACTAGTTATAGATTCCGATGCTTCACTTCAGGTTCACTGTATCCCTCTGACCTTCTTATTGACGATGAATCACAGAAATTGCATCGGAATTAAATACAAAAGGCACAATGCCGACTTAAGTACAAGAAGACTGACTCTTATTACTGTTTATGTTTTGAGCCATTCCTGAGACTATAGTTACAGATTCCGATGCTTCACCTCAGGTTTACTGTATCCCTTGGACCTTCTTATTGACGATGAAACACAGAAATTGCATCGGAATTAAATACAAAAGGCACAATGCCGACTTAAGTGCAAGAAGACTGACTCTTCCAACTCTCTATGTTTTGAACCATTTTGTGACACTAGTTATAGATTCATATGCTTCACTTCAGGTTCACTGCATCCCTTTGACCTTCTTATTGGCGATGAAACACAGAAATTGCATCGGAATTAAATAGGAAAGGCACAAAGCCGACTTAAGTACAAGAAGACTGACTCTTATTACTGACTATGTTTTGAACCATTCCTGTGACACTAGTTATAGATTCCGATGCTTCACATCAGGTTTACTGTATCCCTTGGACCTTCTTATTGACGATGAACCACAGAAATTACATCGGAATTAAATGGAAAAGACACAATGCCCAATTATGTACATGAAGATTGACTCATCTTAATGTCTATGTTTGAACTCTTCCTGTGACACTAGTTATAGATTCCGATGCTTCACTTCAGGTTTACTGTATCCCTTGGACCTACCTATTGACGACGAAACACAGAAATTGCATCGGAATTAAATAGAAAAGGCACAAAGCCGACTTAAGTACAAGAAGACTGACTCTTATTACTGACTATGTTTTGAACCATTCCTGTGACACTAGTTATGGATTCCGATGCTTCACTTCAGGTTTACTGTATCCCTCTGACCCTCTTATTGACGAAGAAACACAGATAGTGCATCGGAATTAAATACAAAAGGCACAATGCCGACCTAAGTGCAAGAAGACTGACTCTTCCTACTCTCTATGTTTTGAACCATTTTGTGACACTAGTTATAGATTCATATGCTTCACTTCAGGTTCACTGTATCCCTTTGACCTTCTTATTGACGATGAAACACAGAAATTGCATCGTAATTAAAAACAAAAGGCACAATGCCGACTTAAGTACAAGAAGACCGACTCTTATTACTGTCTATGTTTTGAACCATTCCTTTGACACTAGTTATAGAGTCCGATGCTTCACTTGAGGTTTACTGTATCCCTCTCACCTCCTTATTGACGACGAAACACAGAAATTGCACCGGAATTAAATAAAAGAGGCACAATGACGACTTAAGTACAATAAGACGCACTCTTCCTACTGTCCATCTTTGAACAATTCCTGTGACACTAGTTATATATTCCGATGCCTCTCCTCAGGTCTACTGTATCTCTCTGACCTTCTTATTGAAGATGAAACACAGAAATTGCATCGAAATTAAATAGAAAAGGCACAATGCCGACCTAAGTACAAGAAGACTGACTCTTCTTACAGTACATGCTTTGAACCATTCCTGTGACACTAGTTATAGATTCCGATGTTTGACTTCAGGTTTACTGTACCCGTCTGACCTTCCTATTGAAGATGAAACACAGAAATTGCATCGGAATTAAATAGAAAAAGCACAATGCCAACCTAAGTACAAGAAGACTGACTCTTCTTACTGTCTATGTTTTGAACCATTCCTGTGACACTAGTTATAGATTCCAATGCTTCACATCAGGTTTACTGTATCCCTTGGACCTTCTTATTGACGATGAACCACAGAAATTACATCGGAATTAAATAGAAAAGGCACAATGCCGAATTATGTACAGTAAGACTGACTCATCTTAATGTCTATGTTTGAACTATTCCTGTGACACTAGTTATAGATTCCGATGCTTCACTTCAGGTTTACTGTATCCCTTGGACCTTCTTATTGACGATGAAACACAGAAATTGCATCGGAATTTAATACAAAAGGCACAATGCCGGCTTATGTACAAAAGACTGACTCATCTTACTGTCTATGTTTTGAACCATTCCTGTGACACTAGTTATAGAGTCCGATGCTTCACTTTAGGTTTACTGTATCCCTCTGACCTTCTTATTCACGATGAAACACCGAAATTGCATCGGAATTTAATACAAAAGGCACAATGCCGACCTAAGTACAAGAAGACTGATTCTTCTTACTGTCTATGTTTTGAACCATTCCTGTGACACTAGTTATAGATTCCGATGCTTCACTTCAGGTTCACTGTATCCCTCTGACCTTCTTATTGACGATGAATCACAGAAATTGCATCGGAATTAAATACAAAAGGCACAATGCCGACTTAAGTACAAGAAGACTGACTCTTATTACTGTCTATGTTTTGAGCAATTCCTGAGACTATAGTTACAGATTCCGATGCTTCACCTCAGGTTTACTGTATCCCTTGGACCTTCGTATTGACAATGAAACACAGAAATTGCATCGGAATTAAATACAAAGTGCACAATGCCGACTTAAGTACAAGAAGACTGACTCTTCCTACTGTCTACGTTTTGAACCATTCCTGTGACACTAGTTATAGATTTCGATGCCTCACCTCAGGTTTACTGTATCTCTCTGACCTTCTTATTGAGGAAGAAACACAGAAATTGCATCGGAATTAGATACAAAAAGCACAATTCCGACTTCAGTACAAGAGGATCGACTCTTCTTACTATGTTTTGAACCATTCCTGTGACACTAGTTATAGATTCCGCTGTTTCACTTCACGTGTACTGTATCCATTGGACCTCCTTATTGACGACGAAACACAGAAATTGCATCGGAATTAAAAAGGAAAGGCACAATGCCGACTTGAGTACAAGAAGACAGACATTTCCTATTGTCTATGCTTTGAACCATTCCTGTGACACTAGTTATAGATTCCGATGCTTCACATCAGGTTTACTGTATCCCTTGGACCTTCTTATTGACGATGAACCACAGAAATTACATCGGAATTAAATGGAAAAGCCACAATGCCCAATTATGTACATGAAGATTGACTCATCTTAATGTCTATGTTTGAACTCTTCCTGTGACACTAGTTATAGATTCCGATGCTTCACTTCAGGTTTACTGTATCCCTTGGACCTACCTATTGACGACGAAACACAGAAATTGCATCGGAATTAAATAGAAAAGGCACAAACCCGACTTAAGTACAAGAAGACTGACTCTTATTACTGACCATGTTTTGAACCATTCCTGTGACACTAGTTATGGATTCCGATGCTTCACTTCAGGTTTACTGTATCCCTCTGACCCTCTTATTAACGAAGAAACACAGATAGTGCATCGGAATTAAATACAAAAGGCACAATGCCGACTTAAGTGCAAGAAGACTGACTCTTCCTACTCTCTATGTTTTGAACCATTTTATGACACTAGTTATAGATTCCTATGCTTCACTTCAGGTTCACTGTATCCCTCTGACCTTATTATTGACGATGAAACACAGAAATTGCGTCGGAATTAAATACAAAAGGCACAGTGCCGACTTATATACAAAAGACTGACTCTTATTACTGTCTATGTTTTGAACCATTCCTGTGACACTAGTTATAGAGTACGATGCTACAATTCAGGTTCACTGTATCCCTCTCACCTTCTTATTGACGACGAAACACAGAAATTGCATGGGGATTAAATAGAAGAGGCACAATGCCGACCTAAGTACAAGAAGACTGACTCTTCCTACTGTCTATGTTTGAACCATTCCTGTGACACTAGTTATAGACTACGATGCCTCACCTCAGGTTTACTGTATCTCTCTGACCTTCTTATTGACGATGAAACACAGAAATTGCATCGGAATTAGATACAAAAAGCAAAATGCTTACTTCAGTGCAAGAGGATCGACTCTTCTTACTGTCTATGTTTTGAACCATTCCTGTGACACTAGTTATAGATTCTGATGCTTCACTTCAGGTTTAGTGTGTCCCACTGACCTTCTGATTGACGGCGAAACACAGAAATTGCATCGGAATTAAATACAAAAGGCACAATGCCGACTTAAGTACAAAAAGACTGACTCTTCCTACTCTCTATGTTTTGAACCATTCTGTGACACTAGTTATAGTTTCCTATGCTTCACATCAGGTTCACTGTATCCCTCTGACCTTCGTATTGACGATGAAACACAGAAATTGCATCGGAATTAAATACAAAAGGCACAATGCCGACTTAAGTACAAGAAGACTGACTCTTATTACTGTCTACGTTTTGAAACATTCCTGTGACACTAGTTACAGATTCCGATGCTTCACTTCAGGTTTACTGTATCCCTCTGACCCTCTTATTGACGAAGAAACACAGATATTGCATCGGAATTAAATACAAAAGGCACAATGCTGACTTAAGTACAAGTAGACTGACTCTTCCTACTCTCTATGTTTTGAACCATTCTCTGACACTAGTTATATATTCATATGCTTCACTTCAGGTTCACTGTATCCCTCTGACTTTCTTATTCACGATGAAACACAGAAATTGCATCGGAATTTAATACAAAAGGCACAATGCCGACCTAAGTACAAGAAGACTGATTCTTCTTACTGTCTGTGTTTTGAACCATTCCTGTGACACTAGTTATAGATTCCGATGCTTCACTTCAGGTTCACTGTATCCCTCTGACCTTCTTATTGACGATGAATCACAGAAATTGCATCGGAATTAAATACAAAAGGCACAATGCCGACTTAAGTACAAGAAGACTGACTCTTATTACTGTCTATGTTTTGAGCCATTCCTGAGACTATAGTTACAGATTCCGATGCTTCACCTCAGGTTTACTGTATCCCTTGGACCTTCTTATTGACGATGAAACACAGAAATTGCATCGGCATTAAATACAAAAGGCACAATGCCGACTTAAGTACAAGAAGACTGACTCTTCCTACTGTCTACATTTTGAACCATTCCTGTGACACTAGTTAGAGATTTCGATGCCTCACCTCAGGTTTATTGTATCTCTCTGACCTTCTTATTGAGGAAGAAACACAGAAATTGCATCGGAATTAGATACAAAAAGCACAATTCCGACTTCAGTACAAGAGGATCGACTCTTCTTACTATGTTTTGAACAATTCCTGTGACACTAGTTATAGATTCCGCTGTTTCACTTCAGGTGTACTGTATCCATTGGACCTCCTTATTGACGACGAAACACAGAAATTGCATCGGAATTAAAAAGGAAAGGCACAATGCCGACTTGAGTACAAGAAGACTGACCCTTCCTATTGTCTATGCTTTGAACCATTCCTGTGACACTAGTTATAGATTCCGATGCTTCACATCAGGTTTACTGTATCTCTTGGAACTTCTTATTGACGATGAACCACAGAAATTACATCGGAATTAAATGGAAAAGGCACAATGCCCAATTATGTACAAGAAGGCTGACTCATCTTGATGTCTATGTTTGAACTCTTCCTGTGACACTAGTTATAGATTCCGATGCTTCACTTCAGGTTTACTGTATCCCTTGGACCTACCTATTGACGACGAAACACAGAAATTGCGTCGGAATTAAATAGAAAAGGCACAAAGCCGACTTAAGTACAAGAAGACTGACTCTTATTACTGACTATGTTTTGAACCATTCCTGTGACACTAGTTATGGATTCCGATGCTTCACTTCAGGTTTACTGTTTCCCTCTGACCCTCTTATTGACGAAGAAACACAGATAGTGCATCGGAATTAAATACAAAAGGCACAATGCCGACTTAAGTGCAAGAAGACTGACTCTTCCTACTCTCTATGTTTTGAACCATTTTGTGACACTAGTTATAGATTCATATGCTTCACTTCAGGTTCACTGTATCCCTTTGACCTTCTTATTGACGATGAAACACAGAAATTGCATCGTAATTAAAAACAAAAGGCACAATGCCGACTTAAGTACAAGAAGACCGACTCTTATTACTCTCTTTGTTTGGAACCATTCCTTTGACACTAGTTATAGAGTCCGATGCTTCACTTCAGGTTTACTGTATCCCTCTCACCCCCTTATTGACGACGAAACACAGAAATTGCATCGGAATTAAATAGAAGAGGCACAATGACGACTTAAGTACAATAAGACGCACTCTTCCTACTGTCTATCTTTGAACAATTCCTGTGACACTAGTTATATATTCCGATGCCTCTCCTCAGGTCTACTGTATCTCTCTGACCTTCTTATTGAAGATGAAACACAGAAATTGCATCGAAATTAAATAGAAAAGGCACAATGCCGACCTAAGTACAGGAAGACTGACTCTTCTTACAGTACATGCTTTGAACCATTCCTGTCACACTAGTTATAGAATCCGATGTTTGACTTCAGGTTTACTGTACCCGTCTGACCTTCCTATTGAAGATGAAACACAGAAATTGCATCGGAATTAAATAGAAATAGCACAATGCCCACCTAAGTACAAGAAGACTAACTCTTCTTAGTGTCTATGTTTTGAATCATTCCTGTGACACTAGTTATAGATTCCAATGCTTCACATCAGGTTTACTGTATCCCATGGACCTTCTTATTGACGATGAACCACAGAGAGTACATCGGAATTAAATAGAAAAGGCACAATGCCGAATTATGTACAAGAAGACTGACTCATCTTAATGTCTATGTTTGAACTATTCCTGTGACACTAGTTATAGATTCCGATGCTTCACTTCAGGTTTACTGTATCCCTTGGACCTACCTATTGACGACGAAACACAGAAATTGCATCGGAATTAAATAGAAAAGGCACAAAGGCGACTTAAGTACAAGAAGACTGACTCTTATTACTGACTATGTTTTGAACCATTCCTGTGACACTAGTTATGGATTCCGATGCTTCACTTCAGGTTTACTGTATCCCTCTGACGCTCTTATTGACGAAGAAACACAGATAGTGCATCGGAATTATATACAAAAGGAACAATGCCGACTTAAGTGCAAGAAGACTGACTCTTCCTACTCTCTATGTTTTGAACCATTTTGTGACACTAGTTATAGATTCATATGCTTCACTTCAGGTTCACTGTATCCCTTTGACCTTCTTATTGACGATGAAACACAGAAATTGCATCGTAATTAAAAACAAAAGGCACAATGCCGACTTAAGTACAAGAAGACCGACTCGTATTACTGTCTATGTTTTGAACCATTCCTTTGACACTAGTTATAGAGTCCGATGCTTCACTTCAGGTTTACTGTATCCCTCTCACCTCCTTATTGACGACGAAACACAGAAATTGCATCGGAATTAAATAGAAGAGGCACAATGACGACTTAAGTACAATAAGACGCACTCTTCCTACTGTCTATCTTTGAACCATTCCTGTGACACTAGTTATATATTCCGATGCCTCTCCTCAGGTTTACTGTATCTCTCTGACCTTCTTATTGAAGATGAATCACAGAAATTGCATCGAAATCAAATAGAAAAGCACAATGTCGACCTAAGTACAAGAAGACTGACTCTTCTTACAGTACATGCTTTGAACCATTCCTGTGACACTAGTTATAGATTCCGATGTTTGACTTCAGGTTTACTGTACCCGTCTGACCTTCCTATTGAAGATGAAACACAAAAATTGCATCGGAATTAAATAGAAAAAGCACAATGCCGACCTAAGTACAAGAAGACTGACTCTTCTTACTGTCTATGTTTTGAACCATTCCTGTGACACTAGTTATAGATTCCAATGCTTCACATCAAGTTTACTGTATCCCTTGGTCCTTCTTATTGACGATGAACCACAGAAATTACATCGGAATTAAATAGAAAAGGCACAATGCCGAATTATGTACAAAAGACTGACTCATCTTACTGTTTATGTTTTGAACCATTCCTGTGACACTAGTTATAGAGTCCGATGCTTTACTTTAGGTTTACTGTATCCCTCTGACCTTCTTATTGACGACGAAACACAGACATTGCATCGGAAATAAATAGAAGAGGCACAATACCGACTTAAGTACAAGAAGACTGACTCTTCCTACTGTCTATGTTTTGAACCATTCCTGTGCCACTAGTTATAGATTCTGATGCTTCACTTCAGGATTACTGTATCCCTCTGACTTTCTTATTCACGATGAAACACCGAAATTGCATCGGAATTTAATACAAAAGGCACAATGCCGACCTAAGTACAAGAAGACTGATTCTTCTTACCGTCTATGTTTTGAACCATTCCTGTGACACTAGTTATAGATTCCGATGCTTCACTTCAGGTTCACTGTATCCCTCTGACCTTCTTATTGACGATGAATCACAGAAATTGCATCGGAATTAAATACAAAAGGCACAATGCCGACTTAAGTACAAGAAGACTGACTCTTATTACTGTCTATGTTTTGAGCCATTCCTGAGACTATAGTTACAGATTCCGATGCTTCACCTCAGGTTTACTGGATCCCTTGGACCTTCTTATTGACGATGAAACACAGATATTGCATCGGAATTAAATACAAAAGGCACAATGCCGACTTAAGTACTAGAAGACTGACTCTTCCTACTGTCTACATTTTGAACCATTCCTGTGACACTAGTTATAGATATCGATGCCTCACCTCAGGTTTACTGTATCTCTCTGACCTTCTTATTGAGGAAGAAACACAGAAATTGAATCGGAATTAGATACAAAAAGCACAATTCCGACCTCTGTACAAGAGGATCGACTCTGCTTACTATGTTTTGAACCATTCCTGTGACACTAGTTATAGATTCCGCTGTTTCACTTCAGGTGTACTGTATCCATTGGACCTCCTTATTGACGACGAAACACAGAAATGGCATCGGAATTAAAAAGGAAAGGCACAATGCCGACTTGAGTACAAGAAGACTGACCCTTCCTATTGTCTATGCTTTGAACCATTCCTGTGACACTAGTAATAGATTCCGATGCTTCACATCAGGTTTACTGTATCCCTTGGAACTTCTTATTGACGATGAACCACAGAAATTACATCGGAATTAAATGGAAAAGGCACAATGCCCAATTATGTACATGAAGGCTGACTCATCTTAATGTCGATGTTTGAACTCTTCCTGTGACACTAGTTATAGATTCCGATGCTTCACTTCAGGTTTACTGTATCCCTTGGACCTACCTATTGACGACGAAACACAGAAATTGCATCGGAATTAAATAGAAAAGGCACAAAGGCGACTTAAGTACAAGAAGACTGACTCTTATTACTGACTATGTTTTGAACCATTCCTGTGACACTAGTTATGGATTCCGATGCTTCACTTCAGGTTTACTGTATCCCTCTGACCCTCTTATTGACGAAGAAACACAGATAGTGCATCGGAATTAAATACAAAAGGCACAATGCCGACTTAAGTGCAAGATGACTGACTCTTCCTACTCTCTATGTTTTGAATCATCTTGTGACACTAGTTATAGGTTCCTATGCTTCACTTCAGGTTCACTGTATCCCTCTGACCTTCATATTGACGATGAAACACAGAAATTGCATCGGAATTAAATACAAAAGGCACAATGCCGACTTATATACAAAAGACTGACTCTTATTACTGTCTATGTTTTGAACCATTCCTGTGACACTAGTTATAGAGTACGATGCTACACTTCAGGTTTACTGTATCCCTCTCACCTTCTTATTGACGACGAAACACAGAAATTGCATGGGAATTAAATAGAAGAGGCACAATGCCGACCTAAGTACAAGAAGACTGACTCTTCCTACTGTCTATGTTTGAACCATTCCTGTGACACTAGTTATAGACGACGATGATTCACCTCAGGTTTACTGTATCTCTCTGACCTTCTTATTGACGATGAAACACAGAAATTGCATCGGAATTAGATACAAAAACCAAAATGCTTACTTCAGTGCATGAGGATCGACTCTTCTTACTGTCTATGTTTTGAACCATTCCTGTGACACTAGTTATAGATTCTGATGCTTCACTTCAGGTTTACTGTGTCCCACTGATCTTCTTATTGACGGCGAAACACAGAAATTGCATCGGAATTAAATACAAAAGGCACAATGCCGACTTAAGTACAAAAAGACTGACTCTTCCTACTCTCTACGTTTTGAACCATTCTGTGACACTAGTTATAGATTCCTATGCTTCACTTCAGGTTCACTATATCCCACTGACCTTCGTATTGACGATGAAACACAGAAATTGCATCGGAATTAAATACAAAATTCACAATGCCGACTTAAGTACAAGGAGACTGACTCATATTACTGTCTACGTTTTGAACCATTCCTGTGACACTAGTTACAGATTCCGATGTTTCACTTCAGGTTTACTGTATCCCTTGGACCTTCTTATTGGCGACGAAACACAGAAAATGCATCGGAATTAAAAAGTAAAGGCACAATGCCGACGTGAGTACAAGAAGCCTGACCCTTCCTATTGTCTATGCTTTGAACCATTCCTGTGAAACTAGTTATAGATTCCAATGCTTCACTTCAGGTTTACTGTATCCCTCTGACCATCTTATTAACGATGAAACACAGAAATTGCATCGAAATTAAATAGAAAAGGCACAATGCCGACCTAAGTACAAGAAGACTGACTCTTCTTACAGTCTATGCTTTGAACCATTCCTGTGACACTAGTTATAGATTCCGATGCTTCACATCAGGTTTACTGTATCCCTTGGACCTTCTTATTGACGATGAACCACAGAAATTACATCGGAATTAAATAGAAAAGGCACAATGCCGAATTATGTACAAGAAGACTGACTCATTGTAATGTTATGTTTGAACTATTCCTGTGACACTAGTTATAGATTCCGATGCTTCACTTCAGGTTTACTGTATCCCTCTGACTTTCTTATTGACGATGAAACACAGAAATTGCATCGGAAATAAATACAAAACGCAAAATGCCGACCTAAGTACACGAAGCCTGATTCTTCTTAATGTCTATGTTTTGAACCATTCCTGTGACACTAGATATAGATTCCGATGTTTCACTTCAGGTTTACTGTATCCCTTGGACCTTTTTATTGACGATGAAACTCAGAAATGGCATCGGAATTAAATACAAGAGGCACAATGCCGACTTAAGTACAAGAAGACTGACTCTTCTCACTGTCTATGATTTGAACAATTCCTGTGACACTAGTTATAGATTCCGATCCTTCACTTCAGGTTTTCTGTATCCCTTGGACCTTCTTATCGACGATGAGACACAGAAATTGCATCGGAATTAAATACAAAAGGCTCAATGCCGACTTAAGAACAAGAAGACTGACTCTACTTACTGTCTATGTTTTGAACCATTCCTGTGTTACTAGTTATAAATTCCGATGCTTCACTTCAGATTTACTGTATCCCTTGGACCTTCGTATTGACGACGAAACACAGAAATTGCATCGGAATTAAATAGAAAAGGCACAATGCCGACTTAAATACAAGAAGACTGACTCTTCGTACTGTCTACATTTTGAAACATTCCTGTTTCACTAGTTGTAGATTCCGATGCTTCACCTCAGGTTTACTGTATACCTCTGACCTTCTTATTGATGAGGAAACACAGAAATGGCATCGGAATTAAATAGAAAAGGCACAATGCCGACTTAAGTACAAGAAGACTGACTCTTCTTACTGACTATGTTTTGAACCATTCCTGTGACATAGATTGCGATGCTTCATTTCAGATTTAATGTATCCCTTGGACGTTCTTATTGACGATGAATTACAGACATTGCATCGGAATTAAATACAAAAGGGACAATGCCGACTTAAGTACAAGAAGACTGACTCTTCTTACTGACTATGTTTTGAACCATTCCTGTGACACTGGTTATAGATTCCGATACTTCACTTCAGGTTTACTGTATCCCTCTGACCTTCTTATTGACGATGGATCACATATATTGCATCGGAATTAAATAGAAAAGGCACAATGCCGACTTAAGTAAAAGCAGACTGACTCTTCCTACTGACTATGTTTTGAACAATCCCTGTGACACTAGTTATAGCATCCGATGCTTCACTTTAGTTTACTGTATCCCTCTGACCTTCTTATTGAGGATGAAACACAGAAATTGCATCGGAAGTAAATAGAAAAGGCACAATGCCGACTTAAGTACAAGAAGACTGACTCTTCATACTGTCTATGTTTTGAACCGATCCTGTGACACTAGTTATAGCTTCCGATGCTTCACTTCAGGTTTTCTGTATCCCTTGGACCTTTTTATTGACGATGAAACACCGAAATTGCATCGGAATTAAATACGAAAGGCACTATGCTGACTCAAGTACAAGAAGACTGACTCTTCTTACTGTCTATGTTTTGAACCATTCCTGTGACACTAGTTATAGATTCCGATACTTCACTTCAGGTGTACTGCATGCCTTGGAAATTCTTATTGACGATGAATCACAGAAATTGCATCGGAATTAAGTAGAAAAGGCACAATGCCGACTTAAGTACAAGAAGACTGACTCTTCTTACTGACTATGTTTTGAACAATTCCTGTGACACTAGTTATAGATTCCGATGCTTCACTTCAGGAGTACTGTATCGCTTGGACTTTCTTATTGACGATGAAACACAGAAATTGCATCGGAATTAAATACAAAAGGCACAGTGCCGACTTAAGTACAAGTAGACTCACTCTTCTTACTGTCTATGTTTTCAACCATTAATGTGACACTAGTTATAGATTTTGATGCTTCACTTCATGTTTACTGTGTCCCTCTGACCTTCTTATTGACGACGGAACACAGAAATTGCATCGTAATTAAATACAAAAGGCACAATGCCGACTTAAGTACAAGAAGACTGACTCTTCCCACAGTCTATGTTTTGAACCATTCCTGTGACACTAGTTATAGATTCCGATGCTTCACTTCATGTATGCTGTATCCCTCTGACCTTCTTATTGACGATTAAACACAGAAATTGCATCGGAATTCAATAAAAAGGCACAATGCCGACTTAAGTACAAGAAGACTGACACTTCTTACTGACTATGTTTTGAACCATTCCTGTGACACTAGATATAGATTCCGATGCTTCACTTCAGGTTTACTGTATCCCTCTGACCTTCTTATTGCCGATGAAACACAGAAATTGCATCGGAATTAAATACAAATGGCACATAGCCGACTTGAGTACAAGAATACTGACTCTACTTACGGTCTATGATTTGAACCATTCCTGTGACACTAGTTATAGATTCCGATGCTTCACTTCATGTTTACTGTATCCCTCTGACCTTCTTATTGACGATGGAACACACATATTGCATCGGAATTAAATAGAAAAGGCACAATGCCGACTTAAGTACAAGAAGACTGACTCTTCCTACTGACTATGTTTTGAACCATTCCTGTGACATAGATTGCGAAGCTTCACTTCAGATTTAATGTATCCCTTGGACCTTCTTATTGACGATGAAACACAGAAATTGCATCGGAATTAAATACAAAAGGCACAATGCCGACTTAAGTACAAGAAGACTGACTCTTCATACTGTCTATGTTTTGAACCATTCCTGTGACACTAGTTATAGATTCCGATACTTCACATCAGGTGTACTGCATGCCTTGGAAATTCTTATTGACGATGAATCAGAGAAATTGCATCGGAATTAAATATAAAAGGCACAATGCCGACTTAAGTACAAGAAAGCTGACTCTTCTTACTGACTATGTTTTCAACCATTCCTGTGACACTAGTTATAGATTCCGATGCTTCACTTCAGGAGTACTGTATCCCTTGGACTTTCTTATTGACGAAGAAACACAGAAATTGCATCGGAATTAAATACAAAAGGGAAAATGCCGACTTAAGTACAAGTAGACTGACTCTTCTTACTGTCTATGTTTTGAACCATTAATGTGACACTAGTTATAGATTTTGATGATTAACTTCAGGTTTACTGTGTCCCTCTGACCTTCTTATTGACGACGAAACACAGAAATTGCATCGGAATTAAATACAAAAGACACAATGCCGACTTAAGTACAAGAAGACTGACTCTTCTTACTGACTATGATTTGAACCATTCCTGTGACACTAGTTATATATTCCGATGCTTCACTTCAGGTTTATTGTATCCCTCTGACTTTCTTATTGACGATTAAACACAGAAATTGCACCGGAAATCAATAAAAAGGCACAATACCGACTTAAGTACAAGAAGACTGACACTTCTTACTGACTATGATTTGAACCATTCCTGTGACACTAGTTATAGATTCCGATGCTTCACTTCAGGTTTACTGTATCCCTCTGGCCTTCTTATTGCCGATGAATCACAGAAATTGCATCGGAATTAAATACAAAAGGCACAATGCCGACTTAAGTACAAGTATGCTGACTCTTCCTACTCTCTATGTTTTGAACCATTCCCGTGACACTAGTTATAGATTCCGATGCTTCACTTCATGTGTACTGTATCCCTCTGACCTTCTTATTGACGATAAAACACAGAAATTGCATCGGAATTAAATACAAAAGGCACAATGCCGACTTACGTACAAGACGACTGACTCTTATTTCTGTCTTTGATTTGAACCATTCCTGTGACACTAGTTAGAGATTCCGATGCTTCACTTCAGGTTTACTGTATCCCTTGGACCATCTTATAGAAGATGTAACACAGAAATTGCATCGGAATTAAATACAAAAGGCACAATGCCGACTTATGTACAAAAGACTGACTCTTCATACTGTCTATGTTTGAACCATTCCTGTATCACTAGTTATAGATTCCGATGCTTCACTTCAGGTTTACTGTATCCCTCTGACCTTCTTATTGACGATGAAACACAGAAATTGCTTCGGAATTAAATAGAAGAGGCACAATGCCGACTTAAGTGCAAGAAGACTGACTCTTCCTACTGTCTATGCTTTGAACCATTCCTGTGACAGTAGTTATAGATTCCGATGCTTCACTTCAGGTTTACTGTATCTCTATGACCTTCTTATTGATGATGAAACAAAGAAATTGCATCTGAATTAGATACAAAAAGCACAATGCCGACTTCAGTACAAGAGGACCGACTCTTCTTACTGTCTATGTTTTGAACCATTCCTGTGACACTAGTTATAGATTCTGATGCTTCACTTCAGGTTAACTGTATCCGTCTGACCCTCTTATTGACGATGAAACACAGAAATTGCATCGGAATTAAATACAAAAGGCACAATGCCGACTCAAGTACAAGAAGACTGACTCTTACTACTGTCTATGTTTTGAACCATTCCTGTGACACTAGTTATAGATTCCGATGCTTAACTTCAGGTTTACTGTATCCCTCTGACCCTCTTATTGACGATGAAACACAGAAATTCCATCGGAATTATTTACAAAAGGCACAACGCCGACTTAAGTACAAGAAGACTGACTCTTCCTACTCTCTATGTCTTGAACCTTGCTGTGACACTATTTATAGATTCCTATGCTTCACTTCAGGTTTACTGTATCCCTCTGACCTTCTAATTGACGATGAAACACAGAAATTGCATCGGAATTAAATACAAAAGGCACAATGCCGACTTATGTACAAAAGACTGACTCATCTTATTGCCTATGTTTTGAACCATTCCTGTGACACTAGTTATAGTGTCCGATTCTTCACTTCAGGTTTACTGTATCCCTCTGACCTTCTTATTGACGACGAAACACAGAAATTGCATCGGAATTAAATAGAAGAGGCACAATGCCGACTTAAGTACAAGAAGACTGACTCTTCCCACAGTCTATGTTTTGAACCATTCCTGTGACACTAGTTATAGATTCCGATGCTTCACTTCAGGTTTACTGTATTCCTTGGACCTTCTTATTGACGATGAACCACACAAATTACATCAGAATTAAATAGAAAAGGGACAATGCCGACTTATGTACTAGAAGACTGACTCATCTTAATGTCTATGTTTGAACTATTCCTGTGACACTAGTTATAGATTCCGATGCTTCACTTCAGGTTTACTGTATCCCTTGGACCTTCTTATTGACGACGAAACACAGAAATTGTTTCGGAATTAAATATAAAAGGCACAATGCCGACTTAAGTACAAGAAGACTGACTCATCCTACTCTCTATGTTTGAACCATTCCTGTGACACTAGTTATAGCTTCCGAAGCTTCACTTCTGGTTAACTGTATCACTCTGGCCTTCGTATTGACGATGAAACACAGAAATTGCATCGGAATTAAATACAAAAGGCACAATGCCGACTTAAGTACAAGAAGACTGATTCTTCTTACTGTGTATGTTTTGAACCATTCCTCTGACACTAGTTATAGATAACGATGCTTCGCTTCAGGTTTACTGTATGCCTTGGACCTTCTTATTGACGATGAAACACAGAAATGGCATCGGAATGAAATAAAAAAGGCACAATGCCGACTTAAGTAATAGAAGACTGACTCTTCTTACTGTCTATGTTTTGAACAATTCCTGTGACACTAGTTATAGATTCCGATGCTTCACTTCAAGTTTACTCAATCCTTTGGACCTTCTGTTTGACGATGAAACACAGAAATTGCATCGGAATTATATATAAAACGCACAATGCCGACTTAAGTACAAGAAGACTGACTCTTCCCATGTCTATGATGTGAAGCATTCCTGTTACACTACTTATAGATTCCTATGCTTCACTTCAAGTTTACTGTATACCTCTGACCTTCATATTGACGATGAAACACAGAAATTGCATCGGAATTAAATAGAAAAGGCAAAATGCCGACTTATGTACAAGAAGGCTGACTCTTCCTACTGACTATGTTTTGAACCATCCCTGTGACACTAGTTATAGACTCCGATGCTTCACTTCAGGTTTACTGTATCCCTCTGACCTTCATATTGATGATGAAACACAGAAATTGAATCGGAATTAAATAGAAAAGGCTCAATGCCGACTTAAGTACAAGCAGACTGACTCTTCATACTGTCTATGTCTTGAACCTATCCTGTGACACTAGTTATAGATCCCGATGCTTCACTTCAGGTGTTAAGTATCCCTTGGACCTTTTTATTGACGATGAAGCACAGAAATTGCATCGGAATTAAATACAAAATGCACAATGCCGACTTAAGTACAAGTAGACTGACTCTTCTTACTATCTATGTTTTGAACCATTCCTGTGACACTAGTTATAGATTCGTATGCTTCACTTCAGGTTTACTGTATCCCTCTGACCTTCTTCATCACGATGAAACACAGAAATTGCATCGGAATTAAATACAAAAGGCACAATGCCGACTTAAGTACAAGAACACTGACTCTTATTACTGTCTATGTTATGAACCATTCCTGTGACACTAGTTATAGATTCCGATGCTTCTCTTCTGGTTTACTGTATCCCTCTGACCTTCTTATTGACGATGAAACACAGAAATTGCATCGGAATTAAATACAAAAGGCACAATGCCGAGTTACGTACAAGACGACTGACGCTTATTTCTGTCTTTGATTTGAACCATTCCTGTGACACTAGTTAGAGATTCCGATGCTTCACTTCAGGTTACTGTATCCCTTGGACCATCTTATAGAAGATGTAACACAGAAATTGCATCGGAATTAAATACAAAAGGCACAATGCCGACTTATGTACAAAAGACTGACTCTTCTTACTGTCTATGATTGAACCATTCCTGTATCAGTAGTTATAGATTCCGACGCTTCACTTCAGGTTTAATATATCCCTCTGACCTTCTTATTGACGATGAAACACAGAAATTGCTTCGGAATTGAATAGAAGAGGCACAATGCCAACTTAAGTACAAGGAGACTGACTCTTCCTACTGTCTATGCTTTGAACCATTCCTGTGACACTAGTTATACATTCCGATGCTTCACTTCAGGTTTACTGTATCTCTCTGACCTTCTTATTGACGATCAGACAAATAAATTGCATCTGAATTAGATACAAAAAGCACAATGCCGACTTCAGTACAAGAGGACCGACTCTTCTTACTGTCTATGTTTTGAACCATTCCTGTGACACTAGTTATAGATTCCGATGCTTCACTTCAGGTTAACTGTATCCGTCTGACCCTCTTATTGACGATGAAACACAGAAATTGCATCGGAATTAAATACAAAAGGCACAATGCCGACTCAAGTACAAGAAGACTGACTCTTCTTACTGACTATCCTTTGAATCATTCCTGTGTCACTAGTTATAGATTCCAATGCTTCATTTCAGGTTTACTGTATCCCTCTGACCCTCTTATTGACGATGAAACACAGAAATTCCATCGGAATTAAATACAAAAGGCACAATGCCGACTTAAGTACAAGAAGACTGACTCTTCCTACTCTCTATGTCTTGAACCATTCTGTGACACTAGTTATAGATTCCTATGCTTCACTTCAAGTTTACTGTATCCCTCTGACCTTCTAATTGACGATGAAACACAGAAATTGCATCTGAATTAAATACAAAAGTCACAATGCCGACTTAAGTGCAAGAAGACTGACTCTTATTACTGTCTATGTTTTGAAACATTCCTCTGACACTAGTTATAGATTCCGGTGCCTCACTTAAGGTTTACTGTTTCCCTTAGACCTTCTTATTGACGATGAAACACAGAAATTGCATCGGAATTAAATACAAAAGGCACAATGCCGACTTATGTACAAAAGACTGACTCATCTTACTGCCTATGTTTTGAACCATTCCTGTGACACTAGTTATAGTGTCAGATTCTTCACTTCAGGTTTACTGTATCCCTCTGACCTTCTTATTGACGACGAAACACAGAAATTGCATCGGAATTAAATAGAAGAGGCACAATGCCGACTTAAGTACAAGAGGACTGACTCTTCCCACGGTCTATGTTTTGAACCATTCCTGTGACACTAGTTATAGATTCCGATGCTTCACCTCAGGTTTACTGTATCTCTCTGACCTTCCTATTGAACATGAAACACAGAAATTGCATCGGAATTAGATACAAAAAGCACAATGCCGACTTCAGTACAAGAGGACTGACTCTTCTTACTGTCTATGTTTTGAACCATTCCTGTGACACTAGTTGTAGATTCCGATGCTTCACTTCAGGTTTACTGTATCCCTTGGACCTTCTTATTGACGACGAAACACAGAAATTGCATCGGAATTAAATAGAAAATGCACAAATCCGACTTGAGTACAAGACGACTGACCCTTCCTAATGTCTATGTTTTGAACCATTCCTGTGACACTAGTTATGGATTCCGATGCTTCACTTCAGGTTTATTGTATCCCTCTGACCTTCTTATTGACGAATAAACACAGAAATTGCAACGGAATTAAATAGAAAAGGCACAATTCCGACTTAAGTACAAGAAGACTGACTCTTCTTACTGTCTACGATTTGAACCATTCCTGTGACACTAGTTATAGATTCCGATGCTTCACTTCAGGTTTACTGTATCCCTTGGACCTTCTTATTGACGATGAACCACAGAAATTACATCGGAATTAAATAGAAAAGGGACAATGCCGACTTATGTACGAGACGACTGACTCATCTTAATGTCTATGTTTGAACTATTCCTGTGACACTAGTTATAGATTCCGATGCTTCACTTCAGGTTTACTGTATCCCTTGGACCTTCTTATTGACGACGAAACACAGAAATTGCTTCGGAATTAAATATAAAAGACACCATGCCGACTTAAGTACAAGAAGACTGACTCATCCTACTGTCTATGTTTTGAACCATTCCTGTGACACTAGTTATAGTTTCCGAAGCTTCACTTCTGATTAACTGTATCCCTCTGGCCTTCGTATTGACGATGAAACACAGAAATGGCATCGGAATGAAATAAAAAATGCACAATGCCGACTTAAGTAAAAGAAGACTGACTCTTCTTACTGTCTATGTTTTGCACAATTCCTGTGACACTAGTTATAGATTCCGATGCATCACTTCAGGTTTACTCTATCCTTTGGACCTTCTGATTGACGATGAAACACAGAATTTGCATCGGAATTATATACAAAGGCACAATGCTGACTGAAGTACAAGAAGACTGACTCTTCCTATGTCTATGTTTTGAACCATTCCTGTTACACTAGTTATAGTTTCCGATGCTTCACTTCAATTTTACTGTATACCTCTGACCTTCTTATTGACGATGAAACACAGAAATTGCATTGGAATTAAATAGAAAAGGCAAAATGCCGACTTATGTACAAGAAGGCTGACTCTTCCTAGTGACTATGTTTTGAACCATCCCTGTGACACTAGTTATAGACTCCGATGCTTCACTTCAGGTTTACTGTATCCCTCTGACCTTCTTATTGATGATGAAACACAGAAATTGAATCGGAATTAAATAGAAAAGGCACAATGCCGACTTAAGTACAAGCAGACTGACTCTTCATACTGTCTATGTCTTGAACCGATCCTGTGACACTAGTTATAGATCCCGATGCTTCACTTCAGGTGTTAAGTATCCCTTGGACCTTTTTATTGACGATGAAGCACAGAAATTGCATCGGAATTAAATACAAAATGCACAATGCCGACTTAAGTACAAGTAGACTGACTCTTCTTACTATCTATGTTTTGAACCATTCCTGTGACACTAGTTATAGATTGCTATGCTTCACTTCAGGTTTACTGTATCCCTCTGACCTTCTTAATCACGATGAAACACAAAAATTGCATCGGAATTAAATACAAAAGGCACAATGCCGACTTAAGTATAAGAAGACTGACTCTTATTACTGTCTATGTTTTGAACCATTCCTGTGACACTAGTTATAGATTCCGATGCTTCACTTCTGGTTTACTGTATCCCTCTCACCTTCTTATTGACGATGAAACACAGAAAATGCTTCGGAATTAAATACAAAACGCACAATGCCGACTTAAGTACAAGAAGACTGACTCTTATTACTAACTATGTTTTGAACCATTACTGTGACACTAGTTATAGATCCCGATGCTTCACTTCAGGTTTACTGTATCCCTTGGACGTTCTAATTGACGATGAAACACAGACATTGCATCGGAAATAAATACAAAAGGCACAATGCCGACTTATGTACAAAAGACTGACTCATCTAACTGTCTATGTTTTGAACCATTCCTGTGACACTAGTTATAGAGTCCGATGCTTAACTTCAGGTTTACTGTATCCCTCTGACCTTCTTATTGAGGACGAAAGACAGAAATTGCATCGGAATTAAATAGAAGAGTCACAATGCCGACTTATGTACAGGAAGACTAAATCTTCATACTGTCTATGTTTTGAACCATTCCTGTGACACTAGTTATAAATTCCGATGCTTCACTTCAGGTTTACTGTATCCCTTGGACCTTCTTATTGACGATGAACCACAGAAATTAGATCGGAATTAAATAGAAAAGGCACAATACCGACTTATGTACAAGAAGACTGACTCATCTTAATGTCTATGTTTGAACTATTACTGTGACACTAGGTATAGATTCCGAAGCTTCGCTTCAGGTTTACTGTATCCCTTGGACCTTCTTATTGACGACGAAACTCAGAAATTGCTTCGGAATTAAATAGAAAAGGCACAATGCCGACTTAAGTACTAGAAGACTGACTCTTCTTACTGTATATGTTTTGAACAATTCCTGTGACACTAGTTATAGATTCCGATGCTTCACCTCAGGTTTACTCTATCCCTTGGACCTTCTTATTGACGACGAAACACAGAAATTGCATCGGAATTAAATAGAAGAGGCACAATGCCGACTTAAGTACAAGAAGACTGACTCTTCCCATGTCTATGTTTTGAACCATTCCTGTTACACTAGTTATAGATTCCGATGCTTCACTTCAGGTTTTCTGTATACCTCTGACCTTCCTATTGACGATGAAACACAGGAATTGCATCGGAATGAAACGGAAAAGGCACAATGCCGATTTAAGTACAAGAAGACTGAGTCTTCTTACTGACTATGTTTTGAACCATTCCTGTGACAGTAGTTATAGATTGCGATGCTTCACTTCAGGATTACTGTATCCCTTGGACCTTCTTATTGATGATGAAACGCAGAAATTGCATCGGTATTAAATAGAAAAAGCACAATGCCGACTTAAGTACAAGATGACTGACTCTTCATACTGTCTATGTTTTGAACCGATCCTGTGACACTAGTTATAGATTCCGATGCTTCACTTCAGGTGTACTGTATCCCTTGGACCTTTTTATTGGCGATGAAACACAGAAATTGCATCGGAATTAAATACAAAAGGCACAATGCCGACTTAAGTACAAGAAGAATGACTCTTCATACTGACTATGTTTTGAACCGACCCTGTGACACTAGTTATAGATTCCGATGCTTCACTTCAGGTGTGCTGTATCCCTTGGACCTTCTTATTGACGATGAAACCCAGAAATTGCATCGGAATTAAATACAAAAGGCACAATGCCGACTTAAGTACAAGAAGACTGACTCTTATTACTGTCTATGTTTGAACCATTCCTGTGACACTAGTTATAGATTCCGATGCTTCACTTCAGGTGTACTGTATCCCTCTGACCTTCTTATTGACGACGAAAGACAGAAATAGCATCGGAATTAAATAGAAGAGGCACAATGCCGACTTAAGTACAAGAAAACTGTCTCTTCCTACTGTCTATGCTTTGAACCATTCCTGTGACACTAGTTATAGATTCCGATGCTTCACCTCAGGTTTATTGTATCTCTCTGACCTTCTTATTGAACATGAAACACAGTCATTGCATCGGAATTGGATACAAGAAGCACAATGCCGACTTCAGTACAAGAGCTCTGACTCTGCTTACTGTCTATGATTTGAACCATTCCTGTGACGCTAGTTATGGTTTCTGATGCTTCACTTCAGGTTTACTGTATCCCTCTGACCTTCTTATTGACGATGAAACACAGAAATTGCATCGGAATTAAATACAAAAGGCACAATGCCGACTTAAGTACAAGAAGACAGACTCTTCTTACTGTCTATGATTTGAACCATCCCTGTGACGCTAGTTACAGATTCCGATGCTTCACTTCAGGTTTACTGTATCCCTTGGACCTTCTTATTGACGATGAAACACAGATATTGCATCGTAATTTAATACAAAATGCACAATGCGGACTTAACTACAAGTAGACTGACTCTTCTTACTGTCTATGTTTTGAACCAATCCTGTGACACTAGTTATGGTATCTGATGCTTCACTTCAGGTTTACTGTATCCCTCTAACCTTCTTATTGACGATGAAACACAGAAATTGCATCGGAATTAAATACAAAAAGGCACAATGCCGACTTAGGTACAAGAAGACAGAATCTTCTTACTGTCTATGATTTCAACCATTCCTGTGACGCTAGTTACAGATTCCGATGCTTCACTTTAGGTTTACTGTATCCGTCTGACCTTCTTATTGACGATGAAACACAGTAATTGCATCGGAATTAAATTGAAAAGTTCACAATGCCGACTTAAGTACAGGAAGACTGACTCTACTTACTGTCTATGATTTGAACCATCCCTGTGACACTAGTTATAGATTCCGATGTTTCACTTCAGGTTTACTGTATCACTTGGACCTTCTTATTGACGTCGAAACACAGAATTTGCATCGGAATTAAACAGAAAAGCACAATGCCGACTTATGTACAAGAAGACTGACTCATCTTAATGTCTATGTTTGAACTATTACTGTGACACCAGGTATAGATTCCGAAGCTTCGCTTCAGGTTTACTGTATCCCTTGGACCTTCTTATTGACGAGGAAACACAGAAATTGCATCGGAATTAAATACAAAAGGCACAATGCCGACTTATGTACAAAAGACTGACTCATCATACTGTATATGTTTTGAACCATTCCTGTGACACTAGTTATAGAGTCCAATGCTTCACATCAGGTTTACTGTATCCCTCTGACCTTCTTATTGACGACGAAAGACAGAAATTGCATCGGAACTAAATAGAAGAGGCACAATTCCGACTTAAGTACAAGAAGACGGTCTCTTCCTACTGTCTATGTTTTGAACCATTCCTGTGACACTAGTTATAGATTCCGATGCTTCACCTCAGGTTTATTGTATCTCTCTGACCTTCTTATTGAACATGAAACACAGTCATTGCATCGGAATTAGATACAAGAAGCACAATGCCGACTTCAGTACAAAAGCTCTGACTCTTCTTACTGTCTATATTTTGAACCATACCTGTGACACTAGTTATAGATTCCGATGTTTCACTTCAGGTTAACTGTATCCCTTGGACCTTCTTATTGACGACGATACACAGAAATAGCATCGGAATAAAATAGAAAAGACACAATGCCTACTTGAATACAAGAAGACTGACTCTTATTAATGTCTATGATTTGAACCATTCCTGTGACACTAGTTATAGATTCCCATGCTTCACTTTAGGTAGACTGTATCCCTCTGACCTTCTTATTGACGATGAAACACAGAAATTGCATCGGAATTAAATAGAAAAGGCACAATGCCGACTTCAGTACAAGAAGACTGACTGATCCTACTGTCTATGTTTTAAACCATTCCTGTGGCACTAGTTATAGATTCCGATGCTTCACTTCAGGTTGACTGTATCCCTCTGACCATCTTATTGACGATGAAACACAGAAGTTGCATCGGAATTAAATACAAATGGCACAATGCCGACTTAAGTACAAGAAGACTGATTCTTCTTACTTTCTATGTTTTGAACCGTTCCTGTGACACTAGTTATAGATTCCGATGTTACACTGCAGGTTTACTGTATCCCTTGGACCTTCTTATTGTGGATGAAACACAGAAATTGCATTGGAATTAAATACAAAAGGAACAATGCCGACTTAAGTACAAGTAGTCTGACTTTTCCTACTGTCTATGTTTGGAACCATTCCTGTGACACTAGTTACAGATTCCGATGCTACACTTCAGGTGTACTGTATCCCTTGGACCTTCTTATTGGCGATGAAACACAGAAATTACATCGGAATTAAATACAAAATGCACAATGCCGACTTAACTACAAGTAGACTGATTCTTCTTACTGTCTATGTTTTGAACCAATCCTGTGACACTAGTTATGGTTTCTGATGCTTCACTTCAGGTTTACTGTATCCCTCTGACCTTCTTATTGACGACGAAACACAGAAATTGCATCGGAATTAAATACAAAACGCACAATGCCGACTTATGTACAAAAGACTGACTCATCATACTGTATATGTTTTGAACCATTCCTGTGACACTAGTTATAGAGTCCAATGCTTCACATCAGGTTTACTGTATCCCTCTGACCTTCTTATTGACGATGAAACACAGAAATTGCATCGGAATTAAATACAAAACGCACAATGCCGACTTAAGTACAAGAAGACAGACTCTTCTTACTGTCTATGATTTGAACCATTCCTGTGACACTAGTTATAGATTCCGATGCTTCACCTCAGGTTTATTGTATCTCTCTGACCTTCTTATTGAACATGAAACACAGTCATTGCATCGGAATTAGATACAAGAGGCACAATGCCGACTTCAGTACAAGAGCTCTGACTCTTCTTACTGTCTATATTTTGAACCATTCCTGTGACACTAGTTATAGATTCCGATGTTTCACTTCAGGTTAACTGTATCCCTTGGACCTTCTTATTGACGACGAAACACAGAAATAGCATCGGAATAAAATAGAAAAGACACAATGCCTACTTGAATACAAGAAGACTGACTCTTATTAATGTTTATGATTTGAACCATTCCTGTGACACTAGTTATAGATTCCCATGCTTCACTTTAGGTTGACTGTATCCCTCTGACCTTCTTATTGACGATGAAACACAGAAATTGCATCGGAATTAAATAGAAAAGGCACAATGCCGACTTATGTACAAGAAGACTGACTCATCTTAATGTCTATGTTTGAACTATTCCTGTGACACTAGTTATAGATTCCGATGCTTCACTTCAGGTTTACTGTATCCCTTGGACCTTCTTTTTGACGACGAAACACAGAAATTGCATCGGAATTAAATACAAAAGGCACAATGCCGACTTCAGTACAAGAAGACTGACTGATCCTACTGTCTATGTTTTAAACCATTCCTGTGGCACTAGTTATAGATTCCGATGCTTCACTTCAGGTTTACTGTATCCCTCTGACCTTCTTATTGACGCTGAAACACAGAAGTTGCATCGGAATTAAATACAAATGGCACAATGCCGACTTAAGTACAAGAAGACTGATTCTTCTTACTGTCTATGTTTTGAACCGTTCCTGTGACACTAGTTATTGATTCCGATGTTACACTGCAGGTTTACTGTATCCCTTGGACCTTCTTATTGTGGATGAAACACAGAAATTGCATTGGAATTAAATACAAAAGGAACAATGCCGACTTAAGTACAAGTAGTCTGACTTTTCCTACTGTCTATGTTTTGAACCATTCCTGTGACACTAGTTATAGAGTCCAATGCTTCACATCAGGTTTACTGTATCCCTCTGACCTTCTTATTGACGATGAAACACAGAAATTGCATCGGAATTAAATACAAAACGCACAATGCCGACTTATGTACAAGAAGACTGACTCATCTTAATGTCTATGTTTGAACTATTCCTGTGACACTAGTTATAGATTCCGATGCTTCACTTCAGGTTTACTGTATCCCTCTGACCTTCTTATTGACGATGAAACACAGAGGTTGCATCGGAATTAAATACAAAACGCACAATGCCGACTTAAGTACAAGAAGACAGACTCTTCTTACTGTCTATGTTTTGAACCATTCCTGTGACACTAGTTATAGTGTCAGATTCTTCACTTCAGGTTTACTGTATCCCTCTGACCTTCTTATTGACGACGAAACACAGAAATTGCATCGGAATTAAATAGAAGAGGCACAATGCCGACTTAAGTACAAGAGGACTGACTCTTCCCACAGTCTATGTTTTGAAACATTCCTGTGACACTAGTTATAGATTCCGATGCTTCACCTCAGGTTTACTGTATCTCTCTGACCTTCCTATTGAACATGAAACACAGAAATTGCATCGGAATTAGATACAAAAAGCACAATGCCGACTTCAGTACAAGAGGACTGACTCTTCTTACTGTCTATGTTTTGAACCATTCCTGTGACACTAGTTGTAGATTCCGATGCTTCACTTCAGGTTTACTGTATCCCTTAAACCTTCTTATTGACGACGAAACACAGAAATTGCATCGGAATTAAATAGAAAATGCACAAATCCGACTTCAGTACAAGACGACTGACCCTTCCTAATGTCTATGTTTTGAACCATTCCTGTGACACTAGTTATGGATTCCGATGCTTCACTTCAGGTTTACTGTATCCCTCTGACCTTCTTATTGACGAATAAACACAGAAATTGCATCGGAATTAAATAGAAAAGGCACAATTCCGACTTAAGTACAAGAAGACTGACTCTTCTTACTGTCTACGATTTGAACCATTCCTGTGACACTAGTTATAGATTCCAATGCTTCACTTCAGGTTTACTGTATCCCTTGGACCTTCTTATTGACGATGAACCACAGAAATTACATCGGAATTAAATAGAAAAGGGACAATGCCGACTTATGTACGAGACGACTGACTCATCTTAATGTCTATGTTTGAACTATTCCTGTGACACTAGTTATAGATTCCGATGCTTCATTCAGGTTTACTGTATCCCTTGGACCTTCTTATTGACGACGAAACACAGAAATTGCTTCGGAATTAAATACAAAACGCACAATGCCGACTTATGTACAAGAAGACTGACTCTTATTACTAACTATGTTTTGAACCATTACTGTGACACTAGTTATAGATTCCGATGCTTCACTTCAGGTTTACTGTATCCCTTGGACCTTCTAATTGACGATGAAACACAGACATTGCATCGGAAATAAATACAAAAGGCACAATGCCGACTTATGTACAAAAGACTGACTCATCTAACTGTCTATGTTTTGAACCATTCCTGTGACACTAGTTATAGAGTCCGATGCTTCACTTCAGGTTTACTGTATCCCTCTGACCTTCTTATTGAGGACGAAAGACAGAAATTGCAACGGAATTAAATAGAAGAGTCACAATGCCGACTTATGTACAAGAAGACTGACTCTTCATATTGTCTATGTTTTGAACCATTCCTGTGGCACAAGTTATAAATTCCGATGCTTCACTTCAGGCTTACTGTATCCCTTGGACCTTCTTATTGACGATGAACCACAGAAATTAGATCGGAATTAAATAGAAAAGGCACAATACCGACTTATGTACAAGAAGACTGACTCATCTTAATGTCTATGTTTGAACTATTACTGTGACACTAGGTATAGATTCCGAAGCTTCGCTTCAGGCTTACTGTATCCCTTGGACCTTCTTATTGACGACGAAACTCAGAAATTGCTTCGGAATTAAATAGAAAAGGCACAATGCCGACTTAAGTACAAGAAGACTGACTCTTCTTACTGTATATGTTTTGAACAATTCCTGTGACACTAGTTATAGATTCCGATGCTTCACTTCAGGTTTATTCTATCCCTTGGACCTTCTTATTGACGACGAAACACAGAAATTGCATCGGAATTAAATAGAACAGGCACAATGCCGACTTAAGTACAAGAAGACTGACTTCTCCCATGTCTATGTTTTGAACCATTCCTGTTACACTAGTTATAGATTCCGATGCTTCACTTCAGGTTTACTGTATACCTCTGACCTTCCTATTGACGATGAAACACAGGAATTGCATCGGAATTAAACGGAAAAGGCACAATGCCGATTTAAGTACAAGAAGACTGAGTCTTCTTACTGTCTATGTTTTGAACCGATCCTGTGACACTAGTTATAGATTCCGATGCTTCACTTCAGGTGTACTGTATCCCTTGGACCTTCTTATTGACGATGAAACACAGAAATTGCATCGGAATTAAATACAAAAGGCACAATGCCGACTTAAGTACAAGAAGACTGACTCTTCATACTGACTATGTTTTGAACCGATCCTGTGACACTAGTTATAGATTCCGATGCTTCACTTCAGGTGTGCTGTATCCCTTGGACCTTCTTAATGACGATGAAACCCAGAAATTGCATCGGAATTAAATACAAAAGGCACAATGCCGACTTAAGTACAAGTAGACTGACTCTTCTTACTCTCTATGTTTTGAACTATTCCTGTGACACTAGTTATAGATTCTGATGCTTTACTTCAGGTTTACTGTGACCCTCTTACCATCTTATTGTCGGCGAAACACAGAAATTGCATCGGAATTAAATACAAAAGGCACAGTGCCGACTTAAGTACAAGAAGACTGACTCTTCTTACTGACTATGTTTTGACCCATTCCTGTGTCACTAGTTATAGATTCCGATGCTTCACTTCAGGTTTACTGTATCCCTCTCACCCTCTTATTGACTATGAAACACAGAAATTGCATCGGAATGAATTACAAAAGGCACAATGCCGACCTAAGTACAAGAAGACTGACTCTTCCTACTCTCTGTGTTTTGAACCATTCTGTGACACAAGTTATAGATTCCTATGGTTCACTTCAGATTTACTGTATCCCTCTGACCTTCTTATTGACGATGAAAGACAGAAATTGCATCGGAATTAAATACAAAATTCACAATGCCGACTTAAGTACAAGAAGACTGACTCTTATTACTGTCTATGTTTGAACCATTCCTGTGACACTAGTTATAGATTCCGATGCTTCACTTCAGGTGTACTGTATCCCTCTGACCTTCTTATTGACGACGAAAGACAGAAATAGCATCGGAATTAAATAGAAGAGGCACAATGCCGACTTAAGTACAAGAAGACTGTCTCTTCCTACTGTCTATGTTTTGAACCATTCCTGTGACACTAGTTATAGATTCCAATGCTTCACCTCAGGTTTATTGTATCTCTCTGACCTTCTTATTGAACATGAAACACAGTCATTGCATCGGAATTAGATACAAGAAGCACAATGCCGGCTTCAGTACAAGAGCTCTGACTCTTCTTACTGTCTATGATTTGAACCATTCCTGTGACGCTAGTTATGGTTTCTGATGCTTCACTTCAGGTTTACTGTATCCCTCTGACCTTCTTATTGACGATGAAACACAGAAATTGCATCGGTATTAAATACAAAAGGCACAATGCCGACTTAAGTACAAGAAGACAGACTCTTCTTACTGTCTATGATTTGAACCATTCCTGTGACGCTAGTTACAGATTCCGATGCTTCACTTCAGGTGTACTGTATCCCTTGGACCTTCTTATTGGCGATGAAACACAGAAATTACATCGGAATTAAATACAAAATGCACAATGCCGACTTAACTACAAGTAGACTGCCTCTTCTTACTGTCTATGTTTTGAACCAATCCTGTGACACTAGTTATGGTATCTGATGCTTCACTTCCGGTTTACTGTATCCCTCTGACCTTCTTATTGACGATGAAACACAGAAACTGCATCGGAATTAAATTCAAAAAGGCACAATGCCGACTTAGGTACAAGAAGACAGACTCTTCTTACTGTCTATGATTTCAACCATTCCTGTGACGCTAGTTACAGATTCCGATGCTTCACTTTAGGTTTACTGTATCCGTCTGACCTTCTTATTGACGATGAAACACAGTAATTGCATCGGAATTAAATTGAAAAGTTCACAATGCCGACTTAAGTACAGGAAGACTGACTCTACTTACTGTCTATGATTCGATCCATTCCTGTGACACTAGTTATAGATTCCGATGTTTCACTTCAGGTTTACTGTCTCACTTGGACCTTCTTATTGACGTCGAAACACAGAAATTGCATCGGAATTAAACAGAAAAGCACAATGCCGACTTATGTACAAGAAGACTGACTCATCTTAATGTCTATGTTTGAACTATTACTGTGACACTAGGTATAGATTCCGAAGCTTCGCTTCAGGTTTACTGTATCCCTTGGACCTTCTTATTGACGACGAAACTCAGAAATTGCTTCGGAATTAAATAGAAAAGGCACAATGCCGACTTAAGTACAAGAAGACTGACTCTTCTTACTGTCTATGCTTTGAACAATACCTGTGACAATAGTTATAGATTCCGATGCTTCACTTCAGGTTTACTCTATCCCTTGGACCTTCTTATTGACGATGAAACACAGAAATTGCATCGGAATTAAATACAAAAGGCACAATGCCGACTTAAGTACAAGTAGACTGACTCTACTTACTGTCTATGTTTTCAACCATTCCTGTGACACTAGTTATGGGTTCTGATGCTTCAATTCAGTTTTACTGTATCCTTCTGACCTTCGTATTGACGATGAAACATAGAAATTGCATCGGAATTAAATACAAAAGGCACAATGCCGATTTAAGTACAAGTAGACTGACTCTTCTCACTCTCTATGTTTTGAACCATTCCTGTGACACTACTTATAGATTCCGATGTTTGACTTCGGGTTTACTGTACCCCTCTGACCTTCCTATTGAAGATGAAACACAGAAATTGCATCGGAATTAAATAGAAAAAGCACAATGCCGACTTAAGTACAAGATGATTGACTCTTCATACTGTCTATGTTTTGAACCGATCCTGTGACACTAGTTATTGATTCCGATGCTTCACGTCAGGTGTACTGTATCCCTTGGACCTTCTTATTGACGATGAAACACAGAAATTGCATCGGAATTAAATAGAAAAGGCACAATGCCGACTTAAGTACAAGAAGACTGACTCTTCCCGTGTCTATGATTTGAACCATTCCTGTTACACTAGTAATGGATTCCGATGCTTCACTTCAGGTTTACTGTATACCTCTGACCTTCTTATTGACGATGAAACACAGAAATTGCATCGTAATTAAATAGAAAAGGCAAAATGCCGACTTAAGTACAAGAAGACTGACTCTTCTTACTGACTATGTTTTGAACCATTCCTGTGACAGTAGTTATAGATTGCGATGCTTCACTTCAGGTTTATTGTATCCCTTGGACCTTCTTATTGACGATGAAACACAGAAATTGCATCGGACTTAAATACAAAAGGCATAATGCCGACTTAAGTACAAGACGACAGACTGTTCTTACTGACTATGATTTGAACCATTCCTGTGACACTAGTTATAGATTCCGATGCTTCAGTTCAGGTTTACTGTATCCCTCTGACCTTCTTATTGATGATCAAACACAGAAATTGCATCGGAATTAAATAGCAAAGGCACCATCCGACTTAAGTACAAGAAGACTGACTCTTCATACTGTCTATGTTTTGAACCGATCCTGTGACACTAGTTATAGATTCCGATGCTTCACTTCAGGTGTACTGTATCCCTTGGACCTTCTTATTGACGACGAAACACAGAAATTGCATCGGAATTAAATACAATAGGCACAATGCTTACTTAAGTACAAGTAGACTGACACTTCTTACTCTCTATGTTTTGAAATATTCCTGTGACACTAGTTATAGATTCTGATGCTTCACTTCAGGTTTACTGTGACCCTCTTACCATCTTATTGTCGGCGAAACACAGAAATTGCATCGGAATTAAATACAAAAACACAGTGCCGACTTAAGTACAAGAAGACTGACTCTTCTTATTGATTATGGTTTGACCCATTCCTGTGACACTAGTTATAGATTCCGATGCTTCACTTCAGGTTTACTGTATCCCTCTGACCCTCTTATTGACGATGAAACACAGAAATTGCATCGGAATGAAATACAAAAGGAACAATGCCGACCTAAGTACAAGAAGACTGACTCTTCCTACTCTCTGTGTTTTCAACCATTCTGTGACACAAGTTATAGATTCCTATGCTTCACTTCAGATTTACTGTATCCATCTGACCTTCTTATTGACGATGAAATACAGAAATTGAATCGGAATTAAATACAAAATTCACAATGCCGACTTAAGTACAAGAAGACTGACTCCTATTACTGTCTATGTTTGAACCATTCCTGTGACACTAGTTATAGATTCCGATGCTTCAATTAAGGTTTATTGTATCCCTTGGTCCTTCTTATTGACGAGGAAACACAGAAATTGCATCGGAATTAAATACAAAAGGCACAATGCCGACTTATGTACAAAAGACTGACTCATCATACTGTATATGTCTTGAACCATTCCTGTGACACTAGTTATAGAGTCCAATGCTTCACATCAGGTTTACTGTATCCCTCTGACCTACTTATTGACGACGAAAGACAGAAATAGCATCGGAATTAAATAGAAGAGGCACAATTCCGACTTAAGTACAAGAAGACTGTCTCTTCCTACTGTCTATGTTTTGAACCATTCGTGTGACACTAGTTATATTTTCCGATGCTTCACCTCAGGTTTATTGTATCTCTCTGACCTTCTTATTGAACATGAAACACAGTCATTGCATCGGAATTAGATACAAGAAGCACAATGCCGACTTCAGTACAAGAGCTCTGACTCTTCTTACTGTCTATATTTTGAACCATTCCTGTGACACTAGTTATAGATTCCGATGTTTCACTTCAGGATAACTGTATCCCTTGGACCTTCTTATTGCCGACGAAACACAGAAATAGCATCGGAATAAAATAGAAAAGAAACAATGCCTACTTGAATACAAGAAGACTGACTCTTATTAATGTTTATGATTTGAACCATTCCTGTGACACTAGTTATAGATTCCCATGCTTCACTTTAGGTTGACTGTATCCCTCTGACCTTCTTATTGACGATGAAACACAGAAATTGCATCGGAATTAAATAGAAAACGCACAATGCCGACTTATGTACAAGAAGACTGACTCATCTTAATGTCTATGTTTGAACTATTCCTGTGACACTAGTTATAGATTCCGATGCTTCACTTCAGGTTTACTGTATCCCTTGGACCTTCTTAATGACGACGAAACACAGAAATTGCATCCGAATTAAATACAAAAGGCACTATGCCGACTTCAGTACAAGAAGACTGACTGATCCTACTGTCTATGTTTTAAACCATTCCTGTGGCACTAGTTATAGATTCCGATGCTTCACTTCAGGTTTACTGTATCCCTCTGACCTTCTTATTGACGATGAAACACAGAAGTTGCATCGGAATTAAATACAAATGGCACAATGCCGACTTAAGTACAAGAAGACTGATTCTTCTTACTGTCTATGTTTTGAACCGTTCCTGTGACACTAGTTATAGATTCCGATGTTACACTGCAGGTTTACTGTATCCCTTGGACCTTCTTATTGTGGATGAAACACAGAAATTGCATTGGAATTAAATACAAAATGCACAATGCCGACTTAACTACAAGTAGACTGACTCTTCTTACTGTCTATGTTTTGAACCAATCCTGTGACACTAGTTATGGTTTCTGATGCTTCACTTCAGGTTTACTGTATCCCTCTGACCTTCTTATTGACGATGAAACACAGAAATTGCATCGGAATTAAATACAAAACGCACAATGCCGACTTAAGTACAAGAAGACAGACTCTTCTTACTGTCTATGATTTGAACCATTCCTGTGACGCTAGTTACAGATTCCGATACTTCACATCAGGTTTACTGTATCCCTTGGACCTTCTTATTGACGATGAAACACAGATATTGCATCGTAATTAAATACAAAATGCACAATGCCGACTTAACTACAAGTAGACTGACTCTTCTTACTGTCTATGTTTTGAACCAATCCTGTGACACTAGTTATGGTATCTGATGCTACATTTCAGGTTTACTGTATCCCTCTAACCTTCTTATTGACGATGAAACACAGAAATTGCATCGGAAATAAATACAAAAGGCACAATGCCGACTTAAGTACAAGAAGACAGACTCTTCTTACTGTCTATGATTTGAACCATTCCTGTGACGCTAGTTACAGATTCCGATGCTTCACTTCAGGTTTACTGTATCCGTCTGACCTTCTTATTGACGATGAAACACAGTAATTGCATCAGAATTAAATTGAAAAGTTCACAATGCCGACTTAAGTACAGGAAGACTGACTCTACTTACTGTCTATGATTCGAACCATTCCTGTGACACTAGTTATAGATTCCGATGTTTCACTTCAGGTTTACTGTATCACTTGGACCTTCTTATTGACGTGGAATCACAGAAATTGCATCGGAATTAAACAGAAAAGGCACAATGCCGACTTTAGTACAAGAAGACTGACCCTTCCTACTGTCTATATTTTGAACCATTCCTGTGACACTAGTTATAGATTCCGATGCTTTACTTCACGTTTACTGTACCCCTCTGACCTTCCTGTTGAAGATGAAACACAGAAATTGCATCGGAATTAAATACAAAAGGCACAATACCAACTTAAGTACAAGAAAACTGTCTCTTCCTACTGTCTATGTTTTGAACCATTCCTGAGACACTAGTTATAGATTCCGATGCTTCACCTCAGGTTTATTGTATCTCTCTGACCTTCTTATTGAACATGAAACACAGTCATTGCATCGGAATTAGATACAAGAAGCACAATGCCGACTTCAGTACAAGAGCTCTGACTCTTCTTACTGTCTATATTTTGAACCATTCCTGTGACACTAGTTATAGATTCCGATGTTTCACTTCAGGTTAACTGTATCCCTTGGACCTTCTTATTGACGACGAAACACAGAAATAGCATCGGAATAAAATAGAAAAGACACAATGCCTACTTGAATACAAGAAGAATGACTCTTATTAATGTTTATGATTTGAACCATTCCTGTGACACTAGTTATAGATTCCCATGCTTCTCTTTAGGTTGACTGTATCCCTCTGACCTTCTTATTGACGATGAAACACAGAAATTGCATCGGAATTAAATAGAAAAGGCACAATGCCGACTTATGTACAAGAAGACTGACTCATCTTAATGTCTATGTTTGAACTATTCCTGTGACACTAGTTATAGATTCCGATGCTTCACTTCAGGTTTACTGTATCCCTTGGACCTTCTTAATGACGACGAAACACAGAAATTGCATTGGAATGAAATACAAAAGGCACAATGCCGACTTCAGTACAAGAAGACTGACTGATCCTACTGTCTATGTTTTAAACCATTCCTGTGGCACTAGTTATAGATTCCGATGCTTCACTTCAGGTTTACTGTATCCCTCTGACCTTCTTATTGACGATGAAACACAGAAGTTGCATCGGAATTAAATACAAATGGCACAATGCCGACTTAAGTACAAGAAGACTGATTCTTCTTACTGTCTATGTTTTGAACCGTTCCTGTGACACTAGTTATAGATTCCGATGTTACACTGCAGGTTAACTGTATCCCTTGGACCTTCTTATTGTGGATGAAACACAGAAATTGCATTGGAATTAAATACAAAAGGAACAATGCCGACTTAAGTACAAGTAGTCTGACTTTTCCTACTGTCTATGTTTTGAACCATTCCTGTGACACTAGTTACAGATTCCGATGCTTCACTTCAGGTCTACTGTATCCCTTGGACCTTCTTATTGGCGATGAAACACAGAAATTACATCGGAATTAAATACAAAATGCACAATGCCGACTTAACTACAAGTAGACTGATTCTTCTTACTGTCTATGTTTTGAACCAATCCTGTGACACTAGTTATGGTTTCTGATGCTTCACTTCAGGTTTACTGTATCCCTCTGACCTTCTTATTGACGATGAAACACAGAAATTGCATCGGAATTAAATACAAAACGCACAATGCCGACTTAAGTACAAGAAGACAGACTCTTCTTACTGTCTATGATTTGAACCATTCCTGTGACGCTAGTTACAGATTCCGATACTTCACATCAGGTTTACTGTATCCCTTGGACCTTCTTATTGACGATGAAACACAGATATTGCATCGTAATTAAATACAAAATGCACAATGCCGACTTAACTACAAGTAGACTGACTCTTCTTACTGTCTAAGTTTTGAACCAATCCTGTGACACTAGTTATGGTATCTGATGCTTCACTTCAGGTTTACTGTATCCCTCTAACCTTCTTATTGACGATGAAACACAGAAATTGCATCGGAAATAAATACAAAAGACACAATGCCGACTTAAGTACAAGAAGACAGACTCTTCTAACTGTCTATGATTTGAACCATTCCTGTGACGCTAGTTACAGATTCCGATGCTTCACTTCAGGTTTACTGTATCCGTCTGACCTTCTTATTGACGATGAAACACAGTAATTGCATCAGAATTAAATTGAAAAGTTCACAATGCCGACTTAAGTACAGGAAGACTGACTCTACTTACTGTCTATGATTCGAACCATTCCTGTGACACTAGTTATAGATTCCGATGTTTCACTTCAGGTTTACTGTATCACTTGGACCTTCTTATTGACGTGGAAACACAGAAATTGCATCGGAATTAAACAGAAAAGGCACAATGCCGACTTTAGTACAAGAAGACTGACCCTTCCTACTGTCTATATTTTGAACCATTCCTGTGACACTAGTTATAGATTCCGATGCTTTACTTCAGGTTTACTGTACCCCTCTGACCTTCCTGTTGAAGATGAAACACAGAAATTGCATCGGAAATAAATACAAAAGGCACAATACCAACTTAAGTACAAGAAGACTGTCTCTTCCTACTGTCTATGTTTTGAACCATTCCTGAGACACTAGTTATAGATTCCGATGCTTCACCTCAGGTTTATTGTATCTCCCTGACCTTCTTATTGAACATGAAACACAGTCATTGCATCGGAATTAGATACAAGAAGCACAATGCCGACTTCAGTACAAGAGCTCTGACTCTTCTTACTGTCTATATTTTGAACCATTCCTGTGACACTAGTTATAGATTCCGATGTTTCACTTCAGGTTAACTGTATCCCTTGGACCTTCTTATTGACGACGAAACACAGAAATAGCATCGGAATAAAATAGAAAAGACACAATGCCTACTTGAATACAAGAAGACTGACTCTTATTAATGTTTATGATTTGAACCATTCCTGTGACACTAGTTATAGATTCCCATGCTTCACTTTAGGTTGACTGTATCCCTCTGACCTTCTTATTGACGATGAAACACAGAAATTGCATCGGAATTAAATAGAAAAGGCACAATGCCGACTTATGTACAAGAAGACTGACTCATCTTAATGTCTATGTTTGAACTATTCCTGTGACACTAGTTATAGATTCCGATGCTTCACTTCAGGTTTACTGTATCCCTTGGACCTTCTTAATGACGACGAAACACAGAAATTGCATCGGAATTAAATACAAAAGGCACAATGCCGACTTCAGTACAAGAAGACTGACTGATCCTACTGTCTATGTTTTAAACCATTCCTGTGGCACTAGTTATAGATTCCGATGCTTCACTTCAGGTTTACTGTATCCCTCTGACCTTCTTATTGACGATGAAACACAGAAGTTGCATCGGAATTAAATACAAATGGCACAATGCCGACTTAAGTACAAGAAGACTGATTCTTCTTACTGTCTATGTTTTGAACCGTTCCTGTGACACTAGTTATAGATTCCGATGTTACACTGCAGGTTTACTGTATCCCTTGGACCTTCTTATTGTGGATGAAACACAGAAATTGCATTGGAATTAAATACAAAAGGAACAATGCCGACTTAAGTACAAGTAGTCTGACTTTTCCTACTGTCTATGTTTTGAACCATTCCTGTGACACTAGTTACTGATTCCGATGCTTCACTTCAGGTGTACTGTATCCCTTGGACCTTCTTATTGACGATGAAACACAGATATTGCATCGTAATTAAATACAAAATGCACAATGCCGACTTAACTACAAGTAGACTGACTCTTCTTACTGTCTATGTTTTGAACCAATCCTGTGACACTAGTTATGGTATCTGATGCTTCACTTCAGGTTTACTGTATCCCTCTAACCTTCTTATTGACGATGAAACACAGAAATTGCATCGGAATTAAATACAAAAGGCACAATGCCGACTTAAGTACAAGAAGACAGACGCTTCTTACTGTCTATGATTTGAACCATTCCTGTGACGCTAGTTACAGATTCCGATGTTTCACTTCAGGTTTACTGTATCACTTGGACCTTCTTATAGACGTCGAAACACAGAAATTGCATCGGAATTAAACAGAAAAGGCACAATGCCGACTTTAGTACAAGAAGACTGACCCTTCCTACTGTCTATATTTTGAACCATTCCTGTGACACTAGTTATAGATTCCGATGCTTTACTTCAGGTTTACGGTACCCCTCTGACCTTCCTGTTGAAGATGAAACACAGAAATTGCATCGGAATTAAATACAAAAGGCACAATACCAACTTAAGTACAAGAAGACTGAATCATCCTACTGTCTATGTTTTGAACCATTCCTGTGACACTAGTTATAGATTCCAATGCTTCAATTCAGGTTTACTGTATACCTCTGACCTTATTGACGATCAAACACAGAAAATGCATCGGAATTAAATTGAAAAGGCACAATGCCGACATATGTACAAGAAGACTGACTCACCTTAATTTCTATGTTTGAATTATTCATGCGATACTAGTTATAGATTCCGATGCTTCACTTCAGGTTTACTATATCCCTTGAACCTTCTTATTGACGATAAAACACAGAAATGGCATCGGAATTAAATACAAAAGGCACAATGCCAACTTAAGTACGAGAAGACTGACTCTTCTTACTGTCTATGATTTGATCAATTCCTATGACTCTAGTTATAGATTCCGATGCTTCACTTCAGGTTTACTGTATCCCTTGAACCTTCGTATCGACGATGAAACACAGAAATTGCATCGGAATTAAATACAAAAGGCACAATGCCGACTTAAGTATAAGAAGACTGACTCTTCTTACTGTCTATGTTTTGAACCATGCCTGTGACACTAGTTATAGATTCCGATGCTTCACTTCAAATTTACTGTATCCCTTGGACCTTCTTATTCACGACGAAACACAGAATTTGCATCGTAATTAAGTAGAAAAGGCACAATGCCGACTTACGTACAAGAAGACTGACTCTTCTTACTGACTATGATTTGAACCGATCCTGTGACACTAGTTATAGATTCCGATGCTTCACTTCAGGTGTACTGTATCCCTTGGACCTTCTTATTGACGATGAAACACAGAAATTGCATCGGAATTAAATAGAAAAGGCACAATGCCGACTTAAGTACAAGAAGACTGACTCTTCATGCTGTCTATGTTTTGAACCGATCCTGTGACACTAGTTATAGATTCCGATGCTTCGCTTCAGGTTTACTGTGTCCCTCTTACCATCTTATTGTCGGCGAAACACAGAAATTGCATCGGAGTTAAATACAAAAGGCACAGTGCCGACTTAAGTACAAGAAGACTGACTCTTCTCACTGACTATGTTTTGACCCATTCCTGTGACACTAGTTATAGATTCCGATGCTTCACTTCAGGTTTACTGTATCCCTCTCACCCTCTTATTGACGATGAAACACTGAAATTGCATCGGAATTTAATACAAAAGGCACAATGCCGACTTCAGTACAAGAAGACTGACTCTTATTACTGTCTATATTTGAACCATTCCTGTGACACTAGTTATAGATTCTGATGCTTCAATTCAGGTTTACTGTATCCCTTGGACCTTCTTATTGACGATGAAACACAGAAATTGCATCGGAATTAAATACTAAAAGCACAATGCCGACTTATGTATAAAAGACTGACTCATCTTACTGTCTATGTTTTGAACCATTCCTGTGACACTAGTTATAGAGTCCGATGCTTCACATAAGGTTTACTGTATCCCTCTGACCTTCTTATTGACGACGAAAGACAGAAATAGCATCGGAATTAAATAGAAGAGGCACAAAGCCGACTTAAGTACAAGAAGACATTCTCTTCCTACTGTCTATGTTTTGAACCACTCCTGTGACACTAGTTATAGATTCCGATGCTTCACCTCAGGTTTACTGTATCTCTCTGGCCTTCTTATTGTACATGAAACACAGTAATTGCATCGGAATTAGATACAAAAAGCACAATGCCGACTTCAGTACAAGAGCACTGACTCTTCTTACTGTCTATGTTTTGAACCATTCCTGTGACACTAGTTATAGATTCCGATGTTTCACTTCAGGTTAACTGTATCAATCTGACCTTCTTATTGACGATGAAACACAGAAATTGCATCGGAATTAAATAGAAAAGGCACAATGCAGACCTATGTACAAGAAGACTGACTCATCTTAATGTCTATGTTTGAACTATTCCAGTGACACTAGTTATAGATTCCTATGCTTCACTTCACGTTTACTGTATCCCTTGGACCTTCTTAATGACGACGAAACACAGAAATTGCATCGGAATTAAATAGAATAGGCACAATGCCGACTTAAGTACAAGAAGACCGACTCATCCTACTGTCTATGTTTTGAACCATTCCTGTGGCACTAGTTATAGATTCCGATGCTTCACTTCAGGTTTACTGTATCCCTCTGACCTTCTTATTGACGATGAAACACTGAAATTGCATCGGAATTAAATACAAATGGCACAATGCCGACTTAAGTACAAGAAGACTGATTCTTCTTACTGTCTATGTTTTGAACCATTCCTGTGACACTAGTTATAGATTCCGATGTTACACTTCAGGTTTACTGTCTCCTTTGGGCCTTCTAGTTGACGATGAAACACAGAAATAGCATCGGAATTAAATACAAAAGGCACAATGCCGACTTAAGTACAAAAAGACTGACTCTTCTTAATGTCTATGTTTTGAACAATTCCTGTGACACTAGTTATAGATTCCGATGCCTCTCTTCAGGTTTACTGTATCCCTTGGACCATCTTATCGACGATGAAACACAGAAATTGCATCGGAATTAAATACAAAAGGCACAATGCCGACTTAAGTACAAGAAGACTGACTCTTCTTACTGTCTATGTTTTGAACCATTCCTGTGACACTAGTTATAGATTCCGATGCTTCACTTCAGATTTACTGTATCCCGTGGATCTCCTTATTGACGACGAAACACAGAAATTGCATCGGAATTAAGTAGAAAAAGCACAATGCCGCATTAAGTACAAGAAGACTGACCCTTCCCGTGTCTATGTTTTGAACCATTCCTGTTACACTAGTTATAGACTCCGATGCTTCACTTCAGGTTTACTGTATCCCTTGGACCATCTTATCGACGATAAAACACAGAAAATGCATCGGAATTAATTACAAAAGGCACAATGCCGACTTAAGTACAAGAAGACTGACTCTTCTTACTGTCTATGTTTTGAACAATTCCTGTGACACTAGTTATAGATTCCGATGTTTCACTTCAGGTTTACTGTATCCCTCTGACCTTCTTAATGACGATGGAACACAGATATTGCATCGGAACTAAATATAAAGGCACAATGTCGATTTAAGTACAACAGGACTGACTCTTCATACTGTCTATGTTATGAACCGATCCTGTGACACTAGGTATAGCTTCCGATGCTTCACTTCAGGTTTACTGTATCCCTTGGACATTCTTGTTGAGGTGAAACACAGAAATTGCATTGGAATTAAATACAAAAGGCACTATGCTGACTTAAGAACAAGTAGTCTGACTCTTCCTACTGTCTATGTTTTGAACCATTCCTGTGACACTAATTACAGATTCCGATGCTTCACTTCAGGTGTACTGTATCCCTTGGACCTTCTTATTTTCGATGAAACACAGAAATTACATCGGAATTAAATACAAAATGCACAATGCCGACTTAACTACAAGTAGACTGACTCTTCTTACTGTCTATGATTTGAACCATTCCTGTGACGCTAGTTACAGATTCCGATGCTTCACTTAGGTTTACTGTATCCCTTGGACCCTATTGACGATTAAACACAGATATTGCATCGGAATTAAATACAAAAGGCACAATGCCGACTTAAGAACAAGAAGACTTACTCTTCTTACTGACTATGTTTTGAACCATTCCTGTGACACTAGTTAGAGATTCCGATGTTTCACTTCAGGTTTACTGTATCCCTCTGACCTTCTTATTGACGATGAAACACAGTAATTGCATCGGAATTAAATTGAAAAGTTCACAATGCCGACTTAAGTACAGGAAGACTGACTCTACTTACTGTCTATGATTTGAACCATTCTTGTGACACTAGTTATACATTCCGATGTTTCACTTCAGGTTTACTGTATCCCTTGGACCTTCTTATTGACGTCGAAACACAGAAATTGCATCGGAATTAAATAGAAAAGGCACAATGCCGACTTGAGTACAAGAAGACTAACCCTTCCTACTGTCTATGTTTTGAACCATTCCTGTGACACTAGTTATAGATTCCAATGCTTTACTTCAGGTTTACAGTATCCCTCTGACCTTATTGACAATGAAACACAGAAATAGCATCGAAATTAAATAGAATAGGCACAATGCCGACTTAAGTACAAGAAGACTGACTCTTTTTACTGTCTATCTTTTGAACCATTCCTGTGACACTAGTTATAGATTCCGATGCTTCAATTCAGGTTTACTGTATCCCTGTGACCTTATTGACGATCAAACACAGAAATTGCATCGGAATTAAATTGAAAAGGCACAATGCCGACATATGTACAAGAAGACTGACTCACCTTATTGTCTATGTTTGAATTATTCATGTGACACTAGTTATAGATTCCGATGCTTCACTTCAGGTTTACTATATCCCTTGGACCTTTTTATTGACGATGAAACACAGAAATTGTTCCGGAATTAAATTCGAAAGGCACAATGCCGTCTTAAGTACAAGAAGACTGACTCTTCTTACTGTCTATGATTTTAACCATTCTTGTGGCACTAGTTATAGATTCCGATGCTCACTTCAGGTGTACTGTATCCCTTGGACCTTCTTATTGACAATGAAACACAGAAATTGCATCGGAATTAAATACAAATGGCACAATGCCGACTTCAGTACAAGAAGACTGACTCTTCTTACTGTCTATGTTTTGAACCATTCCTGTGACACTAGTTATAGATTCCGATGCTTCACTTCAGATTTACTGTATCCCTTGGACCTCCTTATTGACGACGAAACACAGAAATTGCTTCGGAATTAAATAGAAAAGGCACAATGCCGACTTAAGTACAAGAAGACTGACTCTTCCCGTGTCTATGTTTTGAACCATTCCTGTTGCACTAATTTTGGATTCCGATGCTTCACTTCAGGTTTACTGTATACCTCTGATCTTCTTATTGACGATGAAACACAGAAATTGCATCGGAATTAAATAGAAAAGGCTCAATGCCGACTTAAGTACAAGAAGACTTACTCTTCATACTGACTATGTTTTGAATCATTCCTGTGACACTAGTTATAGATTGCGATGCTTCACTTCAGGTTTACTGTATCCCTTGGACCTTCTTATTGACGATGGACCACAGAAATTGCATCGGCATGAAATACAAAGGGCACAATGCCGACTTATGTACAAGATGACTGACTCTTCTTGCTGACTATGACTTGAACCATTCCTGTGACACTAGTTATAGATTCCGATGCTTCACTTCAGGTTTACTGTATCCCTCTGACCTTCTTATTGACAATGGAACACAGATATTGCATCGGAGTTAAATATAAAGGCACAATGCCGACTTAAGTACAAGAAGACTGACTCTTCCTACTGACTATGTTTTGAACCATCCCTGTGACACTAGTTATAGACTCATATGCTTCACTTTAGGTTTACTGTATCCCTCTGACCTTCTTATTGATGATGAAACACAGAAATTGCATCAGAAATAAATAGAAAAGGCACAATGCCGACTTAAGTAGAACAGGACTGACTCTTCATACTGTCTATGTCTTGAACCGATCCTGTGACACTAGGTATAGCTTCCGATGCTACACTTCAGGTTTACTGTGTCCTTTGGACCTTCTTATTGAGGTGAAACACAGAAATTGCATTGGAATTAAATACAAAAGGTACAATGCCGACTTAAGAACAAGTAGTCTGACTCTTCCTACTGTCTATGTTTTGAACCATTCCTGTGACACCAGTTACAGATTCCGATGCTTCACTTCAGGTGTACTGTATCCCTTGGACCTTCTTATTTTCGATGAAACACAGAAATTACATCGGAATTAAATACAAAATGCACAATGAAGACTTAACTACAAGTAGACTGACTCTTCTTACTGTCTATGATTTGAACCATTCCAGTGACGCTAGTTACAGATTCCGATGCTTCACTTCAGGTTTACTGTATCCCTTGGACCTTATTGACGATGAAACACAGATATTGCATCGGAATTAAATACAGAAGGCACAATGCCGACTTAAGAACAAGAAGACTTACTCTTCTTACTGACTATGTTTTGAACCATTCCTGTAACACTAGTTAGAGATTCCGATGTTTCATTTCAGGTTTACTGTATCCCTCTGACCTTCTTATTGACGATGAAACACAGTAATTGCATCGGAATTAAATTGAAAAGTTCACAATGCCGACTTAAGTACAGGAAGACTGACTCTACTTACTGTCTATGATTTGCACCATTCCTGTGACACTAGTTATACTTTCCGATGTTTCACTTCAGGTTTACTGTATAACTTGGACCTTCTTATTGACGTCGAAACACAGAAATTGCATCGGAATTACATAGAAAAGGCACAATGCCGACTTCATTACAAGAAGACTGACCCTTCCTACTGTCTATGATTTGAACCATTCCTGTGACACTAGTTATAGATCCCGATGCTTTACTTCAGGTTTACAGTATCCCTCTGACCTTATTGACGATGAAACAGAGAAATTGCATCGGAATTAAATAGAAAAGGCACAATGCCGACTCAAGTACAAGAAGTCTGACACTTTTTACTGTCTATCTTTTGAACCATTCCTGTGACACTAGTTATAGATTCCGATGTTTGACTTCAGGTTTACTGTACCCCTCTGACCTTCCTGTTGAAGATGAAACACAGAAATTGCATCGGAATTAAATAGAAAAGGCACAATGCGGACTTAAGTACAAGAGGACTGACTCTTCTTACTGTCTATGTTTTGAACCATTCCTGTGACACTAGTTATACATTCCGATGCTTCACTTTAGGTTTACTGTATCCCTCTGACCTTCTTATTGATGATGAAACACAGAAATTGCATCAGAAATAAATAGAAAAGGCACAATGCCAACTTAAGTAGAACAGGACTGACTCTTCATACTGTCTATGTTTTGAACCGATCCTGTGACACTAGGTATAGCTTCCGATGCTTCACTTCAGGTTTACTGCGTCCTTTGGACCTTCTTATTGAGGTGAAACACAGAAATTGCATTGGAATTAAGTACAAAAGGCACAATGCCGACTTAAGAACAAGTAGTCTGATTCTTCCTACTGTCTATGTTTTGAACCATTCCTGTGACACTAGTTACAGATTCCGATGCTTCACTTCAGGTGTACTGTATCCCTTGGACCTTCTTATTTTCGATGAAACACAGAAATTACAACGGAATTAAATACAAAATGCACAATGCCGACTTAAGTACGAGAGGACTGACTCATCTTACAGACTATGTTTTGAACCATTCCTGTGACACTAGTTATAGATTCCGATGCTTAACTTCAGCTTTACTGTATCCCTCTGACCTTCTTATTGACGATGGAACACAGATATAGCATCGGAATTAAATATAAAGGCACAATGTCGACCTAAGTACAAGGAGACTGGATCTTCCTACTGACTAAGATTTGAACCATCCCTGTGACACTAATTATAGACTCCGATGCTTCACTTCAGGTTTACTGTATCCCTGTGACCTTCTTATTGCTGATGAAACACAGAAATTGCATCGGAATTAAATAGAAAAGGCACAATGCCGACTTAAGTACAAGAAGACTGACTCTTCATACTGACTATGATTTGAACCGATCCTGCGACACTAGTTATAGCTTCCGATGCTTCATTTCAGGTTTACTGTATCCCTTGGACCTTTTTATTGACGATGAAACACAGAAATTACATCGGAATTAAATTCGAAAGGCACAATGCCGACTTAAATACAAGAAGACTCATTCTTCTTACTGTCTATGATTTTAACCATTCCTGTGACACTAGTTATAGATTCTGATGCTCACTTCAGGTGTACTGTATCCCTTGGACCTTCTTATTGACGATGAAACACAGAAATTACATGGGAATTAAATACAAAAGGCACAATGCCGACTTAAGTACAAGTAGTCTGACTCTTCCTACTGTCTATGTTTTGAACCATTCCTGTGACACTAGTTATAGATTCCGATGCTCACTTCAGGTGTACTGTATCCCTTGGACCTTCTTATTGACGATGAACCACAGAAATTACATCGGAATTAATTACAAAAAGCACAATGCCGACTTAACTACAAGTAGACTGACTCTCTTACTGTCTATGGTTTGAACCAATCCTGTGACACTAGTTATGGATTCTGATGCTTTACTTCAGGTTTACTGTATCCCTCTGACCTTCTTATTGACGATGAAACACAGAAATTCCACCGGACTTAAATAGAAAAGGCACCATGCCGACTTAAGTACAAGAAGACAGACTCTTTTTACTGTCTATGATTAGAACCATTCCTGTGGCGCTAGTTACAGATTCCGATGCTTCACTTCAGGTTTACTGTATCCCTCTGATCTTCTTATTGATGATGAAACACAGAAATTGAATCGGAATTAAATATAAAAGGCACAATGCCGACTTAAGTACAAGAAGATTGACTCTTCTTTCTGACTATGTTATGAACCATTCCTGCGACACTATTTAAGGATTCCGATGCCTCACTTCAGGTTTACTGTATCCCTTGGACCTTCGTATTGACGATGAAACACAGAAATTGCATCCGAATTAAATACAAAAGGCACAATGCCGACTTAAGTACAAGTAGTCTGACTCTTCCTAATGTCTATGTTTTAAACCATTCCTGTGAAACTAGTTATAGATTCCGATGCTTCACTTCTGACCTTCTTATTGACGATGAAACACAGAAATTGCATCGGAATTAAATAGAAAAGGCACAATGCCGACTTAAGTACAAGAAGACAGACTCTTCTTACTGTCTATGTTTTTAACCATTCCTGTGACACTAGTTATAGCTTCCGATGCTTCACTTTAGGTTTACTGTATCCCTTGGACCTTCTTTTTGACGATGAACCAGAGAAATTACATCGGAATTAAATAGAAAATGCACAATGCCGACTTATGTACAAGAACACTGACTCATCTTAATGTCTATGATTTGAACCATTCCTGTGACACTAGTTATAGATTCCGATGCTTCACTTCAGGTTTACTGTATCCCTTGGACCTTCTTATTGACGATGAAACACAGAAATTACATCGGAATTAATTAGAAAAGGCACAATTCCGACTTATGTACAAGAAGACTGACTCATCTTAATGTCTATGTTTGAACCATTCCTGTGACATTAGTTATAGATACCGATGCTTCACTTAAGGTTTACTGTACCCCTTGGACCTTCTTATTGACGATGAAACACAGAAATGGCATCGGAATTAAATTGAAAACTTCACAATGCCGACTTAAGTACAGGAAGACTGACTCTACTTACTGTCTATGATTTGAACCATTCCTGTGACACTAGTTATACATTCCGATGTTTCACTTCAGATTTACTGTATCCCTTGGACCTTCTTATTGACGTCGAAACACAGAAATTGCATCGAAATTAAATAGAATAGGCAGAATGCCGACTTAAGTACAAGAAGACTGACTCTTTTTACTGTCTATCTTTTGAACCATTCCTGTGACACTAGTTATAGATTCCGATGTTTGACTTCAGGTTTACTGTACCCCTCTGACCTTCCTATTGAAGATGAAACACAGAAATTGCATCGGAATTAAATAGAAAAGGCACAATGCGGACTTAAGTACAAGAGGACTGAATCATCCTACTGTCTATGTTTTGAACTATTCCTGTGACACTAGTTATAGATTCCAATGCTTCAATTCAGGTTTACTGTATCCCTGTGACCTTCTTATTGACGATGGAACACAGATATTGCATCGGAATTAAATATAAAGGCACAATGTCGACCTAAGTACAAGGAGACTGACTCTTCTTACTGTCTATGCTTTGAACCATTCCTGTGACACTAGTTATAGATTCCGATGCTTCACTTCAGATTTACTGTATCCCTTGGACCTCCTTATTGACGACGAAACACAGAAATTGCTTCGGAATTAAATAGAAAAGGCACAATGCCGACTTAAGTACAAGAAGACTGACCCTTCCCGTGTCTATGTTTTGAACCATTCCTGTTACACTAGTTTTGGTTTCCGATGCTTCACTTCAGGTTTACTGTATACCTCTGACCTTCTTATTGACGATGAAACACAGAAATTGCATCGAAATTAAATAGAAAAGGCACAATGCCGACTTAAGTACAAGAAGACTGATTCTTCATACTGACTATGATTTGAATCATTCCTGTGACACTAGTTATAGATTGCGATGCTTCACTTCAGGTTTACTGTATCCCTTGGACCTTCTTACTGACGATGAAACACAGAAATTGCATCGGAAAGAAATACAAAGGGCACAATGCCGACTTATGTACAGGAAGATTGACTCTACTTACTGTCTATGATTTGAACCATTCCTGTGACACTAGTTATACTTTCCGATGTTTCACTTCCGGTTTACTGTATAACTTGGACCTTCTTATTGACGTCGAAACACAGAAATTGAATCGGAATTAAATAGAAAATGAACAATGCCGACTTCAGTACAAGAAGACTGACACTTCCTACTGTCTATGTTTTGAACCATTCCTGTGACACTAGTTATAGATTCCGATGCTTTACTTCAGGTTTACAGTATCCCTCTGACCTTATTGACGATGAAACACAGAAATTGCATCGGAATTAAATACAAAAGGCACAATGCCGACTTAAGTACGAGAGGACTGACTCTTCTTACAGACTATGTTTTGAACCATTCCTGTGACACTAGTTATAGATTCCGATGCTTAACTACAACTTTACTGTATCTCTCTGACCTTCTTATTGACGATGGAACACAGATATTGCATCGAAATTAAATATAAAGGCACAATGTCGACCTAAGTACAAGGAGACTGACTGTTCCTACTGACTAAGATTTGAACCATCCCTGTGACACTAATTATAGACTCCGATGCTTCACTTCAGGTTTACTGTATCCCTGTTACCTTCTTATTGATGATGAAACACAGAAATTGCATCGGAATTAAATAGAAAAAGCACAATGCCGACTTAAGTACAAGAAGACTGACTCTTCATACTGTCTATGATTTGAACCGATCCTGTGGCGCTAGTTACAGCTTCCGATGCTTCATTTCAGGTTTACTGTATCCCTTGTACCTTCTTATTGACGATGAAACACAGATATTGAATCGGAATTTAATACAAAAGGCACAATGCCGACTTAAGTACAAGAAGATTGACTCTTCTTTCTGACTATGTTTTGAACCATTCCTGTGACACTATTTATAGATTCCGATGCCTCACTTCAGGTTTACTGTATCCCTTGGACCTTCGTATTGACGATGAAACACAGAAATTGCATCCGAATTAAATACAAAACGCACAATGCCGACTGTACAAGTAGTCTGACTCTTCCTAATGTCTATGTTTTAAACCATTCCTGTGACACTAGTTATAGATTCCGATGCTTCACTTCTGACCTTCTTATTGATGATGAAACACTGAAATTGCATCGGAATTAAATAGAAAGGGCACAATGCCGACTTAAGTACAAGAAGACAGACTCTTCTTACTGTCTATGTTTTTAACCATTCCTGTGACACTAGTTATAGCTTCCGATGCTTCACTTTAGGTTTACTGTATCCCTTGGACCTTCGTTTTTACGATGAACCACAGAAATTACATCGGAATTAAATAGAAAAGGCACAATGCCGACTTATGTTCAAGAACACTGACTCATCTTAATGTCTATGTTTTGAACCATTCCTGTGACACTAGTTATAGATTCCGATGCTTCACTTCAGGTTTACTGTATCCCTTGGACCTTCTTATTGACGATGAAACACAGAAATTACATCGGAATTAATTAGAAAAGGCACAATTCCGACTTATGTACAAGAAGACTGACTCATCTTAATGTCTATGTTTGAACTTTTCCTGTGACACTAGTTATAGATTCCGATGCTTCACTTAAGGTTTACTGTATCCCTTGGACGTTCTTATTGACGATGAAACACAGAAATGGCATCGGAATTAAATTCAAAAGGCACAATGACGACTTAAGTACAAGAAGACTGACTCATCTTAATGTCTATGTTTGAACTATTCCTGTGACACTAGTAATAGATTGCATTGCTTCACTTCAGGTTTACTGTATCCCTAGGACCTTTTTATCGACGATGAAACACAGAAATTGTATCGGAATGAAAATCAAAAGGCACAATGCCGACTTAAGTATAAGAAGACTGACTCTTCTTAATGTCTATGTTTTGAACCATTCCTGTGACACTAGTTATAGATTCCGATGCTTCACTTCAGATTTACTGTATCTCTTGGACTTTCTTATTGACGACAAAACACAGGAATTGCATCGGAATTAAATAGAAAAGGCACAATGCCGACTTAAGTACTAGAAGACTGACTCCTCCCATGTCAATGTTTTGAACCATTCCTGTGACACTAGTTATAGATTCCGATGCTTCACTTCAGGTTTACTGTATACCTCTGACACTCTTATTGTCGATGAAACACAGAAATTGCATCGGAATTAAGAAGAAAAGGCACAATGCCGACTTAAGTACAAGAAGACTGACTTTTCTTACTGACTATGATTTGAACCATTCCTGTGACACTAGTTATAGACTCCGATGCTTCACTTCACGGTTACTGTATCCCTCTGATCTTCTTATTGATGATGAAACACAGAAATTGCATCGGAATTAATTAGAAAAGGCACAATGCCGACTTAAGTACAAGAAGACTGACACTTTTTACTGTCTATCTTTTGAACCATTCCTGTGACACTAGTTATAGATTCCGATGTTTGACTTCAGGTTTACTGTACCCCTCTGACCTTCCTATTGAAGATGAAACACAGAAATTGCATCGGAATTAAATAGAAAAGGCACAATGCGGACTTAAGTACAAGAGGACTGACTCTTCTTACTGTCTATGTTTTGAACCATTCCTGTGACACTAGTTATGGATTGCGATGCTTCACTTCAGGTTTATTGTATCCCTTGGACCTTCATATTGACGATGAAACACAGAAATTGCATCGGAATTAAATACAAAAGGCACAATGCCGACTTAAGTACGAGAGGACTGACTCTTCTTACAGACTATGTTTTGAACCATTCCTGTGACACTAGTTACAGATTCCGATGCTTAACTACAGCTTTACTGTATCCCTCTGACCTTCTTATTGACGATGGAACACAGATATTGCATCGGAATTAAATATAAAGGCACAATGTTGACCTAAGTACAAGGAGACTGACTCTTCCTACAGACTAAGATTTGAACCATCCCTGTGACACTAATTATAGACTCCGATGCTTCACTTCTGGTTTACTGTATCCCTGTTACCTTCTTATTGATGATGAAACACAGAAATTGCATCGGAATTAAATAGAAAAAGCACAATGCCGACTTAAGTACAAGAAGACTGACTCTTCATACTGTCTATGATTTGAACTGATCCTGTGACACTAGTTACAGCTTCCGATGCTTCATTTCAGGTTTACTGTATCCCTTGGACCTTTTTAATGACGATGAAACACAGAAATTGCAACGGAATTAAATAGAAAAGGCACAATGCCGACTTGAGTACAAGTAGACTGACCCTTCCTACTGTCTATGTTTTGAACCATTCCTGTGACACTAGTTATAGATTCCAATGCTTTACTTCAGGTTTACAGTATCCCTCTGACCTTATTGACGATGAAACAGAAATTGCATCGGAATTAAATAGAATAGGCACAATGCCGACTTAAGTACAAGAAGACTGACTCTTTTTACTGTCTATCTTTCGAACCATTCCTGTGACACTAGTTATAGATTCCGATGTTTGACTTCAGGTTTACTGTACTCCTCTGACCTTCCTATTGAAGATGAAACACAGAAATTGCATCGGAATTAAATAGAAAAGGCACAATGCGGACTTAAGTACAAGAGGACTGACTCTTCTTACTGTCTATGTTTTGAACCATTCCTGTGACACTAGTTATAGATTCCGATGCTTCACTTCAGGTTTACTGTACCCCTTGGACTTTCTTATTGACGATGAAACACGGAAATTGCATCGGAATTAAATACAAAAGGCACAATGCCAACTGAAGTACAAGAAGACTGAATCATCCTACTGTCTATGTTTTGAACCATTCCTGTGACACTAGTTATAGATTCCAATGCTTCAATTCAGGTTTACTGTATCCCTGAGACCGTATTGACGATCAAACACAGAAATTGCATCGGAATTAAATTGAAAAGGCAAAATGCCGACATATGTACAAGAAGACAGACTCACCTTAATGTCTATGTTTGAATTATTCATGTGACACTAGTTATAGATTCCGTTGCTTCTTTTCAGGTTTACTATATCCCTTGAACCTTCTTATTGACGATGAAACACAGAAATGGCATCGGAATTAAATACAAAAGGCACAATGCCGACTTACGTACAAGAAGACTGACTCTTCTTACTGACTATGATTTGAACCATTCCTGTGACACTAGTTATGGATTGCGATGCTTCACTTCAGGTCTACTGTCTCCCTTGGACCTTCTTATTGACGATCAAACACAGAAATTGCATCGGAATTAAATACAAAAGGCACAATGCCGACTTATGTACGAGAGAACTGACTCTTCTTACAGACCATGTTTTGAACCATTCCTGTGACACTAGTTATAGATTCCGATGCTTCACTTCAGCTTTACTGAATCCCTCTGACCTTCTTATTGACGATGGAACATAGATATTGCATCGGAATTAAATATAAAGGCACAATGTCGACCTAAGTACAAGGAGACTGACTCTTCTTACTGTCTATGTTTTGAACCATTCCTGTGACACTAGTTATAGATTCCGATGCTTCACTTCAGATTTACTGTATCCCTTGGACCTCCTTATTGACGACGAAACACAGAAATTGCTTCGGAATTAAATAGAAAAGGCACAATGCCGACTTAAGTACAAGAAGACTGAGCCTTCCCGTGTCTATGCTTTGAACAATTCCTGCTACACTAGTTTTGGATTCCGATGCTTCACTTCTGGTTTACTGTATACCTCTGACATTCTTATTGACGATGAAACACAGAAATTGCATTGAAATTAAATAGAAAAGGCACAATGCCGACTTAAGTACAAGAAGACTGACTCTTCATACTGACTATAATTTGAATCATTCCTGTGACACTAGTTATAGATTGCGATGCTTCACTTCAGGTTTACTGTATCCCTTGGACCTTCTTATTGACGATGAAACACAGAAATTGCATCGGAAAGAAATACAAAGGGCACAATGCCGACTTATGTACAGGAAGACTGACTCTACTTACTGTCTATGATTTGAACCATTCCTGTGACACTAGTTATACTTTCCGATGTTTCACTTCAGGTTTACTGTAGAACTTGGACCTTCTTATTGACGCCGAAACACAGAAATTGAATCGGAATTAAATAGAAAAGGCACTATGCCGACTTCAGTACAAGAAGACTGACCCTTCCTACTGTCTATGTTTTGAACCATTCCTGTGACACTAGTTATAGATTCCGATGCTTTACTTCAGGTTTACAGTATCCCTCTGACCTTATTGACGATTAAACACAGAAATTGCATCGGAATTAAATAGAAAAGGCACAATGCCGACTTAAGTACAAGAAGACTGACACTTTTTACTGTCTATCATTTAAACCGATCCTGTGACACTAGTTATAGATTCCGATGTTTGACTTCAGGTTTACTGCACCCCTCTGACCTTCCTATTGAAGATGAAACACAGAAATTGCATCGGAATTAAATAGAAAAGGCACAATGCGGACTTAAGTACAAGAGGACTGACTCTTCTTACTGTCTATGTTTTGAACCATTCCTGTGACACTAGTTATAGATTCCGATGCTTCACTTCCGGTTTACTGTATCCCTTGAACCTTCTTATTCACGACGAAACACAGAATTTGCATCGGAATTGAGTAGAAATACACGATGCCGACTTACGTACAAGAAGACTGACTCTTCATACTGACTATGATTTGAACCATTCCTGTGACACTAGTTATAGATTGCGATGCTTCACTTCAGGTTTACTGTATCCCTTGGACCTTCTTATTGACGATGAAACACAGAAATTGCATCGGAATTAAATACAAAAGGCACAATGCCGACGTAAGTACGAGAGGACTGACTCTTCTTACAGACTATGTTTTGAACCATTCCTGTGACACTAGTTATAGATTCCGATGCTTAACTACAGCTTTACTGTATCCCTCTGACCTTCTTATTGACGATGGAACACAGATATTGCATCGGAATTAAATATAAAGGCACCATGTCGACCTAAGTACAAGGAGACTGACTCTTCCTACTGACTAAGAATTGAACCATCCCTGTGACACTAATTATAGACTCCGATGCTTCACTTCAGGTTTACTGTATCCCTGTTACCTTCTTATTGATGATGAAACACAGAAATTGCATCGGAATTAAATAGAAAAAGCACAATGCCGACTTAAGTACAAGAAGACTGACTCTTCATACTGTCTATGATTTGAACCGATCCTGTGACACTAGTTATAGCTTCCGATGCTTCATTTCAGGTTTACTGTATCCCTTGGACCTTTTTAATGACGATGAAACACAGAAATTGCATCGGAATTAAATTCGAAAGGCACAATGCCGACTTAAGTACAAGAAGACTGACTCTTCTTACTGTCTATGATTTTAACCATTCCTGTGACACTAGTTATAGATTCCGATTCTCACTTCAGGTGTACTGTATCCCTTGGACCTTCTTATTGACGATGAAACACAGAAATTACATCGGAATTAAATACAAAAGGCACAATGCCGACTTAAGTACAAGAAGACAGTCTCTTTTTACTGTCTATGATTTGAACCATTCCTGTGGCGCTAGTTACAGATTCCGTTGCTTCACTTCAGGTTTACTGTATCCCTTGTACCTTCTTATTGACGATGAAACACAGATATTGAATCGGAATTAAATACAAAAGGCACAATGCCGACTTAAGTACAAGAAGATTGACTCTTCTTTCTGACTATGTTTTGAACCATTCCTGTGACACTATTTATAGATTCCGATGCCTCACTTCAGTTTTACTGTATCCCTTGGACCTTCGTATTGACGATGAAACACAGAAATTGCATCCGAATCAAATACAAAACGCACAATGCCGACTTAAGTACAAGTAGTCTGACTCTTCCTAATGTCTATGTTTTAAACCATTCCTGTGACACTAGTTATAGATTCCGATGCTTCACTTCTGACCTTCTTATTGACGATGAAACACTGAAATTGCATCGGAATTAAATAGAAAAGGCACAATGCCGACTTAAGTACAAGAAGACAGACTCTTCTTACTGTCTATGTTTTTAACCATTCCTGTGACACTAGTTATAGCTTCCGATGCTTCACTTTAGGTTTACTGTATCCCTTGGACCTTCTTTTTGACGATGAACCTCAGTAATTACATCGGAATTAAATAGAAAAGGCACAATGCCGACTTATGTACAAGAACACTGACTCATCTTAATGTCTATGTTTTGAACCATTCCTGTGACACTAGTTATAGATTCCGATGCTTCACTTCAGGTTTACTGTATCCCTTGGACCTTCTTATTGACGATGAAACACAGAAATTACATCGGAATTAATTAGAAAAGGCACAATTCCGACTTATGTACAAGAAGACTGACTCATCTTAATGTCTATGTTTGAACTATTCCTGTGACACTAGTTATAGATTCCGATGCTTCACTTAAGGTTTACTGTATCCCTTGGACCTTCTTATTGACGATGAAACACAGAAATGGCATCGGAATTAAATTCAAAAGGCACAATGACGACTTAAGTACAAGAAGACTGACTCATCTTAATGTCTATGTTTGAACTATTCCTGTGACACTAGTTATAGATTGCATTGCTTCACTTCAGGTTTACTGTATCCCTTGGACCTTCTTATCGACGATGAAACACAGAAATTGTATCGGAATGAAAATCAAAAGACACAATGCCGACTTAAGTATAAGAAGACTGACTCTTCTTAATGTCTATGTTTTGAACCATTCCTGTGACACTAGTTATAGATTCCGATGCTTCACTTCAGGTTTACAGTATCCCTTGGACCTTCTTATTGACGATGAAACACAGATATTGCATCGGAATCAAATAGAAAACGCACAATGCCGACTTAAGTACAAGAAGACTGACTCTTCTTACTGACTATGTTTTGAACCATTCCTGTGACACTCGTAATAGATTCCGATGCTTCACTATAGGTTTACTGTATCCCTCTGACCTTCTTATTGACGATGAAGCACAGAAATTGCATCGGAATTCAATAAAAAGGAACAATGCCGACTTAAGTACAAGAAGACTGACTCTTCTTACTGACTATGTTTTGAACCATTCCTGTGACACTAGTTATAGAATCCCATGCTTCACTTCAGGTTTACTGTATCCCTCTGACCTGCTTATTGCCGATGAAACACAGAAATTGCATCGGAATTAAATACAAAAGGCACAATGCCAACTTAAGTCAAAGAAGACTGAGTCTTTCTACTCTCTATGTGTTGAACCATTCCTGTGACACTTGTTATACATTCCGATGCTTCACATCAGGTTTACTGTATCCCTCTGACCTTCTTATTGACGATGAAACACAGAAATTGCATCGAAATTAAATACAAAAGGCACAATGCCAACTTAAGTACAAGAAGACTGACTCTTATTACTGTCTATGATATGAACCATTCCTGTAACACTAGTTATAGATTCCGATGCTTCACTTCAGATTTACCCGTATCCCTTGGACCTTCTTATTGACGATGAAACACAGAAATTGCATCGGAATTAAATACAAAAGGCACAATGCCGACTTATGTACAAAAGACTGACTCATCTTACTGTCTATGCTTTGAACAATTCCTGTGACACTAGTTATAGATTCCGATGCATCACTTCTGGTTTACTGTATCCCTCTGACCTTCTTATTGACGACGAAACACAGAAATTGCATCGGAATTAAATAGAAGAGGCACAATACCGATTTAAGTACAAGTAGTCTGACCCTTCCTACTGTCTATGTTTTAAACCATTCCTGTGACACTAGTTATAGATTCCGATGCTTCACTTCTGACCTTCTTATTGACGATGAAATACAGAAATTGCATCGAAATTAAATAGAAAAGGCACAATGCCGACTTAAGTACAAGAAGACAGACTCTGCTTACTGTCTATGATTGACCCATTCCTGTGGCGCTAGTTACAGATTCCGATGCATCACTTCAGGTTTACTGTATCCCTCTGACCTTCTTATTGACGATGAAACACAGAAATTGCATCGGAATTAAATACAAACGGCACAATGCCGACTTAAGTACAAGAAGACTAACTCTTATTACTGTCTATGTTTTGAACCATTCCTGTAACACTAGTTATAGATTCCGATCCTTCACTTCAGGTTTACTGTATCCCTCAGACCTGATTGACTCTGGAACACAGAAATTGCATCGGAATCAAATAGAAAAGGCACAATGCCGACTTAAGTACAAGAAGACTGACTCTTCTTACTGTCTATATTTTGAACCATTCCTATGACACTAGTTGTAGATTCCGATGCTTCACTTCAAGTGTACTGCATCCCGTGGACCTTGTTATTGACGATGAAACACGGAAATTGCATCGGAATTAAATAGAAATGGATCAATGCCGACTTAAGTACAAGAAGACTGACTCTTCTTACTGACTATGTTTTGAACCATTCCTGTGACACTAGTTATAGATTCCGATGCTTCACTTCAGGTTTACTCTATCCCTCTGACCTTCTTATTGACGATGAAACACAGAAATTGCATCGGAATTAAATTCGAAACGCACAATGCCGACTTAAGTACAAGATGACTGACTCTTCTTACTGTCTATGATTTTAACCATTCCTGTGACACTAGTTACAGATTCCGATGCTTCACTTCAGGTGTACGGCATCCCTTGGACCTTCTTATTGACGATGAAACACAGATATTGCATCGGAATTAAATACAAAAGCCACAATGCCAACTTAAGTACAAGAAGTCTGACTCTTCCTACTCTCTATGTTTTGAACCATTCCTGTGACACTAGTTATAGATTCCAATGCCTCACTTCAGGTTTACTGTATCCCTTGGACCTTCGCATTGACGATGAAACACCGAAATTGCATCGGAATTAAATACAAAAGGCACAATGCAGACTCAAGTACAAGTAGTCTGACTCTTCCTACTGTCTATGATTTAACCCATTCCTCTGACACTAGTTATAGATTCCGATGCTTCACTACTGACCTTCTTATTGACGATGAAACATAGAAATTGCATCGGAATTAAATAGAAAAGCCACAATGCCAACTTAAGTACAAGAAGTCTGACTCTTCCTACTCTCTATGTTTTGAACCATTCCTGTGACACTAGTTATAGATTCCAATGCCTCACTTCAGGTTTACTGTATCCCTTGGACCTTCTTATTGACGATGAAACACAGATATTGCATCGGAATTAAATACAAAAGGCACAATGCCGACTTAAGTACAAGACGACTCACTCTTCTTACTATGTTTTGAACCATTCCTCTGACACTAGTTATAGATTCCGATGCTTCACTTCAGGTTTACTGTATCCCTCAGACCTGATTGACTCTGGAACACAGAAATTGCATCGGAATCAAATAGAAAAGGCACAATGCCGACTTAAGTACAAGAAGACTGACTCTTCTTACTGTCTATATTTTGAACCATTCCTATGACACTAGTTGTAGATTCCGATGCTTCACTTCAAGTGTACTGCATCCCGTGGACCTTGTTATTGACGATGAAACACGGAAATTGCATCGGAATTAAATAGAAATGGATCAATGCCGACTTAAGTACAAGAAGACTGACTCTTCTTACTGACTATGTTTTGAACCATTCCTGTGACACTAGTTATAGATTCCGATGCTTCACTTCAGGTTTACTCTATCCCTCTGACCTTCTTATTGACGATGAAACACAGAAATTGCATCGGAATTCAATAAATAGGAACAATGCCGAATTAAGTAAAAGAAGACTGACTCTTCTTACTGACTATGTTTTGAACAATTCCTGTGACACTGGTTATAGATTCCGATGCTTCACTTCAGGTTTACTGTATCCCTCTGACCTTCGTATTGCCGATGAAACACAGAAATTACATCGGAATTAAATACAAAAGCCACAATGCCAACTTAAGTACAAGAAGTCTGACTCTTCCTACTCTCTATGTTTTGAACCATTCCTGTGACACTAGTTATACATTCCGATGCTTCACTTCAGGATTACTGTATCCCTCTGACCTTCTTATTGACGATGAAACACAGAAATTGCATCGGAATTAAATACAAAAGGCACAATGCCAACTTAAGTCAAAGAAGACTGACTCTTCCTACTCTCTATGTTTTGAACCATTCCTGTGACACTAGTTATAGATTCCGATGCTTCACTATAGGTTTACTGTATCCCTCTGACGTTCTTATTGACGATGAAGCACAGAAATTGCATCGGAATTCAATAAAAAGGAACAATGCCGACTTAAGTACAAGAAGACTGACTCTTCTTACTGACTATGCTTTGAACCATTCCTGTGACACTAGTTATAGAATCCGATGCTTCACTTCAGGTTTACTGTATCCCTCTGACCTGCTTATTGCCGATGAAACACAGAAATTGCATCGGAATTAAATACAAAAGGCACAATGCCAACTTAAGTCAAAGAAGACTGACTCTTTCTACTCTCTATGTTTTGAACCATTCCTGTGACACTAGTTATACATTCCGATGCTTCACTTCAGGTTTACTGTATCCCTCTGACCTTCTTATTGACGATGAAACACAGAAATTGCATCGAAATTAAATACAAAAGGCACAATGCCAACTTAAGTACAAGAAGACTGACTCTTATTACTGTCTATGATATGAACCATTCCTGTGACACTAGTTATAGATTCCGATGCTTCACTACTGACCTTCTTATTGACGACGAAACACAGAAATTACATCGGAATTAAATAGAAGAGGCACAATACCGATTTAAGTACAAGTAGTCTGACCCTTCCTACTGTCTATGTTTTAAACCATTCCTGTGACACTAGTTATAGATTCCGATGCTTCACTTCTGACCTTCTTATTGACGATGAAACACAGAACTTGCATCGAAATTAAATAGAAAAGGCACAATGCCGACTTAAGTACAAGAAGACAGACTCTGCTTACTGTCTATGATTGACCCATTCCTGTGGCGCTAGTTACAGATTCCGATGCTTCACTTCAGGTTTATTGTATCCCTCTCACCTTCTTATTGACGATGAAACACAGAAATTGCATCGGAATTAAATACAAACGGCACAATGCCGACTTAAGTACAAGAAGACTAACTCTTATTACTGTCTATGTTTTGAACCATTCCTGTAACACTAGTTATAGATTCCGATGCTTCACTTCAGGTTTACTGTATCCCTATGACCGTCTTATTGACGGTGAAACACAGAAATTGCCACGGAATTAAATAGAAAAGGCACAATGCCGACTTATGTACAAGAAGACTGACTCTTCTTACTGTCTATGATTTGAACCGATCCTGTGACACTAGTTATAGCTTCCGATGCTTCACTTCAGGTTTACTGTATATCTGGGACCTTTTTATTGACGATGAAACACCGAAATTGCATCGGAATTAAATTCGAAACGCACAATGCCGACTTAAGAACAAGATGACTGACTCTTTTTACTGTCTATGATTTTAACCATTCCTGTGACACTAGTTATAGATTCCGATGCTTCACTTCAGGTGTACGGCATCCCTTGGACCTTCTTATTGACGATGAAACACAGATATTGCATCGGAATTAAATACAAAAGCCACAATGCCAACTTAGGTACAAGAAGTCTGACTCTTCCTACTCTCTATGTTTTGAACCATTATTGTGACACTAGTTATAGATTCCAATGCCTCACTTCAGGTTTACTGTATCCCTTGGACCTTCGCATTGACGATGAAACACCGAAATTGCATCGGAATTAAATACAAAAGGCACAATGCAGACTCAAGTACAAGTAGTCTGACTCTTCCTACTGTCTATGATTTAAACCATTCCTCTGACACTAGTTATAGATTCCGATGCTTCACTTCTGACCTTCTTATTGACGATGAAACACAGAAATTGCATCGGAATTAAATAGAAAAGGCACAATGCCGACTTAAGTACAAGAAGACTGACTCTTCTTACTGTCTATGATTTTAACCGTTCCTGTGGCGCTAGCTACAGATTCCGATGCTTCACTTCAGGTTTACTGTATCCCGTGGACCTTCTTATTGACGATGAAACACAGATATTGCATCGGAATTAAATACAAAAGGCACAATGCCGACCTAAGTACAAGACGACTCACTCTTCTTACTATGTTTTGAACCATTCCTGTGACACTAGTTATAGATTCCGATGCTTCACTTCAGGTTTACTGTATCCCTCAGACCTGATTGACTCTGGAACACAGAAATTGCATCGGAATCAAATAGAAAAGGCACAATGCCGACTTAAGTACAATAAGACTGACTCTTCTTACTATCTATATTTTGAACCATTCCTATGACACTAGTTGTAGATTCCGATGCTTCACTTCAAGTGTACTGCATCCCGTGGACCTTGTTATTGACGATGAAACACGGAAATTGCATCGGAATTAACTAGAAAAGGATCAATGCCGACTTAAGTACAAGAAGACTGACTCTTCTTACTGACTATGTTTTGAACCATTCCTGTGACACTAGTTATAGATTCCGATGCTTCACTTCAGGTTTACTCTATCCCTCTGACCTTCTTATTGACGATGAAACACAGAAATTGCATCGGAATTCAATAAAAAGGAACAATGCCGAATTAAGTACAAGAAGACTGACTCTTCTTACTGACTATGTTTTGAACCATTCCTGTGACACTGGTTATAGATTCCGATGCTTCACTTCAGGTTTACTGTATCCCTCTGACCTTCTTATTGCCGATGAGACACAGAAATTACATCGGAATTAAATACAAAAGCCACAATGCCAACTTAAGTACAAGAAGTCTGACTCTTCCTACTCTCTATGTTTAGAACCATTCCTGTGACACTAGTTACACATTCCGATGCTTCACTTCAGGATTACTGTATCCCTCTGACCTTCTTATTGACGATGAAACACAGAAATTGCATCGGAATTAAATACTAAAGGCACAATGCCGACTTAAGTACAAGGAGACTGACTCTTATTACTTTCTATGTTTTGAACCATTCCTGTAACACTAGTTATAGATTCCGATGGTTCACTTCAGGTTTACTGTATCCCTTGGACCTTCTTATTGACGATGAAACACAGAAATTGCATCGGAATTAAATACAAAATGCACAATGCCGACTTAAGTACAAGAAGACTGACTCTTCTTTCTGACTATGTTTTGAACCATTCCTGTGACACTAGTTATACATTCCGATGCCTCACCTCAGGTTTACTATATCCCTTGGACCTTCTTATTGACGATGAAACACAGAAATTGCATCGGAATTAAATACGAAAGGCACAATGCCGACTTAAGTACAAGTAGTCTGACTCTTCCAACTGTCTACGTTTTAAACCATTCCTGTGACACTAGTTATAGATTCCGATGCTTCACTTCTGACCTTCTTATTGACGATGAAACACAGAAATTGCATCGGAATTAAATAGAAAATGCACAATGCCGACCTATGTACAAAAGACTGACTCATCTTACTGTCTATGTTTTGAACCATTCCTGTGACACTAGTTATAGATTCCGATGCTTCACTTCTGGTTTACTGTATCCCTCTGACCTTCTTATTGACGACGAAACACAGAAATTGCAGCGGAAGTAAATAGAAGAGGCACAATGCCGACTTAAGTACAAGAAGACTGACTCTTCCTACTGTCTATGTTTTGAACCATTCCTGTGACACTAGTAATAGATTCCGATGCTAGACTTCAGGTTTACTGTATCCCTCTGACCTTATTATTGACGATGAAACACAGAAATTGCAACGGAATTAAATAGAAAAGGCACAATGCCGACTTAAGTACAAGTAGTCTGACTCTTCCAACTGTCTATGTTTTGAACCATTCCTGTGACACTAGTTAAGGATTCCGATGCTTCACCTCATTTTTACTTTATTTGTCAGACCTTCTTATTGACGATGAAACACAGAAATTGCATCTGAATTAGATACAAAAGTCACAATGCCGACTTAAGCACAAGAAGACTGCCTCTTCTTTCTGACTATGTTTTGAACCATTCCTGTGACACTAGTTATAGATTCCGATGCTTGACTTCAGGTTTACTGTATCCCTCTGACCTTATTATTGACGATGAAACACAGAAATTGCAACGGAATTAAATAGAAATGGCACAATGCCGACTTAAGTACAAGAAGAATGACTCTTCATACAGTCTATGTTTTGAACCATTCCTGTGACACTAGTTATAGATTCCGATGCTAGACTTTAGGTTTACTGTATCCCTCTGACCTTATTATTGACGATGAAACACAGAAATTGCAACGGAATGAAATAGAAAAGTCACAATGCCGACTTAAGCACAAGAAGACTGCCTCTTCTTTCTGACTATGTTTTGAACCATTCCTGTGACACTAGTTATAGATTCCGATGCTTGACTTCAGGTTTACTGTATCCCTCTGACCTTATTATTGACGATGAAACACAGAAATTGCAACGGAATTAAATAGAAAAGGCACAATGCCGACTTAAGTACAAGAAGACTGACTCTTCATACTGTCTATGTTTTGAACCGATCCTGTGACACTAGTTATAGCTTCAGATGCTTCACTTCAGGATTACTGTATCCCTTGGACCTTTTTATTGACGATGAAACACCGAAATTGCATCGGAATTAAATTCGAAACGCACAATGCCGACTTAAGTACAAGAAGACTGACTCTTCTTACTGTCTATGATTTTAACCATTACTGTGACACTAGTTATAGATTCCGATGCTTCACTTCAGGTTTACTGTATCCCTCTGACCGTCTTTTTGACGATGAAACACAGAAATTGCAACGGAATTAAATAGAAAAGGAACAATGCCGACTTAAGTACAAGAAGACTGACTCTTCATACTGTCTATGATTTGAACCGATCCTGTAACACTAGTTATAGCTTCCGATGCTTCACTTCATGTTTACTGTATATCTGGGACCTTTTTATTAACGATGAAACACCGAAATTGCATCGGAATTAAATTCGAAACGCACAATGCCGACTTAAGTACAAGATGACTGACTCTTCTTACTGTCTATGATTTAAACCATTCCTGTGACACTAGTTATAGATTCCGATGCTTCACTTCAGGTGTACGGCATCCCTTGGACCTTCTTATTGACGATGAAACACAGATATTGCATCGGAATTAAATAGAAAAGGCACAATGCCGACTTAAGTACAAGAAGACTGACTCTTCTTACAGACTATGTTTGAACCATTCCTGTGGCACTAGTTATAGATTACAATGCCTCACTTCAGGTTTACTGTATCCCTTGGACCTTCGCATTGACGATGAAACACCGAAATTGCATCGGAATTAAATACAAAAGGCACAATGCAGACTCAAGTACAAGTAGTCTGACTCTTCCTACTGTCTATGATTTAAACCATTCCTCTGACACTAGTTATAGATTCCGATGCTTCACTTCTGACCTTCTTATTGACGATGAAACACAGAAATTGCATCGGAATTAAAGAGAAAAGGCACAATGCCGTCTTAAGTACATGAAGACTGAGTCTTCTTACTGTCTGTGATTTTAACCGTTCCTGTGGCGCTAGTTACAGATTCCGATGCTTCACTTCAGGTTTACTGTATCCCTTGGACCTTCTTATTGACGATGAAACACAGATATTGCATCGGAATTAAATACAAAAGGCACAATGCCGACCTAAGTACCAGACGACTCGCTCTTCTTACTATGTTTTGAACCATTCCTGTGACACTAGTTATAGATTCCGATGCTTCACTTAAGGTTTACTGTATCCCTCAGACCTGATTGACTCTGGAACACAGAAATTGCATCGGAATCAAATAGAAAAGGCACAATGCGACTTAAGTACAAGAAGATTGACTCTTCTTACTGTCTATGTTTTGAACCATTCCTGTGACACTAGTTATAGATTCCGATGCTTCACTTCAGGTTTACTCTATCCCTCTGACCTTCTTATTGACGATGAAACACAGAAATTGCATCGGAATTCAATAATAAGGAACAATGCCGACTTAAGTACAAGAAGACTGACTCTTCTTATTGACTATGTTTTGAACCATTCCTGTGACACTGGTTATAGATTCCGATGCTTCACTTCAGGTTTACTGTATCCCTCTGACCTTCTTATTGCCGATGAAACACAGAAATTACATCGGAATTAAATACAAAAGCCACAATGCCAACTTAAGTAGAAGAAGTCTGACTCTTCCTACTCTCTATGTTTTGAACCATTCCTGTGACACTAGTTATACATTCCGATGCTTCACTTCAGGATTACTGTATCCCTCTGACCTTCTTATTGACGATGAAACACAGAAATTGCATTAGAATTAAATACTAAAGGCACAATGCCGACTTAAGTACAAGGAGACTGACTCTTATTACTGTCTATGTTTTGAACCATCCTTGTAACACTAGTTATAGATTCCGATGCTTCACTTCAGGTTTACTGTATCCCTTGGACCTTCTTATTGACGACGAAACACAGAAATTGCATCAGAATTAAATACAAAAGGCACAATGCCGACTTAACTACAAGAAGACGGAATCTTCTTTCTGACTATGTTTTGAACCATTCCTGTGACACTAATTACACATTCCGATGCCTCACCTCAGGTTTACTGTATCCCTTGGACCTTCTTATTGACGATGAAACACAGAAATTGCATCGGAATTAAATACGAAAGGCACAATGCCGACTTAAGTACAAGTAGTCTGACCCTTCCAATTGTCTACGTTTTAAACCATTCCTGTGACACTAGTTATAGATTCCGATGCTTCACTTCTGACCTTCTTATTGACGATGAAACACAGAAATTGCATCGGAATTAAATAGAAAATGCACAATGCCGACTTATGTACAAAAGACTGACTCATCTTACTGTCTATGTTTTGAACCTATCCTCTGACACTAGTTATAGATTCCGATGCTTCACTTCTGGTTTACTGTATCCCTCTGACCTTCTTATTGACGACGAAACACAGAAATTGCATCGGAAGTAAATAGAAGAGGCACAATGCCGACTTAAGTACAAGAAGACTGACCCTTCCTACTGTCTATGTTTTGAACCATTCCTGTGACACTAGTTATAGATTCCGATGCTAGACTTCAGGTTTACTGTATCCCTCTGACCTTATTATTGACGATGAAACACAGAAATTGCAACAGAATTAAATAGAAAAGGCACAATGCCGACTTAAGTACAAGTAGTCTGACTCTTCCAACTGTCTATGTTTTGAACCATTCCTGTGACACTAGTTATAGATTCCGATGCTTCACCTCATTTTTACTTTATTTGTCTGACCTTCTTATTGACGATGAAACACAGAAATTGCATCTGAATTAGATACAAAAGTCACAATGCCGACTTAAGCACAAGAAGACTGCCTCTTCTTTCTGACTATGTTTTGAACCATTCCTGTGACACTAGTTATAGATTCCGATGCTTGACTTCAGGTTTACTGTATCCCTCTGACCTTATTATTGACGATGAAACACAGAAATTGCAACGGAATTAAATAGAAAAGGCACAATGCCGACTTAAGTACAAGAAGAATGACTCTTCATAAAGTCTATGTTTTGAACCATTCCTGTCACACTAGTTATAGATTCCGATGCTAGACTTCAGGTTTACTGTATCCCTCTGACCTTATTATTGACGATGAAACACAGAAATTGCAACGGAATTAAATAGAAAAGGCACAATGCCGACTTAAGTACAAGAAGACTGACTCTTCATACTGTCTATGTTTTGAACCGATCCTGTGACACTAGTTATAGCTTCAGATGCTTCACTTCAGGATTACTGTATCCCTTGGACCTTTTTATTATCGATGAAACACCGAAATTGCATCGGAATTAAATTCGAAACGCACAATGCCGACTTAAGTACAAGAAGACTGACTCTTCTTACTGTCTATGATTTTAACCATTACTGTGACACTAGTTATAGATTCCGATGCTTGACTTCAGGTTTACTGTATCCCTCCCACCTTCTTATTGACGATGAAACACAGAAATTGCATCGGAATTCAATAAAAAGGAACAATGCCGACTTAAGTACAAGAAGACTGACTCTTCCTACTGACTATGTTTTGAACCATTCCTGTGAACTAGTTATAGATTCCGATGCTTCATTTCAGGTTTACTGTATCCCTCTGACCTTCTTATTGCCGACGAAACACAGAAATTGCATCGGAATCAAATAAAAAACGCACAATGCCGACTTAAGTACAAGAAGACTGACTCTTCTTACTGACTATGTTTTGAACCATTCCTGTGACACTAGTTATAGATTCCGATGCTTCACTTCAGGTTTACTGTATCCCTCTGACCTTCTTATTGCCGATGAAACACAGAAATTGCATCGGAATTCAATAAAAAGGAGCAATGCCGACTTAAGTACAAGAAGACTGACTCTTCTTACTGACTATGTTTTGAACCATTCCTGTGACACTAGTAATAGATTCCGATGCTTCACTTCAGGTTTACTGAATCCCTCTGACCTTCTTATTGCCGATGAAACACAGAAATTGCATTGGAATTAAATACAGAAGGCACAATGCCAACTTAAGTACAAGAAGACTGATTCTTTCTACTCTCTATGTTTTGAACCATTCCTGTGACACTAGTTATACATTCCGATGCTTCACTTCAGGTTCACTGTATCCCTCTGACCTCCTTATTGACGATGAAACACAGAAATTGCATCGGAATTAAATACAAAAGGCACAATGCCGACTTAAGTACAAGAAGACTGACTCTTATTGCTGTCTGTGTTTTGAACCATTCCTGTAACACTAGTTATAGATTCCGATGCTTCACTTCAGGTTTACTGTATCCCTTGGACCTTCTTATTGACGATGAAACAGAGAAATTGCATCGGTATTAAATACAAAAGGCACAATGCCGACTTATGTACAAAAGACCGACTCATCTTACTGTCTATGTTTTGAACCATTCCTGTGACACTAGGTATAGATTCCGATGCTTCACTTCTGGTTTACTGTATCCCTCTGACCTTCTTATTGACGATGAATCACAGAAATTGCATCGGAATTAAATAGAAGAGGCACAATGCCGACTAAAGTGCAAGAAGACTGACTCTTCCTACCATCTATGTTTTGAACCATTCCTGTGACACTAGTTATAGATTCCGATGCTTAACCTCAGGTTTACTTTATTTGTCTGACCTTCTTATTGACGATGAAACACAGAAATTGCATCTGAATTAGATACAAAAAGCATAATGCCGACTTCAGTACAAGAGGACCGACACTTCTTACTGTCTAAGCTTTGAACCTCTCCTGTGACACTAGTTATAGATTCTGATGCTTCACTTCAGGTTTACTGTGTCCCACTGACCTTCTTATTGACGGCGAAACACAGAAATTGCATAGAAATTAAATACAAAAGGCACAATGCCGACTTAAGTACAAGTAGTCTGACTCTTCCTACTGTCTATGTTTTAAACCATTCCTGTGACACTAGTTATAGATTCCGATGCTTCACTTCTGACCTTCTTATTGACGATGAAACACAGAAATTGCATCGGAATTAAATAGAAAAGGCACAATGCCGACATAAGTACAAGAAGACAGACTCTGCTTACTGTCTATGATTTGAACCATTCCTGTGGCGCTAGTTACAGATTCCGATGCTTCACTACAGGTTTACTGTATCAATTGGACCTTCTTATTGGCGATGAAACACAGGTATTGCATCGGAATTAAATACAAAAGTCACAATGCCGACTTAAGAACAAGAAGACTGCCTCTTCTTTCTGACTATGTTTTGAACCATTCCTGTGACACTAGTTATAGATTCCGATGCTTGACTTCAGGTTTACTGTATCCCTCTGACCATATTATTGACGATGAAACACAGAAATTGCAACGGAATTAAATAGAAAGGCACAATGCCGACTTAAGTACAAGAAGAATGACTCTTCATACAGTCTATGTTTTGAACCATTCCTGTGACACTAGTTATAGATTCCGATGCTAGACTTCAGGTTTACTGTATCCCTCTGACCTTATTATTGACGATGAAACACAGAAATTGTAACGGAATTAAATAGAAAAGGCACAATGCCGACTTAAGTACAAGAAGACTGACTCTTCATACTGTCTATGATTTTAACCATTACTGTGACACTAGTTATAGATTACGATGCTTCACTTCAGGTTTACTGTATCCCTCTGACCTTCTTATTGACGATGAAACACAGAAATTGCATCGGAATTCAATAAAAAGGAGCAATGCCGACTTAAGTACAAGAAGACTGACTCTTCTTACTGACTATGTTTTGAACCATTCCTGTGACACTAGTAATAGATTCCGATGCTTCACTTCAGGTTTACTGAATCCCTCTGACCTTCTTATTGCAGATGAAACACAGAAATTGCATCGGAATTAAATACAGCAGGCACAATGCCAACTTAAGTACAAGAAGACTGATTCTTTCTACTCTCTATGTTTTGAACCATTCCTGTGACACTAGTTATACATTCCGATGCTTCACTTCAGGTTCACTGTATCCCTCTGACCGTCTTATTGACGATGAAACACAGAAATTGCATCGGAATTAAATACAAAAGGCACAATGCCGACTTAAGTACAAGAAGACTGACTCTTATTGCTGTCTATGTTTTGAACCATTCCTGTAACACTAGTTATAGATTCCGATGCTTCACTTCAGGATTACTGTATCCCTTGGACCTTCTTATTGATGATGAAACAGAGAAATTGCATCGGAATTAAATACAAAAAGCACAATGCCGACTTATGTACAAAAGACCGACTCATCTTACTGTCTATGTTTTGAACCATTCCTGTGACACTAGTTGTAGATTCCGATGCTTCACTTCTGGTTTACTGTATCCCTCTGACCTTCTTATTGACGATGTATCACAGAAATTGCATCGGAATTAAATAGAAGAGGCACAATGCCGACTAAAGTACAAGAAGACTGACTCTTCCTACCATCTATGCTTTTGAACCATTCCTGTGACACTAGTTATAGATTCCGATGCTTAACCTAAGGTTTACTTTATTTGTCTGACCTTCTTATTGACGATGAAACACAGAAATTGCATCTGAATTAGATACAAAAAGCATAATGCCGACTTCAGTACAAGAGGACCGACACTTCTTACTGTCTAAGCATTGAACCACTCCTGTGACACTAGTTATAGATTCTGATGCTTCACTTCAGGTTTACTGTGTCCCACTGACCTTCTTATTGACGGCGAAACACAGAAATTGCATAGAAATTAAATACAAAAGGCACAATGCCGACTTAAGTACAAGTAGTCTGACTCTTCCTACTGTCTATGTTTTAAACCATTTCTGTGACACTAGTTATAGATTCCGATGCTTCACTTCTGACCTTCTTATTGACGATGAAACACAGAAATTGCATCGGAATTAAATAGAAAATGCACAATGCCGACATAAGTACAAGAAGACAGACTCTGCTTACTGTCTATGATTTGAACCATTCCTGTGGCGCTAGTTACAGATTCCGATGGTTCACTTCAGGTTTACTGTATCCCTTGGACCTTCTTATTGACGATGAAACACAGTTATTGCATCGGAATTAAATACAAAAGTCACAATGCCGACTTAAGCACAAGAAAACTGCCTCTTCTTTCTGGCTATGTTTTGAACCGATCCTGTGACACTAGTTATAGCTTCCGATTCTTCACTTCAGGTTTTCTGTATCCCTTGGACCTTTTTATTGACGATGAAACACCGAAATTGCATCGGAATTAAATTCGAAACGCACAATGCCGACTTAACTACAAGATGACTGACTCTTCTTACTGTCTATGATTTTAACCATACCTGTGACACTAGTTATAGATTCCGATTCTTCACTTCAGGTTTACTGTATCCCTCTGACCTTCTTATTGACGATGAAACACAGAAATTGCATCGGAATTCAATAAAAAGGAACAATGCCGACTTAAGTACAAGAAGACTGACTCTTCTTACTGACTATGTTTTGAACCATTCCTGTGACACTAGTTATAGATTCCGATGCTTCACTTCAGGTATACTCTATCCCTCTGACCTTCTTATTGCCGATGAAACACAGAAATTGCATCGAAATTAAATACAAATGGCACAATGCCGCCTTAAGTACAAGAAGACTGACTCTTCCTACTCTCTATGTTTTGAACCATTCTTGTGACACTAGTTATACATTCCGATGCTTCATTTCAGGTTCACTGTATCCCTCTGACCTTCTTATTGACGATGAATCACAGAAATTGCATCGGAATTAAATACAAAAGGCACAATGCCGACTTAAGTACAAGAAGACTGACTCTTATTACTGTCTCAGTTTTGAACAATTCATATAACACTAGTTATAGATTCCGATGCTTCACTCCAGGTTTACTGTACCCCTGGGACCTTCTTATTGACGATGAAACACAGAAATTGCATCGGAATTAAATACGAAAGGCACTATGCCGACTTAAGTACAAGTAGTCTGACTCTTCCTCCTGTCTATGTTTTAAACCATTCCTGTGACACTAGTTATAGATTCCGATGCTTCACTTCTCACCTTCTTATTGACCATGAAACACAGAAATTGCATCGGAATTAAATAGAAAAGGCACAATGCCGACTTAAGTACAAGAAGACAGACTCTGCTTACTGTCTATGATTTGAACCATTCCTGTGGCGCTAGTTATAGATTCCGATGCTTCACTTCAGGTTTACTGTATCCCTCTGACCTTCTTATTGCCGATGAAACACAGAAATTGCATCGGAATTGAATACAAAAGGCACAATGCCAACTTAAGTACAAGAAGACTGACTCTTCCTACTCTCTATGTTTTAACCATTCCTGTGACACTAGCTATACATTCCGATGCTTCACTTCAGGTTCACGGTATCCCTCTGACCTTCATATTGACGATGAAACACAGAAATTGCATCGGAATTAAATACAAAACGCACAATGCCGACTTAAGTACAAGAAGACTGACTCTTATTACTGTCTATGTTTTGAACCATTCCTGTAACACTAGTTATAGATTCCGATGCTTCACTTCAGGTTTACTGTATCCCTCGGACCTTCTTATTGACGATGAAACACAGAAATTGCATCGGAATTAAATACAAAAGGCACAATGCCGACTTATGTACAAAAGGCTGACTCATCTTACTGTCTATGTTTTGAACCATTCCTGTGACACTAGTTATAGATTCCGATGCTTCACTTCTGGTTTACTGTATCCCTCTGACCTTCTTATTGACGACGAAACACAGAAATTGCATCGGAATTAAATAGAAGAGGCACAATGCCGACTTAAGTACAAGAAGACTGACTCTTCCTACCGTCTATGTTTTGAACCATTCCTGTGACACTAGTTATAGATTCCGATGCTTCAACTCAGGTTTACTTTATCTCTCTGACCTTCTTTTTGACGATGAAACACAGAAATTGCATCTGAATTAGATACAAAAAGCACAATGTCGACTTCAGTACAAGAGGACCGACTCTTCTTACTGTCTAAGTTTTGAACCACTCCTGTGACACTAGTTATAGATTCTGATGCTTCACATTAGGTTTACTGTGTCCCCCTGACCTTCTTATTGACGGCGAAACACAGAAATTGCATCGGAATGAAATACAAAAGGCACAATGCCGACTTATGTACAAAAGGCTGACTCATCTTACTGTCTATGTTTTGAACCATTCCTGTGACACTAGTTATCGATTCCGATGCTTCACTTCTGGTTTACTGTATCCCTCTGACCTTCTTATTGACGATGAAACACAGAAATTGCATCGCAATTAAATACAAAAGTCACAATGCCGACTTAAGCACAAGAAGACTGCCTCTTCTTTCTGACTATGTTTTGAACCATTCCTGTGACACTAGTTATAGATTCCGATGCTTGACTTCAGGTTTACTGTATCCCTCTGACCTTATTATTGACGATAAAACACAGAAATTGCAACGGAATTAAATAGAAAAGGCACAATGCCGACGTAAGTACAAGAAGACTGACTCTTCCTACTGTCTATGTTTTAAACCATTCCTGTGACACTAGTTATAGATTACGATGCTTCACTTCAGGTTTACAGTATCCCTCTGACCTTCTTATTGACGATGAAACACAGAATTGCATCGGCATTCAATAAAAAGGAACAATGCCGACTTAAGTACAAGAAGACTGACTCTTCTTACTCACTATGTTTTGAACCATTCCTGTGACACTAGTTATAGATTCCGATGCTTCACTTCAGGTTTACTGTATCCCTCTGACCTTCTTATTGCCGATGAAACACAGAAATTGCATCGGAATCAAATAGAAAAAGCACAATGCCGACGTAAGTACAAGAAGACTGACTCTTCCTACTGTCTATGTTTTAAACCATTCCTGTGACACTAGTTATAGATTACGATGCTTCACTTCTGACCTTCTTATTGGCGATGAAACACAGAAATTGTATCGGAATTAAATACAAAACTCACAATGCCGACTTAAGCACAAGAAGACTGCCTCTTCTTTCTGACTATGTTTTGAACCATTCCCGTGACACTAGTTATAGATTCCGATGCTTCACTTCTGACCTTATTTTTGACGATGAAACACAGAAATTGCAACGGAATTAAATAGAAAAGGCACAATGCCGACTTAAGTACAAGAAGACTGACTCTTCATACTGTCTATGTTTTGAACCGATCCTGTGACACTAGTTATAGCTTCCGATGCTTCACTTCAGGCTTACTGTCTCCCTTGGACCTTTTTATTAGCGATGAAACACCGAAATTGCATCGGAATTAAATTCGAAACGCACAATGCCGACTTAAGTACAAGAAGACTGACTCTTCTTACTGTCTATGATTTTAACCATTCCCGTGACACTAGTTATAGATTCCGATGCTTCCCTTCAGGTTTACTGTATCCCTCTGACCTTCTTATTGACGATGAAACACAGAAATTGCATCGGAATTCAATAAAAAGGAACAATGCCAACTTAAGTACAAGAAGACTGACTCTTCCTACTCTCTATATATTGAACCATTCCTGTGACACTAGTTATACATTCCGATGCTTCACTTCAGGTTCACTGTATCCCTCTGACCTTCATATTGTCTATGAAACACAGAAATTGCATCGGAATTAAATGCAAAAGGCACAATGCCGACTTAAGTACAAGAAGACTGACTCTCATTACTGTCTATGTTTTGAACCATTCCTGTAACACTAGTTATAGATTCCAATGCTTCACTTCAGGTTTACTATATCCCTTGGACCTTCATATTGACGATGAAACACAGAAATTGCATCGGAATTAAATACAAAAGGCACAATGCGGACTTATGTACAAAAGACTGACTCATCTTACTGTCTATGTTTTGAGCCATTCCTGTGACACTAGTTATAGATTCCGATGCTTCACTTCTGGTTTACTGCATCCCGCTGACCTTCTTATTGACGACGAAACACAGAAATTGCATCGGAATTAAATAGAAGAGGCACAATGCCGACTTAAGTACAAGAAGACTGAATTTTCCTACCGTCTATGTTTTGAACCATTCCTGTGACACTAGTTATAGATTCCGATGCTTCACCTCAGGTTTACTATATCTCTCTGAACTTCTTATTGACGATGAAACACAGAAATTGCATCGGAATTCAATAAAAAGGAACAATGCCGACTTAAGTACAAGAAGACTGACTCTTCTTACTGACTATGTTTTGAACCATTCCTGTGACACTAGTTATAGATTCCGATGCTTCACTTCAGGTTTACTCTATCCCTCTGACCTTCTTATTGCCGATGAAACACAGAAATTGCATCGAAATTAAATACAAATGGCACAATGCCGCCTTAAGTACAAGAAGACTGACTCTTCCTACTCTCTATGTTTTGAACCATTCTTGTGACACTAGTTATACATTCCGATGCTTCATTTCAGGTTCACTGTATCCCTCTGACCTTCTTATTGACGATGAAACACAGAAATTGCATCGGAATTAAATACAAAAGGCACAATGCCGACTTAAGTACAAGAAGACTGACTCTTATTACTGTCTCAGTTTTGAACAATTCCTATAACACTAGTTATAGATTCCGATGCTTCACTTCAGGTTTACTGTACCCCTTGGACCTTCTTATTGAAGATGAAACACAGAAATTGCATCGGAATTAAATACGAAAGGCACTATGCCGACTTAAGTACAAGTAGTCTGACTCTTCCTCCTGTCTATGTTTTAAACCATTCCTGTGATACTAGTTATAGATTCAGATGCTTCACTTCTCACCTTCTTATCGACGATGAAACACAGAAATTGCATCGGAATTAAATAGAAAAGGCACAATGCCGACTTAAGTACAAGAAGACAGACTCTGCTTACTGTCTATGATTTGAACAATTCCTGTGGCGCTAGTTACAGATTCCGATGCTTCACTTCAGGTTTACTGTATCCCTTGGACCTTCTTTTTTACGATGAAACACAGGTATTGCATCGGAATTAAATACAAAAGTCACAATGCCGACTTAAGCACAAGAAGACTGCCTCTCCTTTCTGACTATGTTTTGAACCATTCCTGTGACACTAGTTACAGATTCCGATGCTTGACTTCAGGTTTACTGTATCCCTCTGACCTTATTATAGACGATGAAACACAGAAATAGCAACGGAATTAAATAGAAAAGGCACAATGCCGACTTAAGTACAAGAAGACTGACTCTTCATGCTGTCTATGTTTTGAACCGATCCTGTGACACTAGTTATAGCTTCCTATGCTTCACTTCAGGTTTACTGTATCCCTTGGACCTTTTTATTGACGATGAAACACCGAAATTGCTTCGGAATTAAATTCGAAACGCACAATGCCGACTTAAGTAGAAGAAGACTGACTCTTCTTACTGTCTATGATTTTAACCATTCCTGTGACACTTGTTATGGATTCCGATGCTTCACTTCAGGTTTACTGTATCCCTCTGACCTTCTTATTGACCATGAAACACAGAATTGCATCGAAATTCAATAAAAAGGAACAATGCCGACTTAAGTACAAGAAGACTGACTCTTCTTACTCACTATGTTATGAACCATTCCTGTGACACTAGTTATAGATTCCGATGCTTCACTTCAGGTTCACTGTATCACTCTGACCTTCTTATTGACGATGAAACACAGAAATTGCTTCGGAATCAGATAGAAAAGGCACAATGCCGACTTAAGTACAAGAAGACTGACTCTTCTTACTGTCTATGTTTTAAACCATTCCTGATTCACTAGTTTTAGATTCCGATGCTTCACTTCTGACCTTCTTATTGACGATGAAACACAGATATTGCATCGGAATTAAATAGAAAAGGGACAATGCCGACTTAAGTACAAGAAGACAGACTCGGCTTACTGTCTATGATTTGAACCATTCCTGTGGCGCTAGTTACAGATTCCGATGCTTCACTTCATGTTTACTTTATCCCTTGGGCCGTCTTATTGACGATGAAACACAGGTATTGCATCGAAATTAAATACAAAAGCCACAATCCGACTTAATTACAAGAAGACTGCCTCTTCTTTCTGACTATGTTTTAAACCACTCCTGTGACACTAGTTATCGATTCCGATGCTTCACTTCTGACCTTATTATTGACGATGAAACACAGAAATTGCAACGGAATTAAATAGAAAGGGCGCAATGCCGACTTAAGTACAAGAAGACTGACTCTTCATACTGTCTATGTTTTGAACCGATCCGCTGACACTAGTTATAGCTTCCGATGCTTCACTTCAGGCTTACTGTATCCCTTGAACCTTTTTATTGACGATGAAACACCGAAATTGCATCGGAATTAAATTATAAACGCACAATGCCGACTTAAGTACAAGAAGACTGACTCTTCTTACTGACTATGTTTTGAGCCATTCCTGTGACACTAGTTATAGATTCCGATGCTTCACTTCTGGTTTACTGTATCCCTCTGACCTTCTTATTGACGACGGAACACAGAAATTGCATCGGAATTAAATAGAAGAGGCACAATGCCGACTTAAGTACAAGAAGACTGACTCTTCCTACCGTCTATGTCTTGAACCATTCCTGTGACACTAGTTATAGATTCCGATGCTTCACCTCAGGTTTACTTTATCTCTCTGACCTTCTTATTGACGATGAAGCACAGAAATTGCATCTGAATTAGATACAAAAAGCACAATGCCGAGTTCAGTACAAGAGGATCGACTCTTCTTACTGTCTATGTTTTGAACCACTCCTGTGACAGTAGTTATAGATTCTGATGCTTCACATCAGGTTTACTGTGTCCCCCTGACCTTCTTATTGACGGCGAAACACAGAAATTGCATCGGAATGAAATACAAAAGGCACAATGCCGACTTAAGTACAAGAAGAGTGACTCTTCTTTCTGACTATGTTTTGAACCATTCCTGTGACACTAGTTATAGCTTCCGATGCTTCACTTCAGGTTTACTGTATCCCTTGGACCATTTTACTGACGATGAAACACCGAAATTGCATCGGAATTAAATTCGAAACGCACAATGCCGACTTAAGTACAAGAAGACTGACTCTTCTTACTGTCTATGGTTTTAACCATTCCTGTGACACTAGTTATAGATTCCGATGCTTCACTTCAGGTTTACAGTATCCCTCTGACCTTCTTATTGCCGATGAAACACAGATATTGCATCGGAATCAAATAGAAAAGGCACAATGCCGACGTAAGTACAAGAAGACTGACTCTTCCCACTGTCTATGTTTTAAACCATTCCTGTGACACTAGTTATAGATTACGATTCTTCACTTCTGACCTTCTTATTGACGATGAAACACAGAAATTGTATCGGAATTAAATACAAAACTCACAATGCCGACTTAAGCACAAGAAGACTGCCTCTTCTTTCTGACTATGTTTTGAACCATTCCTGTGACACTAGTTATAGATTCCGATGCTTCACTTCTGACCTTATTTTTGACGATGAAACACAGAAATTGCAACGGAATTAAATAGAAAAGGCACAATGCCGACTTAAGTACAAGAAGACTGACTCTTCATACTGTCTATGTTTTGAACCGATCCTGTGACACTAGTTATAGCTTCCGATGCTTCACTTCAGGCTTACTGTCTCCCTTGGACCTTTTTATTGACGATGAAACACCGAAATTGCATCGGAATTAAATTCGAAACGCACAATGCCGAATTAAGTACAAGAAGACTGACTCTTCTTACTGTCTATGATTTTAACCATTCCCGTGACACTAGTTATAGTTTCCGATGCTTACCTTCAGGTTTACTGTATCCCTCTGACCCTCTTATAGACGATGAAACACAGAAATTGCATCGGAATTCAATAAAAAGGAACAATGCCAACTTAAGTACAAGAAGACTGACTCTTCCTACTCTCTATATTTTGAACCATTCCTGTGACACTGGTTATACATTCCGATGCTTCACTTCAGGTTCACTGTATCCCTCTGACCTTCATATTGTCTATGAAACACAGAAATTGCATCGGAATTAAATGCAAAAGGCACAATGCCGACTTAAGTACAAGAAGACTGACTCTTATTACTGTCTATGTTTTGAACCATTCCTGTAACACTAGTTATAGATTCCGATGCTTCACTTCAGGTTTACTGTATCCCTTGGACCTTCATATTGACGATGATACACAGAAATGGCATCGGAATTAAATACAAATGGCACAATGCGGACTTATGTACAGAAGACTGAATCATTTTACTGTCTATGCTTTGAGCCATTCCTGTGACACTAGTTATAGATTCCGATGCTTCACTTCTGGTTTACTGTATCCCTCTGACCTTCTTATTGACGACGAAACACTGAAATTGCATCGGAATTAAATAGAAGAGGCACAATGCCGACTTAAGTACAAGAAGACTGACTCTTATTACCGTCTATGTTTTGAACCATTCCTGTGACACTAGTTATAGATTCCGATGCTTCACCTCAGGTTTACTATATCTCTCTGACCTTCTTATTGACGATGAAACACAGAAATTGCATCTGAATTAGATACAAAAAGCACAATGCCGACTTCAGTACAAGAGGACCGACTCTTCTTACTGTCTATGCTTTGAACCATTCCTGTGACACTAGTTGTAGATTCTGATGCTTCACTTCAGGTTTACTGTATCCCTCTGACCTTCTTATTGACTATGACACACAGAAATTGCAACGTAATTAAAGAGTAAAGGCACAATGCCGACTTAAGTACAAGAAAGCTGACTCTTGATACTGTCTATGATTTGAACCGATCCTGTGACACTAGTTATAGATTCCGATGCTTCACTTCAGGTTTACTGTATCCCTTGGACCTTCGTCTTGACGATGAAACACCGAAATTGCATCGGAATTAAATACAAAAGGCACAATGCAGACTTAAGTAGAAGTAGTCTGACTCTTCCTACTCTCTATGTTTTGAACCATTCCTGTGACACTAGTTATAGATTCCGATGCTCACTTCAGGTGTACTGTATCCCTTGGACCTCCTTATTGACGATGAAACACAGAAATTGCATCGGAATTAAATACGAAATACACAATGCAGACTTAAGTACAAGTTGTCTGACTCTTCATACTGTCTATGTTTTAAACCATTCCTGTGACACTAGTTATAGATTCCGATGCTTCACTTCTGACCTTCTTATTGACTATGAAACACAGAAATTGCATCGGAATTAAATAGAAAAGGCACAATGCCGACTTAAGTACAAGAAGACAGACTCTTCATACTGTCTATGTTTTGAACCGTTCCTGTGGCGCTAGTTAAAGATTCCGATGCTTCACTTCAGGTTTACTGTATCCCTCTGACCTTCTTATTGACGATGAAACACAGAAATTGCATCGGAATTAAATACAAAAAGCACAATGCCGACTTAAGTACAAGAAGACTGACTCTTCTTACTGTCTGTGGTTTTAACCATTCCTGTGACACTAGTTATAGATTCCGATGCTTCACTTCAGGTTTACAGTATCCCTCTGACCTTCTTATTGACGATGAAACACAGAATTGCATCGGCATTCAATAAAAAGGAACAAAGCCGACTTAAGTACAAGAAGACTGACTCTTCTTACTCTGTATGTTTTGAACCATTCCTGTGACACTAGTTATAGATTCCGATGCTTCACTTCAGGTTTACTGTATCCCTCTGACCTTCTTATTGCCGATGAAACACAGAAATTGCATCGGAATCAAATAGAAAAGGCACAATGCCGACGTAAGTACAAGAAGACTGACACTTCCTACTGTCTATGTTTTAAACCATTCCTGTGACACTAGTTATAGATTACGATGCTTCACTTCTGTCCTTCTTATTGACGATGAAACACAGAAATTGTATCGGAATTAAAAACAAACCTCACAATGCCGACTTAAGCATAAGAAGACTGCCTCTTCTTTCTGACAATGTTTTGAACCATTCCTATGACACTAGTTATAGATTCCGATGCTTCACTTCTGATTTTATTTTTGACGATGAAACACGGAAATTGCAACGGAATTAAATAGAAAAGGCACAATGCCGACTTAAGTAGAAGAAGACTGACTCTTCATACTGTCTATGTTTTGAACCGATCCTGTGACACTAGTTATAGCTTCCGATGCTTCACTTCAGGTTTACTGTATCCCTTGGACCTTCATATTGACGATGAAACACAGAAATTGCATCGGAATTAAATACAAAAGGCACAATGCGGACTTATGTACAAAAGACTGAATCATCTTACTGTCTATGTTTTGAGCCATTCCTGTGACACTAGTTATAGATTCCGATGCTTCACTTCTGGTTTACTGTATCCCTCTGACCTCCTTATTGACGACGAAACACAGAAATTGCATCGGAATTAAATAGAAGAGGCACAATGCCGACTTAAGTACAAGAAGACTGACTCTTATTACCGTCTATGTTTTGAACCAATCATGTGACACTAGTTATTGATTCCGATGCTTCACTTCAGGTTTACTGAATCCCTTGGACCTTCGTCTTGACGATGAAACACCGAAATTGCATCGGAATTAAATACAAAAGGCACAATGCAGACTTAAGTAGAAGTAGTCTGACTCTTCCGACTGTCTATGTTTTGAACCATTCCTGTGACACTAGTTATAGATTCCGATGCTCACTTCAGGTGTACTGTATCCCTTGGACCTCCTTATTGACGATGAAACACAGAAATTGCATCGGAATTAAATACGAAATACACAATGCAGACTTAAGTACAAGTTGTCTGACTCTTCATACTGTCTATGTTTTAAACCATTCCTGTGACACCAGTTATAGATTCCGATGCTTCACTTCTGACCTACTTATTGACGATGAAACACAGAAATTGCATCGGAATTAAATAGAAAAGGCACAATGCCGACTTAAGTACAAGAAGACAGACTCTTCTTACTGTCTATGTTTTGAACCGTTCCTTTGGCGTTAGTTAAAGATTCCGATGCTTCACTTCAGGTTTACTGTATCCCTCTGACCTTCTTATTGACGATGAAACACAGAAATTGCATCGGAATTAAATACAAAAAGCACAATGCCGACTTAAGTACAAGAAGACTGCCTCTTATTACTGTCTATGTTTTGAACCATTCCTGTAACACTAGTTATAGATTCCGATGCTTCTCTTCAGGTTTACTGTATCCCTTGGACCTTCTTATTGACGATGAAACACAGAAATTGCATCGGAATTAAATACAATAAGCACAATGCCGACTTAAGTACAAGAAGACTGACTCTTATTACTGTCTATGTTTTGAACCATTCCTGTAACACTAGTTATAGATTCCGATGCTTCACTTCAGGTTTACTGTATCCCTTGGACCTTCTTATTGACGATGAAACACAGAAATTGCATCGGAATTAAACACAAATGGCACAATGCTGACTTATGTACAAAAGACTGACTCATCTTACTGTCTATGTTTGAAACCATTCCTGTGACACTAGTTATAGATTCCGATGCTTCACTTCTGGTTTACTGTATCCCTCTGACCTTCTTATTCACGACGAAACACAGAAATTGCATCGGAATTAAATAGAAGAGGCACAATGCCGACTTAAGTACAAGAAGACTGACTCTTCCTACCGTCTATGTTTTGAACCATTCCTGTGACACTAGTTATAGATTCCGATGCTTCACCTCATGTTTACTTTATCTCTCTGACCTTCTTATTGACGATGAAACACAGAAATTGCATCTGAATTAGATACAAAAAGCACATTGCCGACTTCAGTACATGAGGACCGACTCTTATTACTGTCTATGTTTTGAACCATTCCTGTGACACTAGTTATAGACTCTGATGCTTCACGTCAGGTTTACTGTGTCCCACTGACCTTCTTATTGACGGCGAAGCACAGAAATTGCATCGGAATTAAATACAAAACGCACAATGTCGACTTCAGTACAAGAAGACTGTTTTCTTTCTGACTATGTTTTGAACCATTCCTGTGACACTAGTTATACATTCCGATGCCTCACCTCAGGTTTACTGTATCCCTTGGACCTTCTTATTGACGATGAAACACAGAAATTGCTTCGGAATAAAATACGAAAGGCACAATGCCGACTTAAGTACAAGTAGTCTGACTCTTCCTACTGTCTATGTTTTAAACCATTCCTGTGACACTAGTTATTGATTCCGATGCTTCACTTCTGACCTTCTTATTGACGATGAAACACAGAAATTGCATCGGAATTAAATAGAAAAGGCACAATGCCGACTTACGTACAAGAAGACAGACTCTTCTTACTGTCTATGTTTTGAACCATTCCTGTGTCGCTAGTTACAGATTCCGATGCTTCACTTCAGGTTTACTGTATCCCTTGGACCTGCTTATTGACGATGAAACACAGATATTGCATCGGTATTAAATACAAAAGGCACAATGCTGACTTAAGTACAAGAAGACTCACTCTTCTTACTATGTTTTGAACCATTCCTGTGACACTAGTTATAGATTCCGATGCTTCATTTCAGGTTTACTGTATCCCTCTGACCTTATTGACGATGAAACACAGAAATTGCATCGGAATTAAATAGAAAAGGCACAATGCCGACTTAAGTACAAGAAGACTGACTCTTCTTACTGTCTATGTTTTGAACCATTCCTGTGACACTAGTTATAGATTCCGATGCTTCACTTCCAGTGCACTGCATCCCGTGAACCTTGTTATTGACTATGAAACACGGAAATTGCATCGGAATTAAATACAAAAGGCACAATGCCGACTTACGTACAAGAAGACTGACTCTTCTTACTGACTATGATTTGAACCATTCCTGTGACACTAGTTATAGATTGCGATGCTTCACTTCAGGTTTACTGTCTCCCTTGGACCTTCCTATTGACGATCAAACACAGAAATTGCTTCGGAATTAAATACAAAACACACAATGCCGACTTAAGTACGAGAGAACTGACTCTTCTTACAGACCATGTTTTGAACCATTCCTGTGACACTAGTTATAGATTCCGATGCTTCACTTCAGCTTTACTGTATCCCTCTGACCTTCTTATTGACGATGAAACACAGAAATTGCATCGGAATTAAATAGAAATGGCACAATGCCGACTTAAGCACAAGAAGACTGACTCTTCATACTGTCTATGTTTTGAACCGATCCTGTGACACTAGTTATAGCTTCCGATGCTTCACTTCAGGTTTACTGTATCCCTTGGACCTTTTTATTGACGATGAAACACCGAAATTGCATCGGAATTAAATTCGAAACGCACAATGCCGACTTAAATACAAGTAGACTGACTCTTCTTACTGTCTATAATTGTAACCAGTCCTGTGACACACGTTATAGATTCCGATGCTTCACTTCAGGTTTACTGTATCCCTCTGACCTTCTTATTGACGATGAAACACCGAAATTGCACCGGAATTAATTAAAAAATAACAATGCCGACTTAAGTACAAGAAGACTGACTCTTCTTCCTGACTATGCTTTGAACCATTCCTGTTACACTAGTTATAGATTGCGATGCTTCACTTCAGGTTTACTGTATCTCATACCTTCTTGTTGCCGATGAAACACAGAAATTGCATCGGAATTCAATATAAAAGGCACAATGCCAACTTAAGTACCAGAAGACTGACTCTTCCTACTCTCTATGTTTTGAACCATTCCTGTGACACTAGTTATACATTCCGATGCTTCACTTCAGGTTCACTGTATCCCTCTGACCTTCTTATTGACGATGAAACAAAGAAATTGCATCGGAATTAAATAGAAAACGCACAATGCCGACATAAGTACAAGATGACTGACTCTTATTACTGTCTATGTTTTGGACCATTCCTGTAACACTAGTAATAGATTCCGATGCTTAACTTCAGGTTTACTGTATCTGTTGGACCTTCTTATCGACGATGAAACACAGAAATTGCATCGGAATTAAATACAAAAGGGCACGATGCCGACTTATGTACAAAAGACTGACTCATCTTACTGTCTATGTTTTGAACCATTCCTATGACACTAGTTATAGATTCCGATGCTTCACTTCTGGTTTACTGCATGCCTCTGACCTTCTTATTGTCGACGAAACACAGAAATTGCATCGGAATTAAATAGAAGAGGCACAATGCCGACTTAAGTACAAGAAGGCTGACTCTCCCTACCGTCTATGTTTTGAACCATTCCTGTGACACTAGTTATAGATTCCGATGCTTCACCTCAGGCTTACTTTATCCCTCTGACCTTCTTATTGACGGCGAAACACAGAAATTGCATCGGAATGAAATAGAAGAGGCACAATGCCGACTTAAGTACAAGAAGAGTGATTCTTATTATTGTATATGTTTTGAACCATTCCTGTAACACTAGTTATAGATTCCGATGCATCACTTCAGGTTTACTGTATCCGTTGGAACTTCTTATTGACGATGACACACAGAAATTGCATCGGAATTAAATACAAAAGGCACAATGCCGACTTATGTACAAAAGACTGACTCATCTTACTGTCTATGTTTTGAACCATTCCTGTGACACTAGTTATAGATTCCGATGCCTCACTTCATACTTACTGTATCCCTTGGACCTTCTTATTGACGATGAAACACAGATATTGCAACGGAATTAAATACGAAAGGCACAATGCCGACTTAAGGACAAGTAGCCTAACACTTCCTACTGTCTATGTCTTAAACCATTCCTGTGACACTAGTTATGGATTCCGATGCTTCACTTCTGACCTTCTCATTGACGATGAAACACAGAAATTGCTTCAAAATTAAATAGAAAATGCACAATGCCGACTTAAGTACAAGAAGACTGACTTTTCTTACTGTCTATGATTTTAACCATTCCTGTGACACTAGTTATAGATTCCGACGCTTCACTTCAGGTGTACTGCATCCCTTGGACCTTCTTATTGACGATGAAACACAGAAATTGCATCGGAATTCAATAAAAAGGCACAATGCCGTCTTAAGTACAAGAAGACTGACTCTTCTTACTGACTATGTTTCGAAACATTCCTGTGTCACTAGTTATAGATTCCGATGCTCACTTCAGGTGTACTGTATCCCTTGGACCTTCTTATTGACGATGAAACACAGACATTACATCGGAATTAAATACAAAAGGCACAATGCCGACTTAAGTACAAGAAGACTGACTCTTCTTTCTGACTATGTTTTGAACCATTCCTGTGACACTAGTTATACATTCCGATGGCTCACCTCAGGTTTACTGTATCCCTTGGATCTTCTTATTGACGATGAAGCACAGAAATTGCATCGGAATTAAATACGAAAGGCACAATGCCGACTTAAGTACAAGTAGTCTGACTCTTGCTACTGTCTATGTTTTAAACCATTCCTGTGACACTAGTTATAGATTCCGATGGTTCACTTCTGACCTTCTCATTGACGATGAAACACAGAAATTGCATCGGAATTAAATAGAAAAGGCACAATGCCGACTTAAGTACAAGAAGACTCACTCTTCTTACTATGTTTTGAACCAATCCTGTGACTCTAGTTATAGATTCCGATGATTCACTTCGGGTTTACTGTATCCCTCTGACCTTATTGACGATGAAGCACAGAAATTGCATAGGAATTAAATACAAAAGGCACAATGCCGACTTAAGTACAGGAAGACTGCCTCTTCTTTCTGACTATGTTTTGAACCATTCCTGTGACACTAGTTATAGATTCCGATGCTTGACTTCAGGTTTTCTGTATCCCTCTGACCTTCGTATTGACGATAAAACACAGAAATTGCATCGGAATTAAATACAAAAGGCACGATGCCGACTTAAGTAAAAGAAGACTGACTCTACTTACTGTCTATGTTTTGAACCATTCCTGTGAACCTAGTTATGGATTCCGATGCTTCACTTCAGGTTTACTGTATCCTTTGGACCTTCTTATTGACGATGAAACACAGAAATTGCATCGGAATTTAATACAAAAGTCACAATGCCGACTTAAGTACAAGAAGACTGACTCTTCCTACTGTCCATGTTTTGAACCGTTCCTGTGACACTAGTTATAGATTCCGATGCTTCACTTCAGGATTACTGTATCCCTCTGAACTTCTTATTGACGCTAAAACACCGAAATTGCATCGGAATTAAATACAAAATGACCAATGCCGACTTAAGTACAAGAAGACTGACCCTTCTTACTGTCTATGTCTTGAACCATTCCTGTGAAACTAGTTATAGATTCCGATGCTTCACTTCAGGTTTACAGTAGCCCTTGGACCTACTTATTGACGATGAAACACAGATTTTGCTTCGGAATCAAATAGAAAAGGCACAATGCCGACTTAAGTACAAGAAGACTGACTCTTCTTACTGTCTATGTTTTGAACCATTTCTGTGACACTAGTTATAGATTCCGATGCTTCACTTCAAGTGTACTGTATCCCTTGGACCTTGTTATTGACGATGAAACACGGAAATTGCATCGGAATTAACTACAAAAAGCTCAATGCCGACTTAAGTACAAGAAGACTGACTCCTCTTACTGACTATGTTTGAACCATTTTTGTGACACTAGTCATAGATTCCGATGCTTCACTTCAGGTTTACTGTATCCCTTGGACCTGCTTATTGACGATGAAACACAGATATTGAATCGGTATTAAATACAAAAGGCACAATGCCGACTTAAGTACAAGAAGACTGACTCTTCTTACTGTCTATGTTTGAACCATTTCTGTGACACTAGTTATAGATTCCGATGCTTCACTTCAAGTGTACTGCATCCCTTGGACCTTGTTATTGACGATGAAACACGGAAATTGCATCGGAATTAACTACAAAAAGCTCAATGCCGACTTAAGTACAAGAAGACTGACTCCTCTTACTGACTATGTTTGAACCATTCCTGTGACACTAGTTATAGATTCCGATACTTCACTTCCAGTGTACTGCATCCCGTGGACCTTGTTATTGACTATGAAACACGGAAATTGCATCGGATTTAACTAGAAAAGGCTCAATGCCGACTAAAGTACGAGAAGACTGACTCTTCTTACTGACTATGTTTTGAACCATTCCTGTGACACTAGTTATAGATTCCGATGCTTCACTTCAGGTTTACTGTATCCCTCTGACCTTCTTATTGGCGGTGAAACACAGAAATTGCATCGGAATTAAATACAAATGGCACAATGCCAACTTAAGTACAAGAAGACTGACTCTTCCTACTCTCTGTGTTTTGAACCATTCCTGTGACTAGTTATACATTCCGATGCTTCACATCAGGTTTACTGTATCCCTCTGACCTTCTTATTGACGATGAAACACAGAAATTGCATCTGAATTAGATACAAAAAGCACAATGCCGAATTCAGTACAAGAGGACCGACTCTTCTTACTATCTATGTTTTGAACCATTCCTGGGACACTAGTTATAGAATCTGATGCTACACTTCAGGTTTACTGTGTCCCACTGACCTTCCTATTGACGGCGAAACACGGAAATTGCATCGGAATTAAATACAAAAGGCACAATGCACACTTAAGTACAAGAAGACTGCCTCTTCTTTCTGGCTATGTTTTGAACCATTCCTGTGACACTAGTTAGAGATTCCGATGCCTCACTTCAGGTTTACTGTATCCCTTGGACCTTCTTATTGACAATGAAACACAGAAATTGCATCGGAATTAAATACGAAAGGCACAATGCCGACTTAAGAACAAGAAGACAGACTCTGCTTACTGTCTATGATTTGAACCATTCCTGTGGCGCTAGTTACAGATTCCGATGCTTCACTTCAGGTTTACTGTATCCTTTGGACCGTCTTATTGACGATGAAACACAGGTATTGCATCGGAATTAAATACAAAAGTCAAAATGCCGACTTAAGCACAAGAAGACTGACTCTTCATACTGTCTATGTTTTGAACCGATCCTGTGACACTAGTTATAGCTTCCGGTGCTTCACTTCAGGTTTACTGTATCCCTTGGACCTTTTTATTGACGATGAAACACCGAAATTGCATCGGAATTAAATTCGAAACGCACAATGCCGACTTAAATACAAGTAGACTGACTCTTCTTACTGTCTATAATTTTAACCATTCCTGTGACACTCGTTATAGATTCCGATGCTTCACTTCAGGTTTACTGTATCCCTCTGACCTTCTTATTGACAATGAAACACAGAAATTGCATCGGAATTAAAAACAAAAGGCACAATGCCAACTTAAGTACCAGAAGACTGACTCTTCCTACTCTCTATGTTTTTAACCATTCCTGTGACACTAGTTATACATTCCGATGCTTCACTTCAGGTTCACTGTATCCCGCTGACCTTCTTATTGACGATGAAGCAAAGAAATTGCATCGGAATTAAATAGAAAACGCACAATGCCGACATAAGTACAAGATGACTGACTCTTATTACTGTCTATGCTTTGGACCATTCCTGTAACACTAGTTATAGATTCCGATGCTTAACTTCAGGTTTACTGTATCTGTTGGACCTTCTTATCGGCGATGAACACAGAAATTGCATCGGAATTAAATACAAAAGTCACGATGCCGACTTATGTACAAAAGACTGACTCATCTTACTGTCTATGTTTTGAACCATTCCTATGACACTAGTTATAGATTCCGATGCTTCACTTCTGGTTTACTGCATGCCTCTGACCTTCTTATTATCGACGAAACACAGAAATTGCATCGGAATTAAATAGAAGAGGCACAATGCCGACTTAAGTACAAGAAGGCTGACTCTTCCTACCGTCTATGTTTTGAACCATTCCTGTGACACTAGTTATAGATTCCGATGCTTCACCTCAGGTTTACTTTATCCCTCTGACCTTCTTATTGACGATGAAACACAGAAATTGCATCTGAATTAGATAAAAAAAGCACAATGCCGACTTCAGTACAAGAAGACCGACTCTTCTTACTGGCTATGATTTGAACCATTCCTGTGACACTAGTTATAGATTCCGATGCCTCACTTCATACTTACTGTATCCCTTGGACCTTCTTATTGACGATGAAACACAGATATTGCAACGGAATTAAATACGAAAGGCTCAATGCCGACTTAAGGACAAGTAGCCTAACTCTTCCTACTGTCTATGTCTTAAACCATTCCTGTGACACTAGTTATGGATTCCGATGCTTCACTTCTGACCTTCTCATTGACGATGAAACACAGAAATTGCATCTGAATTAAATAGAAAATGCACAATGCCGACTTAAGTACAAGAAGACTGACTTTTCTTACTGTCTATGATTTTAACCATTCCTGTGACACTAGTTATAGATTCCGACGCTTCACTTCAGGTGTACTGCATCCCTTGGACCTTCTTATTGACGATGAAACACAGAAATTGCATCGGAATTCAATAAAAAGGCACAATGCCGTCTTAAGTACAAGAAGACTGACTCTTCTTACTGACTATGTTTCGAAACATTCCTGTGTCACTAGTTATAGATTCCGATGCTCACTTCAGGTGTACTGTATCCCTTGGACCCTCTTATTGACGATGAAACACAGACATTACATCGGAATTAAATACAAAAGGCACAATGCCGACTTAACTACAAGTAGACTGACTCTTCTTACTGTCTATGTTTGAACCAATCCTGTGACACTAGTTATGGATTCTGATGTTTCACTTCAGGTTTACTGTATCCCTCTTACCTTCTTATTGACGATGAAACACAGAAATTGAATCGGAATTGAATACAAAAGGCACAATGCCGACTTAAGTACAAGAAGACTGACTCTTCTTTCTGACTTTGTATTGAACCATTCCTGTGACACTAGTTATACATTCCGATGGCTCACCTCAGGTTTACTGTATCCCTTGGATCTTCTTATTGACGATGAAGCACAGAAATTGCATCGGAATTAAATACGAAAGGCACAATGCCGACTTAAGTACAAGTAGTCTGACTCTTCCTTCTGTCTATGGTTTAAACGATTCCTGTGACACTAGTTATAGATTCCGATGGTTCACTTCTGACCTTCTCATTGAATATGAAACACAGAAATTGCAACGGAATTAAATAGAAAAGGCACAATGCCGACTTAAGTACAAGATGACAGATTCTTCTTACTGTCTATGATTTGAACCATTCCTGTGGCGCTAGTTAAGGATTCCGATGCTTCACTTCAGGTTTACTGTATCCCTTGGACCTTTTTATTGACGATGAAACACAGATATTGCATCGGAAATATATACAAAAGGCACAATGCCGACTTAAGTACAAGAAGACTCACTCTTCTTACTATGTTTTGAACCAATCCTGTGACTTTAGTTATAGATTCCGATGATTCACTTCAGGTTTACTGTATCCCACTGACCTTATTGACGATGAAACACAGAAATTGCATAGGAATTAAATACAAAAGGCACAATGCCGACTTAAGTACAGGAAGACTGCCTCTTCTTTCTGACTATGTTTTGAACCATTCCTGTGACACTAGTTATAGATTCCGATGCTTGACTTCAGGTTTACTGTATCCCTCTGACCTTCTTATTGACGATGAATCACAGAAATTGCAACGCAATTAAATAGAAAAGGCACAATGCCGACTTAAGTACAAGAGGACTGACTCTTCCTACTGTCTATGTTATAAACCATTCCTGTGACGCTAGTTATAGATACCGATGCTTCACTTCAGGTTTACTGTATCCCTTGGACCTTCTTATTGACGATGAAACACAGAAAGTGCAACGGAATTAAATAGAAAAGGCACAATGCTGACTTAAGTACAAGAAGTCTGACTCTTCCTACTGTCTATGTTTTAAACCATTCCTGTGACACTAGTTACAGATTCCGATGCTTCACCTCAGGTTTTCTGTATCCCTCTGACCTTCGTATTGACGATAAAACACTGAAATTGCATCGGAATTAAATACAAAAGGCACGATGCCGACTTAAGTAAAAGAAGACTGACTCTTCTTACTGTCTATGTTTTGAACCATTCCTGTGAACCTAGTTATGGATTCCGATGCTTCACTTCAGGTTTACTGTATCCTTTGGACCTTCTTCTTGACGATGAAACACAGAAATTGCATCGGAATTTAATACAAGAGTCACAATGCCGACTTAAGTACAAGAAGACTGACTCTTCCTACTGTCCATGTTTTGAACCATTCCTGTGACACTAGTTATAGATTCCGACGCTTCACTTCAGGTTTACTGTATCCCTCTGAACTTCTTATTGACGCTAAAACACCGAAATTGCATCGGAATTAAATACAAAATGCCCAATGCCGACTTAAGTACAAGAAGACTGACCCTTCTTACTGTCTATGTTTTGAACCAATCCTGTGAAACTAGTTATAGATTCCGATGCTTCACTTCAGGTTTACAGTAGCCCTTGGACCTACTTATTGACGATGAAACATAGATTTTGCTTCGGAATCAAATAGAAAAGGCACAATGCCGACTTAAGTACAAGAAGACTGACTCTTCTTACTGTCTATGTTTTGAACCATTTCTGTGACACTAGTTATAGATTCCGATGCTTCAGTTCAAGTGTACTGCATCCCTTGGACCTTGTTATTGACTATGAAACACGGAAATTGCATCGGAATTAACTACAAAAAGCTCAATGCCGACTTAAGTACAAGAAGACTGACTCCTCTTACTGACTATGTTTGAACCATTTCTGTGACACTAGTCATAGATTCCGATGCTTCACTTCAGGTTTACTGTATCCCTCTGACCTTCTTATTGACGATGAAACACAGAAATTGCATCGGAATTCAATAAAAAGGAACAATGCCGACTTAAGTACAAGAAGAATTACTCTTCTTACTGACTATGTTTTCAACCATTCCTGTGACACTAGTTATACTTTCCGATGCCTCACCTCAGGTTTACTGTATCCCTTGGATCTTCTTATTGACAATGAAACACAGAAATTGCATCGGAACTAAATACGAAAGGCACAATGCCGACTTAAGTACAAGTAGTCTGACTCTTCCTACTGTCTATGTTTTAAACCATTCCTGTGACACTAGTTATAGATTCCGATGCTTCACTTCTGACCTTATTATTGACGATGAAACACAGAAATTGCATCGGAATTAAATAGAAAAGGCACAATGCCGACTTAAGTACAAGATGACAGACTCTTCTTTCTGTCTCTGATTTGAACCATTCCTGTGGCGCTAGTTAAGGATTCCGATGCTTCACTTCAGGTTTACTGTATCCCTTGGACTTTCTTATTGACGATGAAACACAGATATTGCATCGGAAATAAATACAAAAGGCACAATGCCGACTTAAGTACAAGAAGACTCACTCTTCTTACTATGTTTTGAACCAATCCTGTGACTCTAGTTATAGATTCCGATGATTCACTTCAGGTTTACTGTATCCCTCTGACCTTATTGACGATGAAACACAGAAATTGCATAGGAATTAAATACAAAAGGCACAATGCCGACTTAAGTACAAGAAGACTGCCTCTTCTTTCTGACTATGTTTTGAACCATTCCTGTGAAACTAGTTATAGATTCCGATGCTTCACTTCAGGTTTACAGTAGCCCTTGGACCATCTTATTGACGATGAAACACAGATATTGCTTCAGAATCAAATGGAAAAGGCACAATGCCGACTTAAGTACAAGAAGACTGATTCTTCTTACTGTCTATGTTTTGAACCATTTCTGTGACTCTAGTTATAGATTCAGATGCTTCACTTCAAGTGTACTGCATCCCTTGGACCTTGTTATTGACGATGAAACACGGAAATTGCATCGGAATTAACTACAAAAGGCTCAATGCCGACTTAAGAACAAGAAGACTGACTCCTCTTACTGACTTTGTTTTGAACCATTTCTGTGACACAAGTTATACATTACGATGCTTCACTTCAGGTTTACTTTATCCCTCTGACCTTCTTATTGACGATGAAACACAGAAATTGCATCGGAATTCAATAAAAAGGAACAATGCCGACTTAAGTACAAGAAGACTTACTCTTCTTACTGACTATGTTTTGAACCATTCCTGTGACACTAGTTATACATTACGATGCTTCACTTCAGGTTTACTTTATCCCTCTGACCTTCTTATTGACGATGAAACACAGAAATTGCATCGGGATTAAATACAAAAGGCACAATGCCGACTTAAGTACAAGAAGACTGACTCTTATTACTGTCTATGTTTGGAACCATTCCTGTAACACTAGTTATAGATTCCAATGTTTCACTTCAGGTTTACTGTATCCCTTGAACCTTCTTATTGACGATGAAACACAGAAATTGCATCGGAATTAAATACAAAAGGCACAATGCCGACTTATGTACAAACCACTGACTCATCTTACTGTCTATGTTTTGAACCATTCCTGTGACACTAGTTATAGATTCCGATGTTTCACTTCTGGTTTACTGTATCCCTCTGACCTTTTTATTGACGTCGAAACACAGAAATTGCATCGGAATTAAATAGAAGAAGCACAATGCCGACTTAAGTACAAGAAGACTGACTCTTCCTACCGTCTATGTTATGAACCATTCCTGTGACACTAGTTATAGATTCCGATGCTTCACCTCAGGTTTACTTTATCTCTCTGACCTTCTTATTGACGATGAAACACAGAAATTGCATCTGAATTAGATACAAAAAGCACAATGCCGACTTCAGTACAAGAGGACCGACTCTTCTTACTGTCTACGTTTTGAACCATTCCTGTGACACTAGTTATAGATTCTGATGCTTCACTTCAGGTTTATTGTGTCCCACTGACCTTCTTATTGAAGGCGAAACACAGAAATTGCATCGGAATTAAATACAAAGCGCACAATGCCGACTTAAGTACAAGAAGACTGACTCTTCTTTCTGACTATGTTTTGAACCATTCCTGTGACACTAGTTATACATTCCGATGCCTCACCTCAGGTTTACTGTATCCCTTGGACCTTCTTATTGACGATGAAACACAGAAATTGCATCGGAATTAAAAACGAAAGGCACAATGCCAACTTAAGTACAAGAAGACTGACTCTTCCTACTCTCTGTGATTTGAACCATTCTGTGACACAAGTTATAGATTCTGATGCTTATCTTCAGGTTTACTGTGTCCCACTGACCTTCTTATTGACGGCGAAACACAGAAATTGCATCGGAATGAAATACAAAAGGCACAATGCCGACATAAGTACAAGAAGAGTGACTCTTCTTTCTGACTATGTTTTGAACCATTCCTGTGACACTAGTTATAGATTCCGATGCTTCACTTCTGACCTTCTTATTGACAATGAAACACAGAAATAGCATCGGAATTAAATAGAAAAGGCACAATGCCGCCTCATGTTATACATTCAGATGCTTCACTTCAGGTTTACTGTATTCCTCTGACCTTCTTATTGCCGATGAAACACAGAAATTGCATCGGAATCAAATAGAAAAAGCACAATGCCGACTTAAGTACAAGAAGACTGACTCTTCTTACTGTCTATGTTTTGAACCATTCCTGAGACACTAGTTATAGATTCCGATGCTTCACTTCAAGTGTACTGCATCCCGTGGACCTTGTTACTGACGATGAAACACGGAAATTGCATCGGAATTAACTAGAAAAGGCTCAATGCTGACTTAAGTACAAGAAGACTGACTCTTCGTACTGACTATGTTATGAACCATTCCTGTGACACTTGTTATAGATTCCGATGCTTCACTTCAGGTTTACTGTACCCCTCTGACCTTCTTATTGACAATGAAACACAGAAATTGCATCGGAATTCAATAACAAGGAACAATGCCGACTTAAGTACAAGAAGACTGACTCTTCTTACTGACTATGTTCTGAACCATTCCTGTGACACTAGTTTTAGATACCGATGCTTCACTTCAGGTTTACTGTATGCCTCTGACCTTCTTATTGCCGATGAGACACAGAAATTGCATCGGAATTAAATACAAAAGGCACAATGCCAACTTAAGTACAAGAAGACTGACTCTTCCTATTCTCTATGCTTTGAACCATTCCAGTGACACTAGTTATACATTCCGTTGCATCACTTCAGGTTCACTGTATCCCTCTGACCTTCTTATTGAAGATGAAACACAGAAATTGCATCGGAATTAAATACAAAAGGCACAATGCCGACTTAAGTACAAGAAGACTGACTCTTGTTACTGTCTATGTTTTGAACCTTTCCTGTAACACTAGGTATAGATTCCGATGCTTCACTTCAGGTTTACTGTATCCGTTGGACCTTCTTATTGACGATGAAACACAGAAATTGCATCGGAATTAAATACAAAAGGCACAATGCCGACTTATGTACAAAAGACTGACTCATCTTACTGTCTATGTTTTGAACCATTCCTGTGACACTAGTTATAGATTCCGATGCCTCACTTCAGGTTTACTGTATCCCTTGGACCTTCTTATTGACGATGAAACACAGATGTTGCAACGGAATTAAATACGAAAGGCACATTGCCGACTTAAGTGCAAGTAGTCTCACTCTTCCTACTGTCTATGTTTTAAACCACTCCTGTGACACTACTTATAGATTCCGATGCTTCACTTCTGACCTTCTTATTGACGATGAAACACAGAAATTGCATCGGAATTCAATAGAAAATGCACAATGCCGACTTAAGTACAGGAAGACAGACTCTGCTTACTGTCTATGATTTGAACCATTCCTGTGGCGCTAGTTACATTTTCCGATGCTTCACTTCAGATTTACTGTATCGCTTGGACCTTCTTATTGACCATGAAACACCGAAATTGCATCGGAATTAAATTCGAAACGCACAATGCCGACTTAAGTACAAGAAGACTGACTCTTCTTACTGTCTATGATTTTAACCATTCCTGTGACACTCGTTATAGATTCCGATGCTTCACATCAGGTTTACTGTATCCCTGGGACCTTCTTATTGACGATGAAACACAGAAATTACATCGGAATTAAATACAAAAGGCACAATGCCGACTTAACTACAAGTAGACTGACTATTCTTACTGTCTATGTTTTGAACCAATCCTGTGAGACTAGTTATAGATTCCGATGCCTCACATCAGGTTTACTGTATCCCTTGGACCTTCTTATTGACGATGAAACACAGAAATTACATCGGAATTAAATACAAAAGGCACAATGCCGACTTAACTACAAGTAGACTGACTCTTCTTACTGTCTATGTTTTGAACCAATCCTGTGAGACTAGTTACGGATTCTGATGCTTTACTTCAGGTTTACTGTATCCCTCTGACCTTCTTATTGACGATGAAACACAGAAATTGAATCGGAATTAAATACAAAAGGCACAATGCCGACTTAAGTACAAGAAGACTGACTCTTCTTTCTGAGTATGTTTTGAACCATTCCTGTGACACTAGTTATACATTCCGATGCCTCACCTCAGGTTTACTGTATCCCTTGGACCTTCTTATTGACGATGAAACACAGAAATTGCTGCGGAATTAAATACGAAAGGCACAATGCCGACTTAAGTACAAGTAGGCTGACTCTTCCTACTGTCTATGTTTTAAACCATTCCTGTGACACTAGTTATAGAATCCGATGCTTCACTTCTGACCTTCTTATTGACGATGAAACACAGAAATTGCATCGGAATTAAATAGAAAAGGCACAATGCCGACTTAAGTACAAGATGACAGACTCTTCTTACTGTCTATGATTTGAACCATTCCTGTGGCGCTAGTTAAGGATTCCGATGCTTCACTTCAGTTTTACTGTATCCCTTGGACCTTCTTATTGACGATGAAACACAGATATTGCATCGGAAATAAATACAAAATGCACAATGCCGACTTAAGTACAAGAAGACTCACTCTTCTTACTATGTTTTGATCCAATCCTGTGACTCTAGTTATAGATTCCGATGATTCACTTCAGGTTTACTGTATCCCTCAGACCTTATTGACGATGAAACACAGAAATTGCATAGGAATTAAATACAAAAGGCACAATGCCGACTTAGTACAAGAAGACTGCCTCTTCTTTCTGACTATGTTTTGAACTACTCCTGTGACACTGGTTATAGATTCCGATGCTTGACTTCAGGTTTACTGTATCCCTCTGACCTTCTTATTGACGATGAATCACAGAAAGTGCAACGGAATTAAATAGAAAAGGCACAATGCCGACTTATGTACAAGAAGACTGACTCTTCCTACTGTCTATGTTATAAACCATTCTTGTGACGCTAGTTATAGATTCCGATGCTTCACTTCAGGTTTACTGTATCCCTTGGACCTTCTCATTGACGATGAAACACAGAAAGTGCAACGGAATTAAATAGAAAAGGCACAATGCCGACTTATGTACAAGAAGTCTGACTCTTCCTACTGTCTATGTTTTGAGCCATTCCTGTGACACTAGTTACAGAGTCCGATGCTTCACCTCAGGTTTTCTGTATCCCTCTGACTTTCGTATTGACGATAAAACACATAAATTACATCGGACTTAAATACAAAAGGCACAATGCCGACTTAAGTAAAAAAAGACTGACTCTTCTTACTGTCCATGTTTTGATCCATTTCTGTGAACCTAGTTATAGATTCCAATGCTTCACTTCAGGTTTACTGTATCCCTTGGACCTTCTTATTGACGATGAAACACAGAAATTGCATCGGAATTTAATACAAAAGCCACAATGCCGACTTAAGTACAAGAAGACTGACTCTTCCTACTGTCCATGTTTTGAACCATTCCTGTGACACTAGTTATAGATTCCGATGCCTCACTTCAGGTTTACTGTATCCCTGTGACCCTCTTATTGACGATGAAACACCGAATTTGCATCGGAATTAAATACAAAAGGCACAGTGCCGACTTAAGTACAAGAAGACTGACCCTTCTTACTGTCTATGTTTTGAACCATTCCTGTGAAACTAGTTATAGATTCCGATGCTTCACTTCAGGTTTACAGTAGCCCTTGGACCTTCTTATTGACGATGAAACACAGATATTGCTTCCGAATCAAATAGAAAAGGCACAATGCCGACTTAAGTAAAAGAAGACAGACTCATCTTACTGTCTATGTTTTGAACCATTTCTGTGACACTAGTTATAGATTCCGATGCTTCACTTCAAGTGTACTGCATCCCTTGGAACTTGTTATTGACGATGAAACACGGAAATTGCATCGCAATCAACTACAAAAGGCTCAATGCCGACTTAAGTACAAGAAGACTGACTCGTCTTACTGACTATGTTTTTAACCATTTCTGTGACACTAGTCATAGATTCAGATGCTTCACTTCAGGTTTACTGTCTCCCTCTGACCTTCTTATTGACGATGAAACACAGAAATTGCATCGGAATTCAATAAAAAGGAACAATGCCTACTTAAGTACAAGAAGACTGACTCTTCTTACTGACTATGTTTTGAACCATTCCTGTGACACTAGTTATAGATTCCGATGCTTCACTTCAGGTTTACTGTATCCCTCTGACCTTCTTATTGACGATGAAACACAGAAATTGCATCGGAATTCAATAAATAGGAACAATGCCGACTTAAGTACAAGTAGACTTACTCTTCTTACTGACTATGTTTTAACCATTCCTGTGACACTAGTTATAAATTCCGATGCTTCACTTCAGGTTTACTGTATCCCTCTGACCTTCTTATTGCCAATGAAATACAGAAATTGAATCGGAATTAAATTCTAAGGGCACAATGCCAACTTAAGTACAAGAAGACTGACTCATCCTACTCTCTATGTTTTGAACCATTCCTGTGACACTAGTTATACATTACGATGCTTCACTTCAGGTTTACTTTATCCCTCTGACCTTCTTATTGACGATGAAACACAGAAATTGCATCCGGATTAAATACAAAAGGCACAATGCCGACCTAAGTACAAGAAGACTGACTCTTATTACTGTCTATGTTTGGAACCATTCCTGTGACACTAGTTATAGATTCCGATGCTTCACTTCTGGTTTACTGTATCCCTCTGACCTTCTTATTGACGACGAAACACAGAAATAGCATCGGAATTAAATAGGAGAAGCACAATGCCGACTTATATACAAGAAGACTGACTCTTCCTACCGTCTATGTTTTGAACCATTCCTGTGACACTAGTTATAGATTCCGATGCTTCACCTCAGGTTTAATTTATCTCTCTGACCTTCTTATTGACGATGAAACACAGAAATTGCAACTGAATTTGATACAAAAAGGCCAATGCCGACTTCAGTACAAGAGGACCGACTCTTCTTACTGTCTATGTTTTGAACCATTCCTGTGACACTAGTTATAGTTTCTGATGCTTCACTTCTGGTTTACTGTGTCCCACTGACCTTCTTAGTGACGGCGAAACACAGAAATTGCATCGGAATTAAATACAAAAAGGACAATGCCGACTTAACTACAAGTAGACTGACTCTTCTTACTGTCTATGTTTTGAACCAATCCTGTGACACTAGTTATGGATTCTGATGCTTTACTTCAGGTTTACTGTATCCCTCTGACCTTCTTATTGACGATGAAAAACAGAAATTGAATCGGAATTAAATACAAAAGGCACAATGCCGACTTAAGTACAAGAAGACTGACTCTTCTTTATGACTATGTTTTGAACCATTCCTGTGACACTAGTTATACATTCCGATGCCTCACCTCAGGTTTACTGTGTCCCTTGGACCTTCTTATTGACGATGAAACACAGAAATTGCTGCGGAATTACATACGAAAGGCACAATGCCGACTTAAGTACAAGTAGGCTGACTCTTCCTACTGTCTATGTTTTAAACCATTCCTGTGACACTAGTTATAGAATCCGATGCATTACTTCTGACCTTCTTATTAACGATGAAACACAGAAATTGCATCGGAATTAAATAGAAAAGGCACAATGCCGACTTAAGTACAAGATGACAGACTCTTCTTACTGTCTATGATTTGAACCATTCCTGTGGCGCTAGTTAAGGATTCCGATGCTTCACTTCAGGTTTACTGTATCCCTTGGACCTTCTTATTGACGATGAAACACAGATATTGCATCGGAAATAAATACAAAATGCACAATGCCGACTTAAGTACAAGAAGACTCACTCTTCTTACTATGTTTTGAACCAATCCTGTGGCTCTAGTTATAGATTCCGATAATTCACTTCAGGTTTACTGTATCCCTCTGACCTTATTGACGATGAAGCACAGAATTTGCATAGGAATTAAATACAAAAGGCACAATGTCGACTAAAGTACAAGAAGCCTGCTTCTTCTTTCTGACTATGTTTTGAACCATTCCTGTGACACTAGTTATAGATTCCGATGCTTGACTTCAGGTTTACTGTATCCCTCAGACCTTCTTATTGACGATGAATCACAGAAAGTGCAACGGAATTAAATAGAAAAGGCACAATGCCGACTTAAGTACATGAAGACTGACTCTTCCTACTGTCTATGTTATAAACCATTCTTGTGACGCTAGTTATAGATTCCGATGCTTCACTTCAGGTCTACTGTATCCCTGTGACCTTCTTAATGACGATGAAACACCGAAATTGCATCGGAATTAAATACAAAAGGCACAATGCCGACTTAAGTACAAGAAGACTGACCCTTCTTACTGTCTATGTTTTGAACCATTCCTGTGAAACTAGTTATTGATTCCGATGCTTCACTTCAGGTTTTCAGTAGCCCTTGGACCTTCTTATTGACGATGAAACACAGATATTGCTTCCGAATCAAATAGAAAAGGCACAATGCCGACATAAGTACAAGAAGACTGACTCTTCTTACTGTCTATGTTTTGAACCATTTCTGTGACACTAGTTATAGATTCCGATGCTTCACTTCAAGTGTACTGCATCCCTTGGAACTTGTTATTGACGATGAAACACGGAAATTGCATCGCAATCAACTACAAAAGGCTCAATGCCGACTTCAGTACAAGAAGACTGACTCGTCTTACTGACTATGTTTTGAACCATTTCTGTGACACTAGTCATAGATTCAGATGCTTCACTTCAGGTTTACTGTATCCCTCTGACCATCTTATTGACGATGAAACACAGAAATTGCATCGGAATTCAATAGAAAGGAACAATGCCTACTTAAGTACAAGAAGACTGACTCTTCTTACTGACTATGTTTGAACCATTCCTGTGACACTAGTTATAGATTCCGATGCTTCACTTCAGGTTTACTGTATCCCTCTGACCTTCTTATTGACGATGAAACACAGAAATTGCATCGGAATTCAATAAAAAGGAACAATGCCGACTTAAGTACAAGTAGACTTACTCTTCTTACTGACTATGTTTTGACCATTCCTGTGACACTAGTTATAGATTCCGATGCTTCACTTCAGGTTTACTGTATCCCTCTGACCTTCTTATTGCCAATGAAATACAGAAATTGAATCGGAATTAAATACTAAAGGCACAATGCCAACTTAAGTACAAGAAGACTGACTCATCCTACTCTCTATGGTTTGAACCATTCCTGTGACACTAGTTATACATTACGATGCTTCACTTCAGGTTTACTTTATCCCTCTGACCTTCTTATTGACGATGAAACACAGAAATTGCATCGGGATTAAATACAAAAGGCACAATGCCGACCTAAGTACAAGAAGACTGACTCTTATTACTGTCTATGTTTGGAACCATTCCTGTGACACTAGTTATAGATTCCGATGCTTCACTTCTGGTTTACTGTATCCCTCTGACCTTCTTATTGACGATGAAACACAGAAATTGAATCGGAATTAAATACAAAAGGCACAATGCCGACTTAAGTACAAGAAGACTGACTCTTCTTTCTGAGTATGTTTTGAACCATTCCTGTGACACTAGTTACACATTCCGATGCCTCACCTCAGGTTTACTGTATCCCTTGGACCTTCTTATTGACGATGAAACACAGAAATTGCTGCGGAATTAAATACGAAAGGCACAATGCCGACTTAAGTACAAGTAGGCTGACTCTTCCTACTGTCTATGTTTTAAACCATTCCTGTGACACTAGTTATAGAATCCGATGCTTCACTTCTGACCTTCTTATTGACGATGAAACACAGAAATTGCATCGGAATTAAATAGAAAAGGCACAATGCCGACTTAAGTACAAGATGACAGACTCTTCTTACTGTCTATGATTTGAACCATTCCTGTGGCGCTAGTTAAGGATACCGATGCTTCACTTCAGTTTTACTGTATCCCTTGGACCTTCTTATTGACGATGAAACACAGATATTGCATCGGAAATAAATACAAAATGCACAATGCCGACTTAAGTACAAGAAGACTCACTCTTCTTACTATGTTTTGATCCAATCCTGTGACTCTAGTTATAGATTCCGATGATTCACTTCAGGTTTACTGTATCCCTCAGACCTTATTGACGATGAAACACAGAAATTGCATAGGAATTAAATACAAAAGGCACAATGCCGACTTAGTACAAGAAGACTGCCTCTTCTTTCTGACTATGTTTTGAACTACTCCTGTGACACTGGTTATAGATTCCGATGCTTGACTTCAGGTTTACTGTATCCCTCTGACCTTCTTATTGACGATGAATCACAGAAAGTGCAACGGAATTAAATAGAAAAGGCACAATGCCGACTTATGTACAAGAAGACTGACTCTTCCTACTGTCTATGTTATAAACCATTCTTGTGACGCTAGTTATAGATTCCGATGCTTCACTTCAGGTTTACTGTATCCCTTGGACCTTCTCATTGACGATGAAACACAGAAAGTGCAACGGAATTAAATAGAAAAGGCACAATGCCGACTTATGTACAAGAAGTCTGACTCTTCCTACTGTCTATGTTTTGAGCCATTCCTGTGACACTAGTTACAGAGTCCGATGCTTCACCTCAGGTTTTCTGTATCCCTCTGACTTTCGTATTGACGATAAAACACATAAATTACATCGGACTTAAATACAAAAGGCACAATGCCGACTTAAGTAAAAAAAGACTGACTCTTCTTACTGTCCATGTTTTGATCCATTTCTGTGAACCTAGTTATAGATTCCAATGCTTCACTTCAGGTTTACTGTATCCCTTGGACCTTCTTATTGACGATGAAACACAGAAATTGCATCGGAATTTAATACAAAAGCCACAATGCCGACTTAAGTACAAGAAGACTGACTCTTCCTACTGTCCATGTTTTGAACCATTCCTGTGACACTAGTTATAGATTCCGATGCCTCACTTCAGGTTTACTGTATCCCTGTGACCCTCTTATTGACGATGAAACACCGAATTTGCATCGGAATTAAATACAAAAGGCACAGTGCCGACTTAAGTACAAGAAGACTGACCCTTCTTACTGTCTATGTTTTGAACCATTCCTGTGAAACTAGTTATAGATTCCGATGCTTCACTTCAGGTTTACAGTAGCCCTTGGACCTTCTTATTGACGATGAAACACAGATATTGCTTCCGAATCAAATAGAAAAGGCACAATGCCGACTTAAGTAAAAGAAGACAGACTCTTCTTACTGTCTATGTTTTGAACCATTTCTGTGACACTAGTTATAGATTCCGATGCTTCACTTCAAGTGTACTGCATCCCTTGGAACTTGTTATTGACGATGAAACACGGAAATTGCATCGCAATCAACTACAAAAGGCTCAATGCCGACTTAAGTACAAGAAGACTGACTCGTCTTACTGACTATGTTTTTAACCATTTCTGTGACACTAGTCATAGATTCAGATGCTTCACTTCAGGTTTACTGTCTCCCTCTGACCTTCTTATTGACGATGAAACACAGAAATTGCATCGGAATTCAATAAAAAGGAACAATGCCTACTTAAGTACAAGAAGACTGACTCTTCTTACTGACTATGTTTTGAACCATTCCTGTGACACTAGTTATAGATTCCGATGCTTCACTTCAGGTTTACTGTATCCCTCTGACCTTCTTATTGACGATGAAACACAGAAATTGCATCGGAATTCAATAAATAGGAACAGTGCCGACTTAAGTACAAGTAGACTTACTCTTCTTACTGACTATGTTTTAACCATTCCTGTGACACTAGTTATAAATTCCGATGCTTCACTTCAGGTTTACTGTATCCCTCTGACCTTCTTATTGCCAATGAAATACAGAAATTGAATCGGAATTAAATTCTAAGGGCACAATGCCAACTTAAGTACAAGAAGACTGACTCATCCTACTCTCTATGTTTTGAACCATTCCTGTGACACTAGTTATACATTACGATGCTTCACTTCAGGTTTACTTTATCCCTCTGACCTTCTTATTGACGATGAAACACAGAAATTGCATCCGGATTAAATACAAAAGGCACAATGCCGACCTAAGTACAAGAAGACTGACTCTTATTACTGTCTATGTTTGGAACCATTCCTGTGACACTAGTTATAGATTCCGATGCTTCACTTCTGGTTTACTGTATCCCTCTGACCTTCTTATTGACGACGAAACACAGAAATAGCATCGGAATTAAATAGGAGAAGCACAATGCCGACTTATATACAAGAAGACTGACTCTTCCTACCGTCTATGTTTTGAACCATTCCTGTGACACTAGTTATAGATTCCGATGCTTCACCTCAGGTTTAATTTATCTCTCTGACCTTCTTATTGACGATGAAACACAGAAATTGCAACTGAATTTGATACAAAAAGGCCAATGCCGACTTCAGTACAAGAGGACCGACTCTTCTTACTGTCTATGTTTTGAACCATTCCTGTGACACTAGTTATAGTTTCTGATGCTTCACTTCTGGTTTACTGTGTCCCACTGACCTTCTTATTGACGGCGAAACACAGAAATTGCATCGGAATTAAATACAAAAAGGACAATGCCGACTTAACTACAAGTAGACTGACTCTTCTTACTGTCTATGTTTTGAACCAATCCTGTGACACTAGTTATGGATTCTGATGCTTTACTTCAGGTTTACTGTATCCCTCTGACCTTCTTATTGACGATGAAAAACAGAAATTGAATCGGAATTAAATACAAAAGGCACAATGCCGACTTAAGTACAAGAAGACTGACTCTTCTTTATGACTATGTTTTGAACCATTCCTGTGACACTAGTTATACATTCCGATGCCTCACCTCAGGTTTACTGTGTCCCTTGGACCTTCTTATTGACGATGAAACACAGAAATTGCTGCGGAATTAAATACGAAAGGCACAATGCCGACTTAAGTACAAGTAGGCTGACTCTTCCTACTGTCTATGTTTTAAACCATTCCTGTGACACTAGTTATAGAATCCGATGCATTACTTCTGACCTTCTTATTAACGATGAAACACAGAAATTGCATCGGAATTAAATAGAAAAGGCACAATGCCGACTTAAGTACAAGATGACAGACTCTTCTTACTGTCTATGATTTGAACCATTCCTGTGGCGCTAGTTAAGGATTCCGATGCTTCACTTCAGGTTTACTGTATCCCTTGGACCTTCTTATTGACGATGAAACACAGATATTGCATCGGAAATAAATACAAAATGCACAATGCCGACTTAAGTACAAGAAGACTCACTCTTCTTACTATGTTTTGAACCAATCCTGTGGCTCTAGTTATAGATTCCGATAATTCACTTCAGGTTTACTGTATCCCTCTGACCTTATTGACGATGAAGCACAGAATTTGCATAGGAATTAAATACAAAAGGCACAATGTCGACTAAAGTACAAGAAGCCTGCTTCTTCTTTCTGACTATGTTTTGAACCATTCCTGTGACACTAGTTATAGATTCCGATGCTTGACTTCAGGTTTACTGTATCCCTCAGACCTTCTTATTGACGATGAATCACAGAAAGTGCAACGGAATTAAATAGAAAAGGCACAATGCCGACTTAAGTACATGAAGACTGACTCTTCCTACTGTCTATGTTATAAACCATTCTTGTGACGCTAGTTATAGATTCCGATGCTTCACTTCAGGTCTACTGTATCCCTGTGACCTTCTTAATGACGATGAAACACCGAAATTGCATCGGAATTAAATACAAAAGGCACAATGCCGACTTAAGTACAAGAAGACTGACCCTTCTTACTGTCTATGTTTTGAACCATTCCTGTGAAACTAGTTATTGATTCCGATGCTTCACTTCAGGTTTTCAGTAGCCCTTGGACCTTCTTATTGACGATGAAACACAGATATTGCTTCCGAATCAAATAGAAAAGGCACAATGCCGACATAAGTACAAGAAGACTGACTCTTCTTACTGTCTATGTTTTGAACCATTTCTGTGACACTAGTTATAGATTCCGATGCTTCACTTCAAGTGTACTGCATCCCTTGGAACTTGTTATTGACGATGAAACACGGAAATTGCATCGCAATCAACTACAAAAGGCTCAATGCCGACTTCAGTACAAGAAGACTGACTCGTCTTACTGACTATGTTTTGAACCATTTCTGTGACACTAGTCATAGATTCAGATGCTTCACTTCAGGTTTACTGTATCCCTCTGACCATCTTATTGACGATGAAACACAGAAATTGCATCGGAATTCAATAGAAAGGAACAATGCCTACTTAAGTACAAGAAGACTGACTCTTCTTACTGACTATGTTTGAACCATTCCTGTGACACTAGTTATAGATTCCGATGCTTCACTTCAGGTTTACTGTATCCCTCTGACCTTCTTATTGACGATGAAACACAGAAATTGCATCGGAATTCAATAAAAAGGAACAATGCCGACTTAAGTACAAGTAGACTTACTCTTCTTACTGACTATGTTTTGACCATTCCTGTGACACTAGTTATAGATTCCGATGCTTCACTTCAGGTTTACTGTATCCCTCTGACCTTCTTATTGCCAATGAAATACAGAAATTGAATCGGAATTAAATACTAAAGGCACAATGCCAACTTAAGTACAAGAAGACTGACTCATCCTACTCTCTATGGTTTGAACCATTCCTGTGACACTAGTTATACATTACGATGCTTCACTTCAGGTTTACTTTATCCCTCTGACCTTCTTATTGACGATGAAACACAGAAATTGCATCGGGATTAAATACAAAAGGCACAATGCCGACCTAAGTACAAGAAGACTGACTCTTATTACTGTCTATGTTTGGAACCATTCCTGTGACACTAGTTATAGATTCCGATGCTTCACTTCTGGTTTACTGTATCCCTCTGACCTTCTCATTGACGACGAAACACAGAAATTGCATCGGAATTAAATAGGAGAAGCACAATGCCGACTTAAGTACATGAAGACCGACTCTTCCTACCGTCTATGTTTTGAACCATTCCTGTGACACTAGTTATAGATTCCGATGCTTCACCTCAGGTTTCATTTATCTCTCTGACCTTCTTATTGACGATGAAACACAGAAATTGCAACTGAATTTGATACAAAAAGGCCAATGCCGAATTCAGTACAAGAGGACCGATTCTTCTTACTGTCTATGTTTTGAACCATTCCTGTGACACTAGTTATAGATTCTGATGCTTCACTTCAGGTTTACTGTGTCCCACTGACCAGTCTTATTGACGGCGAAACACAGAAATTGCATCGGAATTAAATACAAAATGCACAATGCCGACTTAAGTACAAGAAGACTGACTCTTCTTACTGACTATGTTCTGAACCATTCCTGTGACACTAGTTATAGATTCCGATGCTTCACTTCAGGTTTACTGTATCCCTCCGACCTTATTGACGATGAAACACAGAAATTGCATCGGAAATAAATACAAAATGCACAATGCCGACTTAAGTACAAGAAGACTGCCTCTTCTTACTGACTATGTTCTGAACCATTCCTGTGACACTAGTTATAGATTCCCATGCTTCACTTCAGGTTTACTGTATCCCTCTGACCTTCGTATTGACGATGAAACTCAGAAATTGAATCGGAATTAAATACAAAAGGCACAATGCCGACTTAAGTACAAGAAGACTGACTCTTCTTACTGTCTATGTTTTGAACCATTCCTGTGAACCTAGTTTTAGATTCCGATGCTTCACTTCAGGTTTACTGTATCCCTTGGACCTTCTTATTGACGATGAAACACAGAAATTGCATCCGAATTTAATACAAAAGGCACAATGCCGACTTAAGTACAAGAAGACTGACTCTTCCTACTGTCCATTCTTTAAACCATTCCTGTGACACAAGGTATAGATTCCGATGCTTCACTTCAGGTTTACTGTATCCCTCCGACCTTATTGACGATGAAACACAGAAATTGCATCGGAAATAAATAAAAAAGGCACAATGCCGACTTAATTACAAGAAGACTGCCTCTTCTTTCTGACTATGTTTTGAACCATTCCTGTGACACTAGTTATAGATTCCTATGCCTGACTTCAGAATTACTGTATCCCTCTGACCTTCTTACTGGCGATAAAACACAGAAATTGCATCGGAATTTAATAGAAAAGGCACAATGCCGACTTAAGTACAAGAAGACTGACTCTTCTTACAGTCAATGTTTTGAACCATTAATGTGACACTAGCTGTAGATTCCGATGCTTCACTTTAGGTTTACTGTATCTCTTGGACCTTTTCATTGACGATGAAACACAGAAATTGCATCGGAATTAAATACAAAATGCACAATGCCGACTTAAGTACAAGAAGACTGACTGTTCTTACTGACTATGTTCTGAACCATTCCTGTAACACTAGTTACAGATTCCGATGCTTCACTTCAGGTTTACTGTATCCCTCTGACCTTCGTATTGACGATGAAACTCAGAAATTGCATCGGAATTAAATACAAAAGGCACAATGCCCACTTAAGTACAAGAAGACTGACTCTTCTTACTGTCTATGTTTTGAACCATTCCTGTGAACCTAGTTTTAGATTCCGATGTTTCACTTCAGGTTTACTGTATCCCTTGGACCTTCTTATTGACGATGAAACACAGAAATTGCATCCGAATTTAATACAAAAGGCACAATGCCGACTTAAGTACAAGAAGACTGACTCTTCCTACTGTCCATGCTTTAAACCATTCCTGTGACACAAGGTATAGATTCCGATGCTTCACTTCAGGTTTACTGTATCCCTCCGACCTTATTGACGATGAAACACAGAAATTGCATCGGAAATAAATACAAAAGGCACAATGCCGACTTAAGTACAAGAAGACTGCTCTTCTTTCTGACTATGTTTTTAACCATTCCTGTGACACTAGTTATAGATTCCTATGCCTGACTTCAGGTTTACTGTATCCCTCTGACCTTCTTACGGGCGATGAAACACAGAAATTGCATCGGAATTAAATAGAAAAGGCACAATGCCGACTTAAGTACAAGAAGACTGACTCTTCTTACTGTCTATGTTTTGAACCATTAATGTGACACTAGCTGTAGATTCCGATGCTTCACTTTAGGTTTACTGTATCTCTTGGACCTTCTCATTGACGATGAAACACAGAAATTGCATCGGAATTAAATACAAAATGCACAATGCCGACTTAAGTACAAGAAGACTGACTCTTCTTACTGACTATGTTCTGAACCATTCCTGTAACACTAGTTACAGATTCCGATGCTTCACTTCAGGTTTACTGTATCCCTCTGACCTTCGTATTGACGATGAAACTCAGAAATTGCATCGGAATTAAATACAAAAGTCACAATGCCCACTTAAGGACAAGAAGACTGACTCTTCTTACTGCCTATGTTTTGAACCATTCCTGTGGACCTAGTTATAGATTCCGATGCTTCACTTCAGGTTTACTGTATCCCTTGGACCTTCTTATTGACGATGAAACACAGAAATTGCATCCGAATTTAATACAAAAGGCACAATGCCGACTTAAGTACAAGAAGACTGACTCTTCCTACTGTCCATGCTTTAAAGCATTCCTGTGACACAAGGTATAGATTCCGATGCTTCACTTCAGGTTTACTGTATCCCTCCGACCTTATTGACGATGAAACACAGAAATTGCATCGGAAATAAATACAAAAGGCACAATGCCGACTTAAGTCCAAGAAGACTGCCTCTTCTTTCTGACTATGTTTTGAACCATTCCTGTGACACTAGTTATAGATTCCTATGCCTGACTTCATGTTTACTGTATCACTCCGACCTTATTGACGATGAAACACAGAAATTGCATCGGAAATAAATACAAAAGGCACAATGCCGACTTAAGTTCAAGAAGACTGACTCTTCCTACTGTCCATGCTTTAAAGCATTCCTGTGACACAAGTTATAGATTCCGATGCTTCACTTCAGGTTTACTGTATCCCTTGGACCTTCTTATTGACGATGACACACAGAAATTGCATCGGAATTAAATACAAATGGCACAATGCCGATTTATGAACAAAAGACTGACTCATCTTACTGCCTATGCTTTGAACCGTTCCTGTGACACTAGTTATAGGTTCCGATGCTTCACTTCAGGTTTACTGTATCCCTCTGACCTTCTTATTGACGACGAAACATTGAAATTGCATCGGAATTAAGTAGGAGAGGCACAATGCCGACTTAAGAATAGGAAGACTGACTCTTCCTACTGTCTTTGTTTTGAACCATTCCTGTGACACTAGTTACAGATTCCGATGCTTCACCTCAGGTTTACTGTATCTCTCTGACCTTCTTATTGATGATGAAACACAGAAATTGCATCTGAATTAGATACAAAAAGCACAATGCCGACTTCAGTACAAGAGCACCGACTCTTCTTACTGTCTATGTTTTGAACCATTCCTGTGACACTAGTTATAGATTCTGATGCTTCACTTCAGGATTACTGTGTCCCACTAACCTTCTTATTGACGGCGAAACACAGAAATTGCATCGGAATTAAATACAAAAGGCACAATGCCGACTTAAGTACAAGAAGACTGACTCATCTTACTGACTATGTTTTTAACCATTCCTGTGACACTAGTTATAGATTCCGATGCTTCACTTCAGGTTTACGGTATCCCTCTGACCTTCTTATTGACGATGAAACACAGAAATTGCATCGGAAATCAATTAAAAGGCACAATTCCGACTTAAGTACAAGAAGACTGACTCTTCCTACCGTCTATGATTTGAACCATTCCTGTGACACTAGTTATAGATTCCGATGCTTCACCTCAGGTTTACTGTTTCTCTCTGACATTCTTATTGACGATGAAACACAGAAATTGCATCGGAATTAGATACAAAAAGCGCAATGTCGACTTCAGTACAAGAGGATCGACTCTTCTTACGTCTATGTTTTGAACCATTCCTGTGACACTAGTTATAGTTTCCGATGTTTGACTTCAGGTTTACTGTACCCCTCTGCCCTTCCTATTGAAGATGAAACACAGAAATTGCATCGGAATTAAATAGAATAGGCACAATGCCGACTTAAGTACAAGAAGACTGACTCTTCTTACTGTCTATGTTTTGAACCATTCCTGTGACACTAGTTATAGATTCCGATGCTTCACTTCAGCTTTACTGTATTCCTTGCCCTTCTTATTGACGATGAACTACAGAAATTACATCGGAATTAAATAGAAAAGGCACAATGATGAATTATGTACAACAGGACTGACTCATCTTAATGTCTATGTTTGAACTGTTGCTGTGACACTAGTTATAGATTTCGATGCTTCACTTCAGGTTAACTGTACCCCTTGGACCTTCTTATTGACGATGAAACACTGAAATTGCATCGGAATTAAATACAAAAGGCACAATGCCGACTTAAGTACAAGAAGACTGACTCTTCGTACTGTCTATGTTTTGAACCATTCCTGTAACACTAGATATAGATTCCGATGCTTCACTTCAGGTTTACTGTATACCCCTGACTTCTTATTGACGATGAAACACAGAAATCGCATCGGAATTAAATACAATAGGCACCATGCCGACTTAAGTACAAGAAGACTGACTCTTCTTACTGTCTATGTTTTGAACTATTCCTGTGACACTAGTTATAGATTCCGCTGCTTCACTTCAGGTCTACTGTATCCCTTGGCCCATCTTATTGACAACGAAACACAGAAATTGCATCGCAATTAAATACAATAGGCACCATGCCGACTTAAGTACAAGAAGACTGACTCTTCTTACTGTCTATGTTTTGAACTATTCCTGTGACACTAGTTATAGATTCCGCTGCTTCACTTCAGGTCTACTGTATCCCTTGGCCCATCTTATTGACAACGAAACACAGAAATTGCATCGCAATTAAATAGCAAAGGCACAATGCCGACTGAAGTACAAGAAGACTGACTCTTCCTACTGTCTATGTTTTGAACCATTCCTGTAACACTAGATATAGATTCCGATGCTTCACTTCAGGTTTACTGTATACCCCTGACTTCTTATTGACGATGAAACACAGAAATCGCATCGGAATTAAATATAAAAGGCACAATGCCGAGTTAAGTACAAGAAGACTGACTCTTCTTACTGACTATGTTTGAACCATTCCTGTGACACTAGTTTTAGATTGCGATGCTTCACTTCAGGTTTACTGTATCCCTTGAACCATCTTATTGACGATGAAACACAGAAATTGCATCGGAATTAAATACAAAATGGCACAATGCCGAATTAAGTACAAGTAGTCTCACTCTTCCTACTGTCTATGTTTTGAACCATTCCTGTGACACTAGTTATAGATTGCGATGCTTCACTTCAGGTTTACTGTATCCCTCTGACCTTCTTATTGACGATGATACACAGAAATTGCTTCGGAATTAAATACAAAAGACACAATGCCGACTTAAGTACAAGAAGACTGACTCTTCCTACTGTCTGTATTTTGAACCATTCCTGTGACACTAGTTATAGATTCCGATGTTTCACTTCAGGTTTACTGTATACCTTGGACCATCTTATTGAAGACGAAACACAGAAATTGCATCGGAATTAAAAAGAAAAGGCACAATGCCGACTTTAGTACAAGAAGACTGACTCTTTTTACTGTCTGTGTTTTGAACCATTCCTGTGACACTAGTTATAGATCTCGATGTTTGACTTCAGGTTTACTGTACCCCTCTGACCTTCCTATTGAAGATGAAACAGAAATTGCATCGGAATTAAATAGAAGAGGCACAATGCCGACTTAAGTACAAGAAGACTGACTCTTCTTACTGTCTATGTTTTGAACCATTCCTGTGTCGCTAGTTATAGATTCCAATGCTAAACTTCAGGTTTACTGTATCCCTTGGCCTTCTTATTTACGATGAACCACAGAAATTACATCGGAATTAAATAGAAAAGGCACAATGATGAATTATATACAAGAAGACTGACTCATCTTAATGTCTATGTTTGAACTATTGCTGTGACACTAGTTATAGATTCCGATGCTTCACTTCAGGTTTACTGTATCCCTTGGACCTTCTTATTGACGATGAAACACAGAAATTGCATCGGAATTAAACAGAAAAAGCACAATGCCGACTTAAGTACAAGAAGACTGACTCATCCTACTGTCTATGTTTTGAACCATTCTTGTGACACTAGTTATAGATTCCGATGCTTCACTTCAGGTTTACTGTATCCCTCTGACCTTCTTATTGACGATGAAACACTGAAATTGCATCGGAATTAAATACAAAATGCACAATGCCGACTTAAGTACAAGAAGACTGACACTTCTTACTGTCTATGTTTTGAACAATTCCTGTGACACTAGCTATAGGTTCCGATGCTTCACTTCAGGTTTACTGTATCCCTTGGCCCTTCTTATTGCCAAAGAAACACAGAAATTGCATCGCAATTAAATAGAAAAGGCACAATGGCGACTGAAGTACAAGAAGACTGAATCTTCCTACTGTCTATGTTTTGAACCATTCCTGTTACACTAGATATAGATTCCGATGCTTCACTTCAGGTTTACTGTATACCCCTGACTTCTTATTGGCGATGAGACACAGAAATTGCATGCGATTTAAATAGGAAAGGCACAATGCCAACTTAAGTACAAGAACACTGACTCTTCATACTGTCTATGTTTTTAACCGATCCGGTGACACTAGTTATAGCTTCCGATGCTTCACTTCAGGTTTACTGTATCCCTTGGACCTTTTTATTGACGATGAAACACCGTAATTGCATCGGAATTAAATACGAAAGGCACAATGCCGACTTAAGTACAAGAAGACTGACTCTTCTTACTGACTATGCTTTGAACCATTCCTGTGACACTAGTTATAGATTCCGATGCTTCACTTCAGTTTTACTGTATTCCTTGCCCTTCTTATTGACGATAAACTACAGAAATTACATCGGAATTATATAGAAAAGGCACAATGATGAATTATGTACAAGAGGACTGACTCATCTTAATGTCTATGTTTGAACTGTTGCTGTGACACTAGTTATAGATTTCGATGCTTCACTTCAGGTTTACTGTATCCCTTGGACCTTCTTATTGACGATGAAACACTGAAATTGCATCGGAATTAAATACAAAAGGCACAATACCGACTTAAGTACAAGAAGACTGGCTCTTCGTACTGTCTATGTTTTGAACAATTCCTGTGACACTAGTTATAGGTTCCGATGCTTCACTTCAGGTTTACTGTATCCCTTGGACCTTCTTATCGACGATGAAACACAGAAATTGCATCGGAATTATATACAATTGGCACAATGCCGACTTAAGTACAAGAAGACTGACTCTTCTTACTGACTATGTTTGAACCATTCCTGTGACACTAGTTATAGATTGCGATGCTTCACTTCAGGCTTACTGTATCCCTTGGACCTCCTTATTGACGATGAAACACAGAAATTGCATCGGAATTAAATACAAAAGGCACAATGCCGACTTAAGTACAAGAAGACTGACTCTTCTTACTGACTATGATTTGAACCATTCCTGTGATACCGGTTATTGATACCGATGCTTCACTTCAGGTTTACTGTATCCCTCTGACCTTCTTATTGACGATGGAACACAGATATTGCATCGGAATTAAATAGAAAAGGCACAATGCCGACCTAAGTACAAGAAGACTGACTCTTCCCACTGACTATGTTTTGAACCATCCCTGTGACACTAGTTATAGACTCCGATGCTTCACTTCAGGTGTACTGTATGCCTCTGACCTTCTTATTGATGATGAAACACAGAAATTGCATCGGAATTAAATAGAAAAGTCACAATGCCGAGTTAAGTACAAGAAGACTGACTCTTCTTATTGTCTATGTTTTGAACCATTCCTGTGACACTAGTAATAGATTCCGATGCTTCACTTCAGGTGTACTGCATCCCTTGGACCTTCTTATTGACGGTGAATCACAGAAATTGCATCGGAATTAAATAGAAAATGCAGAATGCTGAGTTAAGTACAAGAAGACTGACTCTTCTTACTATGATTTGAACCATTCCTGTGACACTAGTTACCAATTCCGATGCCTCACTTCATGTTTACTGTATCCCTTGAACCTTCTTATTGACGATGAAACACAGAAATTGCATCGGAATTAAAAAGAAAAGGCACAATGCCGACTTGAGTACAAGAAGACTGACTCTTTTTACTGTCTGTGTTTTGAACCATTCCTGTGACACTAGTTATAGATCTCGATGTTTGACTTCAGGTTTACTGTACCCCTCTGACCTTCCTATTGAAGATGAAACACAGAAATTGCATCGGAATTAAATAGAAAAGGCACAATGCCGACTTAAGTACAAGAAGACTGACTCTTCTTACTGTCTATGTTTTGAACCATTCCTGTGTCGCTAGTTATAGATTCCGATGCTTAACTTCAGGTTTACTGTATCCCTTGGCCTTCTTATTTACGATGAACCACAGAAATTACATCGGAATTAAATAGAAAAGGCACAATGATGAATTATATACAAGAAGACTGACTCATCTTAATGTCTATGTTTGAACTATTGCTGTGACACTAGTTATAGATTCCGATGCTTCACTTCAGGTTTACTGTATCCCTTGGACCTTCTTATTGACGATGAAACACAGAAATTGCATCGGAATTAAACAGAAAAAGCACAATGCCGACTTAAGTACAGAAGACTGACTCATCCTACTGTCTATGTTTTGAACCATTCTTGTGACACTAGTTATAGATTCCGATGCTTCACTTCAGGTTTACTGTATACCCCTGACTTCTTATTGACGGTGAGACACAGAAATTGCATGCGAATTAAATAGAAAAGGCACAATACCGACTTAAGTACAAGAAGACTGACTCTTCATACTGTCTATGTTTTGAACCGATCCGGTGACACTAGTTATAGCTTCCGATGCTTCACTTCAGGTGTACTGCATCCCTTGGACCTTCTTATTGACGATGAATCACGGAAATTGCAGCGGAATGAAATACAAAAAGGCACAATGCCGAATAAAGTACAAGTAGTCTGACTCTTCCTACTGTCTATGTTTTGAACCATTCCTGTGACACTAGTTATAGATTCCGATGCTTCACTTCAGGTTTACTGTATCCCTCTGACCTTCTTATTGACGATGAAACACAGAAATTGCGTCGAAATTAAATACAAAAGGCACAATGCCGACTGATGTACAAGAAGACTGACTCTTCCTACTGTCTGTGTTTTGAACCATTCCTGTGACACTAGTTATAGATTCCGATGATTCACTTCAGGTTTTCTGTGTACTCTCACCTACTTATTGACGATGAAACACAGAAATTGCATCGGAATTAAATAGAAAAGGCACAATGCTGACTTAAGTACAAGAAGACTGACTCATCTTACTGTCTATGATTTGAACCGTTCCTGTTACACTAGTTATAGATTCCGATGCTTCACTTGAGGTGTACTGTATGCCTTGGACTTTCTTATTAACGTTGAAACACAGAAATTGCATCGGAATTAAATAAAAAAGGCACAATGCCGACTTAAGTACAAGTAGACTGACTCTTCTTACTGTCTATGTTTTGTACCATTCCTGTGACACTAGTTATAGATTTTGATGCTGCACTTCAGGTTTACTGTATCCCTCTGACCTTCTTATTGACGATGAAACACGGAAATTGCATCGGAATTCAATAAAAAGGCACAATGCCTTCTTAAGTACAAGAAGACTGACTCTTCTTACTGACTATGTTTTGAACCATTCCTGTGACACTAGTTATAGATTCCGAAGCTTCACTTCTGGTATACTGTATCCTTCTGACCTTCTTATTGCCGATGAAACACAGAAATTGCATCTGAATTAAATACAAAATGCACAATGCCGACTTAAGTACAAGAAGACTGACTCTTCCTACTCTCTATGTTTTGAACCATTCCTGTGACACTAGTTATAGATTCCGATGCTTCACCTCAGGTTTACTGTATCTCTCTGACCTTAGTATTGACGATGAATCACAGAAATTGCATCTGAATTAGATACAAAAAGCACAATGCCGACTTCAGTACAAGAGGACCGACTCTTCTTACTGTCTATGCTTTGAACCATTCCTGTGACACTAGTTATAGATTCCGATGCTTCACTTCAGGTTTACTGTATCCCTTGGACCATCTTTTAGACGATGAAACATAGAAATTGCATCGGAATTAAATAGAAAAAGCACAATGCCGACTTAAGTACAAGAAGACTGATTCTTCATACTGTCTATGTTTTTTTAACCGATCCTGTGACACTAGTTATAAATTCCGATGCTTCACTTCAGGTTTACTGTATACCTTGGACCTTTTTATTGACGATGAAACACCGAAATTGCATCGGAATTAAATACGAAAGGCACAATGCCGACTTTGGTACAAGAAGACTGACTCTTCTTACTGTCTATGTTTGAACCATTCCTGTGACACTAGTTATAGATTCCGATGCTTCACTTCAGGTGTACTGAATCCCTTGGACCTCCTTATTGACGATGAAACACAGAAATTGCATCGGAATTAAATAGAAAAGGCACAATGCCGACATAAGTACAAGAAGACTGACTCTTCTTACTGACTATGTTTTGAACCATTCCTGTGACACCAGTTATAGATTCCGATGTATCACTTCAGGTTTACTGTATCCCTAGGACCTTCTTATTGACAATGAAACACAGAAATTGCATCGGAATTAAATACAAAAGGCACAATGCCGACTTCAGTACAAGTAGTCTGACTCTTCCTACTGTCTATGTTTTGAACCATCCCTGTGACACTAGTTATAGATTCCGATGCTTCACTTCATGTGTACTGTATCCCTTGGACCTTCTTATTCACGATGAAACACAGAAATTACACAGGAATTAAATACGAAAGGCACAATGCCGACTTAAGTACAAGAAGACTCACTCTTATTACTGACTGTGATTTGAACCATTCCTGTGACACTAGTTATAGATTACGATGCTTCACTTCAGGTTTACTGTATCCCACTGACCTTCTTACTAACGATGAAACACAGTAATTGCATAGGAATCAAATTGAAAATGGCACAATGCCGACTTAAGTACAAGAAGACTGACTCTTCTTACTGTCTATGTTTTGAACCATTCCTGTGACACTAGTTATAGATTCCGATGCTTCACTTCACATTTACTGTATCTCTTGGACCTTCTTATTCACGATGAAACACAGAAATTGCATCGGAATTAAATAGAAAAGGCTCAATGCCGACTTAAGTATAAGAGATCTGAATCTTCTTCCTGTCTATGTTTTAAACCATTAATGTGACACTAGTTATAGATTCCGATGCATAATTTCAGGTTTACTGTATCCCTGTGACCTTCTTATTGACGATGAAACACAGAAATTACATCGGAATTAAATACAAAAGTCACAATGCTGAATTAAGTACAAGAAAACTGATTCTTCTTACTGTCTATGTTTTTAACCATTCCTGTGACACTAGTTATAGATTCCGATGCTTCACTTCAGGTTTACTGTATCCCTATGACCTTCTTATTGCCGATGAAACACAGAAATTGCATCGGAATTAAATACATAAGGCACAATGCCGACTTAAATAAAAGAAAACTGACTCTTCTTACTGTGTACGCTTTTAACCATTCCTGTGACACTAGTTATAGATTCCGATGCTTCATTTCAGGTTTACTGTATCCCTCTGACCTTCTTATTGGCGATGAAACACAGAAATTGCATCGGAATTAAATACAAAAGCCACAATGAAGACTTAAGTACACGAAAACTGACTCTTCTTACTGTCTATGTTTTGAACCATTCCTGTGACACTAGTTATAGATTCCGATGCTTCACTTCAGGTTCACTGTATCCCTCTGACCGTCTTATTTACGATGAAACACAGAAATTGCATCAGAATTAAATACAAAAGGCACAATGCCGACTTAAGTACAAGAAAACTGGCTCTTCTTACTGTTTATGTTTTGAACCATTCCTGTGACACTAGTTATAGATTCCGATGCTTCACTTCAGGTTTACTGTATCCCTGTGACCTCTTTATTGACGATGAAACACAGAATATGCATCGGAATTAAATACAAAAGGCACAATGCCGACTTAAGTACAAGAAAACTGACTCTTCTTACTGACTATGTTTTGAACCATTCCTGTGACACTAGTTATAGATTCCGATGCTTCACTTCAGTTTTACTGTATTCCTTGCCCTTCTTATTGACGATGAACTACAGAAATTACATCGGAATTAAATAGAAAAGGTACAATGATGAATTATGTACAAGAGGACTGACTCATCTTAATGTCTATGTTTGAACTGTTGCTGTGACACTAGTTATAGATTTCGATGCTTCACTTCAGGTTTACTGTAATCCTTGGACTTTCTTATTGACGATGAAACACTGAAATTGCATCGGAATTAAATACAAAAGGCACAATGCCGACTTAAGTACAAGAAGACTGACTCTTCGTACTGTCTATGTTTTGAACAATTCCTGTGACACTAGTTATAGGTTCCGATGCTTCACTTCAGGTTTACTGTATCCCTTGGACCTTCTTATCGACGATGAAACACAGAAATTACATCGGAATTAAATACAATAGGCACAATGCCGACTTAAGTACAAGAAGACTGATTCTTCTTACTGTCTATGTTTTGAACTATTCCTGTGACACTAGTTATAGATTCCGCTGCTTCACGTTAGGTCTACTGTATCCCTTGGCCCGTTTTATTGACAACGAAACACAGAAATTGCATCGCAATTAAATAGGAAAGGCACAATTCCGACTGAAGTACAAGAAGACTGACTCTTCCTACTGTCTATGATTTGAACCATTCCTGTGACACTAGTTATAGATTGCGATGCTTCACTTCGGGTTTACTGTATCCCTTGGACCTCCTTATTGACGATGAAACACAGAAATTGCATCGGAATTAAATACAAAAGGCACAATGCCGACTTAAGTACAAGAAGACTGACTCTTCTTACTATGATTTGAACCATTCCTGTGACACTAGTTACCAATTCTGATGCCTCACTTCATGTTTACTGTATCCCTTGAACCTTCTTATTGACGACGAAACACAGAAATTGCATCGGAATTAAAAAGAAAAGGCACAATGCCGACTTGAGTACAAGAAGACTGACTCTTTTTACTGTCTGTGTTTTGAACCATTCCTGTGACACTAGTTATAGATCTCGATGTTTGACTTCAGGTTTACTGTACCCCTCTGACCTTCCTATTGAAGATGAAACACAGAAATTGCATCGGAATTAAATAGAAAAGGCACAATGCCGACTTAAGTACAAGAAGACTGACTCTTCTTACTGTCTATGTTTTGAACCATTCCTGTCTCGCTAGTTATAGATTCCGATGCTTAACTTCAGGTTTACTGTATCCCTTGGCCTTCTTATTTACGATGAACCACAGAAATTACATCGGAATTAAATAGAAAAGGCACAATGATGAATTATATACAAGAAGACTGACTCATCTTAATGTCTATGTTTGAACTATTGCTGTGACACTAGTTATAGATTCCGATGCTTCACTTCAGGTTTACTGTATCCCTTGGACCTTCTTATTGACGATGAAACACAGAAATTGCATCGGAATTAAACAGAAAAAGCACAATGCCGACTTAAGTACAAGAAGACTGACTCATCCTACTGTCCATGTTTGAACCATTCTTGTGACACTAGTTATAGATTCCGATGCTTCACTTCATTTTTACTGTATCCCTCTGACCTTCTTATTGACGATGAAACACTGAAATTGCATCGGAATTAAATACAAAAGGCACAATGCCGACTTAAGTACAAAAAGACTGATCCTTCTTACTGTCTATGTTTTGAACCATTCCTGTGACACTAGTTATAGGTTCCGATGCTTCATTTCAGGTTTACTGTATCCCTTGGCCCTTCTTATAGACAACGAAACAAAGAAATTGCATCGCAATTAAATAGAAAAGGCACAATGGTGTCTGAAGTACAAGAAGACTGAATCTTCCTACTGTCTATGTTTTGAACCATTCCTGTTACACTAGATATAGATTCCGATGCTTCACTTCAGGTTTACTGTATACCCCTGACTTCTTATTGACGATGAGACACAGAAATTGCATGCGAATTAAATAGAAAAGGCACAATGCCGACTTAAGTACAAGAAGACTGACTCTTCATACTGTCTATGTTTTGAACCGATCCGGTGACACTAGTTATAGCTTCCGATGCTTCACTTCAGGTGTACTGCATCCCTTGGACCTTCTTATTGACGATGAATCACGGAAATTGCAGCGGAATGAAATACAAAAAGGCACAATGCCGAATAAAGTACAAGTAGTCTGACTCTTCCTACTGTCTATGTTTTGAACCATTCCTGTGACACTAGTTATAGATTCCGATGCTTCACTTCAGGTTTACTGTATCCCTCTGACCTTCTTATTGACGATGAAACACAGAAATTGCGTCGAAATTAAATACAAAAGGCACAATGCCGACTGAAGTACAAGAAGACTGACTCTTCCTACTGTCTGTGTTTTGAACCATTCCTGTGACACTAGTTATAGATTCCGATGATTCACTTCAGGTTTTCTGTGTACTCTCACCTACTTATTGACGATGAAACACAGAAATTGCATCGGAATTAAATAGAAAAGGCACAATGCTGACTTAAGTACAAGAAGACTGACTCATCCTACTGTCTATGATTTGAACCGTTCCTGTTACACTAGTTATAGATTCCGATGCTTCACTTGAGGTGTACTGTATGCCTTGGACTTTCTTATTAACGTTGAAACACAGAAATTGCATCGGAATTAAATAAAAAAGGCACAATGCCGACTTAAGTACAAGTAGACTGACTCTTCTTACTGTCTATGTTTTGTACCATTCCTGTGACACTAGTTATAGATTTTGATGCTGCACTTCAGGTTTACTGTATCCCTCTGACCTTCTTATTGACGATGAAACACGGAAATTGCATCGGAATTCAATAAAAAGGCACAATGCCTTCTTAAGTACAAGAAGACTGACTCTTCTTACTGACTATGTTTTGAACCATTCCTGTGACACTAGTTATAGATTCCGATGCTTCACCTCAGGTTTACTGTATCTCTCTGACCTTCGTATTGACGATGAATCACAGAAATTGCATCTGAATTAGATACAAAAAGCACAATGCCGACTTCAGTACAAGAGGACCGACTCTTCTTACTGTCTATGCTTTGAACCATTCCTGTGACACTAGTTATAGATTCCGATGCTTCACTTCAGGTTTACTGTATCCCTTGGACCATCTTTTAGACGATGAAACATAGAAATTGCATCGGAATTAAATAGAAAAAGCACAATGCCGACTTAAGTACAAGAAGACTGATTCTTCATACTGTCTATGTTTTTTTAACCGATCCTGTGACACTAGTTATAACTTCCGATGCTTCACTTCAGGTTTACTGTATACCTTGGACCTTTTTATTGACGATGAAACACCGAAATTGCATCGGAATTAAATACGAAAGGCACAATGCCGACTTAGGTACAAGAAGACTGACTCTTCTTACTGTCTATGTTTGAACCATTCCTGTGACACTAGTTATAGATTCCGATGCTTCACTTCAGGTGTACTGAATCCCTTGGACCTCCTTATTGACGATGAAACACAGAAATTGCATCGGAATTAAATAGAAAAGGCACAATGCCGACATAAGTACAAGAAGACTGACTCTTCTTACTGACTATGTTTTGAACCATTCCTGTGACACCAGTTATAGATTCCGATGTATCACTTCAGGTTTACCGTATCCCTAGGACCTTCTTATTGACAATGAAACACAGAAATTGCATCGGAATTAAATACAAAAGGCACAATGCCGACTTCAGTACAAGTAGTCTGACTCTTCCTACTGTCTATGTTTTGAACCATCCCTGTGACACTAGTTATAGATTCCGATGCTTCACTTCATGTGTACTGTATCCCTTGGACCTTCTTATTCACGATGAAACACAGAAATTACACAGGAATTAAATACGAAAGGCACAATGCCGACTTAAGTACAAGAAGACTCACTCTTATTACTGACTGTGATTTGAACCATTCCTGTGACACTAGTTATAGATTACGATGCTTCACTTCAGGTTTACTGTATCCCACTGACCTTCTTACTAACGATGAAATACAGTAATTGCATAGGAATCAAATTGAAAATGGCACAATGCCGACTTAAGTACAAGAAGACTGACTCTTCTTACTGTCTATGTTTTGAACCATTCCTGTGACACTAGTTATAGATTCCGATGCTTCACTTCACATTTACTGTATCTCTTGGACCTTCTTATTCACGATGAAACACAGAAATTGCATCGGAATTAAATAGAAAAGGCTCAATGCCGACTTAAGTATAAGAGATCTGAATCTTCTTCCTGTCTATGTTTTAAACCATTACTGTGACACTAGTTATAGATTCCGATGCATCATTTCAGGTTTACTGTATCCCTGTGACCTTCTTATTGACGATGAAACACAGAAATTACATCGGAATTAAATACAAAAGTCACAATGCTGAATTAAGTACAAGAAAACTGATTCTTCTTACTGTCTATGTTTTTAACCATTCCTGTGACACTAGTTATAGATTCCGATGCTTCACTTCAGGTTTACTGTATCCCTATGACCTTCTTATTGCCGATGAAACACAGAAATTGCATCGGAATTAATTACATAAGGCACAATGCCGACTTAAATATAAGAAAACTGACTCTTCTTACTGTCTACGCTTTTAACCATTCCTGTGACACTAGTTATAGATTCCGATGCTTCATTTCAGGTTTACTGTATCCCTCTGACCTTCTTATTGGCGATGAAACACAGAAATTGCATCGGAATTAAATACAAAAGCCACAATGAAGACTTAAGTACACGAAAACTGACTCTTCTTACTGTCTATGTTTTGAACCATTCCTGTGACACTAGTTATAGATTCCGATGCTTCACTTCAGGTTCACTGTATCCCTCTGACCGTCTTATTTACGATGAAACACAGAAATTGCATCAGAATTAAATACAAAAGGCACAATGCCGACTTAAGTACAAGAAAACTGGCTCTTCTTACTGTTTATGTTTTGAACCATTCCTGTGACACTAGTTATAGATTCCGATGCTTCACTTCAGGTTTACTGTATCCCTGTGACCTCTTTATTGACGATGAAACACAGAATATGCATCGGAATTAAATACAAAAGGCACAATGCCGACTTAAGTACAAGAAAACTGACTCTTCTTACTGACTATGTTTTGAACCATTCCTGTGACACTAGTTATAGATTCCGATGCTTCACTTCAGTTTTACTGTATTCCTTGCCCTTCTTATTGACGATGAACTACAGAAATTACATCGGAATTAAATAGAAAAGGCACAATGATGAATTATGTACAAGAGGACTGACTCATCTTAATGTCTATGTTTGAACTGTTTCTGTGACACTAGTTATAGATTTCGATGCTTCACTTCAGGTTTACTGTAATCCTTGGACCTTCTTATTGACGATGAAACACTGAAATTGCATCGGAATTAAATACAAAAGGCACAATGCCGACTTAAGTACAAGAAGACTGACTCTTCGTACTGTCTATGTTTTGAACAATTCCTGTGACACTAGTTATAGGTTCCGATGCTTCACTTCAGGTTTACTGTATCCCTTGGACCTTCTTATCGACGATGAAACACAGAAATTACATCGGAATTAAATACAATAGGCACAATGCCGACTTAAGTACAAGAAGACTGACTCTTCTTACTGTCTATGTTTTGAACTATTCCTGTGACACTAGTTATAGATTCCGCTGCTTCACGTTAGGTCTACTGTATCCCTTGGCCCGTCTTATTGACAACGAAACACAGAAATTGCATCGCAATTAAATAGGAAAGGCACAATTCCGACTGAAGTACAAGAAGACTGACTCTTCCTACTGTCTATGATTTGAACCATTCCTGTGACACTAGTTATAGATTGCGATGCTTCACTTCGGGTTTACTGTATCCCTTGGACCTCCTTATTGACGATGAAACACAGAAATTGCATCGGAATTAAATACAAAAGGCACAATGCCGACTTAAGTACAAGAAGACTGACTCTTCTTACTATGATTTGAACCATTCCTGTGACACTAGTTACCAATTCTGATGCCTCACTTCATGTTTACTGTATCCCTTGAACCTTCTTATTGACGATGAAACACAGAAATTGCATCGGAATTAAAAAGAAAAGGCACAATGCCGACTTGAGTACAAGAAGACTGACTCTTTTTACTGTCTGTGTTTTGAACCATTCCTGTGACACTAGTTATAGATCTCGATGTTTGACTTCAGGTTTACTGTACCCCTCTGACCTTCCTATTGAAGATGAAACACAGAAATTGCATCGGAATTAAATAGAAAAGGCACAATGCCGACTTAAGTACAAGAAGACTGACTCTTCTTACTGTCTATGTTTTGAACCATTCCTGTCTCGCTAGTTATAGATTCCGATGCTTAACTTCAGGTTTACTGTATCCCTTGGCCTTCTTATTTACGATGAACCACAGAAATTACATCGGAATTAAATAGAAAAGGCACAATGATGAATTATATACAAGAAGACTGACTCATCTTAATGTCTATGTTTGAACTATTGCTGTGACACTAGTTATAGATTCCGATGCTTCACTTCAGGTTTACTGTATCCCTTGGACCTTCTTATTGACGATGAAACACAGAAATTGCATCGGAATTAAACAGAAAAAGCACAATGCCGACTTAAGTACAAGAAGACTGACTCATCCTACTGTCTATGTTTGAACCATTCTTGTGACACTAGTTATAGATTCCGATGCTTCACTTCATTTTTACTGTATCCCACTGACCTTCTTATTGACGATGAAACACTGAAATTGCATCGGAATTAAATACAAAAGGCACAATGCCGACTTAAGTACAAAAAGACTGATCCTTCTTACTGTCTATGTTTTGAACCATTCCTGTGACACTAGTTATAGGTTCCGATGCTTCATTTCAGGTTTACTGTATCCCTTGGCCCTTCTTATAGACAACGAAACAAAGAAATTGCATCGCAATTAAATAGAAAAGGCACAATGGTGTCTGAAGTACAAGAAGACTGAATCTTCCTACTGTCTATGTTTTGAACCATTCCTGTTACACTAGATATAGATTCCGATGCTTCACTTCAGGTTTACTGTATACCCCTGACTTCTTATTGACGATGAGACACAGAAATTGCATGCGAATTAAATAGAAAAGGCACAATGCCGACTTAAGTACAAGAAGACTGACTCTTCATACTGTCTATGTTTTGAACCGATCCGGTGACACTAGTTATAGCTTCCGATGCTTCACTTCAGGTGTACTGCATCCCTTGGACCTTCTTATTGTCGATGAATCACGGAAATTGCATCGGAATTAAATAGAAAAGGCAGAATGCCGACTAAAGTACACGAAGACTGACTCTTCTTACTATGATTTGAACCATTCCTGTGACACTAGTTATAGATTCCGATGCCTGACTTCAGGTTTACTGTATCCCTTGAACCTTCTTATTGACGATGAAACACAGAAATTGCAGCGGAATGAAATACGAAAAGGCACAATGCCGAATAAAGTAGAAGTAGTCTGACTCTTCCTACTGTCTATGTTTTGAACATTCCTGTGACACTAGTTACGGATTCCGATGATTCACTTCAGGTTTTCTGTGTACTCTCGCCTACTTATTGACGATGAAACACAGAAATTGCATCGGAATTAAATTGAAAAGGCACAATGCTGACTTAAGTACAAGAAGACAGACTCATCTTACTGTCTATGATTTGAACCGATCCTGTTACACTAGTTATAGATTCCGATGCTTCACTTGAGGTGTACTGTATGCCTTGGACTTTCTTATTAACATTGAAACACAGAAATTGCATCGGAATTAAATAAAAAAGGCACAATGCCGACTTAAGTACAAGTAGACTGACTCTTCTTACTGTCTATGTTTTGAACCATTCCTGTGACACTAGTTACAGATTTTGATGCTGCACTTCAGGTTTACTGTATCCCTCTGACCTTCTTATTGACGATGAAACTCAGAAATTGCATCGGAATTCAATAAAAAGGGAACAATGCCGTCTTAAATACAAGAAGACTGACTCTTCTTACTGACTATGTTTTGAACCATTCCTGTGACACTAGTTATAGATTCCGATGCTTCACTTCAGGTTTACTGTATCCTTCTGACCTTCTTATTGCCGATGAAACACAGAAATTGCATCTGAATTAAATACAAAATGCACAATGCCGACTTAAGTACAAGAAGACTGACTCTTCCTACTCTCTATGTTTTGAACCATTCCTGTGACACTAGTTATAGATTCCGATGCTTCACCTCAGGTTTACTGTATCTCTCTGACCTTCGTATTGACGATGAATCACAGAAATTGCATCTGAATTACATACAAAAAGCACAATGCCGACTTCAGTACAAGAGGGCCGACTCTTCTTACTGTCTATGCTTTGAACCATTCCTGTGACACTAGTTATAGATTCCGATGCTTCACTTCAGGTTTACTGTATCCCTTGGACCATCTTATAGACGATGAAACATAGAAATTGCATCGGATTTAAATAGAAAAAGCACAATGCCGACCTAAGTACAAGAAGACTGACTCTTCATACTGTCTATGTTTTTTTAACCGATCCTGTGACACTAGTTATAACTTCCGATGCTTCACTTCAGGTTTACTGTATACCTTGGACCTTTTTATTGACGATGCAACACCGAAATTGCATCGGAATTAAATACGAAAGGCACAATGCCGACATAAGTACAAGAAGACTGACTCTCCCTACTGTCTATGTCTCGAACCATCCCTGTGACACTAGTTATAGATTCCCATGCTTCACTTCATGTGTACTGTATCCCTTGGACCTTCTTATTCACGATGAAACACAGAAATTACATAGGAATTAAATACGAAAGGCACAATGCCGACTTAAGTACAAGAAGACTCACTCTTCTTACTGACTGTGATTTGAACCATTCCTGTGACACTAGTTATAGATTACGATGCTTCACTTCAGGTTTACTGTATCCCACTGACCTTCTTATTAACGATGAAACACAGTAATTGCATAGGAATCAAATTGAAAATGGCATAATGCCGACTTAAGTACAAGAAGCCTGACTCTTCTTACTGTCTATGTTTTGAACCATTCCTGTGACACTAGTTATAGATTCCGATGCTTCACTTCACATTTACTGTATCTCTTGGACCTTCTTATTGACGATGAAACACAGAAATTGCATCGGAATTAAATAGAAAAGGCTCAATGCCGACTTAAGTATAAGAGAACTGAATCTTCTTCCTGTCTATGTTTTAAACCATTACTGTGACACTAGTTATAGATTCCGATGCATCATTTCAGGTTTACTGTATCCCTGTGACCTTCTTATTGACGATGAAACACAGATATTACATCGGAATTAAATACAAAAGTCACAATGCTGAATTAAGTACAAGAAAACTGATTCTTCTTACTGTCTATGTTTTTAACCATTCCTGTGACACTAGTTATAGATTCCGATGCTTCACTTCAGGTTTACTGTATCCCTCTGACCTTCTTATTGACGATGAAACACAGAAATTGCATCGGAATTAAATACATAAGGCACAATGCCGACTTAAATATAAGAAAACTGACTCTTCTTATTGTCTACGCTTTCAACCATTCCTGTGACACTAGTTATAGATTCCGATGCTTCATTTCAGGTTTACTGTATCCCTCTGACCTTCTTATTGACGATGAAACACAGAAATTGCATCGGAATTAAATACAAAAGCCACAATGAAGACTTAAGTACACGAAAACTGACTCTTCTTACTGTCTGTGTTTTGAACCAGTCCAGTGACACTAGTTATAGATTCCGATGCTTCACTTCAGGTTCACTGTATCCCTCTGACCGTCTTATTTACGATGAAACACAGAAATTGCATCAGAATTAAATACAAAAGGCACAATGCCGACTAAAGTACAAGAAAACTGGCTCTTCTTACTGTTTATGTTTTGAACCATTCCTGTGACACTAGTTATAGATTCCGATGCTTCACTTCAGGTTTACTGTATCCCTGTGACCTCTTTATTGACGATGAAACACAGAATTTGCATCGGAATTAAATACAAAAGGCACAATGCCGACTTAAGTAGAAGAAAACTGACTCTTCTTACTGACTATGCTTTGAACCATTCCTGTGACACTAGTTATAGATTCCGATGCTTCACTTCAGGTTTATTGTATCCCTCTGACCTTCTAATTGACGACGAAACGCAGGAATTGCATCGGAATTATGTACAAAAGGCACAATGCCGACTTAAGAACAAGATGACTGACTCTTCTTACTGTCTACGTTTTGAAACATTCCTGTGACACTAGTTATAGATTCCGATGTTTCACTTCAGGTTTACTGTATGCCTCTGACCTTCTTATTGACAATCAAACACAGAAAATTGATCGGAATTAAATATAAGAGGCACCATACCGACTCAAGTACAAGAAGACTGTCTCTGCTTACTGTCTACGTTTGAACCGTTCCTGTGATACTAGTTATAGATTCCGATGCTTCACTTAAGGTTTACTGTATCCAGCTGACCTTCTTATTGACGATGAAACACAGATATCGCATCGGAATTAAATACAAAAGGCACAATGCCGACTTAAGTACAAGAAGAATGACTCTTATTACTGACTATGTTTTGAGCCATTCCTGTGAACCTAGTTATAGATTCCGATACTTCACTTCAGGTTTACTGTATCCCTCTGACCGTCTTGTTGACGATGAAACACAGAAATTGCATCGGAATTAAATACAAAAGGCACAATGCCGACTTAAGTACAAGAAAACTGACACTTTTTAATGATTATGCTTTGAACCACTCCTGTGACACTAGTTATAGATTCCGATGCTTCACTTCAGGTTTACTGTATCCCTCTGACCCTCTTATTGACGATGAAACACAGAAATTGCATCGGAAATTAACACAAAAGGCACAATGCCGACTTAAGTACAAAAAGACTGACTCTTCTTACTGTCTTTGTTTTGAACCATTCCTGTGACACTAGTTATAGATTCCGATGCTTCACTTCAGGTTTACTGTATCCCTCTGACCTTCTTATTGATGATGAAACACAGAAATTGCATCGGAATTAAGTACAAAAGGCACAATGCCGACTTAAGTACAAGAAAACTGACTCTTCTTACTGTCTATGTTTTGAACCATTCCTGTGACACTAGTTATATATTCCGATGCTTCACTTCAGGTTTACTGTATCCCTCGGACCTTCTTATTGACGATGAAACACAGAAATTGCATCGGAATTAAATACAAAAGGAACAATGCCGACTCAAGTACAAGAAGACTGGCTCTTCTTACTGTCTATGTTTTGAACCATTCCTGTGACACTAGTTATAGATTCCGATGCTTCACTTCAGGTTTACTGTATCCCTCTGACCTTATTATTGACGATGAAATACAGAAATTGCATCGGAATTATATACAAAAGGCACAATGCCGACGTAAGTACAAGAAGACTGACTCTTCTTACTGTCTATGATTTGAACCATTCCTGTGACACTAGTTATAGATTCCGATGCTTCACTTCAGGTTTACTGTATCACTCTGACCTTCTTATTGACGATCAAACACAGAAAATTGATCGGAATTAAATACAAAAGGCACAATGCCGACTCAAGTACAAGATGACTGGCTCTTCTTACTGTCTATAGTCTGAACCATTCCTGTGACACTAGTCATAGATTCCGATGCTTCACTTCAGGCTTACTGTATCCAGCTGACCTTCTTATTGGCGATGAAACACAGAAATGGCATCGGAAATAAATACAAAAGGCACAATGCCAACTTAAGTACAAGGAGACTGACTCTTCTTACTGTCTATGTTTGGAACCATTCCTTTGACACAAGTTATAGATTCCGATGCTTCACTTCAGTTTTACTGTATCTCTCTGACCTTCTTATTCACGATGAAACACAGAAATTGCATCGGAATTAAATTAAAAAGGCACAATGCCGACTTAAGTACAAGAAGACTGACTCTTCCTACTGTCTATGCTTTGAACCATTCCTGTGGCACTAGTTTTAGATTCCGATGCTTCACTTGAGGTTTACTGTATCCTTCTGACCTCCTTATGGACGATGAAACACAGAAATTGCATCTTAATTATATACAAAAGGCACAATGCTGACTTAAGTACAAGGAGACTGACTCTTCTTACTGTCTATGTTTTGAACCATTCCTGTGACACTAGTTATAGATTCCGATGCTTCACTTCAGGTTTACTGTATCCCTCTGACCTTCTTATTGACGATGAAACACAGAAATTGCATCTGAATTAAATACAAAAGGAATAATGCCCATTGAAGTACAAGAAGACTGGCTCTTCTTACTGTCTAGGTTTTGAACCATTCCTGTGACACTAGTTATAGATTCTGACGCTTCACTTCAGGTTAACTGTATCTCTCTGACCTTCTTATTGACGACGAAACGCAGGAATTGCATCGGAATTATATACAAAAGGCACAATACCGACTCAAGTACAAGTAGACTGGCTCATCTTTCTGTCTATGTTTTGAACCTTTCCTGTAAGACCAGTTTTAGATTCCGATGCTTAACTTTAGGTTTACTGTATCCATTGGATCTTCTTATTAACGATGAAACACAGAAATTGTATCGGAATTAAATACAAAAGGCACAATGCCGACTCAAGTACAAGTAGACTGGCTCTTCTTACTGTCTAAGGTTTGAACCTTTCCTGTAAGACCAGTTCTAGATTCCGATGCTTGACTTCAGGATTACTGTATCCATTGGACCTTCTTATTGACGACGAAACACAGAAACTGCATCGGAATTAAGTAGAAAATGGCACAATGTAGACTTAAGTACAAGATAATTGATTCTTCTTACTGTCTATGTTTTAACTATTTCAGTGACACTAGTTATAGGTTCCGTTGAATCACTTCAGGTTTACTGTATCCCTCTGACCTTCTTAATGACGATGAAACAAAGAATTGCACCGGAATTCAATAGAAAAGGCACAATGCCGAATTAAGAACAAGAAAACTGACTCTTCTTACTGTCTGTGCTTTGAACCATTCCTGTGACACTAGTCACAGATTCCGATGCTTCACTTCAGGTATACTGTATCCCTCTGACCTTCTTAGAGACGATGAAACACAGAAATTGCATCGGAATACAAATAAAAGGCACAATGCCGACTTAAGTACAAGAAGACTTACTCTTCTTACTGTCTATGTTTTGAACCATTCCTGTCACAATAGTTATAGATTCCGATGCTTCTCTTCTGGTTTACTGTATCCCTCTGACCTTCATATTGACGATGAAGCACAGAAATCGCATCTGAATTAAATACAAAAGGCACAATGTTGACTCTAGTACAAGAAGAGTGGCCCTTCTTACTGTCTATGTTTTGAACCTTTACTGTGAGACCGGTTTTAGATTCCGATGCTTCACTTCAGATTTACTGTATCCCGTGGACCTCTTTATCGACGACGAGACAAAGAAATTGCATCGGAATTCAATAGAAAAGGCGCAATGCCCACTCAAGAACAAAAAAACTGACTCTTCTTACTGTCTATGTTTTGAACCATTCCTTTGACAATAGTTATATTTTCCGATGCTTCACTTCGGGTTTACTGTATCCCTCTGCCGGTCTTATTGACGATAAAACACAGAAATTGCATCGGAATTAAATACAAAAGGCACAATGCAGACTTAAGTACAAGAAACCTGACTCTTCTTACTGTCTATGTTTTGAACCATTCCTGTGACACTAGTTATAGATTCCGATGCTTCACTTCAGGTATACTGTATCCCTCTGACCGTCTTATTGACGATGTAACACAGAAATAGCATCGGAATTAAATACAAAAGGCACAATGCAGACTTAAGTACAAGAAAACGGGCTCTTCTTACTGTTTATGATTTGTAAAATTCCTGTGACACTAGTTATAGATTCCGATGCTTCACTTCAGGTTTACTGTATCCCTGTGAACTTCTTATTGACGATGAAACACAGAAATTAGATCGGAATTAAATACAAAAGGCACAATGCCGTCTTAAGTACAAGAAAACTGACTCTTCTTACTATCTATGTTTTGAACCACTCCTGTGACACTAGTTATAGATTCCGATGCTTCACTTCAGGTTTACTGTATCCCTCTGACCCTCTTATTGACGATGAAACACAGAAATTGCATCGGAATTAAATACAAAAGGAACAATGCCGACTCAAGTACAAGAAGACTGGCTCTTCTTACTGTCTATGTTTGAACCATTCCTGTGACACTAGTTATAGATTCCGATGCTTCACTTCAGGTTTACTGTATCGCTCTGACCTTCTTATTGACGATGAAACACAGAAATTGCATCGGAATTATATACAAAAGGCACAATGCCGACTTAAGTACAAGAAGACTGACTCTTCTTACTGTCTATGTTTAGAATCATTCCCGTGACACTAGTTATACATTCCGATCCTTCACTTCAGGTTTACTGTATCCCTCTGACCTTCTTATTGACGATCAAATACAGAAAATTGATCGGAATTAAATACGAAATGCACAATGCCGACTCAAGTACAAGAAGACTGGCTCTTCTTACTGTCTATGTTTTGAACCATTCCTGTGACACTAGTTATAGATCCGATGCTTCACGTCACTTTTACTGTATCCCTCTGACCTTTCTTATTGACGATGAAACACAGAAATTGCATCGGAATGAAATACAAAAGGCACAATGCCGACTTAAGTTTAAGAAGACTGACTCTTCTTACTGTCTATGTTTTGAACCATTCCTGTGACACTAGTTATAGATTCCGATGCTTCACTTCAGTTTTACTGTATCCCTCTGACCATCTTATTGACGATGAACCACAGAAATCGCATCGGAATTAAATACAAAAGGCACAATGCCGACTCAAGTACTAGAAGACTGACTATTCTTACTGCCTATGTTTTGAACCATTTCAGTGACACTAGTTATAGTCTCCGATGCTCCACTTCAGGTTTACTGCCCCCTCTGACCGTCGTATTGACGATGAAACACAAAAATTGCATCGGAATTAAATACAAAAGGCACAATGCCGACTCGTTTACAAGAAGACTGGCTCTTCTTCCAGTCTATTTTTTGAACCATTCCTGTGACACTAGTTATAGATTCCGATGCTTTACTACAGGTTTACTGGATCCAGCTGACCTTCTTATTGACGATGAAACACAGAAATTGCATCGGAATTAAATACAAAAGGCACAATGCAAACTTAAGTACAAGAAGACTGACTCTTCGTACAGTCTATGCTTTGAACCATTCCTGTGACACTAGTTATAGATTCCGATGCTTCACTTCAGGTTTACTGTATCCCTCTGACCGTCGTATTGATGATGAAACACCGAAATTGCATCGGAATTAAATTCAAAAGGCACAATGCCGACTCAAGTACAAGAAGACTGGCTCTTCTTACTGTCTATGCTTTGAACCTTTCCTGTGAGACTGGTTTTAGATTTCGATGCTTCACTTCAAGTTTACTGTATCCCTTGGACCTTCTTATTGACGACAAAAACACAGAAATTGCATCGGAATTACATAGAAAAGGCACAATGCCGACTTAAGTACAAGAAAACAGACTCTTCTTAATAACTATGTTTTGAACCATTCCTGTGACACTAGTTATAGATTCCGATGCATCGCTTCAGGTTTACTGTATCCCTCTGACCTTCGTATTGACGATGAAATACAGAAAATGCATCGGAATTAAATACAAAACGCACAATGCCGACTTAAGTATAAGAAAACTGACTCTTCTTACTGTCTATGCTTTGAACCATCCCTGTGACACTAGTTATAGATTCCGATGCTTCACATTAGGTTTATTGTATCCCTCTGACCTTCTTATTGACGTTGAAACACAGAAATTGCATCGGAATTAAATACAAAAGGCACAATGCTGACTCAAGTACAAGAAGACTATCTCTTCTTACTGTCTATGTTTTGAACCTTTCCTGTAAGACCAGTTTTATATTCCGATGCTTGACGTCAGGCGTACTGTATCCACTGGACCTTCTTATTGACGACGAAAAACACAGAAATTGCATCGGAATTAAATAGAAAAGGCACAATGCCGACTTAAGTACAAGAAAACAGACTCTTCTTAATTACTATGTTTTGAACCATTCCTGTGACACTAGTTATAGATTCCGATGCATCGCATCAGGTTTACTGTATCCCTCTGACCTTCGTATTGACGATGAAACACAGAAAATGCATCGGAATTAAATACAAAACGCACAATGCCGACTTAAATATAAGAAAACTGGCTCATCTTAGTGTCTATGTTTTGAACCATTCCTGTGACACTAGTTATAGATTTCGATGCTTCACTTTAGGTTTACTGTATCCCTCTGACCTTCTTATTGACGATGAAACACAGAAATTGCATCGGAATTAAATACAAAAGGCACAATGAAGGGTCAAGTACAAGACTACTGGCTCTTCTTACTGTCTATGTTTTGAACCTTTCCTGTGATACCGGTTTTAGATTCCGATGCTTCACTTCAGGTTTACTGTATCCCTTGGACCTTCTTATTGACGACGAAACACTGAAATTGCATCAGAATTAAATACAAAAGGCACAATGCCGAGTCAAGTACAAGAAGACTGACTCTTCTTACTGTCTACGTTTTGAACCTTTCCTGTGATACCGGTTTTAGATTCCGACCCTTCACTTCAGGTTTACTGTATCCCTTGGACCTTGTTATTGACGACGAAACACTGAAACTGCATCGGAAGTAAATAGAAAAGGCACAATGTCGACTTAAGTACAAGAAAACTGACTCTTCCTAATATCTATGTTTTGAACCATTCCTGTGACACTAGTTATAGATTCCGATGCATCGTTTCAGGTTTACTGTATCCCTCTTACCTTCTTATTGACGATGAAACACAGAAATTGCATCGGAATTAAATACAAAAGGCACAATGCCGACTCAAGTACAAGAAGACTGCCTCTTCTTACTATCTACGTTTTGAACCTTTCCTTTGAGACCAGTCTTAGATTCCGATGCTTGACTTCAGGTTTACAGTATCCCTTGGACCTTCTAATTGGCGACGAAACACAGAAATTGCATCGGAATTAAATATAAAATGCACAATGCCGACTTAATTATAAGAAAACTGACTCTTCTTACTGTCTATGCTCTGAACCATTCCTGTGACACTAGTTATAGATTCCGATGCTTCACTTCAGGTTTACTGTATCCCTCTGACCTTCATATTGATGATGATACACAGAAATAGCATCAGAATTAAATACAGAAAAGCACAATGCCGACTTCAGTACAAGAATACTGACTCTTCTTACTGTCTATGTTTTGAACCATTTCAGTGACACTAGTTATAGATTCCGATGCTTCACTTCAGGTTTACTGTATCCCTCGGACCTTCTTATTGACGACGAATCACAGAAACTGCATCGGAATTAATTTGAAAAGGCACAATGCCGACTTAAGTACATGAAAACTGACTCTTCTTACTATCTATGATTTGAACCATTCCTTTGAGACTAGTTATAGATTCCGGTGCATCACTTCAGGTTTACTATATCCCTCTGACCTTCTTATTGACGATGAAACACAGAAATTGCATCGGATTCCAAAAAAATGCACAATGCCGAAATGAACAGGAAAACTGACTCTTCTTACTGTCTATGTTTTGAAACATTCCTGTGCCACTAGTTATAGATTCTGATGCTTCACTTCATGTTTACTGTATCACTCTGACCGTCTTATTGACGATGAAACACAGAAATTGTACCGGAATTAATACAAAAGGCACAATGCCGACTCAAGGACAAGAAAACAGACTCTTCTTACTGTCTTTGTTTTGAACAATTCCTGTGACACTAGTTATGAATTCCGATGCTTCACTTCAGTTTTACTGTATCCCTCTGTTCTTCATATTGGCGATCAAACACAGAAATTGCATAGGAATTAAATACAAAATTCTCAATGCACACTCAAGTACAAGAAGACTGGCTGTTCTTACTGTCTATGTTTTGAACCTTTCCTGTGAGATCAGTTTTAGTTTCCGATGCTTGACTTCAGGTTTACTGTATCGCTTGGACCTTCACATTGACGACGAAACACAGAAATTTGAATCGAAATTAAATAGAAACGGCACAATGCCGACTTAAGATCAAGAAAACGGATTCTTCTTACTGTCTATGTTTTGAACCATTCCTGTGACACTAGTTATACATTCCGATGCTTCACTTCAGGATTACTGTATCCCTCTGAACTTCTTATCGACGATGAAACACAGAAATTGCATCGGAATTAAATACAAAAGGCACATTGCCGACTTAAGTACAAGTAAACTGACTCTTCTTACTGTCTATGATTTGAACCATTTGTGTGACACCAGTTATAGATTCCGATGCTTCACTTCAGGTTTACTGTAACACTCTGACCTTCTTATTGACAATGAAACACAGATATTGCATCGGAATTGAATACAAAAGGTACAATGCCGACTTAAGTACAAGAAGACTGACTCTTCTTACTGTCTATGTTTTGAACCATTCCGGTGACACTAGTTATAGATTCCGATGCTTCACTTCAGGTTCACTGTATCGCTCTGACCTTCTTATTGACGACGAAACACAGAAATTGCATCGGAATTAATTACAAAAGGCACAATGCCGGCTTAAGTACAAGAAAATTGACTCTTCTTATTGTCTATGTATTGAACTATTCCTGTGACACTAGTTATAAATTCCGATGCCTCACTTCAGGTTTACTGTATCCCTCTGACTTTCTTATTGACGATGTAATGCAGAAATTGCATCGGAATAAAACACAAGACGCACAATGCCAACTTAAGTACAAGTAAACTGACTCTTCTTACTGTCTATATTTTGAACCATTCCTGTGACACTTGTTATAGATTCCGATGCTTCACTTCAGGTTTACTGTATCCCTCTGACCTTCTTATTGACGATGAAACACAGAAATTGCAACGGAGTTAAATACAAAAGGCAATATGCCGACTTAAGTACAAGGAAACTGACGCTTCTTACTGTCTGTGTTTTGAACCATTCCTGTGACACTAGTTATAGATTCCGATGCTTCACTTCAGGTTTACTGTATCCCTTGGCCCTTCGTATTGTCGACGAAACACTGAAAGTGCATCGGAATTAAATAGAAAAGGCACAATGCCGACTTAAGTACAAAATAACTGACTCTTCTTACTGTGTATGTTTTGAACCATTCCTAAGCAACTAGTTATAGTTTCCGATGCTTCACTTCAGGTTTGGTGTATGCCTCTGACCCTTTTATTGATGACGAAACACAGAAATTGCACCGGAATCAAATAGAAATGCACAATGCCGACTTAGGTACAAGAAAACTGACTCTTCTTACTGTCTATGATTTGAACCACTAATGTGACACTAGTTATACATTCCGATGCTGCACTTCAGGTTTTTGAATCCCTCTGACCATCTTATTGACCATGAAACACAGAAATTGCATCGGAATTAAATACAAAGGGCACAATGCCGACTCAAGTACAAGAAGACTGGCTCTTCTTACTGTCTATGTTTTGAACCTTTCCTGTGAGACCGGCTTTAGATTCGAATGCTTCACTTCAGGTGTACTGTATCCCTCGGACCTTCTTATTGACGACGAATCACAGAAACTGCATCGGAATTAAATTGAAAAGGCACAATGCCGACTTAAGTACATGAAAACTGACACTTCTTACTGTCTATGATTTGAACCATTCCTGTGAGACTAGTTATAGATTCCGATGCATCACTTCAGGTTTACTATATTCCTCTGACCTTCTTATTGACGAAGAAACATAGAAATTGCATCGGATTCCAAAAAAATGCACAATGCCGACTTATGTACAGGAAAACTGACTCTTCTTACTGTCTATGTTTTGAAACATTCCTGTGCCACTAGTTATAGATTCTGATGCTTCACTTCAGGTTTACTGTATCACTCTGACCGTCTTATTGACGATGAAACACAGAAATTGTACCGGAATTAATACAAAAGGCACAATGCCGACTCAAGTACAAGAAAATAGACTCTTCTTACTGTCTTTGTTTTGAACAATTCCTGTGACACTAGTTATGAATTCCGATGCTTCACTTCAGGTTTACTGTATCCCTCTCACCTTCTTATTAACGATGAAACACAGAAATTGCATCGGAATTAAATACAAAAGGCACAATTCCGACTTCATTATAAGAAAACTGACTCTTCTTACTGTCTATGTTTTGAACCATTCCTGTGAAACTAGTTATAGATTCCGATGCTTCACTTCAGGTTTACTGTATCCCTTCTTATTGACGATGAAACACAGATTTTCAATAGGAATTAAATACAAAAGGCACAATGCGGACTTAATTATAAGAAAACTGACTCTTCTTACTGTCTATGCTTGGATCCATTCCTGTCACACTAGTTATAGATTCTGATGCTTCACTTCAGGTTTACTGTATCCCTCTGACCGTCTTATTGCCGATGAAACACAGAAATTGCACCGGATTTAAATACACAAGTCACAATACCGACACAAGTACAAGAAGACTGGCTCTTCTTACTGTCTATGCTTTGAACCTTTCCTGTGAGCCCGGTTTTAGATTTCGATGCTTAACTTCAGGTTTACTGTATCCCCTGGCCCTTCTTATTGTCGACAAAACCCAGAAATTGCATCGGAATTATATAGAAAAGCACAATGCCGACTTAAGTACAAGAAAACTGACACTTCTTACTGTCTATGTTTTGAACCATTCCTGTGACACTAGTTATAGATTCCGATGCTTCACGTCAGGTTTACTGTATCCCTCTGACCTTCTTATTGACGATGACACACAGAAATTGCATCGGAATTAAATACACAAGGCACAATGCCGACTTAAGTACAAGAAAACTGACTCTTCTTACTGTCTATATTTTGAACCATTCCTGTGACACTTGTTATAGATTCCGATGCTTCACTTCAAGTTTACTGTATCCCTTCTTATTGAAGATGAAACACAGAAATTGCATCGGAATTAAATACAAAAGGGACAATGCCGACTTAAGTACAAGTAAACTGACGGTTCTTACTGTCTATGATTTGAACCATTTGTGTGACACTAATTATGGATTCCGATGGTTCACTTCAGGTTTCCTGTATGCCTCTGTTCTTCATATTGGCGATGAAACACAGAAATTGCATAGGAATTAAATACAAAATGCACAATGCACACTCAAGTACAAGAAGACTGGCTGTTCTTACTGTCTATGTTTTGAACCTTTCCTGTGAGACCAGTTTTAGTTTCAGATGCTTGACTTCAGGTTTACTGTATCGCTTGGACCTTCACATTGACGACGAAACACAGAAATTGCATCGAAATTAAATAGAAACGGCACAATGCCGACTTAAGATCAAGAAAACGGATTCTTCTTACTGTCTATGTTTTGAACCATTCCTGTGACACTAGTTATACATTCCGATGCTTCACTTCAGGATTACTGCATCCCTCTGACCTTCTTATCGACGATGAAACACAGAAATTGCATCGGAATTAAATACAAAAGGCACATTGCCGACTTAAGTACAAGTAAACTGACACTTCTTACTGTCTATGATTTGAACCATTTGTGTGACACCAGTTATAGATTCCGATGCTTCACTTCAGGTTTACTGTATCACTCTGACCTTCTTATTGACAATGAAACACAGATATTGCATCGGAATTGAATACAAAAGGCACAATGCCGACTTAAGTACAAGAAGACTGACTCTTCTTACTGGCTATGTTTTGAAAAATTCCGGTGACACTAGTTATAGATTCCGATGCTTCACTTCAGGTTCACTGTATCGCTCTGACCTTCTAATTGACGACGAAACACAGAAATTGCATCGGAATTAATTACAAAAGGCACAATGCCGGCTTAAGTACAAGAAAATTGACTCTTCTTATTGTCTATGTTTTGAACTATTCCTGTGACACTAGTTATAAAATCCGATGCCTCACTTCAGGTTTACTGTATCCCTCTGACTTTCTTATTGACGATGTAATGCAGAAATTGCATCGGAATAAAACACAAGACGCACAATGCCAACTTAAGTACAAGTAAACTGACTCTTCTTACTGTCTATGCTTTGAACCATTCCTGTGTAACTAGTTATAGATTCCGATGCTTCACTGCAGGTTTATAGTATCCCTTTCACCTTCTTATTGACGATGTAACACAGAAATTGCATCGGAATTAAATACAAAAGGCCCAATGTCGACTTAAGTACAAGAAAATTGACTCCTCTTATTTTCTATGTTTTGAACCATTCCTGTGACACTAGTTATAGATTCCGATGCCTCACTTCAGGTTTACTGTATCCCACTGACCTTCTTATTGGCGATGAAACACAGAAATTGCATAGGAATGAAACACAAAGCGCACAATGCCGACTTAAGTACAAGTAAACTGACTCTTCTTACTGTTTATGTTTTGGACCATTCCTGTGACACTAGTTATAGATTCCGATGCTTCACTACAGGTTTACTGTATCCCTGTGACCTTCTTATTGACGATGAAACACAGAAATTGCATCGGAATTAAATACAAAAGGCACAATGCGAAATTAAGTACAAGTAAACTGACTCTACTTACTGTCTATGTTTTGAACTATTCCTGCGACAATAGTTATAGATTCCGATGCTTCACTTCAGGTTTACTGTATCCCTCTTACCTTCTTATAGACGATGAAACACAGAAATTGCATCGAAATTAAATACAAATGTTACAATGCCGACTTGAGTACTAGTAAACTGACTCTTCTTACTGTCTATGTTTTGAACCATTCCTGTGACACTAGTTGTAGATTCCGATGCTTCACTTCAGGTTTACTGTATCCCTCTGACCTTCTAATTGACGATGAAACACTGAAATTGCATCAGAATACAAACAAAAGGCTCAATGCCGACTTAAGTACAAGAAGACTGACTCTTCTTACTGCCTATGTTCTGAACCATTCCTGTGACACTAGTTATAGATTCCGATGCTTCACTTCAGGTTTACTGTATCCCTGTGACCTTCTTATTGACGATGAAACACAATAATTGCATCGGAATTAAATACAAAAGGCACAATGCCGACTCAAGTTCGAGAAGACTGGCTCTTCTTACCGTCTATGTTTTGAATCTTTCCTGTGAGAAAGGTTTTAGAATCCGATGCTTCACTTCAGGATCACTGTATCCCTTGGCCCTTCTTATTGACGACGAAACACAGAAAGTGCATCGGAATTAAATCGAAAGGGAACAATGCCGCCGTAAGTACAAGAAATCTGTCTCTTCTTACTGTCTATGTTTTGAACCATTCCTGTGACACTAGTTATAGATTCCGATGCATCACTTCAGGGTTACTGTATCCCTCTGACCTTCTTATTGACGATGATACACAGAAATTGCATCGGAATTAAATACAAAAGGCACGATGCCGACTTAATTATTAGAAAACTGACTCTTCTTACTGTCTATGCTTTGAACCATTCCTGTGACTCTTGTTATAGATTCCGATGCTTCACTTCAGGTTTACTGTATCCCTTGGACCTTCTTATTGACGATGAAACACAGATATTGCATCGGAAATAAATAAAAAATTCACAATGCCGACTTAAGTACAAGTAAACTGACTCTTCTTACTGTCTATGTTTTGAACCATTCCTGTGACACTAGTTATAGATTCCGATGCTTCACTTCATATTTACTGTAACCCTCTGACGTTCTTATTGACGATGAAACACAGAAATTGCATCGGAATGAAATACAAAGCTCACAATGCCAACTTAAGTACAAGTAAACCGACTCATCTAACTGTCTATGTTTTGAACCATTCCTGTGACACTAGTTATAGATTCCCATGCTTCACTTCAGGTTTACTGTATCCCTGAGACCTTCTTATTGACGATGAAACACAGAGATTGCATATGAATTAAATACAAAAGGCACAATGCCGACTTAAGTACAAGAAAATTGACTCTTCTTTCTGTCTATGTTTTGAACCATTCCTGTGACACTAGTTATAGATTCCGATGCTTCACTTCAGTTTCACTGTATCCCTCTGACCTTCTTATTGACGATGAAACACAGAAATTGCATCGGAATTAAATACAAAAGGCACAATGCCGACTTAAGTACAAGAAAGCTGACGCTTCTTACTGTTTTGCTTTTAACCACTCCTGTGACACTAGTTATAGATTCCGATGCTTCACTTCAGGTTTACTGTATCTCTGTGACCTTCTTATTGACGACGAAACACAGAAAGTGCATCGGAATTAAATCGAAAGGGAGCAATGCCGCTGTAAGTACAGGAAAACTGTCTCTTCTTACTGTATATGATTCGAACCATTCCTGATACACTAGTTATAGATTCCGATGCTTCACTTCAGGTTTGCTGTAACCCTCTGACCGTCTTATTGACGATGAAACACAGAAATTACATCGGAATTAGAAACAAAAGGCACAATGCCGACTCAAGTACAAGAAGATTTGCTCTTTTTACTGTCTATGTTTTGAACCTTTCCTGTGAGACCGGTTTTAGATTCCGATGCTTCACTTCAGGTTTACTGTATCCCTTGGACCTTCTTATTGACGACTAAACACAGAAATTGCAACGGAATTAAATGGAAAAGGCACAATGCCGACTTAAGTACAAGAAAACTGACGCTTCTTACTGTTTTGCTTTGAACCACTCCGGTGACACTAGTTATAGATTCCGATACTTCACTTCAGGTTTACTGTATCCCTGTGACTTTCTTATTGACGATGAAACACAGAAATTGCATCGGAATTAAATACAAAAGGCACAATGCCGATTCTAGTTCAAGAAAACTGGCTCTTCTCACCGTCTATGTTTTGAACCTTTCCTGTGAGAAAGGTTTTAGATTCCGATGCTTCTCTTCAGGTTCACTGTAACCCTTGGCCCTTCTTATTGACGCCGAAACACAGAAAGTGCTTCGGAATTAAATCGAAAGGGAACAATGCCGCGTAAGTACAAGAAAACTGTCTCTTCTTACTGTATATGATTTGAACCATTCCTGTGACACTAGTTATAAATTCCAATGCTTCACTTCAGGTTTGCTGTATCCCTCTGTCCGTCTTATTGACAATGAAACACAGAAATTGCATCGGAATTAAATACAAATGGCACAATGCCGACTTAAGTACAAGAAAACTGACTCTTCTTACTGTCTATGTTTTGAACCATTCCTGTGACACTAGTTATAGATTCCGATGCTTCACTTCAGGTTTACTGTATTCTTCTGACCTTCTTATTGACGATCAAACACAGAAAATGCATCGGAATACAAAAAGAAGGCACAATGCCGACTTTAGTACAAGAAGACTCACTCTTCTTACTGTCTATGTTTTGAACCATTCCTGTGACACTAATTATAGATTCCGATGCTTCACTTAAGGTTTACTGTATCCCTCTGACCTTCTTATTGACGAAGAAACACAGAAATTGCATCGGAATTAAATACAAGAGGCACAATGCCGACTCAAGTACCAGAAGACTGGCTCTTCTTACTGTCTATGATTTGAACCTTTCCTGTGAGACCGGTTTTAGATTCCGATGCTTCACCTTCAGGTTTACTGAATCGCTTGGCCCTTCTTATTGACGATGAAACACAGAAAGAGCATCGGAATTAAATAGAAAAGGCACATTGCCGACATAAGTACATGAAGACTGACTCTTCTTACTGTCTATGGTTTGAACCATTCCTGTGACACTGGTTATGGAATCTGATGCTTCACTGCAGGTATGCTCTATCCCTCTGACCGTCTTATAGACGATGAAACACGGAAATTGCATCGGAATTAATTACAAAAGGAACAATGCCGACTTAATTATAAGTAAACTGACTCTTCCTACTGTCTATGATTTGAAATATTCCTGTGACACTAGTTATAGATTCCGATGCTTCACTTCAGGTTTACTGTATCCCTCTGTCCTTCTTATTGACGATGAAGTGCAGAAATTGCATCGGAATTAAATACAAAAAGCACAATGTCGACTTAAGTACCAGTAAACTGACTCTTCTTACTGTCTATGGTTTGAACCATTCCTGTGACACTAGTTATAGATTCCGATGCTTCACTTCAGGTTTACTGTAACCCTCTGACCTTCGTATTGACGATGAAACAGAGGAATTGCATCGGAATTAAATACAAAACGCCCAATGTCGACTTAAGTACAAGAAGACTGACTCTTCTTACTGTCTATGTTTTGAACCATTCCTGTGACACTAGTTGTAGATTCCGATGCTTCACTTCAGGTTTACTGTATCCCTCTGACCTTCTAATTGACGATGAAACACTGAAATTGCATCAGAATACAAACAAAAGGCACAATTCCGACTTAAGTACAAGAAGACTGACTCTTCTTACTGCCGATGTTCTGAACCATTCCTGTGACACTAGTTATAGATTCCGATACTTCACTTCAGGTTTACTGTAACCCTCTGACCTTCTTATTGACGATGAAACACAGAAATTGCATCGGAATTAAATACAAAAATCACAATGCCAACTTCAGTACAAGTAAACCGACTATTCTAACTGTCTATGTTTTGAACCATTCTTGTGACACTAGTTATAGATTCCGATGCTTCACTTCAGGTTTACTGTATCCCTGTGACCTTCTTATTGACGATGAAACACAGAGATTGCATATGAATTAAATACAAAAGGCACAATGCCGACTTAAGTACAAGAAAATTGACTCTTCTTTCTGTCTATGTTTTGAACCATTCCTGTGACACTAGTTATAGATTCCGATGCTTCACTTCAGTTTTACTGTATCCCTCAGACCTTCTTATTGACGATGAAACACAGAAATTGCATCGGAATTAAATACAAAAGGCACAATGCCGACTTAGGTACAAGAAAACTGACGCTTCTTACTGTTTTGCTTTTAACCACTCCTGTGACACTAGTTATAGATTCCGATGCTTCACTTCAGGTTTAGTGTATCTCTGTGACCTTCTTATTGACGACGAAACACAGAAAGTGCATCGGAATTAAATCGAAAGGGAACAATGCCGCTGTAAGTACAAGAAAACTGTCTCTTCTTACTGTATATGATTTGAACCATTCCTGTGACACTAGTTATAGATTCCGATGCTTCACTTCAGGTTTGCTGTATCCCTCTGACCGTCTTATTGACGATGAAACACAGAACTTACATCGGAATGGGAAACAAAAGGCACAATGCCAACTCAAGTAGAAGAAGATTGGCTCTTCTTACTGTCTATGCTCTGAACCTTTCCTGTGAGACCGGTTTTAGATTCCGATGCTTCACTACAGGTTTACTGTATCCCTTGGACCTTCTTATTGACGACGAAACACAGAAATTGCAACGGAATTAAATGGAAAAGGCACAATGCCGGGTTAAGTAAAAGCAAACTGACTCTTCTTACTGTCCATGCTTTGAACCATTCCTGTGACACTAGTTATAGATTCCGATGCATCACTTGAGGTTTACTGTATCCCTCTGACATTCTTATTGACGATGATACACAGAAATTGCATCGGAATTAAATACAAAAGGCACAATGCCGACTTAATTAAGAGGAAACTGACTCTTCTTTCTGTCTATGCTTTGAACCATTCCTGTGACTCTTGTTATAGATTCCGATGCTTCACTTGAGGTTTACTTTATCCCTCTGACCTTCTTATTGACGATGAAACACAGAAATTGCATCGGAAATAAATATAAAAGGCACAATGCCGACTTAAGTACAAGTAAACTGACTCTTCTCACTGTCTATGTTTTGAACCATTCCTGTGACACTAGTTATAGATTCCGATGCTTCACTTCAGGTTTACTGCAACCCTCTGACCTTCTTATTGACGATGAAACACAGAAATTGCATCGGAATGAAATACAAAACTCACAATGCCAACTTAGGAACAAGTAAACCGACTGTTTTAACTGTCTATGTTTTGAAACATTCCTGTGACACTAGTTATAGATTCCCATGCTTCACTTCAGGTTTACTGTATCCCTGTGACCTTCCTATTGACGATGAAACACAGAGACTGCATATGAATTAAATACAAAAGGCACAATGCCGACTTAAGTACAAGAAAATTGACTCTTCTTACTGTCTATGTTTTGAACCATTCCTTTGATACTAGTTATAGATTCCGATGCTTCACTTCAGTTTTACTGTATCCCTCTGACCTTCTTATTGACGATGAAACACAGAAATTGCATCGGAATTAAATACAAAAGGCACAATGCCGACTTAAGTACAAGGAAACTGACGCTTCTTACTGTTTTGCTTTTAACCACTCCTGTGACACTAGTTAAAGATTCCGATGCTTCACTTCAGGTTTACTGTATCTCTGTGACCTTCTTATTGACGATGAAACACAGAAATTGCATCTGAATTAAATACAAATGACACAATGCCGACTTAAGTACAAGAAAACGGACTCTTCTTACTGACTATGTTTTGAACCATTCCTGAGACACTAGTTATAGATTCCGATGCTTCACTTCAGGTTTACTGTATCCCTGTGCCCTTCTTATTGACGGTGAAACACAGAAATTGCATCGGAATTAAATACAAAAGGCACAATGCCGACTTAAGTACAAGGAAACTGACTCTTCTTACTGTCTATGTTTTGAACCATTCCTGTGACACTAGTTATAGATTCCGATGCTTCACTTCAGGTATACTGTATCCCTGTGCCCTTCTTATTGACGACGAAACACAGAAATTGCATCGGAATTAAATAGAAAACGCACAATGCTGACTTAAGTACAAGAAAGCTGACGCTTCTTACTGTTTATGATTTGAACCACTCCTGTGACACTAGTTATAGATTCCGATGCTTCACTTCAGGTATACTGTATCCCTGTGACCTTCTTATTGAAGATGAAACACAGAAATTGCATCGGAATTAAATACAAAAGGCACAATGCGGACTTAAGTACAAGAAAACTGACTCTTCTTACTGTCTATGTTTTGAACCATTCCTGTGACACTAGTTATAGATTCCGATGCTTCACTTCAGGTTTACTGTATCCCTGTGACCTTCTTATTGACGATGAAACACAGAAATTGCATCGGAATTAAATACAAAAGGCACAATGCGGACTTTAGTACAAGAAAACTGACTCTTCTTACTGTCTATGTTTTGAAACATTCCTGTGACACTAGTTATAGATTCCGATGCTTCACTTCAGGTTTACTGTATCCCTCTGACCTTCTTATTGACGATCAAACACAGAAATTGCATCGGAATACAATCAAAAGGCACAAAGCCGACTTTAGTACAAGCAGACTGACTTTTCTTACTGTCTATGTTTTGAACCATTCCTGTGACACTAATTATAAATTCAGATGCTTCACTTCAAGTTTACTGTTTCTCTCTGCCCTTCTTATAGACGATGAAACACAGAAATTGCATCGGAATTAAATACAAAAGGCACAATGCCGACTTAGGTACAAGAAAACTGACGCTTCTTACTGTTTTGCTTTTAACCACTCCTGTGACACTAGTTATAGATTCCGATGCTTCACTTCAGGTTTAGTGTATCTCTGTGACCTTCTTATTGACGACGAAACACAGAAAGTGCATCGGAATTAAATCGAAAGGGAACAATGCCGCTGTAAGTACAAGAAAACTGTCTCTTCTTACTGTATATGATTTGAACCATTCCTGTGACACTAGTTATAGATTCCGATGCTTCACTTCAGGTTTGCTGTATCCCTCTGACCGTCTTATTGACGATGAAACACAGAACTTACATCGGAATTGGAAACAAAAGGCACAATGCCAACTCAAGTAGAAGAAGATTGGCTCTTCTTACTGTCTATGCTCTGAACCTTTCCTGTGAGACCGGTTTTAGATTCCGATGCTTCACTACAGGTTTACTGTATCCCTTGGACCTTCTTATTGACGACGAAACACAGAAATTGCAACGGAATTAAATGGAAAAGGCACAATGCCGGGTTAAGTACAAGCAAACTGACTCTTCTTACTGTCCATGCTTTGAACCATTCCTGTGACACTAGTTATAGATTCCGATGCATCACTTGAGGTTTACTGTACCCCTCTGACATTCTTATTGACGATGATACACAGAAATTGCATCGGAATTAAATACAAAAGGCACAATGCCGACTTAGGTACAAGAAAACTGACGCTTCTTACTGTTTTGCTTTTAACCACTCCTGTGACACTAGTTATAGATTCCGATGCTTCACTTCAGGTTTAGTGTATCCCTCTGACCTTCTTATTGACGATGAAACACAGAAATTGCATCGGAAATAAATATAAAAGGCACAATGCCGACTTAAGTACAAGTAAACTGACTCTTCTCACTGTCTATGTTTTGAACCATTCCTGTGACACTAGTTATAGATTCCGATGCTTCACTTCAGGTTTACTGCAACCCTCTGACCTTCTTATTGACGATGAAACACAGAAATTGCATCGGAATGAAATACAAAACTCACAATGCCAACTTAGGAACAAGTAAACCGACTGTTTTAACTGTCTATGTTTTGAAACATTCCTGTGACACTAGTTATAGATTCCCATGCTTCACTTCAGGTTTACTGTATCCCTGTGACCTTCCTATTGACGATGAAACACAGAGACTGCATATGAATTAAATACAAAAGGCACAATGCCGACTTAAGTACAAGAAAATTGACTCTTCTTACTGTCTATGTTTTGAACCATTCCTTTGATACTAGTTATAGATTCCGATGCTTCACTTCAGTTTTACTGTATCCCTCTGACCTTCTTATTGACGATGAAACACAGAAATTGCATCGGAATTAAATACAAAAGGCACAATGCCGACTTAAGTACAAGGAAACTGACGCTTCTTACTGTTTTGCTTTTAACCACTCCTGTGACACTAGTTAAAGATTCCGATGCTTCACTTCAGGTTTACTGTATCTCTGTGACCTTCTTATTGACGATGAAACACAGAAATTGCATCTGAATTAAATACAAATGACACAATGCCGACTTAAGTACAAGAAAACGGACTCTTCTTACTGACTATGTTTTGAACCATTCCTGAGACACTAGTTATAGATTCCGATGCTTCACTTCAGGTTTACTAAATCCCTGTGCCCTTCTTATTGACGGTGAAACACAGAAATTGCATCGGAATTAAATACAAAAGGCACAATGCCGACTTAAGTACAAGGAAACTGACTCTTCTTACTGTCTATGTTTTGAACCATTCCTGTGACACTAGTTATAGATTCCGATGCTTCACTTCAGGTATACTGTATCCCTGTGACCTTCTTATTGACGACGAAACACAGAAATTGCATCGGAATTAAATAGAAAACGCACAATGCTGACTTAAGTACAAGAAAGCTGACGCTTCTTACTGTTTATGATTTGAACCACTCCTGTGACACTAGTTATAGATTCCGATGCTTCACTTCAGGTATACTGTATCCCTGTGACCTTCTTATTGAAGATGAAACACAGAAATTGCATCGGAATTAAATACAAAAGGCACAATGCGGACTTAAGTACAAGAAAACTGACTCTTCTTACTGTCTATGTTTTGAACCATTCCTGTGACACTAGTTATAGATTCCGATGCTTCACTTCAGGTTTACTGTATCCCTGTGACCTTCTTATTGACGATGAAACACAGAAATTGCATCGGAATTAAATACAAAAGGCACAATGCGGACTTTAGTACAAGAAAACTGACTCTTCTTACTGTCTATGTTTTGAAACATTCCTGTGACACTAGTTATAGATTCCGATGCTTCACTTCAGGTTTACTGTATCCCTCTGACCTTCTTATTGACGATCAAACACAGAAATTGCATCGGAATACAATCAAAAGGCACAAAGCCGACTTTAGTGCAAGCAGACTGACTTTTCTTACTGTCTATGTTTTGAACCATTCCTGTGACACTAATTATAAATTCAGATGCTTCACTTCAAGTTTACTGTATCTCTCTGCCCTTCTTATAGACGATGAAACACAGAAATTGCATCGGAATTAAATACAAAAGGCACAATGCCGACTTAAGTACAACCAAACTGACGCTTCTTACTGTTTTGCTTTTAACCATTCCTGTGACACTAGTTATAGATTCCGATCCTTCACTTCAGGTTTACTGTATCTCTGTGACCTTCTTATTGACGACGAAACACAGAAAGTGCATCGGAATTAAATCGAAAGGGAACCTATACCGCCGTAAGTACAAGAAAACTGTCTCTTCTTACTGTATATGATTTGAACCATTCCTGTGACATTAGTTATAGATTCCGATGCTTCACTTCAGGTTTGCTGTATCCCTCTGACCGTCTTATTGACGATGAAACACAGAAATTACATCGGAATTAGAAGCAAAAGGCACAATGCCGACTCAAGTACAAGAAGATTGGCTCTTCTTACTGTCTATGTTTTGAACCATTCCTGTGAGACCGGTTTTAGATTCCGATGCTTCACTTCAGGTTTACTGTATCCCTTGGACCTTCTTATTGACGACGAAACACAGAAATTGCAACGGAATTAAATGGAAAATGCACAATGCCGGGTTAAGTACAAGCAAACTGACTCTTCTTACTGTCTATGCTTTGAACCATTCCTCTGACACTAGTTATAGATTCCGATGCATCACTTCAGGGTTACTCTATCCCTCTGACCTTCTAATTGACGATGATACACAGAAATTGCATCGGAATTAAATACAAAAGGCACAATGCCGACTTAATTATTAGGAAACTGACTCTTCTTACTGTCTATGCTTTGAACCATTCCTGTGACTCTTGTTATAGATTCCGATGCTTCACTTCAGGCTTACTGTATCCCTCTTACCTTCTTGTTGACGATGAAACACAGAAATTGCATCGGAAATAAATATAAAAGGCACAATGCCAACTTAAGTACAAGTAAACTGACTCTTCTTACTGTCTATGTTTTGAACCATTTCTGTGACACTAGTTATAGATTCCGATGCTTCACTTCAGGTTTAATGGAACCCTCTGACCTTCTTATTGACGATGAAACACAGAAATTGCATCGGAATGAAATACAAAACTCACAATGCCAACTTAAGTACAAGTAAACCGACTCTTCTAACTGTCTATGTTTTGAACCATTCCTGTGACACTAGTTATAGATTCCCATGCTTCACTTCAGGTTTACTGTATCCCTGTGACATTCCTAATGACGATGAAACACAGAGATTGCATATGAATTAAATACAGAAGGCACAATGCCGACTTCAGTACAAGAAAATTGACTCTTCTTACTGTCTATGTTTTGAACCATTCCTGTGACACTAGTTATAGATTCCGATGCTTCACTTCAGTTTTACTGTATCCCTCTGACCTTCTTATTGACGATGAAACACAGAAATTGCATCGGAATTAAATACAAAAGGCACAGTGCCGACTTAAGTACAAGAAAACTTACGCTTCATACTGTATTGCTTTTAACCACTCCTGTGACACTAGTTATAGATTCCGATGCTTGACTTCAGGTTTACTGTATCTCTGTGACCTTCTTATTGACGATGAAACACAGAAATTGCATCGGAATTAAATACAAATGGCACAATGCCGACTTAAGTACAAGAAAACTGACTCTTCTTACTATCTATGTTTTGAACAATTCCTGTGACACTAGTTATAGATTCCGATGCTTCACTTCAGGTTTACTGTATGCCTGTGTCCTTCTTATTGACGATGAAACACAGAAATTGCATCGGAATTAAATACAAAAGGCACAATGCCGACTTAAGTACAAGGAAACTGACTCTTCTTACTGTCTATGTTTTGAACCATTCCTGTGACACTAGTTATAGATTCCGATGCTTCACTTCAGTTTTACTGTATCCCTCTGACCTTCTTATTGACGATGAAACACAGAAATTGCATCGGAATTAAATACAAAAGGCACAGTGCCAACTTAAGTACAAGAAAACTTACGCTTCATACTGTATTGCTTTTAACCACTCCTGTGACACTAGTTATAGATTCCGATGCTTGACTTCAGGTTTACTGTATCCCTCTGACCTTCATATTGGCGACGAAACACAGAAATTGCATCGGAATTAAATACAAAAGGCACAATGCCGACTTAAGTACAAGAAAGCTGACGCTTCTTACTGTTTATGATTTGAACCACTCCTGTGACACTAGTTATAGATTCCGATGCTTCACTTCAGGTTTACTGTATCCCTGTGACCTTCTTATTGACGATGAAACACAGAAATTGCATCGTAATTAAATACAAAAGGCACAATGCGGACTTAAGTACAAGAAAACTGACTCTTCAAACTGTCTATGTTTTGAACCATTCCTGTGACACTAGTTATAGATTCCGATGCTTCACTTCAGGTTTACTGTATCCCTGTGACCTTCTTATTGACGATCAAACACAGAAATTGCATCGGAATACAATCAAAAGGCACAATGCCGACTTTAGTACAAGAAGACTGACCCTTCTTACAGTCTATGTTTTGAACCATTCCTGTGACACTAATTATAGATTCCGATGCTTCACTTCAAGTTTACTGTATCCCTCTGACCTTCTTATTGACGATGAAACAGAGGAATTGCATCGGAATTAAATACAAAACGCACAATGCCGACTTAAGTACAAGTAGACTGATTCTTCTTACTGTCTATGTTTTCAACCATTCCTGTGACACTAGTTATAGATTCCGATGCTTCACTTCAGGTTTACTGTATCCCTCTGACCTTCATATAGACGATGAAAGACAGAAATTGCATAGGAATTAAATACAAAAGCACAATGCCGACTTGAGTACAAGTAAACTGACTCTTCTTACTGTCTATGTTTTGAACCATTCCTGTGACACTAGTTGTAGATTCCGATGCTTCACTTCAGGTTTACTGTATCCCTCTGACCTACGTATTGACGATGACACACAGAGATTGTATCGGAATTAATTACAAAAGGCACAATGCCGACTTAAGTACACGAAAACTGACTCAACTTACTGTCTATGTTTTGAACCATACCTGTGACACTAGTTATAGATTCCGATGCTTCACTTCAGGTCTACTGTATCCCTCTGACCTTCTAATTGACGATGAAACACTGAAATTGCATCAGAATACAAACAAGAGGCACAATGCCGACTTAAGTACAAGAAGACTGACTCTTCTAACTGCCTATGATTTGAACCATTGCTGTGACACTAGTTATAGATTCCAATGCTTCAGTTCAGGTTTACTGTATCCCTGTGACCTTCTTATTGACGATGAAACACAGAAATTGCATCGGAATTAAATACAAAAGGCACAATGCCGACTCAAGTTCAAGAAGACTGGCTCTTCTTGCCGTCTATGTTTTGAACCTTTCCTGTGAGAAAGGTTTTAGATTCCGATGCTGCACTTCAGGTTCACTGTATCCCTTGGCCCTTCTCATTGACGACGAAACACAGAGAGTGCATCGGAATTAAATCGAAAGGGAACAATGCCGCCGTAAGTACAAGAAATCTGACTCTTCTTATTGTCTATGTTTTGAACCATTCCTGTGACACTAGTTATAGATTCCGATGCTTCACTTCAGGTTTACTGTAACCCTACCACCTTCTTATTGACGATGAAACACAGAAATTGTATCGGAATGAAATACAAAACTCACAATGCCAACTTAAGTACAAGTAAACCGACTCTTCTAACTGTCTATGTTTGAACCATTCCTGTGACGCTAGTTATAGATTCCCATGCTTCACTTCAGGTTTACTGTATCCCTGTGAACTTCTTATTGACGATGAAACACAGAGATTGCAAATGAATTAAATACAAAAGGCACAATGCCTACTTAAGTACAAGAAAATTGACTCTCCTTACTGTCTATGTTTTCAACCATTCCTGTGACACTAGTTATAGATTCCGATCCTTCACTTCAGTTTTACTGTATCCCTCTGACCTTCTTATTGACGATGAAACACAGTAATTGCATCGGAATTAAATACAAAAGGCACAATGCCGACTTAAGTACAAGAAAACTGAAGCTTCTTACTGTTTTGCTTTTAACCACTCCTGTGACACTAGTTATAGATTCCGATGCTTCACTTCAGGTTTACTGTATCTCTGTGACCTTCTTATTGACGTAAAAACACAGAAATTGCATCGGAATTAAATACAAATGGCACAATGCCGACTTAAGTACAAGAAAACTGACTCTTCTTACTGTCTTTGTTTAGAACCATTCTTGTGACACTAGTTATAGATTCCGATGCTTCACTTCAGGTTTACTGTATCCCTCTGACATTCTTATTGACGACGATACACAGAAATTGCATCGGAATTAAATACAAAAGCACAATGCCGACTTAAGTACAAGAAAACTGACGCTTCTTACTGTTTATGATTTGAAGCACTCCTGTGACACTAGTTATAGATTCCGATGCTTCACTTCAGGTTTACTGAAACCCTCTGACCTTCTTATTGACGATGAAACACAGAAATTGCATCCGAATTAAATACAAAAGGCACAATGTCGACTTAAGTACAAGTAAACTGACTCTTCTTATTGTCAATGTTTTGAACCATTCCTGTGACACTAGTTATAGATTCCGATGCTTCACTTTAGGTTTACTGTAACCCTCTGACCTTCTTATTGACGATGAAACAGAGGAATTGCATCGGAATTAAATACAAAACGCACAATGCCGACTTAAGTACAAGAAGACTGACTCTTCTTAGTGTCTATGTTTGAACCATTCCTGTGACACTAGTTATAGATTCCGATGCTTCACTTCAGGTTTACTGTAGCCCTCTGACCTTCTTATAGACGATGAAACACAGAAATTGCATCGGAATTAAATACAAAAGGCACAATGCCGACTTGAGTACAAGTAAACTGACTCTTCTTACTGTCTATGTTTTGAACCATTCCTGTGACACTAGTTGCAGATTCCGATGCTTCACTTCAGGTTTACTGTATCCCTCTGACCTACGTATTGACGATGACACACAGAAATTGTATCGGAATTAAATACAAAAGTCACAATGCCGACTTAAGTACAAGGAAACTGACTCATCTTACTGTCTATGTTTTGAACCATACTTGTGACACTAGTTATAGATTCCGATGCTTCACTTCAGGTTTACTGTATCCCTCTGACCTTCTAATTGACGATGAAACACTGAAATTGCATCAGAATACGTACAAAAGGCACAATGCCGACTTAAGTACAAGAAGACTGACTCTTCTTACTGCCTATGTTTTGAACCATTCCTGTGACACTAGTTATAGATTCCGATGCTTCAGTTCAGGTTTACTGTATCCCTGTGACCTTCTTATTGACGATGAAACACAGAAATTGCATCGGAATTAAATACAAAAGGCACAATGCCGACTTAATTATTAGGAAACTGACTCTTCTTACTGTCTATGCTTTGAACGATTCCTGTGACTCTTGTTATAGATTCCGATACTTCACTTCAGGTTTACTGTATCCCTCTGACCTTCTTATTGACGATGAAACACAGAAATTGTAGCGGAAATAAATTTAAAAGCCACAATGCCGACTTAAGTACAAGTAAACTGACTCTTCTTACTGTCTATGTTTTGAACCATTCCTGTGACACTAGTTATAGATTCCGATGCTTCACTTCAGGTTTACTGTAACCCTCTGACCTTCTTATAGACGATGAAACACAGAAATTGCATCGGAATGAAATACAAAACTCACAATGCCATCTTAAGTACAAGTAAACCGACTCTTCTAACTGTCTATGTTTTGAACCATTCCTGTGACACTAGTTATAGATTTCCATGCTTCACTTCAGGGTTTCTGTATCCCTCTGACCTTCTTATTGACGATGATACACAGAAATTGCATCGGAATTTAATACAAAAGGCACGATGCCGACTTAATTATTAGAAAACTGACTCTTCTTACTGTCTATGTTTTGAACCATTCCTGTGACACTAGTTATAGATTCCGATGCTTCACTTCAGGTTTACTGTATCCCTGTGACCTTCCTATTGACGATGAAACACAGAGATTGCATATGAATTAAATACAAAAGGCGCAATGCCGACTTAAGTACAAGAAAATTGACTCTTCTTACTGTCTATGTTTTGAAAGATTCCTGTGACACTAGTTATAGATTCCGATGCATCACTTCAGGGTTTCTGTATCCCTCTGACCTTCTTATTGACGATGATACACAGAAATTGCATCGGAATTAAATACAAAAGGCACGATGCCGACTTAATTATTAGAAAACTGACTCTTCTTACTGTCTATGCTTTGAACCATTCCTGTGACTCTTGTTATAGATTCCGATGCCTCGCTTCAGGTTTACTGTATCCCTCTGACCTTCTTATTGACGTTGAAACACAGATATTGCATCGGAAATAAATACAAAAGGCACAATGCCGACTTATGTACAAGTAAACTGACTCTTCTTACTGTCTATGTTTTGAACCATTCCTGTGACACTAGTTATAGATTCCGATGCTTCACTTCAGGTTTACTGTAACCCTCTGACCTTCTATTTGACGATCAAACACAGAAATTGCATCGGAATTAAATACAAAACTCACAATGCCAACTTAAGTACAAGTAAACCGACTCTTCTAACTGTCTATGTTTTGAACCATTCCTGTGACACTAGTTATAGATTCCCATGCTTCACTTCAGGTTTACTGTATCTCTGTGACCTTCTTATTGACGATGAAACACAGAAATTGCGTCGGAATTAAATACAAATGGCACAATGCCGACTTAAGTACAAGAAAACTGACTCTTCTTACTGTCTATGTTTTGAACCATTCCTGTGACACTAGTTATAGATTCCGATGCTTCACTTCAGGTTTACTGTATCCCTGTGTCCTTCTTATTGACGATGAAACACAGAAATTGCATCGGAATTAGATACAAAAGGCACAATGCAGACTTAAATACAAGGAAACTGACTCTTCTTACTTCTATGTTTTGAACCATTCCGGTGACACTAGTTACAGATTCCGATGCTTCACTTCAGGTTTCCTCTATCCCTCTCACCTTCATATTGACGACGAAACACAGAAATTGCATCGTAATTAAATACAAAAGGCACAATGCGGACTTAAGTACAAGAAAACTGACTCTTCTTACTGTCTATGTTTTGAACCATTCCTGTGACACTAGTTATAGATTCCGATGCTTCACTTCAGGTTTACTGTATCCCTGTGACCTTCTTATTGACGATCAAACACAGAAATTGCATCGGAATACAATCAAAAGGCACAATGCCGATTTTAGTACAAGAAGACAGATTCTTCTTACTGTCTATGTTTTGAACCATTCCTGTGACACTAATTATAGATTCCGATGCTTCACTTCAAGTTTACTGTATCCCTCTGACCTTCTTATAGACGATGAAACACAGAAATTGCATAGGAATTAAATACAAAAGGCACAATGCCGACTTGAGAACAAGTAAACTGACTCTTTTTACTGTCTATGTTTTGAACCATTCCTGTGACACTAGTTGTAGATTCCGATGCTTCATTTCAGGTATACTGTATCCCTCTGACCTACGTATTGACGATGACACACAGAAATTGTATCGGAATTAAATACAAAAGGCACAATGCCGACTTAAGTACAAGAAAACTGACTCATCTTACTGTCTATGTTTTGAACCATACCTGTGACACTAGTTATAGATTCCGATGCTTCACTTCAGGTTTACTGTATCCCATTGACCTTCTAATTGACGATGAAACACTGAAATTGCATCAGAATACAAACAAGAGGCACAATGCCGACTTAAGTACAAGAAGACTGACTCTTCTTACTGCCTATGATTTGAACCATTGCTGTGACACTAGTTAGAGATTCCGATGCTTCAGTTCAGGTTTACTGTATCCCTGTGACCTTCTTATTGACGATGAAACACAGAAATTGTATCGGAATTAAATACAAAAGGCACAATGCCGACTCAAGTTCAAGAAGACTGGCTCTTCTTGCCGTCTATGTTTTGAACCTTTCCTGTGAAAAAGGTTTTAGATTCCGATACTGCACTTCAGGTTCACTGTATCCCTTGGACCTTCTCATTGACGACGAAACACAGAGAGTGCATCGGAATTAAATCGAAAGGGAACAATGCCGCCGTAAGTACAAGAAATCTGACTCTTCTTACTGTCTATGATTTGAACCATTCCTGTGACACTAGTTATAGATTCCGATGCTTCACTTCCGGTTTACTGTAACCCTCCGACCTTCTTATTGACGATGAAACACAGAAATTGAATCGGAATGAAATACAAAACTCACAATGCCAACTTATCTACAAGTAAACCGACTCTTCTAACTGTCTATGTTTTGAACCATTCCTGTGACGCTAGTTATAGATTCCCATGCTTGACTTCAGGTTTACTGTATCCCTGTGACCTTCTTATTGACGATGAAACACAGAGGTTGCAAATGAATTAAATACAAAAGGCACAATGCCGACTTAAGTACAAGAAAATTGACTCTCCTTACTGTCTATGTTTTCAACCATTCCTGTGACACTAGTTTTGGATTCCGATGCTTCACTTCAGTTTTATTGTATCCCTCTGACCTTCTCATTGACGATGAAACACAGTAATTGCATCGGAATTAAATACAAAAGGCACAATGCCGACTTAAGTACAAGAAAACTGACGCTTCTTACTGTTTTGCTTTTAACCACTCCTGTGACACTAGTTATAGATTCCGATGCTTCACTTCAGGTTTACTGTATCTCTGTGACCTTCTTATTGACGTTGAAACACAGAAATTGCATCGGAATTAAATACAAATGGCACAATGCCGACTTAAGTACAAGGAAATTAACTCTTCTTACTGTCTTTGTTTTGAACCATTCCTGTGACACTAGTTATAGATTCCGATGCTTCACTTCAGGTTTACTGTATCCCTCTGACCTTCTTATTGACGACGATACACAGAAATTGCATCGGAATTAAATACAAAAGGCACAATGCCGACTTAAGTACAAGAAAACAGACGCTTCTTACTGTTTATGATTTGAAGCACTCCTGTGACACTAGTTATATATTCCGATGCTTCACTTCAGGTTTACTGAAACCCTCTGACCTTCTTATTGACGATGAAACACAGAAAATGCATCCGAATTAAATACAAAATGCACAATGTCGACTTAAGTACAAGTAAACTGACTCTTCTTACTGTCAATGTTTTGAACCATTCCTGTGACACTAGTTATAGATCCCGATGCTTCACTTTAGGTTTACTGTAACCCTCTGACCTTCTTATTGACGATGAAACAGAGGAATTGCATCGGAATTAAATACAAAACGCACAATGCCGACATAAGTACAAGAAGACAGATTCTTCTTACTGTCTATGTTTGAACCATTCCTGTGACACTAGTTATAGATTCCGATGCTTCACTTCAGGTTTACTGTAGCCCTCTGACCTTCTTATAGACGATGAAACACAGAAATTGCATCGGAATTAAATACAAAACGCACAATGCCGACTTGAGTACAAGTAAACTGACTCTTCTTACTGTCTATGTTTTGAACCATTCCTGTGACACCAGTTGCAGATTCCGATGCTTCACTTCAGGTTTACTGTATCCCTCTGACCTACGTATTCACGATGACACACAGAAATTGTATCGGAATTAAATACAAAAGTCACAATGCCGACTTAAGTACAAGAAAACTGACTCATCTTACTGTCCTTGTTTTGAACCATACCTGTGACACTAGTTATAGATTCCGATGCTTCACTACAGGTTTACTGTATCCCTCTGACCTTCTAATTGACGATGAAACACTGAAATTGCATCAGAATACAAACAAGAGGCACAATGCCGACTTATGTACAAGAAGACTGACTCTTCTTACTGCCTATGCTTTGAACCATTCCTGTGACACTAGTTATAGATTCCGATGCTTCAGTTCAGGTTTACTGCATCCCTGTGACCTTCTTATTGACGTTGAAACACAGAAATTGCATCGGAATTAAATACAAAAGGCACAATGGCGACTTAATTATTAGGAAACTGACTCTTCTTACTGTCTATGCTTTGAACGATTCCTGTGACTCTTGTTATAGATTCCGATGCTTCACTTCAGGTTTACTGTATCCCTCTGACCTTCCTATTGACGATGAAACACAGAAATTGCATCGGAAATAAATATAAAAGCCACAATGCCGACTTAAGTACAAGTAAACTGACTCTTCTTACTGTCTATGTTTTGAACCATTCCTGTGACACTAGTTATAGATTCCGATGCTTCACTTCAGGTTTACTGTAACCCTCTGACCTTCTTATTGACGATGAAACACAGAAATTGCATCGGAATGAAATACAAATCTCACAATGCCAACTTAAGTACAAGTAAACCGACTCTTCTAACTGTCTATGTTTTGAACCATTCCTGTGACACTAGTTATAGATTCCCATGCTTCACTTCAGGTTTACTGTATCCCTGTGACCTTCCTATTGACGATGAAACACAGAGATTGCATATGAATTAAATACAAAAGGCACAATGCCGACTTAAGTACAAGAAAATTGACTCTTATTACTGTCTATGTTTTGAACCATTCCTGTGACACTAGTTATAGATTCCGATGCTTCACTTCAGTTTTACTGTATTCCTCTGACATTCTTATTGACGATGAAACACGGAAATTGCATCGGAATTAAATACAAAAGGCACAATGCCCACTTAAGTACAAGAAAACTGACTCTTCTTACTGTCTATGTTTTGAACCATTCCTGTGACACTAGTTATAGATTCCGATGCTTCACTTCAGGTTTACTGTATCCCTCTGACATTCTTGTTGACGATGAAACACAGAAATTGCATCGGAATTAAATACAAAAAGGCACAATGTCGACGTAAGTACAGGTAAACTGACTCTTCTTACTGTCTATGTTTTGAACCATTCGTGTGACACTAGTTATAGATTCCGATGCTTCACTTCAGGATTACTGTATCCCTCTGACCTTCTTATAGACGATGAAACACAGAAATTGCATCGGAAATAAATACAAAAGGCACAACGCCGACTTAAGTACAAGAAGACTGACTCTTCTTACTGTCTATGCTTTGAACCATTACTGTGACACTAGTTATAGATTCCCATGCTTCACTTCAGGTTTACTGTATCCCTGTGACCTTCCTATTGACGATGAAACACAGAGATTGCATATGAATTAAATACAACAGGCACAATGCCGACTTAAGTACAAGAAAATTGACTCTTATTACTGTCTATGTTTTGAACCATTCCTGTGACACTAGTTATAGATTCCGATGCTTCACTTCAGGTTTACTGTATCCCTCTGACCTTCTTATTGACGACGATACACAGAAATTGCATCGGAATTAAATACAAAAGACACAATGCCGACTTAAGTACAAGAAAACTGACTCTTCTTACTGTTTATGATTTGAAGCACTCCTGTGACACTAGTTATAGATTCCAATGCTTCACTTCAGGTTTACTGAAACCCTCTGACCTTCTTATTGACGATGAAACACAGAAATTGCATCCGAATTAAATACAAAAGGCACAATGTCCACTTAAGTCCAAGCAAACTGACTCTTCTTACTGTCAATGTTTTGAACCATTCCTGTGACACAAGTTGTAGATTCCGATGCTTCACTTTAGGTTTACTGTAACCCTATGACCTTCTTATTGACGATGAAACAGAGGAATTGCATCGGAATTAAATACAAAAGTCACAATGCCGACTTAAGTACAAGAAAACAGACTCATCTTACTGTCTATGTTTTGAGCCATACCTGTGACACTAGTTATAGATTCCGATGCTTCACTTCAGGTTTACTGTATGCCTCTGACCTTCTAATTGACGATGAAACACTGAAACTGCATCAGAATACAAACAAAAGGCACAATGCCGACTTAATTACGAGAAGACTGACTCTTCTTACTGCCTATGTTTTGAACCATTCCTGTGACACTAGTTATAGATTCCGATGCTTCAGTTCAGGTTTACTGTATCCCTGTGACCTTCTTATTGACGATGAAACACAGAAATTGCATCGGAATTAAATACAAAAGGCACAATGCCGACTCAAGTTCAAGAAGACTGGCTTTTCTTACCGTCTATGTTTTGAACCTTTCCTATGAGAAAGGTTTTAGATTCCGATGCTTCACTTCAGGTTCACTGTATCCCTTGGCCCTTCTTATTGACGACGAAACACAGAAAGTGCATCGGAATTAAATCGAAAGGGAACAATGCCGCCGTAAGTACATGAAAACTGTCTCTTCTTACTGTATATGATTTGAACCATTCCTCTGACACTAGTTATAGATTCCGATGCTTCACTTCAGGTTTGCTGTATCCCTCTGACCGTCTTATTGACGATGAAACACAGAAATTGCATCGGAATTAGAAACAAAACGCACAATGCCGACTCAAGTACAAGAAGATTGGCTCTTCTTACTGTCTATGTTTTGAACCTTTCCTGTGAGACCGGTTTTAGATTCCGATGCTTCACTTCAGGTTTACTGTATCCCTTGGACCTTCTTATTGACGACGAAACACAGAAATTGCATCGGAATAAAATGGAAAAGGCACAATGCCGGGTTAAGTACAAGCAAACTGGCTCTTCTTACTGTCTATGATTTGAACCATTCCTGTGACACTAGTTATAGATTCCGATGCATCACTTCAGGGTTACTGTATCCTTCTGACCTTCTTATTGACGATGATACACAGAAATTGCATCGGAATTAAATACAAAAGGCACAATGCCGACTTAATTATTAGAAAACTGACTCTTCTTACTGTCTATGCTTTGAACCATTCCTGTGACTCTTGTTATAGATTCCGATGCTTCACTTCAGGTTTACTGTATCCCTCTTACCTTCTTATTGACGATGAAACAATGAATTTGCATCGGAAATAAATACAAAAGTCACAATGCCGACTTAAGTACAAGTAAACTGACTCTTCTTACTGTCTGTGTTTTGAACCATTCCTGTGACACTAATTATAGATTCCGATGCTTCACTACAGGTTTACTGTAACTCTCTGACCTTCTTATTGACGATGAACACAGAAATTGCATCGGAATGAAATACAAAACTCACAATGCCAACTTAAGTACAAGTAATCTGACTCTTCTAACAGTCTATGCTTTGAACCATTCCTGTGACACTAGTTATAGATTCCCATGCTTCACTTCAGGTTTACTGTATCCCTGTGACCTTCTTATTGACGATGAAACACAGAGAATGCATATGAATTAAATACAAAAGGCACAATGCCGACTTAAGTACAAGAAAACTGACTCTTCTTACTGTCTACGTTTTGAACCACTCCTGTGACACTAGTTATAGATTCCGATGCTTCACTTCAGTTTTACTGTATCCCTCTGACCTTATTGACGATGAAACACAGAAATTGCATCGGAATTAAATACAAAAGGCACAATGCCGACTTAAGTACAAGAAAACTGACGCTTCTTACTGTTTTGCTTTTAACCACTCCTGTGACACTAGTTATAGATTCCGATGCTTCACTTCAGGTTTACTGTCTCTCTGTGACCTTCTTATTGACGATGAAACACAGAAATTGCATCGGAATTACAAACAAATGGCACAATGCCGACTCAAGTACAAGAATTTGGCTCTTCTTACTGTCTATGATTTGAACCTTTCCTGTGAGACCGCTTTCAGATTCCGATTCTTCACTTCAGGTTTACGGTATCCCTTGGACCTTCTTATTGACGACGAAACACAGAAATTGCATCGGAATTAAATAGTAAAGGCACAATGCCGTGTTAAGTACAAGCAAACTGACTCTTCTTACTGTCTATGTTTGGAACCATTCCTGTGACACTAGTTATAGATTCCGATGCATCACTTCAGGGTTACTGTATCCCTCGGACCTTCGTATTGACGATGATACACTGAAATTGCATCGGAATTAAATACAAAGGGCACAATGCCGTCTTAATTACTAGAAAACTAACTCTTCTTACTGTCTATGCTTTGAACCATTCCTGTGACTCTAGTTATAGATTCCGATGCTTCACTTCAGGTTTACTGTATCCCCCTGACCATCTTATTGACGATGAAACACAGAAATTGCATCGGAATTAAATACAAAACGCACAATGCCGACTTAAGTACAAGAAGACTGACTCTTCTTACTGTCTATGTTTTGAACCATTCCTGTGACACTAGTTATAGATTCTGATGCTTCGCTTCAGGTTTACTGTATCCCTCTGACCTTCTTGTAGACTATGAATCACAGAAATTGCATCGGAATTAAATACAAAAGGCACAATGCCGACTTGAGTACAAGTAAACTGACTCTTCTTACTGTCTATGTTTTGAACCAATCCTGTGACACTAGTTGTAGATTCCGATGCTTCACTTCAGATTTACTGTATCCTTCTGACCTTCATATTGACGATGAAACACAGAAATTGCATCGGAATTAAATACAAAACGCACAACGCCGACTTAAGTACAAGAAGACTGACTCTTCTTACTGTCTTTGTTTTGAACCATTCCTGTGACACTAGTTATAGATTCCGATGCTTCACTTCAGGATTACTGTATCCCTCTGACCTTCTTATAGACGATGAAACACAGAAATTGCATCGGAAATAAATACAAAAGGCACAATGCCGACTTGAGTACAAGTAAACCGACTCTTCTTACTGTCTATGCTTTGAACTATTCCTGTGACACTAGTTGTAGATTCCGATGCTTCACTTCAGGTTTACTGTATCCCTCTGACCTACGTATTGACGATCACACACAAAAATTGTATCGGAATTAAATACAAAAGGCACAATGCCGACTTAAGAACAAGAAAACTGAATCATCTTACTCTCTATGTTTTGAACCATACCTGTGACACTAGTTATAGATTCCGATGCTTCACTTCAAGTTTACTGTATCCCTCTGATCCTCTTATTGACGATGAAACACTGAAATTGCATCAGAATACAAACAAAAGACACAATGCCGACTTAAGTACAAGAAGACTGACTCTTCTTACTGCCTATGTTTTGAACCATTCCTGTGACACTAGTTCTAGATTCCGATGCTTCACTTCAGGTTTACTGTATCCCTCTGACCTACGTATTGACGATGACACACAGAAATTGTATCGGAATTAAATACAAAAGGCACAATGCCGTCTTAAGTACAAGAAAACTGACTCATCTTACTCTCTATGTTTTGAACCATTCCTGTGACACTAGTTATAGATTCCGATGCATCACTTCAGGGTTACTGTATCCCTCTGACCTTCCTATTGACGATGAAACACAGAAATTGCATCGGAATTAAATACAAAAGGCACAATGCCGACTAAATTACTAGAAAACTGACTCTTCTTACTGTCTATGCTTTGAACCATTCCTGTGACTCTAGTTATAGATTTCGATTCTTCACTTCAGGTTTACTGTATCCCTGTGACCTTCTTATTGACGATGAAACACAGAAATTGCATCGGAAATAAATACAAAAGGCACAATGCCGTCTTAAGTACAAGTAAACTGACTCTTCTTACTGTCTATGTTTTAAACCATTCCTGTGACACTAGCTATAGATTCCGATGCTTCACTTCAAGTTTACTGTAACCCTCTGACCTTCTTATTGATGATGATACACAGAAATTGCATCCGAATTAAATACAAAAGGCGCAATGCCGCCTTAAGTACAAGAAAATTGACCCGTCTTACTGTCTATGATTTGAACCATTCCTGTGACATTAGTTACAGATTCCGACGCTTCACTTCAGGTTTACTGTATCCCTCTGACGTTCTTATTGACGATGAAACACAGAAATTGCATCGGAATGAAACACAAAACTCACAATGCCAACTTACGTACAAGTAAACTGACTCTTCTTACTGTCTATGCTTTGAACCATTCCTGTGACACTAGTTATAGATTCCGATGCTTCACAACACGTTTACTGAATCCCTCTGACCTTCTTATTGACGATGAAACACAGAAAATGCATCGGTATTAAATACAAATGGCACAATGCCGAATTAAGTACAAGTAAACTGACTCTTCTTACTGTCTATTATTTGAACTGTTCCTGTGACACTAGTTATAGATTCCGATGCTTCACTTCAGGTTTACTGTATCCCTCTGACCTCCATATTGACGATGAACACACAGAAATTGCATCGGAATTAAATTCAAAAGGCACAATGAACACTTAAGTACAACAAAACTGACTCTTCTTACTGTCTATGATTTGAACCATTCCTGTGACACTAGTTATAGATTCCGATGCTTCACTTCAGGTTTACTGTATCCCTCTGACCTTCTTGTTGACGGTCAAACACAGAAATTGCCTCGGAATTAAATACAAAAGGCACAATGCCGACTTAAGTACAAGGAAACTGACTCTTCTCACTGTCTATGTTTTGAACCATTCCTGTGACACTGGTTATAGATTCCGATGCTTCACTTCAGGTTTACTGTATCCCTCTGAACTTCTTGTTGACGATCAAACACTGAAATTGCTTCGCAATACAAACAAAAGGCACAATGCCGACTTAAGTACAAGAAGACTGACTCTTCTAACTGTCTATGTTTTGAACCATTCCTGTGACACTAGTTATAGATTCCGATGCTTCACAACACGTTTACTGTATCCCTCTGACCTTCTTATTGACGATGAAACACAGTAAATGCATCGGTATTAAATACAAAAGTCACAATGCCGAATTAAGTACAAGTAAACTGACTCTTCTTACTGTCTATTATTTGAACTGTTCCTGTGACACTAGTTATAGATTCCGATGCTTCACTTCAGGTTTACTGTATCCCTCTGACCTTCATATTGACGATGAAACACAGAAATTGCATCGGAATTAAATTCAAAAGGCACAATGCCCACTTATGTACAACAAAACAGACTCTTCTTACTGTCTATGTTTTGAACCATTCCTGTGACACTAGTTATAGATTCCGATGCTTCACTTCAGGTTTACTGTATCCCTCTGACCTTCTTGTTGACGATCAAACATAGAAATTGCATCGGAATTGAATACAAAAGGCACAATGCCGACTTAAGTACAAGGAAACTGACTCTTCTTACTGTCTATATTTTGAACCATTCCTGTGACACTAGTTATAGATTCCGATGCATCACTTCAGGGTTACTGTATCCCTCTGACCTTCTTATTGACGATGAAACAAAGAAATTGCATCGGAATGTAATACAAAACTAACAATGCCAACTTACGTACAAGTAAACTGACTCTTCTTACTGTCTATGTTTTGAACCATTCCTGTGACTCTAGTTATAGATTCCGATGCTTCACAACACGTTTACTGTATCCCTCTGACCTTCTTATTGTCGATGAAACACAGAAAATGCATCGGTATTAAATACAAAAGGCACAATGCCGAATTAAGTACAAGTAAACTGACTCTTCTTACTGTCTATGATTTGAACTGTTCCTGTGACACTAGTTATAGATTCCGATGCTTCACTTCAGGTTTACTGTATCCCTCTGACCTTCATATTGACGATGAAACACAGAAATTGCATCGGAATTAAATTCAAAAGGCACAATGCCCACTTAAGTACAAGAAAACTGACTCTTCTTACTGTCTATGTTTTGAACCATTCCTGTGACACTAGTTATAGATTCCGATGCTTCACTTCGGGATTACTGTATCCCTCTGACCTTCTTATTGACGATGAAACACAGAAATTGCAACGGAATTAAATACAAAAGGCACAATGCCGACTTAAGTACAAGAAGACTGACTCTTCTTACTGTCAATGTTTTGAACCATTCCTGTGACACTAGTTATAGATTCCGATGCTTCACTTCAGGTTTACTGTATCCCTCTGACATTCTTGTTGACGATGAAACACAGATATTGCATCGGAATTGAATACAAAAGGCACAATGTCGACTTAAGTACAAGTAAACTGACTCTTCTTACTGTCTATGTTTTGAACCATTCCTGTGACACTTGTTATAGATTCCGATGCTTCACTTCAGGCTTACTGTAACCCTCTGACCTTCTTATTGACGATGAAACTCAGAAATTGCATCGGAATTAAATACAAAACGCACAACGCCGACTTAGGTACAAGAAGACTGACTCTTCTTACTGTCTATGTTCTGAACCATTCCTGTGACACTAGTTATTGATTCCGATGCTTCACTTCAGGCTTACTGTAACCCTCTGACCTTCTTATTGACGATGAAACTCAGAAATTGTATCGGAATAAATACAAAACGCACAACGCCGACTTAAGTACAAGAAGACTGACTCTTCTTACTGTCTATGTTCTGAACCATTCCTGTGACACTAGTTATAGATTCCGATGCTTCACTTCAGGTTTACTGTATCCCTCTGACCTTCTTATTGACGATGAAACACAGAAATTGTATCGGAATTAAATACAAAAGGCACAATGCCGACTTAAGTACAAGAAAACTGACTCATCTCAGTCTCTATGTTTTGAACCATACCTGTGACACTAGTTATAGATTCCGATGCTTCACTTCAGGTTTACTGTATCCCTCTGATCCTCTTATTGACGATGAAACACTGAAACTGCATCAGAATACAAACAAAAGGCACAATGCCGACTTAAGTACAAGAAGACTCACTCTTCTTACTTCCTATGTTTTGAACCATTCCTGTGACACTAGTTATAGATTCCGATGCTTCACTTCAGGTTTACTGTATCCCTGTGACCTTCTTATTGACGATGAAACACTGAAATTGCATCGGAATTAAATACAAAAGGCACAATGCCGCCTCAAGTTCAAGAAGACTGGCTCTTCTTACTGTCTATGTTTTGAACCTTTCCTGTGAGAAAGGTTTTTGATTCCGATGCTTCACTTCATGTTCACTGTATCCCTTGGCCCTTCTTATTGACGACGAAACACAGAAAGTGCATCGGAATTAAATAGAAAAGGAACAATGCCGCCGTAAGTACAGAAAACTGTCTCTTCTTTCTGTCTATGATTTGAACCATTCCTGTAACACTAGTTATAGATTCCGATGCTTCACTTCAGGTTTGCTGTATCCCTCTGACCGTCTTATTGACGATGAAACACAGAAATTGCATCGGAATTAGAAACAAAATGCACAATGCCGACTCAAGTACAAGAAGATTTGCTCTTCTTACTGTCTACGCTTTGAACCTTTCCTGTGAGACCGGTTTTAGATTCCGATGCTTCACTTCAGGTCTACTATATCACTTGGATCTTCTTATTGACGACGAAACACAGAAATTGCAACGGAATTAGGTAGAAAAGGCACTATGCTGGGTTAAGTACAAGCAAACTGATTCTGCTTACTGTCTATGTTTTGAACCATTCCTGTGACACTAGTTATAGATTCCGATGCATCACTTCAGGGTTACTGTATCCCTCTGACCTTCCTATTGACGATGAAACACAGAAATTGCATCGGAATTAAATACAAAAGGCACAATGCCGACTTAATTACTAGAAAACTGACTCTTCTTACTGTCTATGCTTTGAACCATTCCTGTGACTCTAGTTATAGATTCCGTTTCTTCACTTCAGGTTTACTGTATCCCTGTGACCTTCTTATTGACGACGAAACACAGAAATTGCATCGGAAATAAATACAAAAGGCACAATGCCGTCTTAAGTAAAAGTAAACTGACTCTTCTTACTGTCTATGTTTTGAACCATTCCTGTGACACTAGCTATAGATTCCGATGCTTCACTTCAGGTTTACTGTAACTCTCTGACCTTCTTATTGACGACGAAACACAGAAATTGCATCCGAATTAAATACAAAAGGCGCAATGCCGCCTTAAGTACAAGAAAATTGACCCTTCTTACTGTCTATGTTTTGAACCATTCCTGTGACACTAGTTACAGATTCCGATGCTTCACTTCAGGTTTACTGTATCCTTCTGACGTTCTTATTGACGATGAAACACAGAAATTGCATCGGAATTAAATACAAAAGGCACAATGCCGCCTCAAGTTCAAGAAGACTGGCTCTTCTTACTGTCTGTGTTTTGAACCTTTCCTGTGAGAAAGGTTTTAGATTCCGATGCTTCACTTCAGGTTCACTGTATCCCTTGGCCCTTTTTATTGACGACGAAACCCAGAAAGTGTATCGGAATTAAATAGAAAAGGAACAATGCCGCCGTAAGTATAAGAAAACTGTCTCTTCTTACTGTCTATGATTTGAACCATTCCTGTGACACTAGTTAAAGATTCCGATGCTTCACTTCAAGTTTACTGTATCCCGCTGACCTTCTTATTGACGAAAAAACACAGAAATTGCATCGGAATTAAATACAAAAGCACAATGCCGACTTAAGTACAAGAAAACTGACTCTTCTTACAGTCTTTGTTTTGAACCATTCCTGTGACACTTGTTATAGATACCGATGCTTAACTTCAGGTTTACTGTATCCCTCTGACCCTCTTATTGACGATGAAGCACAGAAATTGCATCGGAATTAAATACAAAAGGAACAATGCCGACTCAAGTACAGGAAGACTGGCTCTTCTTGCTGTCTATGATTTGAACCTTTCCTGTAAGGCCGGTTTTAGATTCCGTTGCTTCACTTCAGGTTTACTGTATCCCTTGGTCCTTCTTATTGACGAGGAAACACAGAAACTGCATCGGAATGAAATAGAAAAGGCACAATGTCGACTTAAGTACAAGAAAACTGACTCTTCTTATTGTCTATGCTTTGAACCATTCCTGTGACACTAGTTATAGATTCCGATGCTTCACTTCAGGTTTACTGAATCCCTCCAACCTTCTTATTGACGATGAAACACATAAATTGCATCGAATTAAATACAAAAGGCACAATGCCGACTCAAGTACAAGAAGACTGGCTCTTCTTACTGTCTATGTTTTGAACCTTTACTGTGAGACCAGTTTTAGATTCCGATGCTTGACTTCAGGTTTACTGTATCCCTTGGACCTTCTTATTGACGACTAAATACAGAAATTGCATCGGAAATAAAAAGAAAATGCACAATGCCGACTTAAGAACAAGAAAACTGACTCTTCTTACTGTCTATATTTTGAACCATTCCTGTGACACTAGTTATAGATTCTGATGCTTCACTTCAGGTTTACTGTATCCCACTGACCTCCTTAATGACGATGAAACACAGAAATTGCATCGGAATACAAACAAAATGCACTATGCCGACTTAAGTACTAGAAGACTGACTCACCCTACTGTCTATGTGTTGAACTATTCCTGTGACACTAGTTATAGATTACAATGCTTCACTTCAGGTTTACTGTATGACTCTGACCTTCTTATTGACGATGAAACACAGAAATTGCATCGGAATTAAATACAAAAGGCACAATGCCGACTCAAGTACAAAATACTGGCTCTGCTTACTGTCTATGTTTTGAACCTTTCCTGTGATACCGGTTTTAGATACCGATGCTTCACTTCAGGTTTACTGTATCCCTCTGACCTTCTTATTGACGATGAAACACAGAAATTGCATCGGAATTAAATACAAAAGGCACAATGCCGATTCAAGTACAAGAATACTGGCTCTTCTTACTGTCTATGTTTTGAACCTTTCATGTGAGACCGGTTTTAGATTCCGATGAATCACTTCAGGTTTGCTGTATCCCTCTGACCTTCTTATTGACGATTAAACACAGAAATTGCATCTTAATTAAATACAAAAGGCACGATGCCGACTTAAGTACAAGAAAACTGACTCATTTTACTGTCTATGTTTTGAACCATTCCTGTGACACTAGTTATAGATTCCGATGCATCACTTCAGGTTTACTGTACCCCTATGACCTTCTTATTGAAGCTGAAACACAGAAATTGCATCGGAATTAAATACAAAAGCCACAATGCCGACTTAAGAACAAGAAGACTGATATTCTTACTGCCTATGTTTTGAACCATTCCTGTTACACTAGTTATAGATTCCGATGCCTCACTTCACTTTTGCTGTATCCCTCTGACCTTCTTATTGACGATGAAACACAGAAATTGCATCGGAATTAAATACAAACGGCACAATGCCGACTCAAGTACAAGAAGACTGGCTCTTCTTACTGTCTATGTTTTGAACCTTTCCTGTGAGACCGGTTTTAGATTCCGATGCTTCACTTCAGGTTTGCTGTATCCCTCTGACCTTCTTATTGACGATGAAACACAGAAATTGCATCTTAATTAAATACAAAAGTACAATGCCGACTTATGTACAGGAAGACTGACTCTTCTTACCGTCTATGATTTGAACCATTCCTGTGACACTAGTTATAGATTCCGATGCTTCACTTCAGGTTTACTGCATCCCTCAGACCTTCTTATTGACGATCAAACACAGAAATTGCATCGGAATTAAATACAAAAGGAACAATGCCGACTCAAGTTCAAGACGACTGGCTCTTCTTACTGTCTGTGTTTTGAACCTTTCCTGTGAGAATGGTTTTAGATTCCGATGCTTCACTTCAGGTTCACTGTATCCCTTGGCCCTTTTTATTGACGACGAAACCCAGAAAGTGCATCGGAATTAAATAGAAAAGGAACAATGCCGCCGTAAGTATAAGAAAACTGTCTCTTCTTACTGTCTATGATTTGAACCATTCCTGTGACACTAGTTAAAGATTCCGATGCTTCACTTCAAGTTTACTGTATCCCTCTGACCTTCTTATTGACGAAAAAACACAGAAATTGCATCGGAATTAAATACAAAAGCACAATGCCGACTTAAGTACAAGAAAACTGACTCTTCTTACAGTCTTTGTTTTGAACCATTCCTGTGACACTTGTTATAGATACCGATGCTTAACTTCAGGTTTACTGTATCCCTCTGACCCTCTTATTGACGATGAAGCACAGAAATTGCATCGGAATTAAATACAAAAGGAACAATGCCGACTCAGGTACAGGAAGACTGGCTCTTCTTACTGTCTATGATTTGAACCTTTCCTGTAAGGCCGGTTTTAGATTCCGTTGCTTCACTTCAGGTTTACTGTATCCCTTGGTCCTTCTTATTGACGAGGAAACACAGAAACTGCATCGGAATGAAATAGAAAAGGCACAATGTCGACTTAAGTACAAGAAAACTGACTCTTCTTATTGTCTAAGCTTTGAACCATTCCTGTGGCACTAGTTATAGATTCCGATGCTTCACTTCAGGTTTACTGAATCCCTCCAACCTTCTTATTGACGATGAAACACATAAATTGCATCGGAATTAAATACAAAAGGCACAATGCCGACTCAAGTACAAGAAGACTGGCTCTTCTTACTGTCTATGTTTTGAACCTTTACTGTGAGACCAGTTTTAGATTCCGATGCTTGACTTCAGGTTTACTGTATCCCTTGGACCTTCTTATTGACGACTAAACACAGAAATTGCATCGGAAATAAAAAGAAAATGCACAATGCCGACTTAAGAACAAGAAAACTGACTCTTCTTACTGTCTATATTTTGAACCATTCCTTTGACACTAGTTATAGATTCTGATGCTTCACTTCAGGTTTACTGTATCCCACTGACCTCCTTAATAACGATGAAACACAGAAATTGCATCGGAATACAAACAAAATGCACTATGCCGACTTAAGTACTAGAAGACTGACTCACCCTACTGTCTATGTGTTGAACTATTCCTGTGACACTAGTTATAGATTACAATGCTTCACTTCAGGTTTACTGTATGACTCTGACCTTCTTATTGACGATGAAACACAGAAATTGCATCGGAATTAAATACAAAAGGCACAATGCCGACTCAAGTACAAAATACTGGCTCTGCTTACTGCCTATGTTTTGAACCTTTCCTGTGATACCGGTTTTAGATACCGATGCTTCACTTCAGGTTTACTGTATCCCTCTGACCTTCTTATTGACGATGAAACACAGAAATTGCATCGGAATTAAATACAAAAGGAACAATGCCGACTCAAGTACAAGAATACTGGCTCTTCTTACTGTCTATGTTTTGAACCTTTCATGTGAGACCGGTTTTAGATTCCGATGAATCACTTCAGGTTTGCTGTATCCCTCTGACCTTCTTATTGACGATTAAACACAGAAATTGCATCTTAATTAAATACAAAAGGCACGATGCCGACTTAAGTACAAGAAAACTGACTCATTTTACTGTCTATGTTTTGAACCATTCCTGTGACACTAGTTATAGATTCCGATGCATCACTTCAGGTTTACTGTACCCCTATGACCTTCTTATTGACGATGAAACACAGAAATTGCATCGGAATTAAATACAAAAGCCACAATGCCGACTTAAGAACAAGAAGACTGACTATTCTTACTGCCTATGTTTTGAACCATTCCTGTTACACTAGTTATAGATTCCGATGCTTCACTTCACTTTTGCTGTATCCCTCTGACCTTCTTATTGACGATGAAACACAGAAATTGCATCTTAATTAAATACAAAAGTACAATGCCGACTTAAGTACAGGAAGACTGACTCTTCTTACCGTCTATGATTTGAACCATTCCTGTGACACTAGTTATAGATTCCGATGCTTCACTTCAGGTTTACTGCATCCCTCAGACCTTCTTATTGACGATCAAACACAGAAATTGCATCGGAATTAAATACAAAAGGAACAATGCCGACTCAAGTACTAGAGGACTGGCTCTTCTTACTGTCTATGATATGAACCTTTCCTGTGAGACCGGTTTTAGATTCCGTTGCTTCACTTCAGGTTTACTGTATCCCTTGGACCTTTTTATTGACGAGGAAACACAGAAACTGCATCGGAATGAAATAGAAAAGGCACAATGTCGACTTAAGTACAAGAAAACTGACTCTTCTTACAGTCTTTGTATTGAACCATTCCTGTGACACTAGTTACAGATACCGATGCTTAACTTCAGGTTTACTGTATCCCTCTGACTCTCTTATTGACGATGAAGCACAGAAATTGCATCGGAATTAAATAGAAAAGGAACAATGACGACTCAAGTACAGGAAGACTGGCTCCTCTTACTGTCTATGATTTGAACCTTTCGTTTGAGGCCGGATTTAGATTCCGTTGCTTCACTTCAGGTTTACTGTATCCCTTGGACCTTTTTATTGACGAGGAAACACAGAAACTGCATCGGAATGAAATAGAAAAGGCACAATGTCGACTTAAGTACAAGAAAACTGACTCTTCTTATTGTCTATGTTTTGAACCATTCCTGTGACACTAGTTATAGATTCCGATGCATCACTTCGGGTTTCTTGTATCCCTGTGACCTTCTTATTTATGATGAAAGACAGAAATTGCATCGGAATTTAATACAAAAGGCACAATGCCGACTTAAGTATAACAAAACTGACTCTTCTTACTGTCTATGCTTTGAACCATTCCTGTGACACTAGTTATAGATTACGATGCTTCACTTCAGGTTTACTGTATCACTCTGACCTTCTTATTGACGATGAAACACAGAAATTGCATCTTAATTAAATACAAAAAGCACGATGCCGACTTAAGTACAAGAAAACTGACTCTTCTTACTGTCTATGTTTTGAACCATTCCTGTGACACTAGTTATAGATTCCGATGCTTCACTTCAGGTTGACTGTACCCCTATGACCTTCTTATTGACGATGGAACACAGAAATTGCATCGGAATTAAATACAAAAGCCACAATGCCAACTTAAGTACAAGAAGACTGAATCTTCTTACTGCCTATGTTTTGAACCATTCCTGTGACACTACTTATGGATTCCGATGCTTCACTTCACTTTTGCTGTATCCCTCTGACCTTCTTATTGACGATGAAACACAGAAATTGCATCGGAATTAAATACAAAAGGCACAATGCCGACTTAAGTACAAGAAGACTGGCTCTTCTTACTGTCTATGTTTTGAACCATTGCTGTGAGACCAGTTTTAGATTCCGATGCTTGACTTCAGGTTTATTGTATCCCTTGGAGCTTCTATTGACGACGAAACACAAAAATTGCATCGGAAATAAATAGAAAATGCACAATGCCGACTTAAGAACAAGAAAACTGACTCTTCTTACTGTCTATGTTTTGAACCATTCCTGTGATACTAGTTATAGATTCTGATGCTTCACTTCAGGTTTACTGCATCCCTCTGACCTTCTTATTGACGATCAAACACAGAAGTTGCATCGGAATTAAATACAAAATGCACAATGCCGACTCAAGTACTAGAGGACTTGCTCTTCTTACTGCCTATGTTATGACCCTTTCCTGTGAGACCGGTTTTAGATTCCGATGCTTCACTTCAGTTTTACTGTATCCCTTGGACCTTCTTATTGACGACGAAACACAGAAATTGCATCGGAATTAAATAGAAAAGCACAATGCCGACTTAAGAACAAGAAAACTGACTCTTCTTACTTTCTATGTTTTGAACCATTCCTGTGACACTAGTTGTAGATTCCGATGCTTCACTTCAGGTTTACTGTACCCCTATGACCTTCTTATTGACGATGAAACACAGAAATTGCATCGGAATTAAATACAAACGGCACAATGCCGACTTAAGTACAAGAAGACTGACACTTCTTACTGCCTATGTTTTGAACCATTCCTGTGACACTAGTTATAGATTCCGATGCTTCACTTCAGGTTTGCTGTATCCCTCTGACCTTCTTATTGACGATGAAACACAGAAATTGCATCTTAATTAAATACAAAAGTACAATCCCGACTTAAGTACAGGAAGACTGACTCTTCTTACCATCTATGATTTGAACCATTCCTGTGACACTAGTTATAGATTCCGATGCTTCACTTCAGGTTTACTGCATCCCTCTGACCTTCTTATTCACGATCAAACACTGAAATTGCATGGGAATTAAATACAAAAGGCACAATGCCGACTCAAGTACTGAAGGACTGGCTCTTCTTACTGTCTATGATTTGAACCTTTCCTGTGAGGCCGGTTTTAGATTCCGTTGCTTCACTTCAGGTTTACTGTATCCCTTGGACATCCTTATTGACGAGGAAACACAGAAACTGAATCGGAATGAAATAGAAAAGGCACAATGTCGACTTAAGTACAAGAAAACTGACTCTTCTTACTGTCTATGTTTTGAACCATTCCTGTGACACTAGTCATAGATTCCGATGTATCACTTCGGGTTTCTTGTATCCCTGTGACCTTCTTATTGATAATGAAAGACAGAAATTGCATCGGAATTTAATACAAAAGGCACAATGCCGACTTAAGTATAACAAAACTGACTCTTCTTACTGTCTATGCTTTGAACCATTCCTGTGACACTAGTTATAGATTCCGATGCTTCACTTCAGGTTTACTGTATCCCTCCGACCTTCTTATTGACGATGAAACACATAAATTGCATCGGAATTAAATACAAAAGGCACAATGCCGACTCAAGTACAAGAAGACTGGCTCTTCTTACTGTCTATGTTTTGAACCTTTCCTGTGAGACCAGTTTTAGATTCCGATGCTTGACTTCAGGTTTACTGTATCCCTTGGACCTTCTTATTGGCGACGAAACACAGAAATTGCATCAGAAATAAATAGAAAATGCACAATGCAGACTTAAGACAAGAAAACTGACTCTTCTTACTGTCTATGTTTTGAACCATTCCTGTGACACTAGTTATAGATTCTGATGCTTCACTTAAGGTTTACTGTATCCCTCTGACCCTCTTAATGACGATGAAACACAGAAATTGCATCGGAATGCAAACAAAAGGCACAATGTTCAATTAAGTACTAGAAGACTGACTCACCCTACTGTCTATGTGTTGAACTATTCCTGTGACACTAGTTATAGATTACGATGCTTCACTTCAGGTTTACTGTATCACACTGACCTTCTTATTGACGATGAAACACAGAAATTGCATCGGAATTAAATACAAAAGGCACAATGCCGACTCAAGTACAAGAAGACTGGCTCTTCTTACTGTCTATGTTTTGAACCTTTCCTGTGATACCGGTTTTAGATTCCGATGCTTCACTTCAGGTTTACTGTATCCCTCTGACCTTCTTCTTGACGATGAAACACAGAAATTGCATCGGAATTAAATACAAAAGGCACAATGCCAACTCAAGTACAAGAAGACTGGCTCTTCTTACTGTCTATGTTTTGAACCTTTCCTGTGAGACCGGTTTAGATTCCGATGCTTCACTTCAGGTTTGCTGTATCCCTCTGACCTTCTTATTGACGATCAAACACAGAAATTGCATCTTAATTAAATACAAAAGGCACGATGATGACTTAAGTAGAAGAAAACTGACACTTCTTACTGTCTATGTTTTTGAACCATTCCTGTGACACTAGTTATAGATTCCGATGCTTCACTTCAGGTTTACTGTACCCCTATGACCTTCTTATTGACGATGAAACACAGAAATTGCATCGGAATTAAATACAAAAGGCACAATGCCGACTTAAGTACAAGAAGACTGACTCTTCTTACTGCCTATGTTTTGAACCATTCCTGTGACACTAGTTATAGCTTCCGATGCTTCACTTCAGGTTTGCTGTATCCCTCTCACCTTCTTATTGACGATGAAACACAGAAATTGCATCTTAATTAAATACAAAAGTACAATGCCGACTTAAGTACAGAAAAACTGACTCTTCTTATCGTCTATGATTTGAACTATTCCTGTGACACTAGTTATAGATTCCGATGCTTCACTTCAGGTTTACTGTATCCCTATGACCTTCTTATTGACGATGAAACACAGAAATTGCATCGGAATTAAATACAAAAGGCACAATGTCGACTTAAGCACAAGAAAACTGACTCTTCTGACTGTCTATGTTTGAACCATTCCTGTGACACTAGTTATAGATTCCGATGCTTAACTTCAGGTTTACTGTATCCCTCCAACCTTCTTATTGACGATGAAACACATAAATTGCATCGGAATTAAATACAAAAGGCACAATGCCGACTCAAGTACAAGAAGACTGGCTCTTCTTACTGTCTATGTTTTGAACCTTTCCTGTGAGACCGGTTTTAGATTCCGATGCTTGACTTCAGGTTTACTGTATGCCTTGGACCTTCTTATTAACGACAAAACACAGAAATTCCATCGGAAATAAATAGAAAATGCACAATGCCGACTTAAGAACAAGAAAACTGACTCTTCTCACTGTCTATGTTTTGAACCATTCCTGTGACACTAGTTATAGAATCTGATGCTTCACTTCAGGTTTACTGTATCCCTCTGACCTTCTTAATGCCGATGAAACACAGAAATTGCATCGGAATACAAACAAAAGGCACAATGCCGACTTAAGTACAAGAAGACTGACTCTTCTTACTGCCTATGTTTTGAACCTGTCCTGTGACACTAGTTATAGATTCAGATGCTTCACTTCAGGTTTGCTGTATCCCTTGGACCTTCTTATTGACGATGAAACACAAAATTTGCATCCTAATTAAATACAAAAGTACAATGCCGACTTAAGTATGGGAAGACTGACTCTTCTTACCGTCTATGATTTGAACCATTCCTGTGACACTAGTTATAGATTCCGATGCTTCACTACAGGTTTACTGCATCCCTCTGACCTTCTTATTGACGATCAAACACAGAAATTGCATCGGAATTAAATACAAAAGGCACAATGCCGACTCAAGTACTAGAGGACTGGCTCTTCTTACTGTCTATGTTTTGAACCTTTCCTGTGAGACCGGTTTTAGATTCCGATGCTTCACTTCAGGTTTACTGTATCCCTTGGACCTTCCTATTGACGACGATACACAGATATTCCATCGGAATTAATTAGAAAAGCACAATGCCGACTTAAGTAGAAGAAAACTGACTCTTCTTACAGTCCTTGTTTTGAACCATTCCTGTGACACTAGTTATAGATACCGATGCTTAACTTCAGGTTTACTGTATCCCTCTGACCCTCTTATTGACGATGAAGCACAGAAATTGCATCGGAATTAAATACAAAAGGAACAATGCCGACTCAAGTACAGGTAGACTGGCTCTTCTTACTGTCTATGATTTGAACCTTTCCTGTGAGGCCGGTATTAGATTCCGTTGCTTAACTTCAGGTTTACTGTATCCCTTGGACCTTCTTATTGACGAGGAAACACAGAAACTGCATCGGAATGAAATAGAAAAGGCACAATGTCGACCTAAGTACAAGAAAACTGACTCTTCTTAATGTCTATGTTTTGAACCATTCCTGTGTTACCGGTTTTAGATACCGATGCTTCACTTCAGGTTTACTGTATCCCTCTGACCTTCTTATTGACGATGAAACACAGAAATTGCATCGGAATTAAATACAAAAGGCACAATGCCGACTTAATTATAAGAAAACTGTCTCTTCTAACTTTCTATGTTTGAACCATTAATGTGACACTAGTTATAGATTCCGATGCTTCACTTCAGGTTTACTGTATCCCTCTGACCTTCTTATTGTCGATAAAAGAGAGAAATTGCATCAGAATTAAATACAAAAGGCACAGTGCCGACTTAAGTTCAAGAAAACTGACTCTTCTTACTGTCTATGTTTTGAACCATTCCTGTGACACTAGTTATAGTTTACGATGCTTCACTTCAGGTTTACTGCATCACTCTGACCTTCTTATTGACGATGAAACACAAAATTGCATCGGAATTAAATGCAAAAGGCACAATGCCGACTCAAGTACAAGAAGACTGGGTCTTCTTACTGTCTATGTTTTGAACCTTTCCTGTGTTACCGGTTTTAGATACCGATGCTTCACTTCAGGTTTACTGTATCCCTCTGACCTTCTTAATGACGATGAAACACAGAAATTGCATCGGAATACAAACAAAAGGCACAATGCCGACTTAAGTACTAGAAGACTGACTCACCCAACTGTCTATGTATTAAACTATTCCTGTGACACTAGTTATAGATTACGATGCTTCACTTCAGGTTTACTGTATCACTCTGACCTTCTTATTGACGAAGAAACACAGAAATTGCATCGGAATTAAATACAAAAGGCACAATGCCGACTTAATTATAAGAAAACTGGCTCTTCTTACTGTCTATGCTTTGAACCATTCCTGTGACACTAGTTATAGATTCCGATGCTTCACTTCAGGTTTACTGTATCCCTCTGACCTTCTTATTGTCGATGAAAGGGAGAAATTGCAACAGAATTAAATACAAAAGGCACAATGCCGACTTAAGTACAAGAAAACTGACTCTTCTTACTGTCTATGTTTTGAACCATTCCTGTGACACTAGTTATAGATTACGATGCTTCACTTCAGGTTTACTGTATCACTCTGACCTTCTTATTGACGATGTAACACAAAATTGCATCGGAATTAAATACAAAAGGCACAATGCCGACTCAAGTACAAGAAGACTGGCTCTTCTTACTGTCTATGTTTTGAACCTTTCCTGTGATACCGGTTTTAGATACCGATGCTTCACTTCAGGTTTACTGTATCCCTCTGACCTTCTTATTGACGATGAAACACAGAAATTGCATCGGAATTAAATACAAAAGGCACAACGCCGACTCAAGTACAAGAAGACTGGCTCTTCTTACTGTCTATGTTTTGAACCCTTCCTGTGAGACCGGTTCTAGATTCCGATGCTTCACTTCAGGTTTGCTGTATCCCTCTGACCTTCTTATTGACGATGAAACACAGAAACTGCATCGTAATTAAATACAAAAGCACGATGCCGACTTAAGTACAAGAAAACTGACTCTTCTTACTGTCTAAGTTTTGAACCATTCCTGTGACACTAGTTATAGATTCCGATGCTTCACTTCAGGTTTACTGTACCCCTATGACCTTCTTATTGACGATGAAACACAGATATTGCATCGGAATTAAATACAAAAGCCACAATGCCAACTTAAGTACAAGAAGACTGACTCTTCTTACTGCCTATGTTTTGAACCATTCCTGTGACACTACTTATAGATTCCGATGCTTCACTTCACTTTTGCTGTATCCCTCAGACCTTCTTATTGACGATGAAACACAGAAATTGCATCTTAATTAAATACAAAAGTACAATGCCGACTTAAGTACAGGAAGACTGACTCATCTTACCGTCTATGATTTGAACCATTCCTGTGACACTAGTTATAGATTCCGATGCTTCACTTCAGGTTTACTGCATCCCTCTGACTTTCTTATTGACGATCAAACACAGAAATTGCATTGGAATTAAATACAAAAGGCACAATGCCGACTCAAGTACTAGAGGACTGGCTCTTCTTACTGTCTATGTTTTGAACCTTTCCAGTGAGACCGGTTTTAGATTCCGATGCTTCACTTCAGGTTTACTGTATCCCTTAACCTTCTTATTGACGACGAAACACAGAAATTGCATCGGAAATAAATAGAAAATGCACAATGCCCACTTAAGTACAAGAAAACTGACTCTTCTTACTGTCTATCGTTTGAACCATTCCTGTGACACTAGTTACAGATTCCGATGCATCACTTCATGTTTCTTGTATCCCTGTGACCTTCTTATTGATGATTAAAGACAGAAATTGCATCGGAATTTAATACAAAAGGCACAATGCCGACTCAAATACAAGAAGACTGGCTCTTCCTTCTGTCTATGTTTGAACCTTTCCTGTGAGACCAGTTTTAGATTCCGATGCTTCACTTCAGGTTTACTGTATCCCTTGGACCTTCCTATTGACGACGAAACACAGAAATTGCATCGGAAATAAATAGAAAATGCACAATGCCGACTTAAGAACAAGAAAAGTGACTCTTCTTACTGTCTATGATTTGAACCATTCCTGTGACACTAGTTATAAATTCCGATGCTTCACTTCAGGTTTACTGCATCCCTCTGACCTTCTTATTGACGATGAAACACAGAAATTGCATCGGAATTAAATACAAAAGGCACAATGCCGACTCAAGTACAAGAAGACTGGCTTTTCTTACTGTCTATGTTTTGAACCTTTCCTGTGAGACCGGTTTTAGATTCCGATGCTTCACTTCAGGTTTGCTGTATCCCTCTGACCTTCTTGTTGACGATGAAACACAGAAATTGCATCTTAGATAAATACAAAAGGCACGATGCCGGTTTAAGTACAAGAAAACTGACTCTTCTTACTGTCTATGTTTTGAACCATTCCCGTGACACTAGTCATAGATTGCGATGCTTCACTTCAGGTTTACTGTACCCGTATCACCTTCTTATTGACGATGAAACACAGGTATTGCATCGGAATTTAAATACAAAAGACACAATGCCGACTTAAGTACAAGAAGACTGACTCTTCTTACTGCCTATGGTTTGAACCATTCCTGTGACACTAGTTATAGATTCCGATGCTTCACTTCAGGTTTGCTGTATCCCTCTGACCTTCTTTTTGACGATGAAACACAGAAATTGCATCTTAATTAAATGCAAAAGTACAATGCCGACTTAAGTACAGGAAGACTGACTCTTCTTACCGTCTATGATTTGAACCATTCCTGCGACACTAGTTATAGATTCCGATGCTTCACTTCAGGTTTACTGCATCCCTCTGACCTTCTTATTGACGATGAAACACAGAAATTGCATCGGAATTAAATACAAAAGGCACAATGCCGAACTCAAGTACAAGAAGACTGGCTCTTCTTACTGTCTATGTTTTGAACCTTTCCTGTGATACCGGTTTTAGATTCCGATGCTTCACTTCAGGTTCACTGTATCCCACTAACCTTCTATTGACGATGAAACACAGAAATTGCATCGGAATTGAATACAAAAGGCACAATGCCGACTCAAGTACAAGAAGACTGGCTCTTCTTACTGTCTATGTTTTGAACCTTTCCTGTGCGACCGGTTTTAGATTCCGATGCTTCACTTCAAGTTTACTGTATCCCTTGGACCTTCTTATTGACGACGAAACACAGAAATTGCTTCGGAATTAAATACAAAAGGCACAATGCCGACTTAATTATAAGAAAACTGACTCTTCTTACTGTCTATGCTTTGAACCATTCCTGTGACACTAGTTATAGATTCCGATGCTTCACTTCAGGTTTACTGTATCCCTCCAACATTCTTATTGACGATGAAACACATAAATTGCATCGGAATTAAATAGAAAATGCACAATGCCGACTTAAGAACAAGAAAACTGACTCTTCTTACTGTCTATGTTTTGAACCATTCCTGTGATACTAGTTATAGATTCTGATACTTCACTTCAGGTTTACTGTATCCCTCTGACCTTCTTAATGACGATGAAACACAGAAATTGCATCGGAATACAAACAAAAGGCACAATGCCGACTTAAGTCCTAGAAGACTGACTTACCCTACTGTCTATGTGTTGAACTATTCATGTGACACTAGTTATAGATTACGATGCTTCACTTCAGGTTTACTGTATCACTCTGACCTTCTTATTGACGATGAAACACAGAAATTGCATCGGAATTAAATACAAAATGCACAATGCCGACTCAAGTACAAGACGACTGGCCCTTCTTACTGTGTATGTTTTGAACCTTTCCTGTGAGACCGGTTTTCGATTCCGATGCTTCACTTCAGGTTTGCTGTATCCCTCTGACCTTCTTAATGACGATGAAACACAGAAATTGCATCGGAATTAAATACAAAAGGCACAATGCCGACTCAAGTACAAGAAGACTGGCTCTTCCTACTGTCTATGTTTGAACCTTTCCTGTGAGACCAGTTTTAGATTCCGATGCTTGACTTCAGGTTTACTGTTTCCCTTGGACCTTCTTATTGACGACGAAACACAGAAATTGCATCGGAAATAAATAGAAAATGCACAATGCCGACTTAAGAACAAGAAAACTGACTCTTCTTACTGTCTATGATTTGAACCGTTCCTGTGACACTAGTTATAAATTCCGATGCTTCACTTCAGGTTTACTGCATCCCTCTGACCTTCTTATTGACGATGAAACACAGAAATTGCATCGGAATTAAATACAAAAGGCACAATGCCGACTCAAGTACAAGAAGACTGGCTTTTCTTACTGTCTATGTTTTGAACCTTTCCTGTGAGACCGGTTTTAGATTCCGATGCTTCACTTCAGGTTTGCTGTATCCCTCTGACCTTCTTGTTGACGATGAAACACAGAAATTGCATCTTAGATAAATACAAAAGGCACGATGCCGACATAAGTACAAGAAAACTGACTCCTCTTACTGTCTATGTTTTGAACCATTCCCGTGACACTAGTCATAGATTGCGATGCTTCACTTCAGGTTTACTGTACCCCTATGACCTTCTTATTGACGATGAAACACAGAAATTGCATCGGAATTAAATACAAAAGGCACAATGCCGACTTAAGTACAAGAAGACTGACTCTTCTTACTGCCTATGGTTTGAACCATTCCTGTGACACTAGTTATAGATTCCAATGCTTCACTTCAGGTTCACTGTATCCCACTAACCTTCTTATTGACGATGAAACACAGAAATTGCATCGGAATTAAATACAAAAGGCACAATGCCGACTTAATTATAAGAAAACTGACTCTTCTTACTGTCTATGCTTTGAACCATTCCTGTGACACTAGTTATAGATTTCGATGCTTCACTTCAGGTTTACTGTATCCCTCCAACCTTCTTATTGACAATTAAACGCATAAATTGCATCGGAATTAAATAGAAAATGCACAATGCTGACTTAAGAACAAGAAAACTGACTCTTCTTACTGTCTATGTTTTGAACCATTCCTGTGATACTAGTTATAGATTCTGATACTTCACTTCAGGTTTACTGTATCCCTCTGACCTTCTTAATGACGATGAAACACAGAAATTGCATCGGAATACAAACAAAAGTCACAATGCCGACTTAAGTCCTAGAAGACTGACTCAACCTACTGTCTATGTGTTGAACTATTCCTGTGACACTAGTTATAGATTACGATGCTTCACTTCAGGTTTACTGTATCACTCTGACCTTCTTATTTACGATGAAACACAGAAATTGCATCGGAATTAAATACAAAATGCACAATGCTGACTCAAGTACAAGACGACTGGCTCTTCTTACTGTGTATGATTTGAACCTTTCCTGTGAGACCGGTTTTCGATTCCGATGCTTCACTTCAGGTTTGCTGTATCCCTCTGACCTTCTTAATGACGATGAAACACAGAAATTGCATCTTAATTAAATACAAAAGGCACGATGCCGACTTAAGTACAAGAAAACTGACTCTTCTTACTGTCTATGTTTTGAACCTTTCCTGTGACACTAGTTATAGATTCCGATGCTTCACGTCAGGTTTACTGTACCCCTATGACCTTCTTATTGACGATGAGACACAGATATTGCATCGGAATTAAATACAAAAGGCACAATGCCGACTTAAGTACAAGAAGACTGACTCTTCTTACTGCCTATGTTTTGAACCATTTCTGTGACACTAGTTATAGATTCCGATGCTTCACTTCAGGTTTGCTGTATCCCTCTGACCTTCTTATTGACGATGAAACACAGAAATTGCATCCTAATTAAATACAAAGAATCAATGCCGACTTAAGTACAGGAAGACTGACTCTTCTTACCGTCTATGATTTGAACCATTCCTGTGACACTAGTTATAGATTCCGATGCTTCACTTCAGGTTTACTTCATCCCTCTGACCTTCTTATTGACGATCAAACACAGAAATTGCATCGGAATTAAATACAAAATGCACAATGCCGACTCAAGTACAAGACGACTGGCTCTTCTTACTGTGTATGTTTTAAACCTTTCCTGTGAGACCGGTTTTCGATTCCGATGCTTCACTTCAGGTTTGCTGTATCCCTCTGACCTTCTTAATGACGATGAAACACAGAAATTGCATCTTAATTAAATACAAAAGGCACGCTGCCGACTTAAGTACAAGAAAACTAACTCTTCTTACTGTCTATGTTTTGAACCTTTCCTGTGACACTAGTTATAGATTCCGATGCTTCACTTAAGGTTTACTGTATCCCTCTGACCTTCTTAATGACGATGAAACACAGAAATTGCATCGGAATACAAACAAAAGGCACAATGCCGACATAAGTACTAGAAGATTGACTCACCCTACTGTCTATGTGTTGAACTATTCCTGTGACACTAGTTATAGATTACGATGCTTCACTTCAGGTTTACTGTATGACTCTGACCTTCTTATTGACGATGAAACACAGAAATTGCATCGAAATTAAATACAAAAGGCACAATGCCGACTCAAGTACAAGAAGACTGGCTCTTCTTACTGTCTATGTTTTGAACCTTTCCTGTGATTCCGGTTTTAGATTCCGATGCTTCACTTCAGGTTTACTGTATCCCTCTGACCTTCGTATTGACGATCAAACACAGAAATTGCATCGGAATTAAATACAAAAGGCACAACGCCGACTCAAGTACAAGAAGACTGGCTCTTATTACTGTCTATGTTTTGAACCTTTCCTGTGAGGCCGGTTTTAGATTCCGTTGTATCACTTCAGGTTTACTGTATCCCTTGGACCTTCCTATTGACGAGGAAACACAGAAACTGCATCGGAATGAAATAGAAAAGGCACAATGTCGACTTAAGTACAAGAAAACTCACTCTTCTTACTGTCTATGCTTTGAACCATTCCTGTGACACTAGTTATAGATTCCGATGCATCACTTCAGGTTTCTTGTATCCCTGTGACCTTCTTATTGATGATGAAAGACAGAAATTGCATCGGAATTTAATACAAAAGGCCCAATGCCGACTTAAGTATAACAAAACTGACTCTTCTTACTGTCTATGCTTTGAACCATTCCTGTGACACTAGTTATAGATTCCGATGCTTCACTTCAGGTTTTCTGTATCCCTCCAACCTTCTTATTGACGATGAAACACATAAATTGCATCGGAATTAAATACAATTGGCATAAGGCCGACTCAACTACAAGAAGACTGACTCTTCTTACTGTCTATGTTTTGAACCTTTCCTGTGAGACCAGTTTTAGAGTCCGATGCTTGACTTCAGGTTTACTGTATCCCTTGGACCTTCTTATTGACGACGAGACACAGAAATTGCATCGGAAATAAATAGAAAATGCACAATGCCGACTTAAGAACAAGAAAACTGACTCTTCTTACTGTCTATGTTTTGAACCGGTTTTAGATTCCGATGCTTCACTTCAGGTTTACTGTATCCCACTAACCTTCTTATTGACGATGAAACACAGAAATTGCATCGGAATTAAATACAAAAGGCACAATGCCGCCTCAAGTACAAGAAGACTGGCTCTTCTTACTGTCAATGCTTTGAACCTTTCCTGTGAGACCGGTTTTAGATTCCGATGCTTCACTTCAGGTTTACTGTATCCCTTGGACCTTCTTATTGACGATCAAACACAGAAATTGCATCTTAATTAAATACAAATGGCACGATGCCGACTTAAGTACAAGAAAACTGACTCTTCGTACTGTCTATGTTTTGAACCATTCCTGTGACTCTAGTTATAGATTCCGATGCTTCACTTCAGGTTTACTGTACCCCTATGACCTTCTTATTAACGATGAAACACAGAAATTGCATCAGAATTAAATACAAAAGGCACAATGCCGACTTAATCATAAGAAAACTGACTCTTCTTACTGTCTATGCTTTGAACCATTCCTGTGACACTGGTTATAGATTCCGATGCTTCACTTCAGGTTTACTGTATCCCTCTGACCTTCTTATTGTCGATGAAAGAGAGAAATTGCATCAGCATTAAATACAATAGGCACAATGCCGACTTAAGTACAAGAAAACTGACCCTTCTTACCGTCTATGTTTTGAACCATTCCTGTGACACTAGTTATAGATTACGATGTTTCACTTCAGGTTTACTGTATCACTCTGACCTTCTTATTGACGATAAAACACAAAATTACATCGGAGTTAAATACAAAAGGCACAATGCCGACTCAAGTACAAGAAGACTGGCTCTCCTTACTGTCTATGTTTTGAACCTTTCCTGTGATACCGGTTTTAGATACCGATGCTTCACTTCAGGTTTACTGTATCCCTCTGACCTTCTTATTGACGATGAAACACAGAAATTGCATCGGAATTAAATACAAAAGGCACAATGCCGACTCAAGTACAAGAAGACTGGCTCTTCTTACTGTCTATGTTTTGAACCCTTCCTGTGAGACCGGTTCTAGATTCCGATGCTTCCCTTCAGGTTTGCTGTATCCCTCTGACCTTCTTATTGACGATGAAACACAGAAATTGCATCTTAATTAAATACAAAAGGCACGATGCCGACTTAAGTACAAGAAAACTGACTCTTCTTACTGTCTATGTTTTGAACCATTCCTGTGAAACTAGTTATAGATTCCGATGCTTCACTTCAGGTTTACTGTACCCCTATGACCTTCTTATTGACGATGAAACACAGAAATTGCATCGGAATTAAATACAAAAGCCACAATGCCAACTTAAGTACAAGAAGACTGACTCTTCTTACTGCCTATGTTTTGAACCATTCCTGTGACACTACTTATAGATTCCGATGCTTCACTTCACTTTTGCTGTATCCCTCTGACCTTCTTATTGACGATGAAACACAGAAATTGCATCTTAATTAAATACAAAAGTACAATGCCGACTTAAGTACAGGAAGACTGACTCTTCTTACCGTCTATGATTTGAACCATTCCTGTGACACTAGTTATAGATTCCGATGCTTCACTTCAGGTTTACTGCATCCCTCTGACCTTCTTATTGACGATCAAACACAGAAATTGCATCGGAATTAAATACAAAAGGCACAATGTCGACTCAAGTACTAGAGGACTGGCTCTTCTTACTGTCTATGTTTTGAACCTTTCCTGTGAGACCGGTTTTTGATTCCGATGCTTCACTTCAGGTTTACTGTATCCCTTGGACCTTCTTATTGACGACGAAACACAGTAATTGCATCGGAATTAAATAGAAAAGCACAATGCCGACTTAAGTACAAGATAACTGACTCTTCTTACAGTCTTTGTCTTGAACCATTCCTGTGACACTAGTTATAGATACCGATGCTTAACTTCAGGTTTACTGTATCCCTCTGACCCTCTTATTGACGATGAAGCACGGAAATTGCATCGGAATTAAATACAAAAGGAACAATGCCGACTCAAGTACAGGAAGACTGACTCTTCTTACTGTCTATGATTTGAACCTTTCCTGTGAGGCCGGTTTTAGATTCCGTTGCTTTACTTCAGGTTTACTGTATCCCTTGGACCTTCTTATTGACGAGGAAACACAGAAACTGCATCGGAATGAAATAGAAAAGGCACAATGTCGACTTAAGTACAAGAAAACTGACTCTTCTTACTGTCTATCTTTTGAACCATTCCTGTGACACTAGTTATAGATTCCGATGCATCACTTCGGGTTTCTTGTATCCCTGTGACCTTCTTATTGATGATGAAAGACAGAAATTGCATCGGAATTTAATACAAAAGGCACAATGCCGACTTACGTATAACAAAACTGACTCTTCTTACTGTCTATGCTTTGAACCATCCCTCTGACACTAGTTATAGATTCCGATGCTTCACTTCAGGTTTACTGTATCCCTCCAACCTTCTTATTGACGATAAAAAACAAAAATTGCATCGGAATTAAATACAAAAGGCACAATGCCGACTCAAGTACAAGAAGACTGGCTCTTCTTATTGTCTATGTTTTGAACCTTTCCTGTGAGACCAGTTTTAGATTCCGATGCTTGACTTCAGGTTTACTGTATCCCTTGGACCTTCTTGTTGACGACGAAACACAGAAATTGCATCGGAAATAAATAGAAAATACAGAATGCCGACTTAAGAACAAGAAAACTGACTCTTCTTACTGTCTATGTTTTGAACCATTCTTGTGACACTAGTTATAGATTCTGATGCTTCACTTAAGGTTTACTGTATCCCTCTGACCTTCTTAATGACGATGAAACACGGAAATTGCATCGGAATACAAACAAAAGGCACAATGCCGACTTAAGTACTAGAAGACTGACTCACCCTACTGTCTATGTGTTGAACTATTCCTGTGACACTAGTTATAGATTACGATGCTTCACTTCATGTTTACTGTATCACTCTGACCTTCTTATTGACGATGAAACACAGAAATTGCATCGAAATTAAATACAAATGGCACAATGCCGACTCAAGTACAAGAAGACTGGCTCTTCTTACTGTCTATGTTTTGAACCTTTCCTGTGATACCGGTTTTAGATTCCGATGCTTCACTTCAGGTTTACTGTATCCCTCTGACCTTCTTGTTGACGATGAAACACAGAAATTGCATCGGAATTAAATTAAAAAGGCACAACGCCGACTCAAGTACAAGAAGACTGGCTCTTCTTACTGTCTATGTTTTGAACCTTTCCTGTGAGACCGGATTTAGATTCCGATGCTTTACTTCAGGTTTACTGTATCCCTTGGACCTTCTTATTGACGACGAAACACAGAAATTGCATCGAAATTAAATAGAAAAAGCCCAATGCCGGGTTAAGTACAAGAAAACTGACTCTTCTTACTGTCTATGTTTTGAACCATTCCTGTGACACTAGTTATAGATTCCGATGCATCACTTCAGGGTTACTGTATCCCTCTGACCTTCTTATTGACGATGAAACACAGAAATTGCATCGGAATTAAATACAAAAGGCACAATGCCGACTCAAGTACAAGAAGACTGGCTCTTCTTACTGTCTATGTTTTGAACCTTTCCTGTGATACCGGTTTTAGATTCCGATGCTTCACTTCAGGTTTACTGTATCCCTCTGACCTTCTTATTGACGATGAAACACAGAAGTTGCATCGGAATTAAATACAAAAGGCACAACGCCGACTCAAGTACAAGAAGACTGGCTCTTCTTACTGTGTATGTTTTGAACCTTTCCTGTGAGACCGGTTTTAGATTCCGATGCTTCACTTCAGGTTTGCTGTATCCCTCTGACCTTCTTATTGACAATGAAACACAGAAATTGCATCTTAGATAAATACAAAAGGCACGATGCCGACTTAAGTACAAGAAAACTGACTCTTCTTACTGTCTTTGTTTTGAACCATTCCTGTGACACTAGTCATAGATTCCGATGCTTCACTTCAGGTTTACATTACCCCTATGACCTCCTTATTGACGATGAAACACAGAAATTGCATCGGAATTAAATACAAAAGGCACAATGCCGACTTAAGTACAAGAAGACTGACTCTTCCTACTGCCTATGGTTTGAACCATTCCTGTGACACTAGTTATAGATTCCGATGCTTCACTTCAGGTTTGCTGTATCCCTCTGACCTTCTTATTGACGATGAAACACAGAAATTCCATCTTAATTAAATACAAAAGTACAATGCCGACTTAAGTACAGGAAGACTGACTCTTCTTACCGTCTATGATTTGAACCATTCCTGTGACACTAGTTATTGATTCCGATGCTTCACTTCAGGTTTACTGCATCCCTCTGAACTTCTTATTGACGATCAAACACAGAAATTGCATCGGAATTAAATACAAAAGGCACAATGCCCACTCAAGTACTAGAGGACTGGCTCTTATTACTGTCTATGTTTTGAACCTTTCCTGTGAGACCGGTTTTAGATTCCGATTCTTCACTTCAGGTATACTGTATCCCTTGGACCTTCTTATTGACGACGAAACACAGAAATTCCATCGGAATTAAATAGAAAAGCACAATGCCGACTTAAGTACAAGAAAACTGACTCTTCTTACAGTCTTTGTTTTGAACCATTCCTGTGACACTAGTTATAGATACCGATGCTTAACTTCAGGTTTACTGTATCCCTCTGACCCTCTTATTGACGATGAAGCACAGTAATTGCATCGGAATTAAATACAAAAGGAACAATGCCGACTCAAGTACAGGAAGACTGGCTCTTCTTACTGTTTATGATTTGAACCTTTCCTGTGAGGCCGGTTTTAGATTCCGTTGCTTCACTTCAGGTTTACTGTATCCCTTGGACCTTCTCAATGTCGAGGAAACACAGAAACTGCATCGGAATGAAATAGAAAAGGCACAATGTCGACTTAAGTACAAGAAAACTGACTCTTCTTACTGTCTATGTTTTGAACCATTCCTGTGACACTAGTTATAGATTCCGATGCATCACTTCAGGTTTCTTGTATCCCTGTGACCTTCTTATTGATGATGAAAGACAGAAATTGCATCGGAATTTAATACAAAAGGCACAATGCCGACTTAAGTATAACAAAACTGACTCTTCTTACTGTCTATGCTTTGAACCATTCCTGTGACACTAGTTATAGATTCCGATGCTTCACTTCAGGTTTACTGTATCGCTCCAACATTCTTACTGACGATGAAACACATAAATTGCATCGGAATTAAATACAAAAGGCACAATGCCGACTCAAGTACAACAAGACTGGCTCTTCTTACGGTCTATGTTTTGAACCTTTCCTGTGAGACCAGTTTTAGATTCCGATGCTTGACTTCAGGTTTACTGTATCCCTTGGACCTTCTTATTGACGACGAAACACAGAAATTGCATCGGAAATAAATAGAAAATGCACAATGCTGACTTAAGAACAAGAAAACTGACTCTTCTTACTGTCTATGTTTTGAACCACTCGTGTGACACTAGTTATAGATTCTGATGCTTCACTTCAGGTTTACTGTATCCCTCTGACCTTCTTAATGACGATGAAACACAGAAATTGCATCGGAATACAAACAAAAGTCACAATTCCGACTTAAGTACTAGAAGACTGACTCACCCTACTGTCTATGTGTTGAACTATTCCTGTGACACTAGGTATAGATTACGATGCTTCACTTCAGGTTTACTGTATCACTCTGACCTTCTTATTGACGATGAAACACAGAAATTGCATCGGAATTAAATACAAAAGGCACAATGCCGACTCAAGTACAAGAAGACTGGCTCTTCTTACTGTCTATGTTTTGAACCTTTCCTGTGAGACCGGTTTTTGATTCCGATGCTTCACTTCAGGTTTACTGTATCCCTTGGACCTTCTTATTGACGACGAAACACAGTAATTGCATCGGAATTAAATAGAAAAGCACAATGCCGACTTAAGTACAAGAAAACTGACTCTTCTTACAGTCTTTGTCTTGAACCATTCCTGTGACACTAGTTATAGATACCGATGCTTAACTTCAGGTTACTGTATCCCTCTGACCCTCTTATTGACGATGAAGCACGGAAATTGCATCGGAATTAAATACAAAAGGAACAATGCCGACTCAAGTACAGGAAGACTGGCTCTTCTTACCGTCTATGTTTTGAACCTTTCCTGTGAGGCCGGTTTTAGATTCCGATGCATCACTTCAGGGTTACTGTATCCCTTGGACCTTCTTATTGACGCGGAAACACAGAAACTGCATCGGAATGAAATAGAAAAGGCACAATGTCGACTTAAGTACAAGAAAACTGACTCTTCTTACTGTCTATCTTTTGAACCATTCCTGTGACACTAGTTATAGATTCCGTTGCATCACTTCGGGTTTCTTGTATCCCTGTGACCTTCTTATTGATGATGAAAGACAGAAATTGCATCGGAATTTAATACAAAAGGCACAATGCCGACTTACGTATAACAAAACTGACTCTTCTTACTGTCTATGCTTTGAACCATCCCTCTGACACTAGTTATAGATTCCGATGCTTCACTTCAGGTTTACTGTATCCCTCCAACCTTCTTATTGACGATGAAACACATAAATTGCATCGGAATTAAATACAAAAGGCACAATGCCGACTCAAGTACAAGAAGACTGGCTCTTCTTATTGTCTATGTTTTGAACCTTTCCTGTGAGACCAGTTTTAGATTTCGATGCTTGACTTCAGGTTTACTGTATCCCTTGGACCTTCTTATTGACGACGAAACACAGAAATTGCATCGGAAATAAATAGAAAATGCAGAATGCCGACTTAAGAACAAGAAAACTGACTCTTCTTACTGTCTATGTTTTGAACCATTCCCGTGACACTAGTCATAGATTGCGATGCTTCACTTCAGGTTTACTGTACCCGTATCACCTTCTTATTGACGATGAAACACAGGTATTGCATCGGAATTAAATACAAAAGACACAATGCCGACTTAAGTACTAGAAGACTGACTCACCCTACTGTCTATGTGTTGAACTATTCCTGTGACACTAGTTATAGATTACGATGCTTCACTTCAGGTTTACTGTATCACTCTGACCTTCTTATTGACGATGAAACACAGAAATTGCATCGAAATTAAATACAAAAGGCACAATGCCGACTCAAGTACAAGAAGACTGGCTCTTCTTACTGTCTATGTTTTGAACCTTTCCTGTGATACCGGTTTTAGATTCCGATGCTTCACTTCAGGTTTACTGTATCCCTCTGACCTTCTTGTTGACGATGAAACACAGAAATTGCATCGGAATTAAATTAAAAAGGCACAACGCCGACTCAAGTACAAGAAGACTGGCTCTTCTTACTGTCTATGTTTTGAACCTTTCCTGTGAGACCGGATTTAGATTCCGATGCTTTACTTCAGGTTTACTGTATCCCTTGGACCTTCTTATTGACGACGAAACACAGAAATTGCATCGAAATTAAATAGAAAAAGCCCAATGCCGGGTTAAGTACAAGAAAACTGACTCTTCTTACTGTCTATGTTTTGAACCATTCCTGTGACACTAGTTATAGATTCCGATGCATCACTTCAGGGTTACTGTATCCCTCTGACCTTCTTATTGACGATGAAACACAGAAATTGCATCGGAATTAAATACAAAAGGCACAATGCCGACTCAAGTACAAGAAGACTGGCTCTTCTTACTGTCTATGTTTTGAACCTTTCCTGTGATACCGGTTTTAGATTCCGATGCTTCACTTCAGGTTTACTGTATCCCTCTGACCTTCTTATTGACGATGAAACACAGAAATTGCATCGGAATTAAATACAAAAGGCACAACGCCGACTCAAGTACAAGAAGACTGGCTCTTCTTACTGTGTATGTTTTGAACCTTTCCTGTGAGACCGGTTTTAGATTCCGATGCTTCACTTCAGGTTTGCTGTATCCCTCTGACCTTCTTATTGACGATGAAACACAGAAATTGCATCTTAGATAAATACAAAAGGCACGATGCCGACTTAAGTACAAGAAAACTGACTCTTCTTACTGTCTATGTTTTGAACCATTCCTGTGACACTAGTCATAGATTCCGATGCTTCACTTCAGGTTTACATTACCCCTATGACCTCCTTATTGACGATGAAACACAGAAATTGCATCGGAATTTAATACAAAAGGCACAATGCCGACTTAAGTACAAGAAGACTGACTCTTCTTACTGCCTATGGTTTGAACCATTCCTGTGACTCTAGTTATAGATTCCGATGCTTCACTTCAGGTTTGCTGTATCCCTCTGACCTTCTTATTGACGATGAAACACAGAAATTGCATCTTAATTAAATATAAAAGTACAATGCCGACTTAAGTACAGGAAGACTGACTCTTCTTACCGTCTATGATTTGAACCATTCCTGTGACACTAGTTGTTGATTCTGATGCTTCACTTCAGGTTTACTGCATCCCTCTGAACTTCTTATTGACGATCAAACACAGAAATTGCATCGGAATTAAATACAAAAGGCACAATGCCCACTCAAGTACTAGAGGACTGGCCCTTATTACTGTCTATGTTTTGAACCTTTCCTGTGAGACCGGTTTTAGATTCCGATGCTTCACTTCAGGTATACTGTATCCCTTGGACCTTCTTATTTACGACGAAACACAGAAATTCCATCGGAATTAAATAGAAAAGCACAATGCCGACTTAAGTACAAGAAAACTTACTCTTCTTACAGTCTTTGTTTTGAACCATTCCTGTGACACTAGTTATAGATACCGATGCTTAACTTCAGGTTTACTGTATCCCTCTGACCCTCTTATTGACGATGAAGCACAGAAATTGCATCGGAATTAAATACAAAAGGAACAATGCTGACTCAAGTACAGGAAGACTGGCTCTTCTTACTGTTTATGATTTGAACCTTTCCTGTGAGGCCGGTTTTAGATTCCGTTGCTTCACTTCAGGTTTACTGTATCCCTCCAACCTTCTTACTGACGATGAAACACATAAATTGCATCGGAATTAAATACAAAAGGCACAATGCCGACTCAAGTACAACAAGACTGGCTCTTCTTACTGTCTATGTTTTGAACCTTTCCTGTGAGACCAGTTTTAGATTCCGATGCTTGACTTCAGGTTTACTGTATCCCTTGGACCTTCTTATTGACGACGAAACACAGAAATTGCATCGGAAATAAATAGAAAATGCACAATGCCGACTTAAGATCAAGAAAACTGACTCTTCTTACTGTCTATGTTTTGAACCATTCCTGTGACACTAGTTATAGATTCTGATGCTTCACTTCAGGTTTACTGTATCCCTCTGACCTTCTTAATGACGATGAAACACAGAAATTGCATCGGAATACAAAACAAAAGGCACAATGCCGACTTAAGTACTAGAAGACTGACTCACCCTACTGTCTATGAGTTGAACTATTCCTGTGACACTAGGTATAGATTACGATGCTTCACTTCAGGTTTACTGTATCACTCTGACCTTCTTATTGACGTTGAAACACAGAAATTGCATCGGAATTAAATACAAAAGGCACAATGCCGACTCAAGTACAAGAAGACTGGCTCTTCTTACTGTCTATGTTTTGAACCTTTCCTGTGATACCGGTTTTAGAATCCGACGCTTCACATCAGGTTTACTGTATCCCACTAACCTTCTTATTGACGATGAAACACAGAAATTGCATCGGAATTAAATACAAAAGGCACAACGCCGACTCAAGTACAAGAAGACTGGCTCCTCTTACTGTCTAAGTTTTGGACCTTTCCTGTGAGACCGGTTTTAGATTCCGATGCTTCACGACAGGTTTACTGTATCCCTTGGACCTTCTTATTGACGACGAAACACAGAAATTGCATCGGAATTAAATAGAAAAGGCCCAATGCCGGGTTAAGTACAAGAAAACTGACTCTTCTTACCGTCTATGTTTTGAACCATTCCTGTGACACTAGTTATAGATTCCGATGCATCACTTCAGGGTTACTGTATCCCTCTGACCTTCTTATTGACGAAGAAACACAGATATTGCATCGGAATTAAATACAAAAGGCACAATGCCGACTTAAGATTAAGAAAACTGACTCTTCTTACTGTCTATGCTTTGAACCATTCCTGTGACACTAGTAATAGATTCCGATGCTTCACTTCAGGTTTACTGTATCCCTCTGACCTTCTTATTGTCGATGAAAGAGAGAAATTGCATCAGAAATAAATACAAAAGGCACAATGCCGACTTAAGTACAAGAAAACTGACTCTCCTTACTGTCAATGTTGTGAACCATTTCTGTGACATTAGTTATAGATTCCGATGCTTCACTTCAGGTTTACTGTATCCCTCTGACCTTCTTACTGATGATGAAACACAGAAATTGCATCGGAATTTAATACAAAAGGCACAATGCCGACTTAAGTACAAGAAAACTGATTCTTCTTACTGTCTATGTTTTTAACGATTCCTGTGACACTAGTTATAGATTCCGATGCATCACTTCAGGTTTTTTGTATCCCTCTGACCTTCTTCTTGATGATGAAACACAGAAATTGCATCGGAATTAAATACAAAAGGCACAATGCCGACTTAAGTATAAGAAAACTGATTCTTCTTACTGTCTATGTTTTTAACGATTCCTGTGACACTAGTTATAGATTCCGATGCATCACTTCAGGTTTTTTGTATCCCTCTGACCTTCTTATTGATGATGAAACACAGAAATTGCATCGGAATTAAATACAAAAGGCACAATGCCGACTTAAGATTAAGAAAACTGACTCTTCTTACTGTCTATGCTTTGAACCATTCCTGTGACACTAGTAATAGATTCCGATGCTTCACTTCAGGTTTACTGTATCCCTCCGACCCTCTTATTGACCATGAAACACATAAATTGCATCGAAATTAAATACAAAATGCACAATGCCGACTCAAGTACAAGAAGACTGGCTCTTCTTACTGTCTATGTACTGAATCTTTCCTGTGAGACCAGTTTTAGTTTCCGACGCTTGACTTCAGGTTACCGTATCCCTTGGACCTTCTTATTGATGACGAAACACAGATATTCCATCGGAATTAAATAGAAAAGCACAATGCCGACTTAAGTACAAGAAAACTGACTCTTCCTACAGTTTTTGTTTTGAACCATTCCTGTGACACTAGTTATAGATACCGATGCTTAACTTCAGGTTTACTGTATCCCTCCAACCTTCTTATTGACGATGAAACACATAAATTGCATCGGAATTAAATACAAAAGGCACAATGCCGACTCAAGTACAAGAAGACTGGCTCTTCTTACTGTCTATGTTTTGAACCTTTCCTGTGAGACCAGTTTTAGATTCCGATGCTTGACTTCAGGTTTACTGTATCCCTTGGACCTTCTTATTGACGACGAAACACAGAAATTGCATCGGAAATAAATAGAAAATGCAGAATGCCGACTTAAGAACAAGAAAACTGACTCTTCTTACTGTCTATGTTTTGAACCATTCCTGTGACACTAGTTATAGATTCTGATGCTTCACTTAAGGTTTACTGTATCCCTCTGACCTTCTTAATGACGATGAAACACAGAAATTGCATCGGAATACAAACAAAAGGCACAATGCCGACTTAAGTACTAGAAGACTGACTCACCCTACTGTCTATGTGTTGAACTATTCCTGTGACACTAGTTATAGATTACGATGCTTCACTTCTGGTTTACTGTATGACTCTGACCTTCTTATTGACGATGAAACACAGAAATTGCATCGGAATTAAATACAAAAGGCACAACGCCGACTCAAGTACAAGAAGACTGGCTCTTCTTACTGTCTATGATTTGAACCTTTCCTGTGAGACCGGTTTTAGATTCCGATGCTTTACTTCAGGTTTACTGTATCCCTTGGACCTTCTTATTGACGACGAAACACAGAAATTGCATCGGAATTAAATAGAAAAGGCCCAATGCCGGGTTAAGTACAAGAAAACTGACTCTTCTTACTGTCTATGTTTTGAACCATTCCTGTGACACTAGTTATAGATTCCGATGCATCACTTCAGGGTTACTGTATCCCTCTGACCTTCTTATTGACGATGAAACACAGAAATTGCATCGGAATTAAATACAAAGGGCACAATGCCGACTCAAGTACAAGAAGACTGGCTCTTCTTACTGTCTATGTTTTGAACCTTTCCTGTGATACCGGTTTTAGATTCCAATGCTTCACTTCAGGTTTACTGTATCCCTCTGACCTTCTTATTGACGATGAAACACAGAAATTGCATCGGAATTAAATACAAAAGGCACAACGCCGACTCAAGTACAAGAAGACTGGCTCTTCTTAATGTCTATGTTTTGAACCTTTCCTGTGGGACCGGTTTTAGATTCCGATGCTTCACTTCAGGTTTGCTGTATCCCTCTGACCTTCTTATTGACGATGAAACACAGAAATTGCATCTTAGATAAATACAAAAGGCACGATGCCGACTTAAGTACAAGAAAACTGACTCTTCTTACTGTGTATTTTTTGAACGATTCCTGTGACACTAGTCATAGATTCCGATGCTTCACTTCAGGTTTACATTACCCCTATGACCTCCTTATTGACGATGAAACACAGAAATTGCATCGGAATTAAATACAAAAGGCACAATGCCGACTTAAGTACAAGAAGACTGACTCTTCTTACTGCCTATGGTTTGAACCATTCCTGTGACACTAGTTATAGATTCTGATGCTTCACTTCAGGTTTGCTGTATCCCTCTGACCTTCTTATTGACGACGAAACACAGAAATTGCATCTTAATTAAATACAAAAGGCACAATGCCCACTCAAGTTCTAGAGGACTGGCTCTTCTTACTGTCTATGTTTTGAACCTTTCCTGTGAGACCGGTTTTAGATTCCGATGCTTCACTTCAGGTTTACTGTATCCCTTGGACCTTCTTATTGACGACGAAACACAGAAATTCCATCGGAATTAAATAGAAAAGCACAATGCCGACTTAAGTACAAGAAAACTGACTCTTCTTACAGTCTTTGTTTTGATCCATTCCTGTAACACTAGTTATGGAGACCGATGCTTAACTTCAGGTATACTGTATCCCTCTGACCCTCTTATTGACGATGAAGCACAGAAATTGCATGGGAATTAAATACAAAAGGAACAATGCCGACTCAAGTACAGGAAGACTGGCTCTTCTTACTGTTTATGTTTTGAACTTTTCCTGTGAGGCCGGTTTTAGATTCCGTTGCTTCACTTCAGGTTTACTGTATCCCTTGGACCTTCTCAATGACGAGGAAACACAGAAACTGCATCGGAATGAAATAGAAAAGGCACAATGTCGACTTAAGTACAAGAAAACTGACTCTTCTTACTGTCTATGTTTTGAACCATTCCTGTGACACTAGTTATAGATTCTGATGCTTCACTTCAGGTTTACTGTATCCCTCTGACCTTCTTAATGACGATGAAACACAGAAATTGCATCGGAATACAAACAAAAGGCACAATGCCGACTTAAGTAATAGAAGACTGACTCACCCTACTGTCTATGTGTTGAACTATTCCTGTGACACTAGTTATAGATTACGATGCTTCACTTCAGGTTTACTGTATCACTCTGACCTACTTATTGACGATGAAACACAGAAATTGCATCGGAATTAAATACAAAAGGCACAATGCCGACTCAAGTACAAGAACACTGCCTCTTCTTACTGTCTATGTTTTGAACCTTTCCTGTGATACCGGTTTTAGATTCCGATGCTTCACTTCAGGTTTATTGTATCCCTCTGACCTTCCTATTGACGATGAAACACAGAAATTGCATCGGAATTAAGTACAAAAGGAACAATGCCGACTCAAGTACAGGAAGACTGGCTCTTCTTACTGTCTATGATTTGAACCTTTCCTGTGAGGCCGGTTTTGGATTCCGTTGCTTCACTTCAGGTTTACTGTATCCCTTGGACTTTCTTATTGACGAGGAAACACAGAAACTGCATCGGAGTGAAATAGAAAATGCACAATGTCGACTTAAGTACAAGAAAAATCACTCTTCCTTCTATCTATGTTTTGAACCTTTCCTGTGAGACCAGTTTTAGATTCCGATCCTTGACTTCAGGTTTACTGTATCCCTTGGACCTTCTTATTGACGACGAAACACAGAATTTGCATCGGAATTTAAGACAAAAGGCACAATGCCGACTCAAGTACAAGAAGACTGGTTCTTCTTACTGTCTATGTTTTAAACGTTTCCTGTGAGACCAGTTTTAGATTCCGATGCTTGACTTCAGGTTTACTGTATCCCTTGGACCTTCTTATTGACGACGAAACACAGAAATTGCATCGGAAATAAATAGAAAATGCACAATGCCGAATTAAGAACAAGAAAACTGACTCTTCTTACTGTCTATGATTTGAACCATTCCTGTGACACTAGTTATAGATTCTGATGCTTCACTTCAGGTTTACTGTATCCCTCTGACCTTCTTAATGACGATGAAACACAGAAGTTGCATCGGAATACAATCAAAAGGCACAATGCCGACTTAGGTACTAGAAGACTGACTCACCCTACTGTCTATGTGTTGAACTATTCCTGTGACACTAGTTATAGATTGCGATGCTTCACTTCAGGTTTGCTGTATCACTCTGACCTTCTTATTGACGATGAAACACAGAAATTGCCTCGGAATTAAATACAAAAGGCACAATGCCGACTCAAGTACAAGAAGACTGACTCTTCTTACTGTCTATGTTTTGAACCTTTCCTGTGATACCGGTTTTAGTTTCCGATGCTTCACTTCAGGTTTACTGTATCCCTCTGACCTTCTTATTGATGATGAAACACCGAAATTGCATCGGAATTAAAAACAAAAGGCACAATGCCGACTCAAGTACAAGAAGACTGGATCTTCTTACTGTCTATGTTTTGAACCTTTCCTGTGAGACCGGATTTAGGTTCCGATGCTTCACTTCAGGTTTACTGTATCCCTATGACCTTCTTATTGACGACGAATCACAAAAATTGCATCGGAATTAAATTGAAAAGGCCCAATGCCGGGTTAAGTACAAGAAAACTGACTCTTCTTACTGTCTATGTTTTGAACCATTCCTGTGACACTAGTTATAGATTCCGATGCATCACTTCAGGCTTACTGTATCCCTCTGACCTTCTTATTGACGATGAAACACAGAAATTGCATCGGAATTAAATACAAAAAGGACAATGCCGACTTAATTATAAGAAAAGTGACTCTTCTTACTGTCTCTGCTTTGAACCAGTCCTGTGACACTATAGATTCCGATGCTTCACTTCAGGTTTACTGTATCCCTCTGACCTTCATATTGTCGATGAAAGAGAGAAATTGCATCAGAATTGAATACAAAAGGCACAATGCCGACTTAAGTACAAGAAAACTGACTCTTCTTACTGTCTATGTTTTGAACCATTCCTGTGACATTAGTTATAGATTCCGATACTTCACTTCTGGTTTACTGTATCCCTCTGACCTTCTTATTGTCGATGAAACACAGAAATTGCATCGGAATTAAATTCAAAAGGCACAATGCCGACTTAAGTACAAGAAAACTGATTCTTCTTAATGTCTATGTTTTTAACGATTCCTGTGACACTAGTTATAGATTCCGATGCATCACTTCAGGTTTTTTGTATCCCTCTGACCTTCTTATTGATGATGAAACACAGAAATTGCATCGGAATTAAATACAAAAGGCACAATGCCGACTTAAGTATAAGAAAACTGACTCTTCTTACTGTCTATGCTTTGAACCATTCCTGTGACACTAGTTATAGATTCCGATGCTTCACTTCAGGTTTACTGTATCCCTCCGACCTTCGTATTGACCATGAAACACATAAATTGCATCGGAATTAAATACAAAAGGCACAATGCCGGCTCAAGTACAAGAAGACTGGATCTTCTTACTGTCTATGATTTGAACCTTTCCTGTGAGGCCGGTTTTAGGTTCCGATGCTTCACTTCAGGTTTACTGTATCACTATGACCTTCTTATTGACGACAAAACACAGAAATTCCATCGGAATTAAATAGAAAAGCACAATGCCGACTTAAGTACAAGAAAACTGACTCTTCTTACAGTCTTCGTTTTGAACCATTCCTGCGACACTAGTTATAGATACCGATGCTTAACTTCAGGTTTACTGTATCCCTCTGACCCTCTTATTGACGATGAAGCACAGAAATTGCATCGGAATTAAATACACATGGCACAATGCCGACTCAAGTACAAGAAGGTTGACTCTTCTTACTGTCTATGTTTTGAACCTTTCCTGTGAGACCGGTTTTAGATTCCGATGCTTCACTTCAGGTTTGCTGTATCCCTCTGACCTTCTTATTGACGATGAAACACAGAAAATGCATCTTAATTAAATACAAAAGGCACGATGCCGACTTAAGTACAAGAAAACTGACTCTTCTTACTGTCTATGTTTTGAACCATTCCTGTGACACTTGTTATAGATTCCGATGCTTCACTTCAGGTTTACTGTACACCTATGACCTTCCTATTGACGATGAAACACAGACATTGCATCGGAATTAAATACAAAAGGCACAATGCCGACTTAAGTACAAGAAGACTGACTCTTCTTACTGCCTATGTTTTGAACCATTCCTGTGACACTTGTTGTAGATTCCGATGCTTCACTTCAGTTTTGCTGTATCCCTCTGACCTTCTTATTGACGATGAAACACAGTAGTTGCATCTTAATTAAACACAAAAGTACAATGCCGACTTAAGTACAGGAAGACTGACTCTTCTTACCGTCTATGATTTGAACCATTCCTGTGACACTAGTTATTGATTCCGATGCTTCACTTCAGGTTTACTGCATCCCTCCGATCTTCTTATTGACGATCAAACACAGAAATTGCATTGGAATTAAATACAAAAGGCACAATGCCGACTCAAGTACTAGAGGACTGGCTCTTCTTACTGTCTATGTTTTGAACCTTTCCTGTGAGACCGGTTTTAGATTCCGATGCTTCACTTCAGGTTTACTGTATCCCTTGGACCTTCTTATTGACGACGAAACACACAAATTCCATCGGAATTAAATAGAAAAGCACAATGCCGACTTAAGTACAAGAAAACTGACTCTTCTTACAGTCTTTGTTTTGATCCATTCCTGTAACACTAGTTATAGATACCGATGCTTAACTTCAGGTTTACTGTATCCCTCTGACCCTCTTATTGACGATGAAGCACAGAAATTGCATGGGAATTAAATACAAAAGGAACAATGCCGACTTAAGTACAGGAAGACTGGCTCTTCTTACTGTTTATGATTTGAACCTTTCCTGTGAGACCGGTTTTAGATTCCGTTGCTTCACTTCAGGTTTACTGTATCCCTTGGACCTTCTCAATGACGAGGAAACACAGAAACTGCATCGGAATGAAATAGAAAAGGCACAATGTCGACTTAAGTACAAGAAAACTGACTCTTCTTACTGTCTATGTTTTGAACCATTCCTTTGACACTAGTTATAGATTCTGATGCTTCACCTCAGGTTTACTGTATCCCTCTGACCTTCTTAATGACGATGAAACACAGAAATTGCATCGGAATACAAACAAATGGCACAATGCCGACTTAAGTAATAGAAGACTGACTCACCCTACTGTCTATGTGTTGAACTATTCCTGTGACACTAGTTATAGATTACGATGCTTCACTTCAGGTTTACTGTATCACTCTGACCTTCTTATTGACGATGAAACACAGAAATTGCATCGGAATTAAATACAAAAGGCACAATGCCGACTCAAGTACAAGAACACTGGCTCTTCTTACTGTCTATGTTTTGAACCTTTCCTGTGATACCGGTTTCAGATTCCGATGCTTCACTTCAGGTTTACTGTATCCCTCTGACCTTCCTATTCACGATGAAACACAGAAATTGCATCGGAATTAAGTACAAAAGGAACAATGCCGACTCAAGTACAGGAAGACTGGCTCTTCTTACTGTCTATGATTTGAACCTTTCCTGTGAGGCCGGTTTTAGATTCCGTTGCTTCACTTCAGGTTTACTGTATCCCTTGGACTTTCTTATTGACGAGGAAACACAGAAACTGCATCGGAGTGAAATAGAAAATGCACAATGTCGACTTAAGTACAAGAAAAATCACTCTTCCTTCTGTCTATGTTTTGAACCTTTCCTGTGAGACCAGTTTTAGATTCCGATCCTTGACTTCAGGTTTACTGTATCCCTTGGACCTTCTTATTGACGACGAAACACAGAATTTCCATCGGAATTTAATACAAAAGGCACAATGCCGACTCAAGTACAAGAAGACTGGCTCTTCTTACTGTCTATGTTTTAAACGTTTCCTGTGAGACCAGTTTTAGAATCCGATGCTTGACTTCAGGTTTACTGTATCCCTTGGACCTTCTTATTGACGACGAAACACAGAAATTGCATCGGAAATAAATAGAAAATGCACAATGCCGAATTAAGAACAAGAAAACTGACTCTTCTTACTGTCTATGATTTGAACCATTCCTGTGACACTAGTTATAGATTCTGATGCTTCACTTCAGGTTTACTGTATCCCTCTGACCTTCTTAATGACGATGAAACACAGAAATTGCATCGGAATACAATCAAAAGGCACAATGCCAACTTAGGTACTAGAAGACTGACTCACCCTACTGTCTATGTGTTGAACTATTCCTGTGACACTAGTTATAGATTGCGATGCTTCACTTCAGGTTTGCTGTATCACTCTGACCTTCTTATTGACGATGAAACACAGAAATTGCCTCGGAATTAAATACAAAAGGCACAATGCCGACTCAAGTACAAGAAGACTGACTCTTCTTACTGTCTATGTTTTGAACCTTTCCTGTGATACCGGTTTTAGTTTCCGATGCTTCACTTCAGGTTTACTGTATCCCTCTGACCTTCTTATTGATGATGAAACACCGAAATTGCATCGGAATTAAAAACAAAAGGCACAATGCCGACTCAAGTACAAGAAGACTGGATCTTCTTACTGTCTATGTTTTGAACCTTTCCTGTGAGACCCGATTTAGGTTCCGATGCTTCACTTCAGGTTTACTGTATCCCTATGACCTTCTTATTGACGACGAAACACAAAAATTGCATCGGAATTAAATAGAAAAGGCCCAATGCCGGGTTAAGTACAAGAAAACTGACTCTTCTTACTGTCTATGTTTTGAACCATTCCTGTGACACTAGTTATAGATTCCGATGCATCACTTCAGGCTTACTGTATCCCTCTGACCTTCTTATTGACGATGAGACACAGAAATTGCATCGGAATTAAATACAAAAAGGACAATGCCGACTTAATTATAAGAAAAGTGACTCTTCTTACTGTCTCTGCTTTGAACCAGTCCTGTGACACTATAGATTCCGGGGCTTCACTTCAGGTTTACTGTATCCCTCTGACCTTCATATTGTCGAAGAAAGAGAGAAATTGCATCAGAATTGAATACAAAAGGCACAATGCCGACTTAAGTACAAGAAAACTGACTCTTCTTACTGTCTATGTTTTGAACCATTCATGTGACATTAGTTATAGATTCCGATGCTTCACTTCTGGTTTACTGTATCCCTCTGACCTTCTTATTGTCGATGAAACACAGAAATTGCATCGGAATTAAATTCAAAAGGCACAATGCCGACTTAAGTACAAGAAAACTGATTCTTCTTAATGTCTATGTTTTTAACGATTCCTCTGACACTAGTTATAGATTCCGATGCATCACTTCAGGTTTTTTGTATCCCTCTGACCTTCTTATTGATGATGAAACACAGAAATTGCATCGGAATTAAATACAAAGGGCACAATGCCGACTTAAGTATAAGAAAACTGACTCTTCTTCCTGTCTATGCTTTGAACCATTCCTGTGACACTAGTTATAGATTCCGATGCTTCACTTCAGGTTTACTGTATCCCTCCGACCTTCGTATTGACCATGAAACACATAAATTGCATCGGAATTAAATACAAAAGGCACAATGCCGACTCAAGTACAAGAAGACTGGATCTTCTTACTGTCTATGTTTTGAACCTTTCCTGTGAGGCCGGTTTTAGGTTCCGTTGCTTCACTTCAGGTTTACTGTATCACTATGACCTTCTTATTGACGACAAAACACAGAAATTCCATCGGAATTAAATAGAAAAGCACAATGCCGACTTAAGTACAAGAAAACTGACTCTTCTTACAGTCTTCGTTTTGAACCATTCCTGCGACACTAGTTATAGATACCGATGCTTAACTTCAGGTTTACTGTATCCCTCTGACCCTCTTATTGACGATGAAGCACAGAAATTGCATCGGAATTAAATACAAAAGGCACAATGCCGACTCAAGTACAAGAAGGTTGACTCTTCTTACTGTCTATGTTTTGAACCTTTCCTGTGAGACCGGTTTTAGATTCCGATGCTTCACTTCAGGTTTGCTGTATCCCTCTGACCTTCTTATTGACGATGAAACACAGAAAATGCATCTTAATTAAATACAAAAGGCACGATGCCGACTTAAGTACAAGAAAACTGACTCTTCTTACTGTCTATGTTTTGAACCATTCCTGTGACACTTGTTATAGATTCCGATGCTTCACTTCAGGTTTACTGTACACCTATGACCTTCTTATTGACGATGAAACACAGACATTGCATCGGAATTAAATACAAAAGGCACAATGCCGACTTAAGTACAAGAAGACTGACTCTTCTTACTGCCTATGTTTTGAACCATTCCTGTGACACTTGTTATAGATTCCGATGCTTCACTTCAGTTTTGCTGTATCCCTCAGACCTTCTTATTGACGATGAAACACAGTAATTGCATCTTAATTAAACACAAAAGTACAATGCCGACTTAAGTACAGGAAGACTGACTCTTCTTAACGTCTATGATTTAAACCATTCCTGTGACACTAGTTATAGATTCCGATGCTCACTTCAGTTTTACTGCATCCCTCTGACCTTCTTATTGACGATCAAACACAGAAATTGCATTGGAATTAAATACAAAAGGCACAATGCCGACTCAAGTACTAGAGGACTGGCTCTTCTTACTGTCTATGTTTTGAACATTTCCTGTGAGACCGGCTTTAGATTCCGATGCTTCACTTCAGGTTTACTGTATCCCTTGGACCTTCTTATTGACGACGAAACACAGAAATTCCATCGGAATTAAATAGAAAAGCACAATGCCGACTTAAGTACAAGAAAACTGACTCTTCTTACGGTCTTTGTTTTGATCCATTCCTGTAACACTAGTTATAGATACCGATGCTTAACTTCAGGTTTACTGTATCCCTCTGACCCTCTTATTGACTTTGAAGCACAGAAATTGCATCGGAATTAAATACAAAAGGAACAATGCCGACTCAAGTACAGGAAGACTGGCTCTTCTTACTGTCTATGATTTGAACCTTTCCTGTGAGGCCGGTTTTAGATTCCGTTGCTTCACTTCAGGTTTACTGTATCTCTTGGACCTTCTTATTGACGAGGAAACACAGAAACTGCATCGGAATGAAATAGAAAAGGCACAATGTCGACTTAAGTACAAGAAAGCTGACTCTTCTTACTGTCTATGTTTTGAACCATTCCTGTGACACTAGTTATAGATTCCGATGCATCACTTCAGGTTTCTTGTATCCCTGTGACCTTCTTATTGATGATGAAAGACAGAAATTGCATCGGAATACAAACAAAAGGCACAATGCCAACTTAAGTACTAGAAGACTGACTCACCCCACTGTCTATGTGTTGAACTATTCCTGTGACACTAGTTACAGATTACGATGCTTCACTTCAGGTTTACTGCATCACTCTGACCTTCTTATTGACGATGAAACACAGAAATTGCATCGGAATTAAATACAAAAGGCACAATGCCGACTCAAGTACAAGAAGACTGGCTCTTCTTACTGTCTATGTTTGAACCTTTCCTGTGATACCGGTTTTAGATTCCGATGCTTCACTTCATGTTTCCTGTATCCCACTAACCTTCTTATTGACGATGAAACACAGAAATTGCATCGGAATTAAATACAAAAGGCACAATGCCGGCTCAAGTACAAGAAGCCTTGCTCTTCTTACTGCCTATGCCTTGAACCTTTCCTGTGAGACCGGTTTTAGATTCCGATGCTTCAATTTAGGGTTACTGTATCCCTATGACCTTCTTATTGACGACGAAACACAAAAATTGCATCGGAATTAAATAGAAAAGGCCCAATGCCGGGTTAAGTACAAGAAAACTGACTCTTCTTACTGTCTATGTTTTGAACCATTCCTGTGACACTAGTTATAGATTCCGATGCATCACTTCAGGGTTACTGTATCCCTCTGACCTTCTTATTGACGATGAGACACAGAAATTGCATCGGAATTAAATACAAAAGGCACAATGCCAACTTAATTATAAGAAAACTGACGCTTCTTACTGTCTATGCTTTGGACCACTCCTGTGACACTAGTTATAGATTCCGATGCTTCACTTCATGTTTACTGTATCCCTCGACCTTCTTATTGTCAATGAAACAGAGAAATTGCATCAGAATTAAATACAAAAGGCACAATGCCGACTTAAGTACAAGAAAATTGACTCTTCGTACTGTCTATGTTTTGAACCATTCCTGTGACATTAGTTATAGATTCCGATGCTTCACTTCAGTTTTACTGTATCCCTCTGACCATCTTATTGACGATGAAACACAGAAATTGAATCGGAATTAAATACAAAAGGCACAATGCCGACTTAAGAGCAAGAAAACTGACTCTTCGTACTGTCTATGTTTTGAACCATTCCTGTGACACCAGTTATAGATTCCGATGCTTCACTTCAGGTTTACTGTATCCCTCTGACCTTCTTAATGACGATGAAACACAGAAATTGCATCGGAATACACACAAAAGGCACAATGCCGACTTAAGTAATAGAAGATTAAGTCTCCTTACTTTGTATGTTTTGAACTATTCCTGTGACACTAGTTATAGATTACGATGCTTCACTTCAGGTTTACTGTATCACTCTGATCTTCTTATTGACGATGAAACACAGAAATTGCATCTTAATGAAATACAAAAGGCACAATGCCGACTTAAGTACAGGAAAACTGACTCTTCTTACCGTCTATGTTTTGAACCCTTCCTGTGACTCTAGTTATAGATTCCGATGCTTCACCTCAGGTTTACTGTATTCTTCAGACCTTCTTGTTGACGATCAGACACAGAAATTGCATCGGAATTAAATACAATTTGCGCAATGCCGACTCAAGTATATGAGGACTGGCTCTTCTTACCGTCTATGTTTTGAACCTTTCCTGTGAGACCGGTTTTAGATTCCGATGCTTCACTTCAGGTTTACTGTATCCCTTGGACCTTCTAATTGACGACGAAACACAGAAATTGCATCGGAATTCAATAGAAAAGCACAATGCCGACTTAAGTACAAGAAATTGGCTCTTCTTACTTTCTTTGTTTTGAACCATTCCTGTGACACTAGTTATACATACCGATGCTTCACTTGAGGTTTACTGTATCCCTCTGACCGTCTTATTGACGATGAAACACAGAAATTGCATCGGAATTAAATACAAAAGGCACAACCCCGACTCAAGTACAAGAAGACTGACTCTTCTTACTGTCTATGTTTTGAACCTATCCTGTAAGGCCGGTTTTAAATTCCGATGCTTCACTTCAGGTTTACTGTATCCCTTGGACCTTCTTATTGACGACGAAACACAGAAACTGCATCGGAATTAAATAGAAAAGGCACAATGTCGACTTAAGTACAAGAAAACTGACTCTTCTTACTGTCTACGTTTTGAACAATTCCTGTGACACTAGTTCAGATTCCGATGCATCACTTCAGGTTTTTGTATCCCTCTGACCTTCTTATTGATGATGAAACACAGAAATTGCATCGGAATTAAATACAAAAGGCACAATGCCGACTTAAGTACAAGAAAACTGATTCTTCTTACTGTCTATGCTTTTAACCATTCCTGTGACACTAGTTATAGATTCCGATGCATCACTTCAGGGTTACTGTATCCCTCTGACCTTCTTATTGACGATGAAACACAGAAATTGCATCGGAATTAAATACAAAAGGCACAATGCCACCCTAATTATAAGAAAACTGACTCTTCTTACTGTCTATGATTTGAACGAGTCCAGTGACACTAGTTATAGATTCCGATGCTTCACTTCAGGTTTACTGTATCCCTCTGACCGTCTTATTGACGATGAAACACAGAAATTGCATTGGAATTAAATACAAAAGGCACAATGCCGACTCAAGTACAAGAAGACTGACTCTTCTTACTGTCTATGTTTTGAACTAATCCTGTGAGGCCGGTTTTAGATTCCGATGCTTGACTTCAGATTTAATGTATCCCTTGGCCCTTCTTATTGACGACGAAACACAGAAACTGCATCGGAATTAAATAGAATAGGCACAATGTCGACTTAAGTACAAGAACACTGACTCTTCTTACTGTCTACGTTTTGAACCATTCCTGTGACACTAGTTATAGATTCCGATGCTTCACTTCATGTTTACTGTATCCCTCTGACCGTCTTATTGACGATGAAACACAGAAATTGAATCGGAATTAAATACAAAAGGCACAATGCCAACTTAAGTACAAGAAAACTGATTCTGCTTACTGTCTATGTTTTTAACCATTCCTGTGACACTAGTTATAGATTACGATGCTTCACTTCAGGTTTACTGTATCCCTCTGACCTTCTAATTGAGGATGAAACACAGAAATTGCATCGAAATTAAATACAAAAGGTACAATGCCGACTCAAGTACAACAAGACTGGCTCTTCTTACTGTCTATGTTTTGAACCTTTCCTGTGACACTAGTTATGGATTCCGATGCTTCACTTCTGGTTTACTGTATCCCTCTGACCCTCTTATTGACGATGAAACACAGAAATTGTATCGGAATTATATACAAGAGGCAGAATGCCGACTTAAGTACAAGAAGACTGACCCTTCTTACTGTCTATGTTTTGAACCATTCCTGTGACACTAGTTATAGATTCCGATGCTTCACTTCAGGTTTACTGTATCCCTCCGACCTTCTTATTGACGATGAAACACAGAAATTGCATCGGAATTAAATACAAAAGGCACAATGCCGCCCTAATTACAAGAAAACTGACTCTTCTTACTGTCTATGCTTTGAACGAGTCCAGTGACACTAGTTATAGATTCCGATGCTTCACTTCAGGTTTACTGTATCCCTCTGACTGTCTTATTGACGATGAAACACAGAAATTGCATTGGAATTAAATACAAAAGGCACAATGCCGACTCAAGTACAAGAAGACTGGCTCTTCTTACTGTCTATGTTTTGAACTAATCCTGTGAGGCCGGTTTTAGATTCCGATGCTTGACTTCAGATTTAATGTATCCCTTGGCCCTTCTCATTGACGACGAAACACAGAAACTGCATCGGAATTAAATAGAAAAGGCACAATGTCGACTTAAGTACAAGAACACTGACTCTTCTTACTGTCTACGCTTTGAACCATTCCTGTGACACTAGTTATAGATTCCGATGCTTCACTTCAGGGTTACTGTATCCCTCTGACCTTCTTATTGAGGATGAAACACAGAAATTGCATCGGAATTAAATACAAAAGGTACAATGCCGACTCAAGTACAACAAGACTGGCTCTTCTTACTGTCTATGTTTTGAACCATTCCTGTGACACTAGTTATGGATTCCGATGCTTCACTTCTGGTTTACTGTATCCCTCTGACCTTCTTATTGACGATGAAACACAGAAATTGTATCGGAATTATATACAAGAGGCAGAATGCCGACTTAAGTACAAGAAGACTGACCCTTCTTACTGTCTATGTTTTGAACCATTCCTGTGACACTAGTTATAGATTCCGATGCTTCACTTCAGGTTTAGTGTATCCCTCTGACCTACTTAAGGACAATGAAACACAGAAACTGCATCGGAATTAAATACAAAAGGCACAATGCCGACTCAAGTACAAGGAGACTGACTCTTCTTACTGTCTATGTTTTTAACCTTTCCTGTGAGACCGGTTTTAGATTCCGATGCTTCACTTCAGGTTTACTGTATCCCTATGACCTTCTTATTGACGACGAAGCACAGACATTGCATCGGAATTAAGTAGAAAAGGCACAATGCCGACTTAATTATAAGAAAACAGACTCTTCTTACTGTCTATGTTTTGAACCACTCCTCTGACACTAGTTATAGATTCCGATGCTTCACATCAGGTTTACTGTGTCCCTCTGACCTTCTTGTTGACGATGAAACACAGAAATTGAATCGGAATTAAATACAAAAGGCACAATGCCGACTTAAGAGCAAGAAAACTGACTCTTCTTACTGTCTATGTTTTAAACCATTCCTGTGACACTAGTTATGGATTCCGATCCTTCACTTCAGGTTTACTGTATCCCTCTGACCTTCTTAATGACGATGAAACACAGAAATTGCATCGGAATACAAACGAAAAGGCACAATGCCGACTTAAGTAATAGAAGCCTGACACTCCTTACTGTCTATGTTTTGAACTAATCCTGTGACACTAGTTATAGATTACGATGCTTCACTTCAGGTTTACTGTATCCCTCTGACCTTCTTATTGTCAATGAAACAGAGAAATTGCATCAGAATTAAATGCAAATGGCACAATGCCGACTTAAGTACAAGAAAACTGACTCTTCTTACTGTCTATTTTTGAACCATTCCTGTGACATTAGTTATAGATTCCGATGCTTCACTTTAGGTTTACTATATCCCTCTGACCTTCTTTTGACGATGAAACACAGAAATTGCATCGGAATTAAATACAAAATGTACAATGCCGACTCAAGTACAACAAGACTGGCTTTTTTTACTGTCTACGTTTTGAACCATTCCTGTGACACTAGTTATAGATTCCGATGCTTCAGTTCAGGTTTACTGTATCCCTCTGACCTTCATATTGACGATGTAACACAGAAATTGCAACGGAATTATATACAAGAGGCAGAATGCCGACCTAAGTACAAGAAGACTGACTCTTCTTACTGTCTATGTTTTGAACCATTCCTGTGACACTAGTTATAGATTCCGATGCTTCACTTCAGGTTTACTGAATCCCTCTGACTTTCTAATTGAAGATGAAACACAGAAATTGCATCTTAATTAAATACAAAAGGCACAATGAAGCTTAAGTACAGGAAGACTGACTCTTCTTACTGTCTATGCTTTGATCCCTTCCTGTGACTCTAGTTATAGATTCCGATGCTTCACTTCAGGTTTACTGTATTCTTCTGACCTTCTTATTGACGATCAAACACAGAAATTGAATCGGAATTAAATACAAAGTGCGCAATGCCGACTCAAGTACAAGAGGACTGGCTCTTGTTACCGTCTATGTTTTGAACCTTTCCTGTGAGACCTGTTTTAGATTCCGATGCTTCACCTCAGGTTGACTGTATGCCTTGGACCTTCATATTGACGACGACACACAAAAATTGCATCGGAATTCTATAGAAAAGCACAATGCCGACTTCAGTACAAGAAACTGACTCTTCTTACAGTCTTTGCTTTGAACCACTCCTGTGACACTAGTTATAGATACCGATGCTTCACTTCAGGTTTACTGTATCCCTCTGACCGTCTTATTGCCGATGAAACACAGAAATTGCATCGGAATTAAATACAAAAGGCACAATGCCGACTCAAGTGCAAGAAGACTGGCTCTTCTTACTCTCTATGTTTTGATCCTATCCTGTGAGGCCGGTTTTAGATTCCGATGCTTCACTTCTGGATTACTGTATCCCTTGGACCTTCTTATTGACGACGAAACAGAGAAATTGCATCGGAATTAAATACAAAAGGCAAAATGCCGACTTAAGAGCAAGAAAACTGACTCTTCTTACTGTCTTTGTTTTGAACCATTCCTGTGACACTAATTATAGATTCCGATGTTTCACTTCAGGTTTACTGTATCCCTCTGACCTTCTTTATGACGATAAAACACAGAAATTGCATCGGAATACAAACAAAAGGCACAATGCCGACTTAAGTACTAGAAGACTGACTCTCCTTACTGTCTATGTTTTGAACTATTCCTGTGACACTAGTTATAGATTACGATGCTTCACTTCAGGTTTACTGTATCACTCAGACCTTCTTATTGACGATGAAACACAGAAATTGCATCGGAATTAAATACAATAGGCACAGTGCCGACTCAAGTACAAGAAGACTGGCTCTTCTTACTGTCTCCGTTTTGAACCTTTCCTGTGAGACCGGTTTTAGATTCCGATGCTTCACTTCAGGTTCAGTGTATCCCTCTGACCTTCTTATTGACGATGAAACACAGAAATTGCAATGGAATTTAATACAAAAGGCACAATGCCGACTCAAGTACAAGAAGACTGGCTCTTCTTACTGTCTATGCTTTGAACCTTTCCTGTGAGACCGGTTTTAGATTCCGATGCTTCACCTTAGGTTTACTGTATCCCTATGACCTTCTTATTGCCGACGAAACACAAAAATTGCATCGGAATTAAATAGAAAAGGCACAATGCCGGGTTAAGTATAAGAAAACTGACTCTTCTTACTGTCTATGTTTTGAACCATTCCTGCGATACTAGTTATAGATTCCGATGCTTCACTTCAGGGTTACTGTATCCCTCTGATCTTCTTATTGACGATGAAACACAGAAATTGCATCGGAATTAAATACAAAAGGCACAATGCCGACTTAAGTACAAGAACACTGACCCTTCTTACTGTCTATGTTACGAACCATTCCTGTGACATTAGTAATAGATTCCGATGCTTCACTTCAGGTTTAGTGTATCCCTCTGACCTACTTAAGGACAATGAAACACGGAAACTGCATCGGAATTAAATACAAAAGGCACAATGCCGACTCAAGTACAAGGAGACTGACTCTTCTTACTGTCTATGTTTTTAACCTTTCCTGTGAGACCGGTTTTAGATTCCGATGCTTCACTTCAGGTTTACTGTATCCCTATGACCTTCTTATTGACGACGAAGCACAGAAATTGCATCGGAATTAAGTAGAAAAGGCACAATGCCGACTTAATTATAAGAAAACAGACTCTTCTTACTGTCTATGTTTTGAACCACTCCTGTGACACTAGTTATATATTCCGATGCTTCACATCAGGTTTACTGTGTCCCTCTGACCTTCTTCTTGACGATGAAACACAGAAATTGAATCGGAATTAAATACAAAAGGCACAATGCCGACTTAAGAGCAAGAAAACTGACTCTTCTTACTGTCTATGTTTTGAACCATTCCTGTGACACTAGTTATGGATTCCGATCCTTCACTTCAGGTTTACTATATCCCTCTGACCTTCTTAATGACGATGAAACACAGAAATTGCATCGGAATACAAACGAAAAGGCACAATGCCGACTTAAGTAATAGAAGCCTGACTCTCCTTACTGTCTATGCTTTGAACTAATCCTGTGACACTAGTTATAGATTACGATGCTTCACTTCAGGTTTACTGTATCACTCTGACCTTCTTATTGAGGATGAAACACAGAAATTGCATCGGAATTAAATACAAAAGGCACAATGCCAACTTAATTATAAGAAAACTGACTCTTCTTACTGTCTATGTTTTGAACCACTCCTGTGACACTAGTTATAGATTCCGATGCTTCACTTCAGGTCTACTGTATCCCTCTGACCTTCTTATTGTCAATGAAACAGAGAAATTGCATCAGAATTAAATACAAAAGGCACAATGCCGACTTAAGTACAAGAAAACTGACCCTTCTTACTGTCTATGTTTTGAACCATTCCTGTGACATTAGTAATAGATTCCGATGCTTCACTTCAGGTTTACTGTATCCCTCTGACCTTCGTATTGACGATGAAACACAGAAATTGAGTAGGAATTAAATACAAATTGCACAATGCCGACTGAAGTACAAGAAAACTGATTCTTCTTACTGTCTATGTTTTTAACCATTCCTGTGACACTAGTTATAGATTCCGATGCTTCACATCAGGTTTACTGTGTCCCTCTGACCTTCTTATTGACGATGAAACACAGAAATTGAATCGGAATTAAATGCAAAAGGCACAATGCTGACTTAAGAGCAAGAAAACTGACTCTTATTACTGTCTATGTTTTGAACCATTCCTGTGACACTAGTTATAGATTGCGATGCTTCACTTCAGGTTTACAGTATCCCTCTGACCATCTTAATGACGATGAAACACAGAAATTGCATCGGAATACAAACAAAAGGCACAATGCCGACTTAAGTAATAGAAGCCTGACTCTCCTTACTGTCTATGTTTTGAACTATTCCTGTGACACTAGTTATAGAGTACGATGCTTCACTTTAGGTTTACTGTATCACTCTGACCTTCTTATTGAGGATGAAACACAGAAATTGCATCGGAATTAAATACAAAAGGCACAATGCCGACTTAATTATAAGAAAACTGACTCTTCTTACTGTCTATGTTTTGAACCACTCCTGTGAAACTAGTTATATATTCCGATGCTTCACTTCAGGTTAACTGTATCCCTCTGACCTTCTTAATTTCAATGAAACAGAGAAATTGCATCAGAATTAAATGCAAATGGCACAATGCCGACTTAAGTACAAGAAAACTGACTCTTCTTACTGTCTATTTTTGAACCATTCCTGTGACATTAGTTATAGATTCCGATGCTTCACTTTAGGTTTACTGTATCCCTCTGACCTTCTTATTGACGATGAAACACAGAAATTGCATCGGAATTAAATACAAAAGGTACAATGCCGACTCAAGTACAAGAAGACTGGCTCTTCTTACTGTCTACGTTTTGAACCATTCCTGTGACACTAGTTATATATTCTGATGCTTCACTTCAGGTTTACTGTATTCTTCTGACCTTCTTATTGACGATCAAACACAGAAATTGAATCGGAATTAAATACAAAGTGCGCAATGCCGACTCAAGTACAAGAGGACTGGCTCTTGTTACCGTCTATGTTTTGAACCTTTCCTGTGAGACCTGTTTTAGATTCCGATGCTTCACCTCAGGTTTACTGTATGCCTTGGACCTTCATATTGACGACGAAACACAAAAATTGCATCGGAATTCTATAGAAAAGCACAATGCCGACTTCAGTACAAGAAACTGACTCTTCTTACAGACTTTGCTTTGGACCACTCCTGTGACACTAGTTATAGATACCGAAATTCACTTCAGGTTTACTGTATCCCTATGACCGTCTTATTGACGATGAAACACAGAAATTGCATCGGAATTAAATACAAAAGGCACAACGCCGACGCAAGTACAAGAAGACTGGCTCTTCTTACTGTCTATGTTTTGAGCCTATACTGTAAGGCCGGTTTTTGATTCCGATGCTTCACTTCAGATTTACTGTATCCCTTGGACCTTCTTATTGACGACGAAACACAGAAACTGCATAGAAATTAAATAGAAAAGGCACAATGTCGACTTAAGTACAAGAAAACTGACTCTTCTTACTGTCTATGTTTTGAACCATTCCTGTGACACTAGTTATAGATTCCGATGCATCACTTCAGGTTTACTGTATCCCTCTGACCGTCTTATTGTCGATGAAACACAGAAATTGCATCGGAATTAAATACAAAAGGCACAATGCCGACTCAAGTACAAGAGGACTGGCTCTTCTTACTGTCTATGATTTGAACCTATCCTGTGAGGCCGGTTTTAGATTCCGATGCTTCGCTTCAGGTTTACTGTATCCCTTGGACCATCTTATTGACGACGAAACACAGAAACTGCATCGGAATTAAATAGAAAATAGCACAATGTCGACTTAAGTACAAGAAAACTGACTCTCCTTACTGTCTGCGATTTGAACCATTCCTGTGACACTAGTTATAGATTCCGATGCATCACTTAAGGTTTTTTGTTTCCCTCTGACCCTCTTATTGATGAGGAAACACAGAAATTTCATCGGAATTAAATACAAAAGGCACAATGCCGACTTAAGTATAGGAAAACTGACTGTTCTTACTCTCTATGCTTTGAACCATTCCTGAGGCACTAGTTATAGATTCGGATGCATCACTTCAGATTTTTTGTATCCCTCTGACCTTCTTATTGATGATGAAACACAGAAATTGCATCGGAATACAAACAAAAGGCACAATGCCGACTTAAGTACTAGAAGACTGACTTTCCTTACTGTCTATGATTTGAACTAATCCTGTGACACTAGTTATAGATTTCGATGCTTCACTTCAGGTTTACTGTATCACTCTGACCTTCTTATTGACGATGAAACACAGAAATTGCATCAGAATTAAATACAAAAGGCACAATGCCGACTTAAGTACAAGAAAACTGACTCTATTTACTGTCTATGTTTTGAACCATTCCTGTGACATTAGTTATAGATTCCGATCCTTCACTTCAGGTTTACTGTATCCCTCTGACTTTCTTATTGACGATGAAACACAGAAATTGAATCGGAATTAAATACAAAAGGCACAATGCCGACTTAAGTACAAGAAACCTGATTCTTCTTACTGTCTATGTTTTTAACCATTCCTGTGACACTAGTTATAGATTCCGATGTTTCACTTCAGGTTTACTGTATCCCTTTGACCTTCTTATTGACGATGAAACACAGAAATTGCATCGGAATTAAATACAAAAGGTACAATGCCGACTCAAGTACAAGAAGACTGGCTCTTCTTACTGTCTACGCTTTGAACCATTCCTGTGACACTAGTTATAGATTTCGATGCATCAATTCAGGTTTACTGTATCCTTCTGACCTTCTTATTGACCATCAAACACAGAAATTGCAACGGAATTAAATACATAAGGCGCAATGCACACTCAAGTACAAGAGGACTGCCTCTTCTTTCTGTCTTTGTTTTGAACCTTTCCTGTGTGACCGGTTTTAGATTCCGATGCTTCACTTCAGGTTTACTGTATCCCTTGGGCCTTCCTATTGACGACGAAACACAGAAATTGCATCGGAATTAAATACAAAAGGCACAATGCCGACTCAAGTACAAGAAGACTGGCTCTTCTTACTGACTATGTTTTGAACCTTTCCTGTGAGACCGGTTTTAGATTCCAAAGCTTTACTTCAGGTTTACTGTATCCCTCTGACCTTCTTATTGACGTTGAAACACAGAAATTGCATCGGAATTAAATACAAAATGCACTATGCCGACTCAAGTAGAAGAAGACTGGCTCTTCTTACTGTCTATTTTTGAGCCTTTCCTGTGAGACCGGTTTTAGATTCCGATGCATCACTTCAGGTTTTTTGTATCCCTTTGACCTTCTTATTGATGATGAAACACAGAAGTTGCATCGGAATTAAATACAAATGGCACAATGCCAACTTAAATATAAGAAAACTGACTCTTCTTACTGTCTATGTTTTGAACCACTCCTGTGACACTTGTTATAGTTTCCGATGCATCACTTCAGGGTCACTGTATCCTTCTGATCTTCTTATTGACGATGAAACACAGAAATTGCATCGGAATTAAATACAAAAGGCACAATGCCGACTTAATTATAAGAAAACCGACTCTTCTTACTGTCTACGCTTTGAACCATTCCTTTGACACTAGTTACAGATTCCGATGCTTCACTTCAGATTTACTGTATCCCGCTGACCTTCTTATTGACGATGAAACACAGAAATTGCATCGGAATTAAATACAAAAGGCAAAATGACGAATTAAGTACAAGTCAACTGATTCTTCTTACTGACTATGTTGTGAACCATTCTTGAAACACTAGTTATAGATTCCGATGCTTCACTTCAGGTTTACTGTAACCCTCAGACGATCTTGTTGACGATGAAACATAGACATTGCATCGGAATTAAATACAAAAGGCACAATGCCGACTTAAGTACAAGAAGACTGGCTCTTCTACGTGTCTATGATTTGAACCTTTCCTGTGAGGCCGGTTTTAGAATCCGATGCTTCACTTCAGGATTACTGTATCCCTTGGACCTTCTTATTAACGACGTAACACATCAACTGCATCGGAATTAAATAGAAAAGGCACAATGTCGACATAAGTACAAGAAAAATGACTCTTCATACTGTCTATGTTTTGAACCATTCCTGTGACACTAGTTATAGATTCCGATCCATCACTTCAGGTTTTTTGTATACCTCTGACCTTCTTATTGATGATGAAACACAGAAATTGCATCGGTATTAAATACAAAAGGCACAATGCCGACTTAAGTATAAGAAAACTGACTCTTCTTACTCTCTATACTTTGAACCATTCCTGTGACACTAGTTATTGATACCGATGCTTCACTTCAGGTTTACTGTATCCCTCTGACCGTCTGATTGCCGATGAAACACAGAAATTGCATCGGAATTAAATACAAAAGGCACAATGCCGACTTAAGTATAAGAAAACTGACTCTTCTTACTGTCTATGCTTTGAACCATTCCTGTGACACTAGTTATAGATTCCGATGCTTCACTTCAGGTTTACTGTATCCCTCTGACCTTCTTATTGACGATGAAACACATAAGTTGCATCGGAATTAAATACAAAGGGCAAAATGCCGACTCAAGTACAAGAAGACTGGCTCTTCTCACTGTGTATGTTTTGAACCTTTCCTGTGAGACCAGTATTAGATTCCGATGCTTGACTTCTGGTTTACTGTATCCCTCTGACCTTCTTATTGACGACGAAACGGAGAAATTGCATCGGAATTAAATACAAAAGGCACAATGCCGACTTAAGCGCAAGAAAACTGACTCTTCTTACTGTCTATGTTTTGATCCCTTCCTGTGACTCTAATTATAGATTCCGATGCTTCACTTCAGGTTTACTGTATCCCACTAACCTTCTTAATGACGATGTAACACAGAAATTGCATCAGAATACAAACAAAAGGCACAATGCCGACTTAAGTACTAGAAGACTGACTCTCCTTACTGTCTATGTTTCGAACTATTCCTGTGACACTAGTTATAGATTCCGATGCTTCACTTCAGGTTTACTGTATCCCTATGACCTTCTTATTGACGATGAAACACATAAATTGCATCGGAATTAATTACAAAGGGCACAATGCCGACTCAAGTACAAGAAGACTGGCTCTTCTTACTGTCTATGTTTTGAACCTTTCCTGTGAAACCAGTTTTAGATTCCGATGCTTGACTTCTGGTTTACTGTATCCCTTGGACCTTCTTATTGACGACGAAACAGAGAAATTGCATCGGAATTATATAGAAAAGGCACAATGCCGACTTAAGAGCAAGAAAACTGACTCTTCTTACTGACTATGTTGTGAACCATTCCTGTAACAATAGTTATAGATTCCGATGCTTCACTTCAGGTTTACTGTAACACTCTCACCATCTTGTTGACGATGAAACACAGACATTGCATCGGAATTAAATACAAAAGGCACAATGCCGACTTAAGTACAAGAAGACTGACGCTTCTTACTGTCTATGTTTTGAACCATTCCCGTGACACTAGTTATAGATTCCGGTGCTTCACTTCAGGTTTACTGTATCCCTCTGACCTTCATATTGACGATGAAACACAGAAATTGCATCGGAATTAAATAGAAAAGGCACAATGCCGACTTGGGTACAAGTAAACTGACTCTTCTTACTGTCTATGTTTTGAACCATTCCAGTGACACTAGTTATAGATTCCGATGCTTCACTTCAGGTTTACTGTATCCCTTGGAACTTCTTATTGACGATGAAACACAGAAATTGCATCGGAATTAAATACAAAAGGCACAATGAAGACTTAAGTACTAGAAGACTGACTCTTCCCACTGTCTATGTTTTGAACCATTCCTGAGACACTAGTTACAGATACCGATGCTTCACTTCAGGTTTACAGTATCGCCATGAGCATCATATTGACGATGAAACACAGAAATTGCATCGGAATTAAATACAAAGTGCACAATGCCGACTTAAGTACAGGAAGACTGACTCTTCTTACCGTCTATGCTTTGAACCACTCCTGTGACACTAGTTATTTATTCCGATGCGTTACTTCACCTTTACTGCAACCCTCTGACCTTCTTATTGACGACCAAACACAGAAATTGCATCGGAATTGAATACAAAAGGCACAATGCCTGCTCAAGTACAAGAGGCCTGGCTCTTCTTACTGTCTATGTTTTGAACCTTTCCTGTGAGACCGGTTTTAGATTCCGATGCTTCACTTCAGGTTTACTGTATCCCTTGGACATTCTTATTGACGACGAAACACAGAAATTGCATCGGAGTTAAATTGAAATGCACAATGCCGACTTAAGTACAAGAAACTGACTCTTCTTACAGTCTTTGCTTTGAACCATTCCTGTGACACTAGTTTTAGATACCGATGCAGCACTTCAGGTTTACTGTATCCCTCTGACCGTCTTATTGACGATAAAACAAAGAAATTGCATCGGAATGAGTTAAAAAAGGCTCAATGCCGATTCAAGTACAAGAAGACTGGCTCTTCTACCTGTCTATGTTTTGAACCTTTCCTGTGAGGCCGGTTTTAGATTCCGATGCTTCACTTCAGGTTTACTGTATCCCTTGGACCTTCTTATTGACGACGTAACACAGAAACTGCATCGGAATTAAATAGAAAAGGCACAATGTCGACATAAGTACAAGAAAACTGACTCTTCATACTGTCTACGTTTTGAACCATTCCTGTGACACTAGTTATAGATTCCGATGCATCACTTCAGGTTTTTTGTATCCCTCTGACCTTCTTATTGATGATGAAACACAGACATTGCATCGGTATTAAATACAAAAGGCACAATGCCGACTTAAGTATAAGAAAACTGACTCTTCTTACTGTCTATGCTTTGAACCATTCCTGTGACACTAGTTATGGATTCTGATGCTTCACTTCAGGTTTACTGTATCCCTCTGACCTTCTTATTGACGAAGAAACACATAAATTGCATCGGAATTAAATACAAAAGGCACAATGCTGCTCAAGTACAAGAAGACTGGCTCTTCTGACTGCCTATGTTTTGAACCTTTCCTGTGAGACCAGTTTTAGATTCCGATGCTTCACTTCAGGTTTGCTGTATCCCTCCGACCTTCTTATTGACGATCAAACACAAAAATTGCATCGGAATTAAATACAAAAGGCAGAATGCCGACTTAAGTACAAGTAAACTGACTCTTCTTACTGTCTATGTTGTGAACCATTCCTGTGACACTAGTTATAGATTCCGATGCTTCACTTCAGGTTTACTGTAACCCTCTGACCATCTTGTTGACGATGAAACACAGAAATTGCATCGGAATTAAATACAAAAGGCACAATGAAGACTTAAGTACAAGAAGACTGACGCTTCTTACTGTCTATGTTTTGAACCATTCCCGTGACACTAGTTATAGATTCCGGTCCTTCACTTCAGGTTTACTGTATCTCTCTGACCTTCTTATTGACGATGAAACACAGATATTGCATCGGAATTAAATACAAAAGGCAAAATGCCGACTTGGGTACAAGTAAACTGACTCTTCTTACTGTCTATGTTTAGAACCATTCCTGTGACACTAGTTATAGATTCCGATGCTTCACTTCAGGTTTACTGTATCCCTTGGACCTTCTTATTGACGATGAAACACAGAAATTGCATCGGAATACAATCAAAAGGCACAATGCCGACATAAGTACTAGAAGACTGACTCTCCTTACTGTCTATGTTTTGAGCTATTCCTGTGATACTAGTTATTGATAACGCTGCTTCTCTTCAGGTTTACTGTATCACTCTGACCTTCTTATTGACGATGAAACACAGAAATTGCATCGGAATTAAATACAAAAGGCACAATGCCGACTCAAGTACAAGAAGACTGGCTCTTCTTACTGTCTATGTTTTCAACCATTCCTGTGAGACCGGTTTTAGATTCCGATGCTTCACTTCAGGTTACTGTATCCCTCTGACCTTATTGTCGATAAAACACAAAAAAGGCATCGGAATTAAATGCAAAAGGCACAATGCCGACTCAAGTACAAGATGACTGGCTCTTCTTACTGTCTACGCTTTGAACCTTTACTGTGAGACCGGTTTTAGATTCCGATGCTTCAGCTCAGGTTTACTGTATCCCTTGGACCTTCTTATTGACGATGAAACACAGATATTGCATCGGAATTAAATACAAAGTCACAATGCCGACTTAAGTACAAGTAAACTGACCCTTCTTACTGTCTACGTTTTAACCATTCCTGTGACACTAGTTATAGATTCCGATGCTTCACTTCAGGTTTACTGTATCCCTCTGACTTTATTGACGATGAAACACAAAAATTGCATCGGAATTAAATAGAAAAGGCACAATGCCGGGTTAAGTACAAGAAAACTGACTCTTCTTACTGTCTATCTTTTGAACCATTAATGTGACACTAGTTATAGATTCCGATGCATTACTTCAGGGTCACTGTATCCCTCTGATCTTCTTATTGACGATGAAACACAGAAATGGCATCGGAATTAAATACAAAAGGCACAATGCAGACTTAATTATAAGAAAACCGACTCTTCTTCCTGTCTATGCTTTGAACCATTCCTTTGACACTAGTTACAGATTCCGATGCTTCACTTCAGGATTACTGTAACCCTCTGACCTTCTTATTGACGATGAAGCACAGAAATTGCATCGGAATTAAATACAAAAGGCAAAATGCCAACTTAAGTACAAGTAAACTGACTCTTCTTACTGACTATGTTGTGAACCATTCCTGTAACACTAGTTATAGATTCCGATGCTTCACTTCAGGTTTACTGTAACACTCTCACCATCTTGTTGACGATGAAACACAGACATTGCATCGGAATTAAATACAAAAGGCACAATGCCGACTTTAGTACAAGAAGACTGACGCTTCTTACTGTCTATGTTTTGAACCATTCCCGTGACACTAGTTATAGATTCGGGTGCTTCACTTCAGGTTTACTGTATCCCTCTGACCTCCATATTGACGATGAAACACAGAAATTGCATCGGAATTAAGTAGAAAAGGCACAATGCCGACTTGGGTACAAGTAAACTGACTCTTCTTACTGTCTATGTTTTGAACCATTCCAGTGACACTAGTTATAGATTCCGATGCTTCACTTCAGGTTTACTGTATCCCTTGGACCTTCTTATTGACGATGAAACACAGAAATTGCATCGGAATTAGATACAAAAGGCACAATGAAGACTTAAGTACTAGAAGACTGACTCGTCCCACTGTCTATGTTTTGAACCATTCCTGTGACACTAGTTATAGATACCGATGCTTCACTTCAGGTTTACAGTATCGCCATGAGCATCATATTGACGATGAAACACAGAAATTGCATCGGAATTAAATACAAAATGCACAATGCCGACTTAAGTACAGGAAGACTGACTCTTCTTACCGTCTATGCTTTGAACCACTCCTGTGACACTAATTATTGATTCCGATGCGTTACTTCAGGTTTACTGCATCCCTCTGAACTTCTTATTGACGACCAAACACAGAAATTGCATCGGAATTAAATACAAAAGGCACAATGCCTACTCAAGTACAAGAGGACTAGCTCTTCTTACTGTCTATGTTTTGAACCTTTCCTGTGAAACCGGTTTTAGATTCCGATGCTTCACTTCAGGTTTACTGTATCCTTGGACCTTCTTATTGACGACGAAACACAGAAATTGCATCGGAATTAAATACAAAATGCACAATGCCGACTTAAGTACAGGAAGACTGACTCTTCTTACCGTCTATGCTTTGAACCACTCCTGTGACACTAATTATTGATTCCGATGCGTTACTTCAGGTTTACTGCATCCCTCTGAACTTCTTATTGACGACCAAACACAGAAATTGCATCGGAATTAAATACAAAAGGCACAATGCCTACTCAAGTACAAGAGGACTGGCTCTTCTTACTGTCTATGTTTTGAACCTTTCCTGTGAGACCGGTTTTAGATTCCGATGCTTCACTTCAGGTTTACTGTATCCTTGGACCTTCTTATTGACGATAAAACACAGAAATTGCATCGGAATTAAATACGAAAGGCACAATGCTGACTTAATTAAAAGAAAACCGACTCTTCTTACTGTCTACGCTTTGAACCATTCCTTTGACACTAGTTACAGATTCCGATGCTTCACTTCAGGTTTACTGTATCCCTCTGACCTTCGTATTGGCGATGAAACACAGAAATTGCATCGGAATTAAGTAGAAAAGGCACAATGCCGACTTCGGTACAAGTAAACTGACTCTTCTTACTGTCTATGTTTTGAACCATTCCAGTGACACTAGTTATAGATTCCGATGCTTCACTTCAGGTTTACTGTATCCCTTGGACCTTCTTATTGACGATTAAACACAGAAATTGCATCGGAATTAAATACAAAGTCACAATGCCGACTTAAGTACAAGTAAACTGACCATTCTTACTGTCTACGTTTTAACCATTCCTGTGACACTAGTTATAGATACCGATGCTTCACTTCAGGTTTACTGTATCCGTCTGACTTTATTGACGATGAAACACAAAAATTGCATCGGAATTAAATAGAATAGGCACAATGCCGGGTTAAGTACGAGAAAACTGACTCTTCTTACTGTCTATCTTTTGAACCATTCCTGTGACACTAGTTATAGATTCCGATGCATCACTTCAGGGTCACTGTATCCCTCTGATCTTCTTATTGACGATGAAACACAGAAATGGCATCGGAATTAAATACAAAAGGCACAATGCAGACTTAATTATAAGAAAACCGACTCTTCTTCCTGTCTATGCTTTGAACCATTCCTTTGACACTAGTTACAGATTCCGATGCTTCACTTCAGGATTACTGTAACCCTCTGACCTTCTTATTGACGATGAAGCACAGAAATTGCATCGGAATTAAATACAAAAGGCAAAATGCCAACTTAAGTACAAGTAAACTGACTCTTCTTACTGACTATGTTGTGAACCATTCCTGTAACACTAGTTATAGATTCCGATGCTTCACTTCAGGTTTACTGTAACACTCTCACCATCTTGTTGACGATGAAACACAGACATTGCATCGGAATTAAATACAAAAGGCACAATGCCGACTTTAGTACAAGAAGACTGACGCTTCTTACTGTCTATGTTTTGAACCATTCCCATGACACTAGTTATAGATTCGGGTGCTTCACTTCAGGTTTACTGTATCCCTCTGACCTCCATATTGACGATGAAACACAGAAATTGCATCGGAATTAAGTAGAAAAGGCACAATGCCGACTTGGGTACAAGTAAACTGACTCTTCTTACTGTCTATGTTTTGAACCATTCCAGTGACACTAGTTATAGATTCCGATGCTTCACTTCAGGTTTACTGTATCCTTGGACCTTCTTATTGACGACGAAACACAGAAATTGCATCGGAGTTAAATTGAAATGCACAATGCCGACTTAAGTACAAGAAACTGACTCTTCTTACAGTCTTTGCTTTGAACCATTCCTGTGACACTAGTTTTAGATACCGATGCATCACTTCAGGTTTACTGTATCCCTCTGACCGTCTTATTGACGACAAAACAAAGCAATTGCATCGGAATGAATTAAAAAAGGCACAATGCCGATTCAAGTACAAGAAGACTGGCTCTTCTACCCGTCTATGTTTTGAACCTTTCCTGTGAGGCCGGTTTTATATTCCGATGCTTCACTTCAGGTTTACTGTATCCCTTGGACCTTCTTATTGACGACGTAACACAGAAACTGCATCGGAATTAAATAGAAAAAGCACAATGTCGACATAAGTGCAAGAAAACTGACTCTTCATATTGTCTATGTTTTGAACCATTCCTGTGACACTAGTTATAAATTCCGATGCATCACTTCAGGTTTTTTGTATCCCTCTGACCTTCTTATTGATGATGAAACACAGAAATTGCATCGGTATTAAATACAAAAGGCACAATGCCGACTTAAGTATAAGAAAACTGACTCTTCTTACTGTCTATGCTTTGAACCATTCCTGTGACACTAGTTATGGATTCCGATGCTTCACTTCAGATTTACTGTATCCCTCTGACCTTTTTATTGACGAAGAAACACATAAATTGCATCGTAATTAAATACAAAAGGCACAATGCTGCTCAAGTACAAGAAGACTGGCTCTTCTGACTGCCTATGTTTTGAACCTTTCCTGTGAGACCAGTTTTAGATTCCGATGCTTCACTTCAGGTTTGCTGTATCCCTCCGTCCTTCTTATTGACGATGAAACACAGAAATTGCATCGGAATTAAATACAAAAGGCACAATGCCGACTTAAGTACAAGTAAACTGACTCTTCTTACTGTCTATGTTGTGAACCATTCCTGTGACACTAGTTATAGATTCCGATGCTTCACTTCAGCTTTACTGTAACCCTCTGACCATCTTGTTGACGATGAAACACAGAAATTGCATCGGAATTAAATACAAAAGGCACAATGAAGACTTAAGTACAAGAAGACTGACGCTTCTTACTGTCTATGTTTTGATCCATTCCCGTGACACTAGTTATAGATTCCGGTGCTTCACTTCAGGTTTACTGTATCCCTCTGACCTTCTTATTGACGATGAAACACAGACATTGCATCGGAATTAAATACAAACGGCACAATGCCGACTTGGGTACAAGTAAACTGACTCTTCTTACTGCCTATGTTTTGAACCATTCCAGTGACACTAGTTATAGATTCCGATGCTTCACTTCAGGTTTACTGTATCCCTTGGACCTTCTTATTGACGATGAAACATAGAAATTGCATCGGAATTAAATACAAAAGGCACAATGAAGACTTAAGTACTAGAAGAGTTACTCTTCCCACTGTCTATGCTTTGAACCATTCCTGTGACACTAGCTATAGATACCGATGCTTCACTTCAGGTTTACTGTATCCCTTGGACCTTCTTATTGACGATGAAACATAGAAATTGCATCGGAATTAAATACAAAGTCACAATGCCGACTTAAGTACAAGTAAACTGACCCTTCTTACTGTCAACGTTTTAACCATTCCTGTGACACTAGTTATAGATTCCGATGCTTCACTTCAGGTTTACTGTATCCCTCTGACCTTATTGACGATGGAACACAGAAATTGCATCGGAATTAAATTCAAAAGGCACTATGACGACTTAATTATAAGAAAACTAACTCTTCTTACTGTCTATGCTTTGAACCATTCTGTGACACTAGTTATAGATTCCGAAGCTTCACTTCAGGTTTACTGTATCCCTCTGACCTTCTTATTGTCGATGAAAATCAGAAATTGCATCAGAATTAAATACAAAATGCACAATGATGACTTAAGTACAAGAAAACGGACTCTTGTTACTGTCTATGTTTTGAACCATTCCTGTGACATTAGTTATAGATTCCGATGCTTCACTTCAGGTTTACTGTATGCCTCTGACCTTCATATTGGCGATGAAACACAGAAATTGCATCGGAATTATATACAAGAGGCACAATGCCGACTTCATTACAAGAAGACTGACTCTTCTTACTGTCTATGTTTTGAACCATTCCTGTGACACTAGTTATAGATTCCGATGCTTCACTTCAGGTTTACTGTATCCCTCTGACCTTATTGACGATGAAACACAGAAATTGCATCGGAATTAAATACAAAAGGCACAATGACGACTTAAGTACAAGAAAACTGACTCTTCTTACTGTCTATGTTTTGAACCATTCCTGTTACACTAGTTTTAGATTCCGATGCTTCACTTCAGGTTTACTGTATCCTTCTGACCTTCTTATTGACGATGAAACACAGAAATTGCATGGGAATTCAATACAAAATGCTCAATGCCGACTCAAGTACAAGAAGACTGGCTCTTCTTACTGTCTATGTTTTGAACCGTTCCTGTGAGACCGGTTTTGGATCCCGATGCTTCACTTCAGGTTTACTGTATACCTCGGACCTTCTTATTGACGATGAAACACAGAAATTGCATCGGAATTAAATACAAATGGCACAATGCCGACTTAAGTACCTGCGAACTGATTCTTCTTACTGTCTATGCTTTGAACCATTCCTCTGACACTAGTTATAGATTCCGATGCTTCAATTCAGGTCTACTGTATCCCTCTGATTTTCTTATCGACGATGAAACACAGAAATTGCATCGGAATTAAATACAAAAGGCACAATGACGACTCAAGTACAAGTAGACTGGCTCTTCTTACTGTCTATGTTTTGAACCTTTCCTGTGACACTAGTTATAGATTCCGATGCTTCACTTCAGGTTTACTGTATCCCTCTGACCTTCGTATTGACGATGAAACACAGAAATAGCATCTTAATGAAATACAAAAGGCACAATGCCGACTTAAGTACACGAAAACTGACTGTTCTTACTGTCTATGTTTTGAACCACTCCTGTGACACTAGATATAGATTCCGATGCTTCACTTCAGGTTTACTGTATCCCTCTGACATTCTTATTGACGATGAAACACAGAAATAGCATCGGAATGAAATAGAAAAGGCACATTGCCGACTTAAGTACAAGAAAACTGACTTTTCTTTCTGTCTATGTTTTGAACCATTCCTGTGACACTAGTTATACATCCTGATCCTTCACTTCAGGTTTACTGTATCCCTCTGACTTTCGCATTGACGGTGAAACACAGAAATAGCATCGGAATGAAATAGAAAAGGCACAATGCCGACTTAAGTACAAGAAAACTGACTCTTCCTACTGTCTATGTTTTGAACCATTCCTGTGACACTAGTTATACATTCTGATGCTTCACGTCAGGTTTACTGTATCCCTGGACCTTCTTATTGACGATGAAACACAGAAATAGCATCGAAATTAAATACAAAAGGCACAATGCCGACTTAAGTACATGAGAACTGACTCTTCTTACTGTCTATGTTTTGAACCATTCCTGTGACACTAGTTACAGATTCCGATGCTTCACTTCAGGTCTACTGTATCCCTCTGACTTTCTTATTGACGATGAAACAAAGAATTGCATCGGAATTAAATACAAATGGCACAATGCTGACGTATGTACAAGAAAACTGACTCTCCTTACTGACTATGTTTTGAACCATTCCTGTTACACCAGTTATATATTCCGATGCTTCACTTCAGGTTTACTGTATCCCTCTGACATTCTTGTTGACGATGAAACACAGAAATTGCTTCGGAATTAAATAGAAAAGGCACAATGCCGACTTAAGTACAAGAAAACCGACTTTTCTTACTGTCTATGTTTTGAACCATTCCTGTGACACTAGTTATACATTCCGATGAGTCACTTCAGGTTTACTGTATCCCTCGGACCTTCTTATTGACGATGAAATACAGAAATTGCATCGGAATTAAATACAAAATGCACAATGCCAACTTAAGTACTTGAAAACGGACTCTCCTTAATGTCTATGTTTTGAACCTTTCCTGTGACACAAGTTATAGATTCCGATGCTTCACTTCAGGTTTACTGTATCCCTCTGACCTACTTATTGAAGATGAAACGCAGAAATTGAATCGGAATTAAATACAAAAAGCACAATGCCGACTCAAGTACAAGAAGGCAGGCTCATCTTACTGTCTATGTTTTGAACCATTCATGTGATACTAGTTATAGATTCCAATGCTTCACTTCAGATTTACTGTATCTCTCTGACCTTCTTATTGACGATGAAACACAGAAATTGCATCGGAATTAAATACAAAAGGCACAATGCCGACTTAAGTACAAGAAAACTGTCTCTTCTTACTGTCTATGTTTTTAACCACTCCTGTGACACTAGATATAGTTCCGATGCTTCACTTCAGGTTTACTGTATCCCTCTGACAGTCTTATTGACGATGAAATGGAGAAATAGCATCGGAATGAAATAGAAAAGGCACAATTCCGACTTAAGTACAAGAAAACTGACTCTTCTTACTGTCTATGTTTTGAACCATTCCTGTGACACTAGTTATACATTCTGATGCTTCACTTCAGGTTTACTGTATGCCCTGGACCTTCTTATTGACGATGAAACACAGAAATTGCATCGGAATTAAATACAAAAGGCACAATGCCGACTTAAGTACATGAGAACTGACTCTTCTTACTGTCTACGTTTTGAACCATTCCTGTGACACTAGTTACAGGTTGCGATGCTTCACTTCAGGTCTACTGTATCCCTCTGACTTTGTTATTGACGATGAAACAAAGAATTGTATGCGAATTAAATACAAAAGGCACAATGCCGACGTATGTACAAGAAAACTGACTCTCCTTACTGTCTATGTTTTGAACCATTCCTGTTACACTAGTTATAGATTCCGATGCTTCACTTCAGGTTTACTGTATGCCTCTGACATTCTTATTGACGATGAAACACAGAAATTACTTCAGAATTAAATAGAAAAGGCACAATGCCGACTTAAGTACAAGAAAACTGACTCTTCTTACTGTCTATGTTTTGAACCATTCCTGTGACACTAGTTATTCATTCCGATGATTCACTTCAGGTTTACTGTATCCCTCGGACCTTCTTATTGATTATGAAATTCAGAAATTGCATCGGAATTAAATACAAAAGGCACAATGCCAACTTAAGTACAAGAAAACTGACTCTTCTTACTGTCTATGCTTTTAACCATTACTGTGACACTAGTTATACATTCTGATGCTTCACTTCAGGTTTACTGTATCCCTCTGACATTCGCATTGACGATGAAACACAGAAATAGCATCGGAATGAAATAGAAAAGGCACAATGCCGACTTAAGTACAAGAAAACTGACTCTTCTTACTGTCTATTCTTTTGAACCATTCCTGTGACACTAGTTATACATTCTGATGCTTCACTTCAGGTTTACTGTATCCCCTGGACCTTCTTATTGACGATGAAACACAGAAATAGCATCGAAATTAAATACAAAAGGAACAATGCCGACTTAAGTACATGAGAACTGACTCTTTTTACTGTCTATGTTTTGAACCATTCGTGTGACACTAGTTACAGATTCCGATGCTTCACTTCAGGTCTACTGTATCCCTCTGACTTTCTTATTGACGATGAAACAAAGAATTGCATCGAAATTAAATACAAATGGCACAATGCCGACGTATGTACAAGAAAACTGACTCTCCTTACTGACTATGTTTTGAACCATTCCTGTTACACCAGTTATAGATTCCGATGCTTCACTTGAGGTTTACTGTATCCCTCTGACATTCTTATTGACGATGAAACACAGAAATTGCTTCGGAATTAAATAGAAAAGGCACAATGCCGACTTAAGTACAAGAAAACCGACTCTTCTTACTGTCTATGTTTTGAACCATTCCTGTGACACTAGTTATACATTCCGATGAGTCACTTCAGGTTTACTGTATCCCTCGGACCTTCTTATTGACGATGAAATACAGAAATTGCATCGGAATTAAATACAAAAGGCACAATGCCAACTTAAGTACAAGAAATCTGACTCTCCTTAATGTCTATGTTTTGAACCTTTCCTATGACACAAGTTATAGATTCCGATGCTTCACTTCAGGTTTACTGTATCCCTCTGACTTTCTTATTGAAGATGAAACACAGAAATTGCATCGTAATTAAATACAAAAGACACAATGCCGACTTAATTATAAGAAAACTGACACTTCTTACTGTTTATGCTTTGAACCATTCCTGTGACATTAGTTATAGATTCCGATGCATCACTTCAGGTTTACTGTATCCCTCGGACCTTCTTATTGACGATGAAACAGAGAAATTGCATCGGAATTAAATACAAAAGGCACGTTGCCGACTTAATTATAAGAAAGCTGACATTTCTTACCGTTTATGCTTTGAACCATTCCTGTGACATTAGTTATAGATTATGATGCTTCACTTCAGGTTTACTGCATCCCTCTGACCTTCTTATTGACGATAAACACAGGAATTGCATCGGAATTAAATACAAAAGTCACAATGACGACTCAAGTACAATAAGACTGGCTCTTCCTACTGTCTATGTTATGAACCTTTCCTGTGACACTAGTTATACATTCCGATGTTTCACTTCAGGTGTACTGTATCCCTCGGACCTTCTTATTGACGATGAAACACAGGAATTGCATCGGAATTAAATACAAAAGGTAAAATGCCGACTTAAGTACCTGCGAACTGACTCTTCTTACTGTCTATGCTCTGAACCATTCCTCTGACACTAGTTATAGTTTCCGATGCTTCAATTCAGGTCTACTGTATCCCTCTGACTTTCTTATTGACGATGAAACACAGAAATTCCATCGGAAATAAATACAAAGGGCACAATGCCTACGTAAGGACAAGAAAACTGACTCTCCTTATTGTCTATGTTTTGAACCATTCCTGTTACACTAGTTATAGATTCCGATGCTTCACTTCAGGTTTACTGTATCCCTCTGACTTTCTTATTGACGATGAAACACAGCAATTGCATCGGAATTAAATACAAAAGGCACAATGCCGACATAATTGTAAGAAAACTGACACTTCTTACTGTTTATGCTTTGAACCATTCCTGTGACATTAGTTATAGATTCCGATGCTTCACTTGAGGTTTACTGTATCCCTCTGACCTTCTTATTGACGATGAAACACAGGAATTGCATCGGAATTAAATACAAAAGGCACAATGACGACTCAAGTACAAGTAGACCGGCTCTTCTTACTGTCTATGTTTTGAACCTTTCCTGTGACACTAGTTATTGATTCCGATGCTTCAATTCAGGTTTACTGTATCCCTCTGACCTACTTATTGACGATGAAACACAGAAATTGAATCGGAATTAAATACAAAAGGCACAATGCCGACTCAAGTACAAGAAGGCTGGCTCTTCTTACTGTCTATGTTTTGAACCATTCATGTGATACTAGTTATAGTTTTCAATGCTTCACCTCAGATTTACTGCATCTCTCTGACCTTCTTATTGACGATGAAACACAGAAATTGCATCGGAATTAAATACAAAAGGCACAATGCCGACTTAAGTACAAGAAAACTGAGTGTTCTTACTGTCTATGTTTTGAACCACTCCTGTGACACTAGATATAGATTCCGATGCTTCACATCAGGTTTACTGTATCCCTCTGACATTCTTATTGACGATGAAACACAGAAATAGCATCGGAATGAAATAGAAAAGGCACAATGCCGACTTAAGTACAAGAAAACTGACTCTTCTTACTGTCTATGCATTAAACCATTCCTGTGACACTAGTTATACATTCTGATGCTTCACTTCAGGTTTACTGTATCCCTCTGACATTCGTATTGACGATGAAACACAGAAATAGCATCGGAATGAAATAGAAAAGGCACAATTCCGACTTAAGTACAAGAAAACTGACTCTTCTTACTGTCTATGTTTTGAACCATTCCTGTGACACTAGTTATACATTCTGATGCTTCACTTCAGGTTTACTGTATCGCCTGGACCTTCTTATTGACGATGAAACACAGAAATTGCATCGGAATTAAATACAAAAGGCACAATGCCGACTTAAGTACATGAGAACTGACTCTTCTTACTGTCTATGTTTTGAACCATTCCTGTGACACTAGTTACAGGTTCCGATGCTTCACTTCAGGTCTACTGTATCCCTCTGACTTTCTTATTGACGATGAAACAAAGAATTGCATCGGAATTGAATACAAAAGGCACAATGCCGACGTATGTACAAGAAAACTGACTCTCCTTACTGTCTATGTTTTGAACCATTCCTGTTACACTAGTTATAGATTCCGATGCTTCACTTCAGGTTTACTGAATCCCTCTGACATTCTTATTGACGATGAAACACAGAAATTACTTCGGAATTAAATAGGAAAGGCACAATTCCGACTTAAGTACAAGAAAACTGACTCTTCTTACTGTCTATGTTTTGAACCATTCCTGTGACACTAGTTATACATTCCGATGATTCCCTTCAGGTTTACTGTATCTCTCGGACCTTCTTATTGATTATGAAATACAGAAATTGCATCGGAATTAAATAGAAAAGGCACAAAGCCAACATAAGTACAAGAAAACTGACTCTCCTTACTGTCTATGTTTTGAACCTTTCCTGTGACACAAGTTATAGATTCCGATGCTTCACTTCAGGTTTACTGTATCCCTCTGACATTCTTATTGACGATGAAACACAGCAATTGCATCGGAATTAAATACAAAAGGCACAATGCCGACATAATTATAAGAAAACTGACACTTCTAACTGTTTATGCTTTGAACCATTCCTGTGACATTAGTTATAGATTCCGATGCTTCACTTCAGGTTTACTGTATCCCTCTGACCTTCTTATTGACGATGAAACACAGGTATTGCATCGGAATTAAATACAAAAGGCACAATGACGACTCAAGTACAAGTAGACTGGCTCTTCTTACTGTCTATATTTTGAACCTTTCCTGTGACACTAGTTATTGATTCCGATGCTTCACTTCAGGTTTACTGTATCCCTCTGACCTACTTATTGAAGATGAAACACAGAAATTGAATCGGAATTAAATACAAAAGGCCCAATGCCGACTCAAGTACAAGAAGGCTGGCTCATCTTACTGTCTATGTTTTGAACCATTCATGTGATACTAGTTATAGTTTCCAATGCTTCACTTCAGATTTACTGTATCTCTCTGACCTTCTTATTGACGATGAAACACAGAAATTGCATCGGAATTAAATACAAGAGGCACAATGCCGACTTAAGTACAAGAAAACTGACTGTTCTTACTGTCTATGTTTTTAACCACTCCTGTGACACTAGATATAGTTCCGATGCTTCACTTCAGGTTTACTGTATCCCTCTGACATTCATATTGACGATGAGACAGAGAAATACCATCGGAATGAAATAGAAAAGGCACAATGCCGACTTAAGTACAAGGAAACTGACTCTTCTTACTGTCTTGTTTGAACCATTCCTGTGACACTAGTTATACATTCTGATGCTTCACTTCAGGTTTACTGTATCCCTCTGACATTCGTATTAACGATGAAACACAGAAATAGCATCGGAATGAAATATAAAATGCACAATTCCGACTTAAGTACAAGAAAACTGACTCTTCTTACTGTCTATGTTTTGAACCATTCCTGTGACACTAGTTATACATTCTGTTGCTTCACTTCAGGTTTACTGTATCCCCTGGACCTTCTTATTGACGATGAAACACAGAAATTGCATCGGAATTAAATACAAAAGGCACAATGCCGACTTAAGTACATGAGAACTGACTCTTCTTACTGTCTATGTTTTGAACCATTCCTGTGACACTAGTTACAAGTTCCGATGCTTCACTTCAGGTCTACTGCATCCCTCTGACTTTGTTATTGACGATGAAACAAAGAATTGCATGGGAATTAAATACAAAAGGCACAATGCCGACGTATGTACAAGAAAACTGACTCTCCTTACTGTCTATGTTTTGAACCATTCCTGTTACACTAGTTATATATTCCGATGCTTCACTTCAGGTTTACTGTATGCCTCTGACATTCTTATTGACGATGAAACACAGAAATTACTTCGGAATTAAATAGAAAAGGCACAATGCCGACTTAAGTACAAGAAAACTGACTCTTCTTACTGTCTATGTTTTGAACCATTCCTGTGACACTAGTTATACATTCCGATGATTCACTTGAGGTTTACTGTATCCCTCTGACCTTCGTATTGACGATGAAACACAAAAATTGCATCGGAATTAAATACAAAAGCCACAATGCCACCTTAAGTACAAGAAAACTGACTCTTCTTACTGTCTATGATTTGAACCATTCCTGTGACACTAGTTATAGATTCCGATGCTTCACTTCAGGTTTACTGTATCCCTCTGACCTTCTTATTGACTATGAAACACAGAAATTGCATCGGAATTAAGTACAAAAGGCACAATGCCGACTCAAGTACAAAAAGGCTGGCTCATCTTACTGTCTATGTTTTGAACCATTCATGTGATACTAGTTATAGTTTCCAATGCTTCACTTCATATTTACTGTATCTCTCTGACCTTCTTATTGACGATGAAACACAGGAATTGCATCGGAATTAAATACAAAAGTCACAATGACGACTCAAGTACAATAAGACTGGCTCTTCCTATTGTCTATGTTTTGAACCTTTCCTGTGACACTAGTTATACATTCCGATGTTTGACTTCAGGTTTACTGTATCCCTCGGACCTTCTTATTGACGATGAAACAGAGAAATTGCATCGGAATTAAATACAAAAGGCACCATGCCGACTTAATTATAAGAAAACTGACATTTCTTACCGTTTATGCTTTGAACCATTCCTGTGACATTAGTTATAGATTATGATGTTTCACTTCAGGTTTACTGCATCCCTCTGACCTTCTTATTGGTGATGAAACACAGGAATTACTTCGGAATTAAATAGAAAAGGCACAATGCCGACTTAAGTACAAGAAAACTGACTCTTCTTACTGTCTATGTTTTGAACCATTCCTGTGACACTAGTTATACATTCCGATGATTCACTTGAGGTTTACTGTATCCCTCTGACCTTCGTATTGACGATGAAACACAAAAATTGCATCGGAATTAAATACAAAAGCCACAATGCCACCTTAAGTACAAGAAAACTGACTCTTCTTACTGTCTATGATTTTAACCATTCCTGTGACACTAGTTATAGATTCCGATGCTTCACTTCAGGTTTACTGTATCCCTCTGACCTTCTTATTGACAATGAAACACAGAAATTGCATCGGAATTAAGTACAAAAGGCACAATGCCGACTCAATTACAAAAAGGCTGGCTCATCTTACTGTCTATGTTTTGAACCATTCATGTGATACTAGTTATAGTTTCCAATGCTTCACTTCATATTTACTGTATCTCTCTGACCTTCTTATTGACGATGAAACACAGGAATTGCATCGGAATTAAATACAAAAGTCACAATGACGACTCAAGTACAATAAGACTGGCTCTTCCTATTGTCTATGTTTTGAACCTTTCCTGTGACACTAGTTATACATTCCGATGTTTGACTTCAGGTTTACTGTATCCCTCGGACCTTCTTATTGACGATGAAACAGAGAAATTGCATCGGAATTAAATACAAAAGGCACCATGCCGACTTAATTATAATAAAACTGACATTTCTTACCGTTTATGCTTTGAACCATTCCTGTGACATTAGTTATAGATTATGATGTTTCACTTCAGGTTTACTGCATCCCTCTGACCTTCTTATTGGTGATGAAACACAGGAATTGCATCGGAATTAAAATCAAAATGAACAATGACGACTCAAGTACAAGAAGACTGGCTCTTCTCACTGTCTATGTTTGGAACCTTTCGTCTGAGACCAGTTTAAGATTCCGATGCCTGACGTCAGGTTTACTGTATCCCTTGGACATTCTTATTGACGGTGAAACACAGAAATTGCATCGGAATTAAATACAAAAGGCACAATGCCGACTTAAGCACAAGGAAACTGACTCTTCTTACAGTCTATGTTTTGAACCATTCCTGTGACAATTGTTATAGAATCCGATGCTTCACTGCAGGTTTACTGTATCCCTCCGACCTTCTCATTGACGATGAAACACAGAAATTGCATCGGAATTAATTATAAAATGCACAATGCCGACTTAAGTACAAGAAAACTGACTCTTCTTACTGTCTATTCTTTTCACCATTACTGTGACTCTAGTTATAGATTCCGATGCTTCATTTCAGGTTTAGTGTATCCCTCTGACCTTCGTATTGACGATTAAACACAGATATTGCATCGGAATTAAATACAAAAGGCACAATGCCGACTTAAGTACAAGAAAACAGCCTCTTCTTACTGTCTATGCCTTGAACCATTCCTGTGACACTAGTTATAGATTCCGATGCTTCACTTCAGGTTTACTGTATCCCTCCGACCTTCTCATTGACGATGAAACACAGAAATTGCATCGAAATTAATAAGAAAATGCACAATGCCGACTTAAGTACAAGAAAACTGACTCTTCTTACTGTCTATTATTTTCACCATTACTGTGACTCTAGTTATAGATTCCGATGCTTCACTTCAGGTTTACTGTATCCCTCTGACTTTCTTATTGACTATGAAACACAGAAATTGCATCGGAATTAAATACAAAAGTCACAATGCCGACGTATGTACTAGAAAACTGACTCTCCTTTCTGTCTATGTTTTGAACCATTCCTGTGACACTAGTTATAGATTCCGATGCTTCGCTTCAGGTTTGCTGTATCCCTCTGACATTCTTATTGACGACGAAACACAGAAATTGCATCGGAATTAAATGGAAAAGGCACAATGCCGACTTAAGTACAAGAAAACTGACTCTTCTTACTGTGTATGTTTTGAACCATTTCTGTGACACTAGTTATACATTACGATGCTTCACCTCAGGTTTACTGTATCCCTCTGTCTTTCTTATTGAGGATGAAACACAGAAATTGCCTCGGAATTAAATACAAAAGGGACAATGCCGACTTAATTATAAGAAAATTGACATTTCTTACCGTTTATGCTTTGAACCATTCCTGTGACATTAGTTATAGATTATGATGCTTCACTTCAGGTTTACTGCATCCCTCTGACCTTCTTATTGACGATGAAACACAGGAATTGCATCGGAATTAAAATCAAAATGCACAATGACGACTCAAGTACAAGAAGACTGGCTCTTCTTACTGTCTATGTTTGGAACCTTTCGTGTGAGACCAGTTTAAGATTCCGATGCTTGAAATCAGGTTTACTGTATCCCTTGGACATTCTTATTGACGATGAAACACAGAAATTGCATCGGAATTAAACACAAAAGGCACAATGCCGACTCCAGCACAAAGAAACTGACTCTTCTTACAGTCCATGTTTTGAACCATTCCTGTGACAATTGTTATAGATTCCGATGCTTCACTTTAGGTTTACTGTATCTCTCCGACCTTCTCATTGACGATGAAACACAGACATTGCATCGGAATTAATTAGAAAATGCACAATGCCGACTTAAGTACAAGAAAACTGACTGTTCTTACTGTCTATGCTTTTCACCATTACTGTGACACTAGTTATAGATTCCGATGCTTCACTTCAGGTTTACTGTATCCCTCTGTCCTTCGTATTGACGATGAAACAGAGAAATTGCATCGGAATTAAATACAAAAGGGACAATGCCGACTTAATTATAAGAAAATTGACATTTCTTACCGTTTATGCTTTGAACCATTCCTGTGACATTAGTTATAGATTATGATGCTTCACTTCAGGTTTACTGCATCCCTCTGACCTTCACATTGACGATGAAACACAGGAATTGCATCGGAATTAAAATCAAAATGCACAATGACGACTCAAGTACAAGAAGACTGGCTCTTCTTACTGTCTATGTTTTCAACCTTTCCTGTGAGACCAGTTTAAGATTCCGATGCTTGACGTCAGGTTTACTGTATCCCTTGGACATTCTTATTGACGATGAAACACAGAAATTGCATCGAGATTAATTAGAAATGCACAATGCCGACTTAAGTACAAGAAACTGATTCTTCTTACTGTCTATGATTTTAACCATTCCTGTGACACTAGTTATAGATTCCGATGCTTCACTACAGGTTTACTGTATCCCTCTGACCTACTTATTGACGATGAAACAAAGAGTTTGCATCGGAATTAAATACAAAAGGCACAATGCTGACTCAAGTACAAGAAGACTGGCTCTTCTTACTGTCTATGTTTAAACCTTTCCTGTGCGACCGGTTTTAGATTCCGATGCTTCTCTTCAGGTTTCCTGTATCCCTTGGACCTTTTTATTGACGACGAACCACAGAAATTGCGTCGGAAATAAATAGAAAAACACAATGCCGACTCAAGTACAAGAAAACTGGCTCTTCTGACTGACTATGTTTTGAACCTCTCCTGTGAGACCGGTTTTGGATTCCAATGCTTCACATCAGGTTTACTGTATCCCGCTGACCTTCTTATAGACGACGAAACACAGAAACTGCGTGGGAATTAAATAGAAAGGGCACAATGCCGACTTAAGTACAAGAAAACTGACTCTTCTTACTGTCTATGTTTTGAACCATTCCTGTTACACTAGTTATAGTTTCCGATGCTTCACTTCAGGTTTACTGTATCCCTCTGACCTTCTTATTGACGATGAAAAATAGAAATTGCATCGGAAATAAATACAACAGGCACAATGCCGACTCAAGTACAGGAAGACTGGCTCTTCTTACTTTCTATGTTTTGAACCTTTCCTTTGAGACCACTTTTAGATTCCGATGTTTGACTTCAGGTTTACTGTATCCCTTGGACCTTCTTATTGACGATGAAACACAGAAATTGCATCGGAATTAAATACAAAAGGGCACAATGTCGACTTATGTACAAGAAAACTGACTCTTCTTACTGTCTATGTTTTGAACCATTAATGTTACACTAGTTATAGATTCCGATGCTTCACTTCAGGTTTACTGTATCCCTCTGACCTTTTTATTGACGATGAAACACAGAAATTGCATCAAAATTAAATACAAAAGGCACAATGCCGACTTAAGTACAAGTAAACTGACTCTTCTTACTGTCTATGTTTTGAACCATTCCTGTGACACTAGTTATAGATTCCGGTGCTTCACTTCAGGTTTACTGTAAGTCTCTGACCTTCTTATTGACGATGAAACGGAGAAATTGCTTCGGAATTAAATACAAAAGGCACAATGCCGACTTAAGTACAAGAAGACTGACTCTTCTTACTGTCTACGTTTTGAAACATTCCTGTGACACTAGTTATAGATTCCGATGCTTCACTACAGGTTTACTGTATCCCTCTGACCTACTTATTGACGATGAAACAAAGAGTTTGCATCGGAATTAAATACAAAAGGCACAATGCTGACTCAAGTACAAGAAGACTGGCTCTTCTTACTGTCTATGTTTAAACCTTTCCTGTGCGACCGGTTTTAGATTCCGATGCTTCTCTTCAGGTTTCCTGTATCCCTTGGACCTTTTTATTGACGACGAACCACAGAAATTGCGTCGGAAATAAATAGAAAAACACAATGCCGACTCAAGTACAAGAAAACTGGCTCTTCTGACTGACTATGTTTTGAACCTCTCCTGTGAGACCGGTTTTGGATTCCAATGCTTCACATCAGGTTTACTGTATCCCGCTGACCTTCTTATAGACGACGAAACACAGAAACTGCGTGGGAATTAAATAGAAAGGGCACAATGCCGACTTAAGTACAAGAAAACTGACTCTTCTTACTGTCTATGTTTTGAACCATTGCTGTGACACTAGTTATAGGTTCCGATGCTTCACTTCAGGTTTACTGCATCCCTCTGACCTACCTATTGACGATGAAACACAGAAATTGCATCGGAATTAAATACAAAAGGCATAATGCCGACTTAAGTACAAGTAAACTAACTCTTCTTACTGTCTATCATTTGAACCATTCCTGTGACACTAGTTATAGATTCCGATGCTTCACTTCAGGTTTACTGTATCCCTCTGACCTTCTTATTGACGACGAAACACAGAAATTGCATCGGAATGCAATAGAAAAGGCACAATGCCGACTTAAGTACAAGAAAACTTACTCTTCTTACTGTCTATGTTTTGAAGAATTCCTGTGACACTAGTTATAGATTCCGATGCTTCACTTCAGGTTTACTGTATCCCTCTGACATTCTTATTGACGATGAAACACAGAAATTGCTTCGGAATTAAATAGAAAAGGCACAATGCCGACTTAGGTACAAGAAAACTGAATCTTCTTACTGTCTCTGTTTGGAACCATTCCTGTGACACTAGTTATACATTCCGATGATTCATTTCAGGTTTACTGTATCCCTCGGACCTTCTCATTGACGATGAAACACAGAAATTGCATCGGAATTAAATACAAAAGGAACAATGCCAACTTAAGTACAAGAAAACTGACTCTCTTACTGTCTATGTTTTGAGCCTTTCCTGTGACACAATTTATAGATTCCGATGCATCACTTCAGGTTTACTGTATCCCTCTGACTTTCTTATTGAAGATGAAACACAGAAATTGCATCGGAATTAAATACAAAAGACACAATGCTGACTTAATTATAAGAAAACTAACACTTCTTACTGTTTATGCTGTGAACCATTCCTGTGACATTAGTTATAGATTCCGATGCATCTCTTCAGGTTTAATGTATCCCTCTGACATTCTTATTGACGATGAAACAAAGGAATTGCATCGGAATTAAATACAAAAGTCACAATGACGACTCAAGTACAATAAGACTGGCTCTTCCTACTGTCTATGTTTTGAACCTTTCCTGTGACACTAGTTATACATTCCGATGTTTCATTTCAGGTTTACAGTATCCCTCGGACCTTCTTATTGACGATGAAACGGAGAAATTGCATCGGAATTAAATACAAACGGCACAATGCCGACTTAATTATAAGAAAACCGACATTTCTTACCGTTTATGCTTTGAACCATTCCTGTGACATTAGTTATAGATTATGATGCTTCACTTCAGGTTTACTGCATCCCTCTGACCTTCTTATTGACGATGAAACACAGGAGTCTGATCGGAATTATAATCAAAATGCACAATGACGAATCAAGTACAAGAAGACTGGCTCTTCTTACTCTCTATGTTTGGAACCTATCGTGTGAGACCAGTTTAAGATTCCGATGCTTGACGTCAGGTTTACTGTATCCCTTGGACATTCTTATTGACGATGAAACATAGAAATTGCATCGGAATCAAATACAAAAGGAACAATGCTGACTTAAGCACAAGGAAACTGACTCTTCTTACAGTCTATGTTTGAACCATTTCTGTGACAATTGTTATAGATTCCGATGTTTCACTTCAGGTTTACTGTATCCCTCTGTCCTTCGTATTGACGATGAAACACAGAAATTGCATCGGAATTAAATACAAAAGGCACAATGCCGACTTAAGTACAAGAAAACTGACTCTTCTTACTGTCTGTGTTTTGAACCATTCCTGTGACACTAGTTATAGATTCCGATGCTTCACTTCAGGTTTACTGTATCCCTCTGACCTTCTTATTGACTATGAAACACAGAAATTGCATCGGAATTAAATACAAAAGGCACAATGCCGACTCAAGTACAAGAAGACTGGCTCTTCCTACTGTCTATGTTTTGAACCTTTCCTGAGATACTAGTTATACATTCCGATGTTTCACTTCAGGTTTACTGTGTCCCTCGGACCTTCTTATTGACGATGAAACAGAGAAATTGCATCGGAATTAAATACAAAAGGCACAATGCCGACTTAATTATAAGAAAACCGTCATTTCTTACCGTTTATGCTTTGAACCATTCCAGTGACATTAGTTATAGATTATGATGCTTCACTTCAGTTTTACTGCATCCCTCTGACCTTCACATTGACGATGAAACACAGGAATTGCATCGGAATAAAAATCAAAATGCACAATGACGACTCAAGTACAAGAAGACTGGCTCTTCTTACTGTCTATGTTTTGAACCTTTCCTGTGAGACCAGTTTAAGATTCCGATGCTTGACGTCAGGTTTACTGTATCTCATGGACATTCTTATTGACGATGAAACACAGAAATTGCATCGGAATTAAATACAAAAGGCACAATGCTGACTTAAGCACAAGGAAACTGACGCTTCTTACTGTCTATGATTTGAACCATTCCTGTGACACTTGTTATAGATTCCGAAGCTTCACTTCAGGTTTACTGTATCCTTCCGACCGTCTTATTGACGATGAAACACAGAAATTGCATCGGAATTAAATACAAAAGGCACAATGCTGACTTAAGCAAAAGGAAACTGACACTTCTTACTGTCTATGATTTTAACCATTCCTGTGACACTAGTTATAGTTTCCGATGGTTCACTTCAGGCTTACTGTATCCCTCTGACCTTCGTATTGACGATGAAACACAGAAATTGCATCGGAATTAAATACAAAAGGCACAATGCCGACTTAAGTACAAGAAACTGATTCTTCTTACAGTCTATGATTTTGACCATTCCTATGACACTAGTTATAGATTCCAATGCTTCACTACAGGTTTACTGTATCCCTCTGACCTACTTATTGACGATGAAACACAGAGTTTGCATCGGAATTAAATACAAAATGCACAATGCAGACTCAAGTACAAGAAGACTGGCTCTTCTTACTGTCTATGTTTTAAACCTTTCCTGTGAGACCGGTTTTACATTCCGATGCTTCTCTTCAGTTTTCCTGTATCCCTTGGACCTTTTTATTGACGACGAACCACAGAAATTGCGTCGGAATTAAATAGAAAAGCAAAATGCCGACTCAAGTACAAGAAAACTGGCTCTTCTGAGTGTCTATGTTTTGAACCTTTCCTGTGAGACCGGTTTTGGATTCCAATGCTACACTTCAGGTTTACTGTATCCCGCTGACCTTCTTATAGACGACGAAACACAGAAACTGAGTGGGAATGAAATAGAAAGGGCACAATGCCGACTCAAGTACAGGAAAACTGACTCTTCTTACTGTCTATGTTTTGAACCATTCCTGTGACACTAGTTATAGATTATGATGCTTCACTTCAGGTTTGCTGTATCCCTCCGACCTTCTCATTGACGATGAAACACAGATATTGCATCGGAATTAAAAGGAAAAGGCGGAATGCAGATTTATGTACAAGATAACTGACTATTCCTACTGTCTATGTTTTGAACCATTCCTGTGACATTAGTTACAGATTCAGATGCTTCAATTCAGGTTTACTGTATCCCTCTGACCTTCTTATTGACGATGAAATACAGAAATTGCATCGGAATTAAATACAAATGGGCACAATGCCGACTTATGTACATGAAAACTGACTCTTCTTACTGTCTATGTTTTGAACCATTCCTGTTACACTAGTTATAGATTCTGATGCTTCACTTCAGGTTTATTGTATCCCTCTGACCTTCTTATTGCCGATGAAACACAGAAATTGCATCGAAATTAAATGCAAAAGGCACAATGCCGATTTAAGTACAGGTAAACTGACTCTTCTTACTGTCTATGTTTTGAACCATTCCTGTGACACTAGTTATAGATCCCGGTGCTTCACTTCAGGTTTACTGTATGCCTCTGACCTTCTTATTGACGATGAAACGCATAAATTGCTTCGTAATTAAATACAAAAGGCACAATGCCGACTTAAGTACAAGAAGACTGACTCTTCTTACTGTCTACGTGTTGAACCTTTCCTGTGACACTAGTTATAGATTCCGATGCTTCACTTCAGGTTTACTGTATCCCTCTGATCTTATTGACGATGAAACACAGAAATTGCATCGGAATTAAATACAAATGGCACAAAGCGGAATTAAATACACGTAAACTGACTCTTCTTACTGTCTATGCTTTGAACCATTCCTGTGACACTAGTTATAGATTCCGATGCTTCACTTCAGGTTTACTGTATCCCTCTGACTTTCTTATTGACGATGAAACACAGAAATTGCATCGGAATTAAATACAAAAGGCACAATGACGACTCAAGTACAAAAAGACTGGCCCCCCTTACTGTCCATGTTTTGAACCTTTCCTATGAGACCGGTTTTAGATTCCGATGCTTCACTTCGGGTCTACTGTATCCCTTGGCCCTTCTTATTGACGGCGAAACATAGAAATTGCATCGGAACTAAATAGAAAAGCACAATGCCGACTTAAGTATAAGAAAACTGACTCTTCTAGCTGTCTATGTTTTAACCATTCCTGTAACACTGGTTATAGATTCCCATGCTTCACTTCAGGTTTACTGTATCCCTCTGACCGTCTTATTGACGGTGAAACACAGAAATAGCATCGGAATTAAATACAAAAGGCACAATGCAGACTCAAGTACAAGAAGACCGGCACTTCTTACTGTCTATGTTTCGAACCTTTCCTGTGAGACCGGTTTTAGATTCCGATGCTTCACTTCAGGTTTACTGTATCCCTTGGACCTTCTTATTCACGACGAAACATAGAAATTGCATCGGAAATAAATAGAAAAGGCACAATGACGGGTTAAGTACAAGAAGACTGATTCTTCTTAGTGTCTATGTTTTGAACCATTGCTGTGACACTAGTTATAGATTCAGATGCCTCACTTCAGGTTTACTGTATCCCTCTGACCTTCCTATTGACGATGAAACACAAAAATTGCATCGGAATTAAATACAAAATGCACAATGCCGACTTAAGTACAAGTAAACTGACTCTTCTTACTGTCTATGATTTGAACCATTCCTGTGACACTAGTTATAGATTCCAATGCTTCACTTCAGGTTTACTGTATCCCTCTGACCTTCTTATTGACGACGAAACACAGAAATTGCATCGGAATTCAATAGAAAAGCCACAATGCCGACTTAAGTACAAGAAACTGACTCTTTGTACTGTCTATGTTTTGAATCATTCCTGTTATACTAGTTATAAATTCCGATGCTTCACTTCAGGTTTACTGATTCCCTCTGACCTTCTTATTGACGACGATACACAGAAATTGCATCGGAATTCAATACAAACGGCACAATGCCTACTTAAGTACAAGAAAACTGATTCATCTTACTGTCTATGTTTTGAACCATTCCTGTTACACTAGTTATAGATTCCGATGCTTCACTTCAGGTTTATCGAATCCCTCTGACCTTCTTATTGACGATGAAACACAGAAATTGCATCGGAATTAAATACGAAAGGCACAATGCCGACTTAAGTACAAGTAAACTGACTCTTCTTACTTTCTATGTCTTGAACCATTCCTGTGACACTAGTTATAGAATCCGATGCTTCACTTCAGGTTTCATGTATCCCTCTGACCTTCTTATTGACGATGAAACACAGAAATTGCTTCGGAATTAAATACAAAAGGCACAATGACAACTTAAGTACAAGAAGACTGACTCTTCTTACTGTCTATGCTTTGAACCTTTCCTGAGACACTAGTTATAGATTCCGATGCTTCACTTCAGGTTCACTGTATCCCTCTGACCTTATTGACGATGAAACACAGAAATTGCATCGGAATTAAATAAAAAAGGCACAATGCCGACTTATGTCCAGGAAAACGGGCACTTCTTACTGTCTATGTTTTGAACCATCCTGTGACACTAGTTATTGATTATAATGCTTCACTTCAGGTTTACTGTATCCCTCTGACCTTCTTATTGACGATGAAACACAGAAATTGCATTGGAAATAAATACAAAACACAATGCCGACTTAAGCACAAGAAAACTGACTCTTCTTACTGTCTATGCTTTGAACCACTCCTGCGACACTAGTTATAGATTCCGATGCTTCACTTCAGGTTTACTGTATCCCTCTGACCTTCTTGTTGACGATGAAACACAGAAATTGTATCGGAATTGAATACAAAAGGCACAATGCCGACTCAAGTACAAGATGACTGGCTCTTCCTACTGTCTACGTTTAGAACCTTTCCAGTGAGACCGGTTTTAGATTCCGATGCTTCATTTCAGGTTTACTGTATCCCTTGGACCGTCTTATTAACGACGAAACACAGAAATTGCATCGGAATTAAATGCAAAAGGGACAATGCAGACCTAAGTACAAGAAAACTGACTCTTCTTACTGTCTATGTTTTGTACCATTCCTGTGACACTAGTTATACATTACGATGCTTCACCTCAGGTTTACTGTATCCCTCGGTCTTCCTTATTGAGGATGAAACACAGAAATTGCATCAGAATTATATACAAAAGGGACAATGCCGACTTAATTATAAGAAAATTCACATTTCTTACCGTTTATGCTTTGAACCATTCCTGTGACATTAGTTATAGATTCCGATGCTTCACTTCTGGTTTACTGTATCCCTCTGACCTTCTTATTGACGATGAAACACAGGAATTGCATCGGAATTAAAATCAAAATGCACAATGACGACTCAAGTACAAGAAGACTGGCTCTTCTTACTGTCTATGTTTGGAACCTTTCGTGTGAGACCAGTTTAAGATTCCGATGCTTGATATCAGGTTTACTGTATCCCTTGGACATTCGTATTGACGATGAAACACAGAAATTGCATCGGAATTAAATACAAAAGGCACAATGCCGACTCCAGCACAAAGAAACTGACTCTTCTTACAGTCTATGTTTTGAACCATTCCTGTGACAATTGTTATAGATTCCGATGCTTCACTTTAGGTTTACTGTATCTCTCCGACCTTCTCATTGACGATGAAACACAGACATTGCATCGGAATTAATTAGAAAATGCACAATGCCGACTTAAGTACAAGAAAACTGACTGTTCTTACTGTCTATGCTTTTCACCATTACTGTGACACTAGTTATAGATTCCGATGCTTCACTTCAGGTTTACTGTATCCCTCTGTCCTTCGTATTGACGATGAAACACAGAAATTGCATCGGAATTAAAAACAAAAGGCACAATGCCGACTTAGGAACAAGAAAACTGACTTTTCTTTCTGTCTATGTTTTGAACCATTCCTGTGACACTAGTTATAGATTCCGATGCTTCACTTCAGGTTTACTGTATCCCTCTGACCTTTTTATTGACTATGAAACACAGAAATTGCATTGGTATTAAATACAAGAGGCACAATGCCGACTCAAGTACAAGAAGGCTGGCTCATCTTACTGTCTATGTTTTGAACCATTCATGTGATACTAGTTATAGTTTCCAATGCTTCACTTCAGATTTACTGTATCTCTCTGACCTTCTTATTGACGATGAAACACAGAAATTGCATCGGAATTAAATACAAAAGGCACAATGCCGACTTAATTATAAGAAAACTGACATTTCTTACCATTTATGCTTTGAACCATTCCTGTGACATTAGTTATAGATTATGATGCATCACTTCAGGTTTACTGTATCCCTCTGACCTTCTTATTGACGATGAAACACAGGAATTGCATCAGAATTAAATACAAAAGTCACAATGACGACTCAAGTACAATAAGACTGGCTCTTCCTACTGTCTATGTTTTGATCCTTTCCTGTGACACTAGTAATACATTTCGATGTTTGACTTCAGGTTTACTGTATCCTTCGGACCTTCTTATTGACGATGAAACAGAGAAATTGCATCGGAATTAAATACAAAAGGGACAATGCCGACTTAATTATAAGAAAATTGACATTTCTTACCGTTTATGCTTTGAACCATTCCTGTGACATTAGTTATAGATTATGATGCTTCACTTCAGGTTTACTGCATCCCTCTGACCTTCACATTGACGATGAAACACAGGAATTGCATCGGAATTAAAATCAAAATGCACAATGACGACTCAAGTACAAGAAGACTGGCTCTTCTTACTGTCTATGTTTTCAACCTTTCCTGTGAGACCAGTTTAAGATTCCAATGCTTGACGTCAGGTTTACTGTATCCCTTGGACATTCTTATTGACGATGAAACACAGAAATTGCATCGGAATTAATTAGAAATGCACAATGCCGACTTAAGTACAAGAAACTGATTCTTCTTACTGTCTATGATTTTAACCATTCCTGTGACACTAGTTATAGATTCCGATGCTTCACTACAGGTTTACTGTATCCCTCTGACCTACTTATTGACGATGAAACACAGAGTTTGCATCGGAATTAAATACAAAAGGCACAATGCTGACTCAAGTACAAGAAGACTGGCTCTTCTAACTGTCTATGTTTAAACCTTTCCTGTGCGACCGGTTTTAGATTCCGATGCTTCTCTTCAGGTTTCCTGTATCCCTTGGACCTTTTTATTGACGACGAACCACAGAAATTGCGTCGGAAATAAATAGAAAAACACAATGCCGACTCAAGTACAAGAAAACTGGCTCTTCTGACTGACTATGTTTTGAACCTCTCCTGTGAGACCGGTTTTGGATTCCAATGCTTCACATCAGGTTTACTGTATCCCGCTGACCTTCTTATAGACGACGAAACACAGAAACTGCGTGGGAATTAAATAGAAAGGGCACAATGCCGACATAAGTACAAGAAAACTGACTCTTCTTACTGTCTATGTTTTGAACCATTCCTGTTACACTAGTTATAGATTCCGATGCTTCACTTCAGGTTTACTGTATCCCTCTGACCTTCTTATTGACGATGAAAAATAGAAATTGCATCGGAAATAAATACAAAAGGCACAATGCCGACTCAAGTACAGGAAGACTGGCTCTTCTTACTTTCTATGTTTTGAACCTTTCCTTTGAGACCACTTTTAGATTCCGATGTTTGACTTCAGGTTTACTGTATCCCTTGGACCTTCTTATTGACGATGAAACACAGAAATTGCATCGGAATTAAATACAAAAGGGCACAATGTCGACTTATGTACAAGAAAACTGACTCTTCTTACTGTCTATGTTTTGAACCATTAATGTTACACTAGTTATAGATTCCGATGCTTCACTTCAGGTTTACTGTGTCCCTCTGACCTTCTTATTGACGACGAAACACAGAAATTGCATCAAAATTTAATACAAAAGGCACAATGCCGACTTAAGTACAAGTAAACTGACTCTTCTTACTGTCTATGTTTTGAACCATTCCTGTGACACTAGTTATAGATTCCGGTGCTTCACTTCAGGTTTACTGTAAGTCTCTGACCTTCTATTGACGATGAAACGGAGAAATTGCTTCGGAATTAAATACAAAAGGCACAATGCCGACTTAAGTACAAGAAGACTGACTCTTCTTACTGTCTACGTTTTGAACCATTCCTGTGACACTAGTTATAGATTCCGATGCTTCACTTCAGGTTTACTGTATTCCTCTGACTTTCTTATTGATGATGAAACACAGAAATTGCATCGGAATAAAATACAAAAGGCACAATGCCGACTCAAGTACAAAAAGACTGGCCCTCCTTACTGTCTATGTTTTGAACCTTTCCTATGAGACCGGTTTTAGATTCTGATGCTTCACTTCAGGTTTACTGTATCCCTTGGCCCTTCTTATTGACGACGAAACACAGAAATTGCATCGGAATTAAATAAAAAAGGCACAATGCCGACTTAAGTACAAGAAAACTGACTCTTCTTACTGTCTATGTTTCGAACCTTTCCTGTGAGACCGGTTTTACATTCCGATGCTTCACTTCAGGTTTACTGTATCCTTAGGATCTTCTTATTCACGACGAAACACAGAAATTGCATCGGAATTAAATACAAAAGGCATAATGCCGACTTAAGTACAAGTAAACTGACTCTTCTTACTGTCTATCATTTGAACCATTCCTGTGACACTAGTTATAGATTCCGATGCTTCACTTCAGGGTTACTGTATCCCTCTGACCTTCTTATTGACGACGAAGCACAGAAATTGCATCGGAATTCAATAGAAAAGGCACAATGCCGACTTAAGTACAAGAAAACTTACTCTTCTTACTGTCTATGTTTTGAACCATTCCTGTGACACTAGTTATAGATTCCGATGCTTCACTTCAGGTTTACTGTATCCCTCTGACATTCTTATTGACGATGAAACACAGAAATTGCTTCGGAATTAAATAGAAAAGGCACAATGCCGACTTAGGTACAAGAAAACTGAATCTTCTTACTGTCTGTTTGGAACCATTCCTGTGACTCTAGTTATACATTCCGATGATTCATTTCAGGTTTACTGTATCCCTCGGACCTTCTCATTGACGATGAAACACAGAAATTGCATCGGAATTAAATACAAAAGGAACAATGCCAACTTAAGTACAAGAAAACTGACTCTCTTACTGTCTATGTTTTGAGCCTTTCCTGTGACACAATTTATAGATTCCGATGCATCACTTCAGGTTTAATGTATCCCTCTGACTTTCTTATTGAAGATGAAACACAGAAATTGCATCGGAATTAAATACAAAAGACACAATGCTGACTTAATTATAAAAAACTAACACTTCTTACTGTTTATGCTGTGAACCATTCCTGTGACATTAGTTATAGATTCCGATGCATCTCTTCAGGTTTAATGTATCCCTCTGACCTTCTTATTGACGATGAAACACAGGAATCTGATCGGAATTATAATCAAAATGCACAATGACGACTCAAGTACAAGAAGACTGGCTCTTCTTACTGTCTATGTTTGGAACCTATCGTGTGAGACCAGTTTAAGATTCCGATGCTTGACGTCAGGTTTACTGTATCCCTTGGACATTCTTATTGACGATGAAACATAGAAATTGCATCGGAATCAAATACAAAAGGAACAATGCCGACTTAAGCACAAGGAAACTGACTCTTCTTACAGTCTATGTTTGAACCATTTCTGTGACAATTGTTATAGATTCCGATGTTTCACTTCAGGTTTACTGTATCCCTCTGTCCTTCGTATTGACGATGAAACACAGAAATTGCATCGGAATTAAATACAAAAGGCACAATGCCGACTTAAGTACAAGAAAACTGACTCTTCTTACTGTCTGTGTTTTGAACCATTCCTGTGACACTAGTTATAGATTCCGATGCTTCACTTCAGGTTTACTGTATCCCTCTGACCTTTTTATTGACTATGAAACACAGAAATTGCATTGGTATTAAATACAAGAGGCACAATGCCGACTCAAGTACAAGAAGGCTGGCTCATCTTACTGTCTATGTTTTGAACCATTCATGTGATACTAGTTATAGTTTCCAATGCTTCACTTCAGATTTACTGTATCTCTCTGACCTTCTTATTGACGATGAAACACAGAAATTGCATCGGAATTAAATACAAAAGGCACAATGCCGACTTAATTATAAGAAAACTGACATTTCTTACCATTTATGCTTTGAACCATTCCTGTGACATTAGTTATAGATTATGATGCATCACTTCAGGTTTACTGTATCCCTCTGACCTTCTTATTGACGATGAAACACAGGAATTGCATCAGAATTAAATACAAAAGTCACAATGACGACTCAAGTACAATAAGACTGGCTCTTCCTACTGTCTATGTTTTGATCCTTTCCTGTGACACTAGTAATACATTTCGATGTTTGACTTCAGGTTTACTGTATCCTTCGGACCTTCTTATTGACGATGAAACAGAGAAATTGCATCGGAATTAAATACAAAAGGGACAATGCCGACTTAATTATAAGAAAATTGACATTTCTTACCGTTTATGCTTTGAACCATTCCTGTGACATTAGTTATAGATTATGATGCTTCACTTCAGGTTTACTGCATCCCTCTGACCTTCACATTGACGATGAAACACAGGAATTGCATCGGAATTAAAATCAAAATGCACAATGACGACTCAAGTATAAGAAGACTGGCTCTTCTTACTGTCTATGTTTTCAACCTTTCCTGTGAGACCAGTTTAAGATTCCAATGCTTGACGTCAGGTTTACTGTATCCCTTGGACATTCTTATTGACGATGAAACACAGAAATTGCATCGGAATTAATTAGAAATGCACAATGCCGACTTAAGTACAAGAAACTGATTCTTCTTACTGTCTATGATTTTAACCATTCCTGTGACACTAGTTATAGATTCCGATGCTTCACTACAGGTTTACTGTATCCCTCTGACCTACTTATTGACGATGAAACACAGAGTTTGCATCGGAATTAAATACAAAAGGCACAATGCTGACTCAAGTACAAGAAGACTGGCTCTTCTTACTGTCTATGTTTAAACCTTTCCTGTGCGACCGGTTTTAGATTCCGATGCTTCTCTTCAGGTTTCCTGTATCCCTTGGACCTTTTTATTGACGACGAACCACAGAAATTGCGTCGGAAATAAATAGAAAAACACAATGCCGACTCAAGTACAAGAAAACTGGCTCTTCTGACTGACTATGTTTTGAACCTCTCCTGTGAGACCGGTTTTGGATTCCAATGCTTCACATCAGGTTTACTGTATCCCGCTGACCTTCTTATAGACGACGAAACACAGAAACTGCGTGGGAATTAAATAGAAAGGGCACAATGCCGACATAAGTACAAGAAAACTGACTCTTCTTACTGTCTATGTTTTGAACCATTCCTGTTACACTAGTTATAGATTCCGATGCTTCACTTCAGGTTTACTGTATCCCTCTGACCTTCTTATTGACGATGAAAAATAGAAATTGCATCGGAAATAAATACAAAAGGCACAATGCCGACTCAAGTACAGGAAGACTGGCTCTTCTTACTTTCTATGTTTTGAACCTTTCCTTTGAGACCACTTTTAGATTCCGATGTTTGACTTCAGGTTTACTGTATCCCTTGGACCTTCTTATTGACGATTAAACACAGAAATTGCATCGGAATTAAATACAAAAGGGCACAATGTCGACTTATGTACAAGAAAACTGACTCTTCTTACTGTCTATGTTTTGAACCATTAATGTTACACTAGTTATAGATTCCGATGCTTCACTTCAGGTTTACTGTGTCCCTCTGACCTTCTTATTGACGACGAAACACAGAAATTGCATCAAAATTTAATACAAAAGGCACAATGCCGACTTAAGTACAAGTAAACTGACTCTTCTTACTGTCTATGTTTTGAACCATTCCTGTGACACTAGTTATAGATTCCGGTGCTTCACTTCAGGTTTACTGTAAGTCTCTGACCTTCTATTGACGATGAAACGGAGAAATTGCTTCGGAATTAAATACAAAAGGCACAATGCCGACTTAAGTACAAGAAGACTGACTCTTCTTACTGTCTACGTTTTGAACCATTCCTGTGACACTAGTTATAGATTCCGATGCTTCACTTCAGGTTTACTGTATTCCTCTGACTTTCTTATTGATGATGAAACACAGAAATTGCATCGGAATAAAATACAAAAGGCACAATGCCGACTCAAGTACAAAAAGACTGGCCCTCCTTACTGTCTATGTTTTGAACCTTTCCTATGAGACCGGTTTTAGATTCTGATGCTTCACTTCAGGTTTACTGTATCCCTTGGCCCTTCTTATTGACGACGAAACACAGAAATTGCATCGGAATTAAATAAAAAAGGCACAATGCCGACTTAAGTACAAGAAAACTGACTCTTCTTACTGTCTATGTTTCGAACCTTTCCTGTGAGACCGGTTTTACATTCCGATGCTTCACTTCAGGTTTACTGTATCCTTAGGATCTTCTTATTCACGACGAAACACAGAAATTGCATCGGAATTAAATAGTAAAGGCACAATGACGGGTTAAGTACAAGAAGACTGACTCTTCTTACTGTCTATGTTTTGAACCATTGCTGTGACACTAGTTATAGGTTCCGACGCTTCACTTCAGGTTTACTGCATCCCTCTGACCTACCTATTGACGATGAAACACAGAAATTGCATCGGAATTAAATACAAAAGGCATAATGCCGACTTAAGTACAAGTAAACTGACTCTTCTTACTGTCTATCATTTGAACCATTCCTGTGACACTAGTTATAGATTCCGATGCTTCACTTCAGGGTTACTGTATCCCTCTGACCTTCTTATTGACGACGAAGCACAGAAATTGCATCGGAATTCAATAGAAAAGGCACAATGCCGACTTAAGTACAAGAAAACTTACTCTTCTTACTGTCTATGTTTTGAACCATTCCTGTGACACTAGTTATAGATTCCGATGCTTCACTTCAGGTTTACTGTATCCCTCTGACATTCTTATTGACGATGAAACACAGAAATTGCTTCGGAATTAAATAGAAAAGGCACAATGCCGACTTAGGTACAAGAAAACTTAATCTTCTTACTGTCTGTTTGGAACCATTCCTGTGACTCTAGTTATACATTCCGATGATTCATTTCAGGTTTACTGTATCCCTCGGACCTTCTCATTGACGATGAAACACAGAAATTGCATCGGAATTAAATACAAAAGGAACAATGCCAACTTAAGTACAAGAAAACTGACTCTCTTACTGTCTATGTTTTGAGCCTTTCCTGTGACACAATTTATAGATTCCGATGCATCACTTCAGGTTTAATGTATCCCTCTGACTTTCTTATTGAAGATGAAACACAGAAATAGCATCGGAATTAAATACAAAAGACACAATGCTGACTTAATTATAAAAAACTAACACTTCTTACTGTTTATGCTGTGAACCATTCCTGTGACATTAGTTATAGATTCCGATGCATCTCTTCAGGTTTAATGTATCCCTCTGACCTTCTTATTGACGATGAAACACAGGAATCTGATCGGAATTATAATCAAAATGCACAATGACGACTCAAGTACAAGAAGACTGGCTCTTCTTACTGTCTATGTTTGGAACCTATCGTGTGAGACCAGTTTAAGATTCCGATGCTTGACGTCAGGTTTACTGTATCCCTTGGACATTCTTATTGACGATGAAACATAGAAATTGCATCAGAATCAAATACAAAAGGAACAATGCCGACTTAAGCACAAGGAAACTGACTCTTCTTACAGTCTATGTTTGAACCATTTCTGTGACAATTGTTATAGATTCCGATGTTTCACTTCAGGTTTACTGTATCCCTCTGTCCTTCGTATTGACGATGAAACACAGAAATTGCATCGGAATTAAATACAAAAGGCACAATGCCGACTTAAGTACAAGAAAACTGACTCTTCTTACTGTCTGTGTTTTGAACCATTCCTGTGACACTAGTTATAGATTCCGATGCTTCACTTCAGGTTTACTGTATCCCTCTGACCTTCTTATTGACTATGAAACACAGAAATTGCATCGGAATTAAATACAAAAGGCACAATGCCGACTCAAGTACAAGAAGGCTGGCTCATCTTACTGTCTATGTTTTGAGCCATTCATGTGATACTAGTTATAGTTTCCAATGCTTCACTTCAGATTTACTGTATTTCTCTGACCTTCTTATTGACGATGAAACACAGAAATTGCATCGGAATTAAATACAAAAGGCACAATGCCGACTTAATTATAAGAAAACCGTCATTTCTTACCGTTTATGCTCTGAACCATTCCAGTGACATTAGTTATAGATTATGATGCTTCACTTCAGTTTTACTGCATCCCTCTGACCTTCACATTGACGATGAAACACAGGAATTGCATCGGAATTAAAATCAAAATGCACAATGACGATTCAAGTACAAGAAGACTGGCTCTTCTTACTGTCTATGTTTTGAACCTTTCCTGTGAGACCAGTTTAAGATTCCGATGCTTGACGTCAGGTTTACTGTATCTCATGGACATTCTTATTGACGATGAAACACAGATATTGCATCGGAATTAAATACAAAAGGCACAATGCTGACTTAACCACAAGGAAACTGACGCTTCTTACTGTCTATGATTTGAACCATTCCTGTGACACTTGTTATAGATTCCGAAGCTTCACTTCAGGTTTACTGTATCCTTCCGACCGTCTTATTGACGATGAAACACAGAAATTGCATCGGAATTAAATACAAAAGGCACAATGCTGACTTAAGCACAATGAAACTGACGCTTCTTACTGTCTATGATTTTAACCATTCCTGTGACACTAGTTATAGTTTCCGATGCTTCACTTCAGGCTTACTGTATCCCTCTGACCTTCGTATTGACGATTAAACACAGAAATTGCATCGGAATTAAATACAAAAGGCACAATGCCGACTTAAGTACAAGAAACTGATTCTTCTTACAGTCTATGATTTTGACCATTCCTATGACACTAGTTATAGATTCCGATGCTTCACTACAGGTTTACTGTATCCCTCTGACCTACTTATTGACGATGAAACACAGAGTTTGCATCGGAATTAAATACAAAAGGCACAATGCATCCTCAAGTACAAGAAGACTGGCTCTTCTTACTGTCTATGTTTTAAACCTTTCCTGTGAGACCGGTTTTACATTCCGATGCTTCTCTTCAGTTTTCCTGTATCCCTTGGACCTTTTTATTGACGACGAACCACAGAAATTGCGTCGGAATTAAATAGAAAAGCAAAATGCCGACTCAAGTACAAGAAAACTGGCTCTTCTGAGTGTCTATGTTTTGAACCTTTCCTGTGAGACCGGTTTTGGATTCCAATGCTACACTTCAGGTTTACTGTATCCCGCTGACCTTCTTATAGACGACGAAACACAGAAACTGAGTGGGAATGAAATAGAAAGGGCACAATGCCGACTCAAGTACAGGAAAACTGACTCTTCTTACTGTCTATGTTTTGAACCATTCCTGTGACACTAGTTATAGATTATGATGCTTCACTTCAGGTTTGCTGTATCCCTCCGACCTTCTTATTGACGATGAAACACAGATATTGCATCGGAATTAAAAGGAAAAGGCGCAATGCAGATTTATGTACAAGATAACTGACTATTCCTACTGTCTATGTTTTGAACCATTCCTGTGACATTAGTTACAGATTCAGATGCTTCAATTCAGGTTTACTGTATCCCTCTGACCTTCTTATTGACGATGAAATACAGAAATTGCATCGGAATTAAATACAAATGGGCACAATGCCGACTTATGTACAAGAAAACTGACTCTTCTTACTGTCTATGTTTTGAACCATTCCTGTTACACTAGTTATAGATTCTGATGCTTCACTTCAGGTTTATTGTATCCCTCTGACCTTCTCATTGCCGATGAAACACAGAAATTGCATCGAAATTAAATGCAAAAGGCACAATGCCGATTTAAGTACAAGTAAACTGACTCTTCTTACTGTCTATGTTTTGAACCATTCCTGTGACACTAGTTATAGATCCCGGTGCTTCACTTCAGGTTTACTGTATGCCTCTGACCTTCTTATTGACGATGAAACGCATAAATTGCTTCGTAATTAAATACAAAAGGCACAATGCCGACTTAAGTACAAGAAGACTGACTCTTCTTACTGTCTACGTGTTGAACCTTTCCTGTCACACTAGTTATAGATTCCGATGCTTCACTTCAGGTTTACTGTATCCCTCTGATCTTATTGACGATGAAACACAGAAATTGCATCGGAATTAAATACAAATGGCACAAAGCGGAATTAAATACACGTAAACTGACTCTTCTTACTGTCTATGCTTTGAACCATTCCTGTGACACTAGTTATAGATTCCGATGCTTCACTTCAGGTTTACTGTATCCCTCTGACTTTCTTATTGACGATGAAACAAAGAAATTGCATCGGAATTAAATACAAAAAGCACAATGACGACTCAAGTACAAAAAGACTGGCCCCCCTTACTGTCCATGTTTTGAACCTTTCCTATGAGACCGGTTTTAGATTCCGATGCTTCACTTCGGGTCTACTGTATCCCTTGGCCCTTCTTATTGACGGCGAAACATAGAAATTGCATCGGAACTAAATAGAAAAGCACATTGCCGACTTAAGTATAAGAAAACTGACTCTTCTAGCTGTCTATGTTTTAACCATTCCTGTAACACTAGTTATAGATTCCCATGCTTCACTTCAGGTTTACGGTATCCCTCTGACCGTCTTATTGACGGTGAAACACAGAAATAGCATCGGAATTAAATACAAAAGGCACAATGCAGACTCAAGTACAAGAAGACCGGCACTTCTTACTGTCTATGTTTCGAACCTTTCCTGTGAGACCGGTTTTAGATTCCGATGCTTCACTTCAGGTTTACTGTATCCCTTGGACCTTCTTATTCACGACGAAACATAGAAATTGCATCGGAAATAAATAGAAAAGGCACAATGACGGGTTAAGTACAAGAAGACTGATTCTTCTTACTGTCTATGTTTTGAACCATTGCTGTGACACTAGTTATAGATTCAGATGCCTCACTTCAGGTTTACTGTATCCCTCTGACCTAGCTATTGACGATGAAACACAAAAATTGCATCGGAATTAAATACAAAATGCACAATGCCGACTTAAGTACAAGTAAACTGACTCTTCTTACTGTCTATGTTTTGAACCATTCCTGTGACACTAGTTATAGATTCCAATGCTTCACTTCAGGTTTACTGTATCCCTCTGACCTTCTTATTGACGACGAAACACAGAAATTGCATCGGAATTCAATAGAAAAGCCACAATGCCGACTTAAGTACAAGAAACTGACTCTTCGTACTGTCTATGTTTTGAATCATTCCTGTTATACTAGTTATAAATTCCGATGCTTCACTTCAGGTTTACTGATTCCCTCTGACCTTCTTATTGACGACGATACACAGAAATTGCATCGGAATTCAATACAAACGGCACAATGCCTACTTAAGTACAAGAAAACTAATTCATCTTACTGTCTATGTTTTGAACCATTCCTGTTACACTAGTTATAGATTCCGATGCTTCACTTCAGGTTTATCGAATCCCTCTGACCTTCTTATTGACGATGAAACACAGAAATTGCATCGGAATTAAATACGAAAGGCACAATGCCGACTTAAGTACAAGTAAACTGACTCTTCTTACTTTCTATGTCTTGAACCATTCCTGTGACACTAGTTATAGAATCCGATGCTTCACTTCAGGTTTCATGTATCCCTCTGACCTTCTTATTGACGATGAAACACAGAAATTGCTTCGGAATTAAATACAAAAGGCACAATGACAACTTAAGTACAAGAAGACTGACTCTTCTTACTGTCTATGCTTTGAACCTTTCCTGTGACACTAGTTATAGATTCCGATGCTTCACTTCAGGTTCACTGTATCCCTCTGACCTTATTGACGATGAAACACAGAAATTGCATCGGAATTAAATAAAAAAGGCACAATGCCGACTTATGTCCAGGAAAACGGACACTTCTTACTGTCTATGTTTTGAACCATCCTGTGACACTAGTTATTGATTATAATGCTTCACTTCAGGTTTACTGTATCCCTCTGACCTTCTTATTGACGATGAAACACAGAAATTGCATCGGAATTAAATACAAAAGGGCACAATGCCGTCTTATGTACAAGAAAACTGACTCTTCTTACTGTCTATGTTTTGAACCATTCCTGTTACACTAGTTATAGATTCCGATGCTTCACTTCAGGTTTACTGTATCCCTCTGACCTTCTTATTGCCGATGAAACACAGAAATTGCATCGAAATTAAATACAAAATGGCACAATGCCGTCTTATGTACAAGAAAACTGACTCTTCTTACTGTCTATGCTTTGAACCATTCCTGTTACACTAGTTATAGATTCCGATGCTTCACTTCAGGTTTACTGTATCCCTCTGACCTTCTTATTGCCGATGAAACACAGAAATTGCATCGGAATTAAATACAAAAGGCACAATGCCGACTCAAGTACAAAAAGACTGGCCCCCCTTACTGTCTATGTTTTGAACCTTTCCTATGAGACCGGTTTTAGATTCCGATGCTTCACTTCAGGTTTACTGTATCCCTTGGCACTTCTTATTGACGACGAAACACAGAAAATGCATCGGAATTAAATAGAAAAACACAATGCCGACTTAAGAATAAGAAAACTGACTCTTCTTACTGTCTATGTTTTGAACCATTCCTGTGATACTAGTTATAGATTCCGATGCTTCACATCAGGTTTACTGATTCCCTCTGACCTTCTTATTGACGAAGGTACACAGAAATTGCATCGGAATTCAATACAAAAGGCACAATGCCTACTTAAGTACAAGAAAACTGATTCATCTTACTGTCTATGTTTTGAACCATTCCTGTTACACTAGTTATACATTCCGATGCTTCACTTCAGGTTTACCGAATCCCTCTGACCTTCTTATTGACGATGAAACACAGAAATTGCATCGGAATTAAATACGAAAGGCACAATGCCGACTTAAGTACAAGTAAGCTGACTCTTCTTACTTTCTATGTCTTGAACCATTCCTGTGACACTAGTTATAGAATCCGATCCTTCACTTCAGGTTTAATGTATCCCTCTGACCTTCTTATTGACGATGAAACACAGAAATTGCTTCGGAATTAAATACAAAAGGCACAATGACAACTTAAGTACAAGAAGACTGACTCTTCTTACTGTCTATGCTTTGAACCTTTCCTGTGACACTAGTTATAGATTCCGATGCTTCACTTCAGGTTTACTGTATCCCTTGGACCGTCTTATTAACGACGAAACACAGAAATTGCATCGGAATTAAATGCAAAAGGGACAATGCAGACCTAAGTACAAGAAAACTGACTCTTCTTACTGTCTATGTTTTGAACCATTCCTGTGACACTAGTTATAGATTCCGATGCCTCACTTCAGGTTAACTGTATCCCTCTGACCTACTTATTGACGATGAAACACAGAAATTGCATCGGAATTAAATACAAAAATCACAATGCCGACTTAAGTACAAGAAAACTGACTCTTCTTACTGTCTATGTTTTGAACCATTCCTGTGACACTAGTTACAGATTCCGATGCTTCACTTCTGTTTTACTGTATCTTTTGACTTTCTTATTGACGATGAAACACAGATATATCGTCGGAAGTAAATACAATAGGCACAATGCCGTCTTAAGTACAAGAAGACTGACTCTTCTTACTGTCTATGCTTCGAACCATTCCTGTGACACTAGTTATAGATTCCGATGCTTCACTTCAGGTTTACTGTATCCCTCTGACCTTCTTATTGACGATGAAACACAGAAATTGCATCGGAATTAAATACAAAAGACACAATGCCGACTCAAGTACAAGAAGGCTGGCTCATCTTACTGTCTATATTTTGAACCTTTCCTGTGACAGTGATTATAGATTCCCTTGCTTCACTTCAGGTTTACTGTATCCCTCTGACCTTCTTATTGACGATGAAACACAGAAATTGCATCGGAATTAAATAGAAAAGTCACAATGCCAACTTAAGTACAAGAAAACTGACCCTTCATTCTGTCTATGTTTTGAACCATTCCTGTGACACTAGTTATAGTTTCCGGTGCTTTACTTCAGGCTTACTGTATCCCATTGACTTCTTATTGACGATGAAACACAGAAATTGCATCGGAATTAAATAGAAAAGGCACAATGCCGACTTACGTACAACAAAACTGACTCTTCTTACCGTCTATGTTTGAACCATTCCTGTGACACTTGTTATAGATTCCGATGCTTCACTTCAGGGTTACTGTATCCCTCTGACCTTCTTCTTGACGACGAAACACAGAAATTGCATCGGAATTCAATACAAAAAGGCACAATGCCTACTTAAGTACAAGAAAGCTGATTCTTCTTACTGTCTATCTTTTGAACCATTCCTGTTACACTAGTTATAGATTCCGATGCTTCACTTCAGGTTTACCGAATCCCTCTGACCTACTTATTGACGATGAAACACAGAAATTGCATCGGAATTAAAAACGAAAGGCACAATGCCGACTTAAGTACAAGTAAACTGACTCTTCTTACTGTCTATGTTTTGAACCATTCCTGTGACACTAGTTATAAATTCCGATGCTTCACTTCAGGTTTACTGCATCCCTCTTACCTACTTATTGACGATGAAACACAGTAATTGCATCGGAATTAAATACAAAAATCACAATGCCGACTTAAGTACAAGAAAACTGATTCTTCTTACTGTCTATGTTTTGAACCATTCCTGTGACACTAGTTATAGATTCCGATACTTCACTTCAGGTTTACTGTATCCCTCTGACCTTCTTATTGACGATGAAACACAGAAATTGCATCGGAATTAGATACAAAAGGCCCAAAGCCGAATTAAGTACAAGAAAACTTACTCCTCTTACTGTCTATGCTTTGAACCATTCCTGTGACACTAGTTATAGATTCCGATGCTTCACTTCAGGTTCACTGTATCCCTCTGACCTTCTTATTGACGATGAAACACAGAAATTGTATCGGAATTAAATACATAAGGCACAATGCCGACTTAAGTACAAGAAAACTGACACTTCTTACTGTCTATGATTTGAACCATTCCTGTGACACTAGTTATAGATTTCGATGCTTCACTTCAGTTTTACTGTATCCCTTTGACTTTCTTATTGGCGATGAAACACAGAAATTGCAACGGAAAGAAATACAATAGGCACAATGCCGACTTAAGTACAAGAAGACTGACTCTTCTTACTGTCTATGTTTTGAACCATTCCTGTGACACTAGTTATAGATTGCGATGCTTCACTTCAGGTTTACTGTATCCCTCTGACCTTCTTATTGACGTTGAAACACAGAAATTGCATCGGAATTAAATACAAACGGCCCAATGCCGACTCAAGTACAAGAAGACTGGCTCTTCATACTGTCTATGTTTTGAACCATTCCTGTGTCACTAGTTATAGATTCCGATGCTTCATATCAGATTCACTGTATCCCTCTGACCTCCTTGTTGACGATGAAACACAGAAATTGCATCGGAATTAAATACAAAACTCACAATGTCGACTCAAGTACAAGAAGGCTGGCTCATCTTACTGTCTATGATTTGAACCATTCCTGTGAAACTAGTTATAGATTCCGTTGCTTCACTTCAGGTTTTCTGTATCCGTCTGACCATCTTATTGACGATGAAACACAGAAATTGCATCGGAATTAAATAGAAAGGTCACAATGCCGACTTAAGTACAAGAAAACTGACTCTTCTTACTGTCTACGTTTTGAACCATTCCTGTGACACTAGTTATAGATTCCGATGCTTCACTTCAGTTTTACTGTATCCCTTTGACTTTCTTTATGACGATGAAACACAGAAATTGCATCGGAAAAAAATACAATAGGCACAATGCCGACTTAAGTACAAGAAGACTGACTCTTCTTACTGTCTATGTTTTGAACCATTCCTGTGACACTAGTTATAGATTCCGATGCTTCACTTCAGGTTTACTGTATCCCTCTGACCTTCTTATTGACGTTGAAACACAGAAATTGCATCGGAATTAAATACAAACGGCACAAAGCCGACTCAAGTACAAGAAGACTGGCTCTTCATACTCTCTATGTTTTGAACCATTCCTGTGTCACTAGTTATAGATTCTGATACTTCACTTCAGGTTTACTGTATCCCTCTGACCTTCTTATTGACGATGAAACACAGAAATTGTATCGGAATTAAATACAGAAGGCACAATGCTGACTTAAGTACAAGAAAACTGACACTTCTTACTGTCTATGATTTGAACCATTCCTGTGACACTAGTTATAGATTCCGATACTACACTTAAGGTTTACTGTATCCCTCTGACCTTCTTATTGACGATGAAACACAGAAATTGCATCGGAATTAAATACAAAAGGCACAATGCTGACTTAAGTACAAGAAAACTGACTCTTCTTACTGTCTATGATATGAACCACTCCTGTGACACTTGTTATAGATTCAGATGCTTCACTTCAGGTTTACTGTATCCCTCTGACCTTCTTATTGACGATGAAACACAGAAATTGCATCGGAACTAAATACAAAAGGCACAATGCCGACATAAGTCCAAGAAAACTGACTGTTCTTACTGTCTATGTTTTGAACCAATCCTGTGACACTAGTTATAGATTCCGATACTACACTTAAGGTTTACTGTATCCCTCTGACCTTCTTATTGACGATGAAACACAGAAATTGCATCGGAATTATATACAAAATGCACAATGCCGATATAAGTACAAGAAAACTGACTTTTCTTACTGTCTATGTTTTGAACCATTCCTGTGACATTAGTTACAGATTCTGATGCTTCACCTCAGGTTTACTGTATCCCTCTGACCTTCCTATTGACGATGAAACACAGAAATTGCATCGGAATTGAATACAAAGGGCACAATGCCGACTTAAGGACAAGAAAACTGACTCTTCTTACTGTCTATGTTATGAACCATTCCTGTGACACTAGTTATAGATTCGGATGCTTCACTTCAGGTTTACTGTATCCCCCTGACCTTCTTATTGACGATGAAACACAGAAATTGCGACGGAATTAAATTCAAAAGGCACCTTGCCGATTTAAGTACAAGAAAACTGACTTTTCTTACTGTCTATGTTTTGAACCATCCTGTGCCATTAGTTACAGATTCTGATGCTTCACTTCAGGTTTACTGTATCCCTCTGACCTTCTTATCGACGAAGAAACACAGAAATTGCATCGGAATTAAATACAAAGGGCACAATGCCGTCTTAAGTACAAGAAAACTGACTCCTCTTACTGTCTATGTTTTGAACCATTCCTGTGACACTAGTTATAAATTCCGATGCTTCACTTCAGGTTTACTGTATCCCTCTGACCTTCCTATTGACGATGAAACACAGAAATTGAATCGGAATCAAATACAAAAGGCACAATGCCGACTTAAGTACAAGTAAACTGTCTCTTCTTACTGTCTATGTTTGAACCATTCCTGTGACACTAGTTATAGATTCCGATGCTTCATTTCAGGTTTACTGTCTCCCTCTGACCTTCTTATTGACGATGAATCACAGAAATTGCCTCGGAATTAAATACAAAATGCACAATGCCAAATTAAGTACAAGAAGACTGACTCTTCTTACTGTCTATGCTTTGAACCTTTCCTGTGACACTAGTTATAGATTCCGATGCTTCACTTCAGGTTTACAGTATCCCTCTGACCTTCAAATTGACGATGAAACGCAGAAATGGCATCGGAATTAAATACAAAAGGCACAATGCCAACATAAGTACAAGAATACTGACTCTCCTTACTGTCTATGATTTGAACCATTCCTGTGACACTAGTAATAGATTCCGATGCTTCACTTCAGGTTTACTGTATCCCTCTGACCTTCTTGTTGACGATGAAACACAGAAATTGTATCGGAATTAAATACAAAAGGCACAATGCCAACTTAAGTACAAGAAAACTGACACTTCTTACTGTCTATGATTTGAACCATTCCTGTGACACTAGTTATAGATTCCGATACTACACTTCAGGTTTACCGTATCCCTTTGACCTTCTTATTGACGATGAAACACAGAAATTGCATCGGAATTAAATACAAAAGGCTCAATGCCGACCTAAGTACAGGAAAACTGACTCTTCTTACTGTCTATGATTTGAACCATTCCTGTGACACTAGTTATCGATTCCGATGCTACACTTCTGTTTTACTGTATCCCTTCTACTTTCTTATTGACGATGAAACACAGAAATTTCATCGGAAATAAATACAATAGGCACAATGCAGACTTAAGTACAAGAAGACTGACTCTTCTTACTGTCTATGTTTTGAACCATTCCTGTGACACTAGTTATAGTTTCCGATGCTTCACTTCAGGTTTACTGTATCCCTCTGACCTTCGTATTGACGATGAAACACAGAAATTGCATCGGAATTAAATACAAAAGGCACAATGCCGACTTAAGTACAAGAAAACTGACACTTCTTACTGTCTATGTTTTGAACCATTCCTGTGACACTAGTTATAGTTTCCGATGCTTCACTTCAGGTTTACTGTATCCCTCTGACCTTCCTATTGACGATGAAACACAGAAATTGCATCGGAATTAAATACAAAAGGCACAATGATGACTTAAGAACAAGAAAACTGATTCTTCTTACTGTCTATGTTTTGAACCATTCCTGTGACACTAGTTATAGATTCCGATGCTTCACTTCAGGTTTACTGATTCCCTCTGACCTTCTTATTGACGACGAAACACAGAAATTGCATCGGAATTCAATACAAAGGGCACAATGCCTACTTAAGTACAAGAAAACTGATTCTTCTTACTGTCTATGTTTTGAACCATTCCTGTTACACTAGTAATAGATTCCGATGCTGCACTTCAGGTTTACTGTATCCCTCTGACCTACTTATTGACGATGAAACACAGAAATTGCATCGGAATTAAATACAAAAAGGACAATGACGACTAAAGTACAAGAATACTGACTCTTCTCACTGTCTATGCTTTGAACCTTTCCTGTGACACTAGTTATAGATTACGATGGTTCACTTCAGGTTTACTGTATCGTTCAGACCTTTTTATTGACGATGAAACACAGATATTGCATTGGAAATAAATACAAAAGGCACAACGCCGACTTAAGTACATGAAAACTGACTCTTCTTACTGTCTATGTTTTGAACCATTTCTGCGACACTAGTTACAGATTCCGATGCTTCACTTCAGGTTTACTGTATCCCTCTGACCTTCTTATTGTCGATGAAACACAGAAATTGTATCGGAATTAAATACAAAAGGCACAATGCCGACTTAAGTACAAGAAAACTGACACTTCTTACTGTCTATGATTTGAACCATTCCTGTGACACTAGTTATAGATTCTGATACTACACTTCAGGTTTACTGTATCCGTCTGACCTTCTTATTGACGATGAAACACAGAAATTGCATCGGAATTAAATACAAAAGGCACAATGCCGAGTTAAGTACAAGAAAACTGACTCATCTTACTGTCTATGTTTTGAACCATTCCTGTGACACTAGTTATAGATTCCGATGCTTCACTTCAGGTTTACTGTATGCCTTGGACCTACTTATTGACGATGAAACACAGAAATTGCATCGGAATTAAATACAAAAATCACAATACCGACCTAAGTACAAGAAAACTGACTTATCTTACTGTCTATGTTTTGAACCATTCCTGTGACACTAGTTATAGATTCCGATGCTTCACTTCAGGTTTACTGTATCCCTCTGACCTTCCTATTGACGATGAAACACAGAAATTGCATCGGAATTAAATACAAAAGGCACAATGATGACTTAAGAACAAGAAAACTGATTCTTCTTACTGTCTATGTTTTGAACCATTCCTGTGACACTAGTTATAGATTCCGATGCTTCACTTCAGGTTTACTGATTCCCTCTGACCTTCTTATTGACGACGAAACACAGAAATTGCATCGGAATTCAATACAAAGGGCACAATGCCTACTTAAGTACAAGAAAACTGATTCTTCTTACTGTCTATGTTTTGAACCATTCCTGTTACACTAGTAATAGATTCCGATGCTTCACTTCAGGTTTACTGTATCCCTCTGACCTTCTTATTGACGATGAAACACAGAAATTGCATCGGAATTAAATACAAAAAGGACAATGACGACTTAAGTACAAGAATACTGACTCTTCTCACTGTCTATGCTTTGAACCTTTCCTGTGACACTAGTTATAGATTACGATGGTTCACTTCAGGTTTACTGTATCGTTCAGACCTTTTTATTGACGATGAAACACAGAAATTGCATTGGAAATAAATACAAAAGGCACAACGCCGACTTAAGTACATGAAAACTGACTCTTCTTACTGTCTATGCTTTGAACCATTCCTGCGACACTAGTTATAGATTCCGATGCTTCACTTCAGGTTTACTGTATCCCTCTGACCTTCTTATTGACGATGAAACACAGAAATTGTATCGGAATTAAATACAAAAGGCACAATGCCGACTTAAGTACAAGAAAACTGACACTTCTTACTGTCTATGATTTGAACCATTCCTCTGACACTAGTTATAGATTCTGATACTACACTTCAGGTTTACTGTATCCCTCTGACCTTCTTATTGACGATGAAACACAGAAATTGCATCGGAATTAAATCCAAAGGCACAATGCCGACTTAAGTACAAGAAAACTGACTCTTCTTACTGTCTATGATATGAACCATTCCTGTGACACTAGTTATAGATTCCGACGCTTCACTTCAGGTTTACTGTATCCGTCTGACGTTCTTATTGACGATGAAACACAGAAATTGCATCGGAATTAGATACAAAAGGCACAATGCCGAGTTAAGTACAAGAAAACTGACTCATCTTACTGTCTATGTTTTGAACCATTCCTGTGACACTAGTTATAGTTTCCGATGCTTCACTTCAGGTTTACTGTATCCCTTGGACCTACTTATTGACGATGAAACACAGAAATTGCATCGGAATTAAATACAAAAATCACAATACCGACCTAAGTACAAGAAAACTGACTTATCTTACTGTCTATGTTTTGAACCATTCCTGTGACACTAGTTATAGATTCCGATGCTTCACTTCAGGTTTACTGTATCCCTCTGACCTTCCTATTGACGATGAAACACAGAAATTGCATCGGAATCAAATACGCAAGGCACAATGCCGACTTAAGTACAAGTAAACTGTCTCTTCTTACTGTCTATGTTTGAACCATTCCTGTGACACTAGTTATAGATTCCGATGCTTCATTTCAGGTTTACTGTATCCCTCTGACCTTCTTATTGACGATGAAACACAGAAATGGCCTCGGAATTAAATACAAAATGCACAATGCCAAATTAAGTACAAGAAGACTGACTCTTCTTACTGTCTATGTTTTGAACCTTTCCTGTGACACTAGTTATAGATTCCGATGCTTCACTTCATGTTTACTGTACCCCTCTGACCTTCTTATTGACGTTGGAACACAAAAATTGCATCGGAATTAAATACAAACGGCACAATGCCGACTCAAGTACAAGAGGACTGGCTCTTCATACTTTCTATGTTTTGAACCTTTCCTCTGTCACTAGTTATAGATTCCGATGCTTCACTTCAGGTCCACTGTATCCCTCTGACCTCCTTATTGACGATGAAACACAGAAATTGCATCGGAATTAAATACAAAACTCACAATGCCGACTCAAGTACAAGAAGGCTGGCTCATCTTACTGTCTATGTTTTGAATCATTCCTGTGACACTAGTTATAGATTCCGTTGCTTAACTTTAGGTTTACTGTATCCCTCTGACCTTCTTATTGACGATGAAACACAGAAATTGCATCGGAATTAAACAGAATATTCACAATGCCGACTTAAGTACAAGAAAACTGACTCTTCTTACTGTCTATGCTTTAAACATTCCTGTGACACTAGTTATACATTCCGATGATTCACTTCAGGTTTACTGTATCCCTCGGACCTTCTTATTGACGATTAAACACAGAAATTGCATCGGAATTAAATACAAAGGGCACAATGCCGATTTAAGTACAAGAAAACTGACTTCTTTCTGTCTATGATTTGAACCATTCCTGAACCATTAGTTACAGATTCTGATGCTTCACTTCAGGTTTACTGTATCCCTCTAACCTTCTTATTGACGATGAAACACAGAAATTGCATCGGAATTAAATACAAAAGGCACAATGCCTACTTAAGTACAAGTAAACTGACTCTTCTTACTCTCTATGTTTTGAACCATTCTTGTGACACTAGTTATAGATTCCGATGCTTCACTTCAGGTTTACTGTATCCCTCCGACCTTCTTATTGACGATGAAGCACTGAAATTCCATCGGAAATAAATAGAAAAAACCCAATGCCGACTTAAGTACAAGAAAACTGACTCTTCTTAGTGTCTATGTTTTGAACCATTCCTGTGACATTAGTTACTGATTCTGATGCTTCATCTCAGGTTTACTGTATCCCTCTGACCTTCTTATTGACGATGAAACACAGAAATTGCATTTTAATTAAATACAAAGGGCACAATGCCTACTTAAGTACAAGAAAACTGACTCTTCTTACTGTCTATGTTTTGAACCATTCCTGTGACACTAGTTATAGATTCCGATGCTTCACTTCTGTTTTACTGTATCCATTTGACTTTCTTATTGACGATGAAACACAGAAATTGCATGGGAAAAAAATACAATAGGCAGAATTCCGACTTAAGTACAAGAAGACTGACTCTTCTTACTGTCTATGTTTGGAACCATTCCTGTGGCACTAGTTATAGATTCCGATGCTTCACTTCATGTTTACTGTATCCCTCTGACCTTCTTATTGACGTTGAAACACAAAAATTGCATCGGAAATAAATACAAACGGCACAATGCCGACTCAAGTACAAGAAGACTGGCTCTTCATACTTTCTATGTTTTGAACCTCTCCTGTGTCACTAGTTATAGATTCCGATGCTTCACATCAGGTCCACTGTATCCCTCTGACCTCCTTATTGACGATGAAACACAGAAATTGCATCGTAATTAAATACAAAACTCACAATGCCGACTCAAGTACAAGAAGGCTGGCTCATCTTACTGTCTATGTTTTGAACCATTCCTGTGACACTAGTTATAGATTCCGTTGCTTCACTTTAGGTTTACTGTATCCCTCTGACCTTCTTATTGACGATGAAACACAGAAATTGCATCGGAATTAAATAGAATAGTCACAATGCCGACTTAAGTACAAGAAAACTGACTCTTCTTACTGTCTATGCTTTGAAACATTCCTGTGACACTAGTTATAGATACCGATGCTTCACTTCATGTTTACTGTATCCGTCTAACCTTCTTATTGACGATTAAACACAGAAATTGCATCGGAATTGAATACAAAGGGCACAATGCCGATTTAAGTACAAGAAAACTGACTTCTTACTGTCTATGATTTGAACCATTCCTGAACCATTAGTTACAGATTCTGATGCTTCACTTCAGGTTTACTGTATCCCTCTAACCTTCTTATTGACGATGAAACACAGAAATTGCATCGGAATTAAATACAAAAGGCACAATGCCTACTTAAGTACAAGTAAACTGACTCTTCTTACTCTCTATGTTTTGAACCATTCCTGTGACACTAGTTATAGATTCCGATGCTTCACTTCAGGTTTACTGTATCCCTCCGACCTTCTTATTGACGATGAAGCACTGAAATTCCATCGGAAATAAATAGAAAAAACCCAATGCCGACTTAAGTACAAGAAAACTGATTCTTCTTACTGTCTATGTTTTGAACCATTCCTGTGACATTAGTTACAGATTCTGATGCTTCACCTCAGGTTTACTGTATCCCTCTGACCTTCTTATTGACGATGAAACACAGACATTGCATCTTAATTAAATACAAAGGGCACAATGCCGACTTAAGTACAAGAAAACTGACACTTCTTACTGTCTATGTTTTGAACCATTCCTGTGACACTAGTTATGGATTCCGATGCTTCACTTCAGGTTTACTGTATCCCTCTGACCTTATTATTGACGATGAAACACAGAAATTGCATCGGAATTAAATACAAAAGGCACAATGCCGAATTAACTACAAGAAGACTGACTCTTCTTACTGTCTATGTTTTGAACCATTCCTGTGACACTAGTTATAGATTCCGATGCTTCACTTCAGGTTTACAGTATCCCTCTGACCTTCCAATTGACGATGAAACGCAGAAATTGCATCGGAATTAAATACAAAAGGCACAATGCCGACATAAGTACAAGAAAACTGACTCTTGTTACTGTCTATGATTTGAACCATTCCTATGACACTAGTTATAGATTCCGATGCTTCACTTCAGGTTAACTGTATCCCTCTGACCTTCTTATTGATGATGAAACACAGAAATTGCATCGGAATTAAATACAAAAGGCACAATGCCGACTTAAGTACAAGAAAACTGGCTCCTCTTACTGTCTATGTTTTGAACCATTCCTCTGACACTAATTATAGATTCAGATGCTTCACTTCAGGTTTACTGTATCCCTCTGACCTTCTCATTGACGATGAAACACAGAAATTTCATCGGAATTAAATACAAAAGCCACAATGCCGACTTAAGTACAAGAAAACTGATTCTTCTTACTGTCTATGTTTTGAACCATTCCTGTGACACTAGTTATAGATTCCGATGCTTCACATCAGGTCTACTGTATCCCTCCGACCTTCTTATTGACGATGAAGCACAGAAATTATAACGGAAATAAATAGAAAAAACCCAATGCCGACTTAAGTACAAGAAAACTGACTCTTCTTACTGTCTATGTTTTGAACCATTCCTGTGACATTAGTTACAGATTCTGATGCTTCACCTCAGGTTTACTGTATCCCTCTGACCTTCTTATTGACGATGAAACACAGAAATTGCATCTTAATTAAATACAAAGGGCACAATGCCGACTTAAGTACAAGAAAACTGACTCTTCTTACTGTCTATGTTTTGAGCCATTCCTGTGACACTAGTTATAGATTCCGATGCTTCACTTCAGGTTTACTGTATCCCTCTGACCTTATTATTGACGATGAAACACAGAAATTGCATCGGAATTAAATACAAAAGGCAGCATGCCGACATAAGTACAAGTAAAATGTCTCTTCTTACTGTCTATGTTTTGAACCATTCCTGAGACACTAGTAATAGATTCCGATGCTTCACTTCAGGTTTACTGTATCCCTCTGACCTTCTTATTGACGATGAAACACAGAGATTGCATCGGAATTACATACAAAAGGCACAATGCCGAATTAAGTACAAAAAGACTGACTCTTCTTACTGTCTATGTTTGAACCTTTCCTGTGACACTAGTTATAGATTGCGATGCTTCACTTCATGTTTACAGTATCCCTCTGACCTTCAAATTGACGATGAAACGCAGAAATTGCATCGGAATTAAATACAAAAGGCACAACGCCGACATAAGTACAAGAAAACTACCTCTTCTTACTGTCTATGATTTGAACCATTCCTGTGACACTAGTTATAGATTCCGATGTTTCACTTCAGGTTAACTGTATCCCTCTGACCTTCTTATTGATGATGAAACACAGAAATTGCATCGGAATTAAATAAAAAAGGCACAATGCCGACTTAAGTACAAGAAAACTGACTCCGCTTACTGTCTATGTTTTGAACCATTCCTGTGACACTAATTATAGATTCAGATGCTTCACTTCAGGTTTACTGTATCCCTCTGACCTTCTCATTGACGATGAAACACAGAAATTTCATCGGAATTAAATACAAAAGGCACAATGCCGACTTAAGTACAAGAAAACTGACTCTTCTTACTGTCTATGCTTTGAACCATTCCTGTGACACTAGTTATAGATTCCGATGCTTCACATCAGGTTTACTGTATCCCTCCGACCTTCTTATTGACGATGAAGCACAGAAATTGCATCGGAAATAAGTAGAAAAAACCCAATGCCGACTTAAGTACAAGAAAACTGACTCTTCTTACTGTCTATGTTTTGAACCATTCCTGTGAAACTAGTTATAGATTCCGATGCTTCACTTCAGGTTTACTGTATCCCTCTGACCTTATTATTGACGATGAAACACAGAAATTGCATCGGAATTAAATACAAAAGGCACAATGCCCACATAAGTACAAGTAAACTGTCTCTTCTTACTGTCTATGTTTTGAACCATTCCTGAGACACTAGTAGTAGATTCCGATGCTTCACTTCATGTTTACTGTATCCCTCTGACCTTCTTATTGATGATGAAACACAGAGATTGCAACAGAATTAAATACAAAAGGCACAATGCCGAATTAAGTACAAGAAGACTGACTCTTCTTACTGTCTATGTTTTGAACCTTTCCTGTGACACTAGTTATAGTTTCCGATGCTTCACTTCAGGTTTACTGCATCCCTCTGACCTTCTTATTGCCGATCAAACACAGAAATTGCATCGGAATTAAATACAAAAGGCACAATTCCGACTCAAGTACTAGAGGACTGGCTCTTCTTACTGTCTATGATTTGAACCTTTCCTGTGAGAACGGTTTTAGATTCCGATGCTTCGCTTCAGGTTTACTGTATCCCTCTGACCTCCTTATTGACGACGATACACAGAAATTCCATCGGAATTAAATACAAAAGGCACAATGCCGAATTAAGTACAAGAAGACTGACTCTTCTTACTGTCTATGATTTGAACCATTCCTGTGACACTAGTTACAGATTCCGATGCTTCACTTCAGGTTTACTGTATCCCTCTGAGCTTATTATTGACGATGAAACACAAAAATTGCATCAGAATTAAATACAAAAGGCACAATGCCGATTTAAGTACAAGAAAACTGACTCTTCTTACTGTCTATGTTTTGAACCATCCTGTGACATTAGTTACAGATTCTGATGCTTCACTTCAGGTTTCCTGTATCCCTCTGACCTTCTTATTGACGATGAAACACAGAAATTGCATCGGAATTAAATACACAGGGCACAATGCCGTCTTAAGTACAAGAAAACTGACTGTTCTTACTGTCTATGTTTTGAACCTTTCCTGTGACACTAGTTATAGATTCCGATGCTTCACTTCAGGTTTACAGGATCCCTCTGACCTTCCTATTGACGATGAAACACAGAAATAACATCGGAATTCAATATAAAAAATCACAAAACCGACTCAAGTACTAGAAGACTGGCTCATCTTAATGTCTACGATTTTAACCTTTCCTGTGAGTCCGGTTTTAGATTTCGATGCTTCACTTCAGGATTACTGTATCCCTTGGACCTTCTTATTAACGACGAAACACAGAAATTGCATCGGAATTAAATACAAAAGGGACAATGCAGACCTAAGTACAAGAAAACTGACTCTTCTTACTGTCTATGTTTTGAACCATTCCTGTGACACTAGTTATAGATTCCGATGCTTCACTTCAGTTTTACTGTATCCCTTTGACTTTCTTATTGACGACGAAACACAGAAATTGCATTGGAAATAAATACAATAGGCACAATGCCGACTTAAGTACAAGAAGACTGCCTCTTCTTACTGTCTATGTTTTGAACCATTCCTGTGACACTAGTTATAGATACCGATGCTTCACTTCAGGTTTACTGTATCCCTCTGACCTTCTTATTGACGATGAAACACAGAAATTGCATCGGAATTAAATACAAAAGGCACAATCCCGACTCAAGTACAAGAAGACTGGCTCTTCTTACTGTCTATGTTTTGAACCATTCCAGTGTCACTAGTTATAGATTCCGATGCTTCACTTGAGGTTCAATGTATCCCTCTGACCTCCTTATTGGCGATGAAACACAGAAATTGCATCGGAATTAAATACTAAACTCACAATGCCGATTCAAGAACAAGAAGGCTGGCTCATCTTACTGTCTATGTTTTGATCCATTCCTGTGACACTAGTTATAGATTCCGATGTTTCACTTCAGTTTTACCGTATCTCTCCGACCTTCTTATTGACGATGAAACACAGATATTGCATCGGAATTAAATAGAAATGGCACAATGCCTACTTAAGTACAAGGAAACTGACACTTCTTACTGTCTATGATTTGAACCATTCCTGTGACATTAGTTACGGATTCTGATACTTCACTTCAGGTTTACTGTATCCCTCTGACCTTCTTATTGACGATGAAACACAGAAATTGCATTGGAATTGAATACAAGAGGCACAATGCCTACTTAAGTTTAAGTAAACTGACTCTTCTTACTGTCTATGATTTGAACCATTCCTGTGACACTAGTTATAGATTCCGATCCTTCACTTCAAGTTTACTGTATCCCTCTGACCCACTTATTGACGATGAAACACAGTAATTGCATCGGAATTAAATACAAAAATCACAATGCCGACTTACGTCCAAGAAAACTGACTCTTCTTACTGTCTATGTTTTGAACCATTACTGTGACACTAGTTATGGATTCTGATGCTTCACTTCAGTTTTACTGTACCCCTTTGACTTTCTTATTGACGATGAAACGCAGAAATTCCATCGGAAATAAATACAATATGCACAATGCCGACTTAAGTACAAGCAAACTGACTCTTCTTACTGTCTATGTTTTGAACCATTCCTGAGACACTAGTTATAGAATCCGATGCTTCACTTCAGGTTTACTGTATCCCTCTGACCTTCTTATTGTCGATGAAACACAGAAAATGCATCGAAATTAAATACCAAAGGCACAATGCCGACTCAAGTACAAGAAGACTGGCTCTTCTTACTGTCTATGTTTTGAACCATTCCTGTGTCACTAGTTATAGATTCCGATGCTTTACTTCAGGTTCACTGTATCCCTCTGACCTCCTTATTGACGATGAAACACAGAAGTTGCATCAGAATTAAATACTAAACTCATATTGCCGACTCAAGAACAAGAAGGCTGGCTCATCTTACTGTCTATGTTTTGAACCATTCCTGTGTAACTAGTTATAGATTCCGTTGCTTCACTTCAGGTATACTGTATCCCTCTGACCTTCTTATTGACGATGAAACACAGAAATTGCATCGGAATTAAATAGAAATGTCACAATGCCGACTTAAGTACAAGAAAACTGACTCTTCTTACTGTGTATGTTTTAAACCATTCCTGTGACACTAGTTATAGTTTCCGATGCTTCACTTCAGGTTTACTGTATCCCTCTGACTTTCGTATTGACGATGAAACACAGAAATTGCGTCGGAATTATATACAAAAGGCACAATGCCGTCTTAAGAACAAGAAAACTGATTCTTATTACTGTCTATGTTTTGATCCGCTCCTGTGACACTAGTTATAGATTCCGATGCTTCACTTCAGGTTTACTCTATCCCATTGACCCTCTTATTGACGATGAAACACAGAAATTGCATCGGAATTAAATAGAAAAGGCACAATTCCCACTTAAGTACAAGAAAACTGACTCTTCTTACTGTCTATGATTTGAACCATTCCTGTGACACTAGTTATAGATTCCGATGCTTCATCATCAGGTTTACTGTATCCGTCTGACCTTCTTATTGACGATGAAACACAGAAATTGCATCGGAATTAAATACAAAAGGCACAATGCCGATTTAAGTACAAGAAAACTGACTCTTCTTACTGTCTATGATTTGAACCATTCCTGCGACATTAGTTACAGATTCTGATGCTTCACTTCAAGTTTACTGTATCCCTCTGACATTCTTATTGACGATGAAACACAGGAATTGCATCGGAATTAAATACAAAAGCCACAATGCCTACTTAAGTACAAGTAAACTGACTCTTCTTACTGTCTATGTTTTGAACCATTCCTGTGACACTAGTCATAGATTACGATGCTTCACTTCGGGTTTACTGTATCCCTCCGACCTTCTTATTGACGATGAAGCACAGAAATTGCATCGGAATTAAATAGAAAAAACACAATGCCGACATAAGTACAAGAAAACTGACTCTTCTTACTGCCTATGTTTTGAACCATTCCTGTGACACTAGTAATAGATTCCGATGCTTCACTTCAGGTTTACTGTATCCCTCTGACGTTCTTATTGACGATGAAACACAGAAATTGCATCTGATTTAAATACAAAAACCACGATGCCGACTAACGTACAAGAAAACTGACTCTTCTTACTGCCTACGTTTTGAACCATTCCTGTGACACTAGTTATAGATTCCGATGCTTCACTTCAGGTTTACTGTATCCCTCTGACCTTCTTATTGACGATGAAACACAGAAATTGCAACGGAATTCAATATAAAAAATCACAATGCCGACTCAAGTACTAGAAGACTGGCTTTTTTGATGTCTACATTTTTGAACCTTTCCTGTGAGCCCGGTTTTAGATTCCGATGCTTCACTTCACGATTACTGTATCCCTTGGACCTTCTTATTGACGACGAAACACAGAAACTGCATCGGATTTAAATACAAAAGGCACAATGCCGACCTAAGTACAAGAAAACTGACTCTTCTTACTGCCTATGTTTTGAACCATTCCTGTGACACTAGTTATAGTTTCCGATGCTCCACTTCAGGTTTACTGTATCCCTCTGACCTTCTTATTGACGATGAAACACAGAAATTGCATCGGAATTAAATACAAAAGGCACAATGCCGACTTAAGTACAAGAAAGCTGACTCTTCTTACTGTCTATGTTTTGAACCATTCCTGTGACACTTGTTATAGATTACGATGCTTCACTTCAGGTTTACTGTATCCCTCTGACTTTCTTATTGACGATGAAACACAGAAATTGCATCGGAATTAATTGCAATAGGCACAATGCCGACTTATGTACAAGAAGACTGACTCTTGTTACTGTCTATGTTTTGAACCATTCCTGTGACACTAGTTATAGATTCTATTGCTTCACTTCAGGTTTACTGTATCCCTCTGACCTTCCTATTGACGATGAAACACAGAAATTGCATCGGAATTAAATACAAAAGGCACAATGCCGACTCAAGTACAAGAAGAGTGGCTCTTCTTACTGTCTACGGTTTGAACCATTCCTGTGACACTAGTTAGAGATTCCGATGCTTCACTTCAGGTTTACTGTATCCCTCTAACCATCCCATTGACGATGAAACACAGACATTGCATCGGAATTAATTAGAAAAGGCACAATGCCGACTTAAGTGCAAGTAAACTGTCTCTTCTTACTGTCTATGTTATGAACCATTCCTGTGACACTAGTTATAGATTCCGATGCTTCATTTCAGGTTTACTGTAGCCCTCTGACCTTCTTATTGACGATGGAACACAGAAATTGCATCGTATTTAAATACAAAAGGGACAATGCCGATTTAAGTACAAGAAAACTGACTCTTCTCACTGTCTATGGTTTGAACCATTCCTGTGACATTAGTTATCGATTCTGATGCTTCACATCAGGTTTACTGTATCCCTCTGACCTTCTTATTGACGATGAAACACAGAATATGCATCGGAATTAAATACAAAGGGCACAATGCCGTCTTAAGTACAAGAAAACTGACTCTTCTTACTGTCTATGTTTTGAACCATTCCTGTGACACTAATTATAGATTCCGATGCTTCACTTTAGGTTTACTGAATCCGTCTGACCTCCTTATTGACGATGAAACACAGAAATTGCATCGGAATTAAATACAAAAGGCACAATGCCGATTTAAGTACAAGGAAGCTGACTCTTCTTACTGTCTATGATTTGAACCATTCCTGTGACATTAGTTACAGATTCTGAAGCTTCACTTCAAGTTTACTGTATCCCTCTGATCTAGTTATTGACGATGAAACACAGATATTGCATCGGAATTAAATACAAAAGGCACAATGCCGACATAAGTACTAGAAAACTGACTCTTCTTACTGTCTACGTTTTGAACCATTCCTGTGACACTAGTTATAGATTCGGATGCTTCACTTCAGCCTTACTGTATCCCTCTGACCTTCTTATTGACGATGAAACACAGAAATTGCATCGGAATTCAATATAAAAAATCACAATGCTGACTCAAGTTCTAGAAGACTGGCTCTTCTTACTGTCTACGTTTTGAACCTTTCCTGTGAGCCCGGTTTTAGATTCCGATGCTTCACTTCAGGATTACTGTATCCCTTGGACCTTCTTATTGACGACGAAACACAGAAATTGCATCGGAATTAAATACAAAAGGCATAACGCCGACCTAAGTACAAGAAAACTGACTCTTCTTACTGTCTATGTTTTGAACCATTCCTGTGACACTAGTTATAGATTCCGATGCTTCTCTTCAGGTTTACTGTATCCCTCTGACCTTCTCATTGACGATGAAACACAGAAATTGCATCGGAATTAAATGCAATAGGCACTATGACGACTTAAGTCCAAGAAGACTGACTCTTCTTACTGTCTATGTTTTGAACCATTCCTGTGACACTAGTTATAGATTGCATTGCTTCACTTCAGGTTTACTGTATTCCTCTGACCATCCTATTGACGATGAAACACAGAAATTGCATCGGAATTAAATACAAAAGGCACAATGCCGACTTAAGTACAAGTAAACCGTCTCTTCTTACTGTCTATGTTTTGAACCATTCCTGTGACACTAGTTATACATTCCGATGCTTCATTTCAGGTTTATTGTATCCCTCTGACCTTCTTATTAACGATGAAACACAGAAATTGCCTCGGAATTAAATACAAAATGCACAATGCCGAATTAAGTACAAGAAGACTGACTCTTCTTACTGTCTATGATTTGAACCTTTCCTGTGACACTATTTATAGATTCCAATGCTTCACTTCAGGTTTACTGTATCCCTCTGACCTTCAAATTGACGATGAAACACAGAAATTGCATCGGAATTAAATACAAAAGGCATAATGCCTACTTAAGTACAAGTAAACTGTCTCTTCATACTCTCTATGTTTTGAACCATTCCTGTGACACTAGTTATAGATTCCGATGCTTCACTTCAGGTTTACTGTACCCTCCGACCTTCTTATTGACGATGAAGCACAGAAATTGCATCGGAATCAAATAGAAAAAACACAGTGCCGACTTATGTACAAGAAAACTGACTCTTCTTACTGTCTATGTTTTGAACCATTCCTGTGACACTAGTTATAGATTCCGATGCTTCACTTCAGGTTTACTGTATCCCTCTGACCTTCCTATTGACCATGAAACACAGAAATTGCATCGGAATCAAATACAAAAGGCACAATGCCGACTTAAGTACAAGTAAACTGTCTCTTCTTACTGTCTATGTTCTGAACCATTCCTGAGACACTAGTAATAGATTCCGATGCTTCACTTCAGGTTTACTGTATCCCTCTGACCTTCTTATTGACGATGAAACACAGAGATTGCATCGGAATTAAATACAAAAGGCACAATTTCGAATTAAGTACAAGAAGACTGACTCTTATTACTGTCTATGTTTTGAACCTTTCCTGTGACACTAGTAATAGATTCCGATGCTTCACTTCAGGTTTACAGTATCCCTCTGACCTTCAAATTGACGATGAAACGCAGAAATTGCATCGGAATTAAATACAAAAGTCACGATGCCGACATAAGTACAAGAAAACTGTCTCTTCTTACTGTCTGTGATTTGAACCATTCCTGTTACACTAGTTATAGATTCCGATGCTTCTCTTCAGGTTTACTGTATCCCTCTGACCTTCTTATTGACGATGAAACACAGAAATTGCATCGGAATTAAATACAAATGGCACAATGCCGACTTACGTACAAGAAAACTGACTCTTCTTAATGTCTATGTTTTGAACCATTCGTGTGACACTATTTATAGATTCCGATGCTTCACTTCAGGTTTACTGTATCCCTCTGACCTTCTCATTGACGGTGAAACACAGAAATTTCATGGGAATTAAATACAAAAGGCACAATGCCGACATAAGTACAAGATAACTGACTCTTCTTTCTGTCTATGATTTGAACCATTCCTGAGACACTATTAAGAGATTCCGATGCTTCACTTCAGGTTTGCTGTATCCCTCTGACCTTATTGACGATAAAACACAGAGATTGCATCGGAATTAAATACAAAAGGCACAATGCTGACTTAAGTACAAGAAAACTGTTCCTCATACTGTCTATGATTTGAAAAATTCCTGTGACACTAGTTACAGATTCCGATACTTCACTTCAGGTTTGCTGTATCCCTCTGACCTTCTTATTGACGATGAAACACAGAGATTGCATCGGAATTAAATACAAAAGGCACAATGCTGACTTAAGTACAAGAAAACTGTTCCTCATACTGTCTATGATTTGAAAAATTCCTGTTACACTAGTTATAGATTCCGATGCTTCTCTTCAGGTTTACTGTATCCCTCTGACCTTCTTATTGACGATGAAACACAGAAATTGCATCGGAATTAAATACAAATGGCACAATGTCGACTTACGTACAAGAAAACTGACTCCTCTTACTGTCTACGTTATGAACCATTCCTGTGACACTAGTTATAGATTCCGATGTTTCACTTCAGGTTTACTGTATCCCTCTGACCTTCTTATTGACGATGAAACACAGAAATAGCATTGGAATTCAATATAAAAAATCACAATGCCGACTCAAGTACTAGAAGACTGGCTCATCTTACTGTCTACGATTTTAACCTTTCCTGTGAGACCGGTTTTGGATTCCGATGCTTCACTTCAGGATTACTGTATCCGTTGGACCTTCTTATTGACGACGAAACACAGAATTTGCTTCGGAATTAAATACTAAAGGGACATTGCAGACCTAAGTACAAGAAAACTGACTCTTCTTACTGTCTATGTCTTGAACCATTCCTGTGACACTAGTTATAGATTCCGTTGCTTCACTTCAGGTTTACTGTATCCCTCTGACCTTTTCATTGACGATGAAACACAGAAATTGCATCGGAATTAAATAGAAAAGTCACAATGCCGACTTAAGTGCAACAAAACTAACTCTTCTTACTGTCTATGTTTTGAACCATTCATGTGACACTAGGTATAGTTTCCGATGCTTCACATCAGGTTTACTGTATCCCAATGACCTTCGTATAGACGATGAAACACAGAAATTGCATCGGAATTAAATACAAAAGGCACAATGCCGACTTAAGAACAAGAAAACTAATTCTTCCTATTGCCTATGTTTTGAAACACTCCTGTGACACTAGTTATAGATCTCGATGCTTCACTTCTGGTTTAATGTATCCCATTGACGTTCTTATTGACGATGAAACACAGAAATTGCATCGGAATTAAATAGATAAGGCACAATGCCGACTTAAGTACAAGAAAACTGACTCTTTTTACTGTCTATATTTTGAACCATTCCTGTGACACTAGTTATAGATTCCGATGCTTCACTTCAGGGTTACTGTATCCCTCTGACCTTCTTCTTGACGACGAAACACAGAAATTGCATCGAAATTCAATACAAAAGGCACAATGCCTACGTAAGTACAAGAAAACTGATTCTTCTTACTGTCTATGTTTTGAACCATTCCTGTGACACTAGTTATAGATTCCGATGCTTCACTTCAGGTTTGCCGTATCCCTCCGACCTTCTTATTGACGATGAAACACAGAAATTGCATCGGAATTAAATAGTAAAGGCACAATGCCGACTTAAGTACAAGGAAACTGACACTTCTTAATATCTATGATTTGAACCATTCCTGTGCCATTAGTTACGGATTCTGATACTTCACTTCAGGTTTACTGTATCCCTCTGACCTTCTTATTGACGATGAAACACAGAAACTGCATCGGAATTGAATACAAACGGCACAATGCCTACTTAAGTACAAGTAAACTGACTCTTCTTACTCTCTATGATTTGAACCATTCCTGTGACACTAGTTATAGATTCCGATGCTTCACTTCAGGTTTACTGTATCCCTCTGACCTTCTTATTGACGATGAAACACAGAAATTGCATCGTAATTAAATACAAAAGGCACAATGCCCATTTAAGTACAAGAAAACTGACTCTTCTCACTGTCTATGTTTTGAACCATTCCTGTGACATTAGTTACAGATTCTGATGCTTCACTTCAGGTTTACTGTATCCCTCTGACATTCTTATTGACGATGAAACACAGAAATTTCATCGGAATTAAATAGAAATGTCACAATGCCGACTTAAGTACAAGAAAACTGACTCTTCTTACTGTGTATGTTTAAACCATTCCTGTGACACTAGTTATAGTTTCCGATGCTTCACTTCAGGTTTACTGTATCCCTCTGACCTTCGTATTGACGATGAAACACAGAGATTACATAGGAATATAATACAAAAGGCACAATGCCGACTTAAGTACAAGAAAACTGACTCTTTTTGCTGCCTATATTTTGAACCATTCCTGTGACACTAGTTATAGATTCCGATGCTTCACTTCAGGTTTACTGTATCCCTCTGACATTCTTATTGACGATGAAACACAGAAATTGCATCGGAATTAAATACAAAAGGCACAATGGCGACTTAAGTACAAGAAAACTGACTCTTCTTACTGTCTATGTTTTGAACCATTCCTGTGACACTAGTTATAGATTCCGATGCGTCACTTCAGGTTTACTGTATCCCTCTGACCTTCTTATTGACGATGAAACACAGAAATTGCATCGGAATTAATTACAAAAGGCACAATGCCGACTTAAGTACAAGAAAACTGACCCTTCTTACTGTCTATGCTTTGAACCATTCCTGTGACACTAGTTATAGATTCCGATGCTTCACTTCAGGTTTAGTGTATCCCTCTGACTTTCTTATTGACGATGAAACACAGAAATTGCATCGGAATTAAATGCAATAGGCACAATGCCGACTTAAATACAAGAAGACTGACTCTTCTTAATGTCTATGTTTTGAACCATTCCTGTGACACTAGTTATAGATTCCATTGCTTCACTTCAGGTTTACTGTATCCCTCTGACCTTCTTATTGACGATGAAACACAGAAATGGCATCGGAATTAAATACAAAATGCACAATGCCGACTCAAGTACAAGAAGAGTGGCTCTTCTTACTGTCTATGTTTTGAACCATTCCTGTGACACTAGTTATAGATTCCATTGCTTCATTTCAGGTAAACTGTATCCCTCTGACCTCCTTGTTGACGATGAAACACAGAAATTGCATCGGAATTAAATACAAAAGGCACAATTCCTACTCAAGTAAAAGAGGGCTTGCTCATATTACTGTCTATGTTTGAACCATTCCTGTGACACTAGTTAGAGATTCCGTTGCTTCACTTCAGGTTTACTGTATCCCTCTGACCTTATTGACGATGAAACACAGAAATTGCATCGGAATTAAATACAAAGGGCACAATGCCGTTTTAAGTACAAGAAAACTGACTCTTCTTACTGTCTATGGATTGAACCATTCCTGTGACACTAGTTATAGATTCCGATGCTTCATTTCAGGTTTACTGTATCCCTCTAACCATCCCATTGACGATGGAACACAGAAATTGCATCGTAATTAAATACAAAAGGCACAATGCCGATTAAAGTACAAGAAAACTGACTCTTCTCACTGTCTATGTTTTGAACCATTCCTGTGACATTAGTTACAGATTCTGATGCTTCACTTCAGGTTTACTGTATCCCCCTGACCTTCTTATTGAGATGAAACACAGAAATTGCATCGGAATTAAATGCAAAGGGTACAATGCAGTTTTAAGTACAAGAAAACTGACTCTTCTTACTGTCTATGATTTGAACCATTCCTGTGACACGAGTAATAGATTCCGATGCTTCACTTCAGGTTTACTGTATCCGTCTGACCTTCTTATTGACGATGAAACACAGAAATTGCATCGGAATTAAATACAAAAGGCACAATTCCGATATAAGTACAAGGAAACTGACTCTTCTTACTGTCTATGATTTGAACCATTCCTGTGACATTAGATACAGATTCTGAAGCTTCACTTCAAGTTTACTGTATCCCTCTGACCTTCTTATTGACGACGTAACACAGAAATTGCATCGGAATTCAATATAAAAAATCACAATGCCGACTAAAGTACTAGAAGACTGGCTCTTCTTACTGTCTACGTTTTGAACCTATCCTGTGAGCCCGGTTTTAGATTCCGATGCTTCACTTCAGGATTACTGTATCCCTTGGACCTTCTTATTGACGACGAAACACAGAAATTGCATCGGAATTAAATACAAAAGGCACAATGCCGACCTAAGTAGAAGAAAACTGACTCTTCTTACTGTCTATGTTTTAAACCATTCCTGTGACACTAGTTATAGATTCCGATGCTTCTCTTGAGGTTTACTGTATCCCTCAGACCTTCTCATTGACGATGAAACACAGAAATATCATCGGAATTAAATACAAAAGGCACAATGCCGACTTAAGTACAAGAAAACTGACTCTTCTTACTGTCTATGTTTTGAACCATTTCTGAGACACTAGTTATAGATTCCGATGCTTCACTTCAGGTTTACTGTATCCCTCTGACTTTCTTATTGACGATGAAACACAGAAATTGCATCGGAATTAAATGCAGTAGGCACAATGCCGACTTAAGTACAAGAAGACTGACTCTTCTTACTGTCTATGATTTGAACCATTCCTGTGACACCAGTTATAGATTCCGACGATTCACTTCAGGTTGGCTGTATCCCTTGGAGCTTCTTATTGACGATGATACACAGAAATTGCATCGGAATTAAATACAAAAGGCACAATGCCGACTTAAGTACAAGAAGACTGAGTCTTCTTACTGTCTCTGTTATGAACCTTTCCTGTGAGACCATATTTAGATAGCGATACTTCACATCAGGTTTACTGTATCCCTTGGACCTTCTTATTGCCGATGAAACACAGAAATTGCATCAGAAATAAATACAAAACGCACAATGCCCACTTAAGTACAAGAAGACTGACTCTTCTTACTGTCTATGTTTTGAACCATTCCTGTGACACTAGTAATAGATTCCGATGCTTCACTTCAGGTTTACTGTATCCCTCTGACGTTCTTATTGACGATGAAACACAGAAATTGCATCTGATTTAAATACAAAAACCACGATGCCGACTAAAGTACAAGAAAACTGACTCTTCTTACTGCCTACGTTTTGAACCATTCCTGTGACACTAGTTATAGATTCCGATGCTTCACTTCAGTTTGACTGTATCCCTCTGACCTTCTTATTGACGATGAAACACAGAAATTGCAACGGAATTCAATATAAAAAATCACAATGCCGACTCAAGTACTAGAAGACTGGCTTTTTTGATGTCTACATTTTTGAACCTTTCCTGTGAGCCCGGTTTTAGATTCCGATGCTTCACTTCACGGTTACTGTATCCCTTGGACCTTCTTATTGACGACGAAACACAGAAACTGCATCGGATTTAAATACAAAAGGCACAATGCCGACTTAAGTACAAGAAAGCTGACTCTTCTTACTGTCTATGTTTTGAACCATTCCTGTGACACTTGTTATAGATTACGATGCTTCACTTCAGGTTTACTGTATCCCTCTGACTTTCTTATTGACGATGAAACACAGAAATTGCATCGGAATTAATTGCAATAGGCACAATGCCGACTTATGTACAAGAAGACTGACTCTTCTTACTGTCTATGTTTTGAACCATTCCTGTGACACTTGTTATAGATTACGATGCTTCACTTCAGGTTTACTGTATCCCTCTGACTTTCTTATTGACGATGAAACACAGAAATTGCATCGGAATTAATTGCAATAGGCACAATGCCGACTTATGTACAAGAAGACTGACTCTTCTTACTGTCTATGTTTTGAACCATTCCTGTGACACTAGTTATAGATTCTATTGCTTCACTTCAGGTTTACTGTATCCCTCTGACCTTCCTATTGACGATGAAACACAGAAATTGCATCGGAATTAAATACAAAAGGCACAATGCCGACTCAAGTACAAGAAGAGTGGCTCTTCTTACTGTCTACGGTTTGAACCATTCCTGTGACACTAGTTAGAGATTCCGATGCTTCACTTCAGGTTTACTGTATCCCTCTAACCATCCCATTGACGATGAAACACAGACATTGCATCGGAATTAATTAGAAAAGGCACAATGCCGACTTAAGTGCAAGTAAACTGTCTCTTCTTACTGTCTATGTTATGAACCATTCCTGTGACACTAGTTATAGATTCCGATGCTTCATTTCAGGTTTACTGTAGCCCTCTGACCTTCTTATTGACGATGGAACACAGAAATTGCATCGTATTTAAATACAAAAGGGACAATGCCGATTTAAGTTCAAGAAAACTGACTCTTCTCACTGTCTATGGTTTGAACCATTCCTGTGACATTAGTTATCGATTCTGATGCTTCACATCAGGTTTACTGTATCCCTCTGACCTTCTTATTGACGATGAAACACAGAATATGCATCGGAATTAAATACAAAGGGCACAATGCCGTCTTAAGTACAAGAAAGCTGACTCTTCTTACTGTCTATGTTTTGAACCATTCCTGTGACACTAATTATAGATTCCGATGCTTCACTTTAGGTTTACTGAATCCGTCTGACCTCCTTATTGACGATGAAACACAGAAATTGCATCGGAATTAAATACAAAAGGCACAATGCCGATTTAAGTACAAGGAAGCTGACTCTTCTTACTGTCTATGATTTGAACCATTCCTGTGACATTAGTTACAGATTCTGAAGCTTCACTTCAAGTTTACTGTATCCCTCTGATCTAGTTATTGACGATGAAACACAGATATTGCATCGGAATTAAATACAAAAGGCACAATGCCGACATAAGTACTAGAAAACTGACTCTTCTTACTGTCTACGTTTTGAACCATTCCTGTGACACTAGTTATAGATTCGGATGCTTCACTTCAGTCTTACTGTATCCCTCTGACCTTCTTATTGACGATGAAACACAGAAATTGCATCGGAATTCAATATAAAAAATCACAATGCTGACTCAAGTTCTAGAAGACTGGCTCTTCTTACTGTCTACGTTTTGAACCTTTCCTGTGAGCCCGGTTTTAGATTCCGATGCTTCACTTCAGGATTACTGTATCCCTTGGACCTTCTTATTGACGACGAAACACAGAAATTGCATCGGAATTAAATACAAAAGGCATAACGCCGACCTAAGTACAAGAAAACTGACTCTTCTTACTGTCTATGTTTTGAACCATTCCTGTGACACTAGTTATAGATTCCGATGCTTCTCTTCAGGTTTACTGTATCCCTCTGACCTTCTCATTGACGATGAAACACAGAAATTGCATCGGAATTAAATGCAATAGGCACTATGACGACTTAAGTCCAAGAAGACTGACTCTTCTTACTGTCTATGTTTTGAACCATTCCTGTGACACTAGTTATAGATTGCATTGCTTCACTTCAGGTTTACTGTATTCCTCTGACCATCCTATTGACGATGAAACACAGAAATTGCATCGGAATTAAATACAAAAGGCACAATGCCGACTTAAGTACAAGTAAACCGTCTCTTCTTACTGTCTATGTTTTGAACCATTCCTGTGACACTAGTTATACATTCCGATGCTTCATTTCAGGTTTATTGTATCCCTCTGACCTTCTTATTAACGATGAAACACAGAAATTGCCTCGGAATTAAATACAAAATGCACAATGCCGAATTAAGTACAAGAAGACTGACTCTTCTTACTGTCTATGATTTGAACCTTTCCTGTGACACTATTTATAGATTCCAATGCTTCACTTCAGGTTTACTGTATCCCTCTGACCTTCAAATTGACGATGAAACACAGAAATTGCATCGGAATTAAATACAAAAGGCATAATGCCTACTTAAGTACAAGTAAACTGTCTCTTCATACTCTCTATGTTTTGAACCATTCCTGTGACACTAGTTATAGATTCCGATGCTTCACTTCAGGTTTACTGTACCCTCCGACCTTCTTATTGACGATGAAGCACAGAAATTGCATCGGAATCAAATAGAAAAAACACAATGCCGACTTATGTACAAGAAAACTGACTCTTCTTACTGTCTATGTTTTGAACCATTCCTGTGACACTAGTTATAGATTCCGATGCTTCACTTCAGGTTTACTGTATCCCTCTGACCTTCCTATTGACCATGAAACACAGAAATTGCATCGGAATCAAATACAAAAGGCACAATGCCGACTTAAGTACAAGTAAACTGTCTCTTCTTACTGTCTATGTTCTGAACCATTCCTGAGACACTAGTAATAGATTCCGATGCTTCACTTCAGGTTTACTGTATCCCTCTGACCTTCTTATTGACGATGAATCACAGAGATTGCATCGGACTTAAATACAAAAGGCACAATTTCGAATTAAGTACAAGAAGACTGACTCTTATTACTGTCTATGTTTTGAACCTTTCCTGTGACACTAGTAATAGATTCCGATGCTTCACTTCAGGTTTACAGTATCCCTCTGACCTTCAAATTGACGATGAAACGCAGAAATTGCATCGGAATTAAATACAAAAGTCACGATGCCGACATAAGTACAAGAAAACTGTCTCTTCTTACTGTCTGTGATTTGAACCATTCCTGTTACACTAGTTATAGATTCCGATGCTTCTCTTCAGGTTTACTGTATCCCTCTGACCTTCTTATTGACGATGAAACACAGAAATTGCATCGGAATTAAATACAAATGGCACAATGCCGACTTACGTACAAGAAAACTGACTCTTCTTAATGTCTATGTTTTGAACCATTCGTGTGACACTATTTATAGATTCCGATGCTTCACTTCAGGTTTACTGTATCCCTCTGACCTTCTCATTGACGGTGAAACACAGAAATTTCATGGGAATTAAATACAAAAGGCACAATGCCGACATAAGTACAAGATAACTGACTCTTCTTTCTGTCTATGATTTGAACCATTCCTGAGACACTATTAAGAGATTCCGATGCTTCACTTCAGGTTTGCTGTATCCCTCTGACCTTATTGACGATAAAACACAGAGATTGCATCGGAATTAAATACAAAAGGCACAATGCTGACTTAAGTACAAGAAAACTGTTCCTCATACTGTCTATGATTTGAAAAATTCCTGTGACACTAGTTACAGATTCCGATACTTCACTTCAGGTTTGCTGTATCCCTCTGACCTTCTTATTGACGATGAAACACAGAGATTGCATCGGAATTAAATACAAAAGGCACAATGCTGACTTAAGTACAAGAAAACTGTTCCTCATACTGTCTATGATTTGAAAAATTCCTGTTACACTAGTTATAGATTCCGATGCTTCTCTTCAGGTTTACTGTATCCCTCTGACCTTCTTATTGACGATGAAACACAGAAATTGCATCGGAATTAAATACAAATGGCACAATGTCGACTTACGTACAAGAAAACTGACTCCTCTTACTGTCTACGTTATGAACCATTCCTGTGACACTAGTTATAGATTCCGATGTTTCACTTCAGGTTTACTGTATCCCTCTGACCTTCTTATTGACGATGAAACACAGAAATAGCATTGGAATTCAATATAAAAAATCACAATGCCGACTCAAGTACTAGAAGACTGGCTCATCTTACTGTCTACGATTTTAACCTTTCCTGTGAGACCGGTTTTGGATTCCGATGCTTCACTTCAGGATTACTGTATCCGTTGGACCTTCTTATTGACGACGAAACACAGAATTTGCTTCGGAATTAAATACTAAAGGGACATTGCAGACCTAAGTACAAGAAAACTGACTCTTCTTACTGTCTATGTCTTGAACCATTCCTGTGACACTAGTTATAGATTCCGATGCTTCACTTCACGTTTACTGTATCCCTCTGACCTTCTTATTGACGATGAAACACAGAAATTGCATCGGAAATCAATACAAAAGGCACAATCCCGACTCAAGTACAGGAAGACTGGCTCTTCTTACTGTCTATGTTTTGAACCATTCCTGTGTCACTAGTTATGGATTCCGATGCTTCACTTCAGGTTCACTGTATCCCTCTGACCTCCTTATTGGCGATGAAACACAGAAATTGCATCGGAATTAAATACTAAACTCACAATGCCGATTCAAGAACAAGAAGGCTGGCTGATCTTACTGTCTATGTTTTGAAGCATTCCTGTGACACTAGTTATAGATTCCGTTGCTTCACTTCAGGTTTACTGTATCCCTCTGACCTTTTCATTGACGATGAAACACAGAAATTGCATCGGAATTAAATAGAAAAGTCACAATGCCGACTTAAGTCCAACAAAACTAACTCTTCTTACTGTCTATGTTTTGAACCATTCCTGTGACACTAGGTATAGTTTCCGATGCTTCACATCAGGTTTACTGTATCCCAATGACCTTCGTATAGACGATGAAACACAGAAATTGCATCGGAATTAAATACAAAAGGCACAATGCCGACTTAAGAACAAGAAAACTAATTCTTCCTATTGCCTATGTTTTGAAACACTCCTGTGACACTAGTTATAGATCCCGATGCTACACTTCTGGTTTAATGTATCCCATTGACGTTCTTATTGACGATGAAACACAGAAATTGCATCGGAATTAAATAGATAAGGCACAATGCCGACTTAAGTACAAGAAAACTGACTCTTTTTACTGTCTATATTTTGAACCATTCCTGTGACACTAGTTATAGATTCCGATGCTTCACTTCAGGGTTACTGTATCCCTCTGACCTTCTTCTTGACGACGAAACACAGAAATTGCATCGAAATTCAATACAAAAGGCACAATGCCTACGTAAGTACAAGAAAACTGATTCTTCTTACTGTCTATGTTTTGAACCATTCCTGTGACACTAGTTATAGATTCCGATGCTTCACTTCTGGTTTGCCGTATCCCTCCGACCTTCTTATTGACGATGAAACACAGAAATTGCATCGGAATTAAATAGTAAAGGCACAATGCCGACTTAAGTACAAGGAAACTGACACTTCTTAATATCTATGATTTGAACCATTCCTGTGCCATTAGTTACGGATTCTGATACTTCACTTCAGGTTTACTGTATCCCTCTGACCTTCTTATTGACGATGAAACACAGAAACTGCATCGGAATTGAATACAAACGGCACAATGCCTACTTAAGTACAAGTAAACTGACTCTTCTTACTCTCTATGATTTGAACCATTCCTGTGACACTAGTTATAGATTCCGATGCTTCACTTCAGGTTTACTGTATCCCTCTGACCTTCTTATTGACGATGAAACACAGAAATTGCATCGTAATTAAATACAAAAGGCACAATGCCCATTTAAGTACAAGAAAACTGACTCTTCTCACTGTCTATGTTTTGAACCATTCCTGTGACATTAGTTACAGATTCTGATGCTTCACTTCAGGTTTACTGTATCCCTCTGACATTCTTATTGACGATGAAACACAGAAATTTCATCGGAATTAAATAGAAATGTCACAATGCCGACTTAAGTACAAGAAAACTGACTCTTCTTACTGTGTATGTTTAAACCATTCCTGTGACACTAGTTATAGTTTCCGATGCTTCACTTCAGGTTTACTGTATCCCCCTGACCTTCGTATTGACGATGAAACACAGAGATTACATAGGAATATAATACAAAAGGCACAATGCCGACTTAAGTACAAGAAAACTGACTCTTTTTGCTGCCTATATTTTGAACCATTCCTGTGACACTAGTTATAGATTCCGATGCTTCACTTCAGGTTTACTGTATCCCTCTGACATTCTTATTGACGATGAAACACAGAAATTGCATCGGAATTAAATACAAAAGGCACAATGGCGACTTAAGTACAAGAAAACTGACTCTTCTTACTGTCTATGTTTTGAACCATTCCTGTGACACTAGTTATAGATTCCGATGCGTCACTTCAGGTTTACTGTATCCCTCTGACCTTCTTATTGACGATGAAACACAGAAATTGCATCGGAATTAATTACAAAAGGCACAATGCCGACTTAAGTACAAGAAAACTGACCCTTCTTACTGTCTATGCTTTGAACCATTCCTGTGACACTAGTTATAGATTCCGATGCTTCACTTCAGGTTTAGTGTATCCCTCTGACTTTCTTATTGACGATGAAACACAGAAATTGCATCGGAATTAAATGCAATAGGCACAATGCCGACTTAAATACAAGAAGACTGACTCTTCTTAATGTCTATGTTTTGAACCATTCCTGTGACACTAGTTATAGATTCCATTGCTTCACTTCAGGTTTACTGTATCCCTCTGACCTTCTTATTGACGATGAAACACAGAAATGGCATCGGAATTAAATACAAAATGCACAATGCCGACTCAAGTACAAGAAGAGTGGCTCTTCTTACTGTCTATGTTTTGAACCATTCCTGTGACACTAGTTATAGATTCCATTGCTTCATTTCAGGTAAACTGTATCCCTCTGACCTCCTTGTTGACGATGAAACACAGAAATTGCATCGGAATTAAATACAAAAGGCACAATTCCTACTCAAGTAAAAGAGGGCTTGCTCATATTACTGTCTATGTTTGAACCATTCCTGTGACACTAGTTAGAGATTCCGTTGCTTCACTTCAGGTTTACTGTATCCCTCTGACCTTATTGACGATGAAACACAGAAATTGCATCGGAATTAAAAACAAAGGGCACAATGCCGTTTTAAGTACAAGAAAACTGACTCTTCTTACTGTCTATGGATTGAACCATTCCTGTGACACTAGTTATAGATTCCGATGCTTCACTTCAGGTTTACTGTATCCCTCTAACCATCCCATTGACGATGGAACACAGAAATTGCATCGTAATTAAATACAAAAGGCACAATGCCGATTAAAGTACAAGAAAACTGACTCTTCTCACTGTCTATGTTTTGAACCATTCCTGTGACATTAGTTACAGATTCTGATGCTTCACTTCAGGTTTACTGTATCCCCCTGACCTTCTTATTGAGATGAAACACAGAAATTGCATCGGAATTAAATGCAAAGGGTACAATGCAGTTTTAAGTACAAGAAAACTGACTCTTCTTACTGTCTATGATTTGAACCATTCCTGTGACACGAGTAATAGATTCCGATGCTTCACTTCAGGTTTACTGTATCCGTCTGACCTTCTTATTGACGATGAAACACAGAAATTGCATCGGAATTAAATACAAAAGGCACAATTCCGATATAAGTACAAGGAAACTGACTCTTCTTACTGTCTATGATTTGAACCATTCCTGTGACATTAGATACAGATTCTGAAGCTTCACTTCAAGTTTACTGTATCCCTCTGACCTTCTTATTGACGACGTAACACAGAAATTGCATCGGAATTCAATATAAAAAATCACAATGCCGACTAAAGTACTAGAAGACTGGCTCTTCTTACTGTCTACGTTTTGAACCTATCCTGTGAGCCCGGTTTTAGATTCCGATGCTTCACTTCAGGATTACTGTATCCCTTGGACCTTCTTATTGACGACGAAACACAGAAATTGCATTGGAATTAAATACAAAAGGCACAATGCCGACCTAAGTAGAAGAAAACTGACTCTTCTTACTGTCTATGTTTTAAACCATTCCTGTGACACTAGTTATAGATTCCGATGCTTCTCTTGAGGTTTACTGTATCCCTCAGACCTTCTCATTGACGATGAAACACAGAAATATCATCGGAATTAAATACAAAAGGCACAATGCCGACTTAAGTACAAGAAAACTGACTCTTCTTACTGTCTATGTTTTGAACCATTTCTGAGACACTAGTTATAGATTCCGATGCTTCACTTCAGGTTTACTGTATCCCTCTGACTTTCTTATTGACGATGAAACACAGAAATTGCATCGGAATTAAATGCAGTAGGCACAATGCCGACTTAAGTACACGAAGACTGACTCTTCTTACTGTCTATGATTTGAACCATTCCTGTGACACCAGTTATAGATTCCGACGATTCACTTCAGGTTGGCTGTATCCCTTGGAGCTTCTTATTGACGATGATACACAGAAATTGCATCGGAATTAAATACAAAAGGCACAATGCCGACTTAAGTACAAGAAGACTGAGTCTTCTTACTGTCTCTGTTATGAACCTTTCCTGTGAGACCATATTTAGATAGCGATACTTCACATCAGGTTTACTGTATCCCTTGGACCTTCTTATTGCCGATGAAACACAGAAATTGCATCAGAAGTAAATACAAAACGCACAATGCCCACTTAAGTACAAGAAGACTGACTCTTCTTACTGTCTATGTTTTGCACCTTTCCTGTGAGACCAGTTTTAGATCCCGATGCTTCACATCAGGTTTACTGTATCCCTTGGACCTACTTATTGACGATGAAACACAGAAATTGCATCGGAAATAAATACAAAAATCACAATGCAATTATAAGTACACGTGGACTGACTCTTCTTACTCTCTATGTTTTGAACCTTTCCTGTGAGACCAGTTTAAGATTCTGATGCTTCACTTCATATTTGCTGTATCCCTTGGACCTTCTTATTGACGATGAAACGCAGAAATCGCATAGGAAATAAATACAAAAGCACAATGCCGACTTAAGTACAAGAAGACTGACTCTTCTTACTGTCTATGTTTTGAGCATTTTCTGTGTGACCAGTTTTAGATTCCGATGCTTCACTTCAGGTTTACTGTATCCCTTGGACCTCCTTATTCACGATGAAACACAGAAATTGCATCGGAATTAAATACAAAAGGCACAATGACGACTTAATTACAAGTGGACTGACTCTTTTCTATTCTATGATTTGAGCCGTTCCTGTGAGATCAGTTTTAGATATTGATGCTTCACCTCAGGTTTACTGTATCCCTTGAACCTTCTTATTGACGATGAAACACAGAAATTGCATTGGAATTGAATACAAAAGGCACAATGCCTACTTAAGTTTAAGTAAACTGACTCTTCTTACTGTCTATGATTTGAACCATTCCTGTGACACTAGTTATAGATTCCGATCCTTCACTTCAAGTTTACTGTATCCCTCTGACCCACTTATTGACGATGAAACACAGTAATTGCATCGGAATTAAATACAAAAATCACAATGCCGACTTAAGTCCAAGAAAACTGACTCTTCTTACTGTCTATGTTTTGAACCATTACTGTGACACAAGTTATAGATTCTGATGCTTCACTTCAGTTTTACTGTACCCCTTTGACTTTCTTATTGACGATGAAACGCAGAAATTCCATCGGAAATAAATACAATATGCACAATGCCGACTTAAGTACAAGCAAACTGACTCTTCTTACTGTCTATGTTTTGAACCATTCCTGAGACACTAGTTATAGAATCCGATGCTTCACTTCAGGTTTACTGTATCCCTCTGACCTTCTTATTGTCGATGAAACACAGAAAATGCATCGAAATTAAATACCAAAGGCACAATGCCGACTCAAGTACAAGAAGACTGGCTCTTCTTACTGTCTATGTTTTGAACCATTCCTGTGTCACTAGTTATAGATTCCGATGCTTTACTTCAGGTTCACTGTATCCCTCTGACCTCCTTATTGACGATGAAACACAGAAGTTGCATCAGAATTAAATACTAAACTCATATTGCCGACTCAAGAACAAGAAGGCTGGCTCATCTTACTGTCTATGTTTTGAACCATTCCTGTGTAACTAGTTATAGATTCCGTTGCTTCACTTCAGGTATACTGTATCCCTCTGACCTTCTTATTGACGATGAAACACAGAATTTGCATCGGAATTAAATAGAAATGTCACAATGCCGACCTAAGTACAAGAAAACTGACTCTTCTTACTGTGTATGTTTTAAACCATTCCTGTGACACTAGTTATAGTTTCCGATGCTTCACTTCAGGTTTACTGTAACCCTCTGACTTTCGTATTGACGATGAAACACAGAAATTGCGTCGGAATTATATACAAAAGGCACAATGCCGTCTTAAGAACAAGAAAACTGATTCTTATTACTGTCTATGTTTTGATCCGCTCCTGTGACACTAGTTATAGATTCCGATGCTTCACTTCAGGTTTACTCTATCCCATTGACCTTCTTATTGACGATGAAACACAGACATTGCATCGGAATTAAATAGAAAAGGCACAATGCCCACTTAAGTACAAGAAAACTGACTCTTCTTACTGTCTATGATTTGAACCATTCCTGTGACACTAGTTATAGATTCCGATGCTTCATCATCAGGTTTACTGTATCCGTCTGACCTTCTTATTGACGATGAAACACAGAAATTGCATCGGAATTAAATACAAAAGGCACAATGCCGATTTAAGTACAAGAAAACTGACTCTTCTTACTGTCTATGATTTGAACCATTCCTGCGACATTAGTTACAGATTCTGATGCTTCACTTCAAGTTTACTGTATCCCTCTGACATTCTTATTGACGATGAAACACAGGAATTGCATCGGAATTAAATACAAAAGCCACAATGCCTACTTAAGTACAAGTAAACTGACTCTTCTTACTGTCTATGTTTTGAACCATTCCTGTGACACTAGTCATAGATTACGATGCTTCACTTCAGGTTTACTGTATCCCTCCGACCTTCTTATTGACGATGAAGCACAGAAATTGCATCGGAATTAAATAGAAAAAACACAATACCGACATAAGTACAAGAAAACTGACTCTTCTTACTGCCTATGTTTTGAACCATTCCTGTGACACTAGTAATAGATTCCGATGCTTCACTTCAGGTTTACTGTATCCCTCTGACGTTCTTATTGACGATGAAACACAGAAATTGCATCTGATTTAAATACAAAAACCACGATGCCGACTAAAGTACAAGAAAACTGACTCTTCTTACTGTCTACGTTTTGAACCATTCCTGTGACACTAGTTATAGATTCCGATGCTTCACTTCAGGTTGACTGTATCCCTCTGACCTTCTTATTGACGATGAAACACAGAAATTGCAACGGAATTCAATATAAAAAATCACAATGCCGACTCATGTACTAGAAGACTGGCTTTTTTGATGTCTACATTTTTGAACCTTTCCTGTGAGCCCGGTTTTAGATTCCGATGCTTCACTTCACGATTACTGTATCCCTTGGACCTTCTTATTGACGACGAAACACAGAAACTGCATCGGAATTAAATACAAAAGGCACAATGCCGACCTAAGTACAAGAAAACTGACTCTTCTTACTGCCTATGTTTTGAACCATTCCTGTGACACTAGTTATAGTTTCCGATGCTCCACTTCAGGTTTACTGTATCCCTCTGACCTTCTTATTGACGATGAAACACAGAAATTGCATCGGAATTAAATACAAAAGGCACAATGCCGACTTAAGTACAAGAAAGCTGACTCTTCTTACTGTCTATGTTTTGAACCATTCCTGTGACACTTGTTATAGATTACGATGCTTCACTTCAGGTTTACTGTATCCCTCTGACTTTCTTATTGACGATGAAACACAGAAATTGCATCGGAATTAATTGCAATAGGCACAATGCCGACTTAAGTACAAGAAGACTGACTCTTCTTACTGTCTATGTTTTGAACCATTCCTGTGACACTAGTTATAGATTCTATTGCTTCACTTCAGGTTTACTGTATCCCTCTGACCTTCCTATTGACGATGAAACACAGAAATTGCATCGGAATTAAATACAAAAGGCACAATGCCGACTCAAGTACAAGAAGAGTGGCTCTTCTTACTGTCTACGGTTTGAACCATTCCTGTGACACTAGTTAGAGATTCCGATGCTTCACTTCAGGTTTACTGTATCCCTCTAACCATCCCATTGACGATGAAACACAGACATTGCATCGGAATTAATTAGAAAAGGCACAATGCCGACTTAAGTGCAAGTAAACTGTCTCTTCTTACTGTCTATGTTATGAACCATTCCTGTGACACTAGTTATAGATTCCGATGCTTCATTTCAGGTTTACTGTATCCCTCTGACCTTCTTATTGACGATGGAACACAGAAATTGCATCGTATTTAAATACAAAAGGGACAATGCCGATTTAAGTACAAGAAAACTGACTCTTCTCACTGTCTATGGTTTGAACCATTCCTGTGACATTAGTTATCGATTCTGATGCTTCACATCAGGTTTACTGTATCCCTCTGACCTTCTTATTGACGATGAAACACAGAATATGCATCGGAATTAAATACAAAGGGCACAATGCCGTCTTAAGTACAAGAAAACTGACTCTTCTTACTGTCTATGTTTTGAACCATTCCTGTGACACTAGTTATAGATTCCGATGCATCACTTTAGGTTTACTGAATCCGTCTGACCTCCTTTTTGACGATGAAACACAGAAATTGCATCGGAATTAAATACAAAAGGCACAATGCCGATTTAAGTACAAGGAAGCTGACTCTTCTTACTGTCTATGATTTGAACCATTCCTGTGACATTAGTTACAGATTCTGAAGCTTCACTTCAAGTTTACTGTATCCCTCTGATCTAGTTATTGACGATGAAACACAGATATTGCATCGGAATTAAATACAAAAGGCACAATGCCGACATAAGTACAAGAAAACAGACTCTTCTTACTGTCTACGTTTTGAACCATTCCTGTGACACTAGTTATAGATTCGGATGCTTCACTTCAGTCTTACTGTATCCCTCTGACCTTCTTATTGACGATGAAACACAGAAATTGCATCGGAATTCAATATAAAAAATCACAATGCTGACTCAAGTTCTAGAAGACTGGCTCTTCTTACTGTCTACGTTTTGAACCTTTCCTGTGAGCCCGGTTTTAGATTCCGATGCTTCACTTCAGGATTACTGTATCCCTTGGACCTTCTTATTGACGACGAAACACAGAAATTGCATCGGAATTAAATACAAAAGGCATAACGCCGACCTAAGTACAAGAAAACTGACTCTTCTTACTGTCTATGTTTTGAAACATTCCTGTGACACTAGTTATAGATTCCGATGCTTCTCTTCAGGTTTACTGTATCCCTCTGACCTTCTCATTGACGATGAAACACAGAAATTGCATCGGAATTAAATGCAATAGGCACTATGACGACTTAAGTCCAAGAAGACTGACTCTTCTTACTGTCTATGTTTTGAACCATTCCTGTGACACTAGTTATAGATTGCATTGCTTCACTTCAGGTTTACTGTATTCCTCTGACCATCCTATTGACGATGAAACACAGAAATTGCATCGGAATTAAATACAAAAGGCACAATGCCGACTTAAGTACAAGTAAACCGTCTCTTCTTACTGTCTATGTTTTGAACCATTCCTGTGACACTAGTTATACATTCCGATGCTTCATTTCAGGTTTATTGTATCCCTCTGACCTTCTTATTAACGATGAAACACAGAAATTGCCTCGGAATTAAATACAAAATGCACAATGCCGAATTAAGTACAAGAAGACTGACTCTTCTTACTGTCTATGATTTGAACCTTTCCTGTGACACTATTTATAGATTCCAATGCTTCACTTCAGGTTTACTGTATCCCTCTGACCTTCAATTTGACGATGAAACACGGAAATTGCATCGGAATTAAATACAAAAGGCATAATGCCTACTTAAGTACAAGTAAACTGTCTCTTCATACTCTCTATGTTTTGAACCATTCCTGTGACACTAGTTATAGATTCCGATGCTTCACTTCAGGTTTACTGTACCCTCCGACCTTCTTATTGACGATGAAGCACAGAAATTGCATCGGAATCAAGTAGAAAAAACACAATGCCGACTTATGTACAAGAAAACTGACTCTTCTTACTGTCTATGTTTTGAACCATTCCTGTGACACTAGTTATAGATTCCGATGCTTCACTTCAGGTTTACTGTATCCCTCTGACCTTCCTATTGACCATGAAACACAGAAATTGCATCGGAATCAAATACAAAAGGCACAATGCCGACTTAAGTACAAGTAAACTGTCTCTTCTTACTGTCTATGTTCTGAACCATTCCTGAGACACTAGTAATAGATTCCGATGCTTCACTTCAGGTTTACTGTATCCCTCTGACCATCATATTGACGATGAAACACAGAGATTGCATCGGAATTAAATACAAAAGGCACAATTTCGAATTAAGTACAAGAAGACTGACTCTTATTACTGTCTATGTTTTGAACCTTTCCTGTGACACTAGTAATAGATTCCGATGCTTCACTTCAGGTTTACAGTATCCCTCTGACCTTCAAATTGACGATGAAACGCAGAAATTGCATCGGAATTAAATACAAAAGTCACGATGCCGACATAAGTACAAGAAAACTGTCTCTTCTTACTGTCTGTGATTTGAACCATTCCTGTTACACTAGTTATAGATTCCGATGCTTCTCTGCAGGTTTACTGTATCCCTCTGACCTTCTTATTGACGATGAAACACAGAAATTGCATCGGAATTAAATACAAATGGCACAATGCCGACTTACGTACAAGAAAACTGACTCTTCTTAATGTCTATGTTTTGAACCATTCGTGTGACACTATTTATAGATTCCGATGCTTCACTTCAGGTTTACTGTATCCCTCTGACCTTCTCATTGACGGTGAAACACAGAAATTTCATGGGAATTAAATACAAAAGGCACAATGCCGACTTAAGTACAAGAAAACTGACTCTTCTTTCTGTCTATGATTTGAACCATTCCTGAGACACTATTAAGAGATTCCGATGCTTCACTTCAGGTTTGCTGTATCCCTCTGACCTTATTGACGATAAAACACAGAGATTGCATCGGAATTAAATACAAAAGGCACAATGCTGACTTAAGTACAAGAAAACTGTTCCTCATACTGTCTATGATTTGAAAAATTCCTGTGACACTAGTTACAGATTCCGATACTTCACTTCAGGTTTGCTGTATCCCTCTGACCTTCTTATTGACGATGAAACACAGAGATTGCATCGGAATTAAATACAAAAGGCACAATGCTGACTTAAGTACAAGAAAACTGTTCCTCATACTGTCTATGATTTGAAAAATTCCTGTTACACTAGTTATAGATTCCGATGCTTCACTTCAGGTTTACTGTATCCCTCTGACCTTCTTATTGACGATGAAACACAGAAATTGCATCGGAATTAAATACAAATGGCACAATGTCGACTTACGTACAAGAAAACTGACTCCTCTTACTGTCTACGTTATGAACCATTCCTGTGACACTAGTTATAGATTCCGATGTTTCACTTCAGGTTTACTGTATCCCTCTGACCTTCTTATTGACGATGAAACACAGAAATAGCATTGGAATTCAATATAAAAAATCACAATGCCGACTCAAGTACTAGAAGACTGGCTCATCTTACTGTCTACGATTTTAACCTTTCCTGTGAGACCGGTTTTGGATTCCGATGCTTCACTTCAGGATTACTGTATCCGTTGGACCTTCTTATTGACGACGAAACACAGAATTTGCTTCGGAATTAAATACTAAAGGGACAATGCAGACCTAAGTACAAGAAAACTGACTCTTCTTACTGTCTATGTTTTGAACCATTCCTGTGACACTAGTTATAGATTTCGATGCTTCACTTCAGTTTTACTGTATCCCTTTGACTTTCTTATTGACGATGAAACACAGAAATTGCATTGGAAATAAATACAATAGGCACAATGCCGACATAAGTACAAGAAGACTGACTCTTCTTACTGTCTATGTCTTGAACCATTCCTGTGACACTAGTTATAGATTCCGATGCTTCACTTCACGTTTACTGTATCCCTCTGACCTTCTTATTGACGATGAAACACAGAAATTGTATCGGAAATCAATACAAAAGGCACAATCCCGACTCAAGTACAGGAAGACTGGCTCTTCTTACTGTCTATGTTTTGAACCATTCCTGTGTCACTAGTTATAGATTCCGATGCTTCACTTCAGGTTCACTGTATCCCTCTGACCTCCTTATTGACGATGAAACACAGAAATTGCAACGGAATTAAATACTAAACTCATAATGCCGACTCAAGAGGAAGAAGGCTGGCTGATCTTACTGTCTATGTTTTGAAGCATTCCTGTGACACTAGTTATAGATTCCGTTGCTTCACTTCAGGTTTACTGTATCCCTCTGACCTTTTCATTGACGATGAAACACAGAAATTGCATCGGAATTAAATAGAAAAGTCACAATGCCGACTTAAGTCCAACAAAACTAACTCTTCTTACTGTCTATGTTTTGAACCATTCCTGTGACACTAGGTATAGTTTCCGATGCTTCACATCAGGTTTACTGTATCCCAATGACCTTCGTATAGACGATGAAACACAGAAATTGCATCGGAATTAAATACAAAAGGCACAATGCCGACTTAAGAACAAGAAAACTAATTCTTCCTATTGCCTATGTTTTGAAACACTCCTGTGACACTAGTTATAGATCCCGATGCTTCACTTCTGGTTTAATGTATCCCATTGACGTTCTTATTGACGATGAAACACAGAAATTGCATCGGAATTAAATAGATAAGGCACAATGCCGACTTAAGTACAAGAAAACTGACTCTTTTTACTGTCTATATTTTGAACCATTCCTGTGACACTAGTTATAGATTCCGATGCTTCACTTCAGGGTTACTGTATCCCTCTGACCTTCTTCTTGACGACGAAACACAGAAATTGCATCGAAATTCAATACAAAAGGCACAATGCCTACGTAAGTACAAGAAAACTGATTCTTCTTACTGTCTATGTTTTGAACCATTCCTGTGACACTAGTTATAGATTCCGATGCTTCACTTCAGGTTTGCCGTATCCCTCCGACCTTCTTATTGACGATGAAACACAGAAATTGCATCGGAATTAAATAGTAAAGGCACAATGCCGACTTAAGTACAAGGAAACTGACACTTCTTAATATCTATGATTTGAACCATTCCTGTGCCATTAGTTACGGATTCTGATACTTCACTTCAGGTTTACTGTATCCCTCAGACCTTCTTATTGACGATGAAACACAGAAACTGCATCGGGATTTTAATACAAAAGGCACAATGCCTACTTAAGTACAAGTAAACTGACTCTTCTTACTCTCTATGATTTGAACCATTCCTGTGACACTAGTTATAGATTCCGATGCTTCACTTCAGGTTTACTGTATCCCTCTGACCTTCTTATTGACGATGAAACACAGAAATTGCATCGTAATTAAATACAAAAGGCACAATGCCCATTTAAGTACAAGAAAACTGACTCTTCTCACTGTCAATGTTTTGAACCATTCCTGTGACATTAGTTACAGATTCTGATGCTTCACTTCAGGTTTACTGTATCCCTCTGACATTCTTATTGACGATGAAACACAGAAATTGCATCGGAATTAAATAGAAATGTCACAATGCCGACTTAAGTACAAGAAAACTGACTCTTCCTACTGTGTATGTTTAAACCATTCCTGTGACACTAGTTATAGTTTCCGATGCTTCACTTCAGGTTTACTGTATCCCTCTGACCTTCGTATTGACGATGAAACACAGAGATTACATAGGAATATAATACAAAAGGCACAATGCCGACTTAAGTACAAGAAAACTGACTCTTTTTACTGCCTATATTTTGAACCATTCCTGTGACACTAGTTATAGATTCCGATGCTTCACTTCAGGTTTACTGTATCCCTCTGACATTCTTATTGACGATGAAACACAGAAATTGCATCGGAATTAAATACAAAAGGCACAATGGCGACTTAAGTACAAGAAAACTGACTCTTCTTACTGTCTATGTTTTGAACCATTCCTGTGACACTAGTTATAGATTCCGATGCTTCACTTCAGGTTTACTGTATCCCTCTGACCTTCTTATTGACGATGAAACACAGAAATTGCATCGGAATTAATTACAAAAGGCACAATGCCGACTTAAGTACAAGAAAACTGACCCTTCTTACTGTCTATGCTTTGAACCATTCCTGTGACACTAGTTATAGATTCCGATGCTTCACTTCAGGTTTAGTGTATCCCTCTGACTTTCTTATTGACGATGAAACACAGAAATTGCATCGGAATTAAATGCAATAGGCACAATGCCGACTTAAGTACAAGAAGACTGACTCTTCTTAATGTCTATGTTTTGAACCATTCCTGTGACACTAGTTATAGATTCCATTGCTTCACTTCAGGTTTACTGTATCCCTCTGACCTTCTTATTGACGATGAAACACAGAAATGGCATCGGAATTAAATACAAAATGCACAATGCCGACTCAAGTACAAGAAGAGTGGCTCTTCTTACTGTCTATGTTTTGAACCATTCCTGTGACACTAGTTATAGATTCCATTGCTTCATTTCAGGTAAACTGTATCCCTCTGACCTCCTTGTTGACGATGACACACAGAAATTGCATCGGAATTAAATACAAAAGGCACAATTCCTACTCAAGTAAAAGAGGGCTTGCTCATCTTACTGTCTATGTTTGAACCATTCCTGTGACACTAGTTAGAGATTCCTTTGCTTCACTTCAGGTTTACTGTATCCCTCTGACCTTATTGACGATGAAACACAGAAATTGCATCGGAATTAAATACAAAGGGCACAATGCCGTTTTAAGTACAAGAAAACTGACTCTTCTTACTGTCTATGGATTGAACCATTCCTGTGACACTAGTTATAGATTCCGATGCTTCACTTCAGGTTTACTGTATCCCTCTAACCAACCCATTGACGATGGAACACAGAAATTGCATCGTAATTAAATACAAAAGGCACAATGCCGATTAAAGTACAAGAAAACTGACTCTTCTCACTGTCTATGTTTTGAACCATTCCTGTGACATTAGTTACAGATTCTGATGCTTCACTTCAGGTTTACTGTATCCCCCTGACCTTCTTATTGAGATGAAACACAGAAATTGCATCGGAATTAAATGCAAAGGGTACAATGCAGTTTTAAGTACAAGAAAACTGACTCTTCTTACTGTCTATGCGTTGAACCATTCCTGTGACACGAGTAATAGATTCCGATGCTTCACTTCAGGTTTACTGTATCCGTCTGACCTTCTTATTGACGATGAAACACAGAAATTGCATCGGAATTAAATACAAAAGGCACAATTCCGATATAAGTACAAGGAAACTGACTCTTCTTACTGTCTATGATTTGAACCATTCCTGTGACATTAGATACAGATTCTGAAGCTTCACTTCAAGTTTACTGTATCCCTCTGACCTTCTTATTGACGACGTAACACAGAAATTGCATCGGAATTCAATATAAAAAATCACAATGCCGACTAAAGTACTAGAAGACTGGCTCTTCTTACTGTCTACGTTTTGAACCTATCCTGTGAGCCCGGTTTTAGATTCCGATGCTTCACTTCAGGATTACTGTATCCCTTGGAACTTCTTATTGACGACGAAACACAGAGATTGCATCGGAATTAAATACAAAAGGCACAATGCCGACCTAAGTAGAAGAAAACTGACTCTTCTTACTGTCTATGTTTTAAACCATTCCTGTGACACTAGTTATAGATTCCGATGCTTCTCTTGAGGTTTACTGTATCCCTCAGACCTTCTCATTGACGATGAAACACAGAAATATCATCGGAATTAAATACAAAAGGCACAATGCCGACTTAAGTACAAGAAAACTGACTCTTCTTACTGTCTATGTTTTGAACCATTTCTGAGACACTAGTTATAGATTCCGATGCTTCACTTCAGGTTTACTGTATCCCTCTGACTTTCTTATTGACGATGAAACACAGAAATTGCATCGGAATTAAATGCAGTAGGCACAATGCCGACTTAAGTACAAGAAGACTGACTCTTCTTACTGTCTATGATTTGAACCATTCCTGTGACACCAGTTATAGATTCCGACGATTCACTTCAGGTTGGCTGTATCCCTTGGAGCTTCTTATTGACGATGATACACAGAAATTGCATCGGAATTAAATACAAAAGGCACAATGCCGACTTAAGTACAAGAAGACTGAGTCTTCTTACTGTCTCTGTTATGAACCTTTCCTGTGAGACCATATTTAGATAGCGATACTTCACATCAGGTTTACTGTATCCCTTGGACCTTCTTATTGCCGATGAAACACAGAAATTGCATCAGAAATAAATACAAAACGCACAATGCCCACTTATGTACAAGAAGACTGACTCTTCTTACTGTCTATGTTTTGCACCTTTCCTGTGAGACCAGTTTTAGATCCCGATGCTTCACATCAGGTTTACTGTATCCCTTGGACCTACTTATTGACGATGAAACACAGAAATTGCATCGGAAATAAATACAAAAATCACAATGCAAACATAAGTACACGTGGACTGACTCTTCTTACTCTCTATGTTTTGAACCTTTCCTGTGAGACCAGTTTAAGATTCTGATGCTTCACTTCATATTTGCTGTATCCCTTGGACCTTCTTATTGACGATGAAACGCAGAAATCGCATAGGAAATAAATACAAAAGCACAATGCCGACTTAAGTACAAGAAGACTGACTCTTCTTACTGTCTATGTTTTGAGCATTTTCTGTGTGACCAGTTTTAGATTCCGATGCTTCACTTCAGGTTTACTGTATCCCTTGGACCTCCTTATTCACGATGAAACACAGAAATTGCATCGGAATTAAATACAAAAGGCACAATGACGACTTAATTACAAGTGGACTGACTCTTTTCTATTCTATGATTTGAGCCGTTCCTGTGAGATCAGTTTTAGATATCGATGCTTCACCTCAGGTTTACTGTATCCCTTGAACCTTCTTATTGACGAAGGAACACAGAAATTGCATCGGAATTAACTTCAAAAGGCGCAATACCGACTTAAGTACAAGAAGACAGACTCTTCTTACTTTCTATGCTTTGAACTTTTCCTGTGAGACCAGTTTTTGATTCCGATGCTTAATTCCAGGTTTACTGTATCCCTTGGACATTCTAAATGACGATGAAACACAGAAATTGCATCGGAAATAAATACAAAAGGCACAATGGCGACTTAAGTACTAGAAGACTGACTCTTCTTACTGCCTATGATTTGAACCGTTCCTGTGAGACCAGTTTTAGATTCCGATGCTTCACTTAAGGTTTACTGCATTCCTTGAACCTTCGTATTGTCGGTGAAACACAGATATTGCATCGGAATTAAGTACAAAAAGCACAATGCCGACTTAAGTACAAGAAAACTGACTCTACTTACTGTCTATGAATTGAGGCTTTCCTGTGAGACCGGTATCGGAATCCGATGCATCACTTCATGTTTACTGTATCCCTTGGACCTTCTTATTAAAGATGAAAAACAGAAATTGCATCGGGATTAGATACAAAAGGCACAATGCCGACTTAAGTACAAGAAGACTGACTCTTCTTACTGTCTAAGATTTGAGCCTTTCCTGTGAGACCAGTTTTAGATTCCGATGCTTCACTTCAGGTTTACTGAATTTCTTGGACCTTCTTATTGACGATGAAACACAAAAATTGCATCGGAATGAAGTACAAAACGCAGAATGCGGACTTCAGTACAAGAAGACTGACTCTTCGTACTGTCTATGTTTTGAACCTTTCCTGTAAGACCAGATTTAGATAGCGATGCTTCACATCAGGTTTACTGTATCCCTTGGACCTTCTTACTGCCGATGAAACACTAAAATTGCATCAGAATTAAATACAAAACGCACAATGCCGACTTAAGTACAAGAAGACTCACTCTTCTTACTGTCTATGACTTGAGCCTTTCCAGTGAGTCCAGTTTTAGATTCCGATGTTTCACTTCAGGTTTGCTGTATCCCTTGGACCTTGTAGTTGCGGAGAAGAACACAAATTGCGTCGGAATTAAATACAAAACGCACGATCCCCACTTAAGTAAAAGAAGGCTGACTCTTCTTACTGTCTATGCTTTGAGCCGTTCCTGTGTGCCGACTTTTAGATTCCAATGCTTCACTTTAGGTTTACTGTATCCCTTGGACCTTCCTATTGAGGATGAAACACAGAAATTGCATCGGAATTAACTACAAAATGCGCAATACCGACTAAAGTACAAGAAGACAGACTCTTCTCACTGTCTTTGTTTTGAACCCTTCCCGTGAGACCAGTTTTGATTCCGATGCTTAACTTCAGATTTACTGTATCCCTTGGACACTCTTAATGACGATGAAACACCGAAATTGCATGGGAATTAAATACAAAACGCAGAATGCCGACTTAGGTACTAGAAGACAGCCTCTTCTTACTGTCTATGATTGGAACCTTTCCTGTGAGACCAGTTTTAGATTCCGATGCTTCACTTCAGGTTTACTGTATTCTTTGGAGCTTCTTATTGACGACGATACACAGAAATTGTATCGGAATTAAATCCAAAAGGAACATTGCCGACCTAAGTACAAGGAGTCTGACTCTTCTTACTGTCTATGCTATGAACCTTTCCTGTGAGACCAGTTTTAGATATCGATGCTTCACTTCAGGTTTACTGTATCCCTTGGACCTTCGTGTTGACGATGAAACACAGAAATTGCATCGGATTTAAATAAAAAATGCACAATGCTGACTTAAGTACTTTAAGACTGACTCCTCTTACTGTCTATGTCTTGAACCGTTGCTGTGAGACCAGTTTTAGTTATCGATGCTTCACTTTAGGTTTACTGTATCCCTTGGACCTTCTTATTGGAGATGAAACACAGAAATTGCATCGGAAATAAATACAAAATTCACAATGCCAACTTAAGTACAAGAAGACGGACTCTTCTTACTGTCTATGATTTGATTATTTCCTGTGAGACCAGTTTTAGATTCCGATGCTTCACTTCAGGTTTACTGTATCCCTTGGACGTTGTTATTGACGATGAACCACAGAAATTGAATCGTAATAAAATACAAAACTCACAATGCCGTCTTATGTACAAGAAGACTGACTCTTCTTACTGTCTATGATTTGAACATTTCCTGTGTGTCCAGGTTTAGATTCCGATGCTTCACTTCAGGTTTACTGAATTCCTTGGACCTTCTTATTGACGATGAAACACAGAAATTGCATCGGAATTAAGTACAAAACGCACAATGCCGACTTCAGTACGAGAAGACTGACTCTTCTTACTGTCTATGATTACAACCTTTCCTGTGAGACCAGTTTTAGATTCCGACGCTTCACATCAGGTTTGCTGTATCCCTTGGAGCTTCTTATTGACGATGATACACAGAAATTGCATCGGAATTAAATACAAAAGGCACAATGCTGACTTAAGAACAAGAAGACTGATTCTTCTTACTGTCTCTGTTATGAACCTTTCCTGTGAGACCAGATTTAGACAGCGATGCTTCACATCATGTTTACTGTATCCCTTGGAATTTCTTATTGGCGATGAAACACAGAAATTGCATCGGAATTAAATACAATATGCACAATGCTGACGTATGTACTTTAAGACTGACTCTTCTTACTGTCTATGTCTTGAACCTTTGCTGTGAAACCAGTTTTAGATATCGATGCTTCACTTCAGGTTTCCTATATCCCTCGGACCATCTTATTGACGATGAAACACAGAAATTGTATCGGAAATAAATACAAAATTCACAATGCCAACTTAATTACAAGAAAACTGACTCCTCTTACTGTCTATGATTTGAACCTTTCCTGTGAGACCAGTTTTTGATTCCGATGCTTAAATCCAGGTTTACTGTATCCCATGGACATTCTAAATGACGATGAAACACAGAAATTGCATCGGAAATAAATACAAAAGGCACAATGCCGACTTAAGTACTAGAAGACTGACTCTTCTTACTGACTATGATTTGAACCGTTCCTGTGAGACCAGTTTTAGATTCCGATGCTTCACTTAAGGTTTACTGCATTCCTTGAACCTTCGTATTGTCGGTGAAACACAGATATTGGATCGGAATTAAGTTCAAAAGCCACAATGCCGACTTAAGTACAAGAAAACTGACTCTACTTACTGTCTATGAATTGAGGCTTTCCTGTGAGACCGGTATCGGATTCCGATGCATCACTTCATGTTTACTGTATCCCTTGGACCTTCTTTATGAAGATGAAAAACAGAAATTGCATCGGAATTAAATACAAAAGGCACAAAGCCGACTTAAGTACAAGAAGACTGACTCTTCTTACTGTCTAAGATTTGAGCCTTTCCTGTGAGACCAGTTTTAGATTCCGATGCTTCACTTCAGGTTTACTGTATCACTTGGACCTTCTTATTGACGATGAAACACAGAAATTACATAGGAATTAACTACAAAATGCGCAATGCCGACTTAAGTACAAGAAGAGGGGCTCTTTATACTGACTATGATTTGAATCTTTGCTGTGTGATAAGTTTTTCATTCGGATGCTTCACTTCGGGTTTACTGTATCCCTTGGACGTTATATTTGACGATGAAACACAGAAATTGCATCGGAACTAAATACAAAACGCACAATGCCGACTTAAGTACAAGAAGACTGACTCTTCTTACTGTCAATGATTTGAACATTTCCTGTGAGACCAGGTTTAGATTCCGATGCGTCACTCAGGTTTACTGAATCCCTTGGACCTTCCTACTGACGAAGAAACACAGAAATTGCATCGGATTTAAATACAAATGGCACAATGCCAACTTAAGTACAAGAAGAATGACTCTTCTTACTGTCTATGATTTGAGCTTGTCCTGTGAGACCAGTTTTAGATTCCGATGCTTCACTTCAGGTTTACTGTTTTCCTTCGAACTTCTTATTGACGATGACACACAGAAATTGCATCGGAATTAAATACAAAAGGCACAATGCTGACTTGAGTACAAGAAGACTGACTCTTCTTACTGCCTATGTTTCGAAACTTTTCTGTGAGACCAGTTTTATATTCCGATGCTTCACTTCCGGTTTACTCTATCCGTTAGACCATCTTCTTGACGATGAAACATAGAAATTGCATCGGAATTAAATGCAAAAGGCACACTGACGACTTAAGTACAAGAGGACTGACTCTTTTTACATTCTAAGATTTGAGCCTTTCCTGAGAGAACTGTTTTAGATAACGATGCTTCACTTCAGGTTTACTGTATCCCTTGGACCTTCTTATTGACGAAGAAACACATAAATCGCATCAGAATTAAATACAAAGGGCGAAATGCCGACTTAAGTACAAGAAGACTGGCTCTTCTTACTGTCTATGTTTTGAATCTTTCCTGTGTGAGCAGTTTTAGATTCCGATGCTTCACTTCGTATTTACTGTATCCCTTGGGCCTTCTTATTGACGACGAAACACAGAAATTGCATCGGAATTAAATACAAAACGCACAATGCCGACTAAAGTACAAGAAGACTGACTCTTCTTACTGTCTATGCTTTGAACATTTACTGTGAGCACAGGTTTAGATTCCGATGCTTCACTTCGGTATTACTGAATTCCTTGGACCTTCTTATTGACGATGAAACACAGAAATTGCATCGGAATTAAGTAGAAAACGCACAATGCCGACTTTAGTACAAGAAGACTGCCTCTTCTTACTGTCTATGTTTTCAGCATTTCCTGTGTGACCAGTTTTAGATTCCGATGCTTTTCTTCAGGTTTACTGTATCCCTTGGACCTTCTTATTGACGATGATACAAAGAAATCGCATCGGAATAAAATACAATAGGAACAATGCCGACTTGAGTACAAGAAGACTGACTCTTCTTAATGTCTGTGTTATGACCATTTCCTGTGAGACCAGTTTTAGATATCGATGCTTCACTTCAGGTTTACTGTATCCCTTGGACCTTCGTATTGCCGATGAAACATACAAATTGCTTCGGAAATAAATACGCAATTCACAATGCCGACTTAATAACAAGAAGACTGACTCTTCTTACTGTCTATGTCTTGAACCTTTCCTGTGAGACCAGTTTTAGATATCGATGCTTCACATCAGGTTTACTGTATCCCTTGGACCTTCTTATTGACGATGAAACACAGAAATTTCATCGGAATTAAATACAAATTCACAATGCCGACTTAAGTACAAGAAGACTGACTCTTCTTACTGTCTATGTTTTGAACCTTTCCTGTATGTCCAGTTTTAGATTGCGATGCTTCACATCAGGTGTACTGTATCCCTTGGACCTGCTTATTGACGATGAAGCACAGAAAATGCATCGGAAATTAATACAAATTTCACAATGCCAACTGAAGTACAACTGGACTGACTCTTCTTACTCTCTATGTTTTGAACCTTTCCTGTGAGACCAGTTTTAGATATCGATGCTTCACATCAGGTTTACTGTATCCCTTGGACCTACTTATTGACGATGAAACACAGAAATTGCATCGGAAATAAAAACAAAAATCACAATGCAAACATAAGTACACGAGGACTGACTCTTCTTACTCTCTATGTTTTGAACCTTTCCTGTGAGACCAGTTTAAGTTTCTGATGCTTCACTTCAGATTTGCTGTATCCTTTGGACCTACTTATTGACGATGAAACACAGAAATCGCATAGGAAATAAATACAAAAGCACAATGCCGACTTAAGTACAAGAAGACTGACTCTTCTTACTGTCTATGTTTTGAGCATTTTCTGTGTGACCAGTTTTAGATTCCGATGCTTCACTTCAGGTTTACTGTATCCCTTGGACCTTCTTATTCACGATGAAACACAGAAATTGCATCGGAATTAAATACAAAAGGCACAATGACGACTTAATTACAAGTGGACTGACTCTTTTCTATTCTATGATTTGAGCCGTTCGTGTGAGATCAGTTTTAGATATCGATGCTTCACCTCAGGTTTACTGTATCCCTTGAACCTTCTTATTGACGATGGAACACAGAAATCGGAATTAACTTCAAAAGGCGCAATACCGACTTAAGTACAAGAAGACAGACTCTTCTTACTGTCTATGTTTTGAACTTTTCCTGTGAGACCAGTTTTTGAATCCGATGCTTAAATCCAGGTTTACTGTATCCCTTGGACATTCTAAATGACGATGAAACACAGAAATTGCATCGGAAATAAATACAAAAGGCACAATGCCGACTTAAGTACTAGAAGACTGACTCTTCTTACTGCCTATGATTTGAACCGTTCCTGTGAGACCAGTTTTAGATTCCGATGCTTCACTTAAGGTTTACTGCATTCCTTGAACCTTCGTATTGTCGGTGAAACACAGATATTGCATCGGATTTAAGTACAAAAGGCACAATGCCGACTTAAGTACAAGAAAACTGACTCTACTTACTGTCTATGAATTGAGGCTTTCCTGTGAGATCGGTATCGGATTCCGATGCATCACTTCATGTTTACTGTATCCCTTGGACCTTCTTATTGAAGATGAAAATCAGAAATTGCATCGGAATTAAATACAAAAGGCACAAAGCCGACTTAAGTACAAGAAGACTGACTCTTCTTACTGTCTAAGATTTGAGCCTTTCCTGTGAGACCAGTTTTATATTCCGATGCTTCACTTCTGGTTTACTGAATTTCTTGGACGTTCTTATTGACGATGAAACACAAAAATTGCATCGGAATTAAGTACAAAACGCACAATGCCGACTTCAGTACAAGAAGACTGACTCTTCGTACTGTCTATGTTTTGAACCTTTCCTGTGAGACCAGTTTTAGATTCCGATCCTTCACTTCAGGTTTACTGTATCTCTTGGACCTTCTTCATGACGATGAAACACAGAAATTGCATCCGAATTAAATACAAAAGGCACAATGCCGACTTAAGTACAAGAAGACTGACTCTTCTTACTGTCTATGGTTCGAATCTTTCCTGTGATACCAGTTTTAGATTCCGATGCTTCACTTCAGGTTTAATGTATCCCCTGGAGCTTCTTATTGACGATGATACACAGAAATTGCATCGGAATAAAATACAAAAGGCACAATGCTGACTTAAGTACAAAAAGACTGACTCTTCTTACTGTCTCTGTTATGAACCTTTCCTGTAAGACCAGATTTAGATAGCGATGCTTCACATCAAGTTTACTGTATCCTTTGGACCTTCTTATTGCCGATGAAACACTGAAATTGCATCAGAATTAAATACAAAACGCACAATGCCGACTTAACTACAAGAAGACTGACTCTACTTACTGTCTATGATTTGAGCTTTTCCAGTGAGTCCAGTTTCAGATTCCGATGCTTCACTTCAGGTTTGCTGTATCCCTTGGACCTTGTAGTTGCGGAGAAGCACACAAATTGCGTCGGAATTAAATACAAAACGCACGATCCCCACTTAAGTACATGAAGGCTGACTCTTCTTACTGTCTATGCTTTGAGCCGTTCCTGTGTGCCGACTTTTAGATTCCAATGCTTCACTTTAGGTTTACTGTATCCCTTGGACCTTCCTATTGACGATGAAACACAGAAATTGCATCGGAATTAACTACAAAATGCGCAATACCGACTAAAGTACAAGAAGACAGACTCTTCTCACTGTCTTTGTTTTTAACCTTTCCCGTGAGACCAATTTTGATTCCGATGCTTAACTTCAGATTTACTGTTTCCCTTGGACATTCTTAATGACGATGAAACACCGAAATTGCATGGGAATTAAATACAAATAGCAGAATGCCGACTTAGGTACTAGAAGACAGCCTCTTCTTACTGTCTATGATTTGAACCTTTCCTGTGAGACCAGTTTTAGATTCCGATGCTTCACTTTAGGTTTACTGTATCCCTTGGACCTTCTTATTGGAGATGAAACACAGAAATTGCATCGGAAATAAATACAAAATTCACAATGCCAACTTAAGTACAAGAAGACGGACTCTTCTTACTGTCTATGATTTGATTATTTCCTGTGAGACCAGTTTTAGATTCCGATGCTTCACTTCATTTTTACTGTATCCCTTGGACGTTGTTATTGACGATGAAACACAGAAATTGAATCGGAATAAAATACAAAACTCACAATGCCGTCTTATGTACAAGAAGACTGACTCTTCTTACTGTCTATGATTTGAACATTTCCTGTGAGACCAGGTTTAGATTCCGATGTTTCACTTCAGGTTTACTGAATTCCTTGGACCTTCTTATTGACGGTGAAACACAGAAATTGCATCGGAATTAAGTACAAAACGCACAATGCCGACTTCAGTACGAGAAGACTGACTCTTCTTACTGTCTATGATTACAACCTTTCCTGTGAGACCAGTTTAAGATTCCGACGCATCACATCAGGTTTGCTGTATCCCTTGGAGCTTCTTATTGACGATGATACACAGAAATGGCATCGGAATTAAATACAAAAGGCACAATGCCGACTTAAGTACAAGAAGACTGACTTTTCTTACTGTCTCTGTTATGAACCTTTCCTGTGAGACCAGATTTAGACAGCGATGTTTCACATCATGTTTACTGTATCCCTTGGAATTTCTTATTGGCGATGAAACACAGAAATTGCATCGGAATTAAATACAAATGGCACAATGCCGACTTAAGTACACGAAGACTGACTCTTCTTTCTGCCTATGTTTTGAACCTTTCCTGTGAGACCAGTTTTAGATTCCGATATTTCATTTCAGGTTTACTGTATATCTTGCACCATCTTCTTGACGATGAAACACAGAAATTGCATCGGAATAAAAAACAAAAGGCACAATGACGACTTAAGTACAAGAGGACTGACTCTTATTACTGTCTATGTTGTGAATCTTTCCTGTGTGACCAGTTTTACATTCCGATGCTTCACTTCAGGTTTACTGTATCCCTTGGAGCTTCTTATTGACGATGAAACACAGAAATTGTATCGGAAATAAATACAAAATTCACAATGCCAACTTAATTACAAGAAAACTGACTCCTCTTACTGTCTATGATTTGAGCCTTTCCTGTGAGACCAGTTTTTGATTCCGATGCTTCACTTCAGGTTTACTGTATCCCTTGCACCTTCCTATTGACGATAACACACAGAAATTGCATCGGAATTAAATACAAATGGCACAATGCTGACTTAAGTACAAGAAGACTGACTCTTCTTACTGTCTATGCTTTGAGCCGTTCTTGCGAGACCACTTTTAGATTCTGATGCCTCACTTCAGGTTTACTGTATCACTTGGACCTTCTTATTGACGATGAAACACAGAAATTACATAGGAATTAACTACAAAAGGCGCAATGCCGACTTAAGTCCAAGAACAGGGGCTCTTTATACTGACTATGATTTGAATCTTTGCTGTGTGACCAGTTTTACATTCGGATGCTTCACTTCGGGTTTACTGTATCCCTTGGACGTTATTATTGACGATGAAACACAGAAATTGCATCGGAACTAAATACAAAACGCACAATGCCGACTTAAGTACAAGAAGACTGACTCTTCTTACTGTCTATGATTTGAGCTTGTCCTGTGAGACCAGTTTTATATTCCGATGCTACACTTCCGGTTTACTCTATCCCTTGGACCATCTTCTTGACGATGAAACACAGAAATTGCATCGGAATTAAATGCAAAAGGCACACTGACGACTTAAGTACAAGAGGACTGACTCTTTTTACATTCTAAGATTTGAGCCTTTCCTGAGAGAACTGTTTTAGATAACGATGCTTCACTTCAGGTTTACTGTATCCCTTGGACCTTCTTATTGACGATGAAACCACATAAATCGCATCAGAATTAAATACAAAAGGCGAAATGCCGACTTAAGTACAAGAAGACTGGCTCTTCTTACTGTCTATGTTTTGAATCTTTCCTGTGTGAGCAGTTTTAGATTCCGATGCTTCACTTCGTATTAACTGTATCCCTTGGGCCTTCTTATTGACGATGAAACACAGAAATTGCATCGGAATTAAATACAAAACGCACAATGCCGACTAAAGTACAAGAAGACTGACTCTTCTTACTGTCTACGGTTTGAACATTTACTGTGAGCCCAGGTTTAGATTCCGATGCTTCACTTCGGTATTACTGAATTCCTTGGACCTTCTTATCGACGATGAAACACAGAAATTGCATCGGAGTTAAGTACAAAACGTACAATGCCGACTTTAGTACAAGAAGACTGCCTCTTCTTACTGTCTATGTTTTCAGCATTTCCTGTGTGACCAGTTTTAGATTCCGATGCTTTTCTTCAGGTTTACTGTATCCCTTGGACCTTCTTATTGACGATGATACAAAGAAATCGCATCGGAATAAAATACAATAGGCACAATGCCGACTTGAGTACAAGAAAACTGACTCTTCTTACTGTCTGTGTTATGACCATTTCCTGTGAGACCAGTTTTAGATATCGATGCTTCACTTCAGGTTTACTGTATCCCTTGGACCTTCGTATTGCCGATGAAACATACAAATTGCCTCGCAAAATAAATACGTAATTCACAATGCCGACTTAATAACAAGAAGACTGACTCTTCTTACTGTCTATGTCTTGAACCTTTCCTGTGAGACCAGTTTTAGATATCGATGCTTCACATCAGGTTTACTGTATCCCTTGGACCTTCTTATTGACGATGAAACACAGAAATTTCATCGGAAGTAAATACAAATTCACAATGCCGACTTAAGTACAAGAAGACTGACTCTACATACTGTCTATGATTTGAACCTTTCCTGTGACACCAGATTTAGATTGCGATGCTTCACTTCAGGTTTACTGTATCCCTTGGACCTTCATATTGACGATGAAGCACAGAAATTGCATGGGAATTAAATGCAAAACGCACGAAGCCGTCGTAAGTACAAGAAGACTGACTCTTCTTACTGTCTATGTTTTGAACCTTTCCTGTATGTCCAGTTTTAGATTGCGATGCAACACATCAGGTGTACTGTATCCCTTGGACCTGCTTATTGACGATGAAGCACAGAAATTGCATCGGAAATAAATACAAATTTCACAATGCCAACTGAAGTACAACTGGACTGACTCTTCTTACTCTCTATGTTTTGAACCTTTCCTGTGACACCAGTTTTAGATTCCGATGCTTCACTTCAGGTTTACTGTATCCCTTTGACCTTCTTATTGACGATGAAACACGCAAATTGCATCGGAATTAAATACAAAAGGCACAATGACGACTTAAGTAAAGGAGAACTAACTCTTCTTACATTCTATGATTTGAGACTTTCCTGTGAGACCAGTTTTAGATATCGATGCAACACCTCAGGTTTACTTTACCCCTTGGACCTTTTTATGGACGATGAAAAACAGGAATTGCATCGGAATTAAATACAAAAAGCCCAATGCCGACTTAAGTACAAGAAGACTGACTCTTATTTCTGTCTATGCTTTGAACCTTTCCTTTGAGACCAGTTTTAGATTCCGATGCTTCACTTCAGGTTTACTGTATCCCTTCTGCCTTCTTATTGACGATGAAACACAGAAATTGCATCGGAATTAAATACAAATGGCACAACGCCGACTTAAGTACAAGTTGACTGACCCGTCCTACTGACTATGATTTGAACCATTCCTGTGAGACTAGTTTAAGATTACGATGCTTCACTTCAGGTTTACTGTATCCCTTGGATCTTCTTATTGACGATGAAACTTAGTAATTGCATCGGAATTAAATACAAAAGGCACAATGCCGATTTAAGTGCAAGAAGACTGCCTCTTCTTACTGCCTATGTTTTGAACCTTTCCTGTGAGACCAGTTTTAGATTTGATGTTTCACTTCAGGTTTACTGTATGCCTTGGACCTTCTTACTGACGATGAAACATAGGAATTGCATCGGAATTAAATACAAAAGGCACAATGCCGATTTAAGTACAAGAAGACTGCCTCTTCTTACTGCCTATGTTTTGAACCTTTCCTGTGAGACCAGTTTTAGATTTGATGTTTCACTTCAGGTTTACTGTATGCCTTGGACCTTCTTACTGACGATGAAACATAGGAATTGCATCGGAATTAAATACAAAAGGCACAATGCCGATTTAAGTGCAAGAAGACTGCCTCTTCTTACTGCCTATGTTTTGAACCTTTCCTGTGAGACCAGTTTTAGATTCTGATGCTTTACTGCAGGTTTACTGTATCCCTTGGACCTTCTTATTGACGATGAACACCGAAATTGCATCGGAATTAAATACAAAAGGCGCAATGCCGACTTAAGTACAAGAAGACTGGCTCTTCTTACTGTCTATGTTTTGAATCTTTCCTGTGTGACCAGTTTTAGATTCCGATGCTTCATTTCGAGTTTACTGTATCCCTTGGGCCTTCTTATTGACGATGAAACACACAAATTGCATCGGAATTAAATACAAAACGCACAATGCCGACTAAAGTACAAGAAGACTGACTCTTCTTACTATCTATGTTTTGAACATTTACTGTGAGACCAGGTTCAGATTCCGATGCTTCACTTCGGGATTACTGAATCCCTTGGACCTTCTTGTTGACGATGAAACACAGAAATTGCATCGGAATTAAGAACAAAACGCACAATGCCGACTTCAGTACAAGAATACTGCCTCTTCTTACTGTCTATGTTTCGAACCTTTCCTGTGAGACCAGTTTTGGATTCCAAAGCTTCACTTCAGGTTTACTGTATCTCTTGGACCATCTTCTTGACGATGAAACACAGAAATTGCATCGGAATTAAATACAAAAGGCACAATGCTGACTTAAGTACACGAAGACTGACTCTGCTTACTGTCTATGATTTGAGCCTTACCTGTGAGACCAGTTTTAGATTCGATGCTTCACATAAGGTTTACTGTATCTCTTGGACCTCCTTACTGACGATGACACACAGAAATTGCATCGAAATTAAATACAAATGCCCCAATGCCGACTTAAGTACAAGAAGACTGACTCTTCCTGTTGTCTATGACTTGAACCTTTGCTGTGAGACCAGTTTTAGATATCGATGCTTCACGTCAGATATGCTGTATCCCTTTGACCTGCTTATTGACGATGAAAACACGGAAATTGCATCGGAATTAAATACAAATGGTACAATGACGACTTAAGTACAAGAAGACTGACTCTTTTACATTCTATGATTTGAGCCTTTCCTGTTTGACCAGTTTCAGATATCGATGCATCACCTCAGGTTTACTTTATCCCTTGGACCTTCTTATTGAAGATGAATTACAGAAATTGCATCGGAATTAAATACAAAAGGCACAATGCCGACTTAAGAACAAGAAGACCGACTGTTCTTACTGTCTATGCTTTTAACCTTTCCTTTGAGACCAGTTTTAAATTCCGAAGCTTAGCTTCAGGTTTACTGTATCCCTTGGACCTTCTTATTGACGACGACACACAGAAAATTCATCGGAATTAAATACAAAAGGCTCGATGCCGTCTTAAGTACACTCCTGGAAATTGAAATAAGAACACCGTGAATTCATTGTCCCAGGAAGGGGAAACTTTATTGACACATTCCTGGGGTCAGATACATCACATGATCACACTGACAGAACCACAGGCACATAGACACAGGCAACAGAGCATGCACAATGTCGGCACTAGTACAGTGTATATCCACCTTTCGCAGCAATGCAGGCTGCTATTCTCCCATGGAGACGATCGTAGAGATGCTGGATGTAGTCCTGTGGAACGGCTTGCCATGCCATTTCCACCTGGCGCCTCAGTTGGACCAGCGTTTGTGCTGGACGTGCAGACCGCGTGAGACGACGCTTCATCCAGTCCCAAACATGCTCAATGGGGGACAGATCCGGAGATCTTGCTGGCCAGGGTAGTTGACTTACACCTTCTAGAGCACGTTGGGTGGCACGGGATACATGCGGACGTGCATTGTCCTGTTGGAACAGCAAGTTCCCTTGCCGGTCTAGGAATGGTGGAACGATGGGTTCGATGACGGTTGGATGTACCGTGCACTATTCAGTGTCCCCTCGACGATCACCAGTGGTGTACGGCCAGTGTAGGAGATCGCTCCCCACACCATGATGCCGGGTGTCGGCCCTGTGTGCCTCGGTCGTATGCAGTCCTGATTGTGGCGCTCACCTGCACGGCGCCAAACACGCATACGACCATCATTGCCACCAAGGCAGAAGCGACTCTCATCGCTGAAGACGACACGTCTCCATTCGTCCCTCCTTTCACACCTGTCGCGACACCACTGGAGGCGGGCTGCACGATGTTGGGGCGTGAGCGGAAGACGGCCTAACGGTGTGCGGGACCGTAGCCCAGCTTCATGGAGACGGTTGCGAATGGTCCTCGCCGATACCCCAGGAGCAACAGTGTCCCTAATTTGCTGGGAAGTGGCGGTGCGGTCCCCTACGGCACTGCGTAGGATCCTACGGTCTTGGCGTGCATCCGTGCGTCGCTGCGGTCCGGTCCCAGGTCGACGGGCACGTGCACCTTCCGCCGACCACTGGCGACTACATCGATGTACTGTGGAGACCTCATGCCCCACGTGTTGAGCAATTCGGCGGTACGTCCACCCGGCCTCCCGCGTGCCCACTACACGCCCTCGCTCAAAGTCCGTCAACTGCACATACGGTTCGCGTCCACGCTGTCGCGGCATGCTACCAGTGTTAAAGACTGCGATGGAGCTCCGTATGCCACGGCAAACTGGCTGACACTGACGGCGGCTGTGCACAAATGCTGCGCAGCTAGCGCCATTCGACGGCCAACACCGCGGTTCCTGGTTTGTCCGTTTGCCGTGCGTGTGATCATTGCTTGTACAGCCCTCTCGCAGTGTCCGGAGCAAGTATGGTGGGTCTGACACACCGGTGTCAATGTGTTCTTTTTTCCATTTCCAGGAGTGTACAAGAGCACTGACTCTTCTTACTGTCTACGTTTTGAAACTTTCCTGTGAGACCAGTTATAGATTCCGATGTTTCACTTCAGGTTTACTGTATCCCTTAGACCTTCTTCTTGACGATGAAACACAGAAATTGCATCGGAATTAAATGCAAAAGGCACAATTACCACTTAAGTACTAGATGACTTACTCTTCTTATTGTCTATGTTTTGAACCGTTCCTGTGAGTCCAATTCAGATATCGATGTTTCACTTCAGGTTAACTGTATCCCTTGGACCTTCGTATTGACGATGAAACACAGAAATTGCATCGGAATTAAATACAAAGGGCACAATGCTGACTTAATTACAAGAAGACTGACTCTTCTTACTGTCTATGATTTGAGCCTTTCCTGTGAGACCAGTTTTAGATTAGATGCTTCACTTCAGGTTTACTGTATCCCTTGGACCTCCTTATTGACGATGAAGCACAGAAATTGCATCGGAATTAAATACAAAAGGCGCAATGCTGATTTAAGCACAAGAATACTGGCTCTTCTTACTGTCTATGTTTGGAAACTTTCCTGTGTTACCAGTTTAAGATTCCGACGCCTAACTTCGGGTTTACTGTATCCCTTAGGCCATCTTATTGACGATGAAACACAGAAACTGCATCGGAATTAAACACAAAACGCTCAATGCCGACTAAAGTACAAGAAGAGTGACTCTTCCTACTGTCCATGGTTTGAACATTTACCGTGAGAAAAGGATTAGATTCCGATGCTTCACTTCGGGATTACTGAATCCCTTGGCCCTTCTTATTGACGATGAAACACAGAAATTGCATCGGAATTAAGTACAAAACGCACAATGCCGACTTAAGTACAAGAACACTGACTCTTCTTACTGTCTATGTTTCGAACCTTTCCTGTGAGACCAGTTTTAGATTCCGATGCTTCAGTTCAGTTTTACTGTATCCCTTGGACCTCCTTACTGGCGATGAAACACAGAAATTGCATCGGAATTAAATACAAAAGGCCAAATGCTAACTTAAGTACAAGAAGACTGACTCTTCTTACTGTCTATGTCTTGAACCTTTGCTGTGAGACCAGTTTTAGATATCGATGCTTCAGGTCAGGTTTACTGTATCCCTTGGACCTTCTTGTTGACGATGAAACACAGAGATTGCATCGGAATTTAATTCAAAAGGCACAATGCCGACTTAAGTACAAGAAAACTTACTCTTCTTACTGTCTATAATTTGAACCTTTCCTGTGACACCAGATTTAGATTCCGATGCTTCACTGCGGGTTTGCTGTATCTTTTGGACCTTCTTATTGACGATGAAACACAGAAATTGCATCGAAATTGAATTCAAAAGGCACAATGCCGTCGTAAGTACAAGAAGACTGACCCTTCTTAATGTCTACGTTTTGAACCTTTCCTGTGAGACCAGTTTTAGTTTCCGTTGCTTCACTGAAGGTGTACTGTATCCCTTGGACCTTCTTATTGACGATGAAACACAGAAATTGCATCGGAAATAAATACAAAAGCACAATGACGTCTTAAGTACAAGAAGACTGACTCTTCTTACTGTCTATGATTTGAACCTTTCCTGTGAGACCAGTTTAGATTCCGATGCTTCACTTCAGATTTACTGTATCCCTTTGAGCTTCTTATTGACGATGAAACACAGAAATTGCATCGAAAATAAATGCAAAGGGCACAATGCCGACTTAAGTACAAGTTGACTGACTCTTCTTACTGTCTATGTTTTGAGCCTTTCCTTTGAGATCAATTTTAGATTCCGATGCTTCACTTCAGGTTTACTGTATCACTTGGACCTTCCTATTGACGATGAAACACAGAAATTGCATCGGAATTAAATACAAATGGTACAATGCCGACTTAAGTACAAGTAGACTGATCCTTCTTACTGTCTATGATTTGAACCATTCCTGTGAGACCAGTTTTAGATTCCGATGCTTCACTTCAGGTTTACTGTATCCCTTAGATCTTCTTATTGACGATGAAACACTGAAATTGCATCGGAATTAAATACAAACGCCACAATTCCCACTTAAGTACTAGTTGACTTACTTTTCTTACTGTCTATGTTTTGAACCGTTCCTGTGAGGCCAGTCTCAGATGTCGATGCTTCACTTTAGGTTTACTGTATTCCTTGGACCTTCTTATTGGCGATGAAACACAGAAATTGCTTCGGAATTAAATACAAAAGGCACAATGCTGACTTAGGTACAAGAAGACTGACTCTTCCTACTGTCTATGATTTGAGCCTTTCCTGTGAGACCAGTTTTAGATTAGATGCTTCACTTCAGGTTTACTGTATCCCTTGGACCTTCTTACTGACGATGAAACACAGAAATTGCATCGGAATTAAATACAAACGCCACAATATCCACTTAAGTACTAGTTGACTTACTCTTCTTACTGTCTATGTTTTGAACCGTTCCGTTGAGACCAGTTTCAGATATCGTTGCTTAACTTTAGGTTTACTGTATCTCTTGGGCCGTCTTATTGACGATGAAACACGGATATTGCATCGGAATTAAATACAAAAGTTACCATGACGACTTAAGTACAAGAGGACTGACTCTTCTTACATTCTATGATTTTAGCCTTTCCTGTGAGACCAGTTTCAGATATCGATGCACCACCTCAGGTTTACTTTATCCCTTGGACCTTCTTATTGACGATGAAACACAGAAACTGCATCGCAAATAAATACAAAGGGCACAACGCCGACTTAAGTACAAGAAGACTGACTCTTCTTACTGTCTATGATTTGAACCTTTCCTTTGAGACCAGTTTTAGATTCCGATGCTTCACTTCAGGTTTACTGTATCACTTGGACCTTCTTATTGGCGATGAAACACAGAAATTGAATCGGAATTTAATACAAAAGCCACAATTCTCACTTAAGTACTAGTTGACTTACTCTTCTTACTGTCTATGATTTGAACCGTTCCTGTGAGACCAGTTTCATATATCGATGCTTCACTTTAGGTTTACTGTATCCCTTGGACTTGCTTACTGGCGATGAAACACAGAAATTGCATCGGAATTAAATACAAAAGGCACAATGCTGACTTAAGTACACGAAGACCGACTCTTCACACTGTCAATGATTTGAAACTTTCCTGTGACACCAGATTTAGATTCCGATGCTTCACTTCGGGTTCACTGTATCCTTTGGACCTTCTTATTGACGATGAAACACAGAAATTGCAGCGGAATTAAATACAAAATGCGCAATGCCGACTTAAGTACAAGAAATCAGGCTCTTCTAACTGTCTATGTTTTGAACCTTTCCTGTGTGACCAGTTTTATATTCCGATGCTTCACTTTGGGTTTACTGTATCGCTAGGGCCTTCTTTTTGACGATGAAACACAGAAATTGCTCGGGAATTAAATACAAAACGCACAATGCCGACTTAAGTACAAGATGACTGACTCTTCTTACTGCCTATGTTTTGAACATTTACTGTGAGACCAGGTATAGATTCCGATGCTTCACTTCGGGTTTACTGAATCTCTTGGAACTTCTTATTGACGATGAAACACAGAATTTGCATCGGAATTAAGTACAAAGTGCACAATGACGACTTAAGTACAAGAAGACTGACTCTTCTCACTGTCTATGATTTGAACCTTTTCTGTGACACCAGATTTAGATTCCGATGCTTCACTTCAGGTTTACTATATCCCTTGGACCTTCTTATTGACGATGAAACACAGAAATTGCATCGGAATTACATACAAAAGGCGCAATGCCGACATAACTACAAGAAGATTGGCTCTTCTTACTGTCTATGTTTTGAATCTTTCCTGTGTGACCAGTTTAAGATTCCGATGCTTCACTTCGGGTTTACTGTATCCCTTAGGCCTTCTTATTGACGATGAAACACAGGAACTGCATCGGAATTAAGCACAAAATGCACAATGCCGACTAAAGTACAAGAAGACTAACTCTTCTTACTGTCCATGTTTTGAACATTGACTGTGAGACCAGGTTTAGATTGCGATGCTTCACTTCGGGATTACTGAATCCCTTGGGCCTTCTTATTGGCGATGAAAAACAGAAAATGCATCGGAATTAAGTACAAAACGCACAATGCCGACTTAAGTACAAGAAGACTGACTCTTCTTACTGTCGATGTTTCGAACCTTTCCTGTGAGACCAGTTTTAGATTCCAAGGCCTCACTTCAGGTTTACTGTATCCCTTGGACCCGCTTACCGGCGATGAAACACAGAAATTGCATCGGAATTTAATACAAAATGCACAATGCTGACTTAAGTACAAGAAGACGGACTCTACTTACTGTCTATGTCTTGAACCTTTGCTGTGAGAGCAGTGTTAGATATCGATGCTTCACGTCAGCTTTACTGTATCGCTTCGACCTTCTTATAGACGATGAAACACAGAAATTGCATCGGAATTAAATTCAAAAGGCACAATGCCGACATCAGTAAAAGAAGACTGACTCTTCTTACTGTCTATGATTTGAACCTTTCCTGTCACACCAAATGTAGATTCCGATGCTTCACTTCGGTTTTACTGTATCCCTTGGACCTTCTTTTTGACGATGAAACACAGAAATTGCATTGGAATTAAATACAAATGGCGCAATGCCGACTTAACTACAAGAAGACTGGCTCTTCTTACTGTCTATGGTTTGAATCTTTCCCATGTGACCAGTTTAAGATTCTGATGCTTCACTTCGGGTTTACTGTATCCCTTAGGCCTTCGTTTTGACAATGAAACACAGGAACTGCATCGGAATTAAACACAAAACGCACAATGCTGACTAAAGTACAAGAAGACTGACTCTTCTTACTGTCCATGGTTTGAACATTGACTGTGAGACCAGGTTTAGATTCTGATGCTTCACTTCGTGATTACTGAATCCCTTGGACCTTCTTATTGGCGATGAAACGAAGAAAATGCATCGGAATTAAGTACAAAACGCACAATGCCGACTTAAGTACAAGAAGACTGACTCTTCTTATTGTCTATGATTTGAACCTTTCCTGTCACACCAGATTTAGATTGCGATGCTTCATTTCGGGTTTACTGTATCCCTTGGACCTTCTTATTGACGATGAAACACAGAATTTGCATCGGAATTAAATGCAAAAGCACAATGCCGTCGTAAGTACAAGAAGACAGACTCTTCTTAATGTCTACGTTTTGAACCTTTCCTGTGAGACCAATTTTTGTATCCGTTGCTTCACTGAGGGTGTTCTGTATCCCTTGGACCTGCTTATTGACGATGACACACAGTAATGGTATCGGAATTAAATACAAATGGTACAATGCCGACTTAAGTACAAGTAGACTGACCCTTCTTACTGCCTATGATTTGAACCATTCCTGTGAGAACAGTTTTTGATTCCGATGCTTCACTTCAGGTTTACTGTATCCCTTGGATCTTCTTATTGACGATGAAACACAGAAATTGCATCGGAATTAAATACAAACGCCACAATTCCCACTTAAGTACTAGTTAACTTACTCTTCTTACTGTCTATGTTTTGAACCATTCCTGTGAGACCAGTTTCAGATATCGTTGCTTCACTTTAGGTTTACTGTATCTCTTGGACCGTCTTATTGACGATGAAACACGGATATTGCATCGGAATTAAATACAAAAGGTACCATGACGACTTAAGTACAAGAGGACTGAATCTTCTTACATTCTATGATTTTAGCCTTTCCTGTGAGACCAGTTTAAGATATCGATGCATCACCTCTGGTTTACTTTATCCCTTGGACCCTCTTATTGAAGATGAAGCAAAACAATTGCAGCCGAATTAAATACAAAAGGCGCAATGCCGACTTAAGTACAAGAAGACTGGCTCTTCTTACTGTCTATGTTTTGAATCTTTCCTGTGTGACCAGTTTAAGATTCCGATGCTTCACTTCGGGTTTACTGTATCCCTTAGGCCTTCTTATTGACGATGAAACTCAGAAATTGCTTGGGAATTAAATACAAAACGCACAATGCCGACTTAAGTACAAGAAGACTGACTCTTCTTACTGTCTATGTTTCGAACCATTCCTGTGAGACCAGTTTTAGATTCCGATGCTTCACTTCAGGTTTACTGTATCCCTTGGACTTGCTTACTGGCGAGGAAACACAGAAATTGCATCGGAATTAAATACAAAAGGCACAATGCTGACTTAAGTACACGAAGACTGACTCATCACACTGTCAATGATTTGAAACTTTCCTGTGACACCAGATTTACATTCCGATGCTTCACTTCGGGTTCACCGTATCCCTTGGACCTTCTAATTGACGATGAAACACAGAAATTGCATCGGAATTAAATACAAAGGGCTCAATGCCGACTTAAGTACAAGAAGACTGGCTCTTCTTACTGTCTATGTTTTGAATCTTTCCTGTGTGACCAGTTTAAGATTCCGATGCTTCACTTTGGGTTTACTGTATCCCTTAGGCCTTCTTATTGACGATGAAACACAGAAACTGCATCGGAATTAAACACAAAACGCACAATGCCGACTAAAGTACAAGAAGACTGACTCTTCTTACTGTCCATGTTTTGAACATTTACTGTGAGACCATGTTTAGATTCCAATGCTTCACTTCGATATTACTGAATCCCTTGGACCTTCTTATTGACGATGAAACACAGAAAATGAATCGGAATTAAGTACAAAACGCACAATGGCGACTTAAGTACAAGAAGACTGACTCTTCTTAATGTCTATGTTTCGAACCTTTCCTGTGAGACCAGTTTTAGATTCTGATGCTTCACTTCAGGTTTACTGTACCCCTTGGACCTGCTTACTGGCGATGAAGCACAGAAATTGCATCGGAATTTAATTCAAAAGGCACAATGCTGACTTAAGTACAAGAAGACTAACCCTTCTTACTGTCTATGATTTGAACCTTTCCTGTGAGACCAGTTTTAGATTCCGATGCTCCACTTCAGATTGACTGTATCCCTTTGACCTTATTGACGATGAAACACAGAAACTGCATCGCAATTAGATAGAAAGGGCACAACGCCGACTTAAGTACAACAAGACTGACTCTTCTTACTGTCTATGATTTGAACCTTTCCTTTGAGACCAGTTTTAGATTCCGATGCTTCACTTCAGGTTTACTGTATCACTTGGACCTTCTTATTGGCGATGAAACACAGAAATTGAATCGGAATTTAATACAAAAGCCACAATTCTCACTTAAGTAATAGTTGAGTTACTCTTCTTACTGTCTACGATTTGAACCGTTCCTGTGAGACCAGTTTCAGATATCGATGCTTCACTTTAGGTTTACTGTATCCCTTGGACCTTCTTATTGGCGATGAAACACAGATATTGCATCGGAATTAAATACAAAAGGCACAATGCTGACTTAAGTACAAGAAGACTGTCTCTTCTTACTGTCTATGTCTTGAATCTTTGCTGTGAGACCAGTTTTGGATATCGATGCTTCACGTCAGGTTTACTGTATCCCTTGGACCTTCTTATAGACGATGAAACACAGAAATTGCATCGGAATTAAATTCAAAAGACACAATGCCGACTTAAGTACAAGAAGACTGACTCTTCTTACTGTCTATGATTTGAACCTATCCTGTCACACCAGATTTAGATTCAGATGCTTCACTTCGGGTTTACTGTATCCCTTGGACCTTCTTATTGACGATGAAACACAGAAATTGCATCGGAATTAAATGCAAAAGCACAATGCCGTCCTAAGTACAAGAAGACTGACTCTTCTTAATGTCTACGTTTTGAACCTTTCCTGTGAGATCAATTTTAGTATCCGTTGCTTCACTGAGGGTGTACTGTATCCCTTGGACCTCCTTATTGACGATGAAACACAGAAATTGCATCGGAAATAGATACAAAAGGCACAATGCCGTCTTAAGTACAAGAAGACTGACTCTTCTTACTGTCTATGATTTGAACCTTTCCTGTGAGACCAGTTTTAGATTCCTATGCTCCACTTCAGATTTACTGTATCCCTTGGTCCTTCTTATTGACGATGAAACACAGAAATTGCATCGGAGATAAATACAAAGGGCACAATGCCGACATAAGTACAAGAAGACTGACTCTTCTTACTGTCTATGTTTTGAACCTTTCCTTAGAGAGCATTTTGGGATTCCGATGCTTCACTTCAGGTTTACTATATCACTTGGACCGTGTTATTGACGATGACACTCAGTAATTGTATCGGAATTAAATAGAAATGGTACAATACCGACTTAAGTACAAGTAGACTGACCCTTCTTACTGCCTATGATTTGAACCATTCCTGTGAGACCAGTTTTAGATTCCGATGCTTCACTTCAGGATTACTGTATCCCTTGGATCTTCTTATTGACGATAAAACACAGAAATTGCATCGGAATTAAATACAAACGCCACAATCCCCACTTAAGTACTAGTTGACTTATTCTTCTTACTGTCTATGTTTTGAACCGTTCCTGTGAGACCAGTTTCAGATATCGATGCTTCACTTTAGGTTTACCTTATCCCTTGGACCTTCTTATTGGCGATGAAACACAGAAATTGCATCGGAATTAAATACAAAAGGCACAATGCTGACTTAAGTGCAAGAAGAATGACACTTCTTACTGTCTATGAGTTGAGCCTTTCCTGTGAGACCAGTTTTGGATTAGATGCTTCACTTCAGGTGTACTGTATCCCTTGGACCTTCTTACGGACGATGAAACACAGAAATTGCATTGGAAATAAATACAAAAGGCACAATGCTGACTTAAGTACAAGAAGACCGACTCTTCTTTCTGTCTATGAGTTGAGCCTTTCCTGTGAGACCAGTTTTAGATTAGATGCTTCACTTCAGGTGTACTGTATCCCTTGGACTTTCTTCTTGACGATGAAACACAGAAATTGCATCGGAATTAAATTCAAAAGGCACAATGTCGACTTAAGTACAAGAAGACTGACTCTTCTTAGTGTCTATGATTTGAACCTTTCTTGTGACACCAGAATTAGATTCCGATGCTTCACTTCAGGTTTACTCTATCCCTTGGACCTTCTTATTGACGATGAAACACAAAATTTGCATCGGATTTAAATGCAAAAGGCACAATGCTGTCGTAAGTACAAGAAGACTGACTCTTCTTACAATCTATGTGTTGAACCTTTCCTGTGAGACCAGTTTTAGATTCCGATGCTCCACTTCAGATTTACTGTATCCCTTGGTCCGTCTAATTGACGATGAAACACGGAAATTGCATTGGAAATAAATACAGAAGGCACAATGACGACTTACGTACAAGAGGTCAGACACTTTTTACATTCTAAGATTTGAGCCTTTCCTGTGAGACCTGTTTTAAATATCGATGCTGCACTTCAGGATTACTGTATCCGTTGGGATTTCCTATTGACGATGAAACACAGAAACTGCATCGGAATTAAATACAAATGGCACCATGCCGACTTAAGTGGAAGTAGGCTGACCCTTCTTACTGTCCATGATTTGAACCATTCCTGTGAGACCAGTTTCAGATATCGATGCTTCACTTCAGGTTTACTGTATCCCTTGAACCTTCTTATTGGCGATGAAACACAGAAATTGCATCCGAATTAAATACAAAAGGCACAATGCCGACTTAAGTACAAGAAGACTGACTCTTCTTACTGTCTATTTTTTGAACATTTACTGTGAGACCAGGTTTAGATTCCGCTGCTTCACTTCGGGTTTACTGAATCACTTCGACTTTCTTATTGACGATGAAACACAGAAATTGCATCGGAATTAAGTACAAAACGCACAATGAGGACTTAACTACAAGAAGACTGACTCTTCTTACAGTCTATGTTTTGAGCATTTCCTGTGTGACCAGTTTTAGATTCTGATGCTTCTCTTCAGGTTTACTGTTTCCCTTGGACCGACGTATTGACGATGAAACATGGAAATTGCATCGGAATTAAATACAAAATGCACAATGACGACTTAAGTACAAGAGGACTGACTCTTCTTACATTCTATGATTTAAGCCTTTCCTGTGAGACCAGTTTTAGATATCGATGCATCACTTCAGGTTTACTGTACCCCTTGGACCTTCTTCTTGACGATGAAACACGGAAATTGCATCGGAATCAATACAAAAGGCACAATGACTACTTAAGTACAAGAGGACAGACTCTTGTTACATTCTAAGATTTGAGCCTTTCCTGTGAAACCTGTTTTAGATATCGATGCTTCACTTCAGGATTTCTGTACCCCTTGGGCCTTCTTATTGACGATGAAACACAGAAATTGCATCGGAATTAAATGCAAATGGCACAATGCCTACTTTAGTACAAGTAGACTGACCCTTCTTACTGTCTATGATTTGAACAATTCCTGTGAGACCAACTTTAGATTCTGATGCTTCACTTCAGGTTTACTGTATCCCTTGGATCTTCTTATTGACGATGAACACAGAAATTGCATCTTAATCAAATACAAACGGCACAATTCCCACTTAAGTGCTAGTTGACTTACTCTTCTTACTGTCTATGATTTGAGCCTTTCCTGTGAGACCAGTTTTATATTAGATGCTTCACTTCAGGTTTACTGCATCACTTGGACCTTCTTACTGACGATGAAACACAGAAATTGCATCGGAATGAAATACAAAAGGCGCAATGCCGACTTAAGTACAAGAAGACAGGCTCTTCTCACTGTCTATGTGTTGAACCTTTCCTGTGTGACCAGTTTTAGATTCCGATGCTTCACTTCGGGTTTACTGTATCCTTTGGACCTTCTTAATGACGATAAAACACAGAAATTGCATCGGAATTACATACAAAAGGCGCAATGCCGACTTAAGTACAAGAAGACAGGCTCTTCTTACTGTCTATGTTTTGAACCTTTCCTGTGTGACCATTTTTAGATTCAGATGCTTCACTTCGGGTTTACTGTATCCCTTGGGCCTTCTTATAGACGATGAAACACAGAATTTTCATGGGAAGTAAATACAAAACGCACAATGCCGACTTAAGTACAAGATGAATAACTCTTCTTACAGTCTATGCTTTGAACAATTACTGTGAGACCAGATTTAGATTCCGATGCCTCACTTCAGGTTTACTGTATCCTTTGGACCTTCTTAATGACGATGAAACACAGAAATTGCATCTGAATTAAATACAGAAGGCACAATGCCGACTTAAGTGCACGAAGACTGACTCTTCTTACTGTCTATGTTTTGAGCGTTTGCTATGTGACCAGTTTTAGATTCCGATGCTTCACTTCAAGTTTACTCTATCCCTTGGACCATCTAATTGACGATGAAACACAGAAATTGCATCGGAATTAAATACAAAAGGCTCAATAACGACTTAAGTACAAGAGGACTGACTCTTCTTACATTCTATGATTTGAGCCTTTCCTGGGAGACCAGTTGTAGATATTGATGCATCACCTCTGACTTACTTTATCCCTTGGACCTTCTTATTGACGATGAAACACAGAAATTGCATCGGAAATAAATACAAAAGGCACACTGCAGACTTAAGTACAAGAAGGCTGTCCCTTCTTAGTGTCTATGTTTTCAGACTTTCCTGTGAGACCAGTTTAGATTCCGATACTTCCCTTCAGGTTTACTGTATCCCTTGGACCATCACGTTGACGATGAAACTAAGAAATTGCATCGGAATTAAATTCAAAAGTGCAATGTCAACTTATGTGCAAGAAGAGTGACCCACCATACTGAGTAACATTTGAGCTTATCCTGTGAGACCAGTTTTAGATTTCGATCATTCACTTCTGGTTTGCTGTATCCTTTGGACATTCACGTTGTCGACGAAGCACAGAGATTGCATCGGAATTCAATACAAGAGGCACAATGCCGACTTAAGTACAAGAAGACTGACTCTTCATGGTGTCTATGATTGTGAGCCTTTCCTGTGAGACCAGTTTTAGATTAGATGCTACACTTCAGGTTTACTGTATCCCTTGGACCTTCTTACTGACGATGAAACACAGAAATTGCATCGGAATTAAATACAAAAGGCACAATGCCGACTTAAGTACAAGAAGACTCACTCTTCTTACTGCTTTAGTTTTGAACATTTCCTGCGAGACCAGATTTAGATTCCGATGGCTCACTTCAGGTTTACTGTATCCCTTGGGCCTTCTTAATGACGATGAAACAGAGTAATTGCATGGGAATTACATACAAAACGCAGAATGCCGACTTAAGTACAAGAAAACTGACTCTTCTTACTGTCTATGTTTCAAACCTTTCCTGTGAGACCAGTTTTAGATTAGACGCTACACTTCAGGTTCACTGTATCCCTTGGACGTGCTTACTGGCGATGAAACACAGAAATTGCATCGGAATTAAATACAGAACGCACAATGCAGACATAAGTACACGAAGACTGACTCTTCTCACTGTCTATGAATTGAACCTTTCCTGTGACACCAGATTTAAATTCCGATGTTCCACTTCACGTTCACTGTATCCCTTGGACTTTCTTATTGACGATGAAACACAGAAATTGCATCGGAATTAAATGCTGAAGGCACAATGCCGTCATAAGTACAAGAAGACCGACTCTTCTTACTGTCTACGTTTTGAACCTTTCCTGTGAGACCAGTTTTAGATTCTGATGCTTCACTTCAGGTGTACTGTATCCCTTGGACCTGCTTATTGACGATGAAACCCAGAAATTGCATCGGAATTAAATACAAAAGGCTCAATAACGACTTAAGTACAAGAGAACTGACTCTTCTTACATTCTATGATTTGAGCCTTTCCTGTGAGACCAGTTTTAGATATCGATGCATTACCTCAGTTTTACGTTATCCCTTGGACTTTCTTATTGACGATGAAACACAGACATTGCATCGCAATTAAATACAAAAGGCACAATGCCGTCTTATGTACAAGAAGACTGACTCTTCTTACTGTCTATGCTTTGAACCATTCCTCTGAGACCAGTTTTGCATTCCGAAGCTTCACTTCAGGTTTACTGCATCCCTTGGACCTTCCTATTGACGATGAAACACAGAAATTGCATCGGAATTAAATATAAAACGCACAATGCTGACTTAAGTACTTTATGACTGACTCTTCTTAGTGTGAATGTCTTGAACCTTTGCTGTGAGACCAGTTTCAGATATCGATGGTTCACTTCAGGTTTACTGTATCCCATGGACCTTCGTAATGACGATGAAACACAGAAATTGCATCGGAATTAACTACAAAAGGCGCAATGCTGACTTAAGTAAAAGATGACAGGCTCTTCTTACTGTCTCTGATTCGAATCTTTCCTGTGTGACCAGTTTTAGATTCCGATGCTTCACTTCGGGTTTACTGTATCTCTTAGGCCTTCTTATTGACGATGAAACACAGAAATTGTATCGGAATTAAATACAAAAGGCACAATGCCGACTTAAGTACAAGAAGACTGACTCTTCTTACTGTCTATGTTTTGAGCATTTCCTGTGTACTAGTTTGTGATTCCGATGCTTCTCTTCAGGTTTACTGTATCCCTTGGATTCTATATTGACGATGAAACACGGAAATTGCATCGGAATTGAATACGAAAGGCACAATGACGACTTAAGTATAAGAGGACTGACTCTCCTTACTGTCTATGTTATGAACCTTTCCTGTGAGACCAGTTTTAGAAATCGATGCTTCATTTCAGGTTTACTGTATCCCTTGGACCTTCTTATCGACGATGAAACACAGAAATTGCATCGGAATCAAATACAAAATGCACAATGCAGACCTAAGTACTTTATGACTGACTCTTCTTAGTGTGAATGTCTTCAACCTTTGCTGTGAGACCAGTTTCAGATATCGATGGTTCACTTCAGGTTTATTGTATCCCTTGGGCCTTCTTATTGACGATGAAACACAGAAATTGCATCGGAATTAAATACAATAGGCACAATGCCCACTTAAGTAGAAGAAGACGGACTCTTTTGACTGTCTATGATTTGAACCTTTCCTGTGGCACCAGATTTAGATTCCGATGCTTCACTTCAGGTTTACTGTTTCCCTTGGACCTGCTTCTTGACGATAAAACAGCGAAATTGCATCGGAAATAAATACAAAATTCACAATGCCAACTTAAGTACAACTGAACTGACTCTTCTTACTGTCTGTGTTTTGAACCTTTCTTGTGAGACCAGTTTTAGATTCCGATGCTCCGTTTCAGATTTACTGTATCCCTTTGACCTTCTTATTGACGATGAAACACAGATAATGCATCGGAAATAAATACAAGAGGCACAATGCCGACTTAAGTACAAGAAGACTGACTCTTCTTACTGTCTATGTTTTGAGCATTTCCTGTGTGACCAGTTTTAGATTCCGATGCTTTACTTCAGGTTTACTGTATCCCTTGGACCTTCTTATTGACGATGAAACAAGGAAATGACATCGGCATTAAATACAAAAGGCACAATGACGACTTAAGTACAAGAGGACTGACTCTTCTTACATTCTATGATTTGAGCCTTTCCTGGGAGACCAGTTGTAGATATTGATGCATCACCTCTGACTTACTTTATCCCTTGGACCTTCTTATTGACGATGAAACACAGAAATTGCATCGGAATAAATACAAAAGGCACACTGCAGACTTAAGTACAAGAAGGCTGTCCCTTCTTAGTGTCTATGTTTTCAGACTTTCCTGTGAGACCAGTTTAGATTCCGATACTTCCCTTCAGGTTTACTGTATCCCTTGGACCATCACGTTGACGATGAAACTAAGAAATTGCATCGGAATTAAATTCAAAAGTGCAATGTCAACTTATGTGCAAGAAGAGTGACCCACCATACTGAGTAACATTTGAGCTTATCCTGTGAGACCAGTTTTAGATTTCGATCATTCACTTCTGGTTTGCTGTATCCTTTGGACATTCACGTTGTCGACGAAGCACAGAGATTGCATCGGAATTCAATACAAGAGGCACAATGCCGACTTAAGTACAAGAAGACTCACTCTTCTTACTGCTTTAGTTTTGAACATTTCCTGCGAGACCAGATTTAGATTCCGATGGCTCACTTCAGGTTTACTGTATCCCTTGGGCCTTCTTAATGACGATGAAACAGAGTAATTGCATGGGAATTACATACAAAACGCAGAATGCCGACTTAAGTACAAGAAAACTGACTCTTCTTACTGTCTATGTTTCAAACCTTTCCTGTGAGACCAGTTTTAGATTAGACGCTACACTTCAGGTTCACTGTATCCCTTGGACGTGCTTACTGGCGATGAAACACAGAAATTGCATCGGAATTATATACAAAAGGCACAATGCTGACATAAGTACAGGAAGACTGACTCTTCTCACTGTCTATGAATTGAACCTTTCCTGTGACACCAGATTTAAATTCAGATGTTCCACTTCACGTTCACTGTATCCCTTGGACTTTCTTATTGACGATGAAACACAGAAATTGCATCGGAATTAAATGCTGAAGGCACAATGCCGTCATAAGTACAAGAAGACCGACTCTTCTTACTGTCTACGTTTTGAACCTTTCCTGTGAGACCAGTTTTAGATTCTGATGCTTCACTTCAGGTGTACTGTATCCCTTGGACCTGCTTATTGACGATGAAACCCAGAAATTGCATCGGAATTAAATACAAAAGGCTCAATAACGACTTAAGTACAAGAGAACTGACTCTTCTTACATTCTATGATTTGAGCCTTTCCTGTGAGACCAGTTTTAGATATCGATGCATCACCTCAGGTTTACTTTATCCCTTGGACTTTCTTATTGACGATGAAACACAGAAATTGCATCGCAATTAAATACCAAGTGCAGAATGCCATTTATGTACAAGAAGACTGACTCTTCTTACTGTCTATGCTTTGAACCTTTCCTGTGAGACCAGTTTTAAATTCCGAAGCTTCACTTCAGGTTTACCGTATCCCTTGGACCTTCCTATTGACGATGAAACTCTGAAATTACATCGGAATTAAATATTAAATGCACAATGCTGAGTTAAGTACTTCAAGACTGACCCTTCCTACTGTCTATGTCCTGAACCTTTGCTGTGAGACCATATTTCGATATCGAAGTTTCACTTCTGGTTTACTGTATCCCTTCGACCTTCTTATTGACGATGAAAAACAGAAATTGCATCGGAATTAAATATGAAATGCACAATGCTGACTTAAGTACTTCAAGACTAACTCTTCCTACTGTCTATGTCTTGAACCTTTGCTGTAAGACCAGTTTTCGATATCGATGCTTCACTTCGGGTTTACTGTATCCCTTGGGCCTTCTTATTGACGATGAAACACAGAAATTGTATCGGAAATAAATATAAAATGCACAATGCCGACTTAAGTACAAGCAGACTGACTCTTCTTACTGTATATGATATGAACCTTTCCTGTGAGACCAGTTTTAGATTCCAATGCTTCACTTCAGGCTTACTGTATCCCTTGGACCTTCTTATTGACGATGAAACACGGAAATTGCATCGGAATTAAGTACAAAACGCACAATGCCGACTTAAGTACAAGAAGACTGACTGTTCTTACTGTCCATGTTTTGAAACTTTCCTGTGAGAACAGTTTTTGATTCCGATGCTTCACTTTTGGTTTACTGTATCCCTTGGACCTTCTTAATGACGATGAAACACAGAAATTGCATCGGAAATAAATACAAAACGCACAATGCCGACTTACATACAAGAAGACTGACTCTTCCTACTGTCTATGTTTTAAACTTTTCCTGTGAGACCAGCTTTTAATCCCGATGCTTCACTTCAGGTTTACTGTATCCCTTGGAGCTTCTTATTGACGATGATACACAGATATTGCATCGGAATTAAATACAAAAGGCACAATGCCGACTTAAGTACAAGAAGACTGACTCTCCTCACTGTCTATGTTATGAACCTTTCCTTTGAAACCAGTTTTAGATATTGATGCTTCACATCCGGTTTACTGTATCCCTTGGACCTTCTTATTGACGATGAAAAACAGAAATTGCATCGGAATTAAATATAAAATGCACAATGGAGACTTAAGTACTTCAAGACTGACTCTTTCTACTGTCTATGTCTTGAACCTTTGCTGTGAGACCAGTTTTCGATATCGATGCTTCAATTCAGGTTCACTGTATCCCTTGGACCTTCTTGTTGACGATGAAACACAGAAATTGCATCAGAAATAAATACAAAATTCACATTGCCAACTTTAATTCTAGAAGACTGACTCTTCTCACTGTCTATGTTATGAACCTTTCCTTTGAAACCAGTTTTAGATATCGATGCTTTACATCTGGTTTACTGTATCCTTGGACCTTCTTATTGACGATGAAAAACAGAAATTGCATCGGAATTAAATATAAAATGCACAATGCTGACTTAAGTACTTCAAGACTGACTCTTCCTACTGTCTATGTCTTGAACCTTTGCTGTGAGACCAGTTTTCGATATCGATGCTTCACTTCAGGTTCACTGTATCCCTTAGACCTTCTTGTTGACGATGAAACACAGAAATTGCATCGGAAATAAATACAAAATTCACATTGCCAACTTTAATACTAGACGACTGACTCTTCTTACTGTCTATGATTTGAGCCTTTCCTGTGAGACCAGTTTTAGATTCCGATGCTTCACTTCAGGCTTACTGTATCCCTTGGACCTTCTTATTGACGATGAAACACAGAAATTGCATCGGGATTAAATACAAAACGCACAATGCCGACTTAAGTACAAGAAGACTGACTGTTCTTACTGTCCATGTTTTGAAACTTTCCTGTGAGACCAGTTTTTGATTCCGATGCTTCACTTTAGGTTTACTGTATCCCTCGGACCTTCTTAATGACGATGAAACACAGAAATTGCATCGGAAATAAATACAAAACGCACAATGCCGACTTACGTACAAGAAGACTGACTCTTCCTACTGTCTCTGATTTAAACTTTTCCTGTGAGACCAGCTTTTAATCCCGATGCTTCACTTCAGGTTTACTGTATCCCTTGGAGCTTCTTATTGACGATGATACACAGATATTGCATCGGAATTACATACAGAAGGCACAATGCCGACTTAAGTACAAGAAGACTGACTCTTCTCACTGTCTATGTTATGAACCTTTCCTTTGAAACCAGTTTTAGATATCGATGCTTCACATCTGGTTTACTGTATCCCTTGGACTTTCTTATTGACGATGAAAAACAGAAAATGCATCGGAATTAAATATAAAATGCACAATGCTGACTTAAGTACTTCAAGACTGACTCTTCCTACTGTCTATGTCTTGAACCTTTGCTGTGAGACCAGTTTTCGATATCGATGCTTCACTTCAGGTTCACTGTATCCCTTGGACCTTCTTGTTGACGATGAAACACAGAAATTGCATCGGAAATAAATACAAAATTCACATTGCCAACTTTAATACTAGAAGACTGACTCTTCTTACTGTCTATGATTTGAGCCTTTCCTGTGAGTCCAGTTTTCGATTCCGATGCTTCACTTCAGAGGTACTGTATCCCTTGGACCTGCTTATTTACGATGAAACACAGAAATTGCATCGGAAATGCATACAAAATTCACAATGCCAACTGAAGTACAACTGAACTGACTCTTCATACTGTCTATGTTGTGAACCTTTCCTGTGACACCAGTTTTAGATTCCGATGTTTCACTTCAGATTTTCTGTATCCCTTTGACCTTTTTATTGTCGATGAATCACAGAAATTGCACCGGAAATAAATAAAAAGGCACAATGCCGACTTAAGTACAAGAAGACTAACTCTTCTTACTGTCTCTGCATTGAACCGTTCCTGTGAGACCAGTTTTAGATTCCGATGCTTAACTTCAGGTTTACTGTATCCCTTGGACCTTCTTATTGACGATGAAACACAGAAATTGCATCGGAATTAACTACAAAATGCACAATGCCGACTTAAGTACAAGAAGAATGACGCTCCTTACTGTCTATGTTATGAGCCTTTCCTGTGAGACCAGTTTTAGAAATCGATGCCTCATTTCAGGTTTACTGTATCCCTTGGACCTTCTTATTGACGATGAAACACAGAAATTGCATCGGAATTAAATACAAAATGCACAATGCTGACTTAAGTACTTTATGACTGACTCTTCTTTGTGTGTTTGTCTTGAACCTTTGCTGTGAGACCAGTTTCAGATATCGATGGTTCACTTCAGGTTTATTGTATCCCTTGGGCCTTCTTATTGACGATGAAACACAGAAATTGCATCGGAATTAAATACAATAGGCACAATGCCCACTTAAGTAGAAGAAGACGGACTCTTTTTACTGTCTATGATTCGAACCTTTCCTGTGGCACCAGATTTAGATTCCGATGCTTCACTTCAGGTTTACTGTTTCCTTTGGACCTGCTTATTGACGATGAAACAGAGAAATTGCATCGGAAATAAATACAAAATTCACAATGCCAACTTAAGTGCAACTGGTCTGACTCTTCTTACTGTCTATGTTTTGAACCTTTCCTGTGAGACCAGTTTTAGATTCCGATGCTCCGTTTCAGATTTACTGTATCCCTTTGACCTTCTTATTGACGATGAAACACAGATATTGCATCGGAAATAAATACAAGAGGCACAATGCCGACTTAAGTACAAGAAGACTGACTCTTCTTACTGTCTATGTTTTGAGCATTTCCTGTGTGACTAGTTTTAGATTCCGATGCTTTACTTCGGGTTTACTGTATCCCTTGGACACTCTTATTGACGATGAAACACGGAAATGACATCGGCATTAAATACAAAAGGCACAATGACGACTTAAGTACAAGAGGACTGACTCTTCTTACGTTCTATGATTTGAGCCATTCCTGTGAGACCAGTTTTAGATATCGAGGCATCACCTCTGGCTTACTTTATCCCTTGGACCCTCTTATTGACGATGAAACACAGAAGTTGCACCAGAAATAAATAAAAAGGCTTAATGCCGACTTAAGTACAAGAAGACTGACTCTTCTTACTGTCTATGCATTGAACCGTTCCTGTGAGACCAGTTTTAGATTCCGATGCTTCACTTCAGGTTTACTGTATCCCTTGGATCTTCTTAATGACGATGAAACACAGAAAATGATTCGGAATTAAATACAAAATGCACAATGCTGACTTAAGTGCAAGAAGACTGACATTTCTTACTGTCAATGATTTGAGCCTTTCCTGCGAGACCAGTTTTAGATTCCGATGCTTCACTTCAGGTTTACTATATCCCTTAGACCTTCTTATTGACGATGACACACAGAAATTGCGTCGGAATTAAATACAAAATGCACAATGCCGACATCAGTACAAGAAGACTGACTCTTTTTACATTCTAAGATTTAAGCCTTTCCTGTGAGACCTGTTTTAGATATCGATGCTTCACTTCAGGTTTACTGTATCCCTTGGGCCTTCTCATTGACGATGAAACACGGAAATTGCAACTGAACTAAATACAAAATGAACAATGCAGACTTAAGTACAAGAAGACTGTCCCTTCTTAGTGTCTATGTTTTCAGACTTTCCTGTGAGACCAGTTTACATTCCGATACTTTCCTTCAGGTTTACTGTATCCCTTGGACCATTACGTTGACGATGAAACTCAGAAATTGCATCGGAATTAAATTCGAAAGTGCAATGTCAACTTATGTGCAAGAAGAGTGACCCATCTTACTGAGTAACATTTGAGCTTAGCCTGTGAGACCAGTTTTAGATTTCGATCATTCACTTCTGGTTTGCTGTATGCTTTGGACATTCACGTTGTCGATGAAGCACAGAAATTGCATCGGAATTAAATACAAAAGGCACAATGCCGACTTAAGTACAAGAAGACTGACTCTTCATGGTGTCTATGATGTGAGCCTTTCCTGTGAGACCAGTTTTAGATTCCGATGCTTCTCTTCAGGTTTACTGTATGCCTTGGACTTTCACATTGACAATGAAACACAGAAAATGGATCGGAAATAAAGAAAAAAGCACAATGCCGTTTTAAGTACAAGAAGACTGACTCATCTTCCTCTCTATGCTTTGAGCCTTTCCTAAGAGTCCTGATTTAGATTCCAATGCTTCACTTCATGTTTACTGGATCCTTTGGACCTTAACATTGACGATGAAACGCAGATATTGCATCGAATTTAAATACAAATGGCACAATGCCGACATAAGTACTAGAAGTCTGTCTCTTAATACTGTCTGTGTTTATAGCCTTTCCGAAGAGTCCAGCTTTAGATTCCGATGCTTCACTTGAGGTTTACTGTATCACTTGGAACTTAACATTGACGATGAAACACAGAAATTGCACCGGAATTAAATACAAATGTCACAATGCCGACTTAAGTACAAGAAGACTGTATCTTCTTTCTGTCTATAATTTGAGCCAATCCTGTGAGACCCGTTTTAGATTACGATGCTTAACTTCAGGTTTACTGTATCCCTTGGACCTACAAACTGAAGATGAAACAAAGAAATTGCATCGGAATTAAATACAAAAGACACATTGCCGGCTTAAGTACAAGAAGACTGACTTTTTTTACTGTCTATGTTTTGAGCCCATCCTGTCAGATCGGCTTTAGTTTCCGATCTTTAGGTTTACTGTATCCCTTGAAACTTAACCTTGACGATGAAACACTGAAATTGCATCGGAATTAAATACAAAAAGGACAATGCCGACCTAAGGACAACAAGACTGACTCTTCTTTCTGTCTATGATTTGAGCCTTTCCTGTGAGACCTGTTTTAGTTTCCGATGCTTCACTTAAGGTTTTCTGTATCCCTTGGACCTTCACATTGACGATGAAACACAGAAATTGCATCGGAATTAAATACAAAAGGCACAATGCCGTCGTAACCCAGATAGTCCTGAATTATTTGTTTAAAAAAATTGATTTATATCTTGTCTACATTCATTCACAAGGTTGTAAGAAAGAAAGTAAAAACAATTTTAAGAATTTTTTTTATTTAGTATTTGCAAAAATGGGCGTCCTTCCAGAAGGACGTCAGGACAATAAGGGAACATGTTTTTAAAGTAAATGACATTGCACAATTAACTTGTTTTGGTTTTTTATACTTTCAAATAAACATAAAAAAATTTGATCTATGGGCTAAAACAGCTAATAAATACAAAAAACAAAGAAAATAACCTATACACATATTTATGCAAGAGTAGGATAAGACAAAAAGCAACGAACATGGGGTTCGTCACATTTTACGCACATAGTAGTAGTTTTTTTGTGGCAACTTCGACATTTCAGCTGCTTCTTCTTTTTTGTTATCTCGACCGTTGGTAATTCAGCAACATAATGTTCTCTTCCATCAAATCGAGAATCTAGTTTTGCCCTCTTACTAGGACATCCTCTGCTGGTAGTGACTCTTTTGATACTTTCAAGAATTGCAGTGACAATTCGACGACGAAATGTCAGATGATCTATGGGTTATTCGTTGTCCTTGTAAAGATCCCAGGCATTTTGCTCTGCAATATATATAAAATGTGCAATGATCGTGAAATACCACTTTTTCCCTCTTATAGAGCATCTATATAGGGATTCATTTTGGTCAGTTCGATCTATGTCTCCCATATGAGTATTGTAGGAGTGTAATAAGTTAGGTTGAAGTACGCTAATCCTTTTCTTTCGTTCCCTGGAAAATCTTGCTACAGAGCGTAGTGGTTGCTCTCTGTCAAAGTTGGTGGCTACAGTAACAACATTGTTGTTATTCCAGCGTACAATGGAAATCCCGGATGCTGAGTCAGAACAAATTTCATATGATCCTCTATTTTCTTTTATCATTTTATCTACAAATGATAGAGTACAATTCTTAACTCTCTTTCCTCTTATTGTTCCTGTTGCTTCCACGCCCCTCTCTTTTAGTTCATGTACCACAGTAGCATTGAGCTGATTTGCTGGTAATTTATCTACACTTGGATTTTCTTCAGCACACTAATCTTCATCTGTTACGTCATTGGTTGTATTTATAGGAGGGTGTAATGTTACATTCACACCAGTATTAGGTATTTCCTCATCTTTTGATTCTAACATGTCCAACAGTTCCATAAGTGTACAACGTTTTCTGTGAATGGAAAATGACAACATATTACCCTGACGTCTTCTGGAAGGACGGTTGAAAACATTATTGAATTACAACTGACGAAAACTTTCAATCGTAATATGAGCCCATAAATATTGTACATTAATTCTTTAAGACATTATATGACAAGTTCCAGAATTATTGACGCAATATGAAAGAAAATATACATACCCATCGGTGACAAGGTCAGTCAGTTCGTCCATGGTAAAATCGGCCCTATATCCAAGACACAGTTTCTCACTCACTATGAACGACAGCGTCAAACTGACTCTCACAGCGCGCAACTGACTCTGCCTACTTCATATAACAATGCGTCACAGTCCGTTGAAACAATGCGTTATTCCAAAAATAAATCATTTCAACATTGAGTTACGTCATCCTTCCAGAAGGAAGTCAGGGTTATCTGGGTTAAGTCAGCATTGTCCCTTTTCTATTCAATCCCGATGTAATTTCTATGTTTCATGGTGAACGTGAAGGTACAAGGGATACAGTAAACCTGCACTGGTGCATCGGAATCTAATATTGGTCTCCCTGGAGAGGCTCAAAGCACAAACTCTTAGAAAATTCACACTTCTTGTACTTAAGTCGGCATTGCCCCTTTTGTATTCAATCACGATGCAATTACTATGTCTCATGGTCAATGTGAAGGTCCAAGTGATTACGTAAACCTGCTCTGGTGCATCGGAATCTAATAGAGGTCTCCCAGCAGCCGCTCAAAGCACAGAAGATTCACTCTTCTTGCACTTATGTCGGCCTTGTGCCTTTTGTATTCAATCCCGATGCAATTTCTGTGTTTCATGGTCAATGTGAAAGTCCAAGGGATACAGTAAACCCACACTGGTGCATCGGAATCTAATACTGGTCTCCCAGGAGCCGCTCAAAGCACAAACTCTTAGAAGATTCATTCTTCTTGTACTTAAGTCGGCATTGTCCCATTCGTATTCAATCCCGATGCAATTTCTGTGTTTCATGGCCAATGTGAAGGTCCAAGGGATACAGCAAACCAGCACTGGTGCATTGGAATCTAATACTGGTCTCCCAGGAGACGCTCAAAGCACAAACTCTTAGATGATTCACTCTTCTTGTACTTAAGTCGGCATTGTCCTTTTGTATTCAATACCGCTGCACATTCTGTGTTTCATGGTCAATGTAAAGGTCCTAGGGATACAGTAAACCTGCACTGGTGCATCGGAATCTAATACTGGCCTCCCAGGAGACGCTCAAAGCACAAACTCTTAGAAGATTCCCTCTTATTGTAATTAACTCGGCATTGCCCCTTTTGTATTCAATCCTGATGCAACTTCTGTGTTTCATGGTCAATACGAAGATCCAAGGGACACAGTAAACCTGCAATGGTGCATCGCAATCTAATACTGGTCTCCCAGAAGCCGCTCAAAGCAAAAACTCTTAGATGATTCACACTTCTTGTACTTGAGACGGAATTGTGCCTTTTGTAATCAACCCCAATGCAGTTTCTGTGTTTCACGGTCATTGTGATGGTCCAAGGGATACAGTAAACCTGAAATGGTGCAACGTAATCTAATACTGGTCTCCCTGGAGACACTTAAATCACAAACTCTTAAAAGATTCACTAATACTGTACTTAAGTCGGCATTGTGCCTTTTGTATTCAATCCCGATGCATTTTCTGTGTTTCATAGTCAATGTGAAGGTCCACGGGATACAGTAAACCTGCACTGGTGCATCTGAATCTAATAGTGGTCTCCTAGGAGCCGCTGAAAGCACAAACTCTTGGAAGATTCACTCTTGTTGTATTTAAGTTAGCATTGTAATTTTTGTATTGAATCTCGAAGCAATTTTTTGTGTTTCATGGTCAATGTGATGGTCCATGTGATACAGTAAACCTGCACTGGTGCATCGGAATCTAATACTGGTGTCCCAGGAGACGCTCAAACCAAAAACTCTTTGAAGATTCACACTTCTTGTACTTAACTCGGCATTGTGCCTTTTGTATTCAATCCCGAAGCAATATCTTCGTTTCATGGGCAATGTGATGGTCCAAGTGATACGGTAAACCTGCACTGGTGCATCGCAAGTTAATACTGGTCTCCCTGAAACCACTCGAAGCACAAACTCTTAGAAGTTTCACTCTTCTTGAACTTAAGTCGGCATTGTGCTTTTTGTATTCAATCCCGATGCATTTTCTGTGTTTCATAGTCAATGTGAAGGTACAAGGGAACAAGTAAACCTGCACTGGTGCATTATAATCTAATACTGTTCTCCCAGGAGACACTCAAAACACAAACTCTTAGAAGTTTCACTCTTCTTGTACTTAAGTTGGTGTTGTGCCTTTTGCTTTCAATCCCGATGCAATATCTGTGTTTCATGGTCAATGTGAAGGTCCAAGGGCTACAGTAAACCAGCACTGGTGCATCGGAATCTAATGCTGGTCTCCCATTAACCGCTCAAAGCACAAACTCTTTGAAGATTCACTCTTCTTGTACTTTAGTCGGAATTGTGCCTTTTGTATTCAATCCCGATGTAATTTCTCTGTTTCATGGTCAATGTGAACGTCGAAGTAATTCAATAAACCGGCACTGGTGCATCAGAATCTAATACTGGTCTCCCAGGAGAAGCTCGAACCACAATCTTTTTGAAGATTCACTCTTCTTGTAGTTACGTCTGCATTGTGTCTTTCGTATTTAAATCCCGAAGCAATTTCTGTGTTTCATGGTCAATGTGAAGGTCCAAGGGATACAGTAAACCTGCGCTGGTGCATCGGAATCTAAAACTGGTCTCCGTGGTGCCGCTCAAAGCTTAAACTCTTAGAAGATTCACTCTTCTTGCACTTAAGTCTACATTGTCCATTTGTACTCAATCCCAATGCGATTCCTCTGTTTCATGGTCAATGTGATGGTCCAAGGGATGCAGAAATGCTGCACTGGTGCGTCGGAATCTAATACTGGTCTCCGAGGAGACGCTCAAAGCACAAACTCTTGGAAGATTCACTCTTCTTGTACTTACGTCAGCATTATGACTTCCGAATTCAATACCGAAGTAATTTCTGTGTTTCATGGTCAGTGTGTAGGTCCAAGGGATACAGAAAACCTGCACCGGTGCTTCGGAAGGTAATACTGGTCTCCCAGGAGCAGCTCAAAGCACAAACTCCTAGAAGATTCACTCTTCCTGTACATAAGTCGGCATTGTGCCTTTTGTATTCAATCACTATGTAATTTCTGTGTTTCGTGGTCAATGTGAAGGTCCTAGGGATACAGTAAACCTACACTGGTGCATCGGAATCTAATACTGGTCTCCTAGGAGCGGCTCAAAGCACAAACTCTTAGAAGATTCACTCTTCTTGTACTTAAGTTGGCATTGTGCCATTTGTATTTACTCCAGATGCGATTTCTGCGTTTCATGGTCAATGTGAAAGTCCAAGGGATACAGTAAACCTGCACTGGTCCATCGAAGTCTGGTACTGGCCTCCCAGGAGCCGCCCAAAACACAAACTCCCAGAAGATTGACTCTTTTTGTACTTAAGTCGGCATTGTGGATTTTGTATTCAATTCCGATGTAATTTGTGTGTTTCATGGTCATTGTGAAGGTCCAAGGGATACAGTAAACCGCCACTGGTGCATCGGAATCTAATATTGGTGTCCCAGGAGACGCTCATAGCGCAAAGTCTTAGAAGAATCTTTCTTATTGCACTTAAGTCGGCATTGTGCCTCTTGCATTAAATCACGAAGCAATTTCTGTGTTTCATGGTCAATGTGAAGGTCCAAGGGATACAGTAAACCTGCACTGGTGCATCGGAATCTAATACTGGTGTCCCAGGGGCCGCTCAAATCACAAACTCGCAGAAGATTCACTCTTCATGTACTTAAGTCGGCATTGTGCCTTTTGTATTCAATCCCGATGTATTTTCTGTGTCTCATGGTCAATGTGAAGGTCCAAGGAATACAGTAAACCTGCCCTGGTGCATCGGAATCTAATACTGGTCTCCCAGGAGCCGCTCAAAGCACAAACACTTAGAAGATTTACTTTTCTTGTACTTATGTCGGCATTGTGCATTTTGTATTCAAGCCCGACGCGATTTCTGTGTTTCGTGGTCAATTTGAAGGTCCAAGGGATACAGTGAACCTGCACTGGTGCATCAAAATCTAATATTGGTCTCCCAGGAGACGCTCAAAGCACAAACTCTTCGAAGATTACCTATTATTGTACATATGTTGGCATTGTGCCTTTTGCATTGCAAACCGAAGCAATTTCTGTGTTTCATGGTCAATGTGAAGGTCCAAGGCATACAGTAAACCTGCACTGGTGCATCGGAATCTAATACTGGTCTCCCAGGAGCCGCTCAAATCACAAACTATTGGAAGATTCACTCTTATTGTACTTAAGACGGCATTGAGCCTTTTGTATTCAATCCCGAAGCAATTTCTGTGTTTCATGGTCAACGCGAATTTCCGAGGGATAGAGTAAACCTGCACTGGTGCATCGGAATCTAATACTGGTCTCCCAGGAGACGCTCTAACCACAAACTCTTAGAAGATTCACTCTACTTGTACTTGAGTTGGCATTGCCCCTTTGTATTCAATCAAAATGCAGTTTCTGTGTCCCATGGTGAATGTGAAGGTCCAAGGGATACAGTTAACCTGCACAGGTGCATCGGAATCTAATACTGGTCTCCCAGGACCCGCTCAAATCACAAACTACTAGAAGATTCACTCTTCTTGTACTTAAGTCGGCATTCTGCCTTTTGTATTCAATCGCGATGTAATTTCTGTGTTTCATGCTCAATGTGAAGGTCCAAGGGATACAGTAAACCTGCACTTGTGAATCGGAATCTTATACTGGTCTCCCAGGAGCCGTTCAAAGCACAAACTCCTAGAACATTCACTCTTCATGTACATAGGTCAGCATTGTTCCTTTTGTATTCAATCTCGATGCAATTTCTATGTTTCGTGGTCAATGTGAAGGTCCGAGGGAGACAGTAAATCTGCACTGGTGCATCGGAATCTAGTACTGGTCTCCCAGGAGCCGCTGAAACCACAAACTCTTAGAGGAATCACTCTTCTCGTATTTAAGTTGACATTGTGATTTTTGTATTTACTCCCGATGCGATTTCTGCGTTTCATGGTCAATGCGAAGGTCCAATGGATACAGTAATCCTGCACTGGTGAATCGGAACCTAATAATGGTCACCCAGGAGCCGCTCAAAGCACAAACACTTAGATGATTCACTCTTCTTGTACTTAAGTCGTCATTGTGCATTTTGTATTCAAGCCCGATGCGAATTCCTGTGTTTCATGGTCAATGTGAAGCTCCAAGGGATACAGTAATTCTGCACTGGTGCATCGGAATCTAAAAATGGTCTCCCAGCACCCGGTCAAAACACAAACTCTTAGAAGATTCACTCTTCTTGTACTTAAGTCGGCATTGTCCATTTGTATTCAATCCCGATGGAATTACTGTGTTTCATGGTCAATGTAAGGGTCCAAGGGATACAGTAAACCTGCACTGGTGCATCGGATTCTTGTACTGGTCTCCCAGGAGCCACTCAAAGCACAAATTCTTAGAAGATTCACTCTTCTTGTACCTAAGTCGGCTTTGTCCCTTTTGTATTCAATCCCAATGCAATTTCTGTGTTTCATGGTCAATGTGAAGGTCCAAGGGATACAGTTAACCTGCACTGGTGCATCGGAAATTAATACTGGTCTCCCAGGTGCCGCTCAAAGCACAATCTCGTAGAAGATTCACTCTTCTTGTACTTAAGTCGGCATTGTGCCATTTGTATTCAATCCCGATGGAGTTTCTGTGTTTCATGGTCAATTTGAAGGCCCGAGGGATACAGTTAACCTGCACTGGTGCATCGGAATCTAATTCTGGTCTCCTAGGAGTCGGTGAAAACACAAACTCTTAGAAGATTGACTCTTCTTGTACTTATGTTGGCAATGTCCATTTGTATTCAATCCCGATGCAATTACTGTGTTTCATGGTCAATGTGAAGGTCCAAGGGATACAGTTAACATGCACTGGTACATCGGAAATTAATACTGGTCTCCCAGGTGCCGCTCAAAGCACAAACTCCTAGAAGATTCACTCTTCTTGTACTTAAGTTGGCATTGTTTTTTTTGTATTCACTCTCGATGTAATTTCTGTGTTTCATGGTCAATGTGAAGGCCCGAGGGATACAGTTAACCTGCACTATTGCATCGGAATCTAATACTGGTCTCCCAGGAGACGCTCAAAGCACAAACTCTTAGAAGATTCACTCTTCTTGCACTTAAGTCGGCATTGTGCCTTTTGTATTCAATCCCGATGCAATTTCTGTATTTCATGGTCAATGTGAATGTCCAAGGCATACTGTATACCTGCATCGGTGCATCGGAATCTAATACTGGTCTTGCAGGCCAGGCACCAAGCACAAACCCTTAGAAGATTCAGTCTTCTTGTTCTTAAGACTACTTGGTACCTTTTGAATTAAATCCGGATGAAATTTCTATGTTTCATGGTCAATGTGAAGGTCCAAGGGATACAGTAAACCTGCACTGTTGCATCGGAATCTAATACTGGTCTCCCAGGAGACGCTTAAAGCACGAACACTTAGAAGATTCACTCTTGTTGTACTTAAGTCGGCATTGTGCAAGGCCGATGCGATTTCTGTGTTTCATGGTCAATGTGAATGTCCAAGGCATACTGTATACCTGCATCGGTGCATCGGAATCTAATACTGGTCTTGCAGGCCAGGCACAAAGCACAAACCCTTAGAAGATGAGTCTTCTAGTTCTTAAGACTACTTTGTGCCTTTTGAATTAAATCCGGATGAAATTTCTATGTTTCATTTTCAATGTGAAGGTCCAAGGGATACAGTAAACCTGCACTGTTGCATCGGAATCTAATACTGGTCTCCCAGGAGACGCTTAAAGCACGATCACTTAGAAGATTCACTCTTCTTGTACTTAAGTCGTCATTGTCCATTTGTATTCAATCCCGATGCAATTACTGTGTTTCATGGTCAATGTGAGGGTCCAAGGGATACAGTAAACCTGCACTGGTGCATCGGAATCTTGTACTGGTCTCCCAGCAGCCGCTCAAAGCACAAACTCTTAGAAGATTCACTCTTCTTGTACCTAAGTCGGCCTTGTCCCTTTTGTATTCAATCCCAATGCAATTTCTGTGTTTCATGGTCAATGTGAAGGTCCAAGGGATACAGTTAACCTGCACTGGTGCATCGGAAATTAATACTGGTCTCCCAGGTGCCGCTCAAAACACAATCTCGTAGAAGATTCACTCTTCTTGTACTTAAGTCGGCATTGTGCCATTTGTATTAAATCCCGATGCAATTTCTGTGTTTCAATTTCAATGTTAAAGTCGAAGGGATACAGTAAACCTGTCCTGGTGCATCGGAATCTAATACCGGTTTCCCAGGAGACGCTCAAAGCACAAACTGTTAGAAGATTTCCTATTATTGTACTTAAGTCGGCATTGTGCCTTTTGCATTCAATCCCGAAGCAATTTCTGTGTTTCATTGTCATCTACATCTACATCTACATTGATACTCCGCAAGCAACCCAACGGTGTGTGGCCGAGGGCACTTTACGTGCCACTGTCATCACCTCCCTTTCCTGTTTCAGTCGCGTATGGTTCGCGGGAGAACGAATGTCTGAAAGCCTCCGTGCGCGCTCTAATCTCTCTAATTTTACATTCGTGATCTCCTCGGGAGGTATAAGTAGGGGGAAGCAATATATTCGTTACCTCATCCAGAAGCGCACCCTCTCGAAACCTGGCGAGCAAGCTACACCGCGATGCAGAGCGCCTCTCTTGCAGAGTCTGCCACTTGAGTTTATTAAACATCTCCGTATCGCTATCACGGTTACCAACTAACCCTGTGACGAAACGCGCTGCTCTTCTTTGGATCTTCTCTATCTCCTCCGTCAGACCGATATGGTACGGATCCCACACTGATGAGCAATACTCAAGTATAGGTCGAACGAGTGTTTTGTAAGCCACCTCCTTTGTTGATGGACTACATTTTCTAAGCACTCTCCGAATGAATCTCAACCTGGTACCCGCCTTACCAACAATTAATTTTATATGATCATTCCACTTCAAATCGTTCCGCACGCATACTCCCAGATATTTTACAGAAGTAACTGCTACCAGTGTTTGTTCCGCTATCATATAATCATACAATAAAGGATCCTTCTTTCTATGTATTCGCAATACATTACATTTGTCTATGTTAAGGGTCAGTTGCCACTCCCTGCACCAAGTGCCTATCCGCTGCAGATCTTCCTGCATTTCGCGACAATTTTCTAATGCTGCAACTTCTCTGTATACTACAGCATCATTCGCGAAAAGCCGCATGGAACTTCCGACACTATCTACTAGGTCATTTATATATATTGTGAAAAGCAATGGTCCCATAACACTCCCCTGTGGCACACCAGAGGTTACTTTAACGTCTATAGACGTCTCTCCATTGATAACAACATGCTGTGTTCTGTTTGCTAAAAACTCTTCAATCCAGCCACACAGCTGGTCTGATATTTCGTAGGCTCTTACTTTGTTTATCAGGCGACAGTGCGGAACTGTATCGAACGCCTTCCGGAAGTCAAGAAAAATAGCATCTACCTGGTAGCCTGTATCTAATATTTTCTGGGTCTCATGAACAAATAAAGCGAGTTGGGTCTCACACGATCGCTGTTTCCGGAATCCATGTTGATTCCTACATAGTAGATTCTGGGTTTCCAGAAATGACATGATACGCGAGCAAAAAACATGTTCTAAAATTCTACAAGAGATCGACGTCAGAGATATAGGTCTATAGTTTTGCGCATCTGCTCGACGACCCTTCTTGAAGACTGGGACTATCTGTGCTCTTTTCCAATCATTTGGAACCCTCCGTTCCTCTAGAGACTTGCGGTACACGGCTGTTAGAAGGGGGGCAAGTTCTTTCGCGTACTCTGTGTAGAATCGAATTGGTATCCCGTCAGGTCCAGTGGACTTTCCTCTATTGAGTGATTCCAGTTGCTTTTCTATTCCTTGGACACTTATTTCGATGTCAGCCAGTTTTTCGTTTGTGCGAGGATTTAGAGAAGGAACTGCAGTGCGGTCTTCATCTGTGAAACAGCTTTGGAAAAAGGTGTTTAGTATTTCAGCTTTACGCGTGTCATCCTCTGTTTCAATGCCATTATCATCCTGTAGTGTCTGGATATGCTGTTTCGAGCTACTTACTGACTTAACGTAAGACCAGAACTTCCCGAGGATTTTCTGTCAAGTCGGTACATAGAATTTTACTTTCGAATTCAATGAACGCTTCACGCATAGCCCTCCTTACGCTAACTTTTACATCGTTTAGCTTCTGTTTGTCTTAGAGGTTTTGGCTGCGTTTAAAGTTGGAGTGGAGCTCTCTTTGCTTTCGCAGTAGTTTCCTAACTTTGTTGTTGTACCACGGTGGGTTTTTCCCGTCCCTCACAGTTTTACTCGGCACGTACCTGCCTAAAACGGATTTTACGATTGCCTTGAACTTTTTCCATAAACGCTCAACATTGCCAGTGTTGGAACAGAAATTTTCGTTTTTATATGTTAGGTAGTCTGAAATCTGCCTTCTATTACTCTTGCTAAATAGATAAACCTTCCTCCCTTTTCTTTATATTCCTATTAACTACCATATTCAGGGATGCTGCAAGGGCCTTATGATCACTGATTCCCTGTTCTGTACATACAGAGTCGAAAAGTTCGGGTCTGTTTGTTATCAGTAGGTCCAAGATGTTATCTCCACGAGTCTGTTCTCTGTTTAATTGCTCGAGGTAATTTTCGGATAGTGCACTCAGTATAATGTCACTCGATGCTCTGTCCCTACCACCCGTCCTAAACATCTGAGTGTCCCAGGCTATATCTGGAAAATTGAAATCTCCACCTCAGACTATAACATTGTCAATGTGAAGGTCCAAGTAATACAGTAAACCTGCACTGGTGCATCGGAATCTAATACTGGTCTCCCCGGAGCTGGTCAAAACACAAACTCTTAGAAGATTCACTCTTCTTGTACTTAAGTCGGCATTGTGCCATTTGTATTAAATCCCGATGCAATTTCTGTGTCTCATGATCAATGTGACGGTCGAAGGGATACAGTAAACCTGTAAGGGTGCATCGGAATCTAATACTGGTCTCCCAGGAGACGCTCAAAGCACAAACTCTAAGAAGATTCCCTCTTATTGTACTTAAGCCGGCAGTGTGTCTTTTGCATTTAATCTCGAAGCAATTTCCGTGTTTCATGGTCAATGTGAAGATCCAAGCGATACAGTAAATCTGCAGTGGTGCATCGGAATCTAATACTGGTCTCCCAGGAGACGCTCAAAGCACAAACTCTTAGGAGATTCACTCTTCCTGTACATAAGTTGGATTTGTCCCTTTTGTATTCAATCCCGATGCAATTTCTGTGTTTCATGGTCAATGAAAAGGTCCAAGGGATACAGTGAACTAACACTACTGCATCGGTATCTAATACTGGTCTCCCAGGAGACGCTCAAAGCACAAACTCTTAGAAGATTCACTCTTGTTGTACTTAAGTCGTCATTGTGCCTTTTGTATTCAATCCCGATGCATTTTCTTTGTTTCATAGTCAATGTGAAGGTCCACGGGATACAGTAAACCTGCACTGGTGCATCTGAATCTAATAGTGGTCTCCTAGGAGCCGCTGAAAGCACAAACTCTTGGAAGATTCACTCTTCTTGTATTTAAGTTAGCATTGTAATTTTTGTATTGAATCTCGAAGCAATTTTTTGTGTTTCATGGTCAATGTGATGGTCCATGTGATACAGTAAACCTGCACTGGTGCATCGGAATCTAATACTGGTGTCCCAGGAGACGCTCAAACCAAAAACTCTTTGAAGATTCACACTTCTTGTACTTAACTCGGCATTGTGCCTTTTGTATTCAATCCCGAAGCAATATCTTTGTTTCATGGGCAATGTGATGGTCCAAGTGATACGGTAAACCTGCACTGGTGCATCGCAAGTTAATACTGGTCTCCCTGAAACCACTCGAAGCACAAACTCTTAGAAGTTTCACTCTTCTCGAACTTAAGTCGCCATTGTGCTTTTTGTATTCAATGCCGATGCATTTTCTGTGTTTCATGGTCAATGTGAAGGTACAAGGGAACAAGTAAACCTGCACTGGTGCATTATAATCTAATACTGTTCTCCCAGGAGACACTCAAAACACAAACTCTTAGAAGTTTCACTCTTCTTGTACTTAAGTTGGTGTTGTGCCTTTTGCTTTCAATCCCGATGCAATATCTGTGTTTCATGGTCAATGTGAAGGTCCAAGGGCTACAGTAAACCAGCACTGGTGCATCGGAATCTAATGCTGGTCTCCCATGAGCCGCTCAAAGCACAAACTCTTTGAAGATTCACTCCTCTTGTACTTTAGTCGGAATTGTGCCTTTTGTATTCAATCCCGATGTAATTTCTCTGTTTCATGGTCAATGTGAACGTCGAAGTAATTCAATAAACCGGCACTGGTGCATCAGAATCTAATACTGGTCTCCCAGGAGAAGCTCGAACCACAATCTTTTTGAAGATTCACTCTTCTTGTAGTTACGTCTGCATTGTGTCTTTCGTATTTAAATCCCGAAGCAATTTCTGTGTTTCATGGTCAATGTGAAGGTCCAAGGGATACAGTAAACCTGCGCTGGTGCATCGGAATCTAAAACTGGTCTCCGTGGTGCCGCTCAAAGCTTAAACTCTTAGAAGATTCACTCTTCTTGCACTTAAGTCTTCATTGTCCATTTGTACTCAATCCCAATGCGATTCCTCTGTTTCATGGTCAATGTGATGGTCCAAGGGATGCAGAAATGCTGCACTGGTGCGTCGGAATCTAATACTGGTCTCCGAGGAGACGCTCAAAGCACAAACTCTTGGAAGATTCACTCTTCTTGTACTTATGTCAGCATTATGACTTCCGAATTCAATACCGAAGTAATTTCTGTGTTTCATGGTCAGTGTGTAGGTCCAAGGGATACAGTAAACCTGCACCGGTGCTTCGGAAGGTAATACTGGTCTCCCAGGAGCAGCTCAAAGCACAAACTCCTAGAAGATTCACTCTTCCTGTACATAAGTCGGCATTGTGCCTTTTGTATTCAATCACTAAGTAATTTCTGTGTTTCGTGGTCAATGTGAAGGTCCTAGGGATACAGTAAACCTGCACTGGTGCATCGGAATCTAATACTGGTCTCCTAGGAGCGGCTCAAAGCACAAACTCTTAGAAGATTCACTCTTCTTGTACTTAATTTGGCATTGTGCCATTTGTATTTACTCCAGATGCGATTTCTGCGTTTCATGGTCAATGTGAAGGTCCAAGGGATACAGTAAACCTGCACTGGTCCATCGAAGTCTGGTAATGGCCTCCCAGGAGCCGCCCAAAACACAAACTCCCAGAAGATTGACTCTTTTTGTACTTAAGTCGGCATTGTGGATTTTGTATTCAATTCCGATGTAATTTGTGTGTTTCATGGTCATTGTGAAGGTCCAAGGGATACAGTAAACCGCCACTGGTGCATCGGAATCTAATATTGGTGTCCCAGGAGACGCTCATAGCGCAAAGTCTTAGAAGAATCTTTCTTATTGCACTTAAGTCGGCATTGTGCCTCTTGCATTAAATCACGAAGCAATTTCTGTGTTTCATGGTCAATGTGAAGGTCCAAGGGATACAGTAAACCTGCACTGGTGCATCGGAATCTAATACTGGTCTCCCAGGGGCCGCTCAAATCACAAACTCGTAGAAGATTCACTCTTCATGTACTTAAGTCGGCATTGTGCCTTTTGTATTCAATCCCGATGTATTTTCTGTGTCTCATGGTCAATGTGAAGGTCCAAGGAATACAGCAAACCTGCACTGGTGCATCGGAATCTAATACTGGTCTCCCAGGAGCCGCTCAAAGCACAAACACTTAGAAGATTTACTTTTCTTGTACTTATGTCGGCATTGTGCATTATGTATTCAAGCCCGACGCGATTTCTGTGTTTCGTGGTCAATTTGAAGGTCCAAGGGATACAGTGAACCTGCACTGGTGCATCAGAATCTAATATTGGTCTCCCAGGAGACGCTCAAAGCACAAACTCTTCGAAGATTACCTATTATTGTACATATGTTGGCATTGTGCCTTTTGCATTGCAAACCGAAGCAATTTCTGTGTTTCATGGTCAATGTGAAGGTCCAAGGCATACAGTAAACCTGCACTGGTGCATCGGAATCTAATACTGGTCTCCCAGGAGCCGCTAAAATCACAAACTGTTGGAAGATTCACTCTTATTGTACTTAAGTCGGCATTGAGAGTTTTGTATTCAATCCCGAAGCAATTTCTGTGTTTCATGGTCAACGCGAATTTCCGAGGGATAGAGTAAACCTGCACTGGTGCATCGGAATCTAATACTGGTCTCCCAGGAGACGCTCTAACCACAAACTCTTAGAAGATTCACTCTACTTGTACTTGAGTTGGCATTGCCCCTTTGTATTCAATCAAAATGCAGTTTCTGTGTCCCATGGTGAATGTGAAGGTCCAAGGGATACAGTTAACCTGCACAGGTGCATCGGAATCTAATACTGGTCTCCCAGGACCCGCTCAAATCACAAACTACTAGAAGATTCACTCTACTTGTACTTAAGTCGGCATTCTGCCTTTTGTATTCAATCCCGATGTAATTTCTGTGTTTCATGCTCAATGTGAAGGTCCAAGGGATACAGTAACCCTGCACTTGTGAATCGGAATCTTATACTGGTCTCCCAGGAGCCGTTCAAAGCACAAACTCCTAAAACATTCACTCTTCATGTACATAAGTCAGCATTGTTCCTTTTGTATTCAATCTCGATGCAATTTCTATGTTTCGTGGTCAATGTGAAGGTCCGAGGGAGACAGTAAATCTGCACTGGTGCATCGGAATCTAGTACTGGTCTCCCAGGAGCCGCTGAAACCACAAACTCTTAGAGGAATCACTCTTCTCGTATTTAAGTTGACATTGTGATTTTTGTATTTACTCCCGATGCGATTTCTGCGTTTCATGGTCAATGCGAAGGTCCAATGGATACAGTAATCCTGCACTGGTGAATCGGAATCTAATACTGGTCACCCAGGAGCCGCTCAAAGCACAATCACTTAGATGATTCACTCTTCTTGTACTTAAGTCGTCATTGTGCATTTTGTATTCAAGCCCGATGCGATTTCTGTGTTTCATGGTCAATGTGAAGCTCCAAGGGATACAGTAAACCTGCATTGGTGCATCGGAATCTAAAATTGGTCTCCCAGGACCCGGCCAAAACACAAACTCTTAGAAGTTTCACTCTTCTTGTACTTAAGTCGGCATTGTCCATTTGTATTCAATCCCGATGGAATTACTGTGTTTCATGGTCAATGTGAGGGTCCAAGGGATACAGTAAACCTGCACTGGTGCATCGGATTCTTGTACTGGTCTCCCAGGAGCCACTCAAAGCACAAACTCTTAGAAGATTCACTCTTCTTGTACCTAAGTCGGCTTTGTCCCTTTTGTATTCAATCCCAATGCAATTTCTGTGTTTCATGGTCAATGTGAAGGTCCAAGGGATACAGTTAACCTGCACTGGTGCATCGGAATCTAATTCTGGTCTCCCAGGAGCCGGTGAAAACACAAACTCTTAGAAGATTGACTCTTCTTGTACTTATGTTGGCAATGTCCATTTGTATTCAATCCCGATGCAATTACTGTGTTTCATGGTCAATGTGAAGGTCCAAGGGATACAGTTAACATGCACTGGTACATCGGAAATTAATACTGGTCTCCCAGGTGCCGCTCAAAGCACAAACTCCTAGAAGATTCACTCTTCTTGTACTTAAGTTGGCATTGTTTTTTTTGTATTCACTCTCGATGTAATTTCTGTGTTTCATGGTCAATGTGAAGGCCCGAGGGATACAGTTAACCTGCACTATTGCATCGGAATCTAATACTGGTCTCCCAGGAGACGCTCAAAGCACAAACTCTTAGACGATTCACTCTTCTTGCACTTAAGTCGGCATTGTGCCTTTTGTATTCAATCCCGATGCAATTTCTGTATTTCATGGTCAATGTGAATGTCCAAGGCATACTGTATTCCTGCATCGGTGCATCGGAATCTAATACTGGTCTTGCAGGCCAGGCACCAAGCACAAACCCTTAGAAGATTCAGTCTTCTTGTTCGTAAGACTACTTTGTGCCTTTTGAATTAAATCCGGATGAAATTTCTATGTTTCATTTTCAATGTGAAGGTCCAAGGGATACAGTAAACCTGCACTGTTGCATCGGAATCTAATACTGGTCTCCCAGGAGACGCTTAAAGCACGATCACTTAGAAGATTCACTCTTCTTGTACTTAAGTCGTCATTGTCCATTTGTATTCAATCCCGATGCAATTACTGTGTTTCATGGTCAATGTGAGGGTCCAAGGGATACAGTAAACCTGCACTGGTGCATCGGAATCTTGTACTGGTCTCCCAGCAGCCGCTCAAAGCACAAACTCTTAGAAGATTCACTCTTCTTGTACCTAAGTCGGCCTTGTCCCTTTTGTATTCAATCCCAATGCAATTTCTGTGTTTCATGGTCAATGTGAAGGTCCAAGGGATACAGTTAACCTGCACTGGTGCATCGGAAATTAATACTGGTCTCCCAGGTGCCGCTCAAAACACAATCTCGTAGAAGATTCACTCTTCTTGTACTTAAGTCGGCATTGTGCCATTTGTATTAAATCCCGATGCAATTTCTGTGTTTCAATTTCAATGTTAAAGTCGAAGGGATACAGTAAACCTGTCCTGGTGCATCGGAATCTAATACCGGTTTCCCAGGAGACGCTCAAAGCACAAACTGTTAGAAGATTTCCTATTATTGTACTTAAGTCGGCATTGTGCCTTTTGCATTCAATCCCGAAGCAATTTCTATGTTTCATTGTCATCTACATCTACATCTACATTGATACTCCGCAAGCCACCCAACGGCGTGTGGCCGAGGGCACTTTACGTGCCACTGTCATCACCTCCCTTTCCTGTTTCAGTCGCGTATGGTTCGCGGGAGAACGAATGTCTGAAAGCCTCCGTGCGCGCTCTAATCTCTCTAATTTTACATTCGTGATCTCCTCGGGAGGTATAAGTAGGGGGAAGCAATATATTCGTTACCTCATCCAGAAGCGCACCCTCTCGAAACCTGGCGAGCAAGCTACACCGCGATGCAGAGCGCCTCTCTTGCAGAGTCTGCCACTTGAGTTTATTAAACATCTCCGTATCGCTATCACGGTTACCAACTAACCCTGTGACGAAACGCGCTGCTCTTCTTTGGATCTTCTCTATCTCCTCCGTCAGACCGATATGGTACGGATCCCACACTGATGAGCAATACTCAAGTATAGGTCGAACGAGTGTTTTGTAAGCCACCTCCTTTGTTGATGGACTACATTTTCTAAGCACTCTCCGAATGAATCTCAACCTGGTACCCGCCTTACCAACAATTAATTTTATGTGATCATTCCACTTAAAATCGTTCCGCACGCATACTCCCAGATATTTTACAGAAGTAACTGCTACCAGTGTTTGTTCCGCTATCATATAATCATACAATAAAGGATCCTTCTTTCTATGTATTCGCAATACATTACATTTGTCTATGTTAAGGGTCAGTTGCCACTCCCTGCACCAAGTGCCTATCCGCTGCAGATCTTCCTGCATTTCGCGACAATTTTCTAATGCTGCAACTTCTCTGTATACTACAGCATCATTCGCGAAAAGCCGCATGGAACTTCCGACACTATCTACTAGGTCATTTATATATATTGTGAAAAGCAATGGTCCCATAACACTCCCCTGTGGCACACCAGAGGTTACTTTAACGTCTATAGACGTCTCTCCATTGATAACAACATGCTGTGTTCTGTTTGCTAAAAACTCTTCAATCCAGCCACACAGCTGGTCTGATATTTCGTAGGCTCTTACTTTGTTTATCAGGCGACAGTGCGGAACTGTATCGAACGCCTTCCGGAAGTCAAGAAAAATAGCATCTACCTGGTAGCCTGTATCTAATATTTTCTGGGTCTCATGAACAAATAAAGCGAGTTGGGTCTCACACGATCGCTGTTTCCGGAATCCATGTTGATTCCTACATAGTAGATTCTGGGTTTCCATAAATGACATGATACGCGAGCAAAAAACATGTTCTAAAATTCTACAAGAGATCGACGTCAGAGATATAGGTCTATAGTTTTGCGCATCTGCTCGACGACCCTTCTTGAAGACTGGGACTATCTGTGCTCTTTTCCAATCATTTGGAACCCTCCGTTCCTCTAGAGACTTGCGGTACACGGCTGTTAGAAGGGGGGCAAGTTCTTTCGCGTACTCTGTGTAGAATCGAATTGGTATCCCGTCAGGTCCAGTGGACTTTCCTCTATTGAGTGATTCCAGTTGCTTTTCTATTCCTTGGACACTTATTTCGATGTCAGCCATTTTTTCGTTTGTGCGAGGATTTAGAGAAGGAACTGCAGTGCGGTCTTCATCTGTGAAACAGCTTTGGAAAAAGGTGTTTAGTATTTCAGCTTTACGCGTGTCATCCTCTGTTTCAATGCCATTATCATCCTGTAGTGTCTGGATATGCTGTTTCGAGCCACTTACTGATTTAACGTAAGACCAGAACTTCCCGAGGATTTTCTGTCAAGTCGGTACATAGAATTTTACTTTCGAATTCAATGAACGCTTCACGCATAGCCCTCCTTACGATAACTTTTACATCGTTTAGCTTCTGTTTGTCTTAGAGGTTTTGGCTGCGTTTAAAGTTGGAGTGGAGCTCTCTTTGCTTTCGCAGTAGTTTCCTAACTTTGTTGTTGTACCACGGTGGGTTTTTCCCGTCCCTCACAGTTTTACTCGGCACGTACCTGCCTAAAACGGATTTTACGATTGCCTTGAACTTTTTCCATAAACGCTCAACATTGCCAGTGTTGGAACAGAAATTTTCGTTTTTATATGTTAGGTAGTCTGAAATCTGCCTTCTATTACTCTTGCTAAATAGATAAACCTTCCTCCCTTTTTTTTATATTCCTATTAACTACCATATTCAGGGATGCTGCAAGGGCCTTATGATCACTGATTCCCTGTTCTGTACATACAGAGTCGAAAAGTTCGGGTCTGTTTGTTATCAGTAGGTCCAAGATGTTATCTCCACGAGTCTGTTCTCTGTTTAATTGCTCGAGGTAATTTTCAGATAGTGCACTCAGTATAATGTCACTCGATGCTCTGTCCCTACCACCCGTCCTAAACATCTGAGTGTCCCAGGCTATATCTGGAAAATTGAAATCTCCACCTAAGACTATAACATTGTCAATGTGAAGGTCCAAGTAATACAGTAAACCTGCACTGGTGCATCGGAATCTAATACTGGTCTCCCCGGAGCTGGTCAAAACACAAACTCTTAGAAGATTCACTCTTCTTGTACTGAAGTCGGCATTGTGCCATTTGTATTAAATCCCGATGCAATTTCTGTGTCTCATGATCAATGTGACGGTCGAAGGGATACAGTAAACCTGTAAGGGTGCATCGGAATCTAATACTGGTCTCCCAGGAGACGCTCAAAGCACAAACTCTAAGAAGATTCCCTCTTATTGTACTTAAGCCGGCAGTGTGTCTTTTGCATTTAATCTCGAAGCAATTTCCGTGTTTCATGGTCAATGTGAAGATCCAAGCGATACAGTAAATCTGCAGTGGTGCATCGGAATCTAATACTGGTCTCCCAGGAGACGCTCAAAGCACAAACTCTTAGGAGATTCACTCTTCCTGTACATAAGTTGGATTTGTCCCTTTTGTATTCAATCCCGATGCAATTTCTGTGTTTCATGGTCAACGAAAAGGTCCAAGGGATATAGTGAACTAACACTACTGCATCGGTATCTAATACTGGTCTCCCAGGAGACGCTCAAAGCACAAACTCTTAGAAGATTCACTCTTGTTGTACTTAAGTCGTCATTGTGCCTTTTGTATTCAATCCCCATGTAATTTCTGTGTTTCATGGTCAATGTGAAGGACCAAGGCATACAGTAAACCTGCACTGGTGCATCGGAATATAATACTGGTCTCCCAGGAGACGCTCAAAACACAAACTCTTAGAAGATTCACTCTTCTTGTACTTAAGTTGGCATTGTGTCTTTTGTATTTACTCCCCATGCAATTTCTGTGTTTCTTGGTCAATGTGAAGGTGCAAGGGATACAGTAAAACTGCACCGGTGCATCGGAATCTAATACTGGTCTCGCAGGCTACGCACGAAGCACAAACTCTTAGAAGATTCAGTCTTCTTGTTCTTAAGACGACATTGTGCCTTTTGAATTCACGTCCGATGTGATTTCTGTGTTTCATGGTCAATGTGAAGGTCCAAGGGATACAGTAAACCTGCACTGTTGCATCGGAGTCTAATACTGGTCTCCCAGGAGCCGCACAAGGCACAAACTCTCAGAAGATTCACTCTCCTTGTACATAAGTCGGCATTGTACCATCTCTATTAAATCCCGATGCAATTTCTGTGCTTCAATTGCAATGGGAAGGTCGAAGGGATGCAGTAAACCTGTCCTGGTGCATCGGAATCTAATACCGGTCTCCCAGGAGCCGGTGAAAACACAAACTCTTGGAAGATTCACTCTTCTTGTACTTAAGTCGGCATTGTGCCATTTCTTCTAAATCCCGATGGAATTTTTGTGTCTCATGGTCAATGTGAAGGTCCAAGTAATACAGTAAATCTGCACTGGTGCATCGGAATCTAATACTGGTCTCCCCAGAGCCGGTGAAAACACAAACTCTTGGAAGATTCACTCTTCTTGTACGTAAGTCGGCATTGTGCCATTTGTTCTAAATCCCGATGGAATTTCTGTGTCTCCTGGTCAACGTGAAGGTCGAAGGGATACAGTAAACCTGTACTGGTGCATCGGAATCTAATACTGGTCTCCCATGAGACGCTCAAAGCACAAACTCTAAGAAGATTTCCTCTTATTGTACTTAAGTCGGCATTGTGCATTTTGCATTTAATCTCGAAGCAATTTCCGTGTTTCATGGTAAATGTGAAGATCCAAGCGATACAGTAAACCTGCACTGGTGCATGGGAATCAAATACTGGTCTCCCAGGAGACGCTCAAAGCACAAACTCTTAGAAGATTCACTCTTGTTGTAATTAAGTTCTCATTGTGCCATTTGTATTCAATCCCCATGTAATTTCTGTGTTTCATGGTCAATACGAAGGTCCAAGGGATACACTAAACCTGCACTGATGCATCGGAATCTAATACTGGTCTCCCAGGAGACGCTCAAAACACAAACTCTTGGAAGATTGACTCTTACTGTACTTAAGTCGGCATTGAGCTTTTTTTATTCAATTCCGAAGCAATTTCTGTGTTTCATGGCCAATGCGAAGTTCCAAGGGACACAGTAAACCTGCACTGGTTCATCGGAATCTAATACTGGTCTCCCAGGAGACGCTCAAACCACAAACTCTTAAAAGATTCACTCTACTTGTACTTGAGTTGGTATTGCCCCTTTGTATTCAATCAAAATGCAATTTCTGTGTCTCATGGTGAATGTGAAGTTCCAAGCGATACAGTAAACCTTCACTGGTTCATCAGAATCTAATACGGGTCTCCCAGGAGCCGCTCGAAGCACAAATTCCTAGAAGATTTACTCTTCCTGTACTTAAGTCGGAATTGTGCCATTTGATTTCAATCTTGATGCAATATCTGTGTTTCATGGTCAATGTGAAGGTCCAAGGGATACAGAAACCTGCAGTGGTGCATCAGAATCTAATACTTGTCTCCCAGAAGACGCACAAAAATCAAACTCTTTGAAGATTCACACTTGTTGTACTTAAGTCAACATTGTGCTTTTTATATTCAATCCCGAAGCAAATTCAGTGTCTCATGGTCAATGTGAAGGCCCAAAGGATACAGTAAACCTGCGCTGGTGCATCGGAAATTAATACTGGTCTCCCAGGAGCCGCTCAAACCACAAACTCTTAGAAAATTTACTCTTCTTGTACTTAGGTTGTAATTGTGCCTTTTGTAATTACTCCCGATGCGATTTCTGTGTTTCATGGTCAATGTGAAGGTCCAAGAGATACAGTAAACCTGCACTGGTGCATCGGAATCTAATACTGGCCTCCCAGGAGAGGCTCAAAGCACTAACTCTTAGAAGACTCACTCTTCTTGTACTTAAGTTGGCATTCTGACTTTCGTATTGAATTCCGATGCAATTTCTGCGTTTCATGGACAATATGACGGTTTACTGCACCTGCACTGGAGCATCGGAATCTAATACTGATCTCCCAGGAGCCGGTCAAAACTCAAACTCTTAGACGATTCACTCTTCTTGACCCTATGTCAGCGTTGTCCATTTTGTATTCAATCCCGATGCAATTACAGTGTTTTATGGTCAATGTGAAGGTCGAAGGGATACAGTAAACCTGCACTGGTGCATCGGAATCTAATACTGGTCTCCTAGGAGCCGCTCAAAGCACAAACGTTTAGAAGATTCACTCTTCTTGTACCTATATCGGCCTTTACCCTTTTGTATTCAATCCCGATGCAATTTCTGTGTTTCATGGTCAATGTGAAGGTCCAAGGGATACAGTTAACCAGCACTGTTGCATCGCAAATTAATACGGGTCTCCCAGGTGCCGCTCAAACCACAAACTCTTAGAAGATTCACTCCTCTTGTACTTAAGTCGGCATTGTGCATTTTGTATTCAATCCCGATGCAAAATCTGTGTTTCATGATCAATGTGAAGTTCCAACGGATACAGTAAACCTACACTAGTGAATCGGAAATTAACACTGGTCATCCAGGAGCTCCTCAAAGCACAAACTCATAGAAGATTCACTCTTCTTGTGCTCAGGTTGGCATTGTGCCATTTGTAATTACTCCTGATGCGAGTTCTGTTTTTCATGGTCAATGTGAATGTCCACGGGATACAGTAATGCAGCACTAGTGCATCGGAATTTAATACTGGTCTACCAGGAGACGCTCAAACCACAAACTCCTAGTAAATTACCTCTGATTGTACTTATGTCGGCATTGTGGCTTTTGCATTGATTCCCGAAGCAATTTCTGTGTTTCATGGTCTATGTGAAGATCCAAGGCATACTGTATACCTGCGCCGGTGCATCGGAATCTAATACTGGTCTCGAAGGTTTCCCTCGAAGCACAAACTCTTAGAAAAATTCAGTCTTCTTATACTTAAGTCCACATTGTGCCTTTTGAATTAAATCCGGATGTAATTTCTTTGTTTCATGGTCAATGTGAAGGTGCAAGGGATACAGTAAACCTCCACTGTTGCATCAGAATCTAATACTGGTCTCCCAGGAGCCGCACAAACCACAAACTCTCAGAAGATTCACTCTTCTTGTACATAAGTCGGCATTGTGCCATTTGTATTCAATCCCGATGCAATTTCTGTGTTTCATGGTCAACGTGAAGGTCGAAAGGATACAGTAAACCACTACTGGTGCATCGGAATCAAACACTGGTCTCCCAGGAGACGCTCAAAGCACAAACTCTTGGAAGATTCCCTCTTATTGTACTTAAGTCGGCATTGTCCATTTTGTAATCAATCCTGATGCAATTACTATGTTTCATGGTCAATGTGAAGGTCCAAGGGATACAGTAAACCTGCACTGGTTCATCAGAATCTAATACTGGTCTCCCAGGAGCCGCTCAAAGCACAAACTCATAGAAGATCCACTCTTCCTGTACTTATGTCGGCATTGTGCCATTTGAATTCAATCCCGATGCAATTTCTGTGTTTCATGGTCAATGTGAAGGCCCAAGGGATACAGTAAAACTGCACTGGTGCAACGGAAATTAATACTGGTCTTCCAGGAGACGCTCAAAGCACAAACTCTTAGAAAATTCACTCTTCTTGTACTTAGGTTGGCATTGTGCCTCTTGTAAGTGCTCCCGATGCGATTTCTGTGTTTCATGGTCAATGTGAAGGTCCAAGGGATACAGTGAACCTGCACTGGTGCATCGGAATGAAATTCTGTTCTCCCAGGAGACGCTCAAAACTCAAACGCTTTGAGAATTCACTCTTCTTGTCCTTATGTCAGCATTGTGCCCTTTATATTTACTCCCGATGCCATTTCTGTGTTTCAAGGTCAATGTGAAAGTCCAAGGGATACAGTATAACTTCCTTGGTGCATCGGAATCTAATACTGGTCTCCCAGGACCCGCTCAAATCACAAACTCCTAGATGATTCACTCCTCTTGAACTTAAGTCGGCATTCTGACTTTTGTATTCAATCCTGATGCAGTATCTGTGTTTCATAGTTAATGTGAAGGTCCAAGCGATACAGTAACCTGCAGTGGTGCATCAGAATCTAATACTTGTCTCCTAGGAGACACGCAAACCACAAACTAATAGAAAATTCACTCTTCTTGTACTTAAGACGGCATTGTGCCTTATGTATTCAATTCCGATGTAATTTCATTGTTTCTTGGTTAATGCGAAGGGCCAAGGGATACAGTAAATCTGCACCGGTGCATCGGAATGTAATACTGGCCCCCCAGGAGAGGCTCAAAGCAACAACTCTTAGAAGACTCTCTCTTCTTGTACTGAAGTTGGCATTGTGCCTTTTGTATTGAATCCCAATGCAATATCTATGTTTCATGGTCAATGTGAAGGTCCTAGGGATACAGTAAACTTGCACTGGTGCATCGGAATCTAATACTGGTCTCCCAGGAGCCGCACAAAGCACAAACTCTCGGAAGATTCACTCTTCTTGTACCTAAGTCGGCATTGTCCCTTTTGTACTCAATCCCAATGCAATTTCTGTGTTTCATGGTCAATGCGAAAGTCGAAGTGATACAGTAAACCAGTACTGGTGCATCGGAATCTAATACTGGTCTCCCTGGAGACGCTCAAAGCACAAACTCTTAGAAGATTCCCTCTTATTGTACTTAAGACGGCATTGTGCGTTTTGCATTCAATCCCGAAGCAATATCTCTGTCTCATGGTCAATGTGAAGGTCCAAAGGATACAGTAAACCTGCACTGGTGGATCGGAGTCTAATACTGGTCCAAGCACAAACTCTTAGAAGAGTCACTCTTCTTGAACCTAAGTAGGCCTTGTCCCTTTTGTATTCAATCCCGATTCAATTTCTGTGTTTCATGGTCAATGTGAAGGTCCAAGGGATACAGTTAACTTGCACTGGTGCATCGGAAATTAATACTGGTCCCCCAGGAGCCAGTCAAAGCACAAACTGTTAGATTATTCACTCTTCTTGTACTTAAGTCGGCATTGTGCCTCTTGTATTTTCTCCCGATGCGATTTCTGCGTTTCATGGTCAATGTGAAGGTCCAAGGGATACAGTAAACCTGCACTGGTGCATCGGAATCTAATACTGGTCTCCCAGGAGACGCACAAAGCACAAACTCTCGGAAGATTCACTCTTCTTGTACATAAGTCGGCATTGTGCCATTAGTATTAAATCCCAATGCAATTTCTGTGTTTCATGGTCAATGTGAAGGTCGAAGGGATACGGTAATCCACTACTGGTGCAGCGGTATCTAATACTGGTCTCCCAGGAGACGCTCAAAGCACAAGCTCTTAGAAGATTATCTCTTATTGTACTTCAGTCGGCATTGTCCATTTTGAAATCAATCCTGATGCTAATGCTGTGTTTCGCGGTCAATGTGAAGGTCCCAGGGATTCAGTAAACCTGCACTGGAGCATCGGAATATAATACTGGTTTCCCAGGAGCCGCACAAAGCACAAACTCTCGGAAGATTCACTCTTCTTGTACCTAAGTCGGCATTGTCCCTTTTGTACTCAATCCCAATGCAATTTCTGTGTCTCATGGTCAATGTGAATGTCCAAGGGATACAGTAAACCTGCACTGGCTCGTCGTAATCTAAAACTGGTCTCCCAGGAGACGCTCAAAGCACAAATCAATGGAAGATTCACTCTCCTTGTACTTAAGTCTGATTTGTACCTTTGTATACAATCCCAAAGCAATTACTGTGTTTCATGGTGAATGTGAAGGTCCAAGGGATTCACTAGACCTGCACTGGTGCATCGGAATGTAATACTGATCTCCCAGGAGCCGCTCAAAGCACAAACTCTTAGAAGATTCACTCTTCTTGTACCTTAGTCGGCCTTGTCCCTTTTGTATTCAATCCCGATGCAATTTCTGTGTTTCATGGTCAATGCGAAAGTCGAAGTGATACAGTAAACCAGTACTGGTGCATCGGAATCTAATACTGGTCTCCCTGGAGACGCTCAAAGCACAAACTCTTAGAAGATTCCCTCTTATTGTACTTAAGACGGCATTGTGCGTTTTGCATTCAATCCCGAAGCAATATCTCTGTCTCATGGTCAATGTGAAGGTCCAAAGGATACAGTAAACCTGCACTGGTGGATCGGAGTCTAATACTGGTCTCCCAGGGGCCCGTCAGATCACAAACTCTTAGAAGATTCACTCTTCTTGTACTTAGGTCGGCATTGTGCCATTTGTATTAAATCCCGATGCAATTTCTGTGTTTCATGCTCAATGTGAAGGTCCAAGGGACACTGTAAACCTATACTGGTGCATCGGAATCTAATACTGGGCTCCCAGGAGCCACTCAAATCACAAATTCCTAGAAGATTCACTCTGCCTGTTCTTAAGTCGGCATTGTACCTTTTATATTCAATAACGATGCAATTTCTGTGTTTCATGGTCAACGTGAACCTCCAAGGGATACAGTAAACCAGCAGTGGTGCATCGGAATCTCGTACCTGCTTCCCATTAGACGCACAAACCAAAAACTTTTTGTAGATTCACTCTTCTTGTACTTAAGTTGGCATTGTGCGTTTTGTATTCAATCTCGATGTAATTTCTGCGTTTCATTGTCAATGTGAAGGCCCGAGGGATACAGTAAACCTGCACTGGTGCATCGGAATCTAATACTGGTCTCCCAGGAGCAGCTCAAATCACAAACTAATAGAAAAATCACTCTTCTTGTACTTAAGTCGGCATTGTGCCTTTTGTATTCAATTCCGATGTAATTTCATTGTTTCTTGGTTTTTGCGAAGGGCCAAGGGATACAGTAAATCTGCACCGGTGCATCGGAATGTAATACTGGCCTCCCAGGAGAGGCTCAAAGCACCAACTCTTAGAAGACTCTCTCTTCTTGTACTGAAGTTGGCATTGTGCCTTTTGTATTGAATCCCAATGCAATATCTATGTTTCATGGTTAATGTGAAGGTCCTAGGGATACAGTAAACCTGCACTGGTGCATCGGAATCTAATATTGGTCTCCCAGGAGCCGCTCAAAACACAAAATCTTAGAAGAGTCACTCTTCTTGAACTTAAGTCGGCCTTGTCCCTTTTGTATTCAATCCCGATTCAATTTCTGTGTTTCATGGTCAATGTGAAGGTCCAAGGGATACGGTAAACCGGCACTGGTGCATCGGAATCTAATACTGGTCTCCCAGGAGACGCTTGAAGCACAAACTACAAACTCTTAGAATAATCAGTCTTCTTGTACTTATGTCGACATTGTGCCTATTGTATTCAATCCCAATGCAATTTCTGTGTTTCATGGTCAATGTGAAGGTCGAAGGGATACGGTAAACCAGGACTGGTGCATCAATATCTAATACTGGTCTCCCACGAGACGCTCAAAGCACAAACTCTTAGAAGATTCCCTCTTATTGTACTTAAGCAGCATTGTCCATTTTGTATTGAATCCTGATGCAATTACTGTATTTCATGGTCAATGTGATGGTCCAAGGAATACAGTAAACCTGCACTGGTGCATCGGAATCTAATACTGGGCTCGTAGGTGATGCTTGAAGCACAAACTCTTAGAATAATCAGTCTTCTTATACTTAAGTCGGCATAGTGCCTTTTGTATGCAATCCCGATGCAATTTCAGTGTTTCATGGTCAATGTGATGGTCCAAGGGATACAGTAAACCTACCCTGGAGCAAAGGAATCTAAAACTTGTCTCCCAGGAGACGCTCAAAGCACAAATCCTTGAAAGATTCACTGTCCTTGTACTTAAGTCTGCATTGTGCCTTTGTATAAAATCCCGAAGCAATTTCAGTGTTCGTGGTCAATGTGAAGGTCCAAGGGATACAGTAAACCTACACTGGTGCAGCGGAAATTAATACTGGTCACCCAGGAGCTCCTCAAAGCAAAACCTCTTAGAAGACTCACTCTTCTTGTACTTATGTCGACATTGTGCCTTTTGAATTAAATCTGGAGCAATTTCTGTCCAAGGGGTACAGTTTAACTGCACTGGTGCCTCGGAATCTAATACTGGTCTCCCAGGAGACGCTCAAAGCACAAACTATTAGAAGATTACCTCTTATTTGACTTATGTCAACATTGTGGTTTTTGCATTGATTCCCGAAGCAATTTCTGTGTTTCATGGTCAATGTGAAGGTCCAAGGCATACTGTATACCTGCGTCGGTGCATCGGAATCTCATACTGGTCTCGCAGGTTTCGCTCAAAGCACAGATTCTTAGAAGATTCATTCTTCTTGTACTTATGCCGACATTGTGCCTTTTGAATTAAATCTGGAGCAATTTCTGTGTTTCATGGCCAATGTGAAGGTCCAAGGGATACAGTAAACCTGCAATGTTGCATCGGATTCTAATACTGATCTCCCAGGAGCCGCTCAAATCACGTATTCCTGGAAGATTCACTCCTCCAGTTCTTAAGTCGGCATTGTACCTTTTGTATTCAATAACGATGCAATTTTTGTGTGTTTCATGGTCAACGTGAACGTCCAAGGGATACAGTAAACTTGCAGTGGTGCATCGGAATCTCTTACATGCCTCATATTAGACGCACAAACCACCAACTCTTTGAAGATTCACTCTTCTTGTACTTAAGTCAGCATTGTGCCTTTTGTGTTCAATCCCGAAGCAATTTCAATGTTTAATGGTTAATGTGAAATTGCAAGGGATACAGTAAACCTGCACTGGTGCATCTGAAATTATCAGTGGTCTACCAGGAGCCGATCAAAGCACAAACTCTTAGAAGATTCACTCTTATTGTACTTAGGTTGGCATTGTGCCTTTTGAAATGACTCCCGATGCGATTTCTGTGTTTCATGGTCAATGTGAAGGTCCAAGGAATACAGTAAACCTGCACTGATGCATCGGAAACTAATACTGGTCTCCCAGGAGCCGCTCAAAGCGCAAACTCTCAGAAGATTCACTCTTCTTGTACTTAATTCGGCAATGTGACTTTGTATTCAATCTCGTTGCTATTTCTGTGTTTCATGGTCAATCTGAAGGTCGAATGGATAAAGTAAACCTCCACTGGTGCATCGGTATCTAATCCTAGGCTCCCAGGAGACGCTCAAAGCACAAACTCTTCGAAGATTCACTCTTCTCGTACATAAGTTGGCATTGTATCTTTTGTATTCAATCCCGATGCAATTTCTGCGTTTCATAGTCAATGTGAAGGTCCAAGGGATACAGTGAACCTTCACTGCTGCATCGGAATCTGATACTGGTCTCCCAGGAGACGCTCAAAGGACAAACTCTTAGAAGATTCACTCTTCTTGTACTTAAGTCAGCATTGTGCCTTTTGTGTTTAATCCCGAAGCAATTTCAGTGTTTCATGGTCAATGTGTAGGTCCAAGGGATACTGTATAGCTGCACCGGTGCATCGGAATCTAATAAAGGTCTCGCAGGTGACGCTCAAAGCACAAACTCTTAGAAGATTCAGCCCTCTTGTAGTTAAGTCGACATTGTGCCCTTTGCATTAAATCCAGATGCATTTTCTGTGTTTCATGGTCAATGTGAAGGTCCAAGGAATACAGTAAACCTGCAGTGATGCATCGGAAACTAGTACTGGTCTCCCAGGAGCCGCTCAAAGCACAAACTTTCAAAAGGTTCACTCTTCTTGTACTTAAGTCAGCATTGTGCCTTTTGTGTTCAATCCCGAAGCAATTTCAGTGTTTCATGGTCAATGTGAAATTCCAAGGGATACAGTAAACATGCACTGGTGCATCGGAATCTAATACTGGTCTCCCAGTAGACGCTCTAAGGACAAACTCTTAGAAGATTCCCTCTTGCTGTACTTAAGTCGGCATTGAGCGTTTTGCTTTGAAACCCGAAGCAATTTCTTTTTTTTATGGTCAATGTGATGGTCCAAGGGATACAGTAAACCTGCACTGTTGCATCGGATTCTAATACTGGTCTCCCAGGAGCCGGTCAAATCACAAACTCTTTGAAGATTCACTCTGCTTGTACTTAAGTCGGCATTGTGCCATTTGTATTAAACCCCGATGCAATTTCTGTGTTTCATGGTCAATGTGAAGGTCGACGGGATACAGTAAACCTGTACTGGTGCATTGGAATCTAATACTGGTCTCCCAGGATACGCTCAAAGCACAAACTCTTATGAGATCCCCTCTTATTGTACTTAAGTCTTTGTTGTGCATTTTGCATCAATCCCCAAGTAATTTCCGTGTTCCATGGTCAATGTGAAGATGAAAGCGATACATTAAACCTACACTGGTGCATCGGAATCTAATGCTGGTCTCCCAGGAGCCGCTCAAAGCACAAACTTTCAAAAGATTCACTCTTCTTGTACTTAAGTCAGCATTGTGCCTTTTGTGTTTAATCCCGAAGCAATTTCAGTGTTTCATGGTCAATGTGAAATTCCAAGGGATACAGTAAACCTGCACAGGCGCTTCGGAATTTAACAGTGGTCTTCCAGGAGCCGCTCAAAGCACAAACTCTTAGAAGAATCACTCTTCTTGTACTTAGGTTGGCATTCTGCCTTTTGAAATTACTCCCGATGCGATTTCTGTGTTTCATGGTCAATGTGGAGTTCCAAGGGATACAGTAAAACTGCACTGGTGCATCGGAATCTAATACTGGTCTCCCAGAAAACGCTCAAAGCACAAACACATAGAAGATTCACTCTACTTTTACTTAAGTTGGTGTTGTGACTCTTGTATTCAATCCCGATGCAAATTCTGTGTTTCATGGTCAATGTGATGGTCCAAGGGATACAGTAAACCTTCACTGGTGAATCGGAATCTATTACTGGTCTCCCAGGAGCCGCTCAAATAAGAAACACTTAGAAGTTTCCCGCTGCTTGTACTTAAGACGGCATTGTGCATTTTGTATTCAAGCCCGATGCCATTTCTGTGTTTCATGGTCAATGTGAAGGTCCAAGGGATACTGTATACCTGCACCGGTGCATCGGAATCTAATACTGGTCTCCCAGGTGACGCTCGATGCACGAACTCTTAGAAGATTCAGTCTTCTTGTAGTTAAGTCGACATTGTGCATTTTGTATTCAATCCCGAAGCAATTTCTGTGTTTCATGGTCAATGTGAAGGTACAAGGGATTCAGTAAACCTGTACTGGCGCATCGGAAATAAATACTGGTCTCCCAGGATCCACTCGAAGCACAAATACTTAGAAGATTCACTCTTCTTGTACTTAAGTGGGCATTGTGCCTTTTGCATTCAATCCCGATGTTATTTCTGTGTTTCATGGTCAATGTGAATGTCCAATGGAAACAGTAAACATGATCTGGTGCATCGGAATCTAATACTGGTCTCCCAGGAGCCGCTCAAATCACAAACTCTTAGAAAATTCTCTCTGCTTGCACTTAAGACGGCATTGTGCAATTTGTATTCAAGCCCGGTGCAATTTCTGTGTTTCATGATCAATGTGTAGGTCCAAGGGATACTGTATACCGGCACCGGTGCATCGGAATCTAATACTGGTCTCGCAGGAGACGCTCAAAGCACAAACTCTTAGAAGATTCAGTCTTCTTATAGTTAAGTCGACATTGTGGCCTTTGAATTAAATCCAGATGCATTTTCTGTGTTTCATGCCCAATGTGAAGGTCCAAGGAATACAGTGAACCAGCACTGTTGCATCGGAAACTAATACTGGTCTCGCAGAAGCCACTCAAAGCACAAACTCTCAGAAGATTCACTCTTCTTGTACTTAAGTCGGCATTGTGCCTTTTGTATTCAATCCCGTTGCAATGTCTGTGTTTCATGGTCAATGTGAACGTCCACGGGATACAGTAAACCTGCACTGGTGCATCGGAATCTAATACTGGTCTACCAGGGGACGCTCAAAGCACAAACTCTTAGAAGATTGCCTCTTACTGTACTTAAGTCGGCATTGAGCGTTTTGCTTTGAATCCAGAAGCAATTTCTTTTTTTTATGGTCAATGTGATGGTCCAAGGGATACAGTAAACCTGCACTGGTGCATTGGAATCTAATACTGGTCTCCCAGGACCCGGTCAAAGCACAAACTCTTAGAAGATTCACTCTTCTTGTACTTAAATCGGCATTGTGACATTTGTATTAAATCCCGATGCAATTTCTGTGTTTCATGGTCAATGTGAAGGTTGAAGGGATACAGTAAACCAGTACTGGTGCATCGGAATCTAATACTGGTCTCCAAGGAGACGCTCAAAGCACAAACTCTTAGAAGAGTCCCTCTTATTGTACTTAAGTCTGCATTGTGCCTTTTGCATTCAATCCCGAAGCAATTTCCGTGTTTCATGGTCAATGTGAAGATCGAAGTGATACTGTAACCCAGCTCTGGTGCATCGGAATGTAACACTGGTCTCCCAGGAGACGCTCAAAGCACAAACTCTTAGAAGATTAACTCTTCTTTTTCTTAAGTTGGTTTTGTGCCTTTTGCATTCAATCCCGATGCAATTTCTGTGTTTCATGGTCAATGTGATGGTCCAAGTGATACAGTAAACCTGCACTAGTGCATGGGAATCTAATACGGGTCTCCCAGGAGCCGCTCAAATCACAGACTCGTAGAAGATTCACTCTTCTTGTACTTAAGTCGGCATTGTGCTTTTGTATTCAATCCCGATGTAATTTTTGTGTTTCAAGGTCAATGTGAAGATCCAGGGAATGTAGTAAACCTGCACTGGTGCAACGGAATCTATTACCGGTCTCCCAGGTGCCGTTTTAAGCACAAACTCCTAGAATATTTACTCTTCTTATAATTAACTAGGCATTGTGCCATTTGTATTCAATAACCATGCAATACTGTTTTTCATGGTCAACGTGAACGTCCAAGAGATACAGTAAACCTGCAGTGGTGCATCGGAATCTAATACTTGTCTCCCATTAGACGCACAAACCACAAACTCTTTGAAGATTCACTCTTCTTGTATTTAAGTCAGCATTGTGCATTTTGTGTACAATCCCGAAGCAATTTTAGTGTTTCATGCACAATTTGAGGGTCCAAGGGATACAGTAATCCTGCACTGGTGCATCAGAAATAAATACTGGTCTCCCAGGAGCCGCTCAAAGCACTAACTCTTAAAAGAATCACTCTTCTTGTACTTAGGTTTGCATTGTTCCTTTCGTAATTACTCCCGATGCGATTTCTGTGTTTCATGGTCAATGTGAGGGTCAAGGGATACTGTATACCTGCACCGGTGCATTGGAATCTAATACTGGTCTCGCAGGTGACGCTCGAACCACAAATTCTTAGAAGATTCAGTCTTCTTGTACTTAAGTCTACATTGTGCCTTTTGAATTAAATCCGGATGCAATTACTGTCTTTCATGGTCAATGTGAAGGTCCAAGGGATACAGTCAACCTGCACAGGTGCATCGGAATCTAATACTGGTCTCCCAGGAGACGCTCAAAGCACAAAGCCTTAGAAGATAATCCTCTTATTGTACTTATGTCGGCATTGTGCATTTTGCTTTCAATCCCGAAGCAATTTCTGTGTTTCATGGTCATTGTGAAGGTCGAAGGGATACAGAAAACCTGGACTGGTGCATCGGAATCTTGTACTGGTCTTCCAGGAGACGCTCAAAGCACAAACTCTTTAAAGATTCACTCTTCCTGTTTTTAAGTTAGCATTGTGCCTTTTGTATTCAATCCCGAAGCTATATCTTAGTTTCATGGTCAATGTGGAGGTCCAAGGGATACAGTAAACCTGCACTGGTGCATCGGAATCTAATACTGGACTCCCAGGAGACGCTCAAACCACAAAATCTTAGAAGATTCACTCTTCTTGTACTTAAGTTGGCATTGTGCCTTTTGTATTTACTCCCGATGCGAAATCTGTGTTTCATGATCAATGTGAAGGTCCAAGGGATACAGTAAACCTGCACTGGTGCATCGGACTCTAATACTGGTCTACCAGCGGCCAGTCAAAACACAAATTCTAAGACGATTCACTCTTCTTGTACTTAAATCGGCATTGTGACATTTATATTAAATCCCGAAGCAATTTCAGTGTTCAATGGTCAATGTGAAGGTCCAATGGAAACAGTAAACATGCACTGGTGCATCGCAATCTAATACTGGTCTCCCAGGAGCCGCTTAAATCACAAACTCTTGGAAAATTCTCTCTGCTTGTACTTAAGACGGCATTGTGCAATTTGTATTCAAGCCCGATGCAATTTCTGCGTTTTATGGTCAATGTGTAGGTCCAAGGGATACTCTATACCGCCACCGGTGCATTGGAATTCAATACTGGTCTCGCAGGTGACGTTCAAAGTACAAACTCTTAGAAGATTCAGTCTTCGAGTAGTTAAGCCGACATTGTGCCCTTTGAATGAAATCCAGATGCATTTTCTGTGTTTCATGGCCAATGTGAAGGTCCAAGGAATATAGTAAACCTGCACTGTTGCATCGGAAACTAATACTGGTCTCCCAGGAGCCACTCAATGCACAAACTCTCAGAAGATTCACTCTTCTTGTACTTAAGTCGGCATTGAGCCTTTTGTATTCAATTCTGTAGCAATTTCTGTGTTTCATGGTCAATGTGAAGATCCAAGGGATACAGTAAACCTGCAGTGGTGCATCGGAATCTAATATTTGTCTCCCAGAAGACGCACAAACCACAAACTATTCTTGTACTTAAGTCAGTATTGTGCCTTTTGTATTCAATCCCGAGCAATTTCTGTGTTTCATGGTCAATGTGTAGGTCCAAGGGATACTGTATACCGGCACCGGTGCATCGGAATTCAATACTGGTCTCGCAGGTGACGTTCAAAGTACAAACTCTTAGAAGATTCAGTCTTCTTGTAGTTAAGTCGACATTGTGCCTTCTGAATTAAATCCGGATGCAATTTCTGTGTTTCATAGTCAATGTGGACGTCCAAAGAATACAGTAAACCTGCACTGTTGCATCAGAAACTAATCCCGGTCTCCCAGAAGCCGATCAAAGCACAAACTCTCAGAAGATTCACTCTTCTTGTACTTAAGTCGGCATTGTGGCTTTTGAATTCAATCTCTTTGCAATTTCTGTGTTTCATTGTCAATGTGATGGTCCAAGGGATACAGTGAAGCTTCACTGCTGCATCGGAATCTAATACTGGTCTCGCAGGAGCCACTCAAAGCACAAACTCTCAGAAGATTCACTCTTCTTGTACATAAGTCGCCATTGTGCCTTTTGTATTCAATCCCGCTGTAATTTCTGTGTTTCATGGTCAATGTGAAGGTCCAAGGGATACAGTAAACCTGCACTGGTGCATCGGAATATTATACTGGTCTACCAGGGGACGCTCAAAGCACAAACTCTTAGAAGATTGCCTCTTACTGTACTTAAGTCGGCATTGTGCGTTTTGCTTTGAATCCCGAAGCAATTTTTTTTTTTTATGGTCAATGTGATGGTCCAAGGGATACAGTAAAACTGCACTGGTGCATTGTAATCTAATACTGGTCTCCCAGGACCCGGTCAAAGCACAACCTCTTAGAAGATTCACTCTTCTTGTACTTAAATCGGCATTGTGACATTTGTATTAAATCCCGATGCAATTTCTGTGTTTCATGGTCAATGTGAAGGTTGAAGGGATACAGTAAACCAGTACTGGTGCATCGGAATCTAATACTGGTCTCCCAGGAGACGCTCAAAGCACAAACTCTTAGAAGAGTCCCTCTTATTGTACTTAAGTCTGCATTGTGCCTTTTGCATTCAATCCCGAAGCAATTTCCGTGTTTCTGGTCAATGTGAAGATCGAAGTGATACAGTAAACCAACTCCGGTGCATCGGAATGTAACATTGGTCTCCCAGGAGACGCTCAAAACACAAACGATTAGAAGATTCACTCTTCCTTTTCTTAAGTTGGTTTTGTGCCTTTTGCATTCAATCCCGATGCAATTTCTGTGTTTCATGGTCAATGTGATGGTCCAAGTGATACAGTAAACCTGCACTGGTGCATGGGAATCTAATACGCGTCCCCCAGGAGCCGCTCAAATCACAGACTCGTAGAAGATTCACTCTTCTTGTACTTAAGTCGGCATTGTGCTTTTGTATTCAATCCCGATGTAATTTCTGTGTTTCAAGGTCAATGTGAAGATCCAGGGAATGTAGTAAACCTGCACTGGTGCAACGGAATCTATTACCGGTCTCCCAGGCGCCGTTTTCAGCACAAACTCCTAGAACATTTACTCTTCTTATACTTAAGTCGGCATTGTGCATTTTGTATTCAATAACGATGCAATACTGTTTTTCATGGTCAACGTGAACGTCCAAGAGATACAGTAAACCTGCAGTGGTGCATCGGAATCTAATACTTATCTCCCATTAGACGCACAAACCACAAACTCTTTGAAGATTCACTCTTCTTGTATTTAAGTCAGCATTGTGCATTTTGTGTAAAATCCCGAAGCAATTTTAGTGTTTCATGCACAATTTGAAGGTCCAAGGGATACAGTAATCCTGCACTGGTGCTTCGGAAATAAATACTGGTCTCCCAGGAGCCGTTCAAAGCACAAACTCTTAAAAGATTCACTCTTCTTGTACTTAGGTTTGCATTGTTCCTTTCGTAATTACTCCCGATGCGAATTCTGTGTTTCATGGTATATGTGAGGGTCAAGGGATACTGTATACCTGCACCGGTGCATTGGAATTTAACACTGGTCTCGCAGGTGACGCTCGAACCACAAATTCTTAGAAGATTCAGTCTTCTTGTACTTAAGTCTACATTGTGCCTTTTGAATTAAATCCGGATGCAATTACTGTCTTTCATGGTCAATGTGAAGGTCCAAGGGATACAGTCAACCTGCACAGGTGCATCGGAATCTAATACTGGTCTCCCAGGAGACGCTCAAAGCACAAACCCTTAGAAGATAATCCTCTTATTGTACTTATGTCGGCATTCTGCATTTTGCATTCAATCCCGAAGCAATTTCTGTGTTTCATGGTCAATGTGAAGGTCGAAGGGATACAGTAAACCTGGACTGGTGCATCGGAATCTAGTACTGGTCTTCCAGGAGACGCTCAAAGCACTAACTCTTTAAAGATTCACTCTTCTTGTTTTTAAGTTAGCATTGTGCCTCTTGTATTCAATCCCGAAGCTGTATCTTAGTTTCATGGTCAATGTGGTGGTCCAAGGGATACAGTAAAACTGCACTGGTGCATCGGAATCTAATACTGGACTCCGAGGAGACGCTCAAACCACAAAATCTTAGATGATTCACTCTTCTTGTACATAAGTTGGCATTGTGCCTTTTGTATTTACTCCCGATGCGAATTCTGTGTTTCATGATCAATGTGAAGGTCCAAGGGATACAGTAAACCTGCACTGGTGCATCGGAATCTAATACTGGTCTACCAGGGGACGCTCAAAGCACAAACTCTTAGAAGATTGCTTCTTACTGTACTTAAGTCGGCATTGAGCGTTTTGTTTTGAATCCCGAAGCAATTTCTTTTTTTTTATGGTCAATGTGATGGTCCAAGGGATACAGTAAAACTGCACTGGTGCATTGTAATCTAATACTGGTCTCCCAGGACCCGGTCAAAGCACAACCTCTTAGAAGATTCACTCTTCTTGTACTTAAATCGGCATTGTGACATTTGTATTAAATCCCGATGCAATTTCTGTGTTTCATGGTCAATGTGAAGGTTGAAGGGATACAGAAAACCAGTACTGGTGCATCGGAATCTAATACTGGTCTCCCAGGAGACGCTCAAAGCACAAAATCTTAGAAGAGTCCCTCTTATTGTACTTAAGTCTGCATTGTGCGTTTTGCATTCAATCCCGAAGCAATTTCCGTGTTTCATGGTCAATGTGAAGATCGAAGTGATACAGTAAACCAGCCCTGGTGCATCGGAATGTAACACTGGTCTCCCAGGAGACGCTCAAAACACAAACGATTAGAAGATTCACTCTTCTTTTTCTTAAGTTGGTTTTGTGCCTTTTGCATTCAATCCCGATGCAATTTCTGTGTTTCATGGTCAATGTGATGGTCCAAGTGATACAGTAAACCTGCACTAGTGCATGGGAATCTAATACGGGTCTCCCAGGAGCCGCTCAAATCACAGACTCGTAGAAGATTCACTCTTCTTTTACTTAAGTCGGCATTGTGCTTTTGTATTCTATCCCGATGTAATTTCTGTGTTTCAAGGTCAATGTGAAGATCCAGGGAATGTAGTAAACCTGCACTGGTGCAACGGAATCTATTACCGGTCTCCCAGGCGCCGTTTTAAGCACAAACTCCTAGAACAATTACTCTTCTTATACTTAAGTCGGCATTGTGCCTTTTGTATTCAATAACGATGCAATACTGTTTTTCATGGTCAACGTGAACGTCCAAGAGATACAGTAAACCTGCAGTGGTGCATCGGAATCTAATACTTGTCTCCCATTAGACGCACAAACCACAAACTCTTTGAAGATTCACTCTTCTTGTATTTAAGTCAGCATTGTGCATTTTGTGTACAATCCCGAAGCAATTTTAGTGTTTCATGCACAATTTGAAGGTCCAAGGGATACAGTAATCCTGCATTGGTGCATCGGAAATAAATACTGGTCTCCCAGGAGCCGCTCAAAGCACTAACTCTTAAAAGATTCACTCTTCTTGTACTTAGGTTTGCATTGTTCCTTTCGTAATTACTCCCGATGCGATTTCTGTGTTTCATGGTCAATGTGAGGGTCAAGGGATACTGTATACCTGCACCGGTGCATTGGAATCTAATACTGGTCTCGCAGGTGATGCTCGAACCACAAATTCTTAGAAGCTTCAGTCTTAATGTACTTAAGTCGACATTGTGCCTTTTGAATTAAATCCGGATGCAATTACTGTCTTTCATGGTCAATGTGAAGGTCCAAGGGATACAGTCAACTTGCACAGGTGCATCGGAATCTAATACTGGTCTCCCAGGAGACGCTCAAAGCACAAAGCCTTAGAAGATAATCCTCTTATTGTACTTATGTCGGCATTTTGCATTTTGCATTCAATCCCGAAGCAATTTCTGTGTTTCATGGTCAACGTGAAGGTCAAAGGGATACAGTAAACCTGGACTGGTGCATCGGAATCTAGTACTGGTCTTCCAGGAGACGCTCAAAGCACAAACTCTTTAAAGATTCACTCTTCTTGTTTTTAAGTTAGCATTGTGCCTTTTGTATTCAATCCCGAAGCTATATCTTACTTTCATGGTCAATGTGGAGGTCCAAGGGATACAGTAAACCTGCACTGGTGCATCGGAATCTAATACTGGACTCCCAGGAGACGCTCAAACAACAAAATCTTAGATGATTCACTCTTCTTGTACTTAAGTTGGCATTGTGCCTTTTGTATTTACTCCCGATGCGAATTCTGTGTTTCATGATCAATGTGAAGGTCCAAGGGATACAGTAAACCTGCACTGGTGCATCGGATTCTAATACTGGTCTACCAGCGGCCAGTCAAAACACAAACTCTAAGACGATTCACTCTTCTTGTACTTAAATCGGCATTGTGACATTTATATTAAATCCCGAAGCAATTTCAGTGTTTAATGGTTAATGTGAAGGTCCGATGGAAACAGTAAACATGCACTGGTGCATCGGAATCTAACACTGGTCTCCCAGGAGCCGCTCAAATCACAAACTCTTGGAAAATTCTCTCTGCTTGTACTTAAGACGGCATCGTGCAATTTGTATTCAAGCCCGATGCAATTTCTGCGTTTCATGGTCAATGTGTAGGTCCAAGGGATACTGTAAACCGGCACCGGTGCATCGGAATTCAATACTGGTCTCGCAGGTGACGTTCAAAGTACAAACTCTTAGAAGATTCACTCTTCTTGTAGTTAAGTCGACATTGTGCCCTTTGAATGAAATCCAGAGGCATTTTCTGTGATTCATGGCCAATGTGAAGGTCCAAGGAATATAGCAAACCTGCACTGTTGCATCGGAAACTAATACTGGTCTCCCAGGAGCAACTCAAAGCCCAAACTCTCAGAAGATTCACTCTTCTTGTACTTAAGTCGGCATTGAGCCTTTTGTATTCAATTCTGTTGCAATTTCTGTGTTTCATGGTCAATGTGAAGGTCCAAGGGATACAGTAAACCTCCAGTGGTGCATCGGAATCTAATATTTGTCTCCCAGAAGACGCACAAACCTCAAACTATTCTTGTACTTAAGACGGCATCGTGCAATTTGTATTCAAGCCCGATGCAATTTCTGCGTTTCATGGTCAATGTGTAGGTCCAAGAGATACTGTATACCGCCACCGGAGCATCGGAATTCAATACTGGTTCGCAGGTAACGTTCAAAGTACAAACTGTTATAGGATTCAGTCTTCTTGTAGTTAAGTCGACATTGTGCCCTTTGAATGAAATCCAGATGCATTTTCTGTGTTTCATGGCCAATGTGAAGGTCCAAGGAATATAGTAAACCTGCACTGTTGCATCGGAAACTAATACTGGTCTCCCAGGAGCCACTCAAAGCACAAACTCTCAGAAGATTAACTCTTCTTGTACTTAAGTCGGCAATTAGCCTTTTGTATTCAATCCTGTTGCAATTTCTGTGTTTCATGGTCAATGTGAAGGTCCAAGGGATACAGTAAACCTCCAGTGGTGCATCGGAATCTAATATTTGTCTCCCAGAAGACGCACAAACCTCAAACTATTCTTGTACTTAAGTCAGTATTGTGCCTTTATATTCAATCCCGAAGCAATTTCTGTGTTTCATGGTCAATGTGTAGGTCCAAGTGATACTGTATACCGGCACCGGTGGATCGGAATTCAATACTGGTCTCGCAGGTGACGTTCAAAGTACAAACTCTTAGAAGATTCAGTCTTCTTGTAGTTAAGTCGACATTGTGCCTTCTGAATTAAATCCGGATGCAATTTCTGTGTTTCATAGTCAATGTGAAGGTCCAAGGATTATAGTAAACCTGCACTGTTGCATCGGAAACTAATACTGGTCTCCCAGAAGCCGCTCAAAGCACAAACTCTCAGAAGATTCACTCTTCTTGTACTTAAGTCGGCATTGTGGCTTTTGAATCCGATCTCGTTGCAATGTCTGTGTTTCATGGCCAATGTGAAGGTCCAAGGAATACAGTAAACCTGCACTGTTGCATCAGAAACTAATACTGGTCTCGCAGGAGCCACTCAAAGCACAAACTCTCAGAAGATTCACTCTTCTTGTACTTAAGTCGGCATTGTGCCTTTTGTATTCAATCCCGTTGCAATTTCTGTGTTTCATGGTCAATGTGAAGGTCCAAGGGATACAGCAAACCTGCACTGGTGCATCGGAATCTAATACTGGTCTACCAGGGGACGCTCAAAGCACAAACTCTTAGGAGATTACCTATTATAAACCATATGTCGGCATTGTGCCTTTTGCACTGAATCCCGACGCAATTTCTGTGTTTCATAGTCAATGTGAAGGTCCAAGGGATACTGTATACCTGCACCGGTGCATCGGAATCTAATACTGGTCTCCCAGGAGACGCTCAAAGCACAAACTCTTTGAAGACTCACTCTTCTTGTACTTAACTCAGCATTGCGCCTTTTGTATTCAATCCTGAAGCAATTCCTGTGTTTCATGGTCAATGTGAAGGTCCAAGGGACGCAGTAAACCTGCACTGGTGCATCGGTATTAATACTGGTCTCCCAGGAGCCACTAAAACACAAACTCTTAGAAGATTCACTCTTCTTGTACTTAAGTCGGCATTGTGCATTATGTATGTAATCCCGGTACGATTTCTGTGTTTCATGGTCAATGTGAAGGTCCAAGGGATACAGTAAACATGCACTGGAGCATCGGAATCTAATACTGGCCTCCCAGGAGAAGCTCAAATGACAAACTCTAAGAAGATTGACTCTTCTTGTACTTAAGTCGGCATTGTGCTATTTGTATTAAATCCCGATACAATTTCTGTGTCTCATGGTTAATATGATGGTCGAAGGGATACAGTAAACCTGTACAGGTGCAGCGGAATATAATACTGGTCTCCCAGGAAATGCTCAAAGCACAAACTCTAAGAAGATTCCCTCTTATTGTACTAAACTCAGCTTTGAGACTTTTGTATTCTATCCCGAAGCAATTTCTGGGTCTCATGGTCAATGTGAAGTTCCAAGGCATACAGTAAACCTGCACTGGTGCTTCGGAATCTAATACTGGTCTCCCAGGAAATGCTCAAAGCACAAACTCTAAGAAGATTCCCTCTTATTGTACTTAACTCAGCATTGTGCCTTTTTTATTCAATCCCGAAGCAATTTCTGTGTTTCAAAGTCAATGTGAATGTCCAAGGGATACAGTAAACCTGCACTGGTGCATCGAAAATTAATACTGGTCTCCCAGGAGCCACTAAAAGCAAAATCTCTTAGAAGATTCACTCTTCTTGTACTTAAGTTGGCATTGTGCCTTATGTATTTACTCCCGATCCGTTTACTGTGTTTCATGGTCAATGTGAAGGTCCAAGGGATACAGTAAACCTGCACTGGTGCATCGGAATCTAATACTGGTCTCGCAGGAGACGCTCAAAGCACAAACTCTTTGGAGATTCACTCCTCTTGTACTTAACTCAGCATTGTGCCTTTTTTATTCAATCCCGAAGCAATTTCTGTGTTTCAATGTCAATATGAATGTCCAAGGGATACAGTTAACCTGCACTGGTGCATCGGAATTTAATACTGGTTTCCCAGGAGCCGCTCAAAACACAAACTCTTATAAGGTACACTCTTCTTGTACATATGTCGGCATTGTCCATTTCGTATTCAATCCCGATGCAATTTCTGTGTTTCATTTCCAATGTGAATGTCCAAGGGATACAGTAAACCTGCACTGGTGCATCGGAATCTAATACTGGTCTCCCAGAAGTCGCTCAAAGCACAAACTCCCAATTGATTCACTGTTCTTGTACTTAAGTCGGCATTGTACCTTTTGCATTCAATCCCGAAGCTATTTCTGTGTTTCATGGTCAATGTGAAGGTCCATGGGATACAGTAAACATGCGCTGGTGCATCGGAATCTAATACTGGTCTCCCAGGAGCCGCTCAAAGCACAAACTCCTAGAAGATTCACTCTTCTTGTACTTAAGTCGGCATTGTGCCTTTTGTATTCAATCCAGATGTAATTTCTATGTTTCATGGTCAATGTGAAGCTCCAAGGGATACAGTAAATCTGCACTGGTGCATCGGAATCTAGTACTGGTCTCCCAGGAGACGCTCAAAGCACAAACTCTTTGAAGATTCACTCTTCTTGTACTTAACTCAGCATTGTGCCTTTTTTATTCAATCCCGAAGCAGTTTCTGTGTTTCATGGTCAATGTGAATGTCCAAGGGATACAGTAAACCTGCACTGGTGCATCGGAAATTAATAGTGGTCTCCCAGGAGCCACTAAAAGCACAAACTCTTAGAAGAATCACTCTTCATGTACTTAGGTTGGCATTGTGACTTATGTATTTACTCCCGGTGCCATTTCTGTGTTTCATGGTCAATGAGAAGGTCCAAGGGATACAGTAAACCTGCACTGGTGCATCGGGATCTAATTCTGGTCTCCCAGGAGACGCTCAAATCACAAACTCTAAGAAGAATCACTCTTCTTGCACTTAAGTTGGTATTGTGGTTTTTGCATTCAATCCCGGTGCAATTTCTGTGTTTCATGGTCAATGTGTAGGTCCAAGGTATACAGTAAACCTGCACTGGTGCATCGGAATCTAATACTGGTCTCGCAGGTGACGCTCAAAGCACAAACTCTTAGAAGAATCAGTCTTCTTGTACTTAAGTCGACATTGTGTCTTTAGTATTTACTCCCAATGCTATTGCTGTGTTTCATGGTCAATGTGAATGTCCAAGGGATACAGTAAACCTGCACTGGTTCAATGGAATCTAATACTGCTCTCCCAGGATACGCTCAATGCACAAACTCTTGGAAGATTCACCCTTATTATACTTAAGTCGGCATTGAGTCCATTGTATTCAATCCCGAAGCAATTTCTGTGTCTCTTGGTCAATGTGAAGTTCCAAGGGATACAGTAAACTTGCACTGGTGCATCGGAATCCAACACTGGTCCCCCAGGATGCGCTCAAACCACAAACTCTTAGAAGATTCACTCTTCTTGTACTTGAGTTGGCATTGCCCCTTTGTATTCAATCCCAATGCAATTTCTGTGTCTCATGGTGAATGTGAAGTTCCAAGGGATACAGTAAACCAGCACTGGTGCATCGGAATTTAATACTGGTTTCCCAGGAGCCGCCCAAACCACAAACCCTTACAAGATACACTCATCTAGTACATATGTCGACATTGTCCATTTCGTATTCAATCCCGATGCAATTTCTGTGTTTCATTTCCAAAGTGAAGGTCCAAGGGATACAGTTAACCTGCACTGGTGCATCAGAATCTAATACTGGTCTCCCAGGCGCCGCTCAAAGCACAAACTCTTAGAAGATGCACTCCTCTTGTACATAAGTCGGCATTGTCCATTTCGTATTCAATCCCGATGCAATTTCTGTGCTTCATTTCCAATGTGAAGGTCCAAGGGATGCTGTAAACCCGCACTGGTGCATCGGAATCTAATACTGGTCACCCAGGAGCCGCTCAAAGCACAAACTATTGGATGATTCACTCTTCTTGTACTTAAATCGGCATTGTACCTTTTGTATTCAATCCTGATGCAATTCCTGTTTTTCATGGGCAATGTGAAGGTCTAAGGGATACAGTAAACCAGCACTGGTGCGTCGGAATCTAATACTGGTCTCCCAGGAGCCGCTCAAAGCACAAACGCCTACAAGAATCACTCTTTTTGTACTTCAGTCGTCTTTGTGCCTCTTGTATTCAATCGTGGTGCAAACTCTGTGTTTCATGGTCAATGTGAAGGTCCTATGGAAACAGAAAACCTGCACTGGTGTACCGGAATCTAACACTGGTCTATCAGGAGCCGCTCACAGCACAAACTCTCGGAAGATTTACGCATCTTGTACTTAAGTCGGCAATGAGGCCTTTATATTCAATCCCGATGCAATTTCTGTGTTTCATGGTCAATGCGAAGGTCCATGGGATACAGTAAGCCTGCACTGGTGCTTCGGAATCTAATACTGGTCTCGCAGGAGACGCTCAAACCACAAATTCTTTGAAGAATTACTCTTCTTGTACTTAACTCAGCATTGTGCCTTTTTTATTCAATCCCGAAGCAATTTCTGTGTTTCATGGTCAATGTGAAGGTGCAAAGGATACAGTAAACGTGCACTGGTGCATCGGAATCTAATACTGGTCTCCCAGGAGACGTCCAAAGCACAAACGCTTAGACAATTCACTCTTCTTGTACTTATGGCAGCATTGAGCCTTATATATTTACTCCCGATGCAATTTCTGTGTTTCATGGTCAATGTGAAGGTCCAAGGAATACAGTAAACTTGCATTGGTGCATCGGAATCTAATACTGGTCTCCCAAGACCCGATCAAACCACAAACTCCAAGGAGATTCACTCTTCTTGTATTTAAGTCGGCATTGTACCTTTTGTATTCAATCCCGATGTAATTTCTGTGTTTCATGGTCAATGTGGAGTTCCAACGGATACAGTAAACCTGCACTGGTGCATCGGAATCTAATACTGGTCTCGCAGGAGACGTTCAAAGCACAAACTCTTTGAAGATTCACTCTTCTTGTACTTAACTCAGCATTGTGCCTTTTTTATTCAATCCCGAAGCAATTTCTGTGTTTCATGGTCAATGTGACGGACCAAGGGATACAGAAAACCAGCACTAGTGAATCGGAATCTAATACTGGTCTCCCAGGAGCCACTCAAATCACAAACTCCTAAAAAATTCACTCTTCTAATACATAAGTCAGCATTGTGCATTTTGTATACAATCCCGATGTGATTCCTGTGTTCCTTGGTTCATGTGAACGTCCAAGGGATACAATAAACTTGCACTGGCTTGTCGGAATCTAATACTGGTCTCCCAGGAGCCGCTCAAGGCACAAACTCTTAGAAGAGTCACTCTTCTTGTACTTAAGTTGGCATTGTGGCTTTTATATTCAATCCCGATGCGATTTCTGTGTTTCATATTCAATGTGATGGTCCATGGCATACAGTTAACCTGCACTGGTGCATCGGAATCTAGTACTGGTCTCCCAGGAGGCGCTCAAAGCACCAACTCTTTGAAGATTCACTCTTATTGTACTTAAGTTGGCATTGTGCCTTATGTATTTACTCCCAATGCGATTTCTGTGTTTCACGGTCAATGTGAAGGTCCAAGAGATACAGTAAACCTGCACTGGTGCATCGGAATCCAAGACTGGTCTCGCAGGAGACGCTCAAAACACAAACTCTTTGAAGATTCACTCTTCTTGTGCTTAACTCAGCATTGTGCCTTTTTTATTCAATCCCAAATCAATTTCTGTGTTTCATGGTCAATGTGTAGGTGCAAGGGATACAGTAAACCTACACTGGTGCATCGGAATCTAATACTGGTCTCCCAGGAGACCCTCAAATCACAAACTCTAAGAAGATTCACTCTTCTTGTACTTAAGTTGGTATTGTGCCTTTTGCATTCAATCCCGGTGCAATTTCTGTGTTTCATGGTCAATGTGTAGGTGCAATGGATACAGTAAACCTGCATTGGGGCATCGGAATCCAATACGTGTCTCGCAGGTGACGCTCGATGCACAAACTCTTAGAAGAATCAGTCTTCTTGTACTTAAGTTGACATTGTGCCTTTAGTATTTACTCTTGATGCAATTGCTGTGTTTCATGGTCAATGTGAATGTTCAAGGGATACAGTAAATCTGCACTGGCACATCGGAACCTAATGCTAGTCTTCCAGGAGACGCTCAAAGCACAAACTCTCGGAAGATTCACCCTTATTGTATTTAAGTCGGGATTGAGCCTTTTGCATTCAATCCCGAAGCAATTTCTGTGTCTCGTGGTCAATGTGAAGTTGCAAGGGATACAGTAAACTTGCACTGGTGCATCGGAATCTAACACTGGTCTCCCAGGTGACGCTCAAACCACAAACTCTTAGAAGATTCACTCTTCTTGTACTTGAGTAGGCACTGCCCCATTGCATTCAATGCCAATGCAATTTCTGTGTCTCATGGTGAACGTGAAGTTCCAAGGGATACAGTAAACACGCACTGGTGCATCGGAATTTAATACCGGTTTCCCAGGAGCCGCTAAAAACACAAACTCTTACGAGATAGACTCATCTAGTACATATGTCGGCATTGTCCATTTCGTATTCAATCCCGATGCAATTTCTGTGTTTCATTTCCAATGTGAAGGTCCAAGAGATACAGTAAACCTGCACTGGTTCATCGGAATCTAATACTGGTCTCCCAGGAGCCGCTCAAGGCACAAACTCCCATAATATGTACTCTTCTTGTTCTTAAGTCGGCATTGTACCTTTTGCATTCAATCCCGAAGCAATTTCTGTGTCTCATGGTCAATGTGAAGTTCCAAGGGATACAGTAAACCTGCACTGGTGCATCAGAATCAAATACTGGTCTCCCAGGAGACGCTCGAACCACAAACTCTTAGGTGATTCACTCCTGTTCAACTTCAGTTGCCATTGTCATATTTGTATATCAATTGAGATACAATTTCTATGTGTCATGGTCAATGTGAAGGTCCATGGGATACAGTAAAACCGCACTGGTGCATCGGAATGTGATACTGGTTTCCCAGGAGCCGCTCAAAGCACAAACTCTTAGAGGATGCACTCCTCTTGTACATAAGTCGGCATTGTCCATTTCGTATTCAATCCCGATGCAATTTCTGTGCTTCATTTCCAATGTGAAGGTCCAAGGGATGCTGTAAACCCGCACTGGTGCATCGCAATCTAATACTGGTCTCCCAGGAGCCGCTCAAAGCACAAACTATTGGATGATTCACTCTTCTTGTACTTAAATCGGCATTGTTCCTTTTGTATTCAATCCTGATGCAATTCCTGTTTTTCATGGTCAATGTGAAGGTCTAAGGGATACAGTAAACCAGCACTGGTGCGTCGGAATCTAATACTGGTCTCCCAGGAGCCGCTCAAAGCACAAACTCCTACAAGAATCACTCTTCTTGTACTTAAGTCGTCATTGTGCCTCTTGTATTCAATCGTGGTGCAAACTCTGTGTTTCATGGTCAATGTGAAGGTCCAATGGAAACAGAAAACCTGCACTGGTGTACCGGAATCTAACACTGGTCTATCAGGAGCCGCTCACAGCACAAACTCTCGGAAGATTTACGCATCTTGTACTTAAGTCGGCAATGAGGCTTTTATATTCAATCCCGATGCAATTTCTGTGTTTCATGGTCAATGCGAAGGTCCATGGGATACAGTAAGCCTGCACTGGTGCATCGGAATCTAATACTGGTCTCGCAGGAGACGCTCAAACCACAAACTCTTTGAAGAATTACTCTTCTTGTACTTAACTCAGCATTGTGCCTTTTTTATTCAATCCCGAAGCAATTTCTGTGTTTCATGGTCAATGTGAAGGTGCAAAGGATACAGTATACGTGCACTGGTGCATCGGAATCTAATACTGGTCTCCCAGGAGACGCTCAAAGCACAAACGCTTAGACAATTCACTCTTCTTGTACTTATGGCAGCATTGAGCCTTATATATTCACTCCCGATGCAATTTCTGTGTTTCATGGTCAATGTGAAGGTCCAAGGGATACAGTAAACTTGCATTGGTGCATCGGAATCTAATACTGGTCTCCCAAGACCCGATCAAACCACAAACTCCAAGGAGATTCACTCTTCTTGTATTTAAGTCGGCATTGTAGCTTTTGTATTCAATCCCAATGTAATTTCTGTGTTTCATGGTCAATGTGGAGTTCCAACGGATACAGTAAACCTGCACTGGTGCATCGGAATCTAATAGTGGTCTCCCAGGAGCCTCTCAGATCACAAACTCCTAAAAAATTCACTCCTCTTGAACTTATGTCGGCATTGTCTATTTCGTATTGAATCCCGATGCATTTCCTGTGATTCATTTCCAATGTGAAGGTCCAAGGGGTACAGTAAACCTGCACTGGTGTACCGGAATCTAATACTGGTCTCCCAGGAGCCGCTCAAAAGCACAAACTCTTAGAAGATTACCTATTATTGTACATATCTCGGCATTGTGCCTTTTGCATTGAATCCCGACGCAATTTCTGTGTTTCATGGTCAACGTGAAGGTCCAAGGGATACAGTAAACCTGCACTGGAGCATCGGAATCTAATACTGGTCTCGCTGGTGTGAAGCACAAACTCTTAGAAGAATCAGTCTTCTTGTACTTAAGTCGAGATTGTGCCTTTTGTATTTACTCCCTATGGAATTGCTGTGTTTCATGGTCAATGTGAATGTCCAAGAGATACAGTAAACCTGCACTGGTGCATCGGAATCTAATGCTGGTCTCCCAGGAAACGCTCAAACCACAAACTCTTAGATGATGCACTCTTCTTGTACTTAGGACGGCATTGTGCTTTTTGTATTTACTCCCGATGCAATTTCTGTTTCATTGTCAATGTGAAGGTCCAAGGGGTAGAGTAAACCTACACTGGTGCATCAGAATCTATTACTGGTCTCTCAGGAGCCGCTCAAATCACAAACTCCTAGATGATTTACTCTTCTTGTACTTATGTCGGCATTACGCCTTTTGTATTTAATGCTGATGCGATTTCTGTGTTTCATGGTCAATGTGAAGGTCCAAGGTATACAGTAAACCTACACTAGTGCATCGGAATCTAATACTGGTCACCCAGGAGACGCTCAAAGCTCAAACTCTTTGATGATTCACTCTAGCTGTACATAAGTTGGCATTGTACCTTTTGTATACAATCCCGATGCTATTTCTTTGTTTCATGGTCAATGTGAAGGTCCAATTGCAGCAGTGAACCTGTACTGCTGCATCGGAATCTAATACTGGTCTCCCAGGAGACGCTCAAATCACAAACTCTTAAAACATTCACTCTTTCTGTACATACGTCAGCATGGTGAATTTTGTATTCAATCCCAAAGCAATTTCTGTGTTTCATGGTCAATACGTATGTCCAAGGGATACAGTAAACCTGCACTGGTGCATCGGAATCTAATACTGGTCTCCCTGGAGACGCTCAAAGCACAAACGCTTTGATGATTCACCCTTCTTGTACTTACGTCAGCATTGTGCATTTCGTATTCAATCCCAAAGTAATTTCTGTGTTTCATGGTCAATGTGTGGGTCCAAGGGATACAGTAAACCTGCACTGGTGCATCAGAATCTAATACTGGCCTCCCAGGGCCACTCAAAGCACAAACTCCTAGAAGATTAACTCATCTTGTACTTATGTAGGCGTTGTGCCTTTAAAATCAATCCCGATACGATTTCTGTGTTTCAAGGTCACTGTGAAGGTCCAAGTTATACAGTAAACCTGCACTGGTGCATCGGAATCTAATACTGGTCATCCAGGAGCCACTCAAAGCACAAACTCCTATAAGATTCACTCATCTTGTACTTAAGTCGGCCAAGTGCCTTTTGTATTGAATCCCGATGTAATTTCTATCTTTCATGGTCAATATGAGGGTCCAAGGAATACAGTAAACCTGCACTGGTGCATCGGAATCTAATACTGGTCTCCCAAATGCCGCTCAAAGCGCAAACACTTCGAAGATACACTCTTCTTGTTCTTAAGTCGGCATTCTGCCTTTTGTGTTCAATCCCGATACGATTTCTTTGTTTCATGGTCAATGCGAAGGTCCAAGGTATACAGTACATCTGCACTGGTGCATCGGAATCTAATACTGCTCTCCCTGGAGACGCTCAAACACAAACTCTTAGAATATTCACTCTTCCTTTACTTAAGTTGGCATTGTGGCTTTCGCATTCAATCCCGATGGAATATCTGTGATTCATGGTCAATGTGAAGGTCCAAGGGTTACAGTAAACACGCACTGGCGCATCGGAATCTAATACTGGTCTCCCAGGAGGCACTCAAAGCACAAACTCTTATAAGATTCACTTTTCTTGCACTTAAGTCGGCATTGTGCCATTTGTATTCAATCCCGATGTGATTTCTGTGTTTCATGGTCAATGTGACGGTCCAAGGAATACAGTAAACCTACACTGGTGCACCGGAATCTAATACTGGTCTCCCAGGCGCCGCCGAAATCACAAACTTTTAGAAGATTCTCTCTTCTTGTACTTATGTCGGCATTGTACTTTTTTTATTCTATACCGATGTAATATCTGTGTTTCATGGACAATGTGAAGGTCCAAGGGATACAGTATACCTGCACTGGTGCATCGGAACTTAATACTGGTCTCCCAGGAGACGCTCAAAGCACAAACTGTTAGAAGATTCACTCTTCTTGTACTTAGGACGGCATTGTGCTTTTGTATTCAATCCCGAAGTAATTTCTTTGTTTCATGGTCAATGTGACGGTGCAAGGGATACAGTAAACCTGCACTGGTGTAGCGGCATCTAATACTGGTCTCCCAGGAGCCGCTCAAAGCACTAACTCCTAGAAGATTCACTCGTCTTGTACGTATGTCGGCATTGTGCATTTTGCATTCAATCCCGATGTAATTTCTGTGTTTCATGGTCAATGTGAAGGTCCAAGGAATACAGTAAACCTGCACTGGTGCATCGGAATCTTATACTTGTCTCCCAGGAGCCGCTCAATTCACAAACTCCTAGAAGATTCCCTCTTCTTGTACTTAAGTCGGCATTGTACCTTTTGTATTTAATCCCGATTAAATTTCTGTGTTTCATGGTCAATGTGTAGATCCAAGGGATACAGTAAACCTGCACTGGTGCATGGGAATCTAATTCTGGTCTCCCAGGAGCCGCTCAAAGCACAAACTCCCAGAAGTTTCACTCTTCTTGTACTTCAGTCGGCTTTGTACCTTTTGCATTCAATCCTGAAGCAATTTCTGTGTTTCATGGTCAATGTGAAAGTCCAAGGGATACAGTAAACCTGAACTGGAGCATCGGAATCTAATACTGGTCTCCCAGGATACGCTCAAACCACAAACTCTTAGGTGATTCACTCCTGTTGTACTTCAGTTGGCCTTGTCCCATTTGTATTCAATTGCGATGCAATTTCAGTGTGTCATGGTCAATGTGAAGGTCCGGGGGATACAGTAAACCCGCACTGGTGCATCGGAATTTAATACTGGTTTCCCAGGAGCCGCTCAATGCACATACTCTTAGAAGATACACTCCTCTTGTACATATGTCGCCATTGTCCATTTCGTATTCAATCCCGATGCAATTTCTGTGCTTCATTTCAATTGTGAAGGTCCAAGGGATGCCTTTAACCTGCACTGGTGCATCGGAATCCAATACTGGTCTTCCAGGAGCCGCTCAAAGCACAAACTATTGGATGATTCACTGTTCTTGTACCTGAGTCGGCATTGTTCCTTTTATATTCAATCCCCATGCAATTTTTTGTGTTTCATGGTCAATGTGTAGGTCCAAGGGATACAGTAAACCTGACATTGTGTCTTTTGTATTGTATGCAGATGCAATTTCTGTGTGTCATGGTCAATGTGAAGGTCCAAGGGATACAGTAAACCTGCACTGGTGCATCTGAATCTAATACTGGTCTCCCAGGAGTTGCTCAAAACACAAACTTTTAGAAGATTCCCTCTTATTTTACTTAAGTCGGCATTGTGCCTTTTGTATTCAATCCCGAAGCAAATTCTGTGTTTCATGGTCAATGTGAAGGTCCAAGGGATACAGAACAACCTGCACTGGTACATCGGAATCTAATGCTGGTCTCCCAGAAGACGCTCAAAGCACAAACTTTTAGAAGACTCACTCTTCTTGTACATAAGTTGGCATTGTCACTTTTGTATTCAATTCCGATGCCATTTCTGTGTTTCATGGTCAATGTGAAGGTCCAAGAAATACAGTAAACCTGCACTGGTGCATCGGAATCCAACACTGGTCTCCCAGGAGCCGCTCAAAACACAAACACTTAGAAGATTCTCTCTTCTTGTGCCTAAGTCCGCATTGTGCCTTTTGTATTCAAGCCTGATGCGATTTCTGTGTTTCATGGTCAATGGGAAGGTCCAAGAGGTACAGTAAACCTGCACTGGTGCATCGGAAACTAATACTGGTCTCCCAGGAGACGCTCAAAGCACGAACTCGTAGGAGATTCACTTTTCTTGTACTTAAGTCGGCATTGTGCCTTTTGCATTGAATCCAGAAGCAATTATTGTGTTTCATGGTCAATTTGAAGGTCAAAGGGATACAGTAAACCAGCAGTGGTGCTTCGGAATCTAATACTGGTCTCGCAGGTAACGCTCGAAGCACAAACTCTTAGAAGATTCAGTCTTATTGTACTTAAGTCGACATTGTGCCTTTTGTATTCAATTCCGATGCAATCAATGTGTTTCATGGCCAATGTAAAGGTCCAAGGGATACGATAAACCTGCACTGGTGTATCGGAAATTAATACTGGTCTCCCAGGAGACGCTCAAAGCACTAACTCTTAGAAGATTCACTCTCCTTGTACTTTAGTTGGTATTGCGACTTTTGTATTTACCCCCGATGCAATTTCTGTGTTTCATGGTCAATTAATGGGCCCAAGGGATACAGTAAACCTACACTGGTGCATCGGAATATAATAATCGTCTTCCAGGAGACGCTCAAAGCACAAACCCTTAGAAGATTCACTCTTCTTGTACTTAAGTTGGTGTTGTGCCTTTTGTATTCAATCTTGATGGAATTTCTTTGTTTCATGGTCAATGGAAGGTCCAAGGGATACAGTAAACCTGCACTGGTGCATCGGAGTCTAATACTGGTTTCCGAGGACCCTCTCAAAGCACAAACTCCTGGAAGATTCACTCTTCATGTACTTCAGTCGGCATTGTGCCATTTGTATTCAATCCCGATGTAATTTCTGTGTTTCACGGTCAATGTGAAGGTCCAAGGGATACAGTTTTTGTGGCGGCGTTCGTAGCGACGAACAATTCGCTGTAAAAACGGCTTACGAAGTCACCGCCACACTTTTAATCGCGGGCCGCCCGGTCCGCTGGAACTGTGAACAGAAAGATGAAAACCCAAACACTCTGATTAAATAAAAGTCGGTACTTATCTTTATTAACGAAGATACAGAATCACAGTAGTGAACTCCGTGTCTACAGATATCTGTCTAGTTCGAGTCGGAGCGGCTAGGTCAACGTCGGCTGACGACAAACAACAACTCTGCTGCGATGAACACACAACTGACTAGCAAGTACACAATTCGGTGGCGAGTATACAACTGAGCGGCGAATACAGAACTGTCCGAGTGCTCACGACTCCAGCGCTTAAGAAACCAGAAGCCTGCGGTGGCGCGCGCAGACTTGCGGCGATTTCCTGTCCCGCTGGCGCTGCTTACGCCGACGGCGTCCGGACTTTGATGCTGCCAACCTTTTGGCAGCGGGCTCGGGTGGCATTACTGGCTAGGATATAACAACAGTAAACCAGCACTGGTTCATCGGAATCTAATACTGGTCTCCCAGGAGCCGCTCAAAGCACAAACTCCAAGAAGATTCACTCTTCCTGTACATAAGTCGGCATTGTGCCTTTTGTATTCAATCTAAATGCAATATCTGTGTTTCATTGTCAATGTGAACGTCCATGGGATACAGTAAACCTGTACTAGTGCATCGGAATCTAACACTGGTCTCCCAGGCGCCGCTCAAAACACAAACGCTTAGAGCATTCACTCTTCTTGGGCTTATGTCGGGCTTGTCCCTTTTGTATTCAACCCCGATGTAATTTCTGTGTTTCATGGTCAATGAGAAGGTCCAAAGGATACAGTAAACCTGCACTGGTGCATCGGAATCTAATACTGGTCTCCCAGGAGCGGCTTAAATCACAAACTCATAGAAGATTCAATCTTCTTGTACTTAACTAGGCAATGTGCATTTTGTATTTACTCCCGATGTAATTTCTGTGTTTAATCGTCAATGTGAACGTCCAACGGATACAGTACACCTGCACTGGTGCATCGGAATCTACTACTGGTCTCCCAGGAGCAGCTCAAGTCACAAACTCCTAGAAGATTCACTCTTCTTGTACTTAAGTCGGCATTGTACCTTTTGTATTTAATCCCGATTAAATTTCTGTGTTTCATGGTCAATGTGTAGATCCAAGGGATACAGTAAACCTGCACTGGTGCATGGGAATCTAATTCTGGTCTCCCAGGAGCCGCTCAAAGCACAAACTCCCAGAAGTTTCACTCTTCTTGTACTTCAGTCGGCTTTGTACCTTTTGCATTCAATCCTGAAGCAATTTCTGTGTTTCATGGTCAATGTGAAAGTCCAAGGGATACAGTAAACCTGAACTGGAGCATCGGAATCTAATACTGGTCTCCCAGGATACGCTCAAACCACAAACTCTTAGGTGATTCACTCCTGTTGTACTTCAGTTGGCCTTGTCCCATTTGTATTCAATTGCGATGCAATTTCAGTGTGTCATGGTCAATGTGAAGGTCCGAGGGATACAGTAAACCCGCACTGGTGCATCGGAATTTAATACTGGTTTCCCAGGAGCCGCTCAATGCACATACTCTTAGAAGATACACTCCTCTTGTACATATGTCGCCATTGTCCATTTCGTATTCAATCCCGATGCAATTTCTGTGCTTCATTTCAATTGTGAAGGTCCAAGGGATGCCTTTAACCTGCACTGGTGCATCGGAATCCAATACTGGTCTTCCAGGAGCCGCTCAAAGCACAAACTATTGGATGATTCACTGTTCTTGTACCTGAGTCGGCATTGTTCCTTTTATATTCAATCCCCATGCAATTTTTTGTGTTTCATGGTCAATGTGTAGGTCCAAGGGATACAGTAAACCTGACATTGTGTCTTTTGTATTGTATGCAGATGCAATTTCTGTGTGTCATGGTCAATGTGAAGGTCCAAGGGATACAGTAAACCTGCACTGGTGCATCTGAATCTAATACTGGTCTCCCAGGAGTTGCTCAAAACACAAACTTTTAGAAGATTCCCTCTTATTTTACTTAAGTCGGCATTGTGCCTTTTGTATTCAATCCCGAAGCAAATTCTGTGTATCATGGTCAATGTGAAGGTCCAAGGGATACAGAACAACCTGCACTGGTACATCGGAATCTAATGCTGGTCTCCCAGAAGACGCTCAAAGCACAAACTTTTAGAAGACTCACTCTTCTTGTACATAAGTTGGCATTGTCACTTTTGTATTCAATTCCGATGCCATTTCTGTGTTTCATGGTCAATGTGAAGGTCCAAGAAATACAGTAAACCTGCACTGGTGCATCGGAATCCAACACTGGTCTCCCAGGAGCCGCTCAAAACACAAACACTTAGAAGATTCTCTCTTCTTGTGCCTAAGTCCGCATTGTGCCTTTTGTATTCAAGCCTGATGCGATTTCTGTGTTTCATGGTCAATGGGAAGGTCCAAGAGGTACAGTAAACCTGCACTGGTGCATCGGAAACTAATACTGGTCTCCCAGGAGACGCTCAAAGCACGAACTCGTAGGAGATTCACTTTTCTTGTACTTAAGTCGGCATTGTGCCTTTTGCATTGAATCCAGAAGCAATTATTGTGTTTCATGGTCAATTTGAAGGTCAAAGGGATACAGTAAACCAGCAGTGGTGCTTCGGAATCTAATACTGGTCTCGCAGGTAACGCTCGAAGCACAAACTCTTAGAAGATTCAGTCTTATTGTACTTAAGTCGACATTGTGCCTTTTGTATTCAATTCCGATGCAATCAATGTGTTTCATGGCCAATGTAAAGGTCCAAGGGATACGATAAACCTGCACTGGTGTATCGGAAATTAATACTGGTCTCCCAGGAGACGCTCAAAGCACTAACTCTTAGAAGATTCACTCTCCTTGTACTTTAGTTGGTATTGCGACTTTTGTATTTACCCCCGATGCAATTTCTGTGTTTCATGGTCAATTAATGGGCCCAAGGGATACAGTAAACCTACACTGGTGCATCGGAATATAATAATCGTCTTCCAGGAGACGCTCAAAGCACAAACCCTTAGAAGATTCACTCTTCTTGTACTTAAGTTGGTGTTGTGCCTTTTGTATTCAATCTTGATGGAATTTCTTTGTTTCATGGTCAATGGAAGGTCCAAGGGATACAGTAAACCTGCACTGGTGCATCGGAGTCTAATACTGGTTTCCGAGGACCCTCTCAAAGCACAAACTCCTGGAAGATTCACTCTTCATGTACTTCAGTCGGCATTGTGCCATTTGTATTCAATCCCGATGTAATTTCTGTGTTTCACGGTCAATGTGAAGGTCCAAGGGATACAGTTTTTGTGGCGGCGTTCGTAGCGACGAACAATTCGCTGTAAAAACGGCTTACGAAGTCACCGCCACACTTTTAATCGCGGGCCGCCCGGTCTTCTGGAACTGTGAACAGAAAGATGAAAACCCAAACACTCTGATTAAATAAAAGTCGGTACTTATCTTTATTAACGAAGATACAGAATCACAGTAGTGAACTCCGTGTCTACAGATATCTGTCTAGTTCGAGTCGGAGCGGCTAGGTCAACGTCGGCTGACGACAAACAACAACTCTGCTGCGATGAACACACAACTGACTAGCAAGTACACAATTCGGTGGCGAGTATACAACTGAGCGGCGAATACAGAACTGTCCGAGTGCTCACGACTCCAGCGCTTAAGAAACCAGAAGCCTGCGGTGGCGCGCGCAGACTTGCGGCGATTTCCTGTCCCGCTGGCGCTGCTTACGCCGACGGCGTCCGGACTTTGATGCTGCCAACCTTTTGGCAGCGGGCTCGGGTGGCATTACTGGCTAGGATATAACAACAGTAAACCAGCACTGGTTCATCGGAATCTAATACTGGTCTCCCAGGAGCCGCTCAAAGCACAAACTCCAAGAAGATTCACTCTTCCTGTACATAAGTCGGCATTGTGCCTTTTGTATTCAATCTAAATGCAATATCTGTGTTTCATTGTCAATGTGAACGTCCATGGGATACAGTAAACCTGTACTAGTGCATCGGAATCTAACACTGGTCTCCCAGGCGCCGCTCAAAACACAAACGCTTAGAGCATTCACTCTTCTTGGGCTTATGTCGGGCTTGTCCCTTTTGTATTCAACCCCGATGTAATTTCTGTGTTTCATGGTCAATGAGAAGGTCCAAAGGATACAGTAAACCTGCACTGGTGCATCGGAATCTAATACTGGTCTCCCAGGAGCGGCTTAAATCACAAACTCATAGAAGATTCAATCTTCTTGTACTTAACTAGGCAATGTGCATTTTGTATTTACTCCCGATGTAATTTCTGTGTTTAATCGTCAATGTGAACGTCCAACGGATACAGTACACCTGCACTGGTGCATCGGAATCTACTACTGGTCTCCCAGGAGCAGCTCAAGTCACAAACTCCTAGAAGATTCACTCTTCTTGTACTTAAGTCGGCGTTCTGCTTTTTGTTTTCAATCCCTATGTAATTTCTGTGTTTCATGGTCAATGTAAAGGTCCAAGGGATACGGGAAACCCGCACTGGTGCATCGGAATCTAATACCGGTTTCCCAGGAGATGCTCAAAGCACAAAATCTTAGAAGATTCACTCTTTTTGTACTTAAGTTGACATTGTGCATTTTGTATCCAATCCCGATGCAATTTCTGTGTTACATGCTCAAAGTGACGCTCCAAGGGATACAGTAAACTTCCACTGGTGCATCGGAATCTAATACTGGTCTCCCAAGCGCCGCTCCATGCACAAACTCTTAGAAGATTCACTCTTCTAGTACTTAAGTCGGCCTTGTCCCTCCTGTATTCAATCCCGAAGCAATTTCTGTATTTCATGGTGAAATGTGAAGGTCCAAGGGATACAGTAAACCTGCACTGGAGCATCGGAATCTAATACTGGTCTCCAAAAAGCCACTCAAAGCACAAACTCTTACAAGATTCACTCTTTTTGTTCTTAAGTCGGCATTGTGCTTTTTTTATTCAATCCCGAAGCGATTACTGTGTTTCATGGTCAATGTGAAGGTCCAAGGGATACAGTTAACCAGAACTGGTGCATCGGAATCTAATACTGGTCTCCCAGGAGCCGCTCAAATCACAAACTCCTAGGAGATTCACTCTTCAGGTACTAAAGTCGGCATTGTGCATTTTGTACTCAATCCCGATGTAATTTCTGTGTTTCATGGTCAATATGAAGGTCCAAGAGCTACAGAAAACCTGCGCTGGTGCATCGGAATCTAATACTGCTCTCCCAGGAGAGGATCAAAGCACAAACTCTTAGAAGATTCACTCTTCCTGTACTTAAGTTGACATTGTGCATTTTGTATCCAATCCCGATGCAATTTCTGTGTTACATGCTCAAAGTGACGCTCCTAGGGATACAGTAAACCTGCACTGTTGCATCGGAATCTAATACAGGTCCCCCAAGAGCCGCTCATTGCACAAATTCTTAGAAGATTCACTCTTCTTGTACTTAAGTCGTTATTGCCCCTTTTGTATTCAATCGCAATGCAATTTCTGTGTTTCATGTTCAATGTGAAGGTCCATGGGATACAGTAAACCTTCACTGGTGCATCGAAATCTAATACAGGTCTCCCAGTAGCCGCCCAAAACACAAACTAGTAGAAGATTCAATCTTCTTGTACTACCGTGGCATTGTGCCATTTGTATTCAATCCCGACGTAATTTCTGTGTTTCATAGTCAATGTGAAGGTCCTAGGGATACAGTAAACCTGCACTGGTGCATCGGAATCTAATACTGGTCTCCCAGGAGCCGCTCAAAGCACAATCTCTTGGAAGATTCAATCTTCTTGTACTTAAGCCGGCACTCTGCCTTTTTGTATTCAATCCCGACGCAATTTCTGCGTTTCATGGTCAATGTGAAGGTCCAAGGGATACAGTAAACCTGCACTGGTGCATCTGAATCTAATACTGGTCTCCCAGGAGCCGCTCAAAGCACAATCTCTTGGAAGATTAAATCTTCTTACACTTAAGTCGGTAATACGCATTTTGTATTCAAGCCCGATGCAATTTCTGTGTTTCATGGTCAATGTAAAAGTCCAAAGGGATACAGTAAACCTGCACTGGTGCGTCGGAATCAAATACTGGTCCAGCAGGAGCACGCTAAAAGCACATACTCTTAGAAGATTCACTCTTCTTGTACTGAAGTCGGCATTGTGCCTTTTGTATTCATTCATGATGCGATTTCCGTGTTTCATGGTCAATGTGATGGTCCAGGGGTACAGTAAACCTGCACTGGCGCATCGGAATCTATTACTGGTCTCCCAGGAGCCGCACATAGCACAAACTCATAGAAGATTCGCTCTCCCTGTACTTAAGTCGGCATTGTGCCATTTGTATTCAATCCCGACGTAATTTCTGTGTTTCATGGTCAATGTGAAGCTCCTAGGGATACACTAAACCTGCACTGGTGCATCGGAATCTAATACTGGTCTCCCAGGAGAGGCTCAAAGCACAAACTCTTAGACGATTCGCTCTCCACGTACTTTAGTCAGCATTGTGCATTTTGTATTCAATCCCGATGCAATTTCTGTGTTTCATGGTCAATTTGACGGTGCAAGGGATACAGTATACCTGCACTGGTGCAACGGAATCTAATACTGGTCTCCCAGGAACCGCTCAAAGCACAAACTCTTAAAAGATTCACTCCTCTTGTACTTGAGTAAGCCCTTACCTTTTTGTAATCAATCCTGAACAAATTTCTCTGTTTCATGGTCAATGTGAAGGTCCAAGGGATACAGTAAACCTGCACAGGAGCATCGGAATCTAACACTGGTCTCCCAGAGCCGCTCAAAGCACAAACTCTTAGAAGATTCACTCTTTTTGTACTTAGGTCGGCATTGTGCAATTTGAATTTATTCCCGATGTAATATCTGTGTTTCATGGTCGATGTGAAGATCCAAGGGAAACAGTAAACCTTATCTGGTGCATCGGAATCTAATGCTGGCCTCCCAGGTCCTACTCAACGCTCAATTTCTTAGAAGATTCAATCTTCTTGTACTTAAGTCGGTATTGCGCATTTTGTATTCAAGCCCGATGCGATTTCTGTGTTTCATGGTCAATGTGAAGGTCCACGGGATAAAGTAAACCTGCACTGTTGCATCGGAATCTATTACTGGTCTCCCAGGGGTCGCTCAAAGAACAAACTCTTATAAGATTCACTCTTCGAGTACTTAAGTCTGCATTATGCGTTTGTATTCACTCCCGAAGGATTTTCAGTGTTTCATGGTCAATGTGAATGTCCAAGGGATACAGTAAACCTGCACTGGTGCATCGGAATCTTATACTGGTTTTCCAGGAGCCGCTCAAATCACAAACTCCTAGAAAATTCACTTTTCTTCTACTTAAGTCGTCATTGTGCCTTTTGTATTCAATCCCGATGTAATATCTGTGTTTCATGGCCAATGTTAAGGTCCAAGGAATACAGTAAAACTGCACTAGTGCATCGGAATCTAATACTGGCCTCCCAGGAGAGGTTCAAAGCACAAACTCTTAGAAGATTCACTCATCTTGTACTTAAGCCTTCATTGTGCATTTTGTATTCAATCCCGATGCAATTTCTGTGTTTCATGATCAATTTGACGGTGCAAGGGATACAGTAAACCTGCACTGGTGCATCGGAATCTAATACTCATCTCCCAAGACCCGCTCAATGCACATTCTCTTTGAAGATTCACTCTTCTTGTACTTAAGTCGGCATTGCCCCTTTTATATTGAATCCCGATGTAATTTCTGTGTTTCATGGTCAATGTAAAGGTCCAAGGGATACAGTAAACCTGTACTGGTGCATCGGAATCTAATACTGGTCACCCAGGAGCCGCTCAAAGCACAAACTCTTAGAAGATTCGCTCTACTTGTACTGAAGTCGGCCTTGAAGCTATTGTATTCACTCCCGAAACAATTTCTGTGTTTCATAGTCAATTTGAAGGTCCAAGGATACAGTAAACCTGCACTGGAGAATCGGAAACTAATACTAGTCTCCCAGGAGCCGCTCAAAGCACAACCTCTTATTAGATTCACCCTTCTAGTACTTACATCTGCTTTGTGCGTTTGTATTCAATCCCGAAGGAATATCTGTGTTTCATTTTCAATCTTAAGGTCCAAGAGATACAGTAAACCTGCACTGCTGCATAGGAATCTATTACCGGTCCAGTTGGTGCCGCTTAAAGCACATACTCTTAGAAGATTCACTCACCTTGTACTTTAGTTGGCATTGTGCATTTTGTATTCAACCCGAAGCGATTTCTGTGTTTCATGGTCAATGTGAAGGTCCAAGGGTTACAGTAAACCTGCACTGGTGCATCGGAAACTAATACTGGTCTCCCAGGAGCCGCTCATATCACAAAGTCCCAAAAGATTCACTCCCTTGTACTTAAGTCGGCATTGTGCTCTTTGTATTCAATCCCGATGTAATTTCTGTGCTTCATGGTCAATGTGAAGGTCCAATGGATACAGCAAACCTGCACTGGTGCATCGGAATCAAATACTGGTCTCCCAGGCAAGGCTCAAAGCACCAACTCTTAGAAGATTTACTCTTCTTCTACTTAAGTCGGCATTGTGACTATTGTATTTTCTCCCGATGCAATTTCTGGGTTCCATGGTCAATGTGAAGGTCCAAGGGATACAGTAAACCTGTACTGATGCATCGAAATCTAATACTGGTCTCCCAGGAGCCGCACAAAGCACAAACTCCTAGAAGATTCACTCTCCTTGTACACAAGTGCCATTGTGCCATTTGTATTCAATCCCGACGTAAATTCTGTGTCTCATGGTAAATGTGAAGGTCCTAGGGATACAGTAAACCTGCACTGATGCATCGGAATCTAATACTGGTCTCCCAGGAGAGGCTCAAAGCCCAAACTCTTTGATGATTCACACTTCTTGTACTTAAGCCGGCACTGTGCCTTTTGTATTCAATCCCGAAGCAATTTCTACGTTTCATGGTCAATGTGAAGGTCCAAGGGATACAGTAAACCTGCACTGGTGCACCGGAATCTAATACTGGTCTCCCAGGAGCCGCTCAAAGCACAAACTCTTAGAAGATTCAATCTTCTTGTACTTAAGTCGGTAATGCGAATTTTGTATTCAAGCCCGATGCGATTTCTGTGTTTCAAGGTCTATGTGAAGGTCCCAGGGATACAGTAAACCAGCACTGGTGCATCGGAATCTAATACTGGTCTCTCAGGAGACGCCCAAAGCACAAACTCCTAGAAGATTCACTCTTCTTGTACTGAAGTCGGCATTGTGCCTTTTGTATTCAATCCTGTGCAATTTCAGTGTTTCATGGTCAATGTGAAGGTCTAAGGGACACAGTAAACCTGCACTAATGCAGCGGAATCTAATACTGGTCTCCAAAGAGTCGCTCAAAACACAAATCCTTAGATGATTCACTGTTCTGGTACTTAAGTAGGCATTGTCCCTTTTGTATTCAATCCCGATGAAATTTCTGTGTTTCATGGTCAATATGAAGGTCCAAGGGATACAGTCCACCTGCACTGGTGCATCGGAATCAAATACTGGTCTCCCAGTAGCGGCCAAAACACTAACACCTAGAAGATGCACTCTTCTTGTACTTTAGTTGGCATTGTGTATTTTGTATTCAAACCCGAAGCGATTTCTGTGTTTCATGGTCAATGTGAAGGTCCAAGGGTTACAGTAAACCTGCATTGGTGCATCGAAATCTAACACTGGTCTCCCAGAAGAGGCTCAAATCACAAACTCCCAGAAGATTCACTCCCTTGTACTTAAGTCGGCATTGTGCCTTTTGTATTTACTCCCGATGCAATATCTATAGTCCATTTTCAATGGGAAGGTCCGAGGGATACAGTAAACCTGCATTGGTACATCGAAATCTAACACTGGACTCCCAGGAGAGGCTCAAAGCACAAACTTTTAGAGGATTCACTCTTCTGGTACTTAAGTCGGCATTGTCCCTTTTGTATTTAATCCCGATGCAATTTCTGTGTTTCATGGACTATGTGAAGGTCCAAGGAATACAGTAAATCTTCACTGGTGCATCGGAATCTTATACTGGTCTCCCAGGAGCCGCTCAAGCACAAACTATTAGAATATTCACTTTTCTTGTACTTAAGTTGGCTTTGTGCATTTTCTACTCAATCCCGATGCGATTTCTCTGTTTCATGGTCAATGTGAAGGTCCAACGGATACAGTAAACCTGCATTGGTGCATCGAAATCTAATACTGGTCTCCCAGGAGCCGCACAAAGCACAAACTCCTAGAAGATTCACTCTTCTAGTACTCAAGTCGGCATTGTGCCATTTGTATTCAATCCCGACGTAAATTCTGTGTTTCATGGTCAATGTGACGGTCCTAGGGATACAGTAAACCTGCACTGGTGCATCGGAATCTAATACTGGTCCTCCAGGAGAGGCTCAAAGCACAAACTTTTAGAAGATTCACTCTTCTTGTACTTAAGCCGGCACTGTGCCTTTTGTATTCAATCCCGAAGGAATTTCTGCGTTTCATGGTCAATGTGAAGGGATACACTAAACCTGCACTGGTGCATTGGAATCTAATACTGGTCTCCCAGGAACAGCTCTAAGCACAAACTCCGAGAAGATTAACTCTTCTTGTACTTAAGTCGGCATTGTGCCTTTTGTATTTAATCCCGATGCAATTTCCGTGTTTCATGGTCAATGTGAAGGTCCAAGAGCTACAGTAAACCCGCACTGGTGCATCGGAATCTAATACTGGTCACCCAGGAGCTGCTCAATGAACAAACTCTTAGCAGATTCGCTCTTCTTGTACTTAAGTCGGCCTTGTACCTTTTGTATTCAATCCCGAAGCAATTTCTGTGTTTCATGGTCAATGTGAAGGTCCAAGGATACAGTAAACCTGCACTGGAGAATCGGAAACTAATACTGGGTTCCCAGGAGCAGCTCAAAGCACAAACTCTTAGAAGATTCACTGTCTTTGTACTTAAGTCGGCATTGTTCCTTCTGTATTCAATCCCGATGCGATTGCTGTGTTTCATGGTCAATGTGAATTTCCAAGGGATACAGTAAACCTTCACTGGTGCATCGGAATCTAATACTGGTCTCACATGAGACTCTCAAAGCATAAACGCTTAGTAGATTCACTCTTCTTGTACTTAATTTGGTGTTGTGCTTTTTTATTCAATCCCAATGCAATATCTGTGTTTCATGGTCAATGTGAAGGTCCAAGGGATACAGTAAAGCTGTACTGGTGAATCGGAATCTAATACTGGTTTCCCAGGAGCCGCTCAAAGCACATACTCTAAGAAGATTCAATCTACTTGTACTTGAGTCGGTAATGCGCATTTTGTATTCAAGCCCGATGCGATTTCTCTGTTTCATGGTCAATGTGAAGGTCCTAGAGATACAGTAAACCTGCACTGGTGCATCGGAATCTAATACTGGTCTCTCAGGAGACGCCCAAAGCTCAAACTCCTAGAAGATTCACTCTTCTTGTACTGAAGTCGGCATTGTGCCTTTTGTATTCAATCCTGTGCATTTTCTGTGTTTCATGGTCAATGTGAAGGTCCAAGGGACACAGTAAACCTGCACTGGTGCATCGGAATCTAATACTGGTCCCCCAAGAGTCGCTCAAAGCAGAAATCCTTAGATGATTCACTCTTCTGGTACTTAAGTCGGCATTGTCCCTTTTGTATTCAATCCCGATGCAATTTCTGTGTTTCATGGTGAATGTGAAGGCCCAAGGAATACTGTAAACCTTCACTGGTGCATCGGAATCTAATACTGGTCTTCCAGGAGCCGCTCAAATCACAAACTCCCTGAACATTCACTCCCTTGTACTTAAGTCGGCATTGTGCCTTTTGTATTCAATCCCGCTGTAATTTCTGTGCTTCATGGTCAATGTGAAAGTCCAAAGGATACAGTAAACCGGCACTGGTGCATCGGAATCTAATAATGGTTACCCAGGATCCGCTCATAGCACAAACTCCCAGAACATTAACTCCCTTGTACTAAAGTCGGCATTGTGCCTTTTGTATTCAATCCCGATGTAATTTCTGTGCTTCATGGTCAATGTGAAGGTCCAAGGGATACAGTCCACCGGCACTAGTGCATCGGAATCAAATACTGGTCTCCCAGCAGACGCTCAAAGCATCAAATCTTAGAAGATTCACTCTTCTTGTACTTAAGTCGGCATTGTGCATTTTGTATTTACTCCCGATGCAATTTCTGTGTTTCATGGTCAATGTGAAGGTCCAAGGGATACAGTAAACCTGCATTGGTGCATCGAAATCTAATACTGGTCTCCCAGGAGCCGCACAAAGCACAAACTCCTAGAAGATTCACTCTTCTAGTACTGATGTCGGCATTGTGGCATTTGTATTCAATCCCGGAGGAATTTCTGCGTTTCATGGTGCATTTGAAGGTCCAACGGATACTCTAAACCTACACTGGTGCATCGGAATCTAATACTGGTCTCCCTGGAGGCGCTCAAAGCACAAACTCCAAGAAGATTCACTCTTCTTGTACTCAAATCGGCATTGTCCATTTTGTATTCAATCCCGATGCAATTTCTGTGTTTCATGGACAATGTGAAGGTCCAAGGGATACAGTAAACCTTCACTGGTGCATCAAAATCTAATACCGGTCTCCCAGTAGCTGCCCACAACACTAACACCTAGAAGATTCACTCTTCTTGTATTTTAGTTGGCATTGTGTATTTTGTATTCAAACCCGAAGCGATTTCTGTGTTTCATGGTCAATGTGAAGGTCCAAGGCATACAGTAAACCTGCACTGGTGCATCGGAAACTAATACTGGTCTGCCAGGAGCCGCTCAAATCACAAACTCCCAGAAGATTCACTCCCTTGTACTTAAGTCGGCATTGTGCCTTTTGTATTTACTCCCGATGCAATATCTATAGTCCATGGTCAATGTGAAGGTCCAAGGGATACAGTAAACCAGAATTGGTGCATCGAAATCTAATTCTGGTCTCCCAGGAGAGGCTCAAAGCACAACCTTTTAGAAGATTCACTCTTCTTGTACTTAAGCCGTCATTGTGCATTTTGTATTCAATCCCGATGCAATTTCTGTGTTTCATGATCAATTTGACGGTGCAAGGGATACAGTAAACCTGCACTGGTGCATCGGAATCTAATACTGATCTCCCAAGACCCGCTCAATGCACATTCTTTTTGAAGATTCACTCTTCTTGTATTTAAGTCGGCATTGCCCCTTTTATATTCAATCCCGAGGTAATTTCTGTGTTTCATGGTCAATGTGAAGGTCCAAGGGATACAGTAAACCTGCACTGGTGCATCGGAATCTAATACTGGTCACCCAGGAGCCGCTCAAAGCACAAACTCTTAGAAGATTCGCTCTACTTGTACTGAAGTCGGCCTTGAAGCTATCGTATTCACTCCCGAAACAATTTCTGTGTTTCATAGTCAATTTGAAGGACCAAGGATACAGTAAACCTGCACTGGAGAATCGGAAACTAATACTAGTCTCCCAGGAGCCGCTCAAAGCACAACCTCTTATTAGATTCACCCTTCTAGTACTTACATCTGCTTTGTGCGTTTGTATTCAATCCCGAAGGAATATCTGTGTTTCATGTTCAATCTTAAGGTCCAAGAGATACAGTAAACCTGCACTGCTGCATAGGAATCTAATACCGGTCCAGCAGGTGCCGCTCAAAGCACATACTCTTAGAAGATTCACTCACCTTGTACTTTAGTTGGCATTGTGCTTTTTGTATTCAACCCGAAGCGATTTCTGTGTTTCATGGTCAATGTGAAGGTCCAAGGGGTACAGTAAACCTGCACTGGTGCATCGGAAACTAATACTGGTCTCCCAGTAGCCGCTCATATCACAAAGTCCCAAAAGATTCACTCCCTTGTACTTAAGTCGGCATTGTGCCCTTTGTATTCAATCCCGATGTAATTTCTGTGCTTCATGGTCAATGTGAAGGTCCAATGGATACAGCAAACCTGCACTGGTGCATCGGAATCAAATACTGGTCTCCCAGGCAAGGCTCAAAGCACCAACTCTTAGAAGATTTACTCTTCTTCTACTTAAGTCGGCATTGTGCCTATTGTATTTACTCCCAATGCAATTTCTGGGTTCCATGGTCAATGTGAAGGTCCGAGGGATACAGTAAACCTGCACTGATGCATCGAAATCTAATACTGGTCTCCCAGGAGGCGCACAAAGCACAAACTCCTAGAAGATTCACTCTCCTTGTACACAAGTGCCATTGTGCCATTTGTATTCAATCCCGACGTAAATTCTGTGTCTCATGGTAAATGTGAAGGTCCTAGGGATACAGTAAACCTGCACTGATGCATCGGAATCTAATACTGGTCTCCCAGGAGAGGCTCAAAGCCCAAACTCTTTGATGATTCACACTTCTTGTACTTAAGCCGGCACTGTGCCTTTTGTATTCAATCCCGAAGCAATTTCTACGTTTCATGGTCAATGTGAAGGTCCAAGGGATACAGTAAACCTGCACTGGTGCACCGGAATCTAGTACTGGTCTCCCAGGAGCCGCTCAAAGCACAAACTCTTAGAAGATTCAATCTTCTTGTACTTAAGTCGGTAATGCGAATTTTGTATTCAAGCCCGATGCGATTTCTGTGTTTCAAGGTCTATGTGAAGGTCCCAGGGATACAGTGAACCAGCACTGGTGCATCGGAATCTAATACTGGTCTCTCAGGAGACGCCCAAAGCACAAACTCCTAGAAGATTCACTCTTCTTGTACTGAAGTCGGCATTGTGCCTTTTGTATTCAATCCTGTGCAATTTCAGTGTTTCATGGTCAATGTGAAGGTCTAAGGGACACAGTAAACCTGCACTAATGCAGCGGAATCTAATACTGGTCTCCAAAGAGTCGCTCAAAACACAAATCCTTAGATGATTCACTGTTCTGGTACTTAAGTAGGCATTGTCCCTTTTGTATTCAATCCCGATGAAATTTCTGTGTTTCATGGTCAATATGAAGGTCCAAGGGATACAGTCCACCTGCACTGGTGCATCGGAATCAAATACTGGTCTCCCAGTAGCGGCCAAAACACTAACACCTAGAAGATGCACTCTTCTTGTACTTTAGTTGGCATTGTGTATTTTGTATTCAAACCCGAAGCGATTTCTGTGTTTCATGGTCAATGTGAAGGTCCAAGGGTTACAGTAAACCTGCATTGGTGCATCGAAATCTAACACTGGTCTCCCAGAAGAGGCTCAAATCACAAACTCCCAGAAGATTCACTCCCTTGTACTTAAGTCGGCATTGTGCCTTTTGTATTTACTCCCGATGCAATATCTATAGTCCATTTTCAACGGGAAGGTCCGAGGGATACAGTAAACCTGCATTGGTACATCGAAATCTAACACTGGACTCCCAGGAGAGGCTCAAAGCACAAACTTTTAGAGGATTCACTCTTCTGATACTTAAGTCGGCATTGTCCCTTTTGTATTTAATCCCGATGCAATTTCTGTGTTTCATGGACTATGTGAAGGTCCAAGGAATACAGTAAACCTTCACTGGTGCATCGGAATCTTATACTGGTCTCCCAGGAGCCGCTCAAGCACAAACTATTAGAATATTCACTTTTCTTGTACTTAAGTTGGCTTTGTGCATTTTCTATTCAATCCCGATGCGATTTCTCTGTTTCATGGTCAATGTGAAGGTCCAACGGATACAGTAAACCTGCATTGGTGCATCGAAATCTAATACTGGTCTCCCAGGAGCCGCACAAAGCACAAACTCCTAGAAGATTCACTCTTCTAGTACTCAAGTCGGCATTGTGCCATTTGTATTCAATCCCGACGTAAATTCTGTGTTTCATGGTCAATGTGACGGTCCTAGGGATACAGTAAACCTGCACTGGTGCATCGGAATCTAATACTGGTCCTCCAGGAGAGGCTCAAAGCACAAACTTTTAGAAGATTCACTCTTCTTGTACTTAAGCCGGCACTGTGCCTTTTGTATTCAATCCCGAAGGAATTTCTGCGTTTCATGGTCAATGTGAAGGGATACACTAAACCTGCACTGGTGCATTGGAATCTAATACTGGTCTCCCAGGAACAGCTCTAAGCACAAACTCCGAGAAGATTAACTCTTCTTGTACTTAAGTCGGCATTGTGCCTTTTGTATTTAATCCCGATGCAATTTCCGTGTTTCATGGTCAATGTGAAGGTCCAAGAGCTACAGTAAACCCGCACTGGTGCATCGGAATCTAATACTGGTCACCCAGGAGCTGCTCAATGAACAAACTCTTAGCAGATTCGCTCTTCTTGTACTTAAGTCGGCCTTGTACCTTTTGTATTCAATCCCGAAGCAATTTCTGTGTTTCATGGTCAATGTGAAGGTCCAAGGATACAGTAAACCTGCACTGGAGAATCGGAAACTAATACTGGGTTCCCAGGAGCAGCTCAAAGCACAAACTCTTAGAAGATTCACTGTCTTTGTACTTAAGTCGGCATTGTTCCTTCTGTATTCAATCCCGATGCGATTGCTGTGTTTCATGGTCGATGTGAATTTCCAAGGGATACAGTAAACCTTCACTGGTGCATCGGAATCTAATACTGGTCTCACATGAGACTCTCAAAGCATAAACGCTTAGTAGATTCACTCTTCTTGTACTTAATTTGGTGTTGTGCTTTTTTATTCAATCCCAATGCAATATCTGTGTTTCATGGTCAATGTGAAGGTCCAAGGGATACAGTAAAGCTGTACTGGTGAATCGGAATCTAATACTGGTTTCCCAGGAGCCGCTCAAAGCACATACTCTAAGAAGATTCAATCTACTTGTACTTGAGTCGGTAATGCGCATTTTGTATTCAAGCCCGATGCGATTTCTCTGTTTCATGGTCAATGTGAAGGTCCTAGGGATACAGTAAACCTGCACTGGTGCATCGGAATCTAATACTGGTCTCTCAGGAGACGCCCAAAGCTCAAACTCCTAGAAGATTCACTCTTCTTGTACTGAAGTCGGCATTGTGCCTTTTGTATTCAATCCTGTGCATTTTCTGTGTTTCATGGTCAATGTGAAGGTCCAAGGGACACAGTAAACCTGCACTGGTGCATCGGAATCTAATACTGGTCCCCCAAGAGTCGCTCAAAGCAGAAATCCTTAGATGATTCACTCTTCTGGTACTTAAGTCGGCATTGTCCCTTTTGTATTCAATCCCGATGCAATTTCTGTGTTTCATGGTGAATGTGAAGGCCCAAGGAATACTGTAAACCTTCACTGGTGCATCGGAATCTAATACTGGTCTTCCAGGAGCCGCTCAAATCACAAACTCCCTGAACATTCACTCCCTTGTACTTAAGTCGGCATTGTGCCTTTTGTATTCAATCCCGCTGTAATTTCTGTGCTTCATGGTCAATGTGAAGGTCCTAGGGATACAGTAAACGTGTACTGGTGCATCGGAATCTAATACTGGTCTCCCAAGAGAGGCTCAAAGCATAAACTCTTAGAAGATTCACTCTCTTTTTACTTAAGCCGGCACTGTGCTTCTTGTATTCACTCCAGAAGTAATTCCTTTTTTTCATGGTCAATGTGACGGTCCACGGGATACAGTAAACCTGCACTGGTGCATCGGAATCTAATATTGGTCTCCCAAGAGCCGCTCAATGCACAAACTCTTAGGAGATTCTCTCTTCTTGTACTTAAGTCGACGTTTCCCCTTTTGTATTAAACCCCGATGCAATTACTGTGGTTCATGGTCAACGTGAAGGTCCAAGGAATACAGTAAAGCTGCACTGGTGCATCGGAAGCTAATTCAGGTCTCCCAGGAGCCGCTCAAAGCACAAATTCCTAGAATATTCACTCTTCTAGTACTCAAGTCGGCATTGTGCCATTTGCATTCAATCCCGACGTAAATTCTGTGTTTCATGGTCAAAGTGACGGTCCTAGGGATACAGTAAACCTGCACTGGTGCATCGGAATCTGATACTGGTCTCCCAGGAGAGGCTCAAAGCACAACCTTTTAGAAGATTCACTCTTCTTGTACTTAAGACAGCACTGTGCCTGTTGTATTCAATCCTGAAGGAATTTCTGCGTTTCATGGTGAATGTGAAGGTCCGAGGGATACACTAAACCTGCACTGGTGCATCGGAATCTAAAACTGGTCTCCCTGAAGACGCTAAAACCTTTAACTCTTAGAAGATTCACTCTTCGTGTATTTAAGTCGCCATTGTGCCTTTTGTATTTACTCCCAATGCAATTTCTGAGTTTCATGGTCAATGTGAAAGTCCAAAGGATACAGTAAACCGGCACTGGTGCATCGGAATCTAATAATGGTTACCCAGGATCCGCTCATAGCACAAACTCCCAGAACATTAACTCCCTTGTACTAAAGTCGGCATTGTGCCTTTTGTATTCAATCCCGATGTAATTTCTGTGCTTCATGGTCAATGTGAAGGTCCAAGGGATACAGTCCACCGGCACTAGTGCATCGGAATCAAATACTGGTCTCCCAGGAGACGCTCAAAGCATCAAATCTTAGAAGATTCACTCTTCTTGTACTTAAGTCGGCATTGTGCATTTTGTATTTACTCCCGATGCAATTTCTGTGTTTCATGGTCAATGTGAAGGTCCAAGGGATACAGTAAACCTGCATTGGTGCATCGAAATCTAATACTGGTCTCCCAGGAGCCGCACAAAGCACAAACTCCTAGAAGATTCACTCTTCTAGTACTGATGTCGGCATTGTGGCATTTGTATTCAATCCCGGAGGAATTTCTGCGTTTCATGGTGAATTTGAAGGTCCAACGGATACTCTAAACCTACACTGGTGCATCGGAATCTAATACTGGTCTCCCTGGAGGCGCTCAAAGCACAAACTCCAAGAAGATTCACTCTTCTTGTACTCAAATCGGCATTGTCCATTTTGTATTCAATCCCGATGCAATTTCTGTGTTTCATGGACAATGTGAAGGTCCAAGGGATACAGTAAACCTTCACTGGTGCATCAAAATCTAATACCGGTCTCCCAGTAGCTGCCCACAACACTAACACCTAGAAGATTCACTCTTCTTGTATTTTAGTTGGCATTGTGTATTTTGTATTCAAACCCGAAGCGATTTCTGTGCTTCATGGTCAATGTGAAGGTCCAAGGCATACAGTAAACCTGCACTGGTGCATCGGAAACTAATACTGGTCTGCCAGGAGCCGCTCAAATCACAAACTCCCAGAAGATTCACTCCCTTGTACTTAAGTCGGCATTGTGCCTTTTGTATTTACTCCCGATGCAATATCTATAGTCCATGGTCAATGTGAAGGTCCAAGGGATACAGTAAACCAGAATTGGTGCATCGAAATCTAATTCTGGTCTCCCAGGAGAGGCTCAAAGCACAACCTTTTAGAAGATTCACTCTTCTTGTACTTAAGCCGTCATTGTGCATTTTGTATTCAATCCCGATGCAATTTCTGTGTTTCATGATCAATTTGACGGTGCAAGGGATACAGTAAACCTGCACTGGTGCATCGGAATCTAATACTGGTCACCCAGGAGCCGCTCAAAGCACAAACTCTTAGAAGATTCGCTCTACTTGTACTGAAGTCGGCCTTGAAGCTATCGTATTCACTCCCGAAACAATTTCTGTGTTTCATAGTCAATTTGAAGGACCAAGGATACAGTAAACCTGCACTGGAGAATCGGAAACTAATACTAGTCTCCCAGGAGCCGCTCAAAGCACAACCTCTTATTAGATTCACCCTTCTAGTACTTACATCTGCTTTGTGCGTTTGTATTCAATCCCGAAGGAATATCTGTGTTTCATGTTCAATCTTAAGGTCCAAGAGATACAGTAAACCTGCACTGCTGCATAGGAATCTATTACCGGTCCAGCAGGTGCCGCTCAAAGCACATACTCTTAGAAGATTCACTCACCTTGTACTTTAGTTGGCATTGTGCTTTTTGTATTCAACCCGAAGCGATTTCTGTGTTTCATGGTCAATGTGAAGGTCCAAGGGGTACAGTAAACCTGCACTGGTGCATCGGAAACTAATACTGGTCTCCCAGTAGCCGCTCATATCACAAAGTCCCAAAAGATTCACTCCCTTGTACTTAAGTCGGCATTGTGCCCTTTGTATTCAATCCCGATGTAATTTCTGTGCTTCATGGTCAATGTGAAGGTCCAATGGATACAGCAAACCTGCACTGGTGCATCGGAATCAAATACTGGTCTCCCAGGCAAGGCTCAAAGCACCAATTCTTAGAAGATTTACTCTTCTTCTACTTAAGTCGGCATTGTGCCTATTGTATTTACTCCCAATGCAATTTCTGGGTTCCATGGTCAATGTGAAGGTCCAAGGGATACAGTAAACCTGCACTGATGCATCGAAATCTAATACTGGTCTCCCAGGAGGCGCACAAAGCACAAACTCCTAGAAGATTCACTCTCCTTGTACACAAGTGCCATTGTGCCATTTGTATTCAATCCCGACGTAAATTCTGTGTCTCATGGTAAATGTGAAGGTCCTAGGGATACAGTAAACCTGCACTGATGCATCGGAATCTAATACTGGTCTCCCAGGAGAGGCTCAAAGCCCAAACTCTTTGATGATTCACACTTCTTGTACTTAAGCCAGCACTGTGCCTTTTGTATTCAATCCCGAAGCAATTTCTACGTTTCATGGTCAATGTGAAGGTCCAAGGGATACAGTAAACCTGCACTGGTGCACCGGAATCTAATACTGGTCTCCCAGGAGCCGCTCAAAGCACAAACTCTTAGAAGATTCAATCTTCTTGTACTTAAGTCGGTAATGCGAATTTTGTATTCAAGCCCGATGCGATTTCTGTGTTTCAAGGTCTATGTGAAGGTCCAAGGGATACAGTGAACCAGCACTGGTGCATCGGAATCTAATACTGGTCTCTCAGAAGACGCCCAAAGCACAAACTCCTAGAAGATTCACTCTTCTTGTACTGAAGTCGGCATTGTGCCTTTTGTATTCAATCCTGTGCAATTTCAGTGTTTCATGGTCAATGTGAAGGTCTAAGGGACACAGTAAACCTGCACTAATGCAGCGGAATCTAATACTGGTCTCCAAAGAGTCGCTCAAAACACAAATCCTTAGATGATTCACTGTTCTGGTACTTAAGTCGGCATTGTCCCTTTTGTATTCAATCCCGATGAAATTTCTGTGTTTCATGGTCAATATGAAGGTCCAAGGGATACAGTCCACCTGCACTGGTGCATCGGAATCAAATACTGGTCTCCCAGTAGCCGCCCAAAACACTAACACCTAGAAGATGCACTCTTCTTGTACTTTAGGTGGCATTGTGTATTTTGTATTCAAACCCGAAGCGATTTCTGTGTTTCATGGTCAATGTGAAGGTCCAAGGCATACAGTAAACCTGCATTGGTGCATCGAAATCTAACACTGGTCTCCCAGGAGAGGCTCAAATCACAAACACCCAGAAGATTCACTCCCTTGTACTTAAGTCGGCATTGTGCCTTTTGTATTTACTGCCCATGCAATATCTATAGTCCATTTTCAATGGGAAGGTCCGAGGGATACAGTAAACCTGCATTGGTACATCGAAATCTAACACTGGACTCCCAGGAGAGGCTCAAAGCACAAACTTTTAGAGGATTCACTCTTCTGGTACTTATGTCGGCACTGTCCCTTTTGTATTCAATCCCGATGCAATTTCTGTGCTTCATGGTCAATGTGAAGGTCCAACGGATACAGTAAACCTGCATTGGTGCATCGAAATCTAATACTGGTCTCCCAGGAGCCGCACAAAGCACAAACTCCTAGAAGATTCACTCTTCTAGTACTCAAGTCGGCATAGTGCCATTTGTATTCAATCCCGACGTAAATTCTGTGTTTCATGGTCAATGTGACGGTCCTAGGGATACAGTAAACCTGCACTGGTGCATCGGAATCTAATACTGGTCCTCCAGGAGAAGCTCAAAGCACAAACTTTTAGAAGATTCACTCTTCTTGTACTTAAGCCGGCACTGTGCCTTTTGTATTCAATCCCGAAGGAATTTCTGCGTTTCATGGTCAATGTGAAGGGATACACTAAACCTGCACTGGTGCATTGGAATCTAATACTGGTCTCCCAGGAACAGCTCTAAGCACAAACTCCGAGAAGATTAACACTTCTTGTACTTAAGTCGGCATTGTGCCTTTTGTATATAATCCCGATGCAATTTCCGTGTTTCATGGTCAATGTGAAGGTCCAAGAGCTACAGTAAACCCGCACTGGTGCATCGGAATCTAATACTGGTCACCCAGGAGATGCTCAATGAACAAACTGTTAGCAGATTCGCTCTTCTTGTACTTAAGTCGGCCTTGTACCTTTTGTATTCAATCCCGAAGCAATTTCTGTGATTCATGGTCAATGTGAAGGTCCAAGGATACAGTAAACCTGCACTGGAGAATCGGAAACTAATACTGGGTTCCCAGGAGCAGCTCAAAGCACAAACTCTTAGAAGATTCACTGTCTTTGTACTTAAGTCGGCATTGTTCCTTCTGTATTCAATCCCGATGCGATTGCTGTGTTTCATGGTCAATGTGAATTTCCAAGGGATACAGTAAACCTTCACTGGTGCATCGGAATCTAATACTGGTCTCACATGAGTTTCTCAAAGCATAAACGCTTAGTAGATTCACTCTTCTTGTACTTAATTTGGTGTTGTGCTTTTTTATTCAATCCCAATGCAATATCTGTGTTTCATGGTCAATGCAAGGGCCAAGGGATACAGTAAAGCTGTACTGGTGAATCGGAATCTAATACTGGTTTCCCAGGAGCCGCTCAAAGCACATACTCTAAGAAGATTCAATCTAAAGCTGCACTGGTGCATCAGAATCTAATACAGGTCTCCCAGGAGCCGCTAAAAGCACATACTCTTAGAAGAATCACTCCTCATGTACGCGAGTCAGCCATGACCTTTTTGTATTCAATAGGGAAGCAATTTCTGTGTTTCATGTTCAATGTGAAGGTCCAAGGGTACAATAATCCTGCACTGGATAATCGGAAACTAATACTGGTCTGTCAGGTGCCGCTCAAATCACAAACTCCCAGAAGATTCACTCCCTTGTACTTAAGTCGGCATTGTGCCTTTTGTATTTACTCCCGATGCAATATCTGTGTTCCATGGTCAATGTGAAGGTCCAAGGGATTCAGTAAAACTGCATTGATGCATCGAAATCTAATACTGGTCTCCCAGGAGCCGCTCAAAGCACAAACTCCTAGAGGATTCAGTCATCTAGTACTCAAGTCGGCATTGTGCCATTTGCATTCAATCCCGACGTAAATTCTGTGTTTCATGGTCAATGTGACGGTCCTAGGGATACAGTAAACCTGCACTGGTGCATCGGAATCTGATACTGGTCTCCCAGGAGAGGCTCAAAGCACAAACTTTTAGAAGATTCACTCTTCTTGTATTTAAGCCTGTACTGTGCCTTTTGTATTCAATCCCGAAGGAATTTCTGCGTTTCATGGTGAATGTGAAGGTCCAAGGGATACACTAAACCTGCACTGGTGCATCGGAATCAAATACTAGTCTCCCAGGAGCCGCTCAAAGCACAAACTCTTAGTAGATTCACTCTTCTCGTACTTAAGTCGGTAATGCGTATTTTGTATTCAAGAACGATGCGATTTCTGTGTTTCATGGTCAATGTGAAGGTCCAAGGGATACAGTAAACCTGCACTGGTGCATCGGAATCTAATACTGGTCTCCCTGAAGACGCTAAAACCACTAACTCTTAGAAGATTCACTCTTCGTGTATTTAAGTCGGCATTGTGCCTTTTCTATTTACTCCCGATGCAATTTCTGAGTTTCATGGTCAATGTGAAGGTCCAAAGGATACAGTAAACCTGCACTGGTGCATCGTAATCTAATAATGGTTACCCAGAAACCGCTCAAAGCACAAACTCCTAGAACATTCCCTCTTCTTGTACTCAAGTCTGCATTGTCCATTTTGTATTCAATCCCGATGCAATTTCTGTGTTTCATGGTCAATGTGAAGGTACAAGGGATACTGTAAACCTTCACTGGTGCATCGAAATCTAATGGTCAATGTGACACTAAACCTGCACTAGTGCATCGGAATCTAATACAGGTCTCCCAGGAGGCGCTCAAAGCACCAACTCTTAGTAGATTCACTCTTCTCGTTCTTAAGTCAGTAATGCGCATTTTGTATTCAAGCCCGATGCGATTTCTGTGTTTCATGGTCAATGCGAAGGTCCAAGGGATACAGTAAACCGGCACTGGTGCATCGGAATCTAATACTACTCTCCCTGAAGACGTTAAAACCACTAACTCTTAGAAGATTCACTCTTCCTGTACTTAAGTCGGCATTGAGCCATTTGTATTCAATGCCGACTTAATTTCTGTATTTCATGGTCAATGTGAAGGTCCTAGGGATACAGTAAACCTGCACTGGTGCATCGGAATCTAATACTGGTCTCCCAAGAGAGGCTCAAAAGCAAAAAATCTTAGAAGATTCACTCTCTTTTTACTTAAGCCGGCATTGTGCCTTTTGTATTCAATCCCGAAGTAATTTCTGTTTTTCATGGTCAGTGTGAATGTCCAAGGGATACAGTAAACCTGCAATGGTGCATCGGAATGTAATATTGGCCTCCCGGGAGACGCTCAAAGCACATAATCTTATAAGATTCACTCTTCTTGTACTTAAGTCAGCATTGAGCGCTTGTATTCAAACCCAATGTACTTATTGTGTTTCATGGTCAATGTGAAGGTCCAAGGGATACAGTAAACCTGCACTGGTCCATCGGAATCTAATACTGGTCTCCCAGGAGCCGCTCAAAGCTCAAACTCTTACAAGATTCACTCATCTTGTACCTAAGAGAGCATTGAGCGCTTGTATTCAATCCCGAAGCAATTTCTGTGTTTCATGGCCAATGTGAAGGTATAAGGGATACAGCAAACTTGCAGTGGTGCTTCGGAATCTAATACTGGTGTCCCAGGAGACGCTTAAAGCACATCCTCTTAGAAGATTCACTCTCCATGTACTTCAGTCGGCATTGTGCCTTTTGTATTTACTCCTGGTGTAATATCTCTGTTTCATTGTCAATGTGAAGGTCCAAGGGATACAGCAAACCTGCACTGGTGCATCGGAATCTTATACTGGTCTCCCAGGAGCCACTCAAAACACAAACTCTCAGTGGATTCACTCTTCTTGTACTTAAGTCGGCATTGTGAGTTTTGTATTTACTGCCGATGGAATTTCTGTGTTTCATGGTCAATGTGAAGGTCCAAGGGATACAGTCAAACTTCATTGGTGCATCGGAATGTAATACTGGAGTCCCAGGTTCCGGTCAAAGCACAAACTCTTAGAAAATGCACTCTTCTTTGACTTAAGTCGGCATTGTGCATTTTGTATTCAATCACAATGTACTTATTGTGTTTCATGGTCAATGTGAAGGTCCTAGGGATACAGTAAACCTGCACTGGTGCATCGGAATCTAATACTGGTCTCCCAAGAGAGGCTCAAAGCATAAACTCTTAGATGATTCACTCTCTTTTTACTTAAGCCGGCATTGTGTTTCTTGTATTCAATCCAGAAGTAATTTCTGTTTTTCATGGTCAATGTGACGGTCCACGGGATACAGTAAACCTGCACTGGTGCATCGGAATCTAATACTGGTCTCCCAAGAGCCGCTCAATGCACAAACTCTTAGGAGATTCTCTCTTCTTGTACTTAAGTCGGCATTTCCCCTTTTGTATTAAAACCCGATGCAATTACTGTGGCTCATGGTCAACGTGAAGGTCCAAGGGATACAGTAAAGCTGCACTGGTGCATCGGAATCTGATACTGGTCTCCCAGGAGAGGCTCAAAGCACAAACTTTTAGAATATTCACTCTTCTTGTACTTAAGCCAGCACTGTGCCTTTTGTATTCAATCCCAAAGGAATTTCTGCGTTTCATGGTGAATGTGAAGGTCCGAGGGATACACTAAACCTGCACTGGTGCTTCGGAATCTAAAACTGGTCTCCCTCAAGACGCTAAAACCACTAACTCTTAGAAGATTCACTCTTCGTGTATTTAAGTCGACATTGTGCCTTTTGTATTTACTCCCGATGGAATTCCTGAGCTTCATGGTAAATGTGAAGGTCCAAAGGCTACAGTAAACCTGCACTGGTGCATCGGAATCTAATAATGGTTACCCAGGATCCGCTCATAGCACAAACTCCTAGAAGATTCACTCTTCTTGTACTCAAGTCGGCAATGTCCTTTTTGAATTCTATCCCGATGCAATTTCTGTGTTTCATGGTCAATGTGAAGGTCCAAGGGATACAGTAAACCATCACTGGTGCATTGAAATCTAATACAGGTCTCCCAGTAGCCGCCCAAAGCACAAACACCTAGAAGATTCACTCTTCTTGTACTTTAGTTGGCATTGTGCATTCTGTATTCAAACCCGAAGCGATTTCTGTGTTTCATGGTCAATGTGAAGGTCCAAGGGAAACAATAAACCTGCATTGGTGCATCGAAATCTAATACTGGTCTCCCAAGAGTCGCTCAATGCTCAAACTCCTAGAAGATTCTCTCTTCTTGTACTTAATTCGGCATTTCCCCATTTGTATTCAAACCCGATGCAATTACTGTGGTTCATGGTCAACGCGAAGGTCCAAGGGATACAGAAAAGCTGCACTGGTGCATCAGAATCTAATACAGGTCTCCCAGGAGCCGCTAAAAGCACAAACTCTTAGAAGAATCACTCCTCATGTACGCGAGTCGGCCATGACCTTTTTGTATTCAATAGGGAAGCAATTTCTGTGTTTCATGTTCAATGTGAAGGTCCAAGGGTACAATAATCCTGCACTGGATAATCGGAAACTAATACTGGTCTGTCAGGTGCCGCTCAAATCACAAACTCCCAGAAGATTCACTCCCTTGTACTTAAGTCGGCATTGTGCCTTTTGTATTTACTCCCGATGCAATATCTGTGTTCCATGGTCAATGTGAAGGTCCAAGGGATTCAGTAAAACTGCATTGATGCATCGAAATCTAATACTGGTCTCCCAGGAGCCGCTCAAAGACAAACTCCTAGAGGATTCAGTCATCTAGTACTCAAGTCGGCATTGTGCCATTTGCATTCAATCCCGACGTAAATTCTGTGTTTCATGGTCAATGTGACGGTCCTAGGGATACAGTAAACCTGCACTGGTGCATCGGAATCTGATACTGGTCTCCCAGGAGAGGCTCAAAGCACAAACTTTTAGAAGATTCACTCTTCTTGTATTTAAGCCTGTACTGTGCCTTTTGTATTCAATCCCGAAGGAATTTCTGCGTTTCATGGTGAATGTGAAGGTCCAAGGGATGCACTAAACCTGCACTGGTGCATCGGAATCTAATACTGGTCTCCCAGGAGGCGCTCAAGGCACAAACTCCGAGAAGATTCTCTCTTCTGGTACTTATGTGGGCATTGTGCCTTTTGTATTAAATCCCGATGCAATTTCTGTGTTTCACGGTCAATGTGAAGGTCCGCGGGATCCAGTAAACCTGCACTGGTGCATCGGAATCAAATACTAGTCTCCCAGGAGCCGCTCAAAGCACAAACTCTTAGTAGATTCACTCTTCTCGTACTTAAGTCGGTAATGCGTATTTTGTATTCAAGAACGATGCGATTTCTGTGTTTCATGGTCAATGTGAAGGTCCAAGGGATACAGTAAACCTGCACTGGTGCATCGGAATCTAATACTGGTCTCCCTGAAGACGCTAAAACCACTAACTCTTAGAAGATTCACTCTTCGTGTATTTAAGTCGGCATTGTGCCTTTTCTATTTACTCCCGATGCAATTTCTGAGTTTCATGGTCAATGTGAAGGTCCAAAGGATGCAGTAGTCCTGCACTGGTGCATCGTAATCTAATAATGGTTACCCAGGAACCGCTCAAAGCACAAACTCCTAGAACATTCCCTCTTCTTGTACTCAAGTCTGCATTCTCCATTTTGTATTCAATCCCGATGCAATTTCTGTGTTTCATGGTCAATGTGAAGGTACTAGGGATACGGTAAACCTTCACTGGTGCATCGAAATCTAATGGTCAATGTGACACTAAACCTGCACTAGTGCATCGGAATCTAATACAGGTCTCTCAGGAGGCGCTCAAAGCACAAACTCTTAGTAGATTCACCCTTCTCGTTCTTAAGTCAGTAATGCGCATTTTGTATTCAAGCCCGATGCGATTTCTGTGTTTCATGGTCAATGCGAAGGTCCAAGGGATACAGTAAACCGGCACTGGTGCATCGGAATCTAATACTGCCCTCCCTGAAGACGTTAAAACCACTAACTCTTAGAAGATTCACTCTTCGTGTACTTAAGTCGGCATTGTGCCTTTTGTATATACTCCCGATGCAATTTCTGAGATTCATGGTCAATGTGAAGGTCCAAAGGATACAGTAAAGCTGCATTGGTGCATCGATATATAATACTGGTCTCAAAGTAGCCGCTCAAAGCACAAACACCTAGAGGATTCACTCTTCCTGTACTTAAGTCGGCATTGAGCCATTTGTATTCAATGCCGACTTAATTTCTGTGTTTCATGGTCAATGTGAAGGTCCTAGGGATACAGTAAACCTGCACTGGTGCATCGGAATCTAATACTGGTCTCCCAAGAGAGGCTCAAAAACATAAAATCTTAGAAGATTCACTCTCTTTTTACTTAAGCCGGCATTGTTCCTTTTGTATTCAATCCCGAAGTAATTTCTGTTTTTCATGGTCAATGTGAATGTCCAAGGGATACAGTAAACCTGCAATGGTGCATCGGAATGTAATATTGGCCTCCCGGGAGACGCTCAAAGCACATAATCTTATAAGATTCACTCTTCTTGTACTTAAGTCAGCATTGAGCGCTTGTATTCAATCCCGAAGAAATTTCTGTGTTTCATGGTCAATGTGAAGGTATAAGGGATACAGCAAACTTGCAGTGGTGCTTCGGAATCTAACACTGGTCTCCCAGGAGCCGCTCAAATCACAAATTAGTATTAGATTCATTCTCCTTGCACTTAGGTCGGCATTGTGCCATTTGTATTCAATCCCGATGGAATTTCTGTGTTTCATGGTCAATGTGAAGGTCCAAGGGATACAGTAAACCTGCACTGGTGCATCGGAATCTAATACTGGAGTCCCAGGATCCGGTCAAAGCACAAACTCCTAGAAGATGCACTGTTCTTTGACTTAAGTCGGCATTGTGCTTTCTGTATTCAAACCCAATGTACTTATTGTGTTTCATGGTCAATGTGAAGGTCCAAGGGATACAGTAAACCTGCACTGGTCCATCGGAATCTAATACTGGTCTCCCAGGAGCCGCTCAAAGCTCAAACTCTTACAAGATTCACTCATCTTGTACCTAAGAGAGCATTGAGCGCTTGTATTCAATCCCGAAGCAATTTCTGTGTTTCATGGCCAATGTGAAGGTATAAGGGATACAGCAAACTTGCAGTGGTGCTTCGGAATCTAATACTGGTGTCCCAGGAGACGCTTAAAGCACATCCTCTTAGAAGATTCACTCTCCATGTACTTCAGTCGGCATTGTGCCTTTTGTATTTACTCCTGGTGTAATATCTCTGTTTCATTGTCAATGTGAAGGTCCAAGGGATACAGCAAACCTGCACTGGTGCATCGGAATCTTATACTGGTCTCCCAGGAGCCACTCAAAACACAAACTCTCAGTGGATTCACTCTTCTTGTACTTAAGTCGGTATTGTGAGTTTTGTATTTACTGCCGATGGAATTTCTGTGTTTCATGGTCAATGTGAAGGTCCAAGGGATACAGTCAAACTTCATTGGTGCATCGGAATGTAATACTGGAGTCCCAGGTTCCGGTCAAAGCACAAACTCCTAGAAAATGCACTCTTCTTTGACTTAAGTCGGCATTGTGCATTTTGTATTCAATCACAATGTACTTATTGTGTTTCATGGTCAATGTGAAGGTCCTAGGGATACAGTAAACCTGCACTGGTGCATCGGAATCTAATACTGGTCTCCCAAGAGAGGCTCAAAGCATAAACTCTTAGATGATTCACTCTCTTTTTACTTAAGCTGGCATTGTGTTTCTTGTATTCAATCCAGAAGTAATTTCTGTTTTTCATGGTCAATGTGACGGTCCACGGGATACAGTAAACCTGTACTGGTGCATCGGAATCTAACACTGGTCTCCCAAGAGCCGCTCAATGCACAAACTCTTAGGAGATTCTCTCTTCTTGTACTTAAGTCGGCATTTCCCCTTTTGTATTAAAACCCGATGCAATTACTGTAGCTCATGGTCAACGTGAAGGTCCAAGGGATACAGTAAAGCTGCACTGGTGCATCGGAATCTAATACAGGTCTCCCAGGAGCCGCTCAAACACAAATTCCTAGAATATTCATTCTTCTAGTACTCAAGTCGGCATTGTGCCATTTGCATTCAATCCCGACGTAAATTCTGTGTTTCATGGTCAATGTGACGGTCCTAGGGATACAGTAAACCTGCACTGGTGCATCGGAATCTGATACTGGTCTCCCAGGAGAGGCTCAAAGCACAAACTTTTAGAAGATTCACTCTTCTTGTACTTAAGCCGGATGTGTGCCTTTTGTATTCAATCCCGAAGGAATTTCTGCGTTTCATTGTGAATGTGAATGTCCAAGGGATACACTAAACCTGCTCTGGTGCATCGGAATCTAATACTGGTCTCCCAGGAGGCGCTCAAAGCACAAACTCCGACAAGATTCTCTCTTCTGGTACTTATGTCGGCATTATGCCTTTTGTATTTAATCCCGATGCAATTTCTGTGTTTCATGGTCAATGTGAAGGTCCAAGGGATACAGTAAACCTGCACTAGTGCATCGAAATCAAATACTAGTCTCCCAGGAGCCGCTCAAAGCACAAACTCTTAGTAGATTCACTCTTCTCGTAGTTTAGTCGGTAATGCGCATTTTGTATTCAAGCCCGATGCGATTTCTGTGTTTCATGGTCAATGTGAAGGTCCAAGGGATACCGTAAACCTGCTCTGGTGCATCCGAATCTAATACTGGTCTCCCTGAAGACGCTAAAACCACTAACTCTTAGAGGATTCACTCTTCGTGTATTTAAGTCGGCATTGTGCCTTTTCTATTAACTCCCGATGAAATTTCTGAGTTTCATGGTCAATGTGAAGGTCCAAAGGATACAGTAAACCTGCACTGGTGCATCGGAATCAAATAATGGTTACCCAGGAACCGCTCAAAGCACAAACTCCTAAAACATTCCCTCTTCTTGTACTCAAGTCTGAATTGTCCATTTTGTATTCAATCCCGATGCAATTTCTGTGTTTCATGGTCAATGTGAAGGTCCAAGGGATACAGTAAACCTTCACTGGTGCATCGAAATCTAATACCGGTCTCCCAGTAGCCGCCCAAAGTACAAATACCTAGAAGATTCACTCTTCTTGTACTTAAGTCGGCATTGTGACTTTTGTATTTAATCCCGATGCAATTTCTGTGTTTCATGGTCAATGTGAAGGTCCAAGGGATACTGTAAACCTACACTGGTGCATCGGATTCTAATACTAGTCTCCCAGGAGCCGCTCAAAGCACAAACTCTTAGTAGATTCACTCTTCTCGTAGTTTAGTCGGTAATGCGCATTTTGTGTTCAAACCCGATGCGATTTCTGTGTTTCATGGTCAATGTGAAGGTCCAAGAGATACAGTAAACTAGCACTGGTGCATCGGAATCTAAAACTGGTCTCCCTGAAGACGCTAAAACCACTAACTCTTAGAAGATTCACTCTTCGTGTATTTATGTCGGCATTGTGCCTTTTGTATTTACTCCCTTTGCAATTTCTGAGTTTCATGGTCAATGTGAAGGTCCAAAGGATACAGTAAACCTGCACTGGTGCGTCGGAATCTAATAATGGTTACCCAGGATCCGCTCATAGCACAATCTCCTAGAAGATTCACTCTTCTTGTACTCAAGTCGGCATTGTCCATTTTGTATTCAATCCCGATGTAATTTCTGTGTTTCATGGTCAATGTGAAGGTCCAAGGGATACAGTAAAGCTGCACTGGTGCATCTGAATCTAATACAGGTCTCCCAGGAGCCGCTAAAAGCACAAACTCTTAGAAGAATCACTCCTCATGTACGGGAGACGGCCATGACCTTTTTGTATTCAATAGGGAAGCAATTTCTGTGTTTCATGTTCAATGCGAAGGTCCAAGGGTACAGTAATCCTGCACTGGAGAATCGGAAACCAATACTGGTCTGCCAGGAGTCGCTCAAATCACAAACTCCCAGAAGATTCACTCCCTTGTACTTAAGTCGGCATTGTGCCTTTTGTATTTACTCCCGATGCAATATCTGTGTTCCATGGTCAATGTGAAGGATCAAGGGATACTGTAAACCTGGATTGGTGCATCGTAATCTAATACTGGTCCAGCAGGAGCCCCTCAAATCACATACTATTAGAAGATTCACTCTTCTTGTGCTTAAGTTGGCATTTTGCTTTTTGTATTCAATCCTAATGTAATTTCTGTGTTTCATGGTCAATGTGAACGTCCAAGGGATACAGTAAAACTGCACTGGTGCATCGGAATCTAATACTGGTCTTCCAGGAGACGCTCAAGGCACAAACTCTTAGAAAATTCACTCTTCTTGTACTTAAGTTGGCATTGTGCCTTTTGTATTCAATGCCGATGCAATTTCTGTGTTTCATGGTCAATGCGAAGGTCCAAGGGATACATTAAACTCGCACTGGTGCATCGCAATCTAATACTGGTCTCCCAGGAGCCGCTCAAAGCACAATGTCATAGAAGATTCACTCTTCTTGTACTTCATTCGGCATTGTGCTTTTTGTATTCAATCCCGACGCAATTTCTGTGTTTCATGGTCAATGTGAAATCCCAAGGGATACACTAAACAAGAACTGGTGCATCGGAATCTATTTTTGGTCTCCCAGGAAACGCCCAAATCACAAACTCTTATATAATTTACCCTTCTTGTACCTAACACAGCATTGTGCACTTGTATTCAATCACGGGCCAATTTCTGTGTTTCATTGTCAATGTGAAGGTCAAAGGGATACAGCAAACGAGACCTGGTGCATCGGAATCTAATACTGGTCTCCCAAGAGACGCTCAAACCACACACTCTTAGAAGATTCACTCCTCATGTACTTAAGTTGGCATTGTGGTTTTTGCTTTCAATCCCGATGCAATCTCTGTGTTTCATGGTCAATGTGAAGGTCCAAGGGATACAGTAAACCTACACTGGTGCATCGGAATCAAATACTGGACTCCCAGGAGCCACTCAAAGCACAAACTCCTAGAAGTTTCACTCTTCTTGTACGTAAGTCGGCATTGTGCTTTTTGTATTCATTCCCATTGTAATTTCTGTGTTTCATGGTGAATGATAAGGTCCAAGGGATACAGTAAACCTGCACTGGTGCATCGGAATCTAATACAGGTCTCCCAGGGCACCCTCAGAGCACAAACTCTTAGAAGATTCACTCTTCTTGTACCTAAGTCGGCATTGTGCGATTGTATTCAATCCCGAAGCATTTTCTGTGTTTCATAGTCAATGTGAAGGTCCAAGGGATACAGTAAACCTACACTGGTGCATCGGAATCAAATATTGGTCTCCCAGGAGCCACTCAAAGCACAAACTCCTAGAAGTTTCACTCTTCTTCCACTTAAGACGGCATTGTCCTTTTTGTATTCAATCCCATTGTAATTTCTGTATTTCATAGTCAATGAGAAGGTCCAAGGGATACAGTAAACCTGCTTTCGGCATCGGAATCAAATAACGGTCTCCCAGGAGACACTCAAACCACAAACTCTTAGAAGATTCACTCGACATGTACTTAAATCGGCATTATACCTTTTGTATTCAATGCCAAAGCAATTTCTGTGTTTCATGGTCAATGTGAAGGTCCAAGGAATACAGTAAACCTGCACTGGTGCATCGGAATCTAATACTAGTCTCCCAGGAGCCGCTCAAAGCACAAACTCTTAGAGGATTCGTTCTTCTTGTACTTAAGTCGGCATTGTCCCTTCTGAAATCAATCCCGATGCAATTCCCGTGTTTCATGGTCAGTGTGAAGGTCCAAGGGTTACAATAAACCTGCACTGGTGAATCGGAATCTAATAACGGTGTCCCAGGAACCGCTCAATGCACAAACTCTTAGAAGATTAAATCTTCTTGTATTTAAGTTGGCATTGTGATTTTTGTATTCAATCCCAATGCTATTTCTGTGTTTCATGGTCCATGTGAAAGGCCAAGGGAAACAGTAAACCTGCACTGGTGCATCGGAATCCAATTCTGGTCTCCTAGGAGCCGCTCAAGGAACTAACTTCTATTTAGATTCACTCTTCTTGTACTGAAGTCGGCATTGTCCTATTGTATTCAATGCCGAACATTTTCTGTGTTTCATGGTCAATGTGAAGGTCCAAGGGATACAGTAAACCAGCACTGTTGCATTGGAATGGAATACTGGTCCCCCAGGAGACGTTCAAAGCAATAACTCTTAGCAGATTCACTCTCCGTGTACTTAAGTCGGAATTGTGCCATTTGTATTTACTCCCGTTGGAATTTCTGTGTTTCATGTTCAATGTGAGGGTCCAAGGGATACGGTAAACCTGCACTGGTGGATCTGAATCTAATACTGGTCTCCCAGGAGCCCCTCAAAGCACAAACTCTTAGTGGTTTCACTCTTCTTGTACTTTAGTCGGCTTTGTGCCTTTTGTATTCAATCCCAATGCAATATATGTGTTTCACGGTCAATGTGAAAGTCCAAGGGATACAGTAAACCAGCACTGGAGCATCGGAATCCAATACTGGTCTCCCAGGAGCCGCTCAAAGCAACATCTCCCATTAGATTCATTGTTCCTGTACTTCAGTCGGCATTCTGCCTTTTGTAATCCGTCCCGACCAATTTCTGTGTTTCATGGTCAATGTGAAGGTAAAAGGGATACACTAAACCTGCACTGGTGCATCGGAATCTAATAGTGGTCTTCCAGGAGACGCTCAAGGCACAAACTCTTAGAAAATTCACTCTTCTTGTACTTAAGTTGGCATTGTGCCTTTTGTATTCAATCCCGATGCAATTTCTGTGTTTCATGGTCAATGTGAAGGTCCAAGGGATACAGTAAACCCGCACTGCTGCATCGCAATCTAATACTGGCCTCCCAGGAGCCGCTCAAAGCACAAAGTCTTAGAAGATTCACTCTTCTTGTACTTCATTCGGCATTGTGCTTTTCGTATTCAATCCCGACGCAATTTCTGTGTTTCATGGTCAATGTGAAATTCCAAGGGATACACTAAACCAGAACTGGTTCATCGGAATCTAATTTTGGTCTCCCAGGAGACGCTCAAATCACAAACTCTTATATAATTTACCCTTTTCGTACCTACCACACCACTGTGCGTTTGTATTCAATCACGAAGCAATTTCTGTGTTTCATTGTCAATGTGTAGGTCAAAGGGATACAGCAAACGAGACCTGGTGCATCGGAATCTAATACTGGTCTCCCAGGAGACGCACAAACAACAAACTCTTATAATATTGACTCCCCATGTACTTAAGTTGGCATTGTGGTTTTTGTGTTCAATCCCGATGCAATCTCTGTGTTTCTTAGTCAATGTGAAGGTCCAAGGGATACAGTAAACCTACACTGGTGCATCGGAATCAAATACTGGTCTCCCAGGAGCCACTCAAAGCACAAACTCCTAGAAGTTTCACTCTTCTTGTACGTAAGACTTCATTGTGCTTTTTGTATTCAATCCCATTGTAATTTCTGTGTTTCATGGTCAAAGAGAAGGTCCAAGGGATACAGTAAACCTGCACTGGTGCATCGGAATCTAATACTGGTCTCCCAGGACACCCTCAAACCACAAACTCTTAGAAGATTTACTCTTCTTGTACCTAAGTCAGCATTGTGCGTCTGTTTTCAATCCCAATAATTTCTGTGTTTCATGGTCAATGTGAAGGTCCAAGGGATACAGTAAACCTGCACTGGTCCATCGGAATATAATACTGGTCTTCCAGGAGCCGCTAAAAGCACAAACTCTTAGAAGATTCACTCATGTTGTACTTAATTCGGCATTGTGCCTTTTGTATTCAATCCCGATTCAACTTCTGTGTTTAATGGTCAATGTGAAAGTCCAAGGGATACAGTAAACCTGCAAAGTTGCGGCGAAATATAATTCTGGTCTCCCAGGAGCCGCTCAAAGAACTAACTCCTGTTAGAATCACTCTTCTTTTACTTAAGTCGGCATTGTGCCTTTTATATTCAATCCCGAACAATTTCGGTGCTCCATGGACAATGTGAAGGTCCAAGGGATACACTAAAAATGCACTGGTCCATTGCAATCTAATACTTGTCTCCCCGAGCCGCACAAAGCATATACTCATAGAAGATTCCCTCTTCTTGTCCTAAATTCGGCATTGTGCCTTTTATATTCAATCCCAATGCAATTTCTGTGTTTCATGGTCAATGTTAAAGTGCAAGGGATACAGTATTCCAGCACTGGAGCATCGGAATCAAATACTGGTCTCCCAGGAGCCGCTCACAGAAACAACTCCCATTAGATTCACTGTTACTGTACTTCAGTCGGCATTCTGCTATTTGTATTCAATCCCGAAGAATATCTGTGTTTCATGTTCAGTGTGAAGGTCCAAGGGATACAGTAAACCAGAACTGGTGCATCGGAATCCAATACTGGTCTCCCAGGAGACGCCCAAAGCACAAACTCCTATTAGATTCACTCTTCCTGTACTTCAGTCGTCATTGGCCATTTGTATTCAATCCCGAACAATTTCTCAGTTTCATGGTCAATGTGAAGATCCAAGGGAATCAGTATACCTGCACTGGTGCATTAGAATCTAATACTGGTGCAACAGGTGCCGATCAAAGCACATACTCTTAGAAGGTTCACTCTTCTTGTACTTAATTTGGCATTGTGCCTTTTGTATTCAATCCCGATGCAATTTATGTGTTTCATGGTGAATGTGAAGGTCCAAGAGGTACAGTAAACCTGCACTGGTGTATCAGAATCTAATACTGATCTCCCAGGAGACGTTCAAAGCACAAACTCCTAGAAGTTTCACTCTTCTTCTACTTAAGTCGGCATTGTGCTTTTTGTATTCAATCCCATTGTAATATCTGTGTTTCATGGTCAATGAGAACGTCCAAGGGATACAGTAAACCAGAGCTGGTGCATCGGAATCTAATTTTGGTCTCCCAGGGGACGCTCAAATCACAAACTCTTTTAAGATATACCTTTCTTGTACCTAACACAGCATTGTGCGTTTGCATTAAATCACGAAGCAATTTCTGTGTTTCACAGTCAATGTGTAGGTCCAAGGGATACAGCAAACGAGAACTGGTGCATCGGAATCTAATACTAGTCTCCCAGGAGACGCTCAAACCACAAACTCTTAGAAGATTCACTCTTCTTGTACTTAAGTCGGCATTGTGCCTTTTGTATTCAATCCCTAATCAATTTCTGTGTTTCATGATCAATGTGAAGGTCCAAGGGATAGATTAAACCTGCACTGGTGCATCGGAATCTAATACAGGACCCGCATGAGCCGATAAAAGCACTAACTCCTATTAGATTCAGTCTTCTTGTACTTAAGTCGGCATTGTGCCATTTGTATTCAATCCCGAACTATTTCTGTGTCTCATGGTCAATGTGATGGTCCAAGGGATACAATAAAGCTGCACTGGTGCATCGTAATCTAATACTGGTCCAGCAGGAGCCGCTCAAAGCACATACTATTAGAAGATTCACTCTTCTTGTACTTAAGTCAGCATTGTGCCTTTTGTATTCAATCCCGATGCCATTTCTGTATTTCATGATGAATGTGAAGGTCCAAGGGATTCAGTAAATCTGCACAGGTGCATCGGAATCTAATACTGGTCTCCCAGGAGACGTCCAAAACACAAACTCTTAGCAGATCACTCTTCTTGTAATTAAGTCGGCATTGTGCCTTTTGTATTTATTCCCGATGGATATTCTGAGTTTCGCGGTCAATGTGAAGGTCCACGGGATACAATAAACCTTCACTGGTGCATTGGATTCTAATACTGGTCTCCCAGGAGCCGCTCAAAGCACAAACTCCTAGAAGTTTCACTCTTCTTGTCCTTAAGTCGGCATCGTGCATTTTGTATTCAATCCCATTGTAATTTCTGTGTTTCATGGTCAATGGGAAAGTCCAAGGGATACAGTAAACCTGCACTGGTGCATCGGAATCTAATACTGGTCTCCCAGGAGACCCTCAAAACACAAATTCTTAGAAGATTCACACTTCTTGTACTTAAGTCGGCATTGTCCCTTTTGTATTGAATTTCGATGCAATTTCTGTGTTTCATGGTCAATGTGAAGGTCCAAGGGATACAGTAAACCAGAACTGGTGTATCCGAATCTAATTTTGGTATCCCAGGAGACGCTCAAATCACAAACTCTTATAAGATTTATCCTTCTTGTACCTAACACAGGATTGTGCGTTTGTATTCAATCACGAAGCAATTTCTGTGTTTCACTGTCAATGTGTAGGTCCAAGGGATACAGCAAACGAGAACTGGTGCATCGGAATCTAATACTGGTCTCCCAGGAGACGCTCAAACCACAAACTCTTAGAAGATTCACTCCTCATGTGGTTAAGTTGGCATTGTGGTTTTTGTGGTCAATCCCGATGCAATTTCTGTGTTTCATGGTCAATGTGAAGGTCCAAGGGATACAGTAAACCTGCACTGGTGCATCGGAATGTAATACTGGTCTCCCAGGAGCAGCTCAAATCACAAACTCTGAGAGGATTCACTCTTCCTGTACTTATGTCGGCATTCTCCCTTTTTAATTCAATCCCGATTCAATTTCTGTGTTTCATGGTCAAAGTGAAGCCCCAAGGTATACAGTAAACCTGTACTGGAGCATCGTAATCTAATACTGGTCTCCCAGGAGCCGGTCTAAACACAGATTCTTAGATGATTCACTCTTCTTGTACTTAATTCGGCAATGTGCATTTTGTATTCAATCCCGATGCAATTTCTGTGTTTCATGCTCAATGTGAAGGTCCAAGAGATACAGTAAACCTGCACTGGTGCATCGGTATCCAATACTGGTCTCCCAGGAGCCGCTCAAAGCACAAGCTCCTATTAGATTCACCCTTCCTGTACTTCAGTCGGCATTGTGCCATTTGTATTCAATCGCGAACCATTTCTGTCTTTCATGGGCAATGTGAAGGTCCAAGGGATACAGTAAACCTCCACTGGTGCATCGGAATCTAATACTGGTCCAGCAGGTGCCACTTCAAGCCCATACTCTTTGGAGATTCACTCTTCTTGTACGAAAGTCGGTATTGTGCGCTTGTATTCAATCCCGATGCAATTTCTGTGTTTCATGGTGAATGTGAAGGGCCAAGGGATACAGTAAACCAACACTGGTGCATCGGAATCAAATACTGGTCTCCCAGGAGCCGCTGAAAGCACAAAGTCCTACAAATTTCACTCTTCTTGTACTTAAGTCGGCATTATGCTTTTTGTATTCAATCCCATAGTAACTTCTGTGTTTCATGGTCAATGGGAAGGTCCAAGGCATACAGTAAACCTGTAGTGGTGCATCGGAATCAAATCCTGGTCTCCCAGGAGACCCTCAACCACAAACTCTTATAAGATTCACTCTTCTTGTACTTAAATCGGCATTGTGCCTTTTGTATTCAATCCCGAAGCAATTTCTGTGTTTCATGGTCAATGTGAAGGTCCAAGGAATACAGTAAACCTGCACTGGTGCTTCGGAATCTAATACTGGTCTCCCAGGAGCCGCTCAAAGCACAAACTCTTAGAGGATTCATTCTTCTTGTACTTACGTCGGCATTCTCCCTTCTGAATTCAATCCCGATGCAATATCTGTGTTTCATAATCAATGTGAGAGTCCAAGGTTCAAAAATGGTTCAAATGGCTCTGAGCACTATGGGACTCAACTGCTGAGGTCATTAGTCCCCTAGAACTTAGAACTAGTTAAACCTAACTAACCTAAGGACATCACAAACATCCATTCCCGAGGCATGATTCGAACCTGCGACCGTAGTGGTCTTGCGGTTCCAGACTGCAGCGCCTTTAACCGCACGGCCACTTCGGCCGGCTGAGAGTCCAAGGGATACAATAAACATGCACTGGTGCATCGGACTCTAATGCTGGTCTCCCAGGAGCCGCTCAACCACAAACTCTAAGAAGATTCACTCTTCTTGTTCTTAATTCGGCATTGTGCCTTTTGTATTCAATCCCGATGTAATTTCTGTGTTTCATGGTCAATATGAACGTCCAAGGGATACAGTAAACCTGCACTGGTGCAGCGGAATCTAATAATGGCCGCCCAGGAGACGCTCAAAGCACAAACTCATAGAAGATTCACTCTTCTTGTTCGTAAGTCCGCATTGTGCACTTGTATTCAATCCCGAAGCAATTTCTGTGTTTCTTTGTCAATGTAAAGGTGCATGGGATACAGAAAACCTGCACTGGTGGATCGGAATGTAATGCTGGTCTCCCAGGAGCCGCTCAAACCACAAACTCTTAGAAGATTCACTCTTCTTGTACTTAACTCGTCATTGTGCCATTTGTATTCAAGCTCGAACAATTTCTGTGCTCCATGGTCAATGCGAAGGTCCAAGGGATACAGTAAACCTGCACTGTTGCATGGGAACCTAATACTGGCCTCCCAGGAGACGTTCAAAGCACAAACTCTTAGCAGATCACTCTTCTTGTAATTAAGTCGGCATTGTGCTTTTTGTATTTATTCCCGATGGATATTCTGAGTTTCGCGGTCAATGTGAAGGTCCACGGGATACAGTAAACCTTCACTGGTGCATTGGATTCTAATACTGGTCTCCCAGGAGCCGCTCAAAGCACAAACTCCTAGAAGTTTCACTCTTCTTGTACTTAAGTCGGCATCGTGCTTTTTGTATTCAATCTCATTGTAATTTCTGTGTTTCATGGTCAATGGGAAGGTCCAAGGGATACAGTAAACCTGTACTGGTGCATCGGAATCAAATACTGGTCTCCCAGGAGAAACTCAACCACAAACTCTTAGCAGATTCACTCTTCTTGTACTTAAATCGGCATTGTGCCATTTGCATTCAATCCCGAACAATTTCTTTGTTTCATGGTCGATGTAAAGGACCAAGGGATACACAAAACCTGGACCTGCACTGGTGTATCGGAATCTAATATTGGTCCAGCAAGTGCCGCTGAAAGCACATACTCTTAAAAGATTCACTCTTCTTGCACTTATGTCGGCATTGTGCCTTTTGTATTCAATCCCGATGCAATTTCTGTGTTTCATGGTGAATGTGAAGGTCCAAGGGATACAGCAAACCTGCACTGGTGCAACGGAATTTAATACTGAACTCCCAGGAGCCGCTCAAAGCACAATCTCTTAGAGGATTCACACTTCTTGTACTTAAGTCGGCATTGTCCCTTCTGAATTCAATCCAGATGCAATATCTGTGTTTCATAATCAATGTGAGAGTCCAAGGGATACAATAAACATGCACTGGTGAATCGGACTCTAAAAGCACAGACTTTTAGAGGATTCACTCTTCTTGTACTTAAGTCGGCATTGTCCCATTTGAATTCAATCCCGATGCAATTTCTGTGTTTCATGCTCAATGTGAAGCGCCAAGTACACCTGTACTGGTGCATCGGAATCTAATACTGGTCACCCAGGAGCCTCTCAAAGCACAAACTCTTAGAAGATTCACTCTTCTTGTACATAAGTCAGCATTGTGCGCTTGTATTCAATCCCGATGCAATTTCTGTGTTTCATGGTCAATGTGAAGGTCCAAGGGATATAGTAAACCTGAACTGGTGCATCGGGATCTAATACTATTCTCACAGGAGGTGCTCAAAGCACAAACTCTTAGAAGATTCACTCTTCTTGCACTTAATTCGGCATTATGCCTTTTGTATTCAATCCCGATGCCATTTCTGTGTTTCATGGTCAATGTGAAAGTCCAAGGGATACAGTAAACCTGCACTGGTCCATCGGAATCCAATACTGGTCTCCCAGGAGCCGCTCAAAGCACAAACTCCTATTAGATTAACTCTTCCTGTACTATAGTCGGCATTGTTTCATTTGTATTCAATCCCGAAGAATTTCTGTGTTTCATGGTCAATGTGAAGGTCCAAGGGATACAGTAAACCTGCATTGGTGCATTGGAATCCAACACTGGTCCATCAGGTTCCGCTCAAAGCTCATACTCTTTGAAGATTCACTTTTCCTGTACTTATGTCGGCATTGTGCCTGTTGTATTCAATCCCGATGCAATTTCTGTTTTTCGTGGTGATTGTGAAGGTCCAAGGGATACAGTAAACCTGCACTGCTGTATCGGAATATAATACTGGTCTCCCAGGAGACGTACAAAGCCCGAACTCTTGTCAGATTCACTCTTCTTGTGCTTAAGTAGGCACTGTGTCTTTTCGTTTTACTCCCTACGGAATTTCGGTGTTTCATGGTCAATGTGACGGTTCCAGGGATACAAAAAACCAGCACTGGTGCATCGGAATCTAATACTGGTGTCCCAGCGCAAACTCCTAGAAGATTCCCTCTTCTTGTACTTAAGTCGGCATTGTGCTTTTTGTATTCAATCCCGAACAATTTCTGTGTTTCATGGTCAATGTGAAGGTCATTGGGATACAGCAAAATGCACTAGTGCGTCGGAATCTAATACTGGCCACCCAGGAGCCGCTCAAAGCACTAACTCCTATTAGATTCACTCTTCCTGTACTTCAGTCGGCATTGTTTCACTTGTATTCAATCCCTAAGAATTTCTGTGTTTCATGATCAATGTGAAGGTCCAAGGGGTACAGTAAACCAGCACTGGTGCATCGGAATCTAATACTGGTCTCCCAGGAGCCGCTCAAAGCACACTTTCCTTGAAGACTCACTCTTCTTGTACTTAAGTCGGCACTGTGACATTTGTATTCAATCCTGAACAATTTATGTGTTTCTTGGACAATGTGACATTCCAAGGGATACAGTAAACCCGCACTGATGCATCGGAATCTAATACTAGTCCAGCAGGAGCCGCTCAAAGCACACACTCTTAGAAGATTCAATCCTCTTGCACTTAAGTCGGCACTGTGGTTTTTGTATTCAACCCCACTGCAATTTCTGTGTTTGATGGTGAATCTGAAGGTCCAAGGGAGAGAGTAAACCTGCACTGGTGCATCGGAATCTAATACTGGTCTCCCAGGAGAGGGTCAAACAACAAACTCTTAGAAGAATCACTCTTCTTGTAATTAATACGGTATTGTGCCTTTTCTATCCAATCCCGAAGCAATTCCTGTGTTTCATGGTCAAGTTGAAGGTCCAAGGGATAGAGTAAACCTGCACTGGTGCTCCGGAATCTAATTCTGGTCTTCCAGGAGCCGCTCAAAGCACAAACTCTTAGAGGATTCACTCTTCTTTTGTACTTAAGTCGGCATTGTCCCTTTTAAATTCAATCCCGAATAAATTTCTGTGTTTCATGGTGAATGTGAAGGTCCAAGGGATACAGTAAAATTGCACTGGTGCATCGGAATCAAATACTCGTCTCCCAGGAGCCGCTCAAACCACAAACTCTTAGAAGATTCACTCTTCTTGTACATAAGTCGAAATTGTGGTCTTTGTATTTACTCCCGATGCAATTTCTGTGTTTCATGGTGAATGTGAAGGTCCAAGGGATACATTAAACCTGTACTGGTGCATCGGAACCTAATACTGGTCTCCCAGCAGACGATCAAAGTACAAACTCTAAGAAGATTCAATCTTCTTGTACTTAAGTCGGCATTGTCCCTTTTGTATTCAATCCCGATACAAGTTCTGAGCTTCATGGCAAATGTGTAGTTCCAAGGGATACAGTAAACCAGCACTGGTGCATCGGAATCTAATACTGGTCTCCCAGGAGCCGCTCAAAGAACACACTCCTTGAAGATTCACTCTTCTTGTACTTAAGTCGGCATTGTGACATTTGCATTCAATCCCGAACAATTTCTGTGAAACTTGGTCAATGTGAAAGTCCAAGGGACAGTAAACCTGCACTGGTGCAACGGAATCTAATACTGGTCCAACAGGAGCCGCTCAAAGCACATACTCTTAGAAGATTCACTCCTCTTGTACTTAAGTCGGCATTGTCCATTTTATAATCAATCCCGATGCAGTATCTGTGTTTCATGGTCAATGTGAAGGTCCAAGGGATACAGTAAACCAGCACTGGTGCATCGGAATCTAATACTGGTCTCGCAGGAGCCACTCAAAACACAAACTCTTATAAGATCCGCTCTTCATGTACCTAAGACAGCATTGTGCGTTTGTATTCAATCACTAAGCAATATCTGTGTTTCATGGCCAATATGAAGGTCCAAGGGATACAGTAAACCTGCACTGGTGCGTCGGAATCTAATACTGGCCTCCCAGGAGACGCTCAAACCACAAATTCTTAGAAGATTCACTCTTCATTTACTTAAGTTGGCATTGTGCTTTTGTATCCAATCCCAATGGAATTTCTGTGTTTCATGGTCAATGTGAAGGTCCAAGGGATACAGTAAACCTGCACTGGTGCATCGGAATTTAATACTGGTCTCCCAGGAGACGTCCAAAGCACAATCTCATAGCAGATCACTCTTCTTGTAATTAAGTTGGCATTGTGCATTTTGTATTTACTCCTGATGGATATTCTGTGTTTCACGGTCAATGTGAAGGTCCAAGGGATACAGTAAACCTTCACTGGTGCATTGGATTCTATTACTGGTATCCCAGAAGCCGCTCAAAGCACAAACTCCTAGAAGTTTCACTAATCTTGTACTTAAGTCGGTATCGTGCTTTTTGTATTCAATCCCATTGTAATTTTTGTGTTTCATGGTCAATGGGAAAGTCCACGGGATACAGTAAACCTGCACTGGTGCATCGGAATCTAATACTGGTGTCCCAGGAGACCCTCAAAACACAAATTCTTAGAAGGTTCACACTGCTTGTACTTAAGTCGGCATTGTCCCTTTTGTATTCAATCTCGATGCAATTTTTGTGTTTCATGGTCAATGTGAGGGTCCAAGGGATACAGTAAACCAGAACTGGTGCATCGGAATCTAATTTTGGTCTCCCAGGAGATGCTCAAACCACAAACTCTTAGAAGATTCACTCCTCATGTGGTTAAGTTGGCATTGTGGTTTTTGTGTTCAATCCCGATGGAATTTCTGTGTTTCATGGTCAATGTGAAGGTCCAAGGGATACAGTAAACCTGCACTGGTGCCTCGGAATCTAATACTGGTCCAGCAGGTGCCGCTCAAAGCACATACTCTTAGAAGATTCACTCTTCCTGAACTAAAGTCGGCATTGTCCCTTTTGAATTCAATCCCGATTCAATTTCTGTGTTTCATGGTCAATGTGAAGCTCCAAGGTATACAGTAAACCTGTACTGGAGCATCGGAATCTAATACTGGTCTTCCAGGAGCCGGTCTAAGCACAAATTTTTAGATGATTCACGCTTCTTGTACTTAATTCGGCAATTTGCATTTTGTATTCAATCCCGATGCAATTTCTGTGTTTCATGGTCAATGTGAAGGTCCAATGGATACAGTAAACCTCCACTGGTGCATCGGAATCCAATACTGGTCTCCCAGGAGCCGCTCAAAGCACAAGCTCCTATTAGATTCGCCCTTCCTGTACTTCAGTCGACATTGTGCCATTTGTATTCAATCGCGAACAATTTCTGTCTTTCATGGGCAATGTGAAGGTCCAAGGGATACAGTAAACCTCCACTGGTGCATCGGTTTCCAATACTGGTCCAGCAGGTGCCACTTCAAGCCCATACTCTTTGGAGATTCACCCTTCTTGTACGAAATTCGGCATTGTGCGCTTGTATTCAATCCCGATGATATTTCTGTGTTTCATGGTGAATGTGAAGGGCCAAGGGATACAGTAAACCTGCATTGGTGCATCGGAATCTAATACTGGTCTCTGTGGAAGCGTTCATATCACAAACTCTTAGCAGATTCACTCTTATTGTACTTAAGTCGGCATTGTGCCATTTGTATTCAATCCCGAACAATTTCTGTGTTTCATGGTCAATGTGAAGGTCCAAGGGATACAGTAAACATGCACTGGTGCATCGGAATCTAATACTGGTCTCCCAGGAGACGCTCAAACCACAAACTCTTAGAAGATTCACCCTTCTTGCACTTAACTTGGCATTGTGCGGTTTGTATTCAGTCCCGAATCAATTTCTGTGTTTCATGGTCAATGTGGAGGTCAAAGCTATACAGTTAACCTGCACTGGTGCATCAGAATCAAATACTGGTCTTCAAGGAGCCGCTCAAAGCACAAACTCTTAGAGGATTCATTCTTCATGTACTTATGTCGGCATTGTCCCTTCTGAATTCAATCCCGATGCAATGTCTGTGCTTCATGGTCAATGTGAAGGTCCAAGGGATACAATAAACCTGCACTGGTGCATCGGAATCTAATACTGGTCTCCCAGTAGCCGCCCATAGCATAAACTCTAAGAAGATTCACTCTTCTTGTACTTAAGTTGGCAGTGTGCCTTTTGTATTAAATCCCGATGCAATTTCTGTGTTTCAAGGTCAATGTGAAAGTCAGAGGGATACAGTAAACATGCACTGGTGCATCGCAATCTAATACTGGTCTCCCAGTAGCCGCTCAAAGCACAAACTCCTATTAGATTCACTGTTCCTGTACTTCAGTCGGCATTGTGCCATTTGTATTCAACCCCGAACAATTTCTGTGTTTCAAGGTCAACGTGAAGGTCCTAGGGATACAGTAAACCTGCACTGGTGCATCGGAATCTAATACTGGACCAGCAGGTGCCGCTCAAAGCACATACTCTTAGAAGATTCACTGTACTTGTACTTAAGTCGGCATTGTGCCTTTTGTATTCAATTGCGATGCACTTTATGTGTTTCATGGTGAATGTGAAGGTCCAAGGGATACAGTAAACCTGCAATGGTGCCTCGAAATCTAATACTGATCTCCCAGGAGACGTTAAAAGCACAAACTCCTAGCAGATTCACTCTGCTTGTTCTTAAGGCGGCATTGTGCCTTTTCTATTTACTCCCGATGCAATTTCTGTGTACCATGGTAAATGTGAAGCTCCAAGGCATACAGTAATCCACCACTGGTGCATCGGAATCTAATACTGGTCTTCCAGGACACGCTCAAAGCACAACTTATTAGAAGATTCACTCTTCTTGTACACAAGTCAGCATTGTCCCTTTTGTATTCAATCCCGATGCAATTTCTGTGTTTCATGGTCAATATGAAGGTCCAAGGGATACAGTAAATCAGCACTGGTACACCTGAATCTAATACTGGTCTCCCTGGAGACGCTCAAATCACAAACCCTTATAAGATTCACCCTTCTTGTACCTAAGACAGCATTGTGCGTTTGTATTCAATCACGAAGCAATTTCTGTGTTTCATTGTCAATGTGAAGATCCAAAGGATACAGCAAACCTGCACTGGTGCATAGGAATCTAATACTGGTCTCCCAGGAGCCGCTCAAAGCACAATCACTTAGAAGAGTCACTCTTCTTGTACTTAAGTTGGCAGTGTGCCTTTTGTATTATATCCCGATGCAATTTCTGTGTTTCAAGGTCAATGTGAAAGTCAGAGGGATACAGTAAACCTGCACTGGTGCATCGGAAACTAATACTGGTCTCCCAGTAGCCGCTCAAAGCACAAACTCCTATTAGATTCACTCTTCCTGTATTTCAGTCGGCATTGTGCCACTTGTATTCAACCCCAAACAATTTCTGTGTTTCAAGGTCAACGTGAAGGTCCAAGGGATACAGTAAACCTGCACTGGTGCATCAGAATCTAATACTGGACCAGCAGGTGCCGCTCAAAGCACATACTCTTAGAAGATTCACTGTACTTGTACTTAAGTCGGTATTGTGCCTTTTGTATTCAATCCCTATGCAATTTCAGTGTTTCATGGTGAATGTGAAGGTCCAAGGGACACAGTAAACCTGCACTGGTGCATCGGAATCTAATACAGGTCTCCGAGGAGACGTTCAAAGCACAAACTTTTAGCAGATTCACTATTTTTGTACTGAAGTCGGCATTGTGCCTTTTGTATTTACTCCCGATGCAATTTCTGTGTTTCATGGTCAATGTGAAGGTCCAAGGGATAAAGTGAACCTGCACTGGTTAATCGGAATCTAATACTGGACTCCCAGGAGCCGCTAAAAGCATAAACTCCTAGAAGTTTCAATCTTCTTGTACTTAAGTCGGCATTGTGCTTATTGTATTCAATCCCATTGTAATTTCTGTGTTTCATGGTCAATGTGAAGGTCCAAGGGATACAGTAAACCTGCACTGGTGCATTGGAATCTAATACTGGTGTTTCAGGAGACCCTCCAAGCACAAACTCTTACAGGATTCATACTTCTTGCACTAAAGTCGGCATTATCGCTTCTGAATTCATTATCGATGCAATTCCTGTCTTTCATGGTGAATGTGAAGGTTCAAGGGATAAAACAAACCTGCACTGTTGCATCGGAATCCAATACTGGTCTCCCAGGAGCCGCTCAAAGCATACATTCCTTAAAGATTCACTCTTCTTGTACTTAAGTCGGCATTGTGACATTTGTATTCAATCCCGAACAATTTCTGTGTTTCTTGGACTATGTGAAACTTCAAGGGATACAGTTCACCTGCACTGGTGCGTCGGAATCTAATACTGGTCCAGCAGGAGCCGCTCAATGCACATACTCTTAGAAGATTCACTCCTCTTGCACTTAAGTCGGCACTGTGCCTTTTGTATTCAATCCCAATGCAATTTCTGTGTTTCATGGTGAATGTGAAGGTCCAAGGGATACAATAAACCTGCACTGGTTCACCGGAATCTAATACTGGTCTCCCACGAGAGGCTCAAACAACGAACTCTTAGAAGAATCACTCTTCTTGTACAAAAGTCGTCATTGTGCCTTTCGTATTTACTCCCGATGAATCTCTGTGTTTCATTGTGAATGTGAAGGTCCAAGGGATACAGTAAACCAGAACTGGTGCATCGGAATCTAATACTGGTCCGCAGGAGACGCTCAAACCACAAACACTTAGAAGATTCACTCTTCTTGTACTTAAGTCGGCATTGTCGCTATTGTATTCAATCCCGATACAAGTTCTGAGCTTCATGGTAAATGTGAAGGTCCAAGGGATACAGTACACCAACACTGGTGCATCGGAATCTAATACTGTTCTCGGAGGAGACGCTGAAAACACAAACTCTTATAAGATTCACTCTTCATGTACTTAATTGGCATTGTGCTTTTTGTATTCATTCCCGATGCAATTTCTGTGTTTCTTCGTCAATGTGAAGGTGCAAGGGATAAAGTAAACCTGCACTGGTGCATCGGAATCTAATACTGGTGCAGCAGGGGCCGCTGAAGGCACAAACTCTTAGAAGAATCACACTTCTTCTACTTAAGTCCCCATTTTGCATTTTTTATTCAATCCCGATGCAATTTCTGTGTTTCATGGTCAATGTGAAGGTCCTAGGGATACACTAAACTGGCACTGGTGCATCGGAAGCTAATACTGGTCTCCCAGGAGACGCTCAAACCACAAACTCTTAGGAGATTCACTCTTCTTGTACTTAAGTCGGCATTGTCCCTTTTGTATTCAATCTCGATGCAATTTCTGAGTTTCATGGTCAATGTGAAAGTCCAAGGGATACAGTAAACCAGAACTGGTGCATCGGAATCTAATACTGGTCCGCAGGAGACGCTCAAACCACAAACACTTAGAAGATTCACTCTTCTTGTACTTAAGTCGGCATTGTGCCATTTTAATTCAATCCCGATGCAATTTCAGTATTTCATGGTCAATGTGAAGGTCCAAGGGATACAGTAAACCAGCACTGGTGCGTCGGAATCTAATACTGGTCTCCCAGGAGACGCTCAAAACACAAACTCATATAAGATTCACTCTCCTTGTACCTAATTCAGCATTGTGCGTTTGTATTCAATCCCAACGTAATTTCTGTGTTTCATGGTCTATGTGAATGTCCAAGGGATACAGAAAAACTGCACTTGTGCATCGGAATAAAATACTGGACTCCCAGGAGACGCTCTAAGCACAAACTCTTAGAAGACTCACTCTTCTTGTACTTAAGTCGGAATTGTCCCTTTTGTATTCAATCCCGATGCAATTTCTGTGTTTCATGGTCAATGTGAAGGTCCAAGGGATACAGTAAACATGCACTGGTGTATCGGATTCTAATACTGCTCTCCCAGGAGACGCTGAAAGCACAAACTCTTATAAGATTCATTCTTCTTGTATGTAAGTCAATAATGTGCGTTTGTATTCAATCCAGAAGCAATTTCTGTGTTTCATGGTCAATGTGAAGGTCCTAGGGATACAGTAAACCTGAACTTGTGCATCGGAATAAAATATTGGTTCAGCAGGAGTCGCTCCAAGCACAAACTCTTAGAAGATTCTCTCTTCTTGTACCTAAGTCGGCATTGTGCCTTTTGTATTCAATCCCGATGCAATTTCAGTGTTTCATGGTCAATGTGAAGGTCCAAGGGATACAGTAAACCAGCACTGGTACATCGAAATCTAATACTGGTCTCCCAGGAGACGCTCAAAACACAAACTCTTATAAGATTCACTCTTCTTGTACCTAATTCAGCACTGTGCGTTCGTATTCAATTCCGATGTAATTTCTGTGTTTCATCGTCTATGTGAATGTCCAAGGGATACAGTAAACCTGCACTTGTGCATTGGAATATAACACTGGTCTCCCAGGAGACGCTCAACCACAAACTCTTGGAAGATTCACTCTTCTTGTACTTAAGTCGGCATTGTGCCTTTTGTATTCAATCCCGAAGCAAATTCTGTGTTTCATGGTCAATGTGAAGATCCAAGGGATACAGTAAAACTACGATGGTGGATCGGAATCTAATACTGGTCCCCCATTACCCGCTCAAAGCACAAACTCTTAGAAGATTCACTCTTCTTGTATTTAAGACGGCGTTGTGCCTTTTGTATTTGCTCCCGACGCAATTTCTGTGTTTCATGGTCAATGTGAAGGTCCAAGGAGTACACTAAACCAGCACTGGGGCATCGGATTCTAATACTGGTCTCCCAGGAGACGCTCAAAGCAAAAACTCTTAGAAGATTCACTCTTCTCGTACCTAAGTCGGGATTGTGCCTTTTGTATTTGCTCCCGATGCAATTTCTGTGTTTCATGGTCAATGTGAAGGTCCAAGAGATAGAGTAAACCGTCACTGGTGCATCAGAATCTAATACTGGTCTCACAGGAGACACTCTAAGCACAAACGCTTAGAAGATTCACTCTTCTTGTACTTAAGTCGGCGTTGTCCCTTTTGAATCCAATCCCGATGCAATTTCTGTGTTTCACGGTCAATGTGAAGGTCCACGGGATACAGTAAACCTGCACTGGTCCATCGGAATCTAATACTTGTCTCCCAGGAGACGCTCAAAGCACAAACTCTTATAAGATTCATTCTTCTTGTACTTAAGTCAATATTGTGCGTTTGTATTCAATCCTGGAGCAATTTCTGTGTTTCATGGTCAATGTGAAGGTCCTAGAAATACAGTAAACCTACACTGGTGCATCGGAATTTAGTACTGGACTCCCAGGAGACGCTCAAACAACAAACTCTTAGAAGATTCGATCTTCTTACACTTAGGTCGGCATTGTGCCTTTGGTACTCAATCCCGAAGCAATATCTGTGTTTCATGGTCAATGTGAAGGTCCAAGGGAATCAGTAAACCTGCACTGGTGCATCGGAATCCAATACTGGTCTCCCAGGAGCCGCTCAAAGCACAAACTCTTAGAGGATTCACTCTTCTTGTACTTAAGTCGGCATTGTGCCTTTTGTATTTACTCCCGATGCAATTTCTGTGGTTCATGGTAAATGTGAAGGTCCATGGGATACAGTAAACCTACACTGGTGCATCGGTATCTAGTACTGGACTCCCAGGAGACGCTCAAACAACAAACTCTTAGAAGATTCGATCTTCTTACACTTAGGTCGGCATTGTGCCTTTTGTATTCAATCCCGCAGCATTATCTGAGAATCAAGGACAATGTGAATGTCCAAAGGATATAGTAAACCTCCACTGGTGAATCGGTACCTAATACTGGTCTCCGAGGAGCCGCTCAGACTACAAATTCTTAGAAAATTCAATCTTCTTATACTTAAGTCGGCATTGTCCCTTTTGTATTCAATCCCGATGCAATTTCTGTGTTTCATGGTCAATGTGAAGTTCCAAGGGCTACAGAAACCTGCACTGGTGCATCGGAATCTGATACTGGTTTCCCAGGAGCCGCCCAAAGCACAAACTCCTTGAAGATTCACTCTTCTTGTATTTAAGTTGGCATTGTGTATTTTCTATTTACTTCCGATGCAATTTCTGTGTTTCATGGTCAATGTGAAGGTCCAAGGGATACAGTTAACCTGCACAGGTGCATCGGAATCTAATACTGGACCAGCAGGATCCGCTCAAAGCACAAAATCTTATAAGCTTCTCTCTTCTTGTACTTAAGTCGGCATTGTGCCTTTTGAATTCAATAATGATGGAATTTCTGTGTTCCATGGTCGATGTAAAGGTCCAAGGGATGCAGTAAACCTGCACTGGTGCATCAGAATCTAATACTGGTCTACCTGGAGCCGCTCAAAGCACAAACTGCTTGAAGGTTCACTCTTCTTCCACTTAAGTCGGCTTTGTGCCGTTTGTGTTCAATCCCGATGCAATATCTGTGTTTCATGGGCAATTTTAAGGTTCAAGGGATACAGTAAATTTCGACTGTGCATCGGAATCTAATACTGGTCTCCCAGGAGACACTCAAACCACAGACCCTTAGAAGATTCGCTCTTCTTGTACACAAGGCGGCATTGTGCCTTTTGTATTTACTCCCGATGCAATTTCTGTGTTTCATTGTCAATGTGAAGATCCAACGGATACAGTAAAACTGCACTGGAGCATCGGAAATTAATACTGGTCTCCCAGGAGCCACTCAAAGCCCAAAGTCTTAGAAGATTGACTCTTCTTGTACTTAAGTCGGCATTGTCCATTTTGTATTCATTCCCGATGCACTTTCTGTATTTCATGGTCAATGTGAAGGTAAAAGGGATGCAGTAAAGCAGCACTGGTGCATCGGAATTTAATACTGGTCTCCCAGGAGACCCTCATAGCACAAACTCTATGAAGATTCTCTCTTCATGTACTTAAGTCGCCATTGTGCCTTTTGTATTCAATCCCGATGCAATATCTGTGTTCCATGGTCAATGTGGAGGTCCGAGGGATACTGTAAACCTGCACTGGTGAATCGGAATCTAATACTGGTCTCCCAGGAGGCGTTCAAAGCACAAACTCTTAGCAGATTCACTCTTCTTGTACTTAAGTCGGCATTGTGCCTTTTGTATTTACTCCCGATGGAATTTCTGTGTTTGATGGTCAATGTGAAGGTCCACGGGATACAGTAAACCTGCACTGATGCATCGGAACCTAATACTGATTTCCCAGGAGCCGCTCAAAGCACAAACTCCTTGTAGATTCACTCTTCTTGTACTTCAGTCGGCATTGTGCATTTTGTATTCAATGCAAATGTAATTTCTGTGTTTCATGGTCAATGTGAAGGTCCAAGGGACACAGTAAACCTGCACTGGTGCATCGGAATCTAATACTGGTCTCAAAGGAGACGCTGAAACCACAAACTCTTAGAAGATTCACTCTTCTTGTACTTAAGCCGGCAATGTGCCTTTGTATTCAATCATGAAGCAATTTCTGTGTATCATGGTCAATGTGATGGTCCAAGGGACACAGTAAACCACCACTGGTGCATCGGAATCTAATACTGGTCTCCCAGGAGACGTTCAAAGCGAAAACTCTTAGGAGATTCACTCTTCTTGTACTTATGTCGGTATTGTGACTTTTGTATTTACTCCCGATGGAATTTCTGTGTTTCATGGTCAATGTGAATGTCCACGGGATACAGAAAACCTGCACCGGTGCATTGGAATCTAGTACTGGTCTCCCAGGAGCCGCACAAAGCACCAACTCTTAGGGATTCACTCTTCTTGTACTTACGTCCGCGTTGTGCCATTTGTGTTCAATCCCTAACAGTTTTTGTGTGTCAAGAACAATGTGAAGGTCCATGGGATACAGTAAACCTGCACTAGAACATCGGAAATTAAAACTTGTTTCCCAGGAGCCGCTCAAAGCGTAAACTCCTTGAAGATTCACTCTTCTTGTACTTAAGTGGGCATTGCGCCTTTAATATACAATCCCGATACAATTTCTGTGTTTCATGGTCAATGTGAAGTTCCAAGGGATACAGTTAACCTGCACTGGTGCATCGGAATCTAATACTAGTCTCCCAGGAGCCGCTCAAACTCAATCTCTAAGAAGATTCTCTCTTCTTGTACTTAAGTCGGCATTGTGCCTTTTGTATTTACTCCCGATGCAATTTCTGTGTTTCATGGTAAATGTGACGGTCCAAGAGATACAGTAAACATGCAACGGTGCGTCGGAATCTAATACTGGTCTCCCAGTAGCCGCTCAAAGCACAAACCCTTAGAAAATTCACCTTTCTTGTATTTAAGTGGGCATTGTGTACTTTCTATTTACTTCCGATGCAATTTCTGTGTTTCATGGTCAATGTGAAGGTCCAAGGGATACAGTAAACCTGCACTGGTGCCTCGGAATCTAATACTGGTCTACCTGGAGCCGCTCAAAACACAACCTGCTTGAAGGTTCACACTTCTTGTACTTAAGTCGGCTTTGTGCCGTTTGTGTTCAATCCCGATGCAATATCTGTGTTTCATGGTCAATGTTAAGGTTCAAGGGATACAGTAAAACTCGACTGGTGCATCGGAATCTAATACTGGTCTCCCAGGAGACGCTCAAACCACAGACCCTTAGAAGATCCGCTCTTCTTGTACATAAGGCGGCATTGTGCCTTTTGTATTTACTCCCGATGCAATTTCTGTGTTTCATTGTCAATGTGAAGATCCAAGGGATACAGTAAAACTGCACTGGAGTATCGGAAATTAATACTGGTCTCCCACGAGCCACTCATAGCCCAAACTCTTAGAAGATTCACTTTTCTTGTACTTAAGACGGCATTGTCCAATTTGTATTCATTCCCGATCCACTTTCTGTATTTCATGGTCAATGTGAAGGTTAAAGTGATGCAGTAAAGCAGCACAGGTGCATCGGAATCTAATACTGGTCTCCCAGGAGACCCTCATAGCACAAACTCTTTGAAGATTCTCTCTTCATGTACTTAAGTCGCCATTGTGCCTTTTGTATTCAATCCCGATGCAATATCTGTGTTCCATGGTCAATGTGAAGGTCCGAGGGATACAGTAAACCTGCACTGGTGCATCGGAATCTAATACTGGTCTCCCAGGATACGTTCAAAGCACAAACTCTTAGCAGATTCACTCTTCTTGTACTTAAGTCGGCATTGTGCCTTTTGTATTTACTCCCGATGGAATTACTGTGTTTCATGGTCAATGTGAAGGTCCACGGGATACAGTAAACCTGCACTGGTGCATCGGAACCTAATACTGGTTTCCCAGGAGCCGCTCAAAGCACCAACTCCTTGTACATTCACTCTTCTTGTACTTAAGTCGGCATTGTGCATTTTGTATTCAATCCAAATGTAATTTCTGTGTTTCATGGTCAATGTGGAGGTCCAAGGGACACAGTAAACCTGCACTGGTGCATCGGAATCTAATACTGGTCTCAAAGGAGACGCTGAAACCACATACTCTTAGTAGATTCACTCTTCTTGTACTTAAGTCGGCATAGTGTCTTTTTGATTCAATCCCGATGGAATTTGTGTGTTTCATGGTGAATGTGAAGGTCCAAGGGATACAGTAAACCTGCACTGCTGCATCAGAATCTAATACTTGTCTCCCAGGAGACGCTCAAAGCACAAACTCTTCGAGGATTCACTCTTCTTGTACTTAAGTCTGCATGTCCCTTTTGAATTCAATGCCGATTCAATTTCTGTGTTTCATGGTCCATGTGAAGTACCCATGGATTCAGTAAACCTGCACTGGCGCATCGGAATCTAATACTGGTCTCCCAGGAGCCGCTCAAAGCACAAACCTTTAGAAGATTCACTCTTCTTGTACTTATGTTTCCATTCTGCATTTTGTATTCAATCCCGATGCAATTTCTGTGTTTCACGGTAAATGTGAAGGTCCAAGGGATACAGTAAACCTGCACAGGTGCTTCGGAATCTAATACTGGTCTCCCAGGAGCCGCTCAAACCACAAATTCTTAGAAGATTCAGTCATCTTGTACTTAAGTCGGCATTGTGGCTTGTGTATTTACTCCCGATGCAATTTCTGTGTTTCATGGTCAATGAGAAGGTCCAAAGGATACAGCAAACCTGCACTGGTGCATCTGAATCTAATACTGGTTGCTAAGGAGCAGCTCAAAACACAAACTCTTAGAAGATTCACTCTTCTTGTACATAAGTCGGCATTGTGCCTTTTGTATTTACTCCCGATGCAATTTCTGTGTTTCATGGTCTATGTGAAGGTCCAAGGGATACAGTAAACCTGAACCGGTGCATCGGAATCTAATCCTGGTCTCCCAGGAGACGCTCAAAGCACAAACTCTTAGAAGATTCACTCCTCTTGTACTTAAGTCGGCATTGTCCCTTTTCTATTCCATCTTGATGCAATTTATGTGTTTCATGGTCAATGAGAAGGTGGAAGGGATACAGTAGACCAAAACTCGTGCATCGGAATCTAATACTGGTCTCCCAGGAGACGCTCAAAGCACAAACTCTTATAAGATTCATTCTTCTTGTACCTAAGTCAATATTGTGCGCTTGTATTCATCCCGAAGCCATTTCTGTGTCTCAATGTCAATGTGAAGGTCCTAAGGATACAGTAAACCTCCACTGGTGCATCGGAATCTATTACTGGTCTCCCAGGAGACGTTCAAAGCACAAACTCTTAGCAGATTCACTCTTCTTGTACTTAAGTCGGCATTGTGCCTTTTGTAAACAATCCCAATGCAATAACAGTGTTTCATGGACAATGTGAAGATCCAACGGTTACAGTAAACCTGCACTGGTGCATCGGAATCTAATACTGGCCTCCCAGGAGACGCTCAAATCACAAACTCTTAGAAGATTCACTCTACTTGTACTTAAGTCGGCATTGTGCCTTTTGTATTCAATCCTGAAGCAACTTCTGTGTTTCATAGTCAATGTGAAGGTCCAAGGGATACAGCAAACATTCACTGGTGCATCGGAAGCAAATATTGTTCTCCCAGGAGCCGCTCAAAGCACAAACTGTTAGATGATGCACCAGTGCAGGTTTACTGTATCTCTTGGACCTTCACATTGACCATGAAACATAGAAATTGCATCGGGAGTGAATACAAAAGGCACAATTCCGAATTAAGTACAATAAGCGTGAATATTCTAAGAGTTTGTGCTTTGAGCGGCTCCTGGGAGACCAGTATTAGATTCCGATGCATCAGTGGAAGTTTGCTGTATCCCTTGGATCTTCACATTGACCATGAAACACAGACGTTGCTTCGGGATTAATACAAATAGCATAATTACGACTTAAGTACAAGAAGAGGGAATCTTCTCAAAGTTCATGGTTTCAGCGTCTCCTGGGAGACCAGTGCATCAGTGGAAGTTTGTTGTTTCCCTTGGATCTTCACATTGACCATGGAACTTAGACGTTACTTCGGGATTAATACAAAAGGCATAATGACGACTTAAGTACAAGAAGAGCGAATCTTCCCAAAGTTCGTGGTATCAGCGTCTCCTGGGAGACCAGTATTAGATTCCGATGCACAAGTGCAGGTTTACTGTATCCCTTGTACCTTCACATTGCCCATGAAACACAGAAATTGCATCTGGATTGAGTACAAAAAACACAATGCTGACTTAAGTACATGAAGAGTGAATCTTCCAAGAGTTTGTGCTTTGAGCATCTCCTGGGAGACCAGTATTAGATTCCGATGCACCAGTGTAGCTTTACTGAATCCCTTGGACCTTCACATGGACCATGAAACACAGAAATTGTTTCGTGATTGAATACAAACGCACAATGCTGTCTTAGGTACAAGATGAGTGAATCTTATAAGAGTTTGTGCTTTGTGCGTCTCCTGTGAGACAGTAAACTTGCACTGGTGCATCGGAATCTAATACTGGTCTCAAAGGAGACGCACAAAGCACAAACTCTTAGAAGATTCACTCTTCTTGTACATAAGTCGGCATTGTCCCTTTTGTATTCAATCCCGATGCAATATCTGTGGATCATGGTCAATGTGAATGTCCAAGGGATACAGTAAACCAGCACTGGTGCATCGGAATCTAATACAGGTCTCCCTGGAGACGCTCAAAACACAAATTTTATAAGATTCACTCTTCTTGTACCTAAGACAGGATTGTGCGTTTGTATTCAATGCCAATATAATTTCTGTGTTTCATGGTCAATATGAATATCCAAGGGATACACCAAACCTGCACTGGTGCATCGGAATCTAATACTGGTCCAGCAGGAGCCGCCCAAAGCACATACTCTTGGAAGATTCACTCCTCTTGTACTTATGTCGGCTTTGTGCTTTTTGTATTCAATCCCGATGTAATTTCTGTGTTTCATGGTGAATGTGAAGGTCCGAAGGATACAGTAAAGCTGCACTGGTGCGTCTGAATGAAATACTGGTCTCCCAGGAGACGTTCAAAAGCACAAACTCTTAGCAGATTCTCTCTTCTTATACTTAAGTCGGCACTGTGCCTTTTGTATTTACTCCCGATGGAATTTCTGTGTTTCATGGTCAATGTGAAGGTCCAAGGGATACAGTAAACCCCCACTGGTGCATCGGAATCTAATACTGGCCTCCCACAAGCTGCTCAAAGCACAAACTCTTAGAAGATTCACTTTTCTTGTATTTACGTCGTCATTGTCCCTTTTGAATTCAATCCCGACGCAATATCTGTGTTTCATGGTCAATGTGAAGGTCCAAGGGATACAGCAAACGGGCACTGGTGCATCGGAATCTAATACAGGTCTCCCTGGAAACGCTCAATACACAAACATTATAAGATTCACTCTTCTTGTACCTAAGACAGGATTGTGCGTTTGTATTCAATGCCAATGTAATTTCTGTGTTTCATGGTCAATATGAATATCCAAGGGATTCACCAAACCTGCACTGGTGCATCGGAATCTAATACTGGTCCAGCAGGAGCCGCCCAAAGCACATACTCTTGGAAGATTCACTCCTCTTGTACTTATGTCGCCTTTGTGCTTTTTGTATTCAATCCCGATGTAATTTCTGTGTTTCATGGTGAATGTGAAGGTCCAAAGGATACAGTAAAGCTGCACTGGTGCGTCTCAATGAAATACTGGTCTCCCAGGAGACGTTCAAAAGCACAAACTCTTAGCAGATTCTCTCTTCTTATACTTAAGTCGGCACTGTGCCTTTTGTATTTACTCCCGATGGAATTTCTGTGTTTCACGGTCAATGTGAAGGTCCAAGGGATACAGTAAACCTCCACTGGTGCATCGGAATCTAATACTGGCCTCCCACAAGCTGCTCAAAGCACAAACTCTTAGAAGATTGACTTTTCTTTTATTTACGTCGTCATTGTCCCTTTTGAATTCAATCCCGACGCAATATCTGTGTTTCATGGTCAATGTGAAGGTCCAAGGGATACAGCAAACGGGCACTGGTGCATCGGAATCTATTACTGGTCTCCCAGGAGTCGTTCAGAGCACAAACTCTTAGCAGATTCACTTTTCTTGTACTTAAGTCGGCATTGTGCCTTTTGTATTTACTCCCAATGCAATTTCTGTGTTTCATGGTCCATGTGAAGGTGCAAGGGATACAGTAAACCTGCACTGGTGAATCGGAATCTAATACTGGTCTCCCAGGAGACGCTCAAAGGCACAAACTCTTGGAAGTCCACTCTTCTCGTACTTAAGTCGGCATTTTCCCTTTGGTATTCAATCCCGATGCAATTTCTGTGTTTCATGGTTAATGTGAAGGTCCAAGGGATGCAGTAGACCAGCACTTGTGCTTCATCATCTAATACTGGTCTCCCAGGAGACGCTCAAACCACAAACTCTTAGAGGATTCACTCTTCTTGTACTTAAGTCGTCATTGTCCCTTTTGAATTCAATCCCGATGCGATTTCTGTGTTCCATGGTCAATGTGAATGTGCAAGGGATACAGCAAACCTGCACTGGTGCATCGGAATCTAATACTGGTCCCCCAGGAGCCGCTCAAAATGCAAATTATTAGAAAATTCACTCTTCTTGTACTTAAGTCGGCTTTGTGCCTTTTGTATTTACTCCCGATGCAATTTCTGTGTTTCATGGTCAATGTGAAGGTCCAAGGGATACACTAAAACTGCACTGGAGCATCGAAAATTAATACTGGTCTCCCAGGAGCCACTCAAAGCACAAACTCTCAGAAGATTCACTCTTCTTGTATTTAAGTTGGCATTGTGTTTTTTCTATTTCCTCCCGATGCAATTTATGTGTTTCATGGTCAAATTGAAGGTCCAAGGGATACAGTAACCCTGCACTGGTGCATCGGAATCAAATACTGGTCACCCACGAGACGCTCAAAGCACAAACTCTTGGAAGATTCACTCTTCTTGTACTAATGTCGGCATTGTAGCTTTTGTATTCAATACCGATGCAATTTCTGTGTTTCATCGTCAATGTGAAGGTCCAAGGCATACAGTAGACTAGCACTGGGGCATCGGAATGTAATACTGGTCTCCCAGGAGACGCTCAAAGCACAAACTCGTAGAAGATTCATTCTTCTTATACCTAAGTCAGCATTGTGCGTTTGTATTCAATCCCGAAGCAATGGCTGTGTTTCATGGTCAATGTGAAGGTCCGAGTCTTACAGTAAACCTACACTGGTGCATCGGAATCTAATAGTGGTCTCCCAGGAGACGCTCAAACCACAAACTCTTAGAAGATTCACTCTTCTAGTACTTAAGTTGGCATTCTGCCTTTTGTATTCAGACCCGATGCAATTTCTGTATTTCATGGTCAATGTGAAGGTCCAAGGGATACAGTTAACCTGCACAGTTGCAACGGAATCTAATACCGGACCAGCAGGATCCGGTCAAAGCACAAGATCTTATAAGTTTCACTCTTCTTGTACTTAAGTCGGCATTGCTCCTTATGTATTCAATAATGATGGAATTTCTGTGTTCCATGGTCGATGTGAAGGTCCAATGGATGCAGTAAACCGGCACTGGTGCATCGGAATCTAATACTGGTCTACCTGGAGCCGCTCAAAGCACAAACTGCTTGAAGGTTCACTCTTCTTGTACTTAAGTCGGCTTTGTGCCGTTTGTGTTCAATCCTGATGCAATAACTGTGTTTCATTGTCAATGTGAAGATCCAAGCAATACAGTAAAACTGCACTATAGCATCGGAAATTAATACTGGTCTCCCAGGAGCCACTCAAATCCCAAACTCTTAGAAGATTCACTCTTCTTGTTCTTAAGTCGGCATTGTCCATTTTGTATTCATTCCCGATGCACTTTCCGTGTTTCATGGTCAATGTGAAGGTTAAAGGGATGCAGTAAAGCAGCACTGGTGCATCGGAATCTAATACTGGTTTCCCAGGAGACCCTCTTAGCACAAACTCTTTCAAGATTCTCTCTTCATGTACTTAAGTCGGCATTGTGCCTTTTGTATTCGATCCCGATTCAATTTCTGTGTTTCATGGACAATGTGAAGGTCCACGGGATACAGTAAACCTGCATTGGTGCATCGGAAACTAATACTGGTATCCCAGGAGCCGCTCAAAGAACAAACTCTTAGAAGTTTCGCTCTTCTTGTACTTAAGTCAGCATTGTTCCTTTTGTATTCAATCCCGATGCAATTTCTCAGTTTCATGGTCAATGTGAAGGTACAAGCGATTCAGTAAACCTGCACTGGTGCATCGGAATCTAATACTGGTGTCCCAGGAGCCGCTCAAAGCACAAACTCCTAGAAGACTCACTCTTCTTCTACTTAAGTGGCCATTGTACTTTTTGTAATCAATCCCAATGTAATTTCTGTGTTTCATGGTCAATGTCAAGGTCCAAGAGATACATTCAACTTGCACTGGTGCATCGGAATCTAATACTGGTCTCCCAGGAGACGCTCAAACCACAAAGTCTTAGAAGATTCGCTCTTCTTGAACTTAATACGGCATTGTGCCTTTTGTGTTCAATCCCGAAGCAATTTCGGTGTTTCATGGTCAATGTGAAGGTCCAAGGGATACAATAAACCTGCACTGGTGAATAATAATCTAATACTGTTCTCCCAGGAACCGCTCAAAGCACAAACTCTTAGAGGATTCGGTCTTCTTGTACTTAAGTCGTCATTGTCCCTTTTGAAGTAAATCCCGATGCGATTTCTGTGATCCATGGACAATGTGAAGATCCAAGATATACAGTAAACTTGCACTGGTGCATCGGAATCTAATACTCGTCTCCCAGAAGCCGCTCAACCCACAAACACTTAGAAGAATGTCTCTTCTTGTACTTAAGTTGGTATTGTGACTTTTGTATTCAATCCCGAAGCCACATCTCTGTTTCATGGTCTATGTGAAGGTCCAAGGGATACAGCAAACCTGCAATGGTGCATCGGAATCTAATAATGGTCTCCCAGGAGCCGCTAAAACAACAAACTCCCTGAAGATTCACTCTTCTTTTACCTAAGTCGGCATTGTGCATTTTGTATTCAATCCCGATGCAATATCTGTGTTTCATGGTCAATGTGAAGGTCCAAGGGATACAGTAAACCTGCACTGGTGCATCGAAATATAATAATGGCCTCCCAGGAGCCGCTAAAACAACAAACTCCCTGAAGATTCACTCTTCTTGTACCTAAGTCGGCATTGTGCCTTTTGTATTCAATCCCGATGCAATATCAGTGTTTCATGGTCAATGTGTACGTCCAAGGGATACAATAAACCAGAACTGGTGCTTCGGAATCTAATACTGGTCTCCCAGGAGACGCTCACAGCTCAAACTCTGAGAAGATTCACTCTTCTTGTACCTAAGAAAGCATTGTGCGTTTGTATTCAATCACGAAGCAATTTCTGTGTTTCATGGACAATGTGAAGGTCCAAGGGATACAGTAAACCTGCACTGGTGCATCGGAATGTAATATTGGTCTCACAGGAGACGATCAAAGCACAAACTCTTAGCAGATTCACCCTTCTTGTACTTACGTCGGCATTGTACCATTTGTATTCAATCCCGAACAATTTCTGTGTTTCATGGTCAATGTGACAATCCAAGGGATAGGGTAAACCTGCACTGGTGCATCGGAATCTAATACTGGTCCAGCAGCAACCGCTCATAGCTTATACTCTTAGTAGATTCACTCCACTTGTACTTATGTCGGCATTGTGCTAATTGTATTCAATCCCGATCCAATTTCTGTGTTTCATACTGAATGTGAAGTTCCAAGGGATACAGTAAACCTGCACTGGTGCATCGAAATTTAATACTGGTCTTTCAGGAGACGATCAAACCACAACCTCTTAGCAGATTCTCTCTTCTTGTACTGAAGCCGGCATCGTTGCCTATTGTATTTACTCCCGATGAATTTTCTGTGATTCATGGTCAATGGTAGGGGCCTAGGGATACAGTAAACCAGCCCTGGTGCATCGGAACTAATACTGGTGTCCCAGGAGCCGCTCAAAACACAAACTCCTAGAAGATTCACTCTCTTGTACTTAAGTCGACATTGTGCATTTTGTATTCAATCCCAATGTAATTTCTGTGTTTCATGATCAATGTGAAGGTCCAAGGGATACAGTAAACCTGCACTGGTGCATCGGAATCTAATACTGGTCTCCCAGGAGACGCTCAAACTACCAACTCATAGAAGATTCACTCTTCTTGTACTTATTCGGCATTGTGCCTTCTGTGTTCAATCCCGAAGCAATATCTGTGTTTCATGGTCAATGTGAAAGTCCAAGGGAAATAGTAAACCTGCACTAGTGCTTCGGAATCTAATACTGATCTCCCAGGAACAGCTCAAAGCACAAACTCTTAGACGATTCACTATTCTTGTACTTAAGTCGGCATTGTCCCTGTTGAATTCAATCCCGATGCAATTTCTGTGTTTTATGGTCAATGTGAAGGACCAAGGGATAGAGTAAACCTGCACTGGTGCATCGGAATCTAATACTGGTCTCCCAGGAGCCGCTCAAACCACAAACTCTTAGAAGATTCACTCATCTTGTACTTAAGTCGGCATTGTGCCTTTTGTATTTACTCCCGATTCAATTTCTGTGCTTCATGGTAAATGTGAAGGTCCAAGGGATACAGTAAAGCTGCACTGGTCCATCGGAATCTAATACTGGTCCAGCAGGAGCCGCTTAAGGCGCAAACACTTAGAAGAATCACTCTTCTTGTACTTAAGTCCCCATTGTGCCTTTTGTATTCAATCCCGATGCAATTTCTGTGTTCATTGTCAATGTGAAGTTCCAAGGGATACAGTAAACCTGCACTGGTGCATCTGAATCTAATATTGGTCTCCCAGGAGCCGCTCAAACAACAAACTCGTTGAAGATTCACTCTTATTGTACTTAATTCGGAATTGTGCCTCTTGGATTCAATCCCGACGCAATTTGTGTTTTTCATGGTCAATGTGAATGTCCAAGGCATACAGTAAACCTGCTCTGGTGTTTCGGATTCTAATACTGGTTTCCCAGGAGAAGCTCAAATCACAAATTCTTAGAGAATTCCCTCTTCCTGTACTTAAGTCTGCATTGTCCTTTTTGTATTCAATCCTGATGCAATTTGTGTGTTTCATGGTCAATGTGAAGGGCCAAGGGATAAAGTAAACCAGCACTGGTGCATCGGAATCTAATACTGTTCCCCCAGGAGACGCTAAAAGCACAAACTTTTATAAGATTCACTGTTCTTGTACCTAAGACAGCATTGTGCCTTTGTATTCAATCACGAAGCAATTTCTGTGTTTCATGGTCAATGTGAAGGTCCAAGGGTACAGTAAACCTGCACTGGTGCATCGGAATCTAATACTGGTCTCCCGGGAGCTGCTCAACGCACAAAGTCTTAGAAGATTTACTCTTTTGAACTTAAGTCAGCATTGTGCCTTTTGTATTTACTCCCGAAGCAATTTCTGTGTTTCATGGTCAATGTGAAAGTCCAAGCGATACACTAAACCTGCACTGATGCATCGGAATCTAATACTCTTTTCCCAGGAGACGCTCAAAGCACAAACTCTTAGAAGATTCACTCTTCTTGTACTTATGTCGGCATTGTCCCTGTTGTATTCAATCCCGATGCAATTTCTGTGGTTCATGGTCAATGTAAAGGTCCGAGGGATACAGTAAACCTGCACTGGTGCATCGGAATCTAATACTGGTCTCCGAGGAGCCGCTCAAAGCACAAACTCTTAGAAGATTCACTCTTCTTGTACTGAAGTCGGCATTGTGCCTTTTGTATTTACTCCTGATGAATTTTCTGTGTTTCATGGTCAATGGTAAGAGCCAAGGGATATAGTAATCCTGCACTGGTGAATCGGAATCTAATAGTGGTGTCCCAGGAGCCGCTCAAAGCACAAACTCCTAGAAGATTCACTCTCTTGTACTTAAGTCATCATTGTGCATTTTGTATTCAATCCCAATGTAATTTCTGTGTTTCATGGTCATTGTGAAGGTCCAAGGGATACAGTAAACCTGCACCTCTTGCATCGGAATCTAATACTGGTCTCCCAGGACACACTCAAACCACAAACTCTTAGAAGATTCACTCTTCTTGTACTTAAGACGGCATTGTGCCTTTTGTGTTCAATCCCGACGCAATATCTGTATTTCATGGTCAATGTGAAGGTCCAAGGGATACAGTAAATCTTCACTGGTGCATCGGAATCCAATAATGATCTCCCTGGAGCCGCTCAAACAACAAACTCCTTGAATATTCACTCTTCTTGTACTTAAGTTGGCATTGTATCTTTTCTATACTATCCCGATGCAATTTCTGTGTATCATGGTCAATGTGTAGGTCCAAGGGATACACTAAATCTGAACTGGTGCTTCGGAATCTAATACTGGTCCCCCAGGAGACACTCAAAGCACAATCTCTTAGAAGATTCACTCTTCATGTACTTAAGTCGGCATTGTCCCGTTTGTATTCATTCCCGAAGCAATTCCTGTGTTTCATGGTAGTTGTGAGGGTCCGAGGGATACAGTAAACCAGCACTGGTGCATCGCAATCTAATACTGGTCTCCCAGGAGACGCTCAAAACACAAATTCTTAAAAGATTCACTCTTCTTGTACCTAAGATAGCATTGTGCGTTTGTATTCAATCACGAAGCAATTTCTGTGTTTCATGGTCAACGTGAAGGTCCAAGGGATGCAGTAAACGTGCGCTGGTGCATCGGAATCTAATATTGGTCTCCCAGGAGACGTTCAAAGCACAAACTCTTAGCAGATTCACTGTTCTTGTACTTAAGTCGGCATTGTCCCTTTTGTATTCAATCCCGAACAATTTCTGTGTATCATGGTCAATGTAAAAGTCCAAGGGATAGTGTAAACCTGCACAGGTGCGGTGGAATCTAATACTGACCCATCAGGAGCACGCTAAAAGCACATACTCTTAGAAGATTCACTCCTCTTCTACGTAAGTAGGCTTTGTGCCTTTTGTATACAATCCCGATGCAATTTTTGTGTTTCATGGTCAGTGTGAAGGTCCAAGGGATACAGTAAACCTTCACTGGTGCATCGGTATCTAATACTGATGTCCCAGGAGCCGCACAAAGCACAAACTCCTAGAAGATTCACTTTTCTTGTACTTAAGTCGGCATTGTGCCTTTTGTATTTACTCCCGATGGAATATCTGTGCTTAATGGTCAATGTGAAGGTCCAAGGGATACAGTAAACCTGCACTGGTGCTTCGGAATCTAATACTGGTCCCCCAGGAGATGCTCAAGGCACAATCTCTTAGAAGAGTCACTATTCATGTACTTAAGTCGGCATTGTCCCTTTTGTATTCATTCCCGATGCAATTCCTGTGTTTCATGGTCAATGTGAAGGTCCAAGGGATACAGTAAACCTACACTGGTGCATCGGAGTCTAACACTGGTCCAACAGGAGTCGCTTAAGGCGAAAACTCTTGGAAGAATCACTCTTCTTGGACTTAAGTCAACATTGTGTCTTTTGTATTCAACCCCGTTGCAATTTCTGAGTTTCATGGTCAATGTGAAGGTCCAAGGGATACAGTAAACGTGCTCTGGTGCATCGGAATTTAATAGTGGTCTCCGAGGAGCCGCTCAACCAACAAACTCCCTGAAGATTCACTCTTCTTGTACCTAAGTCGGCATTGTGCATTTTGTTTTCAATCCCGATGCAATTTCTGTGTTTCATGGTCAATGTGAAGATCCAAGGGATACAGTAAGCCAGCACTAGTGCATCGAAATCTAATACTTGTCTCCCAGGAGACGCTCAAAGCTCAAACTCTTAGAAGATTCACTCTTTTTGTACTTAAGTCTGCATTGTCCCTTTTGTATTCAATCCCGATGCAATTTCTGTGTTTCATGGACAATGTGAAGGTCCAAGGGATACAGTAAACCTGCACTGGTCTATCGGAAACTAATATTGGTCTCACAGGAGACGATCATAGCACAAACTCTTTGCAGATTCACTCTTCTTGTACTTAAGTCGGCATTGTGCATTTTGTATTAAATTCCAATGAAATTTCAACGTTTCATGGTAAATGTGAAGGTCCAAGGGATACAGTAAACCTGCACTGGTGCATCGGAATCTAATACTGGTCTCCCAGGAGACGCTCAAAGCACAAACTCTTATAAGATTCACTCTTCTTGTACCTAAGACAGCATTGTGCGTTTGTATTCAATTACGAAGCAATTTCTGTGTTTCATGGTCAATGTGAAGGTCCAAGGGATACATTAAACCTGTACTGGTGCATCGGAATCTAATATAGGTCTCCAGGAGACGCTCAAAGCACAAGCTCTTAGCAGATTCTCTCTTCTTGTACTGAAGTCGGTATTGTGCCTTTTGTATTTACTCCCGATGAATTTTCTGTATTTCATGGTGAATGGTAAGGGCCAAGGGATATAGTAATCCTGCACTGGTGCAACGGAATCTAATACTGGTGTCTCAGGAGCCGCTCAAAGCTCAAACGCCTAGAAGATTCACTCTCTTGTACTTAAGTCGGCATTGTGCATTTTGTACTCAATCCCAATGTAATTTCTGCGTTTCATGGTCAATGTGAAGGTCCAAGGGATGTAGTAAACCTGCACTGGTTGTTCGGAATGTAATACTGGTCTCCCAGGAGCCGCTCAAACCACAAACTCTTAGACGATTCACTCATCTTGTACTTAAGTCGGCATTGTCCCTTTTGTATTTACTCCCGATGCAATTTCTGTGTTTCATGGTAAATGTGAAGGACCAAGGGATACAGTAAAGCTGCACTCGTGCATCGGAACCCAATGAGGGTCCAGCAGAAGCCACTTAAGGCGCAAATTCTTTGAGAATCACTCTTCTTGTACTTAAGGCACCATTGTGGCTTTTGTATTCAATCCCGATGCAATTTCTGTGTTCATGGTCAATGTGAAGTTTTAACGTGTACAGTAGACCAGCACTTGTGCATCGGAATCTAATACTGGTCTCCCAGGAGACGCTCAAAGCACAAACTCTTAGAAGATTCACTCTTCTTGTACTTAAGTTGGCATTGTGCCTTTTGTATTTACTCCCGATGCAATTTCTGTGTTTCATGGTCAATGTGAAGGTCCGAGGGATACAGAAAACCTGCAGTGGTGCATCGGAATCTATACTGCTCAAGCAGGAGCCGCTTAAGGCGCAAACTCTTAGAAGAACCACTCTTCTTGTACATAAGTCCGCATTGTGCCTTTTGTATTCAATCCCGATGCAATTTCTGTGTTTTTGGTCAATGCGAAGTTCCGACGTATACTGTGAACCTGCACTGGTGCATCGGAATCTAATAATGGCCTCTCAGGAGACGCTCAAACAACAAACTCCTTGAATATTCACTCTTCTTGTACTTAAGTCGCCATTGTTCCTTTTGTATTCGATCCCGTTGCAATTTCTGTGTTTCGTGGTCAATGTGAAGGTCCAAGGGATACAGTAAACCTGCACTGGTGCATCGGAAACTAATACTGGTCTCCCAGGAGACGCTCAAAGCACAAACTCTTAGAAGATTCACTCATCTTGTACTTCAGTTGGCATTGTGCTTTTTCAATTCAATCCCGATGCAATTTCTTTGTTTCATGGTCATTGTGAAGGTCCAAGGGATACAGTAAACCTGCACTGGTGCATCGGAATCGTATACTGGTATTTTTAGGAGTCGCTCAATTCACAAACTCCCGTTAGATTCACTCTTCTTGTACTTAAGTCGGCATAGTGCCATTTATATTCAATCCCGAACAATTTCTGTGTTTCATGGTCAATGTAAAAGTCCATGGGATACAGTAAACCTGCACTGGTGCGCAGGAATCTAATACTGGTCCAGCATGAGCACGCTCAAAGCACATACTCTTAGGAGATTCACTCCTCTTGTACGTAAGTCGGCTTTGTGCCTTTTGTATACAATCCCGATGCAATTTCTGTCCTTCATGGTCCGTGCTAAGGTCCAAGGGATACAGTAAACCTGCACTGGTGAATCGGAATCTAATACTGATGTCCCAGGAGCCGCTCAAAGCACAAACTCCTAGAAGATTCACTCTTCTTGTACTTAAGTCGGCATTGTGCCTTTTGTATTCAATCCCGATGCAATTTCTGTGTATCATGGTCAATGTGAAGGTCCGAGGGATACAGTAAACCTGCACAGGTGCTTCGGAATCTAATACTGGTCTCCCAGGAGACGTTCAAAGCACAAACTCTTAGCAGATTCTCTCTTCTTATCCTTAAGTCCGTATTGTGCCTTTTGTATTTACTCCCGATGGAATATCTGTGCTTAATGGTCAATGTGAAGGTCCAAGGGATACAATAAACCTGCACTGGAGCATCGGATCTAATACTGGTGTCCCAGGAGCCGTTAAATGCACAAACTCCTATAAGATTCACTCTTCTTGTACTTAAGTGGGCATTGTACATTTATTATCAATCCCAATGTAATTTCTGTGTTTCATGGTCAATGTGAAGGTCCAAGGGATACAGTAAACGTGCACTGGTGCATCGGATCTAATACTGGTCTCCCAGGAGCCGCTCAAACAACAAACTCCTTAAGATACACTCTTCTTGTACTTAAGGCGGCATTGTGGCTTTTGTGTTCATTCCCGAAGCAATATCTGAGTTTCATGGTCAATGTGAAAATCCAAGGGATGTAGTAAACCTGCACTGGTTTTTCGGAATGTAATACTGGTCTTCCGGGAGCCGTTCAAACCACAAACTCTTAGACGATTATCTCATCTAGTACTTAAGTCGGCATTGTCCCTTTTGTATTTATTCCCGATGCAATTTCTGTGTTTCATGGTAAATGTGAAGGTCCAAGGGATACAGCAAAGCTGCACTGGTGCATCGGAATCCAATATGGGTCTAGCAGAAGCCACTTAAGGCGCAAACTCTTAGAAGAATCACTCTTCTTGAACATAAGTCCCCATTGTGCCTTTTGTATTCAATTCCGATGCAATTTCTGTGTTTCATGGTCAATGTGAAGCTCCAAGGGATACAGTAAATCTGCACTGGTACATTGGAATCTAATACTGGTCCACAAGAAGCCGCTACCAGCACATACTCTGAGAAGATTCATTCCTCTTGTACTTAAGTCGGCTGTGTGCCTTTAGTATTCAATCCCCATGCAATTTCTGTGTTTCATGGTCAATGTGAACTTCCAAGGGATACAGCAAACCTGCACTGGTGCATCGGAATCTAATATTGGACTCCCAGGAGCCACTTAAGGCGCAAACTCTTAGAAGAATCACTCTTATTGAACATAAGTCCCCATTGTGCCTTTTGTATTCAATTCCGATGCAATTTCTGTGTTTCATGGTCAATGTGAAGGTCCAAGGGATTCAGTAAATCTGCACTGGTGCTTCGTAATCTAATACTTGTCCCCCAGGAGACGCTCAAAGCACAATCTCTTAGAAGATTCACTCTTCATGTACTTAAGTCAGCATTGTCCCTTTTGTATTCATTCCCGATGCAATTCCTGTGTTTCATGGTAGTTGTGAAGGTCCGAGGGATACAGTAAACCAGCACTGGTGCATCGCAATCTAATCCTGGTCTCCCAGGAAAACACTCAAAGCACAAATTCTTAAAAGATTCACTCTTCTTGTACCTAAGATAGCATTGTGCGTTTGTATTCAATCACGAAGCAATTTCTGTGTTTCATGGTCAACGTGAAGGTCCAAGGGATACAGTAAACGTTCGCTGGTGCATCGGAATCTAATATTGGTCTCCCAGGAGACGTTAAAAGCACAAACTCTTAGCAGATTCACTGTTCTTGTACTTAAGTCGGCATTGCCCCTTTTGTATTTAATCCCGATGCAATTTCTGTGTTTCATGGTCAATGTGAAGGTCCAAGGTATACAATAAACCTGCACTGGTGAATAATAATCTAATACTGTTCTCCCAGGAGCCGCTCAAAGCACAAACTCTTAGATGAATAACTCTTCTTGTACTTAAGTCGTCATTGTCCCATTTGAATTCAATCCTGATGCAATTTCTGTGTTCCATGGTCAATGTGAACGTCCAAGGGATACAGTAAAACTGCACTGGTGCATCGGAATCTAATACTGGTCTCCCAGGAGCCGCTCAAACCACAAACACTTAGAAGAATCACTCTTCTTGTACTTAAGTTGGCATTGTGACTTTTGTATTCAATCCCGAAGCAACTTCTCTGTTTCATGGACAATGTGAAAGTCCAAGGGATACAGCAAACCTGCACTGGTGCATCGGAATCTAATACTGGTCCCCCAGGAGCCGCTCAAATCACAAACTCTTAGAAGATTCATTCTTCATGTACTTAATTTGGCATTGTGCTTTTTGTACTCAATCCCGATGCAATTTCTGTGTTTCATGGTCAATGTGAAGGTCCGAGGTATACGGAAAACCTGCACTGGTGCATCAGAGTCTAATACTGGTCCAGAAGGAGCCGCTTAAGGCGAAAATTGTTGGAAGAATCACTTTTCTTGTACTTAAGTCCCCATTGTGCCTTTTGTATTCAATCCCGATGCAATTTCTGTGTTTCATGGTCAATGTGAAGATCCAAGGGATACAGAAAGCCTGCACTGGTGCATCGAAATGTAATACTGGTCTCCCAAGAGACGCTCAAAGCACAAACTCTTATAAGATTCACTTTTCGTGTACCTAACACAGCATTGTGCGTTTGTATTCAATCACGAAGCAATTTTTGACTTTCATGGTGAATGTGAAGGTGCAAGGGATACAGTAAACCTGCACTGGTGCATCGGAAACTAATATTGGTCTCACAGAAGACGATCAAAGCACAAACTCTTAGCAGATTCACTCTTCTTGTACTTAAGTCGTCATTGTCCCTTTTGAATTAAATCCCGATGCGATTTCTGTGTTCCATATACAATGTGAAGGTCCAAGATATACAGTAAACTTGCACTGGTGCATCGGAATCTAATACTGGTTTCCCAGAAGCCGTTCAACCCACAAACACTTAGAACAATGTCTCTTCTTGTACTTAAGTTGGCATTGTGACTTTTGTATTCAATCCCGAAGCCACATCTCTGTTTCATGGTCTATTTGAAGGTCCAAGGGATACAGCAAACCTGCACTGGTGCATCGCAATATAATAATGGTCTCCCAGGAGCGGCTAAAACGACAAACTCCCTGAAGATTCACTCTTCTTGTACCTAAGTCGGCATTGTGACTTTTGTATTCAATCCCGATGCAATATCTGTGTTCCATGGACAATGTGAAGGTCCAAGATATACAGTAAACTTGCACTGGTGCATCGGAATCTAATACTGGTCTCCCAGAAGCCGCTCAACCCACAAATACTTAGAACAATGTCTCTTCTTGTACTTAAGTTGGTATTGTGACTTTTGTATTCAATCCCGAAGCCACATCTCTGTTTCATGGTCTATGTCAAGGTCCAAGGGATACAGCAAACCTGCACTGGTGCATCGGAATCTAATAATGATCTCCCAGGAGCCGCTAAAACAACAAACTCCCTGAAGATTCACTCTTCTTGTACCTAAGTCGGCATTGTGCCTTTTGTATTCAATCCCGATGCAATTTCTGTGTTTCATGGTCAATGTGAAGGTCCTAGGGATACAGTAAACCTGCACTGGTGCATCGGAATCTAATATTGGTCTCACAGGAGACGATCAAAGCACAAACTCTTAGCAGATTCACCCTTCTTGTACTTAAGTCGGTATTGTACCATTTGTATTTAATCCCGAACAATTTCTGTGTTTCATGGTCAATGTGACAGTCCAAGGGATAGGGTAAACCTGCACTGGTGAATCTGAATCTAATACTGGTCCAGCAGGAGCCGCTCATAGCATATACTCTTAGTAGATTCACTCCACTTGTACTTAGGTCGGCATTGTGCTTATTGTATTCCATCCCGATCCAATTTCTGTGTTTCATACTGAATGTGAAGGTCCAAGGGATACAGTAAACCTGCACTGGTGCATCGAAATTTAATACTGGTCTTTCAGGAGATGATCAAACCACAACCTCTTAGCAGATTCTCTCTTCTTGTACTGAAGCCGGCATCGTGCCTATTGTATTTACTCACGATGAATTTTCTGTGTTTCATGGTCAATCGTAGGGGCCAAGGGATATAGTAAACCAGCCCTGGTGCATCGGAACTAATACTGGTGTCCCAGGAGCCGCTCAAAACACAAACTCCTAGAAGATTCACTCTCTTGTACTTAAGTCCCCATTGTGCCTTTTGTATTCAATCCCGATGCAATTTCTGTGTTTCATGGTCAATGTGAAGATCCAAGGGATACAGAAAGCCTGCACTGGTGCATCGAAATGTAATACTGGTCTCCCAAGAGACGCTCAAAGCACAAACTCTTATAAGATTCACTTTTCGTGTACCTAACACAGCATTGTGCGTTTGTATTCAATCACGAAGCAATTTTTGACTTTCATGGTGAATGTGAAGGTCCAAGGGATACAGTAAACCTGCACTGGTGCATCGGAATCTAATATTGGTCTCACAGAAGACGATCAAAGCACAAACTCTTAGCAGATTCACTCTTCTTGTACTTAAGTCGGCATTGTGCCTTCTGTGTTCAATCCCGAAGCAATATCTGTGTTTCATGGTCAATGTGAAGGTCCAAGGGAAATAGTAAACCTGCACTAGTGCTTCGGAATCTAATACTAATCTCCCAGGAACAGCTCAAAGCACAAACTCTTAGACGATTCACTCTTCTTGTACTTAAGTCGGCATTGTCCCTTTTGAATTCAATCCCGATGCAATTTCTGTGTTTCATGGTCAATGTGAAGGACCAAGGGATACAGTAAACCTGCACTGGTACATCGGAATCTAATACTGGTCTCCCAGGAGCCGCTCAAACCACAAACTCTTAGAAGATTCACTCATCTTGTACTTAAGTCGGCATTGTGCCTTTTGTATTTACTCCCGAAGCAATTTCTGTGCTTCATGGTATATGTGAAGGTCCAAGGGATAAAGTAAAGCTGCACTGGTCCATCGGAATCTAATACTGGTCCAGCAGGAGCCGCTTAAGGCGCAAACACTTAGAAGAATCACTCTTCTTGTACTTAAGTCCCCTTTGTGCCTTTTGTATTCAATCCCGATGCAATTTTTGTGTTCATTGTCAATGTGAAGTTCCAAGGGATACAGTAAACCTGCACCGGTGCATCGGAATCTAATATTAGTCTCCCAGGAGCCGCTCAAGCAACAAACTCGTTGAAGATTCACTCTTATTGTACCTAATTCGGAATTGTGCCTTTTGGATTCAATCCCGACGCAATTTGTGTTTTTCATGGTCAATGTGAATGTCCAAGGCATACAGTATACCTGCACTGGTGTTTCGGATTCTAATACTGGTCTCCCAGGAGAAGCTCAATTCACAAATTCTTAGAGAATTCCCTCTTCCTGTACTTAAGTCTGCATTGTCCTTTTTGTATTCAATCCTGATGCAATTTCTGTTTTTCATGGTCAATGTGAAGGGCCAAGGGATAAAGTAAACCAGCACTGGTGCATCGGAATCTAATACTGGTCCCCCAGGAGACGCTCAAAGCACAAACTTTTATAAGATTCACTGTTCTTGTACCTAAGACAGCATTGTGCGTTTGTATTCAATCACGAAGCAATTTCTGTGTTTCATGGTCAATGTGAAGGTCCAAGGGTACAGTAAACCTGCACTGGTGCATCGGAATCTAATACTGGTCTCCCGGGAGACGCTTAAAGCACAAAGTCTTAGAAGATTTACTCTTTTTGAACTTAAGTTAGCATTGTGCCTTTTGTATTTACTCCCGATGCAATTTCTGTGATTCATGGTCAATGTGAAAGTCCAAGCGATACACTAAACCTGCACTGATGCATCGGAATCTAATACTCTTTTCCCAGGAGACGCTCAAAGCACAAACTCTCAGAAGATTAACTCTTCTTGTACTGAAGTCGGCATTGTGCCTTTTATATTTACTCCCGATGAATTTTCTGTGTTTCATGGTCAATGGTAAGAGCCAACGCATATAGTAATCCTCCACTGGTGAATCGGAATCTAATACTGGCGTCCCAGGAGCCGCTCAAAGCACAAACTCCTAGAAGATTCACTCTCTTGTACTTAAGTCATCATTGTGCATTTTGTATTCAATCCCAATGTAATTTCTGTGTTTCATGGTCATTGTCAAGGTCCAAGGGATACAGTAAACCTGCACTGGTGCATCGGAATCTAATACTGGTCTCCCAAGACACACTCAAACCACAAACTCTTAGAAGATTCACTCTTCTTGTACTTAAGACGGCATTGTGCCTTTTGTGTTCAATCCCGACGCAATATCTGTGTTTCATGGTCAATGTGAATGTCCAAGGGATACAGTAAATCTTCACTGGTGAATCGGAATCCAATAATGATCTCCCAGGAGCCACTCAAACAACAAACTCCTTGAATATTCACTCTTCTTGTACTTAAGTTGGCATTGTATCTTTTCTTTACTATCCCGATGCAATTTCTGTGTATCATGGTCAATGTGTAGGTCCAAGGGATACAGTAAATCTGCACTGGTGCTTCGGAATCTAATACTGGTCCCCCAGGAGACGCTCAAAGCACAATCTCTTAGAAGATTCACTCTTCATGTACTTAAGTCGGCATTGTCCCTTTTGTATTCATTTCTGAAGCAATTCCTGTGTTTCATGGTAGTTTTGAGGGTGCGAGGGATACAGTAAACCAGCACTGGTGCATCGCAATGTAATACTGGTCTCCCAGGAGTCGCTCAAAACACAAATTCTTAAAAGATTCACTCTTCTTGTACCTAAGATAGCATTGTGCGTTTGTATTCAATTACGAAGCAATTTCTGTGTTTCATGGTCAACGTGAAGGTCCAAGGGATGCAGTAAACGTGCGCTGGTGCATCGGAATCTAATATTGGTCTCCCAGGAGACGTTCAAAGCACAAACTCTTAGCAGATTCACTGTTCTTGAACTTAACTCGGCATTGTCCCTTTTGTATTCAATCCCTATGCAATTTCCATGTTTTATGGTCAATGTGACGATCCAAGGGATACAGCAAACCTGCACTGGTGCATCGGAATATGATACTGGTCTTTTTAGGAGCCTCTCAATTCACAAACTCCCATTAGTTTCACTCTTCTTGTACTTAAGTCGGCATAGTGCCATTTGTATTCAATCCCGAACAATTTCTGTGTTTCATGGTCAATGTAATAGTCCAAGGGATAGTGTAAACCTGAACTGGTGCGTCGGAATCTAATACTGATCCATCAGGAGCACGCTAAAAGCACATACTCTTAGAAGATTCACTCTTCTTCTACGTAAGTAGGCTTTGTGCCTTTTGTATACAATCCCGATGCAATTTCTGTGTTTCATGGTCAGTGTGAAGGTCCAAGGGATACAGTAAACCTGCACTGGTGCATCGGTATCTAATACTGATGTCCCAGGAGCCGCTCAAAGCACAAACACCTAGAAGATTCACTCTTCTTGTACTTAAGTCGGCATTGTGCCTTTTGTATTCAATCTCGATGCAATTTCTGTGTATCATGGTCAATGTGAAGGTCCAAGGGATACAGTAAACCTGCACTGGTGCTTCGGAATCTAATACTGGTCTCCCAGGAGACGTTCAAAGCACAAACTCTTATCAGATTCTCTCTTCTTATACTTAAGTCGGCATTGTGCCTTTTGTATTTACTCCCGATGGAATATCTGTGCTTAATGGTCAATGTGAAGGTCCAAGGGATACAATAAACCTGCGCTGGAGCATCGGAATCTAATACTGGTTTCCCAGCAGCCGCTCAAAGCACAAACTCTTAGATGATTCACTTTTCTTGTACTTAAGTCCTCCTTGTCCTTTTGAATTCAATCCCGATGCAATTATTGTGTTTCATGGTCAATGTGAAGATCCAAGGGATACAATAAACCTGCACTGGTGCATCGGATCTAATACTGGTGTCCCAGGAGCCGCTCAAAGCACAAACACCTAGAAGATTCACTCTTCTTGTACTTAAGTGGGCATTGTACTTTTTGTAATCAATCCCAATGTAATTTCTGTGTTTCATGGTCAATGTGAAGGTCCAAGGAATCCAGTCAACTTGCTCTGGTGCATCGGAATCTATTACTGGTTTCCCAGGAGACGTTCAAAGCACAAACTCTTAGCAGATTCTCTCTTCTTATATTTAAGTCGGCATTGTGCCTTTTGTGATTTACTCCCGATGGAATATCTGTGCTTAATGGTATATAAGAAGGTCCAAGGGATACAGTAAACCGGCACTGGTGCTTCGGAATCTAATACTGGTCCCCCAGGAGACGCTCAAAGCACAATCTCTTAGAAGATTCACTCTTCATGTACTTAAGTCGGCATTGTCTCTTTTGTATTCATTCCCGATGCAATTCCTGTGTTTCATGGTAGTTGTGAGGGTCCGAGGGATACAGCAAACCACCACTGGTGCATCGCAATCTAATACTGGTCTCCCAGGAGACGCTCAAATTACAAATTCTTAAAAGATTCACTCTTCTTGCACCTAAGGTAGCATTTGCGCGTTTGTATTCAATCACGAAGCAATTTTTGTGTTACATGGTCAACGTGAAGGTCCAAGGGATACAGTAAACGTGCGCTGGTGCATCGGAATCTAATATTGGTCTCCCAGGAGACGTTCAAAGCACAAACTCTTAGCAGATTCACTGTTCTTGTACTTAAGTCGGCATTGTCCCTTTTGTATTCAATCCCGATGCAATTTCTGAGTTTCATGGTCAATGTGAAGGTCCAAGGGATACAGTAAACCAGCACTGGTGCATCGGAATCTAATACTAGTCCCGCAGGAGACGCCCAAAGCACATACTCTTATAAGATTCACTCTTCTTGTACCTAAGACAGCATTGTGCGTTTGGATTCAATTACGAAGCATTTTCTGTGTTTCCTGGTCAATGTGAAGGTCCAAGGGATACAGTTAACCTGCACTGGTGCATCGGAATCTAATACTGGTCCAGCAGGAGCCGCTTAAGGCGCAAACTCTTAGAAGAATCACTCTTCTTGTACTTAAGTCCGCATTGTGCCTTTTGTATTCAATCCCGATGCAATTTCTGTGTTTCCTGGTCAATGTGAAGTTCCGAGGGATACAGTAAACCAGCACTGGTGCATCGGAATTTAATAATGTTCTCTCAGGAGACGCTCAAACAACAAACTCCTTGAAGATTCACTCTTCTTGTACTTAAGTCGCCATTGTGCCTTTTGTATTCAATCCCGATGCAATTTCTGTGTTTCGTGGTCAATGTGAAGATAAAAGGGATACAGTAAACTTGCACTGGTGCATCGGAATCCGATACTGGTCTTTTTAGAAGCCTCTCAATTCACAAACTCCCATTAGATTCACTCTTCTTGTACTTCAGTCGGCATAGTGCCATTTGTATTCAATCCCGATGCAATTTCAACGTTTCATTGTAAATGTGAAGGTCCAAGGGATACAGTAAACCTGCACTGGTGCATCGGAAACTAATACTGGTCTCCCAGAAGACGCTCAAAGCACAAACTCTTACAAGATTCACTCATCTTGTACTTAAGTTGGCATTGTGCCTTTTGAATTCAATCCCGATGCAATTTCTTTTTTCATGGTGATTGTGAAGGTCCAAGGGATACAGTTGACCTGCACTGATGCATCGGAATCTAATACTGGTCTCCCAGGAGCCGCTCAAAGCACAAACTCTTAGAAGACCAACTCTTTTTGTACTTAATTCGGCATTGTGCCTTTTTTCTTCAATCCCGATGCAATTTCCGTGTTTTATGGTCAATGTGACAGTCCAAGGGATACAGTAAACCTGCACTGGTGCATCGGAATCTAATACTGGTCTCCCAGGAGACGCTCAAAGCACAAACTCTTATAAGATTCACTCTTCTTGTACCTAAGACAGCATTGTGCGTTTGTATTCAATTACGAAGCAATTTCTGTGTTTCATGGTCAATGTGAAGGTCCAAGGGATACAGAAAACCTGCACTGGTGCATCGGAATCTAATATAGGTCTCCAGGAGACGCTCAAAGCACAAGCTCTTAGCAGATTCTCTCTTCTTGTACTGAAGTCGGTATTGTGTCTTTTGTATTTACTCCCGATGAATTTTCTGTCTTTCATGGTGAATGGTAAGGGCCAAGGGATATAGTAATCCTGCACTGGTGCATCGGAATCTAATACTGGTGTCTCAGGAGCCGCTCAAAGCTCAAACTCCTAGAAGATTCACTATCCTGTACTTAAGTCGGTATTGTGCCTTTTGTATTTACTCCCGATGAATTTTCTGTCTTTCATGGTGAATGGTAAGGGCCAAGGGATATAGTAATCCTGCACTGGTGCATCGGAATCTAATACTGGTGTCTCAGGAGCCGCTCAGAGCTCAAACTCCTAGAAGATTCACTATCCTGTACTTAAGTCGGCATTGTGCATTTTGTACTCAATCCCAATGTAATTTCTGCGTTTCATGGTCAATGTGAAGGTCCAAGGGATGTAGTGAACCTGCACTGGTGGTTCGGAATGTAATACTGGTCTCCCAGGAGCCGCTCAAACCACAAACTCTTAGACGATTCACTCATCTTGTACTTAAGTCGGCATTGTCCCTTTTGTATTTACTCCCAATGCAATTTCTGTGTTTCATGGTAAATGTGAAGGACCAAGGGATACAGTAAAGCTGCACTCGTGCATCGGAACCCAATGAGGGTCCAGCAGAAGCCACTTAAGGCGCAAACTCTTTGAGAATCACTCTTCTTGTACTTAAGGCACCATTGTGGCCTTTGTATTCAATCCCGATGCAATTTCTGTGTTCATGGTCAATGTGAAGGTCCGAGGGATACAGTAAACCTGCACTGGTGCTTCGGAATCTAATACTGGTCTCCCAGGAGACGCTCAAAGCACAAACTCTTAGAAGATTCACTCTTCTTGTACTTAAGTTGGCATTGTGCCTTTCGTATTCAATTCCGATGGAATTTCTGTGGTTCATGGTCAATCTAAAGGTCCGAGGGATACAGTAAACCTGCACTGGTGCATCAGAATCTAATACTGGTCTCCGAGGAGCCGATCAAAGCACAAACTCTTTGAAGATTCACTCTTCTTGTACTGAAGTCGCCATTGTCCCTTTTGCATTTACTCGCGATGCAATTTCTGTGTTTCATGGTATATGTGAAGGTCCGAGGGATACAGAAAACCTGCACTGGTGCATCGGAATCTAATACTGGTCTCCCAGGAGACGCTCAAAGCACAAACTCTTAGAAGATTCACTCATCTTGTACTTCAGTTGGCATTGTGCCTTTTGTATTCAATCCCGATGCAATTTCCGTGTTTTATGGTCAATGTGACGGTCCAAGGGGTACAGTAAACCTGCACTGGTGCATCGGAATCCTATACTGGTCTTTTTAGGAGACGCTCAACTCACAAACTCCCATTAGATTCACTCTTCTTGTACTTAAGTCGGCATAGTGCCATTTATATTCAATCCCGAACAATTTCTGTGTTTCATGGTCAATGTAAAAGTCCAAGGGATACAGTAAACCTGCACTGGTGCGCAGGAATCTAATACTGGTCCAGCAGGAGCACGCTCAAAGCACATACTCTTAGGAGATTCACTCCTCTTGTACGTAAGTCGGCTTTGTGCCTTTTCTATACAATTCCGATGCAATTTCTGTCCTTCATGGTCCGTGTTAAGGTCCAAGGGATACAGTAAACCTGCACTGGTGCTTCGGAATCTAATACTGGTCTCCCAGGAGACGTTCAAAGCACAAACTCTTAGCAGATTCTCTCTTCTTATTCTTAAGTCCGTATTGTGCCTTTTGTATTTACTCCCGGTGGAATATCTGTGCATAATGGTCAACGTGAAGGTCCAAGGGATACAGTAAACCTGCACTGGAGCATCGGATCTAATACTGGTGTCCCAGGAGCCGCTCAAAGCACAAACTCCTATAAGATTCACTCTTCTTGTACTTAAGTGGGCATTGTACATTTGTAATCAATCCCAATGTAATTTCTGTGTTTCATGGTCAATGTGAAGGTCCAAGGGATACAGTAAACGTGCACTGGTGCATCGGATCTAATACTGGTCTCCCAGGAGCCGCTCAAACCACAAACACTTAGAAGAATCACTCTTCTTGTACTTAAGTTGGCATTGTGACTTTTGTATTCAATCCCGAAGCAACTTCTCTGTTTCATGGTCAATGTGAAGGTCCAAGGGATACAGCACTGCACTGGTGCATCGGAATCTAATACTGGTCTCCCAGGAGCCGCTCAATTCACAAACTCTTAGAAGATTCACTCTTCCTCTACTTAAGTTGTCATTGTGCTTTTTGTACTCAATCCCGATACAATTTCTGTGTTTCATGGTCAATGTGAAGGTCCAAGGGATACAGTAAACATGCACTGGTGCATCGGAGTCTAATACTGGTCTAGCAGGAGTCGCTTAAGGCGAAAGCTCTTGGAAGGATCACTTTACTTGTACTTAAGTCCCCATTGTGCCTTTTGTATTCAATCCCGATGCAATTTCTGTGTTCACGGTCAATGTGAAGGTCCAAGGGATACAGTAAATGTGCATTGGTGCATCGGAATCTAAAAATGGTCTCCCAGGAGCCGCTCAAACAACCAACTTCCTGAAGATTAACCCTTCTTGTACCTAATTCGGCATTGTGCCTTTTGTATTCAATCCCGATGCAATATCTGCGTTTCATTGTCAATGTGAATGTCCAAGTTATACAAAAAACCAGCACTGGTGCTTCGGAATCTAATACTGGTCTCCCAGGTGGCGCTCAAATCTCAAACTCTTATAAGATTCACTCTTCTTGTACCTAAGACAGCATTGTGCGTTTGTATTCAATCACGAAGCAATTTCTGTGTTTCATGGTCAATGTGAAGGTCCAAGGGATACAGTAAACCTGCACTGGTGCTTCGGAATCTAATACTGGTCCAGCAGGAGCACGCTCACAGCACATACTCTTAGAAGATTCACTCCCCTTGTACGTAAGTCGGCTTTGTGCCTTTTGTATACAATCCCGATGCAATTTCTGTGTTTCATGGTCAGTGTGAAGGTCCAAGGCATACGGTAAAGCTGAACTGGTGCATCGTAATCCAATACGGGTCCAGCAGAAGCCACTTAAGGCGCAAACACTTTGAAGAACCCCTCTTCTTGTACTTAGGTCCCCATTGCGCCTTTTGTATTCAATCCCGATGCAATTTCTGTGTTTCATGGTCAATGTGAAAGTCCAAGGGATGCAGTAAACCTGCACTGGTACATCGGAATCTAATACTGGTCCACAAGAAACCGCTACAAGCACATACTCTGAGAAGATTCATTCCTCTTGTACTTAAGTCGGCTGTGTCCCTTTTGTATTCAATCCCCATGCAATTTCTGTGTTTCATGGTCAATGTGAACTTCCAAGGGATACAGCAAACCTGCACTGGTGCATCGGAATCTAATATTGGTCTCCCAAGAGCCACTTAAGGCGCAAACTCTTAGAGGAATCACTCTTATTGAACTTAAGTCCCCATTGTGCCTTTTGTATTCAATTCCGATGCAATTTCTGTGTTTCATGGTCAATGTGAAGGTCCAAGGGTTACAGTAAATCTGCAGTGGTGCTTCGGAATCTAATACTTGTCCCCCAGGATACACTCCAAGCACAATCTCTTAGAAGATTCACTCTTCATGTACTTAAGTCGGCATTGTCCCTTTTGTATTCATTCCCGATGCAATTCCTGTGTTGCATGGTAGTTGTGAAGGTCCGAGGGATACAGTGAACCAGCACCGGTGCATCGAAATCTAATACTGGTCTCCCAGGAACACACTCAAAGCGCAAATTCTTAAAAGATTCACTCTTCTTGTACCTAAGATAGCATTGTGCGTTTGTATTCAATCACGAAGCAATTTCTGTGTTTCATGGTCAACGTGAAGGTCCAAGGGATACAGTAAACGTTCGCTGGTGCATCGGAATCTAATATTGGTCTCCCAGGAGACGTTCAAAGCTCAAACTCTTAGCAGATTCACTGTTCTTGTACTTAAGTCGGCATTGCCCCTTTTGTATTCAATCCCGATGCAATTTCTGTGTTTCATGGTCAATGTGAAGGTCCAAGGTATACAATAAACCTGCACTGGTGAATAATAATCTAATACTGTTCTCCCAGGAGCCGCTCAAGGCACAAACTCTTAGATGAATCACTCTTCTTGTACTTAAGTCGTCATTGTCCCATTTGAATTCAATCCCGATGCAATTTCTGTGTTCCATGGTCAATGTGACGGTCCAAGGCATACAGTAAACCTGCACTGGTGCATCGCAATCTAATACTGGTCTCCCAGGAGCCGCTCAAACCACAAACACTTGGAAGAATCACTCTTCTTGTACTTAAGTTGGCATTGTGACTTTTGTATTCAATCCCGAAGCAACTTCTCTGTTTCATGGACAATGTGAATGTCCAAGGGATACAGCAAACCTGCACTGGTGCATCGGAATCTAATACTGGTTTCACAGGAGTTGCTCAAAGTACAAACTCTTAGAAGATTCACTCTTCTTGTACTTAAGACGGCATTGTGTCTCTTGTTTTCATTCTCGATGCAATATCTGTGTTTCATGGTCAATGTGAATGTCCAAGGGATACAGTAAAGCTGCACCAGTGCATCGCAATCTAATACTGGTTTCACAGGAGTAGCTCAAAGTACAAACTCTTAGAAGATTCACTCTTCTTGTACTTAAGATGGCATTGTGCTTTTTGTACTCAATCCCGATACAATATTTGTGTTTCATGGTCAATGTGAAGGTCCAAGGGATACAGTAAACCTGCACTGGTGCAGCGGAGTCTAATACTGTTCCAGCAGGAGTCGCTTAAGGCGAAAACTCTTGGAAGGATCACTCTTCTTGTACTTAAGTCCCCATTGTGAGTTTTGTATTCAATCCCGATGCAATTTCTGAGTTTCATGGTCAATGTGAAGGTCCAAGGGATACAGTAAACCTGCACTGGTGCATCGGAATCTATTATTGGTCTCCCAGGAGCCGCTCAGACAACAAACTCCTTGAAGATTCACTCTTCTTGTGCTAAAGTCGGTATTGTGCCTTTTGGATTCAATCCCGTTGCAATTTGTGTGTATCATTGTCAATGTGAATGTACGAGGGATACAGTAAACCTGCACTGGTGCTTCGGATTCTAATACTGGTCTCCCAGGAGACGCTCAAAGCACAAACTCTTATAAGATTCACTCTTCTTGTACCTAAGACAGCTTTGTGCGTTTGTATTCAATCACGATGCAATTTCTGTGTTTCATGGTCAATGTGAGGGACCAAGGGATACAGTAAACCTGCACTGGTGCATCGGAATCTAATACTGGTCTCCCAGGAGACGCTCAAATCACAAAGGCTTAGAAGATTTACTCTTTTTGTACTTAAATCGGCATTGTGCCTTTTGTATTTACTCCCGATGCAATTTCTGTGTCTCATGGCAAATGTGAAGGTTCAAGCGATACAGTAAACCTGCACTGATGCATCGGAATGTAATACAGGTCTCCCAGGAGCCGCTTAAAGCACAAACTCTTAGATGATTCACTCTTCTTGTACTTAATTCGGCATTGTGCCTTTTGTATTCAATCGCAATGCAATTTCCGTGTTTCATGGTCAATGTGAAGGTCCAAGGGATACAGTAAACCTGTACTGGTGCATCGCAATCCAATACTGGTCTCCCAGGAGCCGCTCAATTCACAAACTCCTATTAGATTAACTCTTATTGTACTTAAGTCGACATTGAGCTATTTGTATTCAATCCCGAACAATTTCTGTGTTTCATGGTCAATGTGAAAGTCCCAGGGATACAGTAAATCTGCACTGGTGTATCGGAATCTAATACTGGTCCAGCAGTAGCCGCTCAAAGCACATACTCTTAGAAGATTCACTCCACTTGTACTTAAATCGGCTCTGTGCTTTTTGTATTCAATCCCCATGCAATTTATGTAGTTCATGGTCTATGTGAAGATCCAAGGGATACAGCAAACCTGCACTGGTGCATCGAAATCTAATACTGAACTCCCAGGAGCCGCTTAAGTCGCAACCTCTTAGAAGAATCACTCATCTTGTACTTAAGTCCCCATTGTGAATTTTGTATTCAATTACGATGCAATTTCTGTGTCTCATGGTCAATGTGAACGTCCAAGGGATACTGTAAACCTGCACTGGTGCATCGGAATCTAATAATGATCTCCCAGCAGCCGCTCAAGCAACAATCTCCTTGAAGATTCACTCTTCTTGTACTTAAGTTGGCATTGTTAATTTTGTATTCTATCCCGATGCAATTTCTGTGTATCATGGTCAATGTGACGGTACAAGGAATACAGTAAATCAGCACTGGTGCTTCAGAATCTAATACTGGTCCCCCAGGAGACGCTCAAAGCACAATCTCTTAGGAGATTCACTCTTCGTGTACTTAAGTCGGCATTGTCCCTTTTGTATTCATTCCCGATGCAATTCCTGTGTTTCATGGTAGTTGTGAAGTTCAGAGGGATACAGTAAACAAGCACTGGTGCATCACAATCTAATACTGGCCTCCCAGGAGACGCTCAAAGCACAAACACTTAAAAGATTCACTCTTCTTGTACATAAGACGGCATTGTGCTTTTTGTGTTAAATCCCGAAGCAATATCTGTGTTTCATGGTCAATGTGAAGGTCCAAGCGATATAGTAAACCTGCACTGGTACTTCGTAATGTAATACTGGTCTCCCAGGAGCCGCTCAAAGCACAAACTCTTAGACGATTCACTCATCTTGTACTTAAGTCCCCATTGTGCCTTTTGTATTCAATGCCGATGCAATTTCTGTTTTCATGGTTAATGTGAAGGTCCAAGGGATACAGTAGACCAGCAATTGTGCATCGGAATCTAATACAGGTCTCCCAGGGTCCGGTCAAACAACAAACTCTTAGGAGATTCACACTTCATGTCCTTAAGTTGGCATTGTGCTTTTGTATTCAGTCCCCATGCAAATTCCGTGTTTCATGGTCAATGTGAAGGTCCAAGTGATGCAGTAAACCTGCACTGGTGCATCGGAATATGATACTGGTCTTCCAGGAGTCGCTCAAATCACAAACTTCTTGAAGTTTCACTCTTCTTGTATTTAATTAGGTATCGTGCCTTTTGTATTCAATCCTGATGCAATTTATGTGTTTCATGGTCAATATGAAGGTGCAAGGGATACAGTAAACCTGCACTGCTGCATCAGAATCTAATACTGGACTTCCAGGAGACGCACAAAGCACAAAGTCTTAGAAGATTCACTCTCATTGCACTTATGTTGGCATTGTGCCTTTTGTATTTACTCCCGATGCAATTTCTGTGTTTCACGGTCAATGTGAACGTGCAAGGGATACAGTAAACCTGCACTGGTGCATCGGAATCCAATACTGGTCTCCCAGGAGAAGCTCAAAACACAAACTCTTCGAAGAATAATTCTTCTTGTACTTAAGTCGGCATTGTCATTTTGAATTCAATCCCGATGCAATTTCTGTGTTTCTTGGTTAATGTGAAGGTCCAAGGGATACAGTAGATCAGCACTAGTGCATCGGAATCTGATACTGGTCTCCCAGGAGACGCTCAAAGAACAAGCTCTTATAATATCCAGTCTTCTTGTACCTAAGTAAGCATTGTGCGTTTGTATTCAATTACGAAGCAATATCTGTGGTTCATGGACAATGTGAAGGTCCTAGGGAAACAGTAAACCTACACTGGTGCATCAGAATCTAATACTGGTCTCCCAGGAGACGCTCAATCCACAAACCCTTAGAAGATTCGCTCTTCTTGTACTTCAGTCGGCATTGTGCCTTTTGTATTTACTCCCGATCTAATTTCTGTGTTTCATGGTCTTTGTGAACGTCCAAGGGATACAGTAAACCTGTACTGGTGCATAGCAATCCAATACTGATCTCCCAGGAGCCGCTTAATTCACAAACTCCTATTAGATTCACTCTTATTGTACTTAAGTCGGCATTGTGCTATTTGTATTCAATCCCGAACAATTTCTGTGTTTCATGGTCAATGTGAAAGTCCCAGGGATACAGTAAACCTGCACTAGTGTATCGGAATCTATTACTGGTCCAGCAGGTGCCGCTCAAAGCACATACTCTTAGAAGATTCACTCCACTTGTACTTAAGTCGGCTCTGTGCTTTTCGTATTCAATCCCCATGCAATTTATGTGCTTCATGGTCAATGTGAAGATCCAAGGGATACAGCAAACCTGCACTGGTGCATCGGAATCTAATACTGAACTCCCTGGAGCCGCTTAAGTCGCAACCTCTTAGAAGAATCACTCTTCTTGTACTTAAGTCCCCATTGTGCTTTTTGTATTCATATCCGATGCAATTTCTGTGTCTCATGGTCAATGTGAAGGTCCAATGGATACTGTAAACCTGCACTGGTGCATCGGAATTTAATAATGATCTCCCAGGAGCCGCTCAAGCAACAATCTCCTTGAAGATTCACTCTTCTTGTACTTAAGTTGGCATTGTTAATTTTGTATTCTATCCCGATGCATTTTCTGTGTATTATGGTCAATATGAAGGTACAAGGAATACAGTAAATCAGCACTGGTGCTTCAGAATGTAATACTGGTCTCGCAGGAGACTCCCAAAACACAAATTCTTATAAGATTCACTCTTCTTGTACCGAAGACAGCATTGTGCGTTTGTATTCAACCACGAAGCATTTTCTGTGGATCATGGTCAATGTCAAGGTCCAAGGGATACAGTAAACCTGCATTGGTGCATCGGAATATAATACTGGTCCTGCAGGAGCCGGTTAAGGTGCAAACTCTTAGAAGAATCACTCTTCTTGTACTTAAGTCCGCATTGTGCCTTTTGTATTCAATCCCGATGCAATTTCTGTGTTTCTTGGTCTATATGAAGTTCCAAGGGATACAGTAAACCTGCACTGGTGCATCGGATTCTAATAATGGTCTCTCAGGAGACGCTCAGACAACAAACTCCTTGATGGTTCACTCTTCTTGTACTTATGTCGCCCTTGTGCATTTTGTAATCAATCCTGATGCAATTTCTGTGTTTCATGGTGAATGTGAAGGTCCAAGGGATACAGTAAACCTGCACTGGTGCATCGAAATCTAATACTGGTCTCCCAGGAGACGCTCAAAGCACAAACTCTTATAAGATTCATTTATCTTGTACCGAAGACAGCATTGTGCGTTTGTATTCAATCACGAAGCATTTTCTGTGTTTCATGGTCAATGTGAAGGTCCAAGGGATACATTAAATCTGCACTGGTGCATCGGAATTTAATATTGGTCTCCCAGGAGACGCTCAAAGCACAAACTCTTATAAGATTCATTTATCTTGTACCGAAGACAGCATTGTGCGTTTGTATTCAATCACGAAGCATTTTCTGTGTTTCATGGTCAATGTGAAGGTCCAAGGGATACAGTAAACCTGCACTGGTGCATCGGAATCTAATACTGGTCTCCCAGGAGACGCTCAAACCACAAATTAATAGAAGATTCACTCTTCTTGTACATAAGACGGCATTGTGCCTTTTGTGTTCAATACCGAAGCAATATCTGTGTTTCATGGTCAATGTGAAGGTCCAAGGGATATAGTAAACCTGCACTGGTACTTCGTAATGTAATACTGGTCTCCCAGGAGCCGCTCAAAGCACAAACTCTTAGACGATTCACTCATCTTGTACTTAAGTCGGAATTGTCCCTTTTGTATTTACTCCCGATGCAATTTCTGTGTTTCATGGTAAATGTGAAGGTCCAAGGGATACAGTAAACCTGCACTGGTGCATCGGAATCCAATACGGGTTCAGCAGAAGCCAGTTAAGGCGCAAACTCTTTGAAGAATACTTCTTGTTGTACTTAATTCTCCATTGTGCCTTTTGTATTCAAAGCCGATGCAATTTCTGTGTTCATGGTAAATGTGAAGGTCCAAGGGATACAGTAAACCTGCACTGGTGCTTCGAATTCTAATACTGCTCTACCAGGAGACGCTCAAAGCACAAACTCTTATAAGATTCACTCTTCTTGTACCTAAGACAGCTTTGTGCGTTTGTATTCAATCCCGATGCAATTTCTGTAATTCGTGGTCAATGTGAAGATCCAAGGGATACAGTATACCTGCACTGGTGCATCGTAATCTAATACTGGTCTCCCAGGAGACGCTCAAAGCACAAAGTCTTAGACAATTTACTCTTTTTGTTCTTAAGTCGACATTGTGCCTTTTGTATATACTCCCGATGCAATTTCTGTGTTTCATGGTCAATGTGAAGGTCCAAGGGATACAGTAAACCTGGACTGGTGCATCTGAATCCTATACTGGTCTCCCAGGAGCCGCTCAATTCACAACCACCCATTAGATTCACTCTTCTTGTACATAAGTCGGCATTGTGCTATTTGTATTCAATCCTGAACAATTTCTGTGTTTCATGGTCAATGGATACAGTACACCTGCACTGGTGCATCGGAATCTAATACTGGTCCAGCAAGAGCCGCTCAAAGCACATACTCATAGAAGATTCACTCCACTTGTACGTAAGTCGGGTTTGTGCCTTTTGTATTCAATCCCAATGCAGTTTCTGTGTTTCATGGTCAATGTGAAGGTCCAAGGGATACAGTATACCAGCACCGGTGCATCGAAATCTAATACTGGTCTCGCAGGAGACGCCCAAATCACAAACGCTTATAAGATTCCCTCTTCTTGTACCTAACACAGCACTGTGCGTTTGTATTCAATCTCGAATCATTTTCTGTGTTTCATGGTCAAAGTGAAGGTCCAAGGGATACAGTAAATCTACACTGGTGCATCGGAATCTACTACAGGTCTCCCAGGAGACGCTCAAACCACAAACTCTTAGGAGATTCTTTCTTCATGTCCTTAAGTTGGCATTGTGCTTTTGTATTCAATCCCCATGCAAATTCTGTGTTTCATGGTCAATGTGAAGGTCCAAGGGATGCAGTAAACCTGCGCTGGTGCATCGGAATATAATACTGGTCTCCCAGGAGTCGCTCAAAGCACAAACTCCTTGAAGTTCCACTCTTCTTGTACTTAATTAGGTATCGTGCCTTTTCCATTCAATCCCGATGCAATTAATGTGTTTCATGGTCAATGGGAAGGTGCAAGGGATACAGGAAACCTGCACTGGTGCATCAGAATCTAATACTGGTCTTCCAGGAGACGCACAAAGCACAAAGTCTTAGAAGATTCACTCTCATTACACTTATGTTGGCGTTGCGCCTTTTGTATTTACTCCCGATGCAATTTCTGTGTTTCATGGTCAATGTGAAGGTGCAAGGGATACCGTAAACATGCACTGGTGCATCGGAATCTAATACTGGTCTCCCAGGAGCCGCTCAAAGCACAAACTCTCAGAAGATTCACTCTTCTAGCACTTAAATCAGCATTGTGCGCTTGTATTCAATCCCGAAGCAATTTCTATGTTTCATTGGCAATGTGAATGTCCAAGGGATACAGTTAACCTGCACGGATGCATAGGAATCTAATACTTGTCCTCCAGGAGCAGCTCAAAGCACAAACTCTCAGAAGATTCACTCTTCTTGTACTTAATTCGGCATTGAGCCTACTCTATTAATTCCCGATGCATATTCTGTGTTACATGGACAATGTGAAGGTCCATGGGATACAGTAAACCTGCACTGCTGCATCAGAATCCAATGCTGGTTTCCCAGGAGCGGCTCAAAACACAAACTCCTACTAAATTCACTCTTCTTGTACTTAAGTCGGCATTGTGCCTTTTGTATTCAATCCCGATGAAATTTCTGTGTTTCATGGTCAATGTGAAGGTCCAAGGGATACGGTAGACCAGCACTGGTGCGTGGGAATCTAATACTGGTCTCCCAGGAGACGGAATAAGCACAAACACTTTTAAGATTCACTCTTCTTGTACTTAAGTCGGCAGTGTTCCTTTTGTATTCAATCCCGATGCAATCTCTGTGTTTCATGGTCAATATGAAGGTCCAAGGGATACAGTAGACCAGCACTGGTGCGTGGGAATCTAATACTGGTCTCCCAGGTGGCGCTCAAAACACAAACACTTATGAGATTCATTATTCTTGTACCTAAGTCAGCATTGTTCGTTTGTACTCTATCCCGAAGCAATTACTGTGTTTCTTGGTCAATGTGAAGGTCCAAGGGATACAGTAAACCTGCACTGGTGCATCGGAATCTAATACTGGTCCAGCAGGAGCCGCACAAAACACTAACTCTCGGCGGTTCACTCTTCTTGTACTTAAGACGGCATTGTGCATTTTGTATTCAATCCCGATGAAATTCCTGTGTTTCATGATGAATGTGAAGGTCCAAGGGATACAGTAAACCTGCAGTGGTGCATCGGAATCAAATACTGGTTTTCCAGCAGACTCTCAAAGCACATACTCTTATAAGAATCACTCTTCTTGTACTTAAGTCAGCATTGTGCGTTTGTAATCAATCCCGAAGCAATTTCTGTGTTTCATAGTGAGTGTGAAGGTCCAAGGGACACAGTGAATTTGCACTGGTGCATCGGAATCTAATACTGTCTCCCAGGAGACGCTCAAAGCACAAACTGCTTGAAGATTCAATCTTCTTGTACTTAAGTTGGCAATGTGCATTTTGTATTCAATCCCGATGCAATTTCTGTGTATCATGGTCAATGTGAAGGTCCAAGGGATACAGTAAACCAGCACTGGTGCATCAGAGTCTAATACTGGTCTCCCAGGAGACGCTCAAACCACAAACTCTTAGGAGATTCGCTCTTCTTGTACTTAAGTCGGCATTGTGCCTTTTGTATTTACTCCCGATGCAATTTCTGTGTTTCATGGTCAATTTGAAGGTCCAACCGATTCAGTAAACCTGCACTGGTGCATCGGAACCTAATACTGGTCTCCCAGGAGACGCACGAACCACAAACTCTTAGAAGATTCGCTCTTCTTGCACTTAAGTCGGCATTGTGCTTTTTGTATTTACTCCCGATGCAATTTCTGTGTTTCATTGTCAATGTGAACGTCCAAGGGATACAGTAAACCAGCACTGGAGCATCGGAAACTAATACTGGTCTCCCAGGATCCACTCAAATCACAAATTAATAGAAGATTCACTCTTCTTGTACTTAAGATGGCATTGTGCATTTTGTATTCTATCCCGATGCAACTTCTGTGTTTCAGGGTCAATGTGAATGTCCAAGGGCACAGTAAACCTCCACTGGTGCATCGGAATCTAATACTGGACTCCCAGGAGCCGCTCAAAGCACAAACTCTTAGGAGATTTATTCTTCTTGCCCTTGAGTCGGCATTGTCCCTTTTGTATTCAATCCCGATGCAATTTCTGTCTTTCGTGGTCAATGTTAAGGTCCAAGGGATACAGTAAACCTGCACTGGTGCATCGGAATCTATGACTGGTCTCCCAGGATACACTCAAACACAAACTCTTAGAAGATTCACTCTTCTTGTCCTTAAGTTGGCATTGTGCCTATTGCATTCAATCCCGATGCGATTTCTGTGTCTCATGGTCAATGTGAAGGTCCAAGGGATACACTAAACCTGCACTGGTGCATCGAAATCGAATACTGGTCTCCCAGGATACGCTCAAACCACAAATTCTTAGAAGATTCGCTCTTCTTGTACTCAAGTCGGCATTGTGCGTTTTGTGTTTACTCCCGATGCAATTTCTGTGTTTCATTGTCAACGTGAAGGTCCAAGGGACACAGTAAACCTGCACTGGAGCATCGGAAACTAATACTGGTCTCCCAGGAGCCACTCAAACCACAAATTCTTAGAATGTGCCATTTGTATTCAATCGCGAAGCCATTTCTGTGTTTCATGGTCAATGTGGAGGTAAAAGGGATACAGTAAGCCTGCAGCGGTGCATCGGAACCTAATACTCGACCCCCAGGAGCCGCTCAAAGCACAAACTCTTAGAAGATTCACTCTTCTTGTACTTAATTTGGCCTTGTGCCTTTTGTACTAACTCCCGGTGCGATTTCTGTGTTTCATGGTCAATGTGAAGGTCCAAGGGATACAGTAGCCCTGCACTGGTGCATCGGAATCTAATACTGGTCTCCCAGAAGACGCTCTAAGCACAAATTCTTAGAAGATTCCCTCTTCTTAAACTTAAGGCGGCATTGTCACTTTGTATTCAATCCCGATGCAATTTCTGTGTTTAATGGTCAATGTGATGGTCCAGGGGATACAAAAAACCTGCACTGGTGCATCGGAATCTAATACTGGTCTCCCAGGAGCCGCTCAAAACACAAAATCTTAGAAGATTCACTGTTCTTGTACTTAAGTCGGCACTGTGCCTTTTGTATTCAACCCCGAAGCCACTTCTGTGTTTCATGGTCAATGTGAAGGTACAGGGGACACAGTAAGCGTGCACTGGTGCATCGGAATCTAATACTGGTTCCCCAGGAGCCGCTCAAAGCTCAAACGCTTAGAAGATTCACTCTTCTTGTACTAAAGTTGGCCTTGTGCCATTTGTATTTACTCCCGATCCGATTTCTGTGTTTCATGGTCAATGTGAAGGTACAAAACATATAGTAAACCTGCACTGGTGCAACGGAATCTAATACTGTTCTCCCAGGAGACGCTCTGAGCATAAATTCTTAGAAGGTTCACTCTTCTTGTACTTAAGTTGGCATTGTCACTTTTGTATTCAATTCTGATGCAATTTTTGTTTTTCATGGTCAATGTGATGGTCCAAGAGATACAGTAAACCTGCAGTGGAGCATCGGAAACTTATACTGGTCTCCCAGGAGCCACTAAAAGCACAATCTACTAGAAGATTCATTCTTCTTGTACTTAAGTCGGCATTGTGCATTTTGTATTCTATCGCGAAGCCATTTTTGTGTTTCATGGTCAGTGTGAAGGTCCAATGGATACACTAAACCTGCAATGGTGCATCGGAATCTAATACTGGTCTCCCAGGAGACGCTCAAAAGACAAACACTTAGAAGATTCACTCTACTTGTATTAAAGTCGGCATTGTGCCTTTTCTATTCAATCCCGAAGCAATTTCTGTGTTTCATGGACAATGTGAAGGTCCGAGGGATACAGTAAACATGCACTGGTGCATCAGAATATAATACTGGTTCAGCAGGTGCCGCTCAAAACGCAAACTCTTAGACGATTCACTCTTCTTGTAGTTAAGTCGGCATTGTGCTTTTGTATTCAATCCCGATGCAGTCTCTGTGTTTCATTGTCAATATGAAGGTCCAAGCGATACAGTAAACCTGCACTGGAGCATCGGAAACTAATACCGGTATCCCAGGAGCCACTCAAAGCACAAATTATTTGAAGATTCACTCTTCTCGTACATAAGTCGGCATTCTGCCCTTTCTATTCAATCCAGAAGCCATTTCTGCGTTTCATGGTCAATGTGATGGTACGAGGGATACAGTAAACCAGCACTGGTGCATCTGAATCTAATACTGGTCTCCCAGGAGACGCTCTAAGCACAAATTCCTAGAAGATTCACTCTTCTTGTACTTAAGTTGTCATTGTGGCTTTTATATTCAATCCTGATGCAATTTCTGTGTTTCATGGTCAATGTGAAGGTCCAAGGGAAACAGTAAACCTGCACTGGTGCATTGGAAACTAATACTGGTCTCCCAGGAGCCGCTCTAAGCACAATCTCCTAGAAAATTCACTCTTCTTGTACTTACGTCGGCATTGTGCCTCTTGTATTCAATCCCGATGCAAGATCTGTGTTTCATGGTCAATGTGAAGGTCCAACGGATACCTTAAACCTGCACTGGTGCTTCGGTATCTAATACTGGTCTAACAGGAGAAGCTCAAACCACAAACTCTTAGAAGATTCGGTCTTCTTGTACTTAATTCGGCAATGTGCCTTTCGTATTTATTCCCGAAGTAATTTCTGTGTTTCACTGTCAATGCGAAGGTCCAAGGGACACAGTAAAACTGCGCTGGTGCATCGGAAACTAATACTGGCCTCCCAGGAGCCACTCAAAACACAATTTCTTAGAAGATTCACTGTTCTTGTACTTAAGTCGGCATTGTGCCGTTTGTATTCAACCCCGAAGCCATTTCTGTGTTTCATGGTCAATGTGAAGGTACAGGGGATACAGTAAGCCTGCACTGGTGCATCGGAATCTAATACTGGTTCCCCAGGAGCCGCTCATAGCACAAACTCTTAGAAGATTCACTCTTCTTGTACTTAATTTGGCCTTGTGCCTTTTGTACTTACTCCCGGTGCGATTTCTGTGTTTCATGGTCATTGTGAAGGTCCACGGGATACAGTAGACTTGCACTGGTGCATCGGAATCTAATACTGGTCTCCCAGGAGACGCTCAAACCACAAACACTTAGAAGATTCACTCTACTTGTATTAAAGGCGGCATTATGCCTTTTGTATTCAACCCCGAAGCCATCTCTGTGTTTCATGGTCAATGTGAAGGTACAGGGATACAGTAAGCGTGCACTGGTGCATCGTAATCTAATACTGGACCCCCAGGAGCCGCTCAAAGCACCAACGCTTAGAAGATTCACTCTTCTTGTACTTAAGTTGGCATTGTCACTTTTGTATTCAATCCTGCTGCAATTTTTGTTTTTCATGGTCAATGTGATGGGTCCAAGAGATACAGTAAACCTGCACCGGAGCATCGGATACTTATACTGGTCTCCCAGAAGCCACTCAAAGCACAAATTACTACAAGATTCATTCTTCTTGTACTTATGTCGGCATTGTGCCTTTTGTATTCAATCCCAAAACCATTTCTGTGTTTCATGGTCAGAGTGAAGGTCCAAGGGATACACTAAACCTGTAATGGTGCATCAGAATCTAATACTGGTCTCCCAGGAGACGCTCAAACCACAAACACTTAGAAGATTCACTCTACTTGTATTAAAGGCGGCATTATGCCTTTTGTATTCAACCCCGAAGCAATTTCTGTGTTTCATGGGCAATGTGAAGGTCCAAGGGATACAGTAAACCTGAACCGGTGCATCGGAATCTAATACTTGTCTCCCAGGAGCCGCTCAAAGCATAAACTTTTAGAAGTTTCACTTTTCTTGTACTTAAGTTTGCAATGTGCATTTTGTGTTCAATCCCGAAGCAATATCTGCGTTTCATGGACAATGTGAAGGTCCGAGGGATACAGTAAACATGCACTGGTGCATCAGAATGTAATACTGGTTCAGCAGGTGCCGCTCAAAACGCAAACACTTAGAAGATTCACTCTTCTTGTAGTTAAGTCGGCATTGTGCTTTTGTATTCAATCTCGATGCAACCTCTGTGTTTCATTGTCAATGTGAAGATCCAAGCGATACAGTAAACCTGCACTGAAGCATCGGAAACTAATACCGGTCCCCCAGGAGCCACTCAAAGCACAAATTATTTGTAGATTCACTCTTCTCGTACTTAAGTCGGCATTGTGCCCTTTCTATTCAATCCAGAAGCCATTTCTGTGTTTCATGGTCAATGTGATGATACAAGGGATACAGTAAACCAGCACTGGTGCATCGAAAACTAATACTGGTCTCCCAGGAGACGCTCTAAGCACAAATTCCTAGAAGATTCACTCTTCTTGTACTTAAGTTGGCATTGTGCCTTTTGTATTCAATCCCGATGCAATTTCAGTGTTTCATGGTCAATGTGAAGGTCCAAGGGAAACAGTAAACCTGCACTGGTGCATTGGAAACTAATACTGGTCTCCCAGGAGCCGCTTAAAGCACAATCTCCTAGAAAATTCACTCTTCTTGTACTTACGTCGGCATTGTGCCTCTTGTATTCAATCCCAATGCAAGATCTGTGTTTCATGGTCAATGTGAAGGTCCAAGGGATACAGTAAACCTGCACTGGCGCATCGGAAAGTAATACTGGACCAACAGGAGACACACAAAGCACAAACTCTTACAAGATTCACTCTTCTTGTACTTAAATTTGCATTGTGCCTCTTGTATTCCATCCCGATGCAACTTCTGTGTTTCATGGTCAATGTGAAGGTCCAACGGATACATTAAACCTGCACTGGTGCATCGGAATCTAATACTGGTCTCCCAGGAGAAGCTCAAACCACAAACTCTTAGAAGATTCGGTCTTCTTGTACTTAAGTCGGCAATGTGCCTTTTGTATTTATTCCCGATGTAATTTCTGTATTTCATTGTCAATGCGAAGGTCCAAGGGACACAGTAAAACTGCGCTGGAGCATCGGAAACTAATACTGGCCTCCCAGGAGCCACTCAAAGCACAAATTCTTAGAAAATTCACTGTTCTTGTACTTAAGTCTGCATTGTGCCGTTTGTAATCAACCTCGAAGCCATTTCTCTCTTTCATGGTCAATGTGAAGGTACGGGGGATACAGTAAGCCTGCACCGGTGCATCGGAATCTAATACTGGTCCCCCAGGAGCCGCTCAAAGCACAAACACTTAGAAGATTCACTCTTCTTGTACTTAAGTTGGCCTTGTGCCATTTGTATTAACTCCTGAAGCGATTTCTGTGTTTCATGGTCATTGTGAAGGTCCAAGGAATATATTAAACCTGCAGTGGTGCATCGGAATCTAATACTGTTCGCCCAGGAGACGCTCCGAGCACAAATTCTTAGAAGATTCACTCTTCTTGTACTTAAGTTGGCATTGTCACTTTTGTATTCAATACTGAATCAAATTTAGTGTTTCATGGTCAATGTGATGGGTCCAAGGGATACAGTAAACCTCCACTGGAGCATCGGAAACTAATACTGGTCTCCCAGGAGCCACTCAAAGCACATGTTATTAGAAGAGTCACTCTTCTTGTACTTAAGTCGGCATTGTGCCTTTTGTATTCAATCCCGAAGCCACTTCTGTGTTTCATGGTGAATGTGAAGGTACAAGGGATACAGTAAACCTGCACTGGTGCATCGGAATCTAATACTGGTCTTCCAGGAGACGCTCAAACCACAAAATCTAAGAAAATTCGCTCTTCTTGCACTTAAGTCGTCATTGTGCCTTTTGTATTTACTCCCGTTGCATTTTCTGTGTCTCATTGTCAATGTGAAGGTCCAAGGGACACAGTAAACCTGCACTGGAGCATCGGAAACTAATACTGGTCTCCCAGTAGCCACTCAAACAACAAATTCTTAGATTGTGCCATTTGTATTCAATCGCGAAGTCATTTGTGTGTTTCATGGTCAATGTGGAGGTACAAGGGATACAGTAAGCCTGCACTGGTGCTTCGGAATCTAATACTGGTCCCCCCAGGAGCCGGTCAAAGCACAAACTCTTAGAAGATTCACTCTTCTTGTACTTAAGTTTGCCTTGTGCCTTTTGTACTTACTCCCGATGGGATTTCTGTGTTTCAAAGTCAATGTGAAGTTCCAAGGGATACAGTAAACCTGCAGTGGTGCATCGAAATCTAATACTGGTCTCCCAGGACACGCTCTAAGCACAGATTCTTAGAAGATTCACTCTTCTTTTAATTAAATTGGCATTGTCACTTTTGTATTCAATCCTGATGCAATTTCTGTGTTTAATGGCCAATGTGAAGGTCCAGGGGATACAGTAAACCTGCACCAGTGCATCGGAATCTAATACTGGTCTCCCAGGAGCCGCTCAAAACACAAACTCTTAGAAGATACACTCTTCCCTTTCTTAAGTCGGCATTGTCCCTTTTGTATTCAATCCCGATGCAATTTCTGTGTTTCATGGTCAATGTGGAGGTCCAAGGGATTCAGTAAACCGGCACTGGTGCATAGGAATCCTAGACTGGTCTCCCATGAGCCGCTCAAACACAAACTCTCAGAAGATTCACTCTTCTTGTACTTTAGTAGTCATTGTGCCATTTGCATTCAATCCCGATGCGCTTTTCTGAGTTTCATGGTCAATGTGAAAGTCCAAGGGAATCACTAAACCTGCACTGGTGCATCGGAATCTAGTACTGGTCTCCCAGGAGACGCTCAAAGCACATACTCTTATAAGAATCACTCTTCTTGTATTTAAGCCAGCATTGTGCCTTTGTATTCAATTGCGAAGCAATTTCTGTGTTTCATATTGACTGTGAAGGTCCAAGGGATACAGTAAACCTGCACTGGTGCATCGGAATCTTATACTGGTCCCCCAGGAGCCGCTTAAGGAACAAACTCCTTGAAGATTCACTCATTTTGTACCTAAGTCGGCATTGTGCATTTTGTATTCAACCTCGTTGCAATGTCTGTGTTTCATGGCCAATGTGAATGTCCAAGGTATATAATAAACCAGTACTGGTGCATCAGAATCTAATACTGGTCCCCCAGGAGCCGCTTAAGGAACAAACTCCTTGAAGATTCACTCTTTTTGTACTTAAGTCGGCATTTTACATTTTGTATTCAATCCCGATGCAATATCTGTGTTTCATGGTGAATGTGAAGGTCCAAGGTATACAGTAAACCAGCACTGGTGCATCGGGATCTAATACTGGTCTCCCAGGAGACGCTCAAAGCACAAACTCCTATAAGATTCACTCTTCTTGTACTTAAGTTGGCAATGTGCCGTTTGTATTCAATCCCGATGCAATTTCTGAATTTTACGTTCATTGTAAAGGTCCAAGGGATTCAGTAGACCGGCACTGGTGCATCGGAAAGTAATACTGGTCTCCCAGGAGCCGCTCAAAGCACAAAGACTTAGAAGATTCACTCTTCTTGTACTTAAGTTGGCTTCGTGCCGTTTGTATTCAATCCCGATGCAATTTCTGTGTTTCATGGTCAATGTGCAGGTCCAAGGGACAGAGTAAACCTGCACCGGTGCACGGGAAACTAATACTGGTCTCCCAGGAGCCGCTCAAAGCACAAACTCCTTGAAGATTCACTCTTCTTGTATTTAAGTCGGCATTGTGCCTCTTGATTTCATTCTCGCTGCAATACCTGTGTTTCATGGTCAATGTGAAGGTCCAAGGGATATAGTAAACCTGCACTGGATCATCAGAAACTAATATTGGTCTCCCAGGAGCCACTCAAAGCACAAACTATTAGAGGATTCACTCTTCTTGTACTTAAGTCGACATTGTGCCTTTTGTATTCAATCCCGAAGCCATTTCTGGTTTCATTGTCAATGTCAAGGTACAGGGGATACAGTAAACCTGCACTGGTGCATCGGAATCTAATACTGGTGTCCCATGAGCCGCTCAAAGCAAAAACTCTTAGGAGATTCACTCTTCTTGTACTTAAGACGGCATTGTGCCTCTTGTTTTCAATACCGATGCAATACCTGTGTTTCATGGTCAATGTGAATGTCCAACGGATACAGAAAAGCTGCACCGGTGCATCGGAATCTAATACTGGTTTCCCAGGAGTAGCTCAAAGTACAAACTCTTAGAAGATTCACTCATCGTTTACTTAAGATGGCATTGTCCCTTTTGTATTCAATACCGATGCAATTTCTGTGTTTCATGGTCAATGTGAAGGACCAAGGGATACAGTAAACCTGCACTGGTGGATCGGAAACTAATACTCGTCTCCCAGGAGCCGCTCAAAGCACAAACTCCTTGAAGATTCACTATTCTCGTACTTAAGTCAGCATTGTGGCTCTTGTTTTCAATCCCGATGCAATATCTGTGTTTCATGGTCAATGTGAAGGTCCAAGGGATACAGTAAACCTGCACTGGAGCATCGGAAACTAATATTAGTCTCCCAGCAACCACTCAAAGCACAAATTATTAGAAGATTCACCTTCTTGTACTTAAGTCGACATTGTGCCTTTTATATTCAATCCCGAAGCCATTTCTGTGTTTCATGGTCAATGTGAAGGTACAAGGGATACAGTAAACCTGCACTGGTGCATCGGAATCTAATACTGGTCTCCCAGGAGACGCTCAAACCACAAACACTTAGAAGATTCACTCTACTTGTATTAAAGTCGGCAATGTGCCTTTTGTATTCAATCCCGAAGCCACTTCTGTGTTTCATGGTGAATGTGAAGGTACAAGGGATACAGTAAACCTGCACTGGTGCATCGGAATCTAATACTGGTCTTCCAGGAGACGCTCAAACCACAAAATCTAAGAAAATTCGCTCTTCTTGCACTTAAGTCGTCATTGTGCCTTTTGTATTTACTCCCGATGCATTTTCTGTGTCTCATTGTCAATGTGAAGGTCCAAGGGACACAGTAAACCTGCACTGGAGCATCGGAAACTAATACTGGTCTCCCAGTAGCCACTCAAACAACAAATTCTTAGATTGTGCCATTTGTATTCAATCGCGAAGTCATTTGTGTGTTTCATGGTCAATGTGGAGGTACAAGGGATACAGTAAGCCTGCACTGGTGCTTCGGAATCTAATACTGGTCCCCCAGGAGCCGGTCAAAGCACAAACTCTTAGAAGATTCACTCTTCTTGTACTTAAGTTTGCCTTGTGCCTTTTGTACTTACTCCCGATGGGATTTCTGTGTTTCAAAGTCAATGTGAAGTTCCAAGGGATACAGTAACCCTGCACTGGTGCATCGGAATCTAATACTGGTCTCCCAGGACACGCTCTAAGCACAGATTCTTAGAAGATTCACTCTTCTTTTAATTAAATTGGCATTGTCACTTTTGTATTCAATCCTGATGCAATTTCTGTGTTTAATGGCCAATGTGAAGGTCCAGGGGATACAGTAAACCTGCACCAGTGCATCGGAATCTAATACTAGTCTCCCAGGAGCCGCTCAAAACACAAACTCTTAGAAGATACACTCTTCCCTTTCTTAAGTCGGCATTGTCCCTTTTGTATTCAATCCCGATGCAATTTCTGTGTTTCATGGTCAATGTGGAGGTCCAAGGGATTCAGTAAACCGGCACTGGTGCATAGGAATCCAATACTGGTCTCCCATGAGCCGCTCAAACACAAACTCTCAGAAGATTCACTCTTCTTGTACTTTAGTAGTCATTGTGCCATTTGCATTCAATCCCGATGCGCTTTTCTGAGTTTCATGGTCAATGTGAAAGTCCAAGGGAATCACTAAACCTGCACCGGTGCATCGGAATCTAGTACTGGTCTCCCAGGAGACGCTCAAAGCACATACTCTTATAAGAATCACCCTTCTTGTATTTAAGTCAGCATTGTGCCTTTGTATTCAATTGCGAAGCAATTTCTGTGTTTCATATTGACTGTGAAGGTCCAAGGGATACAGTAAACCTGCACTGGTGCATCGGAATCTTATACTGGTCCCCCAGGAGCCGCTTAAGGAACAAACTCCTTGAAGATTCACTCATTTTGTACCTAAGTCGGCATTGTGCATTTTGTATTCAACCTCGTTGCAATGTCTGTGTTTCATGGCCAATGTGAATGTCCAAGGTATATAATAAACCAGTACTGGTGCATCAGAATCTAATGCTGGTCCCCCAGGGGCCGCTTAAGGAACAAACTCCTTGAAGATTCACTCTTTTTGTACTTAAGTCGGCATTTTACATTTTGTATTCAATCCCGATGCAATATCTGTGTTTCATGGTGAATGTGAAGGTCCAAGGTATACAGTAAACCAGCACTGGTGCATCGGGATCTAATACTGGTCTCCCAGGAGACGCTCAAAGCACAAACTCCTATAAGATTCACTCTTCTTGTACTTAAGTTGGCAATGTGCCGTTTGTATTCAATCCCGATGCAATTTCTGAATTTTACGTTCATTGTAAAGGTCCAAGGGATTCAGTAGACCGGCACTGGTGCATCGGAAAGTAATACTGGTCTCCCAGGAGCCTCTCAAAGCACAAAGACTTAGAAGATTCACTCTTCTTGTACTTAAGTTGGCTTCGTGCCGTTTGTATTCAATCCCGATGCAATTTCTGTGTTTCATGGTCAATGTGCAGGTCCAAGGGACACAGTAAACCTGCACCGGTGCACGGGAAACTAATACTGGTCTCCCAGGAGCCGCTCAAAGCACAAAATCCTTGAAGATTCACTCTTCTTGTATTTAAGTCGGCATTGTGCCCCTTGATTTCATTCTCGCTGCAATATCTGTGTTTCAAGGTCAATGTGAAGGTCCAAGGGATATAGTAAACCTGCACTGGATCATCAGAAACTAATATTGGTCTCCCAGGAGCCACTCAAAGCACAAACTATTAGAGGATTCACTCTTCTTGTACTTAAGTCGACATTGTGCCTTTTGTATTCAATCCCGAAGCCATTTCTGGTTTCATTGTCAATGTCAAGGTACAGGGGATACAGTAAACCTGCACTGGTGCATCGGAATCTAATACTGGTGTCGCATGTGCCGCTCAAAGCAAAAACTCTTGAAGATTCACTCTTCTTGTACTTAAGACGGAATTGTGCCTCTTGTTTTCAATACCGATGCAATACCTGTGTTTCATGGTCAATGTGAATGTCCAACGGATACAGAAAAGCTGCACCGGTGCATCAGAATCTAATACTGGTTTCCCAGGAGTAGCTCAAAGTACAAACTCTTAGAAGATTCACTCATCGTTTATTTAAGATGGCATTGTCCCTTTTGTATTCAATAAGGATGCAATTTCTGTGTTTCATGGTCAATGTGAAGGACCAAGGGATACAGTAAACCTGCACCGGTGGATCGGAAACTAATACTCGTCTCCCAGGAGCCGCTCAAAGCACAAACTCCTTGAAGATTCACTATTCTCGTACTTAAGTCAGCAGTGTGCCTCTTGTTTTCAATCCCGATGCAATATCTGTGTTTCATGGTCAATGTGAAGGTCCAAGGGATACAGTAAACCTGCACTGGAGCATCGGAAACTAATATTAGTCTCCCAGCAACCACTCAAAGCACAAATTATTAGAAGATTCACCTTCTTGTACTTAAGTCGACATTGTGCCTTTTGTATTCAATCCCGAAGCCATTTCTGTGTTTCATGGTCAATGTGAAGGTACAAGGGATACAGTAAACCTGCACTGGTGCATCGGAATCTAATACTGGTCTCCCAGGAGACGCTCAAACCACAAACACTTAGAAGATTCACTCTACTTGTATTAAAGTCGGCAATGTGCCTTTTGTATTCAATCCCGAAGCAATTTCTGTGTTTCATGGTCAATGTGAAGGTCCAAGTGATACAGTAAACCTGCACTGGCGCATCAGAATGTAATACTGGAAACCCAGGAGACACTCAAAGCACAAACTCTTAGAAGATTCACTCTACTTGTACTTATGTTTGCATTGTGCCTTTTGTATTCCATCCCGAAGCCATTTCTGTGTTTCATGGTCAGTGTGAAGGTCCAAGGGTGACACTAAACCTGCAATGGTGCATCGGAATCTAATACTGGTCTCCCAGGAGACGCTCAAACCACAAACACTTAGAAGATTCACTCTACTTGTATTAAAGTCGGCATTGTGCCTTTTGTATTCATCCCGAAGCAATTTCTGTGTTTCATGGTCAATGTGAAGGTCCAAGTGATACAGTAAACCTGCACTGGCGCATCGGAATGTAATACTGGGGACCCAGGAGACACTCAAAGCACAAACTCTTAGAAGATTCACTCTTCTTGTACTTAAGTTTGCATTGTGCCTTTAGTATTCAATCCCGATGCAACTTCCGTGTTTCATGGTCAATGTGAAGGTCCAACGGATACATTAAACCTGCACTGGTGCATCGGAATCTAATACTGGACTCCCAGGAGAAGCACAAACCACAAACTCTTAGAAGATTCGGTCTTCTTGTACTTAAGCCGGCAATGTGCCTTTTGTATTTATTCCCGATGTAATTTCTGTGTTTCATTGTCAATGCGAAGTTCCCAGGGACACAGTAAAACTGCGCTGGAGCATCGAAAACTAATACTGGCCTCCCAGGAGCCACTCAAAGCACAAATTCTTAGAAGATTCACTGTTCTTGTACTTAAGTCGGCATTGTGCCGTTTGCACTCAACCCCCCAAACCATTTCTGTGTTTCATGGTCAATGTGAAAGTACAGGCGATACAGTAAGCCTGAACCGGTGCATCGGAATCTAATACTGGTCCCCCAGGAGCCGCTCAAAGCACAAACACTTAGAAGATTCACTCTTCTTGTACTTAAGTTTGCCTTGTGAAATTTTTATTAACTTCCGATGCGATTTCTGTGTTTCATGGTCAATGTGAAGGTCCAAGGAATATAGTAAACCTGCACTGGTGCATCGGAATCTAGTGCTGTTCTCCCAAGAGACGCTCTGAGCACAAATTCTTAGATGATTCACTCTTCTTGTACTTAAGTTGGCATTGTCCCTTTTGTATTCAATCCTGAATCAATATCAGTGTCTCATGGTCAATGTGATGGGTCCAAGGGGTACAGAATACCTGCACTGGAGCATCGGAAACTAATACTGGTCTCCGAGGAGCCACTCAAAGCACAAATTACAAGAAGATTCATTCTTCTTGTAATTATGTCGGCATTGTGCCTTTTGTATTCAATCCCGAAACCATTTCTGTGTTTCATGGTCAGTGTGAAGGTCCAAGGGATACACTAAACCTGCAATGGTGCATCGGAATCTAATACTGGTCTCCCAGGAGACGCTCAAACCACAAACACTTAGAAGATTCACTCTACTTGTATTAAAGTCGGCATTGTGCCTTTTGTATTCAATCGCGAAGCAATTTCTGTGTTTCATGGGCAATGTGAAGGTCCAAGGGATACAGTAAACCTGAACCGGTGCATCGGAATCTAATACTTGTCTCCCAGGAGCCGCTCAAAGCATAAACTTTTATAAGTTTCACTCTTCTTGTACTTAAGTTTGCAATGTGCATTTTGTGTTCAATCCCGAAGCAATATCTGCGTTTCATGGACAATGTGAAGGTCCGAGGGATACAGTAAACATGCACTGGTGCATCAGAATGTAATACTGGTTCAGCAGGTGCCGCTCAAAACGCAAACACTTAGAAGATTCACTCTTCTTGTAGTTAAGTCGGCATTGTGCTTTTGTATTCAATCCCGATGCAACCTCTGTGTTTCATTGTCAATGTGAAGGTCCAAGCGATACAGTAAACCTGCACTGAAGCATCGGAAACTAATACCGGTCCCCCAGGAGCCACTCAAAGCACAAATTATTTGTAGATTCACTCTTCTCGTACATAAGTCGGCATTGTGCCCTTTGTATTCGATCCAGAAGCCATTTCTGTGTTTCATGGTCGATGTCATGGTACAAGGGATACAGTAAGCCAGCACTGGTGCATCGAAAACTAATACTGGTCTCCCAGGAGACGCTCTAAGCACAAATTCCTAGAAGATTCACTCTTCTTGTACTTAAGTTGGCATTGTGCCTTTTGTATTCAATCCCGATGCAATTTCTGTGTTTCATGGTCAATGTGATGGTCCAAGGGAAACAGTACACCTGCACTGGTGCATTGGAAACTAATACTGGTCTCCCAGGAGCCGCTCAAAGCACAATCAACTAGAAAATTCACTCTTCTTGTACTTACGTCGGCATTGTGCCTCTTGTATTCAATCCCGATGCTAGATCTGTGTTTCATGGTCAATGTGAAGGTCCAAGGGATACAATATACCTGCGCTGGTGCATCGGAATCTAATACTGTTCTCCCGGAGACGCTCCGAGCACAAATTCTTAGAAGATTCACTCTTCTTGTACTTAAGTTGGCCTTGTGCCATTTGTATTAACTCCTGAAGCGATTTCTGTGTTTCATGGTCATTGTGAAGGTCCAAGGAATATATTAAACCTGCAGTGGTGCATCGGAATCTAATACTGTTCTCCCAGGAGACGCTCCGAGCACAAATTCTTAGAAGATTCACTCTTCTTGTACTTAAGTTGGCATTGTCCCTTTTGTATTCAATCCTGAATCAAATTCAGTGTTTCATGGTCAATGTGATGGGTCCAAGGGATACAGTAAACCTGCACTGGAGCATCGGAAACTAATACTGGTCTCCCAGGAGCCACTCAAAGCACATCTTATTAGAAGATTCACTCTTCTTGTACTTAAGTTGGCATTGTCCCTTTTGTATTCAATCCTGAATCAAATTCAGTGTTTCATGGTCACTGTGACGGGTCCAAGGGATACAGTAAACCTGCACTGGAGCATCGGAAACAAATACTGGTCTCCCAGGAGCCACTCAAAGCACATGTTATTAGAAGATTCACTCTTCTTGTACTTAAGTCGGCATTGTGCCTTCTGTATTCAATCCCGAAGCCACTTCTGTGTTTCATGGTGAATGTCAAGGTACAAGGGATACAGTAAACCTGCACTGGTTCATCGGAATCTAATACTGGTCTTCCAGGAGACGCTCAAACCACAAAATCTAAGAAAATTCGCTCTTCCTGCACTTAATTCGTCATTGTGCCTTTTGTATTTACTCCCGATGCAATTTCTGTGTTTCATTGTCAATGTGAAGTTCCAAGGAATACAGTAAACCTGCACTGGTGCATCGAATTCTAATACTGGTCTCCCAGGAGACGCTCTAAGCACAGATTCTTAGAAGATTCACTCTTCTTTTAATTAAATTGGCATTGTCACTTTTGTATTCAATCCCGATGCAATTTCTGTGTTTAATGGTCAATGTGATGGTCCAGGGTATTCAGTAAACCGGCACTGGTGCATAGGAATCCAATACTGGTCTCCCAGGAGCCGCTCAAACACAAACTCTCAGAAGATTCACTCTTCTTGTACTTTAGTAGTCATTGTGCCATTTGCATTCAATCCCGATGCGCTTTTCTGAGTTTCATGGTCAATGTGAAAGTTCAAGGGATACACTAAACCTGCACTGGTGCATCGGAATCTAGTACTGGTCTCCCAGGAGACGCTCAAATCACATACTCTTATAAGAATCACTCTTCTTGTATTTAAGTCAGCATTGTGCCTTTGTATTCAATTGCGAAGCAATTTCTGTGTTTCATATTGACTGTGAAGGTCCAAGGGATACAGTAAACCTGCACTGGTGCATCGGAATCTTATACTGGTCTCCCAGAAGACTCTCAATGCACAAACTCTTAAAAGATTCACTCTTCTCGTATTTAAGTCGGCATTGTGCATTTTGTATTCTACCTCGATGCAATGTCTGTGTTTCATGGCCAATGTGAATGTCCAAGGTATATAATAAACCAGTACTGGTGCATCAGAATCTAATACTGGTCTCCCAGGAGCCGCTTAAGGGACAAACTCCTTGAAGATTCACTCTTTTTGTACTTAAGTCGGCATTGTACATTATGTATTCAATCCCGATGCAATATCTGTGTTTCATGGTGAATGTGAAGGTCCAAGGTATACAGGAAACCAGCACTGGTGCATCGGGATCTAATACTGGTCTCCCAGGAGACGCTCAAAGCACAAACTTTTATAAGATTCACTCTTCTTGTACTTAAGTTGGCAATGTCCCGTTTGTATTCAATCCCGATGCAATTTCTGAGTTTTACGTTCAATGTAAAGGTCCAAGGGATTCAGTAGACCGGCACTGGTGCATCGGAAACTAATACTGGTCTCCCAGGAGCCGCTCAAAGCACAAAGACTTATAAGATTCACTCTTCTTAAACTTAAGTTGGCTTCGTGCCGTTTGTATTCATACCCGATGCAATTTCTGTGTTTCATTGTCAATGTGCAGGTCCAAGGGACACAGTAAACCTGCGCCGGTGCACGGGAAAATAATACTGGTCTCCCAGGAGCCGCTCAAAGCACAAACTCCTTGAAGATTCACTCTTCTTGCATTTAAGTCCGCATTGTGCCTCTTGATTTCATTCCCGATGCAATATCTGTGTTTCATGGTCAATGTGAAGGTGCAAGGGATACAGTAAACTTGCACTGGATCATCGGAAACTAATATTGGTCTCCCAGGAGCCAAACAAAGCACAAATTATTAGAGGATTCACTCTTCTTGTACTTGAGTCGACATTGTGCCTTTTGTATTCAAACCCGAAGCCATTTCTGTGTTTCATTGTCAATGTGAAGGTACAGGGGATACAGTAAACGTGCACTGATGCATCGGAATCTAATACTGGTGTCCCATGAGCCGCTCAAAGCAAAAACTCTTAAGAGATTCACTCTTCTTGTACTTAAGACGGCATTGTTCCTCTTGTTTTCAATACCGATGCAATACCTGTGTTTCATGGTCAATGTGAATGTCCAAGGGATACAGTAAAGCTGCACCGGTGCATCGGAATCTAATACTGGTTTCCAAGGAGTAGCTCAAAGTACAAACTCTTAGAAGATTCACTCATCTTTTACTTAAGATGGCATTGTCCCTTTTGTATTCAATCCCGAAGCAATATCTGTGTCTCACGGTCAATGTGAAGGTCCAAGGGATACAGTAAACCTGCACTGGAGCATCGGAAACTAATACTGGTCTCCCAGGAGCCAGTCAAAGCACAAATTATTAGAAGCTTCACTCTTCTTGTACTTAAGACGACATTGTGCGTTTTGTATTCAATCTCCATGCCATTTCTGTGTTTCATTGTCAATGTGAAGGTACAGGGGATACAGTAAACCTGCACTGGTGCATCGGAATCTAATACTGGTGACCCATGAGCCGCTCAAAGCACTAACTCCTAGAAGATTCACTCTTCTTGTACTTAAGACGGCATTGTGTCTCTTGTTTTCAATCTCGATGCAATATCTGTGTTTCATGGTCAATGTGAATGTCCAAGGGATACAGTAAAGCTGCACCAGTGCATCGCAATCTAATACTGGTTTCACAGGAGTAGCTCAAAGTACAAACTCTTAGAAGATTCACTCTTCTTGTACTTAAGATGGCATTGTCCTTTTTGTATTCTATCCCGAAGCAATATCTGTGTTTCACAGTCAATGTGAAGGTCCAAGGAATACAGTAAACGTGCACTGGTGCAACGGAATCTAATACTGGTTCAGCAAGTGCCGCTCAAAGCGCAAACTCTTGGAAGATTCACTCTTCTTGTATTTAAGTCGGCATTGTGCATTTTTATTCCATACCGATGCAATTTCTGTGTTTTGTGGTCAATGTGAAGGTCCAAGGGTTTCAGCAGACCTGCACTGGAGCATCGAAATGTAATACTGGTCTCCCAGAAGTCGCTGAAAGCATAAACTCTTAGAAGATTCACTCTTCTTGTACTTAAGTTGTCTTTGTGCCGTTTGTATTCAATCTCGATGCAATTTCTGTGTTTCATGGTCAATGTGAAGGTCCAAGGGATACAGTAAACCTGCACTGGTGCATCGGAATCTAATACTGGTGTCCCAGGAGCCGCTCAAAGCACAAACTCCTAGAAGATTCACTCTTCTTGTACTTAAGTCGGCATTGTGCCTCTTGTTTTCAATCCCGATGCAATATCTGTGTTTCATGGTCATTGTGAAGGTTCAAGGGATACAGTAAACCTGCACTGGTGCATCGGAATCTAATACTGGACTCCCAGGTGACGCTCAAAGCACAAACTCTTAGAAGATTCGCTCTTCTTGTACTTAAGTCGGCATTGTGCCGTTTATATTTAGTGCCGATGCAATTTCTGTGTTTCATTGTGAATGTGAAGGTCCAAGGCATACAGTAAACCTGCACTTTAGCATCGGAAACTAATACTGGTCTCCCAGGAGCCACTCAAATCACAAATTATTAGAAGATTCAGTCTTCCTGTTCTTAAGTCGGTTTTGTGCGCTTTGTAATCAATCCCGAAGCCATTTCTGTGTTTCATGATCAAAGTGAAGGTACAAGGGATACAGTATACCTGCCCTGGTGGATCGGAATCTAATACTGGTGTCCCAGGAGCCGCTCAAATCACTAACTCCTAGAAGATTCACTCTCTTGTACGTAAGTTGGCCTTTTGCCTTTTTTATTTACTCCCGATGTGATTTCTGTATCTCATGGTCAATGTCAAGGTCCAAGGGATACAGTAAACCTGCACTGGTGCATCGGAATCTAATACTGATCTCCCAGGAGACGCTCTAAGCACAAATTCTTAGAAGATTCACTCTTCTTGTACTTAAGTTGGCATTGTGCCTTTTGTATTCAATCCCGATGCAATTTCTGGGTTTTATGGTCAGTGTGAAGGTCCAAGGGCACAGTAAGCCTGCACTGGTCCATCGGAATCTAATACTGGTCTCCCAGGAGCCGCTCAAAGCACAAACTCTTAGAAGATTCATTCTTCTTGCACATGAGTCGGCATTGTCCCTTTTGTATTCAATCCCGAAGCAATTTCTGTCTATTATGGTCAATGTGAAGATCCAAGGGATACAGTAAACCTGCTTTGGTGCATCGGAATCTAATACTGGTCTCCCAGGAGTCGCTCAAACCACAAACTCTTAGAAGAATCGCTCTTCTTGTACTCAAGTCGGCATTGTGCGTTTTGTGTTTACTCCCGATGCTATTTCTGTGTTTCATTGTCAATGTGAAGGTCCAAGGGCACAGTAAACCTGCACTGAATCATCGGAAACTAATACTGGTCTCCCAGGAGCCACTCAAAGCACAAATTATTAGAAGATTCACTCTTCTTGTACTTAAGTCGACATTGTGCCGTTTGTATTCAATCCCGAAGCCATTTCTGTGTTTCATTGTCAATATGAATGTACAGGGGTTACAGTAAACCTGCACTGGTGCATCGGAATCTAATACTAGTGTCCCATGAGCCGCTCAAAGCAAAAACTCTTAGGAGATTCACTCTTCTTGTACTTAAGTCGGCATTGTGCCTCTTGTACTCAATCCCGATGCAATATCTGTGTTTCATAGTCATTGTGAAGGTTCAAGGGATACAGTAAAAATGCACTGGTGCATCGGAATCTAATACTGGACTCCTTGGAGACGTTCAAAGCACAAACTCTTCGAAGATTCACTCTTCTCGTACTTAAGTCGGCATTGTGCCTCTTGTTCTCAATCCCGATGCAATATCTGTGTTTCATGGTCAATGTGAAGTCCAAGGGATACAGTAAACCTGCACTGGAGCATCGGAAACTAATACTAGTCTCCCAGCAGCCACTCAAAGCACAAATTATTAGAAGATTCACCTTCTTGTACTTAAGTTGACATTGTGCCTTTTGTATTCTATCCCGAAGCCATTTCTGTGTTTCATGGTCATTGTGAAGGTACAAGGGATACAGTAAACCTGCACTGGTGCATCGGAATCTAATACTGGTGTCCCAGGAGCCCCTCAAAGCAACAACTGCTAGAAGATTCGCTCTTCTTGTACTTAAGTCGACATTGTGCCTCTTGTTTTCAATCCCGATGCAATATCTGTGTTTCATGGTCATTGTGAAGGTTCAAGGGATACAGTAAAAATGCACTGGTGCATCGGAATCTAATGCTGGACTCCTTGGAGACGTTCAAAGCACAAACTCTTCGAAAATTCACTCTTCTCGTACTTAAGTTGGCATTGTGCCTTTTGTATTTAATCCCTAGGCAATATCTGTGTTTCATGGTCAATGTGAAGGTCCAACCGATACAGTAAACCTGCACTGGTGCATCGAAATCTAATACTGGTCTCCCAGGAGACGCACAAACCACAAACTATTAGAAGATTCGCTCTTCTTGTACTTAAGTCGGCATTGTGCCGTTTGTATTTAGTCCCGATGAAGTTTCTGTGTTTCATTGTCAATGTGAAGGTCCAAGGGATACAGTAAACCTGCACTATGGCATCGGAAACTAATACTGGTCTCCCAGGAGCCACTCAAATCTCAAATTATTAGAAGATTCAGTCTTCCTGTTCTTAAGTCGGCTTTGTGCCTTTTGTAATCAATCCCGAAGAAATTTCTGTGTTTCATGATGAATGTGAAGGTACAAGAAATACAGTATACCTGCCCTGGTGCATCGGAATCTAATACTGGTGTCCCAGGAGCCGCTAAAAGCACAAACTCCTAGAAGATTCAATCTCTTGTACGTAAGTTGGCCTTCTGCCTTTTGTGTTTACTCCCGATGCGATTTCTGTGTCTCATGGTCAATATGAAGGTCCAAGGGATACAGTAAACCTGCACTGGTGCATCGGAATCTAATACTGGTCTCCCAGGACACGCTCTAAGCACAAATTCTTAGAAGTTTCACTCTTCTTGTACTTAAGTTGGCACTGTGCCTATTGTATTCAATCCCGATGGAATTTCTGGGTTTCATGGTCAATGTGAAGGTCCAAGGGCACAGTAAACCTGCACTGGTGCATCGGAATCTAATACTGGTCTCCCAGGAGCCAGTCACAGCACGAACTCTTAGAAGATTCATTGTTCTTGCCGTTGAGTCGGCATTGTCCCTTTTGTATTCAATCCCGATGCAATTTCTGCCTTTCATGGTCAATGTGAAGGTCTAAGGGATACAGTAAACCTGCACAGGTGCACGGGAAACTAATACTGGTCTCTCAGGGGCCGCTCAAATCACAAACTCCTTGAAGATTCACTCTTCTTGTACTTAAGTCGGCATTGTGCCTCTTCTTTTCAATCCCGATGCAATATCTGTGTTTCATGGTCATTGTGAAGGTTCAAGGGATACAGTAAACCTGCACTGGTGCAATAGAATCTAATACTGGACTCCCAGGTGACGCTCAAAGCACAAACTCTTAGAAGATTCGCTCTTCTTGTACTTAAGTCGGCATTGTGCCGTTTGTATTTAGTCCCGATGCAATTTCTGTGTTTCATTGTCAATGTGAAGGTCCAAGGCATACAGAAAACCAGCACTTTAGCATCGGAAACTAATACTGGTCTACCAGGAGCCAATCAAATCACAAATTATTCGAAGATTCAGTCTTCCTGTTCTTAAGTCGGTTTTGTGCGCTTTTTAATCAATCCCGAAGCCATTTCTGTGTTTCATGATCAATGTGAAAGTACAAGGGATACACTATACCTGCCCTGGTGCATCGGAATCTAATACTGGTGTCCCAGGAGCCGCTCAAAGCACTAACTCCTAGAAGATTCAATCTCTTGTACGTAAGTTGGCCTTCTGCCTTTTGTATTTACTCCCGATGCGATTTCTGTATCTCATGGTCAATATGAAGGTCCAAGGGATACAGTAAACCTGCACTGGTGCATCGGAATCTAATACTGATCTCCCAGGAGACGCTCTAAGCACAAATTCTTAGAAGATTCACTCTTCTTGTACTTAAGTTGGCATTGTGCCTTTTGTATTCAATCCCGATGCAATTTCTGGGTTTTATGGTCAGTGTGAAGGTCCAAGGGCACAGTAAGCCTGCACTGGTGCATCGGAATCTAATACTGGTCTCCCAGGAACCGCTCAAAGCACAAACTCTTAGAAGATTCATTCTTCTTGCCCATGAGTCGGCATTGTCCCTTTTGTATTCAATCCCGTAGCAATTTCTGTCTATTATGGTCAATGTGAAGGTCCAAGGGATACAGTAAACCTGCTTTGGTGCATCGGAATCTAATACTGGTCTCCCAGGAGTCGCTCAAACCACAAACTCTTAGAAGAATCGCTCTTCTTGTACTCAAGTCGGCATTGTGCGTTTTGTGTTTACTCCCGATGCTATATCTGTGTTTCATTGTCAATGTGAAGGTCCAAGGGCACAGTAAACCTGCACTGAATCATCGGAAACTAATACTGGTCTCCCAGGAGCCACTCAATGCACAAATTATTAGAAGATTCACTCTTCTTGTACTTAAGTCGACATTGTGCCGTTTGTATTCAATCCCGAAGCCATTTCTGTGTTTCATTGTCAATATGAATGTACAGGGGATACAGTAAACCTGCACTGGTGCATCGGAATCTAATACTAGTGTCCCATGAGCCGCTCAAAGCAAAAACTCTTAGGAGATTCACTCTTCTTGTACTTAAGTCGGCATTGTGCCTCTTGTTCTCAATCCCGATGCAATATCTGTGTTTCATAGTCATTGTGAAGGTTCAAGGGATACAGTAAAAATGCAATGGTGCATCGGAATCTAATACTGGACTCCTTGGAGACGTTCAAAGCACAAACTCTTCGAAGATTCACTCTTCTCGTACTTAAGTCGGCATTGTGCCTCTTGTTCTCAATCCCGATGCAATATCTGTGTTTCATGGTCAATGTGAAGTCCAAGGGATACAGTAAACCTGCACTGGAGCATCGGAAACTAATACTAGTCTCCCAGCAGCCACTCAAAGCACAAATTATTAGAAGATTCACCTTCTTGTACTTAAGTTGACATTGTGCCTTTTGTATTCTATCCCGAAGCCATTTCTGTGTTTCATGGTCATTGTGAAGGTACAAGGGATACAGTAAACCTGCACTGGTGCATCGGAATCTAATACTGGTGTCCCAGGAGCCCCTCAAAGCAACAACTGCTAGAAGATTCGCTCTTCTTGTACTTAAGTCGACATTGTGCCTCTTGTTTTCAATCCCGATGCAATATCTGTGTTTCATGGTCATTGTGAAGGTTCAAGGGATACAGTAAAAATGCACTGGTGCATTGGAATCTAATGCTGGACTCCTTGGAGACGTTCAAAGCACAAACTCTTCGAAGATTCACTCTTCTCGTACTTAAGTTGGCATTGTGCCTTTTGTATTTAATCCCTAGGCAATATCTGTGTTTCATGGTCAATGTGAAGGTCCAACCGATACAGTAAACCTGCACTGGTGCATCGGAATCTAATACTCGTCTCCCAGGAGACGCACAAACCACAAACTATTAGAAGATTCGCTCTTCTTGTACTTAAGTCGGCATTGTGCCGTTTGTATTTAGTCCCGATGCAGTTTCTGTGTTTCATTGTCAATGTGAAGGTCCAAGGGATACAGTAAACCTGCACTATAGCATCGGAAACTAATACTGGTCTCCCAGGAGCCACTCAAATCTCAAATTATTAGAAGATTCAGTGTTCCTGTTCTTAAGTCGGCTTTGTGCCTTTTGTAATCAATCCCGAAGAAATTTCTGTGTTTCATGATGAATGTGAAGGTACAAGGAATACAGTATACCTGCCCTGGTGCATCGGAATGTAATACTGGTGTCCCAGGAGCCGCTAAAAGCACAAACTCCTAGAAGATTCAATCTCTTGTACGTAAGTTGGCCTTCTGCCTTTTGTGTTTACTCCCGATGCGATTTCTGTGTCTCATGGTCAATATGAAGGTCCAAGGGATACAGTAAACCTGCACTGGTGCATCGGAATCTAATACTGGTCTCCCAGGAGACGCTCTAAGCATTAATTCTTAGAAGTTTCACTCTTCTTGTACTTAAGTTGGCACTGTGCCTATTGTATTCAATCCCGATGGAATTTCTGGGTTTCATGGTCAATGTGAAGGTCCAAGGGCACAGTAAACCTGCACTGGTGCATCGGAATCTAATACTGGTCTCCCAGGAGCCAGTCACAGCACGAACTCTTAGAAGATTCATTCTTCTTGCCCTTGAGTCGGCATTGTCCCTTTTGTATTCAATCCCGATGCAATTTCTGCCTTTCATGGTCAATGTGAAGGTCTAAGGGATACAGTAAACCTGCACTGGTGCACGGGAAACTAATACTGGTCTCCCAGGGGCCGCTCAAATCACAAACCCCTTGAAGATTCACTCTTCTTGTACTTAAGTCGGCATTGTGCCTCATCTTTTCAATCCCGATGCAATATCTGTGTTTCATGGTCATTGTGAAGGTTCAAGGGATACAGTAAACCTGCACTGGTGCAATAGAATCTAATACTGGACTCCCAGGTGACGCTCAAAGCACAAACTCTTAGAAGATTCGCTCTTCTTGTACTTAAGTCGGCATTGTGCCGTTTGTATTTAGTCCCGATGCAATTTCTGTGTTTCATTGTCAATGTGAAGGTCCAAGGCATACAGAAAACCTGCACTATAGCATCGGAAACTAATACTGGTCTCCCAGGAGCCACTCAAATCTCAAATTATTAGAAGATTCAGTCTTCCTGTTCTTAAGTCGGCTTTGTGCCTTTTGTAATCAATCCCGAAGAAATTTCTGTGTTTCATGATGAATGTGAAGGTACAAGGAATACAGTATACCTGCCCTGGTGCATCGAATCTAATACTGGTGTCCCAGGAGCCGCTCAAAGCACTAACTCCTAGAAGATTCAATCTCTTGTACGTAAGTTGGCCTTCTGCCTTTTGTATTTACTCCCGATGCGATTTCTGTATCTCATGGTCAATGTCAAGGTCCAAGGGATACAGCAAACCTGCACTGGTGCATCGGAATCTAATACTGATCTCCCAGGAGACGCTCTAAGCACAAATTCTTAGAAGATTCACTCTTCTTGTACTTAACTTGGCATTGTGCCTTTTGTATTCAATCCCGATGCAATTTCTGGGTTTTATGGTCAATGTGAAGGTCCAAGGGCACAGTAAACCTGCACTGGTGCATCGGAATCTAATACTGGTCTCCCAGGAGCCGCTCAAAGCACAAACTCTTAGAAGATTCATTGTTCTTGCCCTTGAGTCGGCATTGTCCCTTTTGTATTCAATCCCGATGCATTTTCTGCCTATCATGGTCAATGTGAAGATCCAAGGGATACAGTAAACCTGCTTTGGTGCATCGGAATCTAATACTGGTCTCCCAGAAGTCGCTCAAACCACAAACTCTTAGAAGAATCGCTCTTCTTGTACTCAAGTCGGCATTGTGCGTTTTGTGTTTACTCCCGATGCTATTTCTGTCTTTCATTGTCAATGTGAAGGTCCAAGGGCACAGTAAACCTGCACTGGATCATTGGAAACTAATACTGGTCGCCCAGGACCTACTCAAAGCACAAATTATTAGAAGAATCACTCTTCTTGTACTTAAGTCGACATTGTGCCTTTTGTATTCAATCCCGAAGCCATTTCTGTGATTCATTGTCAATATGAAGGTACAGGGGATACAGTAAACCAGAACTGGTGCATCGGAATCTAATACTGGTGTCCCATGAGCCGCTCAAACCAAAAACTCTTAGGAGATTCACTCTTCTTGTACTTAAGACGGCATTGTGCATTTTGTATTTAATCCCTAGGCAATATCTGTGTTTCATGGTCAATGTGAAGGTCCAACCGATACAGTAAACCTGCACTGGTGCATCGGAATCTAATACTGGTCTCCCAGGAGGCGCACAAACCACAAACTATTAGAAGATTCGCTCTTCTTGTACTTAAGTCGGCATTGTGCAGTTTGTATTTAGTCCCGATGCAATTTCTGTGTTTCATTGTAAATGTGAAGGTCCAAGGGATACAGTAAACCTGCACTATAGCATCGGAAACTAATACTGGTCTCCCAGGAGCCACTCAAATCTCAAATTATTAGAAGATTCAGTCTTCCTGTTCTTAAGTCGGCTTTGTGCCTTTTGTAATAATCCCGAAGCAATTTCTGTGTTTCATGATGAATGTGAAGGTACAAGGGATACAGTATACCTGCCCTGGTGCATCCGAATCTAATACTGGTGTCCCAGGATCCGCTCAAAGCACAAACTCCTAGATGATTCACTCTCTTGTACGTAAGTTAGCATCCTCCCTTTTGTATTTACTCCCGATGCGATTTCTGTGTCTCATGGTCAACATGAAGGTCCAAGGGATACAGTAAACCTGCACTGGTGCATCGGAATCTAATACTGGTCTCCCAGGAGACGCTCTAAGCACAAATTCTTAGAAGATTCACTCTTCTTGTACTTAAGTTGGCACTGTGCCTATTGTATTCAATCCCGATGGAATTTCTGGGTTTCATGGTCAATGTGAAAGTCCAAGGGCACAGTAAACCTGCACTGGTGCATCGGAATCTAATACTGGTCTCCCAGGAGCCAGTCACAGCACGAACTCTTAGAAGATTCATTCTTCTTGCCCTTGAGTCGGCATTGTCCCTTTTGTATTCAATCCCGATGCAATTTCTGCCTTTCATGGTCAATGTGAAGGTCTAAGGGATACAGTAAACCTGCACTGGTGCACGGGAAACTAATACTGGTCTCCCAGGAGCCTCTCCAATCACAAACTCCTTGAAGATTCACTCTTCTTGTACTTAAGTCGTCATTGTGCCTTTTGATTTCATTCCCGATGCAATATCTGTGTTTCATGCTCAATGTGAAGGTCCATGGGATACAGTAAACCTGCACTGGAGCATCGCAAACTAATACTGGTCTCCCAGGAGCCAGTCAAAGCACAAATTATTAGAAGCTTCACTCTTCCTGTACTTAAGTCGACATTGTGCCTTTTGTATTCAGTCTCCATGCCATTTCTGTGTTTCATTGACAATGTGAAGGTACAGGGGATACAGTAAACCTGCACTGGTGCATCGGAATCTAATACTGGTGACCCATGAGCCGCTCAAACCAAAAACTCTTAGGAGATTCACTCTTCTTGTACTTAAGACGGCATTGTGCCTCTTGTTTTCAAACCCGATGCAATATCTGTGTTTCATGGTCAATGTGAATGTCCAAGGGATACACTCAAGCTGCACCGGTGCATCGGAATCTAATACTGGTTTCCCAGGAGTAGCTCAAAGTACAAACTCTTAGAAAATTCACTCTTCTTGTACTTAAGATGGCATTGTCCCTTTTGTATTCAATCCCGAAGCAATATCTGTGTTTCACGGTCAATGTGAAGGTCCAACGAATACAGTAAACGTGCACTGGTGCAACGGAATCTAATACTGGTTCATCAGGTGATGCTCAAAGCGCAAACTCTTGGAAGATTCACTCTTCTTGTATTTAAGTCGGCATTGTGCATTTTGTATTCAATACCGATGCAAATTTCTGTGTTTTGTGGTCAATGTGAAGGTCCAAGGGTTTCAGCAAACCTGCACTGGAGCATCGAAATGTAATACTGGTCTCCCAGAAGTCGCTGAAAGCATAAACTCTTATAAGATTCATTCTTCTTGTACTTAAGTTGTCTTTGTGCCGTTTGTATTCAATCCCGATGCAATTTCTGTGTTTCATGGTCAATGTGAAGGTCCAAGGGATACAGTAAACCTGCACTGGTGCATCGGAATCTAATACTGGTGTCCCAGGAGCCGCTCAAAGCACAAACTCTTTAGAAGATTCACTCTTCTTGTACTTAAGTCGGCATTGTGCCTCTTGTTTTCAATCCCGATGCAATATCTGTGTTTCATGGTCATTGTGAAGGTTCAAGGGATACAGTAAACCTGCACTGGAGCATCAGAATCTTATACTGGACTCCCATGTGACGCTCAAAGCACAAACTCTTAGAAGATTCGTTCTTCTTGTACTTAAGTCGGCATTGTGCCGTTTGTATTTAGTCCCGATGCAATTTCTGTGTTTCATTGTCAATGTGAAGGTCCAAGGCATACAGTAAAGCTGCACTTTAGCATCGGAAACTAATACTGGTCTCCCAGGAGCCACTCAAATCACAAATTATTCGAAGATTCAGTCTTCCTGTTCTTAAGTCGGTTTTGTGCGCTTTGTAATCAATCCCGAAGCCATTTCTGTGTTTCATGATCAATGTGAAGGTACAAGGGATACGGTATACTTGCCCTGGTGCATCGGAATGTAATACTGGTGTCCCAGGAGCCGCTCAAAGCTCTAACTCCTAGAAGATTCACTCTCTTGTACGTAAGTTGGCCTTCTGCCTTTTGTATTTACTCCCGATGCGATTTCTGTATCTCATGGTCAATGTCAAGGTCCAAGGGATACAGTAAACCTGCACTGGTGCATCGGAATCTAATACTCTTCTCCCAGGAGCCGCTCAAAGCACAAACTCTTAGAAGATTCATTCTTCTTGCCCTTGAGTCGGCATTGTCCCTTTTGTATTCAATCTTGATGCAATTTCTGTCTATCATGGTCAATGTGAAGGTCCAAGGGATACAGTAAACCTTCTTTGGTGCATCGGAATCTAATACTGGTCTCCCAGAAGTCGCTCAAACCACAAACTCTTAGAAGAATCGCTCTTCTTGTACTCAAGTCGGCATTGTGCGTTTTGTGTTTACTCCCGATGCTATTTCTGTGTTTCATTGTCAATGTGAAGGTCCAAGGGCACAGTAAATCTGCAGTGGATCATCGGAAACTAATACTGGTCTCCCAGGAGCCACTCAAAGCAAAAACTCTTAGGAGATTCACTCTTCTTGTACTTAAGATGGCATTGTGCCTCTTGTTTTCAAACCCGATGCAATATCTGTGTTTCATGTTCAATGTGAATGTCCAAGGGATACAGTAAAGCTGCACCGGTGCATCGGAATCTAATACTGGTTTCCCATTAGTAGCTCAAAGTACAAACTCTTAGAAGACTCATTCTTCTTTTACTTATGATGGCATTGTCCCTTTTGTATTCATTCCCGAAGCAATATCTGTGTTTCACGGTCAATGTGAAGGTCCAAGGTATACAGTAAACGTGCACTGGTGCAACGGAATCTAGTACTGGTTCAGCAGGTGCCGCTCTAAGCGCAAACTCTTGGAAGATTCACCCTTCTTGTATTTAAGTCGGCATTGTGCATTTTGTATTTACTAACGATGCAATTTCTGTGTTTTATGGTCAATGTGAAGGTCCAAGGGTTTCAGCAGACCTGCACTGGACCATCGTAATGTAATATTGGTCTCCCAGAAGTCGCTCAAATCATAAACTCTTAGAAGATTCACTCTTCTTGTACTTAAGATTTCATTGTCCCTTTTGTATTCAATCCCGAAGCAATATCTGTGTTTCACGGTCAATGTGAAGGTCCAAGGGATACAGTAAACGTGCATTGGTGCAACGAAATCTAATACTGGTTCAACAGGTGCCGCTCAAAGCGCAAACTCTTGGAAGATTCACTCTTCTCGTATTTAAGTCGGCATTGTGCAATTTGTATTCACTACCGATGCAATTTCTGTGTTTTATGGTCAATGTGAAGGTCCAAGGGTTTCAGCAGACCTGCACTGGAGCACCGAAATGTAATATTGGTCTCCCGGAAGTCGCTAAAATCATAAACTCTTAGAAGATTCACTCTTCTTGTACTTAAGTTGTCTTTGTGCCGTTTGTATTCAATACCGATGCAATTTCTGTGTTTCATGGTCAATGTGAAGGTCTAAGGGATACAGTAAACCTGCACTGGTGCACGGGAAACTAATACTGGTCTCCCAGGAGCCGCTCAAAGTACAAACTCCTTGAAGATTCACTCTTCTTGTCCTTAAAGGTCCAAGGGATACAGTAAACCTGCACTTTAGCATCGGAAACTAATACTGGACTCCCAGGAGACGCTCTAAAATCATAGTCTTATAAGAATCACTCTTCTTGTATTTAAGTCGGCTTTGTGCCTTTTGTATTCAATCCCGATGCAATGTCTGTGTTTCATGGTCAATGTGAATGTCCAAGGGATACAGTAAACCAGCACTGATGCATCAGAATCTAATACTGGCCTCCCAGGAGCCGCTCAAAGCACAAAGTCTTAGAAGATTCACTCTTCTTGAACTTAACTTGGCTTTGTGCCGTTTTTATTGAATGCCGATGCAATTTCTGTGTTTCATGGTCAATGTGCAGGTTAAAGGGATACAGCAAACACGCACTGGTGCATCGGATACTATTTACTGGTCTCCCAGGAGCCGCTCAAAGCACAAACTCCTTGAAGATTCCCTTATTTTGTACTTAAGTCGGCATTGTAATTCTAGTTTTCAATCCCGATGCCATATCTCTGTTTCATGGTCAATGTGATGGTCCAAGGGATACAGTAAACCTGCACTGGAGCATTCGGAAACTAATACTGGTCTCCCAGGTGCCACTCAAAGCACAAATTAATAGAAGATTCACTCTTCTTGTCCTTAAGTCGACATTGTGCCTTTTATATTCAATCCCGAAGCCATTTCTGTGTTTCATGGTCAATGTGAAGGTACAAAGGATACAGTAAACCTGCACTGGTGCATCGGAATCTAATACTGGTGTCCCATGAGCCGCAGAAATCTACAAACTCCTAGAAGATTCACTCTTCTTGTACTTACGACGGCATTGTGCCTCATATTGTCAATCCTGATGCAATATCTGTGTCTCATGTTCAATGTGAAGGTCCAAGGGATACAGTAAACCTGCACTGGTGCATCGGAATCTAATACTGGTCTCCCAGGAGACGCTCTAAGCTCAAATTCTTAGAAGATTCACTCTTCTTGTACTTAAGTTCGCATTGTGCCTTTTGTATTCAATCCCGATGCAATTTCTGGGTTTCATGGTCAATGTGAAGGTCCAAGGGCACAGTAAACCTGCACTGGTGCATCGGAATCTAATACTGGTCTCCCATGAGCCACTCAAAGCATAAACTCTTAGAAGATTCATTCATCTTGCCCTTGAGTCGGCATTGTCCCTTTTGTATTCAATCCCGGTGCTATTTATGTCTTTCATGGTCAATGTAAAGGTCCAAGGAATACAGTAAACCTGCACTGGTGCATCGGTATCTATGACTGGTCTCCCAGGATCCGCTCAAACACAAACTCTTAGAGGATTCACTCTTTTTGTCCTTAAGTCGGCATTGTGCAATTTGCATTCAATCCCGATGAGATTTCTGTGTTTCATGGTCAATGTGAAGGTCCAAGAGATACAGTAAACCTGCACTGGTGCATGGGAATCTAATACTGGTCTCCCAGGAACCGCTCAAAGCACAAACTCTTAGAAGATTCACTCTTCTTGTTCTTAAGTCGGCGTTGACCCATTTGTACTCAATCCCGATGCAATATCTGCGTTTCATGGTCAATGTGAAAGTCCAATGGATACAGTAAACCGGCACTGGTGCATCGGAATGTAATACTGGTGTCTCAGGAGCCGCTGAAACACAAACTCTTAGAAGATTTACTCTTCTTGTACTTTAGTCATCATTGTGCCCTATGCATTCAATCACTATGCGATTTCTGTGTTTCAAGGTCAATGTGAAGGTCCATGGGATACAGTAAACCTGCACTGGTGCATCGAAATCAAATGCAGGACTCCCAGGAGACGGTCAAAGCACATACTCTTTTAAGAATCAATGTTATTGTACTTAAGTCAGCATTGTGCGATTCTATTCAATCCCGAAGCATTTTCTGTGTTTCATGGTGACTGTGAGGATCCAAGGGATACAGTAAACCGGCGCTGGTGCTTCGGAATCTAATACTGATCTCCCAGGAGACGCTCAATGCACAAATTCTTAGAAGATTCACTCTTCTTGTACTTATGTCGGCATTGCGCCCTTTGTATTCAAGCCCGATACCATTTCCGTGTTTCATGTTCAATGTGAATGTCCAAGGGATACAGTAAACCTGCACTGGTGCATCGGAATCTAATACTGGTCTCCCAGGAACCGCTCAAAGCACAAACTCTTAGAAGATTCACACTTCTTGTTCTTAAGTTGGCGTTGTCCCATTCGTATTCAATCCCGATGCAATATCTGTGTTTCATGGTCAATGTGAAAGTCTGATGGATACAGTAAACCGGCACTGGTGCATCGGAATCTAGTACTGGTCTCCCAGGAGGATCTCAAACACATACTCTTATAAGAAGAACTCTCCTCGTACTTAGGTCAGCATTGTGCGTTTGTATTCAATCCCGAAGCAATTTCTGTGTTTCATATTGACTGTGAAGGTCCAAGGGATACAGTAAACCTGCACTGGTGCATCGGAATCTACAACTGGTCTCCCAGAAGACGCTCCAAGCACAAACTCTTAAAAGATTCACTCTTCTTGTATTTAAGTCGGCATTGTGCCTTTTGTTTCAATCTCGACGCAATGTCTGTGTTTCATGGTCAATGTGAATGTCCAGGAGATATAGTAAACCAGAACTGATGCATCAGAATCTAATTCTGGTCTCCCAGGAGACGCTCAAACCACAAACTCTTATAATATTCACCCTTCTTGTACCTAAGTCAGAATTGTGCGTTTGTATTCAATCCCAATGTAATATCTGTGTTTCATGGTCAATGTGAATGTACAAGGGATACAGTAAACCTGCACTGGTGCATCGGAATCTAATACTGGTCTCCCAGGAGACGCTCAAACCACAAACTCTTAGAAGATACACTCTACTTGTCCTTAAGTCAACATTGTGCCTTCTGTATTCAATCCCGAAGCAATTTCTGAGTTTCATGGGCAATGTGAAGGTCCAACGGATACAGTAAACTTGCACCGGTTCATCGGAATCTAATAATGGTTTCCCAGGAGTAGCTCAAAGCACAAACTCTTGGAAGATTCACTCTTCTTGTACTTAAGATGGCAATGTGCCTTTTGTATTCAATCCCGAAGCAGTTTCTGTGTATCATGGTCAATGTGAAGGTCCAAGGGATAAAGTAAATCTGCACTGGAGCATCGGATACTAATACTGGTCTCCCAGGAGCCACTCAAAGTTCAGATTATTAGAAGATTCACTCTTCTTGTACTTAAGTCGACATTGTGCCTTTTGTTATCAATCCCAAAGCCATTTCTGTGTTTGATGGTCAATGTGAAGGTACAAGGGATACAGTAAACCTGCACTGGTGCATCGGAATTTAGTACTGGTGTCCCAGGAGCCGCTCAAAGCACAAACTCCTACAATATTCACTCTTCTTGTACTTAAGCATTCATTGTGCCTCTTGTTGTCAATCCCGATGCAATATCTGTGTTTCATGGTCAATGTGTAGGTCCAAGGGATACAGTAATCCTGCACTGGTGCATCGGAATCTAATACTGGACTCCCGGGAGACGCTCAAAGCACAAACTCTTAGAAGATTCACTCTTCTCGTACTTAAATTGGCATTGTGCCTTTTGTATTTAATCCCTATGCTATTTCTGTGTTTCATGGTCAATTTGAAGGTCCAACCGATGCAGTAAACCTGCACTGATGCATCGGAATCTAATACTGGTCTCCCAGGAAACGCACAAAGCACAAACTCTTAAAGATTCGCTCTTCTTGTACTTAAGTCGGCATTGTGCCTTTTGTATTTACTCCCGATGCAATTTCTGGGTTTCATTGACAATGTGAGGTTCCACGGAATACAGTAAACCTGCACTGGAGCTTCGGAAACTAATACTGGTCTCCCAGGAGCCACTCAAATCACAAATTATTAGAAGATTAAGTCTTCTTGTACTTAAGTCGGCATTGTTCCTTTTGTAATCAATCCCGAGCCATTTCTGTGTTTCATGGTCAATGTGAAGGTACAAGGGATACAGTAAAGCTGCACTGGTGCATCGGAATCTAATACTGGTGTCTCAGGAGCCGCTCAAAGCACAAACTCCTAGAAGATTCACCCTTCTTGTTCTTAAGTTGGCCTTCTGCCTTTTGTATTTACTCCCGATGCGATTTCTAAGTCTCATGGTCAATGTGAAGGTCCAGGGGATACAGTAAACCGGCACTGGAGCATCGGAATCTTATACTGGTCTCCCAGGAGCCGCTCAATGCACAAACTCTTAGAAGATTCATTCTTCTTGCCCTTGAGTCGGCATTGTCCCTTTTGTATTCAATCGCGATGCAATTTATGTCTTTCATGGTCAATGTGAAGGTCCAAGGGATACAGTTAACCTGCACTGGTGCATCGGAATCTAAGGCTGGTCTCCCAGGATCCGCTCAAACACAATCTCTTAGAATATACACTCTTCTTTTCCTTAAGTCGGCATTGTGCCTTTTGCATTCAATCCCGATGCGATGTCTGTGTTTCATGGTCAATCTGAAGTTCCACAGGATACAGTAAACCTGCACTGGTGCATCGGAATCTACTACTGGTCTCCCAGAAGTCACTAAAAGCACAATCTCTTAAAAGATTCACTCTTCTTGTGTTGAAGTCGGCATTATGCCTTTTGTATACAACCTCGATGCAATGTCTGGGTTTCATGGTCAATGTGAATGTCCAAGGGATGTAGTAAACCAGCAGTGGTGTATCAGAATCTAATACAGGTCACCCTGGAGCCGCTTAAGGAACAAACTCCTTGAAGATTCACTCTTCTTGAACTTAAGTCGGCACACTGCCTTTTGTATTCAATTCCGATGCAATATCTGTGTTTCATAGTCAATGTGGAGGTCCAAGGGATACAGTGGACCAGCACTGGTGCATCGGGATCTAATACTGGTCTCCCAGGAGACTCTCAAACCACAAACTCTTATAATATTCATCCTTCTTGTACCTAAGTCAGAATTGTGCGTTTGTCTTCAATCCCGATGTAATATCTGTGTTTTATGGTCAATGTGAATGTACAAGGGATACAGTAAATCTGCACTGGTGCATCGCAATCTAATACTGGTCTCCATGGAGACGCTCAAACCACAAACTCTTAGAAGATTCACTCTACTTGTACTTAAGTCGGCATTGTGCCTTCCGTATTCAATCCCGAAGCAATTTCTGAGTTTAATGGGCAATGTAAAGGTCCAACGGATACAGTAAACCTAAACCGGTGCATCGGAATCTAATACTGGTTTCCCAGGAGTACCTCAAAGCACAAACTCTTAGAAGATTCACTCTTCTTGTACTTAAGATGGCAATGTGCTTTTGTATTCAATCCCGAAGCAATATCTGCGTTTCATGGTTAATGTGAGGGTCCAACGGATACAGTAAACGTGCTCTGGTGCATCGGAATCTAATACTGGTTCAGCAGGTGCCGCTCAAAGCGCAAACTCTTCGAAGATTCACTCTTCTTGTACTTAAGTCGGCATTGCGCCCTTTGTATTCAATCCCGATGCAATTTCTGTGTTTCATGGTCAATGTTAAAGTCCAAGGGATACAGTAAACCGGCACTGGTGCATCGGAATCTAATACTGGTCTCCCAGGATCTGCGCTAACGCAAACTCATAGAAGATTCACTCTTCTTGTACTTAAGCCGTCATTGTGATTTTTGCATTCAATCCCGATGCGATTTCTGTGTTTCATGGTCAATGTTAAGGTCCAAGGGATACAGTAAACCTGCACTGGTGCATCGGAATCTAATACTGGTCTCCCAGGAGACGCTCAAAGCACATACTCTTATAAGAATCACTCTTCTTGTACTTAAGTCAGCATTGTGCGTTTGCATTCAGTCCCGAAGCAATTTCTGTGTTTCATGGTGACTGTGAATGTCCAAGGGATACAGTAAACCTGCACTGGTGCACCAGAATCTGATACTGGTCTCCCAGGAGACGCTCAAAGCACCAACTCTTAGAAGATTCACTCTTTTTGTACTTAAGTCGTCATTGTCCCTTTTGTATTCAATCCCGAAGAAATATCTGTGTTTCATGGTCAATTTGAAGGTCCAAGGGATACAGTGAACCTGCACTGTCGCATCGCAATCTAATACTGGTTCAGCAGGTGCCGCTCAAAGCGCAATCTCTTGGGAGAATCACTCTTCTTGTACATAAGTCGGCATTGTGCCTTTTGTATTCAATCCCGATTCAATTTCTGTGTTTTATGGTCAATGTGAAGGTCCAAGGGATTCAGTAGACCTGCACTGGTCCATCTAAATCAAATACTGGTCTCCCAGGAACCGCTCAAAGCACAAACTCCTTCAAGATTTACTCTTCTTGTACTTAAGTCGGCATTGTGCCTCATGTTTTCAATCCCGATGCAATATCTGTGTTTCATGTTCAATGTTAAGTTCCAAGGAATACAGTAAACCTGCACTGGTGCATCGGAATCTAATACTGGACTCCCAGGAGATTCTCAAAGCACAAACGATTAGAAGATTCATTCTTCTCGTACTTAAGTTGGCATTGTGCTTTTTTTTTTTACTCCCGATGCAATTTCTATGTTTCATTGTCAATATGAAGGTCCAAGGGAAACAGTAAATCTGCACTGGAGCTCGGAAACTAATACTGGTCTCCAAGGAGCCACTGAAATCACAAATTATTAGAAGATTCAGTCTTCATGTACTTAAGTCGGCATTGTGCCTTTTGTAATCAATCCCGAATCCATTTCTGTGTTTCATGGTGAATGTGAAGGTGCAACGGATACAGTTAACCTGCACTGGTGCATCGGAATCTAATACTGGTGTCCCAGGAGCCGCTAAGAGCACAAACGCCTAGAAGAATCACTCTTCTTGTCCGTAAGTTGGCCTTCTGCCTTTTGTTTTTACTCCCGTTACGATTTCTGTGTCTCATGCTCAATGTGAAAAACCAAGGGATACAGTAAACCTGCACTGGAGCGTCGGAATCTAATACTGGTCTCCCAGGAGACGCTCTAAGCACAATTTCTTAGAAGATTCACTCTTCTTGTACTTAAGTTGGCATTGTGCCTATACTATTCAATCCCGATGCTATTTCTGGGTTTTATGGTCGATGTGAAGGTTCAAGGGCACAGTTAACCTGCTCTGGTGCATCGGAATTATTATACTGGTCTCCCAGGATCCGCTCAAAGCACAAACTCTTAGAAGATTCTTTCTTCTTGCCCTTGAGTCGGCATTGACCCTTTTGTATTCAATCCCGGTGCAATTTATGTCTTTCATGGTCAATGTGAAGGTCCAGAGGATACAGTAAACCCTTCATTGGTGCATCGGAATCTATGACTGGTCTCCCAGGATCCGCTAAAACACAAACTCTTAGAAGATTCACTCTTCTTGAACTTAAGTTGTCTTTGTGCCGTTTGTATTCAATCCCGATGCAATTTCTGTGTTTCATGGTCAATGTGAAGGACCAAGGGATACAGTAAACCTGCACTGGTGCATCGGAAAACAATACTGGTCTCCCAGGAGCCGCTCTAAGCACAAACTCCTTGAAAATTCACTCTTCTTGTACTTAAGTCGGCATTGTGCCTCTTGCTTTCAATCCCGATGCAATATCTGTGTTTCATGGTCAATGTGAAGGTCCAAGGGATACAGTAAACCTGCACTGGAGCATCGGAATCTAATACTGGTCTCCCAGGAGGCACTCAAAGCACAAATTATTAGAAGATTCACTCATCTTGTACTTAAGTCGACATTGTGCCTTTTGTAATCAAACCCGAAGCCATTTCTGTGTTTCATGATCAAATTTAAGGTACAAGGGATACGGTAAACCTGCACTGGTGCATCGGAATCTAATACTGGTGTCCCAGGAGGCACTCAAAGCACAAACTCCTAGAAGATTCACTCTCCTTGTACTTAAGTCGGCATTGTTACTCTTGTTTTCAATCCCGATACAATATCTGTGTTTCATGGTGAATGTGTAGGTCGAAGGGATACAGTAAACTTGCACTGGTGCATCGGAATCTAATACTGCACTCCTAGGAGACGCTCAGAGCACAAACTTTCAGAATATTCACTCTTCTCATACTTAAGTTGGTATTGTGCATTTTGTATTTAATCCCTATGCAATTTCTGTGATTCTGGTCAATGTGAAGGTCCAACCGATGCAATAAACCAGCACTGGTGCATCGGAATCTAATACTGGTCTCCCAGGAGATGCACAAACCACAAACTCTTAGAAAATTCGCACTTCTTGTACTTAAGTCGGCATTGTGCCTTTTGTATTTACTCCCGATGCAATTTCTGTGTTTCATTGTCAATGTGAAGATCCAAGGGATACAATAAACCTGCACTGGAGCTTCGGGAACAAATACTGGTCTGCCAGGAGCCACTCAAATCACAAATTATTAGAAGATTAAGTCTTCTTGTACTTAAGTCTGCATTGTGCCTTTTGTAATCAATCCCCAAGCCATTTTTGTGTTTCATGGTCAATGTGAAGGTATAAGCGATACAGTAAACCTGCACCGGTGCATCGGAATTTAATACTGGTGACCCAGGAGCCGCTCAAAGGACAAAGTCCTAGAAGATTCAATCTTCTTGTACTTAAGTTGTCTTTCTGCCTCTTGTATTTACTCCCGATGCGATTTCTAAGTCTCATGGTCAATGTGAAGGTCCAAGGGATACAGTAAACCTGCACTGGTGCATCGGAATCTAAACTGGTCACCCAGGAGACGCTCAAAGCACAAATTCTTAGAGGATTCACTCTTCTTGTACTTAAGTCGGCATTGTGCCCTTTGTAATCAATCCCGATGCAATTTCTGTGTTTCATGGTCAATGTGAATGTCAAGGGATACAGTAAACCTGCACTGGTGCATCGGAATCTAGTACTGGTCCCCAGGAGCCCCTCAAAGCACAAATTCTTAGAAGATTCACTCTTCTTGTACTTAAGTTGGCGTTGTGCATTTTGTATTCAATCCCGTTGATATTTCTGTGTTTCATGGTCAATGTGGAAGTCCAAGGGATACAGTAAACCTGCACTGGTGCATCGGAATCTAATACTGGTCTCCCGGTAGCCGCTCAAAGAACAATCGCTTAGAACATTCACTCTTCTTGCCCTTGAGTCAGCAGTGTCCATTTTGTATTCAATCCCAATGCAATTTCTGTGTATCATGGTCAATGTGAAGGTCCAAGGGATACAGTAAACCTGCACTGGTGCATCGGAAACTAAGACTGGTCTCCCAGGATCCGATCAAACTAATACTCTTAGAAGATTCACTCTTCTTGTCCTTAAGTCGGCATTGTGCCTATTGCATTCAATCCCGATACGATTTCTGTGTTTCATGTTCAATGTGAAGGTCCAAGGGATACTGTAAACCTGCACTGGTGCATCGGATTCTAATACTGGTCTCCCAGGAGCCGCTCAAAGCACAAACTCTTAGAAGATTCACTCTTCTTGTTCTTAATTCGGCGCTGTCCCATTCGAAATCAATCCCGATCCAATATCTGTGGTTCATGGTCAATGTGAAAGTCCAATGGATACAGTAAACCGGCACTGGTGCGTCGGAATCTAATACTGGTCTCCGAGGAGCCGCTCAAACACAAACTCTTAGAAGATTAACTACTCTTGTACTTTAGTCGTCATTGTGCCCTTTGCACTCAATCCCGATGCGATTTCTGTGTTTCATGATCAATGTGAAGCTCCAAGGGATACAGTAGACCTGCACTGGTGCATCGGAATCTAATGCTAATCTCCCAGGAGACGCTCAAAGCACATGCTCTTATAAGAATCACTCTTCTTGTACTTCAGTCAGCATTGTGCGTTTGCATTCAATCCCGAAGCAATTTCTGTGTTTCATGGTGACTGTGAAGGTCCAAGGGATACAGTAAACCTGCACTGGTGCACCAGAATCTGATACTGGTCTCCCAGGAGACGCTCAAAGCACAAACTCTTAGAAGATTCACTCTTCTTGCACTTAAGTCGGCATTGTGCATTTTGCATTCACCCCGATGCAATTTCTGAGTTTCATGGTCAATGTGTATGTCCAAGGGATACAGTCAACCTGCACTGGTGCATCGGAATCTAATACTGGTCTCCCAGGAGCCACTTAAAGCACAAACTCGTATAAGATTCACACTTCTTGTACCTAAGTCAGCGTTGTGCGTTTGTATTGAATCCCAATGTAATCTCTGTGTTTCATGGTCAATGTGAATGTCCAAGGGATACAGTAAACCGGCACTGGTGCATCGGAATCTAATACTGGTCTCCCAGGAGACGCTCAAAGCACAAACTCTTAGAAGATTCACTCTTCTTGTCCTTAAGTCGGCATTGTGCCCTTTGTATTCAAGACCGATGCAATTTCTGTGTTTCATGGTCAATGTGAATGTCCAAGAGATACAGTAAACCTGCACTGGTGCATCGGAATCTAATACTGGTCTCCCAGGAGACGCTCAAAACACAAATTCTCAGAAGATTCGCTCTTCTTGTACTTAAGTTAGCGTTGTGCAATTTGGATTCAAACCTGATGCAATTTCTGAGTTTAATGGTCAACGTGAAGGTCCAAGGTATACAGTAAACCTGCACTGGTGCATCGGTATCTAATACTGGTTCCCAAGTGCCACTCAAAGCGCAAACTCTTAGAAGGTTCAAACTTCTATACTTCAGTCGGCATTGTGCGCTTGTATTCAATCCCGTTGAAATTTCTGTGTTTCATGGTCAATGTGGAGGTCCAAGGGCACAGTAAACCTGCACTAGTGCACCGGAATCTAATACTGTTCTCCCAGGAGCCGCTCAAAGCACAATCTCTTAGAAGATTCACTCTTCTTGCCCTTGAGTCAGCATTGTCCCTTTTGTATTCAATCCCAATGCAATTTCTGTGTTTCATGGTCAATGTGAAGGTCCAAGGGATATGGTAAACCTGCACTGGTGCATCGGAATCTAATACTGGTCTCCCAGGAGCCGCTCAAAGCACAATCTCTTAGAGGATTCACTCTTCTTGCCCTTGAGTCAGCATTGTCCCTTTTGTATTCAATCCCAATGCAATTTCTGTGTTTCATGGTCAATGTGAAAGTCCAATGGATACAGTAAACCGGCACTGGTGCGTCGGAATCTAATACTGGTCTCCAAGGAGCCGCTGAAACACAAACTCTTAGAAGATTCACTCTACTTGTACTCAAGTCGGCATTGTGCCCTTTGTATTCAATCCCGATGCAATTTCTGTGTTTCATGGTCAATGTGAATGTCCAAGGGATACAGTAAACCTCCACTGGTGCATCGGAATCTAATACTGGTCTCCCAGGAGCCGTTCAAAACACATATTCTTAGAAGATTCACTCTTCTTGTACTTAAGTTGGCATTGTGCATTTTGTATTCAAACCCATGACAATTTCTGTGTTTAATGGTCATTGTGAATGTCCAAGGGATACAGTAAACCTGCACTGGTGCATCGGTATCTAACTCTGGTCTCCCAGGTACCGCTCAAAGCGCAAACTCTTAGAAGATTCACTCTTCTTGTACTTAAGTCGGCATAGTGCGCTTGTATTCAATCCCGATGCAATTTCTGTGTATCATGGTCAATGTGAAGGTCCAAGGGATACAGTAAACCTGCACTGGTGCATCGTAATCTAATACTGGTCTCCCAGGAGACGCTCAAAGCACATAATCTTATAAGAATCACTCTTCTTGTACTTAAGAAAGCATTGTGCGTTTGCATTCAATCCAGAAGCAATTTCTGTGTTTCATTGGGACTGTGAAGGTCCCAGGGATACAGTAGACCTGCACTGGTGCATCGGAATCTAATACTGGTCTCCCAGGAGCCCCTCAATGCAGAAACTCTTAAAAGATTCGCTCCTCTTTTACTTATTTTGGCATTGTGCCTTTTGTATTCAATCCCAATGCAATTTCTGTGTTTCATGGTCAATGTGAAGGTACTAGGGATACAGTAAACCTGCAATGGTGCATCGTAATCTAATACTGGTTCAGCAGGAGACGCTCAAATGCAAAACTCTTAGAAGATTCACTCTTCTTGTACTTATGTCGGCATTGTGCCTTTGGATACAATCCCGATGCAATTACTGTGTTTCATGGTCAGTGTGAAGGTCCAAGGGTTACAATCAACCTGAACTGGTCCAATGGAATGTAATACTGGGCTCCCAGGAGCCGCTCAACGCACAAACTCATTAAAGATTCACTCTTCTTGTACTTATGTTGGAGTTGTGCCTTTTGTATTCAATCCCGATGCAATTTCTGTGTTTTATGGTCAATGTGAATGTCCAAGGGCTACAGAAAACCATAACTGGTGCATCGGAATCAAATACTGGTCTCCCAGGAGACGCTCAAAGCACAAACTCTTCGAAGATTCTCTCTTCTTGTACTTAATTCCGCATTGTCCTTTTTGTATTCAATCCCAATTCAATTCTGTGTTTCATGGTCAATGTGAAGGTAGACCAGCACTGGTGCATCGGAATCTAATACTGGTCCCCCAGGAGACGCTCAAGGACAAACACTTCGAAGATTCTCCCTTCTTGTACTTATGTAGGCATTGTACCTTTTGTATTCGATCCAAACGCAATTTCTGTGTTTCATGGTCAATGTGAAGGTCCAAGGGATATAGCAAACCTGCACTGGTGCATCGGATTAGAATACCGGTCCCCCAAGAGCCGCTGAAAGTACAAATTCATAGAAGATTCACTCTTCTTGTATTTAAGACTCTATTGTCCCTTTTGTATTCAATCCCGATGCAATTTCTGTGTTTCATGGTCAACGTGGAGGTCCAAGTGATACAGTAAACCTGCACTGGTGCATCGGAATCTAATACTGGACTCCCAGGAGACGCTCAACGCACCAACTCTTAGAAGATTCACTCTTGTCGTACTTAAGTTGGTATTGTGCTTTTTGTATGTAATCCTTATGCAATTTCTGGGAGTCTGGTCAATGTGAAGGTCCAAGGTATACATTAAACCTGCACCAGTGCATCGGAATCTAATACTGGTCCCCCAGGGGACGTCCAAACCACAAACTCTTTGAAAATTCATTCTTCTTGTATTTAAGTTGGCATTGAGCCTTTTGTATTCAATCCCGATGCAATTTCTGTGATTCATAGTCAATGTGAAGGTCCAACGCATACAATAAACCTGCAGTGGTGCATCGGTATCTAACACTGGTCTCCCAGGAGACGCTCAAAGCACAAACTCTTAGAAGATTCACTCTTCTTGTACTTAGGTCGGAATTGTGCCCTTTGTATTCAATCCCGGTGCAATTTCTGTGTTTCATGGTCAATGTGAATGTCCAAGGGATACAGTAAACCTGCACTGGTGCATCGGAATCTAATACTGGTCTCCCAAGAGCCGCTCAAAGCACAAATTCTTAGAAGATTCACTCTTCTTGTACTTAAGTTGGCGTTGTGCATTTTGTATTCAAACCCGATGCAATTTCTGTGTTGAATGATCAACGTGAAGGTCCAAGGGATACAGTAAACCGGCACTGGTGCATCGGCATCTAATACTGGTCTCCCAGGTGCCACTCAGAGCGCAAACTCCTAGAAGATTCACTCTTCTTGTACTTAAACCGTCATTGTGCATTTTGCATTCAATCTTGATGCGATTTCTGTGTTTCATGGTCAATGCTAAGGTCTAAGGGATACAGTTAACCTGCACTGGTGCATCGGAATCTAATACTGGTCTCCCAGGAGACGCTCAAAGCACAAACTCTTAGAAGATTCACTCGTCTTGTACTTAAGTCAGCATTGTTCCTTTTGTATTCAATCCCGACAATTTCTGTGTTTCATGGTCAATGAGAAGGTCCAATGGATACAGTAAACCTGCACTGGTGCATCTGAATCTAATACTGGTCTCCCAGGAGCCGCTCAAAGGACGAACACTTATAGGATTCACTCTTTTTGTACTTATGTCGCCATTGTCCCATTTGTATTCAATCCCGATGAGGTATCTGCGTTTCATCGTCAATGTGAAGGTCCAAGGGATACAGTAAACCAGCACTGGTGCATCGGAATCTAATACTGGTCTCCCAGGAGATGCTCAAACCATATACTCTTAGATGATTCACTCTTCTTGTACTTAAGTCGGCATTGTGCCTTTTGTATTCAATCCCGAAGCAATTTCTGTGTTTGATGGTCAATTTGAAGGTCCAAGGGACACAGTAAACCTGCACTGGTGCATCTGAATCTAATACTGGTCTCCCAGGAGCCGCTCAAAGCACGAACACTTAGAGGATTCACTCTTTTTGTACTTATGTCGCCATTGTCCCATTTGTATTCAATCCCGATGAGGTATCTGTGTTTCATCGTCAATGTGAAGGTCCAAGGGATACAGTAAACCAGCACTGGTGCATCGGAATCTAATATTGGTCTCCCGGGAGATGCTCAAACCATATACTCTTAGATGATTCACTCTTCTTGTACTTAAGTCGGCATTGTGCCTTTTGTATTCAATCCCGAAGCGATTTCTGTGTTTGATGGTCAATGTGAAGATCCAGGGGATACAGTAAACCTGCACTGGTGCATCTGAATCTAATACTGGTCTCCCAGGAGACGCTCAAACCACAAACTCTTAGATGATTCACTCTTCTTGTACTTGAGTCGGCATTGTCCTCTTTGTATTTAATCCCGATGCAATTTCTGTGTTTCATGGTCAATGTGAAGGTCCAAGGGATACAGTAAACCTGCACTGGTGCATCGGAATCTAATACTGGTCTCCAAGGAGCCGCTCAAAGCACAAACTCTTACAAGAATCACTCTTCTTGTCCTTAAGTCGGCATTGTCCGTTTTGTATTCAATCCCGAAGCAATTTTTGTGTTTAATAATCAATGTGAAGTTCAAACGAGACAGTAAACCTGCACTGGTGCATCGGAATCTAATACTGATCTCCCAGGAGACGCTCAAACCACATACTCTTAGAAGATTCACTCTTCTTGTAATTAAGTTAGAATTGTGGCTTTTGTATTGAATCCCGATTGAATTTCTGTGTTTCATGGTCAATGTGAAGGTCCAAGGGATACAGTAAACCTAAACTGGAGCATCGGAATCAAATATTGTACACCCAGGAGCCGCTCAAAGCACAAAACCTTTGAAGATTCACTCTTCTTGTACTTAAGTTGACATTGTCCCTTTTGTATTCAATCGTGAAGCAATTTCTGTGTTTCATGGTCAATGTGAAGATCCAGGGGATACATTAAACCTGCGCTGGTGTATCGGAATCCAATACCGGTCAAACAGGAGTCGCTCGAAGCACAAAATCTTTGAAGATTCACTCTTCTTGCACTTAAGTCGGCATTGTGCATTTTGTATTCAATCCCGAAGCAATTTTTGTGTTTCATAATCAATGTGAAGGTCAAACGATACAGTAAAAATGCTACGGTAGATCGTAAAATAATACTGATCTCCCAGGAGACGCTCAAAGCACAAACGCTTTTAAGATTCACTCTTCTTGTACTTAAGGCAGCGTTGTGCACTTTGAATTCAATCCCGAAGAAATTTATGTGTTTCATGATTGATGTCAAGGTCCATTGGATACATTAAACCTGCACCGGTGCATCGTAATCTAATACTGATCTCCCAGGAGACGCTCAAACCACATACTCTTAGAAGATTCACTCTTCTTGTAATTAAATTAGCATTGTGGCTTTTGTATTGAATCCCAATGGAATTTCTGTGTTTCATGGTCAATGTGAAGGTCCAAGGGATACAGTAAACCCTCACTGGTGAATCGGAATCTAATACTGGTCTCCCAGGAGCCGCTCATAGCACAAGCTCTTAGAAGAATCACTCTTCTTGAACTTAATTCGGCATTGAGTCTTTTGTATTAAATCCCGATGCAATTTCTGTGTTTCATGGTCAATGTGAAGGTCCAAGGGATACAGCAAACCTGCACTGGTGCATCGGAATTTAATACTGGTTACTAAGGAGCTCATAGCACAAGCTCTTAGAGGAATCACTCTTCTTGTACTTAATTCGGCATTGAGTGTTTTGTAATCAATCCCGATGCAATTTCTGTGTTTCGTCCGCAATGTGAAGGTCCAATGGATACAGTAAACCTGCACTAGTGCATCGGTATCTTATACTGGTCCCCCAGGAGCCGCTCTAACACAAACTCTTAGAAGATTCACTTTTCTTGTACTTAAGTCGTCATTGTGCCTTCTTGTATTCAATCCCAATGCAATTCCTGTGTTTCATTGTCAATGTGAAGGTCCAAAGGATACAGTGAACCTTCACCGGTGCATCGGATTCTAATACAGGTCTCCCAGGAACCGCTCATGGTACAAACTCTTAATAAATTCACTCTTCTTGTATTTAAGTATTCATTGTCCAATTTGTATTAAATGCCGATGCCATTTCTGTGGGTCATGGTGAATGTAAAGGTCCGAGGGATACAGTAATCCTGCACTGGTGCATCGGAATCTGACACTGGTCTCCCAGGAGCCGCTCATAGCACAAGCTCTTAGAGGAATCACTTATCCCGTACTTAAGTCGGCATTGCCCCTTTTCTATTCATTCCCGATGCAATTTATGTGTTTCATGGTCAATGTGACGGTCCTAGGGATACAGTAAACCTGCTCTGGTGAATCGGAATCTAATACTGGTCTCGCAGGAGCCGCTCAAAACACAAACTCTTAGAAGATTCACTCTTCTTGTACTTAAATCGGCCTCGAGCCTTTTGTATTAAATCCCGATGCGATTTATGTGTTTCATGGTCAATGTGAATATCCAAGGGATACAGTAACCCGCACTGGTGCATCGGAATCTAATAATGTTCCCCCAGGTGACCCTCAAAGCACAAACTCTGTGTAGATTCACTCTTCTTGTACTTAAGTCTGCATTGTTAATTTAGTATTCAATCCCGATGCAATTTCTGTGTTTCATGGTCATTGTGTAGGTCCAAGGGATGCCGTAAACCTGCACTGGTGCATCGGAATCTAATACTGGTCTCCCAGGTGCCGCTCAAAGCACAAACTCTTAGAAGATTCACTCTTCATGTACTAAAGTCGGCATTTTCAATTTTGTATTCAATCCCGATGCAATGTCTGTGTTTCATGGTCAATGTGAAGGTCCAAAGGATACAGTAAATCTGCACTGGTGCATCGGAATCTAATTCTGGTCTCTCAGGAGCCACTCAAAGCACAAAATTTAGAAGATCCACTCTTCTTGTACTTAAGTCGGCATTGTCCCTTTTGTATTCTATCCCGATACAATATCTGTGTTTCATGGTCAATATGAAGGTCCAAAGGATGCAGTAAGCCTGCACTGGTGCATCGGTATCTAATACTAATCTTCCAAGAGCCGCTCAAACCACAAACTCTTGGAATATTCATACTTCTTGTACTTAATACGGCATTGTGTGTTTTGTATTCAATCCCGATGCAATTTCTGTGTTTCATGGTCAATGTTAGGGTCCAACAGGTACAGGAAACCTGCACTGGTGCAACGGAATCTAATACTGGTTTCCTAGGAGCCGTTCACAGCACAAACCCTTACAACCCTCACTCTTCTTGTACATAAGGCGGCATTTTGCCTTTTGTGTTTAATCCCGATGCAATTCCTACGTTCCATTGTCAATGCGAAGGTCCAAGGTATTCAATAATTCTGCACAGGTGCATCGGTATCTAGTACTGGTTTCCCAGGAGCCGCTCAAAGTACAAAGTCTTAGAAGATTCACTCTTCTTGTACTTCAGTGGGCATTGTGCTTTGTGAATTTACTCCCGATGCAGTTTCTGTGTTTCATGCTTAATGTGAAGGTCCAAGTGTACAATAAACCTGCACTGGTGCATCGGAATCTAATACTGGTCTGCCAAGAGACGCTCAAAGCACAAACTCCTAGAGGATTCACAAATCTTGTACTTAAGTCGTCATTGGTTCTTTGTATTCAATCCCGATGCAATTCCTGTGTTTACTGCTGAATGCGGAGGTCCAAGGGATACAGCAAACCTGCACTGGTGCATCGGAATCTGATTCTGGTCTCCCAGGAGCCGTTCAAACCACAAACTCTTAGAAGATTCACTCCTCTTGTACTTAAGTTGGCATATTGCTATTATTATTCAATCCCGAAGAAATTGCTGTGTTTCATGGTCAATGTGAAGGTCCAAGCTATACAGTAAACGTGCATTGGGGTATCGGAATCTAATACTGGTCTTCCAGCTGCCGCTCAAATCACAAACTATTAAAAGATTCACTCTTCTTGTACTTAGGTCGGCATTGTCCCCATTGTATTCAATCCCAATGCAATTTCTGCGTTTCATGGTCATTGTGAATGTCGAGGGAAACAGTAAACCTGCACTGGTCCATCGGAATCTAATACTGGTTCCCCAGGAGCCGCTCAAAGCACAAACTCTTAGAAGAGTCCCTCATTTTGTACTTAAGTCGGCACTGTGCTTTTTGCATTTAATCAGGAAGAAAGTTGTGTGTCTCATGGTCAATGTGAAGGTCTAATGGATACAGTAAACCTGCACTGGTGCATCGGAATCTAATACAGGTTTCCCAGGAGCCCTCAAAGCACAAACTTTTCGAAGAGTCCCTCATTTTGTACTTAAGTCGGCACTGTTTTTTTGCATTTAATCCCGAAGCAATTTCAGTGTTACATGGTCAATGTGAAGTTCCAAGGTATACTGTAAACCTGCGCTGGTGCATCGGAATGTAATACTGGACTGCCAGGAGACGCTCAAAGCAAAATTCTTAAAAGATTCCCCCATATTGTACTTAAGTCGGCATTGAGCCTTTTGTATTCAATCCCGATGCAATATCTCTGTTTCATGGTCACTGTCTAGGTCCAAGGGATGCAGAAAACCTGCACTGGTGCATCGGAATCTAATACTGGTGACCCAGGTGCCGCTCAAAGCGCCAACTCTTAGAAGATTCACTCTTCTTGAACTTAATTCGGCATTGTGTGTTTTGTATTCAATCCCGATGAAATTTCTATGATTCATGGTCAATGTTAAGGTCCAAGAGGTGCAGCAAACTTGCACTGGTGCATCGGAATCTAATACTGGATTCCCAGGAGCCGCTCACATTACAAACCCTTAGAAGCTTCACTCTTCTTGTACATAATGCGGCATTGTCCCTTTTGTATTCAATCTCGATCAAATTTCTGTGTTTCATGGCCAATGTGAAGCTCCAATGGATACAGTTATCCCGCACTGGTGCATCGGAATCTAATACTGGTTTCCCAGTAGCCGCTCAAAGCACAAACTCTAAGAAGCTTCACTCTTCTTGTACATAAGGCGGCATTGAGCCTTTTGTATTCAATCCCGATGTAATTTTTGTGTTTCATGGTCAATGTGAAGGTCCAAAGGATTCAGTAAACCTGCACTGGTGCATCGGAATCTAATACTGGTTTCCCAGGAGCCGCTCAAAGCACAAACTCTTAGAAGATTCACTCCTCTTGTACTTAAGTTAGCATATTGCTATTATTATTCAATCCCGAAGAAATTGCTTTGTTTCATTGTCAATGTGAAGGTCCAAGCTATACAGTAAACGTGCACAGGGGTATCGGAATCTAATACTGGTCTCCCAGCTGCCGCTCAAATCACAAACTATTAAAAGATTCACTCTTCTTGTACTTAAGTCGGCATTGTCCCCTTTGTATTCAATCCCAATGCAATTTCTGTGTTTCATGGTCAATGTGATGGTTTAAGGGATACAGTAAACCTGCCCTGGTGCATCGGAATCTAATACTGGTCTCCCAGTAGCCGCTCAAAGCACAAACTCTAAGAAGCCTCACTCTTCTTGTACATAAGGCGGCATTGAGCCTTTTGTATTCCATCCCGATGCAATTTCTGTGTTTCATGGTCAATGTGAAAGACCAAGGGATACAGTGAAACCCCTGGTGCATCGCAATCCAACAGTGCTCTCCCAGGAGCCGCTCAAAGTACGATCTCATAGAAAATTCACACTTCTAGTATTAAAGTCGGAATTGTCAGTTTGGTATTCACTCCCAATGCAACTTCTGTGTTTCATGGACATTGTGAAGGTCCAAGGGATACAGTAAATCTGGACTGCTGCATCGGCATCTAATATAGGTCTCCCAGGAGCCACTCAAAGCACAAACTCTTAGAAGATTCCCTCATATTGTAATTAAGTCAGCATTGTGCCCTTTGCATTCAATTCCGAAGCAATGTCTGTGTTTCATGATCAATGTGAAGGTTTACGGTATACAGTAAACGTGCACTGATGCATCAGAATCTATTACTGGTCTACCAGGAGACGCTCAAAGCACAAACTCTTAAAAGATTCACTCAGCTTGTAGTTAACTCGGCATTGTCCCTTTTGTATTCAATCCCGAAGCAATTTCCCTGTTTCATGGTCAATCTGAAGGTCCAAGAAATACAGTGAAACTTAACTGGTGCATCGGAAACTAATACTGGTCTCATTGGAGCCGCTCAAAATACAAACTCATAGAAAATTCACTCTTCTTGTAGTTATGTCGGCATTGTCCCTTTTGCATTCAATCCCGATGCAGATTCTGTGTTTCATGGTCAATGTGAAAGTCCAAGGGATACAGCAAACCTGCACTGGTGCATCGGAATCTAATACTGGTCTCCCAAGAGCCGCTCAAAGCACAAACTCTTAGAAGATTCACTCTTCTTGTACATACGTCGGCAATATGCCTTTTGTATTTACTCCCGATGCAATATCTGTGTATCATGGTCATTGCGAAGGTCCAAGGGTCACTGTAAACCTGCACAGGTTCATTGGAATATAACAGAGGTCTCCCAGGAGCTGCTCAAATCACAAACACCTAGAAGATTCACGCTTCTTGTACTTAAGTCGGCATTGTGCTTTTGTATTCAATCCCGATGCAATTTCTGTGTATCATGGTCAATGTGAAGGTCAAAGGGATACCGTAACCTGCATTGGAGCATCGGAATCTAATCCTGGTCTCAAAGGAGCCGCTCATAGCACAAGCTCATAGAGGAATCACTTATCCTGCACTTAAGTCGGCATTGCCTCTTTTCTATTCATTCCCGATGCAATTTCTGTGTTTCATGGCCAATGTGAAGGTCCAAGGGATACAGTTAACCTGCACTGGTGCATCGGAATCTGATACTGGTCTCCCAGGAGGCGCTCAAAGCGCAAACTCTTAGATGATTCACTTTTTTGTACTTAAGTCGGCATTTTCCCTTTTGTGTTCAATACCGATGCAATTTCTTCTTTTCAAGGTCATTGTGAGGGTCCAGTTGATACAGTAAACCTGCACTGGTGCATCGGAATCTAATACTGGTCTCCCAAGAGCCGCTCAAAGCACAAACTCTTAGAAGATTCACTCTTCTTGTACTGAAGTCGTCATTGTCCCTTTTGTATTCAATCCCGACTTAATTTCGGTGTTTCATGGTCAAGGTGAAGGTCAAAGGGATACCGTAACCTGCATTGGAGCATCGGAATCTAATCCTGGTCTCCCAGGAGCCGCTCATAGCACAAGCTCATAGAGGAATCACTTATCCTGCACTTAAGTCGGCATTGCCTCTTTTCTATTCATTCCCGATGCAATTTCTGTGTTTCATGGCCAATGTGAAGGTCCAAGGGATACAGTTAACCTGCACTGGTGCATCGGAATCTAATACTGGTCTCCCAGGAGCCGCCCAAAGCACAAACTCTTAGAAGATTCCCTCTTATTGTACTTAAGTCGGCATAGTGCCTTTTGCATTCAATCCCGCAGCAATATCTGTGTTTAATGATCAATGTGAAGGTCCAAGGGATACAGTAAACCTGCACTGGTAAATCGGAACCTAATACAGGTCTCGCATGAGCCGCTCATAGCACTGGACCTTAGAAGAATCACTCTTATTGTACTTAATTCGGCATTGTGTCTTTTGTATTCAATCCCGATGCAATTTCTGTGTTTCATGGTCAATATGAAGGTCCAAGGGATACAGTAAACCTGCACTGGTGCATCGGAATCTAATACTGGTTGCCCAGGAGGAGCTTAAAGCTCAAACTCCTAGAAGATTCACGCATCTTGTACTTATGTCGGCATTGTGCTTTTGTATTCAATGCTGATGCAACTTCTGTTGTTCATGGTCAATGTGTAGGTCCAAGGGATACAGTAATCTGCACTGGTGCATCGGAATCAAATACTGGTCTCCCAGGAGCCGCTCAAAACACAAACTCTTAGAAGATTAACTCTTCTTGTACTTAAGTCGGCATCGAGCCTTTTGTATTCAATCCCGATGCGATTTATGTGTTTCATGGTCAATGTGAAGATCCAAGGGATACAGTAACCCGCACTGGTGCATCGGAATCTAATAATGGTCTCCCAGGTGACCCTCAACGCACAAATTCTGTGTAGATTCACTCTTCTTGTACTTAAGTCAGCATTGTTAAATTAGTATACAATCCTGATGCAATTTCTGTCTTTCATGGTCATTGTGCAGGTCCAAGGGATGCAGTAAACCTGCACTGGGGCATCTGAATCTAATACTGGTCTCCCAGGTGCCGCTCAAAGCACAAACTCTTAGATGATTCACTCTTCATGTACTGAAGTCGGCATTTTCAATTTTGTATTCAATCCTGATGCAATGTCTGTGTTTCATGGTCAATGTGAAGCTCAAAGGGATACAGTAAATCTGCACTGGTGCATCGGAATCTAATTCTGGTCTCCCAGGAGCCGCTCATAGCACAAGTTCTTAGAGGAATAACTTATCCTGTACTTAAGTCGGAATTGCCTCTTTTCTATTCATTCCCGATGCAATTTCTGTGTTTCATGGTCAATGTGAAGGTCCAAGGGATACAGTAAACCTGCACTGGTGCATCGGAATCTGATACTGGTCTCCCAGGAGGCGCTCAAAGCGCAAACTCTTAGATGATTCACTTTTTTGTACTTAAGTCGGCATTTTCCCTTTTGTGTTCAATACCGATGCAATTTCTGTTTTTCAAGGTCATTGTGAAGGTCCAATTGATACAGTAAACCTGCACTGGTGCATCGGAATCTAATACTCGTCTCCAAAGAGCAGCTCAAAGCACAAACTCTTAGAAGATTCAATCTTATTGTACTGAGGTCGTCATTGTCCCTTTTGTATTCAATCCAGATTTAATTTCCGTGTTTCATGGTCAATGTGAAGGTCCAAGGGGTACAGTAAACCTGCACTGGTGCATCGGAATCTAATACTGGTCTCCCAGGAGGCGCTCAAAGCACAAACTCTCAGAAGATTCACTCTTTTTGTACTTAAGTCGACATTGTCCCTTTTGTATTCAATACCGATGCATTTCTGTATTTCAGGGTCTTTGTGAAGGTCCATTGGATACAGTAAACCTGCACTGGTGCATCGGAATCTAATACTGGTCCCCCAAAGAGCCGCTCAAAACACAGACTCTTTTAAGATTCACTCTTCTTGTACTTAAGTCGGCATTGTCCCTTTTGTATTCAATCCCGATACAATATCTGTGTTTCATGGTCAATCTCAAGGTCCAAGGGATACAGTAAATCCTCACTGGTGAATCGGAATCTAATACTGGTCTCCCAGGAGCCGCTCATAGCACAAGCTCTTAGAAGAATCACTCTTCTTGAACTTAATTCGGCATTGTGTCTTTTGTATTCAATGCCGATGCAATTTCTGTGTTTCATGGTCAATGTGAAGGTCCAAGGGATACACCAAACCTGCACTGGTGCATCGGAATCTAATACTGGTTACTAAGGAGCAGCTCAAAGCACAAACTCTTAGAGGATTCACTCTTCTTGTACATAAGTTGGCATTGTGCCTGTTGTAGTTACTACTGATGCAATATCTGTGTTTCATGGTCATTGTGAAGGTCCAAGGGATACAGTAAACCTGCTCTGGTGAATCGGAATCTGAAACTGGTCTCGCAGGAGCCGCTCATAGCACTGGCGCTTAGAAAAATCATTCTTCTTGTACTTACTTCGGCATTGTGTCTTTTGTATTCATTCCCGATGCGATTTATGTGTTTCATGGTCAATGTGAATATCCAAGGGATACAGTAACCCGCACTGGTGCATCAGAATCTAATACTGGTCTCCCAGGTGCCGCTCAAAGCACAAACTCTTAGAAGATTCACTCTTCATGTACTAAAGTCGGTATTTTCAATTTTGTATTCAATCCCGATGCAATGTCTGTGTTTCATGGTCAATTTGAAGCTCCAAGGGATACAGTAAATCTGCACTGGTGCATCGGAATCTAATTCTGGTCTCACAGGAGCCACTCAAAGCACAAACTTTTAGAAGATCCACTCTTCTTGTACTTAAGTCGGCATTGTCCCTTTTGTATTCTATCCCGATACAATATCTGTGTTTCATGGTCAATATGAAGGTCCAAAGGATGCAGTAAGCCTGCACTGGTGCAACGGTATCTAATACTAATGTCCCAAGAGCCGCTCAAACCACAAACTCTTGGAATATTCACTCTTCTTGTATTTAATACGGCATTGTGTGTTTTGTATTCAATCCCGATGCAATTTCTGTGTTTCATGGTCAATGTTAGGGTCCAACAGCTACAGCAAACCTGCACTGGAGCAACGGAATCTAATACTGGTTTCCCAGGAGCCGTTCACAGCACAAACCCTTACAACCCTCACTCTTCTTGTACATAAGGCGGCATTGTGCCTTTTGTGTTTAATCCCGATGCAAATTCTATGTTCCATTGTCAATGCGAAGGTCCAAGGTATTCAATAATTCTGCACAGGTGCATCGGTATCTAGTACTGGTTTCCCAGGAGCCGCTCAAAGTACAAAGTCTTAGAAGATTCACTCTTCTTGTACTTCAGTGGGCATTGTGCTTTGTGAATTTACTCCCGATGCAGTTTCTGTGTTTCATGGTTAATGTGAAGGTCCAAGTGTACAATAAACCTGCACTGGTGCATCGGAATCTAATACTGGTCTGCCAAGAGACGCTCAATGCACAAACTCCTAGAGGATTCACACATCTTGTACTTAAGTCTTCATTGGTTCTTTGTATTTAATCCCGATGCAATTTCTGTGTTTACTGCTCAATGCGGAGGTCCAAGGGATACAGCAAACCTGCACTGGTGCATCGGAATCTGATACTGATCTCCCAGGAGCCGTTCAAACCACAAACTCTTTGAAGATTCACTCTTCTTGCATTTAGGTCGGCATTGTGGCTTTTGTATTCAATCCCGAAGCAATTTCTGTGTTTCATGGCCAATGTGAAGGTCCAAGTGTACAATAAACCTGCACTGGTGCATCGAATCTGATACTTGTTTCCCAGGAGCCGCTCACATTACAAACCCTTAGAACCTTCACTCTTCTTGTACATAATGCGGCATTGTCCCTTTTGTATTCAATCTCGATCAAATTTCTGTGTTTCATGGCCAATGTGAAGCTCCAATCCCGAAGAAATTGCTTTATTTCATGGTCAATGTGAAGGTCCAGGCTATACAGTAAACGTGCACTGGGGTATCGGAAACTAATACTGGTCTCCCAGCTGCCGCTCAAATCACAAACTATTAAAAGATTCACTCTTCTTGTACTTAAGTCGGCATTGTCCCCTTTGTGTTCAATCCCAATGCAATTTCTGTGTTTCATGGTCAATGTGATGGTTTAAGGGATACAGTAGACCTGCCTAAGTGCATCGGAATCTAATACTGGTCTCCCAGGGGACGCTCAAAGCAGAAACTCTTAGAAGATTCACTCGTCATGTACTTAAGTTGGCATTCTCCCTTTTGTATTCAATCCCGATGCATTTTCTGTGTTTCATGGTCAATGTGAAAGACCAAGAGATACAGTGAAACCCCTGGTGCATCGCAATCCAACAGTGGACTACCAGGAGCCGCTCAAAGTACGATCTCATAGAAAATTCACACTTCTAGTATTAAAGTCGGAATTGTCCCTTTTGTATTCACTACCAATGCAACTTCTGTGTTTCATGGTCATTGTGAATGTCCAAGGGATACAGTAAATCTGGACTGCTGCATCGGCATCTAATACAGGTCTCCCAGGAGCCGCTCAAAGCACAAACTCTTAGAAGATTCCCTCATATTGTAATTAAGTCAGCATTGTGCCCCTTGCATTCAAATCCGAAGCAATGTCTGTGTTTCATGATCAATGTGAAGGTTTACGGTATACAGTAAACGTGCACTGGTGCATCGGAATCTATTACTGGTCTACCAGGAGACGCTCAAAGCAAAAACTCTTAAAAGATACAGCAAACCTGCACTGGTGCATCGGAATCTAATACTGGTTACTAAGGAGCAGCTCAAAGCACAAACTCTTAGATGATTCACTCTTCTTGTACATACGTCGGCATTGTGCCTTTTGTATTTACTCCCGATGCAATATCTGTGTATCATGATCATTGCGAAGGTCCAAGGGTCACTGTAAACCTGCACAGGTGCATCGGAATATGACAGTGGTCTCCCAGGAGCTGCTCAAATCACAAACCCCTAGAAGATTCAGGCTTCTTGTACTTAAGTCGGCATTGTGCTTTTGTATTCAATCCCGATGCAATTTCTGTGTATCATGGTCAATGTGAAGGTCAAAGGGATACAGTAACCTGCATTGGAGCATCGGAATCTAATACTGGTCTCCCAGGGGACGCTCAAAACACAAACTCTTTGTAGATTCACTCTTCTTGTACTTAAGTCAGCATTGTGCCTATTGTATTCAATCCCGAAGCAATTTCTGTGTTTCATCGTCATTTAAAGATCCAAAGGATACAATAAACCTGCACTGGTGCATCGGAATCTAATACTGGTCTCCCAGGAGCCGCTCAAAACAAAACTCTTAGGTGATCCACTCCTCTTGTACTTAGGAAAGCATTGTTCCTTTTGTATTCAATCGCGATGCAACTTCTGTGTTTCATGGTCAATGTGAAGTTCCAAGGGATACAGTAAACCTGCATTGGTGCATCGGAATCTAATACTGGTCTCCCAGGAGCCGCTCAAAGCACAAACGCTTAGAAGATTCACTCTTTTTGTACTTAAGTCAGAATTGTCCCTTTTGTTTAAATCCCGATGCAATTTCTGTTTTTCATGGTCATTGTGAAGGTCCAATGGATACAGTAAACCTGCACTAGTGCATCGGAATCTTATACTGGTCCCCCAGGAGCCGCTCAAACACCAATTCTTAGAAGATTCACTCTGCTTGTACTTAAGTCGTCATTGTCCCTTCTTGTATTCAATCCCAATGCAGTTCCTCTGTTTCATTGTCAATGTGAAGGTCCAAAGGATACATTGAGCTTTCACCGGTGCATCGGATTCTAATACAGGTCTCCCAGGAACCGCTCATACTACAAACTCTTAAAAAATTCACTCTTCTTGTATTTAAGTATTCATTGTCCAATTTGTATTCAATCCCGACTTAATTTCGGTGTTTCATGGTCAATGTGAAGGTCCAACGGATACAGTAAACCTGCACAGGTGCATCGGAATCTAATACTGGTCTCCCAGGAGGCGCTCAAAGCACAAACTCTCAGAAGATTCACTCTTTTTGTACTTAAGTCGACATTGTCCCTTTTGTATTCAATACCGATGCATTTCTGTATTTCAAGGTCACTGTGAAGGTCCAATGGATACACTAAACCTGCACTGGTGCATCGGAATCTCATACTGGTCCCCCAAAGAGCCGCTCAAAACACAAACTCTTAGAAGATTCACTCTTCTTGTACTGAAGTCGTCATTGTCCCTTTTGTATTCAATCCCGACTTAATTTTGGTGTTTCATGGTCAATGTGAAGGTCCAACGGATACAGTAAACCTGCACAGGTGCATCGGAATCTCATACTGGTCTCCCAGGAGCCGAGCAAAACACAAACTCTTAGGAGATTCCCTCTTATTGTACTTAAGTCGGCATAGTGCCTTTTGCATTCAATCCCGCAGCAATATCCGTGTTTAATGATCAATGTGAAGGTCCAAGGGATGCAGTAAACCTGCACTGGTGAATCGGAACCTAATACTGGTCTCTCAGGAGCCGCTCATAGCACTGGACCTTAGAAGAATCACTCTTCTTGTACTTAATTCGGCATTGTGTCTTTTGTATTCAATCCCAATGCAATTTCTGTGTTTCTTGGTCAATGTGAAGGTCCAAGGGATACAGTAAGCCTGCACTGGTGCATCGGAATCTAATACTGGTTGCCCAGGAGGATCTCTAAGCACAAACTCTTAGAGGATTCACTCTTCTTGTACATAAGTCGGCATTGTGCCTTTTGTAGTTACTCCCGATGCAATATCTGTGTTTCATGGTCATTGTGAAGGTCCAAGGGATACAGTAAACCTGCTCTGGTGAATCGGAATCTAATACTGGTCTCGCAGAAGCCGCTCATAGCACTGGCCCTTAGAAAAATCACTCTTCTTGTACTTAATTCGGCATTGTGTCTTTTGTATTCAATCCCAATGCAATTTCTGTGTTTCATGGTCAATGTGAAGGTCCAAGGGATACAGTAAACCTGCACTGGTGTATCGGAATCTAATACTGGTTGCCCAGGAGGAGCTCAAAGCACAAACTCCTAGAAGATTCACGCATCTTGTACTTAAGTCAGCATTGTGCTTTTGTATTCAATCCTGATGCAACTTCTGTTGTTCATGGTCAATGTGTAGGTCCAAGGGATACAGTAATCTGCACTGGTGCATCGGAATCAAATACTGGTTTCGCAGGAGCCGCTCAAAACACAAACTCTTAGAAGATTCACACATCTTGTACTTAAGTCGGCATCGAGCCTTTTGTATTCAATCCCGATGCGATTTATGTGTTTCATGGTCAATGTGAAGATCCAAGGGATACAGTAAATCTGCACTGGTGCATCGGAATCTAATTCTGGTCTCACAGGAGCCTCTCAAAGCACAAACCCTTAGACGATCCACTCTTCTTGTACTTAAGTCGGCATTGTCTCTTTTGTATTCAATCCGGATACAATATCTGTGTTTCATGGTCAATATGAAGGTCCAAAGGATGCAGTAAGCCTGCACTGGTGCATCGGAATCTAATAATAATCTTCCAAGAGCCGCTCAAACCACAAACTCTTGGAAGATCCACTCTTCTTGTACTTAAGTCGGCATTGTCCCTTTTGTATTCAATCCCGATACAATATCTGTGTTTCTTGGTCAATGTCAAGGTCCAAGGGATACATTAAACCCTCACTGGTGAATCGAAATCTAATACTGGTCTCCCAGGAGCCGCTCATAGCACAAGCTCTTAGAAGAATCACTCTTCTTGAACTTAATTCGGCATTGTGTCTTTTGTATTCAATGCCGAAGCAATTTCTGTGTTTCATGGTCAATGTGAAGGTCCAAGGGATACAGCAAACCTGCACTGGTGCATCGGAATCTAATACTGGTTACTAAGGAGCAGCTCAAAGCACAAACTCCTAGAAGATTCACTCTTCTTGTACATACGTCGGCATTGTGCCTTTTGTTTTTTACTTCCGATGCAGTATCTGTGTTTCATGGTCATTGTGAAGGCCCAAGGGTCACTGTAAACCTTCACGGGTGCATTGGAATATAACAGTGGTCTCCCAGGAGCTGCTCAAATCACAAACCCCTAGAAGATTCACGCTTCTTGTACTTAAGTCAGCATTGAGCTTTTGTATTCAATCCCGATGCAATTTCTGTGTATCATGGTCAATGTGAAGGTCAAAGGGATACAGTAACCTGCATTGGAGCATCGGAATCTAATACTGGTCTACCAGGGGACGCTCAAAGCACAAACTCTTTGTAGATTCACTCTTCTTGTACTTAACTCAGCATTGTGCCTATTGTATTCAATCCTGCAGCAATTTCTGTGTTTCATCGTCATGTAGAGATCCAAAGGATACAATAAACCTGCACTGGTGCATCGGAATCTAATACTAGTCTCCCAGGAGCCGCTCAAAGCACAAATTCTTAGAAGATTGACTCTATTTGTGCTTAAGTCGGAATTGTCCCTTTTGTATTAAATCCCGATGCAATTTCTGTTTTTCATGGTCATTGTGAAGGTCCAATGGATACAGTAAACCTGCACTAGTGCATCGGAATCTTATAATGGTCCCCCAGGAGCCGCTCAAACACAAACTCTTAGAAGATTCACTCTTCTTGTACTTAAGTCGTCATTGTCCCTTCTTGTATTCAATCACAATGCAATTCCTGTGTTTCATTGTCAATGTGAAGGTCCAAAGGATACAGTGAGCTTTCACCGGTGCATCGGATTCTAATACAGGTCTCCCAGGAACCGCTCATAGTACAAACTCTTAACAAATGCACTCTTCTTGTATTTAAATATTCATTGTCCAATTTGTATTCAATGCCGATGCAATTTCTGTGGTTCATGGTCAATTTGAAGGTCCAAGGGATACAGTAATCCTGCACTGGTGCATCGGAATCTGATACTGGTCTCCCAGGAGCCGCTCATAGCACAAGTTCTTAGAGGAATCACATATCCTGTACTTAAGTCGGAATTGCCTCTATTCTATTCATTCCCGATGCAATTTCTGTGTTTCATGGTCAATGAGAAGGTCCAAGGGATACAGTAAACCTGCACTGGTGCATCGGAATCTAATACTGGTCTTCCAGTAGGCGCTCAACGCACAAACTCTCAGAAGATTCACTCTTTTTGTACTTAAGCCGAAATTGTCCCTTTTGTATTCAATACCGATGCATTTCTGTATTTCAAGGTCACTGTGAAGGTCCAATGGATACAGTAAATCTGCACTGGTGCATCGGAATCTAATACTGGTCCCCCAAAGAGCCGCTCAAAACACAAACTATTAGAAGATTCACTCTTCTTGTACTGAAGTCGTCATTATCCCTTTTGTATTCAATCCCAACTTAATTTCGGTGTTTCATGGTCAATGTGTAGGTCCAAGGGATACAGTAAACCTGCACTGGTGCATCGGAATCTAATACTGGTCTCCCAGGAGGCGCTCAAAGCACAAACTCTCAGAAGATTCACTCTTTTTGTACTTAAGTCGACATTGTCCCTTTTGTATTTAATCCCAATGCAATTTCTGTGTTTCATGGTCAATGTGAAGGTCCAAGGGATACAGTAAACCTGCACTGGTGTATCGGAATCTAATACTGGGTGCCCAGGAGGAGCTCAAAGCACAAACTCCTAGAAGATTCACGCATCTTGTACTTAAGTCAGCATTGTGCTTTTGTATTCAATCCTGATGCAACTTCTGTTGTTCATGGTCAATGTGTTGGTCCAAGGGATACAGTAATCTGCACTGGTGCATCGGAATCAAATACTGGTCTCGCAGGAGCCGCTAAAAACACAAACTCTTAGAAGATTCACTCTTCTTGTACTTAAGTCGGCATCGAGCCTTTTGTATTCAATCCCGATGCGATTTATGTGTTTCATGGTCAATGTGAAGATCCAAGGGATACAGTAACCCGCACTAGTGCATCGGAATCTAATAATGGTCTCCCAGGTGACCCTCAAAGCACAAATTCTGCTTAGATTCACTCTTCTTGTACTTAAGTCAGCATTGTTAAATTAGTATACAATCCTGATGCAATTTCTGTCTTTCGTGGTCATTGTGCAGGTCCAAGGGATGCAGTGAACCTGCACTGGTGCATCTGAATCTAATACTGGTCTCCCAGGTGCCGCTCAAAGCAAAAACTCTTAGAAGATTCACTCTTCATGTACTTCAGTCGGCATTTTCAATTTTGTATTCAATCCTGATGCAATGTCTGTGTTTCATGGTCAATGTGAAGCTCCAAGGGATACAGTAAATCTGCACTGGTGCATCGGAATCTAATTCTGGTCTCACAGGAGCCTCCCAAAGCACAAAATCTTAGACGATCCACTCTTCTTGTACTTAAGTCGGCATTGTCCCTTTTGTATTCAATCCTGATACAATATCAGTTTTTGATGGTCAATATGAAGGTCCAAAGGATGCAGTAAGCCTGCACTGGTGCATCGGAATCTAATACTGGTTACTAAGGAGCAGCTCAAAGCACAAACTCTTAGAAGATTCACTCTTCTTGTACATACGTCGGCATTGTGCCTTTTGTTTTTTACTCCCGATGCAGTATCTGTGTATCATGGTCATTGTGAAGGTCCAAGGGTCAATGTAAACCTGCACGGGTGCATCGGAATACAACAGTGGTCTCCCAGTAGCTGCTCAAATCACAAACCCCTAGAAGATTCACGCTTCTTGTACTTAAGTCGGCATTGTGCTTTTGTATTCAATCCCGATGCAATTTCTGTGTATCATGGTCAATGTGAAGGTCAAAGGGATACAGTAACCTGCATTGGAGCATCGGAATCTAATACTGGTCTACCAGGGGACGCTCAAAGCACAAACTCTTTGTAGATTCACACTTCTTGTACTTAAGTCAGCATTGTGCCTATTGTATTCAATCCCGAAACAATTTCTGTATTTCATCGTCATGTAAAGTTCCAAAGGATACAATAAACCTGCACTGGTGCATCGGAATCTAATACTAGTCTCCCAGGAGCCGCTCAAAGCACAAATTCTTAGAAGATTGACTCTATTTGTGCTTAAGTCGGAATTGTCCCTTTTCTATTAAATCCCGATGCAATTTCTGTTTTTCATGGTCATTGTGAAGGTCCAATGGTTACAGTAAACCTGCACTAGTGCATCGGAATCTTATAATGGTCCCCCAGGAGCCGCTCAAACACAAACTATTAGAAGATTCACTCTTCTTGTACTTAAGTCGTCATTGTCCCTTCTTGTATTCAATCACAATGCAATTCCTGTGTTTCATTGCCAATGTGAGGGTCCAAAGGATACAGTGAGCTTTCACTGGTGCATCGGATTCTAATATAGGTCTCCCAGGAACCGCTTATAGTACAAACTCTTAAAAAATTCACTCTTCTTGTATTTAAGTATTCATTGTCCAATTTGTATTCAATACCGATGCAATTTCTGTGGTTCATGGTCTATTTGAATGTCCAAGGGATACAGTAATCCTGCACTGGTGCATCAGAATCTGATACTGGTCTCCCAGGAGCCGCTCATAGCACAGGTTCTTAGACGAATCACTTATCCTGTACTTAAGTCGGAATCGCCTCTTTTCTATTCATTCCTGATGCAATTTCTATGTTTCATGGTCAATTTGAAGGTCCAAGGGATACAGTAATCCTGCACTGGTGCATCGGAATCTGATACTGGTCTCCCAGGAGCCGCTCATAGCACAAGTTCTTAGAGGAATCACTTATCCTGTACTTAAGTCGGAATTGCCTCTTTTCTATTCATTCCCGATGCAATTTCTGTGTTTCATGGTCAATGTGAAGGTCCAAGGTATACAGTAAACCTGCACTGGTGCATCGGAATCTGATACTGGTCTCCCAGGAGGCACTCAAAGCGCAAACTCTTAGATGATTCACTTTTTTGTACTTAAGTCGGCATATTCCCTTTTGTGTTCAATACCGATGCAGTTTCTGTTTTTCAAGGTCATTGTGATGGTCCAATTGATACAGTAAACCTGCACTGGTGCATCGGAATCTAATACTGATCTCCCAAGAGCCGCTCAGAGCACAAACTCTTAGAAGATTCAATCTTCTTGTACTGAGGTCGTCATTGTTCCTTTTGTATTCAATCCAGATTTAATTTCTGTGTTTCATGGTCAATGTGAAGGTCCAAGGGGTACAGTAAACCTGCACTGGTGCATCGGAATCTAATACTGGTGTCCCAGGAGGCGTTCAAAGCACAAACTCTCAGAAGATTCACTCGTTTTGTACTTAAGTCGACATTGTCCCTTTTGTATTCAATACCGATGCATTTCTGTATTTCAAGGTCTTTGTGAAGGTCCAATGGATACAGTAAACCTGCACTGGTGCATAGGAATCTAATATTGGTCCCCCAAAGAGCAGCTCAAAACACAAACTCTTAGAAGATTCACTCTTCTTGTACTGAAGTCGTCATTGTCCCTTTTGTATTCAATCCCGATTTAATTTCTGTGTTTCATGGTCAATGTGAAGGTAGAATGGATAAAGTAAACCTGCACTGGTGCATCGGAATCTAATACTGGTCTCTCAGGAGCCGCCCAAACCACAAACTCCTAGAAGATTCCCTCTTATTGTACTTAAGTCGGTATAGTGCCTTTTGCATTCATTCCCGTAGCAATATCTGTGTTTAATGATCAATGTGAAGGTCCATGGGATACAGTAATCCTGCACTGGTGAATCGGAATGTAATACTGGTTACGCAGGAGCCGCTCATAGCACTGGACCCTAGAAGAATCACTCTTCTTGTACTTAATTCGGCATTGTGTCTTTTGTATTCAATCCCGATGCAATTTCTGTGTTTCATGGTCAATGTGAAGGTCCAAGGGATACAGTAAGCCTGCACTGGTGCATCGGGATCTAATACTGGTTGCCCTGGAGGAGCTCAAAGCACAAATTCTTAACAAACTCTTAGAGGATTCACTCTTCTTGTACATAAGGCGGCATTGTGCCTTTTGTAGTTACTCCCGATGCAATATCTGCGTTTCATGGTCATTGTGAAGGTCCAAGGGATACAGTAAACCTGCTCTGGTGAATCGGAATCTAATACTGGTGACCCAGGTGCCGCTCAAAGCACAAATTCTTACAAGAGTCCCTCATTTTGTACTTAAGTCGGCACAGTGTTTTTGCATTTAATCCCGACGCAATTTGTGTGTCTCATGGTCAATGTGAAGGTCTAATGGATACAGTAAACCTGCACTGGTGAATCGGAATTTAATACACGTTTCCCAGGAGCCGCTCAAAGCACAAACTCTTCGAAGAGTCCCTCATTTTGTACATAAGTCGGCACTGTGCTTTTTGCATTTAATCCCGAAGCAATTTCAGTGTTTCATGGTCAATGTGAAGTTCCAAGGTATGCAGTAAACCTGCACTGGTGCATCGGAATCTAATACTGGACTCCCAGGAGATGGTCAAAGCACAACTCTTAGAAGATTCCCCATATTGTACTTAAGTCAGCATTGTGCCTTTTGTATTCAATCCCGATGCAATATCTCTGTTTCATGGTCAATGTGAAGGTCCAAGGGATACAGTAAACCTGCACTGGTGCATGGGAATCGAATACTGGTCTCCCAGGAGCCGTTAAAACCACAAACTACTAGAAGATTCACTCTTCTTGTACTTCATTGGGCATTGAGCCTTTTGTATTGAATCCCGATGCGATTTATGTGTTTCATGGTCAATGTGAAGATCCAAGAGATACAGTAACCCGCACTGGTGCATCGGAATCTAATAATGGTCTCCCAGGAGACCCTCAAACCACAAACTCTGTGGAGATTCACTCTTCTTGTTCTTAAGTCAGCGTTGTGACTTTAGTATTTAATCCCGATGCAATTTCAGTGTTTCATGGTCATTGTGTAGGTCCAAGGGATGCAGTAAACCTGCACTGGTGCATCGGAATCTAATACTGGTGACCCAGGTGCCGCTCAAAGCAAAAGCTCTTAGAAGATTCACTCTTCTTCAACTTAATTCGGCATTGTGTGTTTTGTATTCAATCCCGCTGCAATTTCTGTGTTTCATGGTCAATGTTAAGGTCCAAGAGGTGCAGCAAACCTGCACTGGTGCATCGGAATCTAATACTGGTTTCCCAGGAGCCGCTCACATTACAAACCCTTAGAACCTTCACTCTTATTGTACATAATGCGCCATTGTGCCTTTTGTATTCAATCTCGATCAAATTTCTGTGTTACACGGCCAATGTGAAGCTCCAATGGAAACAGTTATCCCGCACTGGTGCATCGGAATCTAATATTGGTTTCCCAGTAGCCGCTCAAAGCACAAACTCTAAGAAGCTTCACTGTTCTTGTACATAAGGCGGCATTGAGCCTTTTGTATTCAATCCCGATGTAATTTCTGTGTTTCATGGTCAATGTGAAGGTCCAAAGGATTCAGTAAACCTGCACTGGTGCATCGGAATCTAATACTGGTTTCAGAGGAGCCGCTCAAAGCACAAACTCTTGGAAGATTCATTCCTCTTGTACTTAAGTTGGCATATTGCTATTATTATTCAATCCCGAAGAAATTGCTGTGTTCATGGTCAATGTAAAGGTCCAAGCTACACAGTAAACGTGCACTGGGGTATCGGAATCTAATACTGGTCTCCCAGCGGCCGCTCATATCACAAACTATTAAAAGATTCACTCTTCTTGTACTTAAGTCGGCATTGTCCCCTTTGTATTCAATCCCAATGCAATTTCTGTGTTTCATGGTCAATGTGAAGATTTAAGGGATACAGTAAACCTGCCCTGGTGCATCGGAATCTAATACTGGTCTCCCAGGAGCCGCTCAATGCACAAACTCTTAAAAGATTCCCTCATACTGTAATTAAGTCAGCATTGTGCCCTTTGCATTCAATTCCGAAGCAATGTCCGTGTTTCATGATCAATGTGAAGGTCCAAGGAATACAGTAAACCTGCACTTTTGCATCGGAATCTGATACTGGACTCCCAGGAGACGCTCGAACCACAATCTCTTAGAAGATTAACTCTTCTTGTATTTAAGTAGGCATTGCGCTTTTTGTAATAATTCCCAATGCGATTTATGTGTTTCATGGTCAATGTGAAGGTCCAAGGAATACAGTAACCTGCACTGGTGCATCGGAATCTAATAAGGTCTCCCAGGAGACGCTCAAAGCACAAGCACTTAGAAGACTCACTCTTCTTGTACTTAAGTCAGCATTGTGCCTTTTGTATTCAATCCCGAAGCAATGTCTGTGTTTCATGTTCAATGTGAAGGTTTAAGGGATACAGTAAACCTCCACTGCTGCATCGGCATCTAATACTGGTCTCCCAGGAGCAGCTCAAAGCACAAACTCTTAGAAGATTCACTCTTCTACTACTTGAGTCGGCATTCTGCATTTTGTATTCAATCCCGATGCGATTTCTATGGTTATTGGTAAATGTGAATTTCCAAGGGATACAATAAACCTCCACCGGTGCATAGGAATCTAATACTGGCCTCCCAGGAGCCGCTCAAAACACAAAATCTTAGAAGGTTCACTCTTCTTGTACTTAAGTCGGATTGTCCCATTTGTATTCAATCCCAATGCAACTTCTGTGTTTCATCGTCAATGTGAAGGTTTAAGGTATACAGTCAGCCTGCACTGGTCAATCAGAATCTAATACTGGTCTCCCAGGAGAAGCTCAAAGCACAAACTCTTAGAAGATGCCCTCACATTTTAATTAAGTTAGCGTTATGCCCTTTGCATTCTGTCCCGGAGCAACGACTGTGTTTCGTTGTCAATGGCAGGGTCCAAGGCATACAGTAAACCAGCACTGGTGCATCGGAATCTAATAAGGAATCCCAGAAGTCGCTCAAGGCACAAGCACTTGGAAGACTCACTCTTCTTGTACTTAAGTCAGCATTGTGCCCTTTGTACTCAACCCGAAGCAATGTCTGTGTTTCATGGTCAATGTGAAGGTTTAAAGGATAGAGTAAACCTGCAATGCTGCATCGGAATCTAATACTGGTCTCCCAGGAGCCGCTCAAAGCACAAACTCCTTGACGATTCACTCTTCTTGTACTTATGTCGGCATTGAGCCTTTTGTATTCAATCCCGATGCAATTTATGTGTTTCATGGTCAATGTGAAGATCCAAGGGATACAGTAACCCGCTGTGATGCATCGGAATCTAATAATGGTCACCCAGGAGACCCTCAAAGCACAAACTCTGTGTAGATTAACTTTTCATGTACTTAAGTCAGCATTGTGCCTTTAGTATTCAATCCCGATGCATTTTCTGTGTTTCATGGTCATTGTGTAAGTCCAAGGGATGCGGTAAACCTGCACTGGTGTATCGGAATCTATACTGGTCTCCCAGGTGCCGCTCAAAGCACAAACTCTTTGAAGATTCACTCTTCTTGTACTTAAGTCGGCATTGTCCCTTTTGTATTCAATCCCGATACAATATCTGTGTTTCATGGTTAATGTGAAGGTGCAAAGGATGCAGTAAACCTGCACTGGTGCATCGGAATCTAATACTAATCTCCCAAGAGCCGCTCAAACCACAAACACTTGGAAGATTCACTCTTCTTGTACATAATTCGGCATTGTGTGTTTTGTATCCAATCCCGATGCAATTTCTGTGTGTCATGGTCAATGTTAAGGTCCAAGAGATACAGTAAACTTGCACTGGTGCATCGGAATCTAATACTGTTCTCCAAGGAGCCGCTCAAAGCATAAACCCTTAGTACCTTCACTCTTCTTGTACATAAGGCGGCATTGTGCCTTTTGTATTCAATCCCGATGCAATTTCTGTGTTTCATTGTCAATGTGAAGGTCGAAGGTATTCAATAAATTTGCACTGGTGCATCGGAATCTAGTACTGGTTTCCCAGGAGCCGCTCAATATACAAACTCTTAGAAGATTCACTCTTCTTGTACTTCAGTGGGCATAGTGCTTTGTGAATTTTTTCCCGATGCAGTTTCTGTGTTTCATGGTTAATGTGAACGTCCAAGGGTACAATACACCTGCACTGGTGCATCGGAAACTAATACTGGTCTGCCAGGAGATGCTCAAAGTACAAACTCCTAGAGGATTCACACATCTTGTGCTTAAGTCGTCATTGTGCCTTTTGTATTCAATCCCGATGTACTTTTTCTGTGTTTACTGCTCAATGTGGAGGACCAAAGGATACAGCAAACCTGCACTGGTGCATCGGAATCTGATACTGGTCTCCCAGGAGCCGTTTAAACCACAAAGTCTTTGAAGATTCATTGTTCTTGCATTTAAGCCGGCATTGTGCCTTTTGTATTCAATCCCGATGCAATTTCTGTGTTTCATGTCCAATGTGAAGGTCCAAGGAATACAGTTAACCTGCACTGGTGCATCGGAATCTAATACTGGTCTCCCAGGAGCCTCTCAAAGCACAAACTCCTAGAAGATTCACTTTTCTTCAACTTAAGTCGGCATTGTGCATTTTGTATTCAAACCCGATGTAATTACAGTGTTTCATGCTCAATGTGAATGTCCAAGGGATACAGTAAACCTGCACTGGTGCATCGGAATCAAATGCTGGTCTCCCAGGAGCCGCTCAAAGCACAAACTCTTAGAAGATTCACACTTGTTGTACTTAAGTCGGGATTGTGTGTTTTGTATTCAATCACGATGCAATTTCTGTGTTTCATGGTCAATGCGAAGGTCCAAGGGGTACATTAAACCTGCACTGGTGGCTCGGAACCCAATACTGGCCTCCCAGGAGCCGCTAAAAGCACAAACCCTTAGAAGATTCACTCTTCTTGTACTTAAGTCGGCATTGTCTCTTTTGTATATAATCCCGATGCAATTTCTGCGATTCATGGTCAATGTGAAGGGTCAAGGGATTCAGTAAACTTGCACTGGTGCATCGGAATCTAATACTGGTCTCCCAGGAGCCGCTCAAAGCACAAATTCTTGAAAGATTCACTCCTCTTTTACTTAAGTCGGCATGGTCCCTTTTGTATTCTATCCCTATGTAATTACAGTGTTTCAAGGTGTATGTGAAGGTTCAAGGGATACAGTAAACCTGCACTGGTGCATAGGAATCTAATCTTGGTCTCCCAGGAGCCGCTCAAACCACAAACTTTCACTCTTCTTTTACTTAAGTCAGCATTGTCCCTCTTGTATTCAATCCCGATGCAATTTCTGTGTTTCTTGGTCAATTTGAGGGTCCAAGGGATACAGTAAGCGTGCACAGGTGCTTCGGAATCTAATACTGGTTTCCCAGGAGCCGCTCAAAGCATAAAGTCTTAGAAGATTCATTCTTCTTGTACTTCAGTTGGCATTGTGCCTTTTGCGTTCAATCCCGATGCAATTTCTGTGTTTCATGGTCAATGAGAAGGTCCAAGGGATACAGTAAACCTGCACTGGTGCATCGGAATCTAACACTGGTCTCCCAGGAGCCGCTCAAAACACAAACTCTTAGAAGATTTAATCTTCTTGTACTTAAGTCGTCATTATCCCTTTTGTATTCAATCCCGATTGAGTTTCTGTGTTTCATGGTCAATGTGAAGTTCCAAGGGATCAAGTAAGCCCTCGACTGGTGCATTGGAATCTAATACTGGTCTCCCAGGAGCTGTTCGAAGCACTAACTCTTAGAAGATTCACGCTTCTTGTACTTATGTCGGCATTGTCCATTTTGTATTCAATCCCGATGAAATTTCTGTGTTTCATGGTTAATGTGAAGGTCCAAGGGATACAGTAAACCTGAAGTGAAGCATCGGAATCTAAAACTGGTCTCACAGGAAAGTCTCACAACCTAGATAGTAATATGAGTCATTCTTCATGTACTTAAGTCGGCATTGTGCCATTTGTATTTAATGCCAATGCAATTTCTATATTTCACTGTCAATGTGAAGGTCCATGGGATACAGTTAATCTGAAGTGAAGCATCGGAATCTAGAACTGGTCTCACAGGAAAGGCTCAAGACATAGACAGTAAGAAGAGTCAGACCTCTTTAACTTAAGTGGGCAATGTGCCTATTTAATTTAATTCCAATGCAATATATGTGTTTCTACGTCAATGGGAAGCTCCAAGGGATACAGTAAACCTAAAGTGAAACATCGGAATCTAAAACTGGTCACACAGGAATGGCCCAATACATAGACAGTAAGATGAGTCAGTCTTCTTGTACTTAAGTCGGCATTGTGCCGTTTGTATTTAATTCCGATGCAATTTCTCTGCTTAATCGTCAATGTGAAGGTCCAATTGATACAGTAAACCTGAAGCGAAGCATCGGACTCTAAAACTGGTCTCACAGATTAGGCTCAATACATAGACAGTAATATGAGTCACTCTTCTTGTACTTAAGTCGGCATTGAGCCATTTGTATTAAATTCCGATGCAATTTCTCTGCTTAATCGTCAATGTGAAGGTCCAATTGATACAGTAAACCTGAAGCGAAGCATCGGAATCTAAAACTGGACTCACAGATTAGGCTCAATACATAGACAGTAATATGAGTCACTCTTCTTGTACTTAAGTCGGCATTGAGCCATTTGTATTAAATTCCGATGCAATTTCTCTGATTATTCGTCAATGTGAAGGTCCAAATGATACAGTAAACCTGAATTGAAGCTTCGGAATCTAAAACTGGTCTCTCAGGAAAGGCTCAAAGCATTGACAGTAAGAAGTTTCAGTCTTCTTGTACTTAAGTCGGCAGTGTGCTTTTTGTATTTAATTCCAATGCAATCTCTATGTTTCGTTGTCAATGTGAAGGTCCAAGGGATACAGTAAATCTGAAGTGAAGCATCGGAATCTAAAACTGGTCTCCCAGGAAAGGCTCGAAGCTTAAACAGTATGAAGAGTCAGTCTACTTTTACTTAAGTCGGCATTGTACCTTTTGTATTTAATTCTGATGCAATTTATGTATTTCATCGTCAATGTGACGGTCCAAGGGATACAGTAAACCTGAAGTGATGCATCGGAATCTAAAACAGGTATCACTGGAAAGGCTCGTAACCTAGACAATAAGAAGAGTCAGTCTTCTTGTACTTAAGTCGACATTGTGCCTTTTGTATTTAATTCCGATTCGTTCTCTTTGTTTCATCGTCAATGTGAATATCCAAGGGAAAAAGTAAACCTGAAGAGAAGCGTGGGAATGTAAAACTGGTCTCACAGGAAAGACTCAAAACATCGACCGTAATATGTGTCAGTCTTCTTGTACTTAAGTCGGCATTGAGCACTTTGTATTTAATTCCGATGCAATTTCTGTGTTCAATGGTCAATATGAAGCTTCAAGGGATACAGTAAACCTCAAAAGAACCATAGGAATCTAAAACTGGTCTCACAGGAAAGGCTCAAAACATAGACAGTAAGAAGAGTCAGCCTCCTTGACTTAAGTCGGCCTTGTGCCTTTTGTATTTAATTCCGATGCAATTTCTGTGTTTCATCGTCAATGTGAAGGTCCAAGTGATACAGTAAACCTGAGGTGAGGAATCGGAATCTAAAACTCGTCTCACAGGATATGTTCAAAACATAGACAGTAAGAAGAGTCAGTCTTCTTGTACTGAAGCCGGAATTGTGCCTTTTGTATTTAATTCCGATGCAATTTCTCTGTTTAATCGCCACTGCGAATGTCCAAATGATACTGCAAACCTGTAGTGAAGCATCAGAATCTAAAACTGGTCTCTCAGGAAAGGCTCATAACATAGACAGTCAGAAGAGTCCGTCCTCTTTAACTTAAGTGGGCATTGTGCCTATTTAATTTAGTTCCGATGCAAAATATGTGTTTTATCGTCAATGTGAAGCTCTAAGGGATACAGTAAACCTAAAGTGAAGCATCGGGATCTAAAATTTGTCTCACAGGAAAGTCTACAAACATAGATGGTAAGAAGAGTCAGTCTTCTTGTACTTAAGTTGGCATTGAGCCTTTTGTGTTTAATTCCGATGCAAATTCTCTGTTTAATCGTCAATGTGAAGGTCCAAATAATACAGTAAACCTGAAGTGAAACGTCGGAATCCAAAACTGGTCTCAAAGGAAAGGCTCAGAACATAGACAGTAAGAAGAATCATTCTTCTATAACTTAAGTCGACATTGAGCCTTGTGTATTTAATTCCGATGCAACTTCTCTGTTTAATCGTCAATGTGAAGGTCCAAATGATACTGTAACCCTGAAGTGAAGCATCGGAATCTAAAACTGGTCTCACAGGGATGGCTCTAACATAGACAGTAAGAAGAGTCACCCTTCTTGTACTTAAGTCAATATTGTCCCTTTTGTATTTAATTCCGATGCAATTTCGGTGTTTCATCGTCAGTGGGAAGGTCCAAGGGATACAGCAAACCTATAGTGAAGCATCGGAATATAAAAGTGGTCTCACAGGAAAGGCTCAAGACATAGAACCTAAGAAGAGTCAGTCTTCTTGTACTTAAGACTGCATTGTGCCTCTTGTATTTAATTAAGATGCTATTTCTGTGTTTCATCGTCAATGTGAAGGTCCAAGGGATCCAGTAAACCTGAAGTGATGTATCGGAATCTAAAACTGGTCACACAGGAATGGCCCAGTACATAGACAGTAAGATGAGTCAGTCTTCTTGTACTTAAGTCGGCATTGTGCCGTTTGTATTTAATTCCGATGCAATTTCTCTGCTTAATCGTCAATGTGAAGGTCCAATTGATACAGTAAACCTGAAGCGAAGCATCGGAATCTAAAACTGGTCTCACAGATTAGGCTCAATACATAGACAGTAATATGAGTCACTCTTCTTGTACTTAAGTCGGCATTGAGCCATTTGTATTAAATTCCGATGCAATTTCTCTGCTTAATCGTCAATGTGAAGGTCCAATTGATACAGTAAACCTGAAGCGAAGCATCGGAATCTAAAACTGGTCTCACAGATTAGGCTCAATACATAGACAGTAATATGAGTCACTCTTCTTGTACTTAAGTCGGCATTGAGCCATTTGTATTAAATTCCGATGCAATTTCTCTGATTATTCGTCAATGTGAAGGTCCAAATGATACAGTAAACCTGAATTGAAGCTTCGGAATCTAAAACTGGTCTCTCAGGAAAGGCTCAAAGCATAGACAGTAAGAAGTGTCAGTATTCTTGTACTTAACTCGGCATTGTGCCTCTTGTATTTAATTCCGATGCAATTTCTGTGTTTCATCGTCAATGGGAAGGTCCAAGGGATACAGTAAACCTAAAGTGAAGCATGAGAATCTAACACTGGTCTCACAGGAAAGGCTCAGAACACAGTTACTAAGAAGAGTCAGTCTTCTTGTACTTAAGTCGGCATTGTGCCGTTTGTATTTAATTCAGATGCAATTTCTGTGTTTCATCATGAATATGAAGGTCCAGGGGATACAGTAAACCTGACGTGAAGCGTCGGAAACTAAAACTGGGCTCACAGGAAAGTCTCGAAGCATAGACAGTAAAATGAGTCAGTCTTCTCGTACTTTAATCGGCATTGAGCATTTTGTATTTAATTCCAATGCGATTTCTGTGTTTCATTGTCAATGTGAAGGTCCAAGAATACAGTAAACGTGAAGTGAAGCATCGGAATGTAAAACTGGTATCACAGGAAAGGTTCAAAGCATAGACATTAAGAAGAGTCAGTCTTCTTGTACTTGGCATGGTGCCTTTTGTATTTAATTCCGAAGCCATGTCTGTGTTTCATCGTCAATGTTAAGGTCCAAGGGATACAGTAAACCTGAAATGAAGCATAGTAATCAAAAACTGGTCTCAAATGAAAGGCACAAATCATAGACAGTAAGAAGAGTCAGTCTTCTTGCACTTAAGTCGGCATTTTGCCTTTTGTATTTAGTTCCGATTCTATTTCTGTCTTTCATCGTCAATTTGAAGGTCCAAGGGATACAGTAAACCTGAAGTGAAGCATCGGAATCGAAAACTGGTCTCACAGGAAAGGCTAGAATCATAGACATTAAGAAGAGTCAGTCTTCTTGTACTTAAGTCGGCATTGTGCCGTCTGTATTTAATTCTGATGCAATTTCTTAGTTTCATCGTCAATGCGACGCTCCAAGGGATACAGTAAACCGGAAAAGAAGCATCGGAATCTAAAACTGGTCTCACAGGAAAGGCTCAAATCACAGACAGTGTGATGAGTCACCCTCATTAACTTGAGACGGCATTGTGCCTTTTGTATTTAGTTCCGATGCAATTTCTGTGATTCATCGTCAGTGTGAAGGTCCAAGGGATACAGTAAACCTGAAGGGAAGCATCGTAATCGAAAACTGGTCTTGCAGGAAAGGCCAGAAACATAGACAGTAAGAAGAGTCACTCTTCTTCTACTTAAGTCGGCATTGTGCGTTTTGTATTTAATTCCGATGCAATCTCTGTGTTCCATCGTCAATGTGAAGCCCCAAGGGATACAGTAAACCGGAAAAGAAGTATCGGAATCTAAAACTGGTCTCACAGGAAGGGCTCAAAACATAGACAGTGTGATGAGTCAGCCTCATTAACTTGAGACGGCATTATGCCTCTTGTATTTAATTCAGATGCTATTTCTCTGTTTCATTGTCAATGTGAAGATCCAAGTGATACAGTAAACCTGAAGTGAAGCATCTGAATCTAAAACTGGTCTCACAGTAAGGGCTCAATACATACGAGGTGCGGCTAGAAAAAAACCGGACTGATGCTGGAAAAAACATTTATTTACAATTATTTACAATTTCATGTTATCTTCTTCAATGTACTCTCCTCCTAGGTCTCTACACCGCTCCATACGAATTTTGCACTGTTCGTAGCAATGCTGCAGATCATTTTCTGTAAGTCCATACATTACTTCCGTCGCTTTTTCTTTTACTGCGTCAACAGTCTCAAATCTAGTTCCTTTCAAAGCTGACTTGACTTTAGGGAAAAGAAAAAAGTCACAGGGGGCCAAATCAGGTGAGTAGGGTGGATGATCTAACATGGGAATGTTGTGTTTTGCCAAAAACGTCTTCACTGACAACGCACTGTGAGCTGGGGCATTGTCTTGGTGAAGGATCCATGACTTTTTTCTCCACAAATCGTTCCGTTTTCTCCGTACTCGCTCACGTAGGGTACCCAGGACGCTAATGTAGTAATGCTGATTCGCCGTTTGTCCCTCTGGTACCCAATCAATGTGCACAATCCCTTTGATGTCAAAAAAAACAATCATCATTGCCTTTAATTTCGATTTTGACATTCGTGCTTTCTTTTGTCGTGGAGAACCAGGAGTTTTCCAATGCATCGATTTTCGTTTAGTCTCGGGATCGTAAGTGAAAAACCACGATTCATCGCAAGTGATAACATTTTGTAAAAAGGTGGGATCACTTTCAATGTTTTCCAGGATACCAGAACAAATCATTCTTCGGCGTTCCTTCTGTTCAATTGTGAGACACTTTGGAACCATTTTTGAACACACTTTGTTCATGTTGAAACTTTCATGAAGAATCTGCCTAACACTTTCCTTGTCAACTCCTGTTAACTCAGACACAGCTCTGATTGTTAAACGGTGATCTTGTCGAACAAGTTTACCGATTTTTTCAATGTTTGCATCAGTTTTTGCTGACAATGGTCTGCCAGTGCGAGTGTCATCACTGGTGTCTTTGCGGCCACCTTTAAATCGTTTAAACCACTCAAACCCTTGAGTTCGCGATAAACAATCATCGCTGTACACTTGTTGTAACATTACAAACTTTTCACTTGCAGATTTTCCTAGTTTGAAATAAAATTTGGTGTTAACACGCTGTTCTTTCTGTACACTCAACATTTTCCGTTGGACAGACAAAACGTCAACTACTTAAAACAGACGCCACGGGCAATCTGAGTGCAGGAGGCAGATGAAACTCGAGCAGTAGGCGGAGCGAGAGTCACGTGACAGGCCACGCGACTTTCAGCCTTATTGCATTCGTTTTATTGTTTCACCAGTACTAGTCAGGTTTTTTCTAGCCACACCTCGTAGACAGTAAGATGAGTCAGTCTACTTGTACTTAAATCGGCATTGAGCCTTTAGTATTTATTTCCGATGCAATTTCTCTGTTTAATCGTTAATGTGAAGGACCAGATGATATAGTAAACCTGAACTGAAGCATCGGAATCTAAAACTGGTCTCGCAGGAAGGCTCAAAGCATAGACAGTAAGAAGTGTCAGTCTTGTTGTATTTAAGTCGGCATTGTCCCTTTTGTACTTAATTGCAATGCTAGTTCTGTGTTTCATCGTCAATGTGAAGGTCCAAGGGATACAGTAAACCTGAAGTGAAGAATCGGAAAGTAAAACTCATCTCACAGGATATGTTCAAAACATAGACAGTAGGAAGAGTCAGTCCTCTTGTACTTAAGCCGGAATTGTGCCTTTTGTATTTAATTCCGATGCAATTTCTCTGTTTAAACGTCACTGTGAAGGTCCAAAAGATACTTTACTGTATCTTTTGGACCTTCACAGCGACGTTTAAACAGAGAAGTGAAGCATCGGAATCCAAAACTGGTCTCACAGGAAAGGCTAAAAACATAGACAGTAAGAAGAGTCAGCCTCCTTAACTTAAGTCGGCCTTGTGCCTTTTGTATTTAATTCGGATGTAATTTCTGTGTTTCACGTCAATGTGAAAGTCCAAGGGATACAGTAAACCTGAAGTGAAATATCGGAATCTGAAACTGGTTTCAGAGGAAAGGCTCAAAACATAGACAGTAATATGAGTCATTCTTCTTGTACTTAAGTCAGCATTGTGCCTTTTGTCTTTGGTTCCAATACAATTTCCGTGTTTCATTGTCAATGTGTAGGTCCTTGGGATACAGTAAATCAGAAGTGAAGCATCGGAATCTAGAACTGGTATCACAGGATATGCCCAAGACTTAGACAGTAAGAAGAATCAGTCCTCTTTAACTTAAGTGGGCATTGTGGTTATTTAATTTAATTCCGATGCAATATATGTGTTTCATCGTCAATGTGAAGTACCAAGGAATACAGTAAACCTACAGTGAAGCATCTGAATCTAAAATTGGTCATACAGGAAAGGCTCAAAGCATAGACAGTAAGAAGAGTCAGTATCCTTGTACTTAAGTCGGCATTGTGCCTTTTGTATTTAATTCTGATGCAACTTCTCTGTTTAATCGTCAATGTGAAGGTCCAAATGATACTGTAAGACTGAAGTGAAGCATCGGAATCTAAAACTGGTCTCACAGGAATGGCTCAAGACATAGAACCAAAGAAGAGTCAGTCTTCTTGTACTTAAGACTGCATTGTGCCTCTTGTATTTAATTAAGATGCTATTTCTGTGTTTCATCGTCAATGTGAAGGTCCAAGGGATCCAGTAAACCTGAAGTGATGTATCGGAATCTAAAACAGGTCTCACAGGAAAGGCTCAAACATAGACAGTAAGAAGAGTCAGTCTTGTTGTTCCTAAGTCGGCATTGTCCCTTTTGTATTTAATTCCGATGAAATTTCTGTATTTCATCGTCAATGTGAATGCCCACGGAATACAGTAAACCTGAAGTGAAGCATCGGAATGTAAAACTGGTCTCACAGGATAGGTTCAAAACATAGACGGTAAGAAGAGTCAGTATTCTTGTACTTAAGTCGGCATTGTGCCGCTTGTATTTAATTCCGATGCAATTTCTGTGTTTCATCATCAATGTGAAGGTCCAAGGGATACAGTAAACCTGAAGTGAAGCATCGAAATCTGAAACTAGACTCTTACGAACGGCTCAAACCATAGACAGTAAGAAGAGTCAGTCTTCTTGTACGTATGTCGGCATTGTGCCTTTTGTATTTAATTCCGATGCAATTTCTGTGTTTCATCGTCAATGGAAAGATCCAAGGGATACAGTAAACCTAAAGTGAAGCATGAGAATCTAACACTGGTCTCACAGGAAAGGCTCAGAACACAGTTACTAAGAAGATTCAGTCTTCTTGTACTTAAGTCGGCATTGTGCCGTTTGTATTTAATTCAGATGCAATTTCTGTGTTTCATTATGAATATGAAGATCCAGGCGATACAGTGAACCTGACGTGAAGCGTCGGAAACTAAAACTGGGCTCACAGGAAAGTCTCGAAGCATAGACAGTAAAATGAGTCAGTCTTCTTGTACTTAAGTCGGCATTGAGCATTTTGTATTTAATTCCGATGCGATTTCTGTGTTTCATTGGCAATGTGAAGGTCCAAGAATACAGTAAACGTGAAGTGAAGCATCGGAATGAAAAACTGGTATCACAGGAAAGGTTCAAAGCATAGACATTAAGAAGAGTCAGTCTTCTTGTACTTGGCATGGTGCCTTTTGTATTTACTTCCGAAGCCATTTCTGCAATTCATCGTGAATGGTAAGGTCGTAGGGATACTGCAAACCAAATGTGAAGCATCGTAATCTAAAACTGTTCTCAAATGAAAGGCACAAATCATAGACAGTAAGAAGAGTCAGTCTTCTTGTACTTAAGTCAGCATTGTGCCTTTTGTGTTTATTTCGGATGTAGTTTCTGTGTTTCATCGTCAATGTGAAGGTCCAAGGGTGACAGAAAACCTGAAGTGAAGGATCATAATTTAAAACTGGTCTCACAGGAAGGGCTAGAAACGTAGACAGTAAGAAGAGTCAGTCTTCTTGTAATTAAGTAGGCATTGTGTCTTTTGTATTTAATTCCGATGCCATGTCTGTGTTTCATCGTCAATGTTAAGGTCCAAGGGCTACAGTAAACCTGAAATGAAGCATCGTAATCAAAAACTGGTCTCAAATGAAAGGCACAAACCATAGACAGTAAGAAGAGTCAGTCTTCTTGCACTTAAGTCGGCATTTTGCCTTTTGTATTTAGTTCCGATTCTATTTCTGTCTTTCATCGTCAATTTGAAGGTCCAAGGGATACAGTAAACCTGAAGGGAAGCATCGGAATCGAAAACTGGTCTCACAGGTAAGGCTAGAATCATAGACAGTAAGAAGAGTCAGTCTTCTTGTACTTAAGTCGGCATTGTGCCGTTTGTATTTAATTCTGATGCAATTTCTTAGTTTCATCGTCAATGCGACGCTCCAAGGGATACAGTAAACCGGAAAAGAAGTATCGGAATCTAAAACTGGTCTCACAGGAAAGGCTCAAATCACAGACAGTGTGATGAGTCACCCTCATTAACTTGAGACGGCACTATGCCTCTTGTATTTAATTCAGATGCTATTTCTCTGTTTCATTGTCAATGTGAAGATCCAAGTGATACAGTAAACCTGCAGTGAAGCATCTGAATCTAAAACTGGTCTCACAGTAAGGGCTCAATACATACGAGGTGCGGCTAGAAAAAAACCGGACTGATGCTGGAAAAAACATTTATTTACAATTATTTACAATTTCATGTTATCTCCTTCAATGTACTCTCCTCCTCGGTCTCTACACCGCTCCATACGAATTTTACACTGTTCATAGCAATGCTGCAGATCATTTTCGGTAAGTCCATACATTATTTACGTCGCTTTTTCTTTTACTGCGTCAACAGTCTCAAATCTAGTCCTTTCAAAGCTGACTTGACTTTAGGGAAAAGAAAAAAGTCACAGGGGGCCAAATCAGGTGAGTAGGGTGGATGATCTAACATGGGAATGTTGTGTTTTGCCAAAAACGTCTTCACTGACAACGCACTGTGAGCTGGGGCATTGTCTTGGTGAAGGATCCATGACTTTTTTTTTTCTCCACAAATCGTTCCGTTTTCTCCGTACTCGCTCACGTAGGGTAGCCAGGACGCTAATGTAGTAATGCTGATTCACCGTTTGTCCCTCTGGTACCCAATCAATGTGCACAATCCCTTTGATGTCAAAAAAAACAATCATCAATGCCTTTAATTTCGATTTTGACATTCGTGCTTTCTTTTGTCGTGGAGAACCAGGAGTTTTCCAATGCATCGATTGGCGTTTAGTTTCGGGATCGTAAGTGAAAAACCACGATTCATCGCAAGTGATAACATTTTGTAAAAAGGTGGGATCACTTTCAATGTTTTCCAGGATGTCAGAACAAATCATTCTTCGGCGTTCCTTCTGTTCAATTGTGAGACACTTTGGAACCATTTTTGAACACACTTTGTTCATGTTGAAACTTTCATGAAGAATCTGCCTAACACTTTCCTTGTCAACTCCTGTTAACTCAGACACAGCTCTGATTGTTAAACGGCGATCTTGTCGAACAAGTTTACCGATTTTTTCAATGTTTGCATCAGTTTTTGCTGACAATGGTCTGCCAGTGCGAGTGTCATCACTGGTGTCTTCGCGGCCACCTTTAAATCGTTTAAACCACTCAAACCCTTGAGTTCGCGATAAACAATCATCGCCGTACACTTGTTGTAATATTACAAACGTTTCACTTGCAGATTTTCCTAGTTTGAAATAAAATTTGATGTTAACACGCTGTTATTTCTGTACACTCAACATTTTCCGTTGCACAGACAAAACGTCAACTACTTAAAACAGACGCCACGGGCAGACTGAGTGCAGGAGGCAGATGAAACTCGAGCAGTAGGCGGAGCGAGAGTCACGTGACAGGCCACGCGACTTTCAGCCTTATTGCATTCGTTTTATTGTTTCACCAGTACTAGTCAGGTTTTTTCTAGCCACACCTCGTAGACAGTAAGATGAGTCAGTCTACTTGTACTTAAATCGGCATTGAGCCTTTAGTATTTATTTCCGATGCAATTTCTCTGTTTAATCGTTAATGTGAAGGACCAGATGATATAGTAAACCTGAATTGAAGCATCTGAATCTAAAACTGGTCTCGCAGGAAAGGCTCAAAGCATAGACAGTAAGAAGTGTCAGTCTTGTTGTATTTAAGTCGGCATTGTCCCTTTTGTACTTAATTGCAATGCTAGTTCTGTGTTTCATCGTCAATGTGAAGGTCTGATGGATACAGTAAACCTGAAGTGAAGAATCGGAAAGTAAAACTCATCTCACAGGATATGTTCAAAACATAGACAGTAGGAAGAGTCAGTCCTCTTGTACTTATGCCGGAATTGTGCCTTTTGTATTTAATTCCGATGCAATTTCTCTGTTTAAACGTCACTGTGGAGGTCCAAAAGATACTTTACTGTATCTTTTGGACCTTCACAGCGACGTTTAAACAGAGAAGTGAAGCATCGGAATCCAAAACTGGTCTCACAGGATAGGCTAAAAACATAGACAGTAAAAAGAGTCAGCCTCCTTAACTTAAGTCGGCCTTGTGCCTTTTGTATTTAATTCGGATGTAATTTCTGTGTTTCACGTCAATGTGAAAGTTCAAGGGATACAGTAAACCTGAAGTGAAAAATCGGAATCTGAAACTGGTCTCAGAGGAAAGGCTCAAAACATAGACAGTAATATGAGTCATTCTTCTTGTACTTAAGTCGGCATTGTGCCTTTTGTATTTGGGTCCAATACAATTTCCGTGTTTCATTGTCAATGTGTAGGTCCTTGGGATACAGTAAATCAGAAGTGAAGCATCGGAATCTAGAACTGGTATCACAGGAAATGCTCAAGACTTAGACAGTAAGAAGAATCAGTCCTCTTTAACTTAAGTGGGCATTGTGGTTATTTAATTTAATTCCGATGCAATATATGTGTTTCATCGTCAATGTGAAGTACCAAGGGATACAGTAAACCTACAGTGAAGCATCTGAATCTAAAATTGGTCTTACAGGAAAGGCTCAACGCATAGACAGTAAGAAGAGTCAGTATCCTTGTACTTAAGTCGGCATTGTGCCTTTTGTATTTAATTCCGATGCAATTTCTGTGATTCATCGTCAGTGTGAAGGTCCAAGGGATACAGTAAACCTGAAGGGAAGCATCGGAATCAAAAATTGGTTTTACAGGAAAGGCCAGAAACATAGAGAGTAAGAAGAGTCACTCCTCTTGTACTTAAGTCGGCATTGTGCGTTTTGTATTTAATTCCGATGCAATTTCTGTGTTTCATCGTCAATGTGAAGCTCCAAGGGATACAGTAAACCGGAAAAGAAGTATCGGAGTCCAAAACCGGTCTCACAGGAAGGGCTCAAAACATAGACAGTGTGTAGAGTCAGCCTCCTTAACTTAAGTCGGCATTGTGCCTTTTGTGTTTAATTCCGATGACATTTCTGTGTTTCATCGACAATGTTAAGGTCCAAGGGATACAGTAAACCTGAAGTGAAGCATCGTGATCTAAAACTGGACTCAAATGAAAGCCAGAAATCATAGACAGTAAGGAGAGTCAGTCTTCTTGCACTTAAGTCGGCATTTTGCCTTTTGTATTTAGTTCCGATTCAATTTCTGTGTTTCATCATCAATATGACGGTCCAATGGATACAGTAATCCAGAAGTCAACATCGGAATCTAGAACTGGTCCCACAGGAAGGGCTCCAACATAGACAGTCAGAAGAATCAGTCTCCTTGTTCTTAAGGCGGCATTGTGCTTTTTGTATTTAATTCCGATGCCATTTCTATGTTTCATCGTCAAGGGGAAGGTCCAAGGGATACAGTTAACCTGAAGTGAAGCATCGGTATCTAAAACTGGTCTCACAGGAAAGGCTCAAATCATAGACAGTATGAAGAGTCAGTCTTCTTGTACTTAAGTCGGCATTGTGCCGTTTGTATTTAATTCCGATGCAATTCCTGTGTTTCATCGTCAATGTGACGCTCCAAAGGATACAGTAAACCGGAAAAGAAGAATCGGAATCTAAAACTGGTCTCACAGGAAAGGCTCAAATCACATACACTGTGATGAGTCAGCCTCATTAACCTAAGTCGGCATTGTGAATTTTATATTTAATTCCGATGCAATTTCTGTGTTTCATCGTAAATGGGAAGGTGCAAGGGATACAGTAAACCTGAAGTGAACCATCGGAATCTAAAACTGGTCTCACAGGAAGTGCTCAAAACATAGACAGTAAGGAGAGTCAGTCTTCTTGTACTTAAGTCGGCATTGTGCCTTTTGTATTTAATTCGGATGTAATTTCTGTGATTCATCGTCAATATGAAGGTCCATGGGATACAGTAAACCTGAAGTGAAGGATCGGAATCTGAAACCGGTCTCACAGGAAAACCTCAAAACGTAGACAGTAATATGAGTCATTCTTCTTGTACTAAAGTCGGTATTGGGCCTTTTGTACTTAATTCCAATGCAATTTCTGTGTTTTATTCTCAATGTGAAGGTCCATGGGATAAGTAAATCTGAAGTGAAGCATCGGAATCTAGAACTGGTCTCACAGGAAAGGCTCAAAACATAGTCAGTAAGAAGAGTCAGTCCTCTTTAACTTAAGTGGGCATTGTGCCTATTAAATTCCATTCCAATACAATATATGTGTTTCATCGTCAATGTAAAGCTCCAAGATATACAGTAAAACCAAAGTTAACCATCGGAATCTAAAACTCGTCTCACGGGAAAGGCTCAATACACAGACAGTAAGATGAGTCAATCTTCTTGTACTTAAGTCGGCATTGAGACTTTTGTATTTAATTCCGATGCAATTTCTCTGTTTAATCGTCAAGGTGAAGGTCCAAATGATATAGTAAACCTGAAGTGAAGCATCGGAATCTAAAGCAGGTCTCACAGGAAACGCTCAAAACATAGACAGTAGGAAGAGTCTGTCTTCTTGTACTTAAGTCGGCATTGTCCTTTTTGTATTTAATTCCAATGCAATTTCTGTGTTTCGTCGTCAATGTGAACGTTCAAGGGTTACAGTAAACCTGCAGTGAAGCATCGGAATCTAAAACTGGTCTCACAGGAAGTGCTCAAAACATAGACAGTAAGAAGAGTCAGTCTTCTCGTACTTAAGTCGGCATTGTGCCTTTTGTATTTAATTCGGATGCAATTTCTGTGATTCATCGTCAATGTGAAGGTCCATGGGATACAGTAAATCTGAAGTGAAACATTGAAATCTAGAACTGGTCTCACAGGAAAGGCTCAAGACATAGACTTGCACTTAAGTCGGCATTATGCCTTTTGTATTTAATTCCGAAGCAATTTCTGTGTTTCATCGTCAATGTGAAGGTCCAAGGGATACAGTAAACCTGAAGTGATGTATCGGAATCTAAAACTGGTCTCACAAGAACGGCTAGAAACGTAGACAGTAAGAATAGTCAGACTTCTGGTACTTAAGTCGACATTGAGCCTTTTGTATTTAATTGCGATGCAACTTCTCTGTTTAATCGTCAATGCGAAGGTCCAAATGATACTGTAAACCTGAAGTGAAGCATCAGAATCTAAAACTGGTCTCACAGGACAGGCTCAAAGCATATATAGTAATATGACTCATTCTTCTTGTACTTAACTCGGGATTGTGCCTTTTGTATTTAATTCCAATGCAGTTTCTGTGTCTCATCGTCAAGGTAAAGATCCATGGAATACAGTAAATCTGAAGTGAAGCTTCGGAGTCCAGAACTGGTCACATAGGAAAGGATAATGACATAGACAGTAAGAGGAGTCAGTCCTCTTTAATTAAAATGGGCATTATGCCTATTTACTTTAATTCCGATGCAATATAAGTGTATCATGGTCAATGTGAAGCTCCAAGGGATACAGTAAACCTAAAGTGAAGCATCGGAATCTAAAACTGGTCTCACAGGAAAGGCTCAATACATAGACAGTAAGATGAGTCAGTCTTCTAGTACTTATGTCGTTTTTGAGCCCTTTGTATTTCATTCCGATGCGATTTCTCTGTTTAATCGTCAATGTGAAGGTCCAAATGATACAGTAAACCTGAAATGAAGCATCAGAATCTAAAACTGGTCTCACAGGAAAGGCTCAATACATAGACAGTAAGATGAGTCAGTCTTCTTGTATTTCAATCAGCATTGAGCCTTTTGTATTTAATTCCTATGCAATTTCTCTGTTTAATCGTTAATGTGAAGGACCAAATGATATAGTAAACGTGAATTGAAGCATCGGTATCTAAAACTGGTCTCACAGGAATGGCTCAAAGCATAGACAGTAAGAAGAGTCAGTCTTCTGGTACTTAAGTCGGCATTGCGATTTTTGTATTTAATTCCAATTCAATTTCTGTGTTTCGTCGTCAATGTGAAGGTCCAAGGGATACAGTAAACCGGAAGTGAATGATCGGAATCTAAAACTTGTCTCACAGGAAAGGTCCAAAACATAGACAGTAAGAAGAGTCAATCTTCTTGTACTTTAGTCGGCATTGTGCCTTTTGTATTTATTTCCGATGCAATTAATGTGTTTCATAGTCAATGTGAAGATTCAAGGAATACAGTAAACCTAAAGTGAAGCATCGGAATGTAAAACTGGTCTCACAGGAAATCCTCAAAACATAGACAGTAAGAAGAGTCAGTCTTCTTGTACATAAGTCGGCATTGTGCCTTTTGTATGTAATTCGGATGTAGCTTATGTGTTTCATCGTCAATGTGAAGGTACAAGGAATACAGTAAACCTGATGTGAAATATCGGAATCTGAAACTGGTCTCAGAGGAAAGGCTCAAAACATAGACAGTAATATGAGTCATTCTTCTTGTACTTAAGTCGGCATTGTGCCTTTTGTATTTGATTCCAATTCCATTTCTGTGTTTCATTGTCAATGTGAAGGTCCATGGGATACAGTATATCAGAAATGAAGCATCCGAATCTAGAACTGGTGTCACAGGAAAGGCTCAAGACATAGACAGTAAGGAGAGTCAGTCCTCTTGAACTTACGTGGGCATTGTGCCTATTTAATTTAATTCCGACGCAATATATGTGTTTCATCGTCAATGTGAAGCACCAAGGGATACAGTAAACCTGAAGTGAAGCATCGGATTCTAAAACAGGTCTCACAGGAGAGGCTCAAACTTAGACAGTCAGAAGAGTCAGTCTTGTTGTACTTAAGTCGACATTGTCCCTTTTGTGTTTAATTCCGATGCAATTTCTGTATTTCATCGTCAATGTGAATGTCCAGGGAATACAGTAAACCTGAAGAGAAGCATCGGAATGTAAAACTGGTCCTACAGGATAGTTTCAAAACATTGACAGTAAGAAGAGTCAGTATTCTTGTACTTAAGTCGGCATTGTGTCTTTTGTATTTAATACCGATGCAATTTCTGTGTTTCATCATCAATGTGAAGGTCCAAGGGATACAGTAAACCTGAAGTGAAGCATCGAAATTTAACCTGGACCCTTAGGAACGGCTCTAAACATAGACAGTAAGAAGATGTAACGCTACCGCCCTGATCGGGCGTACGGTAGCTCTATAAAGCCTGTACGGTAATAAGTTCACGGGCTTCATCTTATAAACAAGGATTTTAGTACATAAGTTGACCGCGTGTACCTAATAGAAGCAAGATCGGACTTATACTCAGTCAATAACTACAGTGATGCATCAAGCAAATGTAAAGTATAAGTACTCTTTCGCATGGACAAGAAGTACACACAGTAGATGCTACCTATAATTAATAATTCGGTCGCCAGCCTACTTAGGCAATGAATGAGTTTTTCCTTGTACAAGTGGGTGCATGTACTAGCATAACTACACGTAGTAACGTTGCCTTATATGGCAAAGTTTGGAAAAAAAAGTCCACTGAACTAAAGTTTCCTCTTTTTGTACTAATTTGGACGAGCTAGATTTACACAACACCACACAGCAATGATTACTACGAACTGCATTTTGTATATTGATCAGACTCAAATCGGGCGTGGATTACCCTAGAATTAGCAATCTTGAAAGTACACATACAATGTCACTATTAAAGATGGAAAAACATTAATACACTTAGGATTAGCTTTACTGGTCAAATCTGATCAACACATTTCAAGGTTTGAAAGAATGGACAAGAGAGGGGGGGGGGGCCCTGAAACTGTTATGGTCGTTATACTGAAACTATTAAGTACTGAAGGCAAATTTACACTCAAATTTAGCAATCTATGAATAACTACTCTTTTGTCTTACTTCTGAATAATTTAACTGTCATTATTTCTGTCTCAAATTAATTAAATAACATCGCTAACTCAATTAAAAAAAAAAAAAAAAAACCTCTCTTCCAATTTAGTCATACCTTTGTTCTTTACCAACATTTGCAATAACACACAGGACTTTAAACTTCTTTATAGCATAGATTAATCTGCTGATAATTTTCGTTAACACTAACATTAAACTTTCAGTTCAGGATACTCGGGTTGCACAATACGAGGTAAGGATCCTGTCTAGGTCAGTGATCAGGATAAGTCATGGCTGAAGCAATTCTGGTAAAAGTCACGTTATTATTGAACAGTTAGAAACATTTTCGACACTGGTCCACACAGATACACTTCTAAAGATGAAATAAATGTTTGACCTGTGCAAATCGGTGCGGCGGTTGGCGGGCAGCGAGATAGCGAGAAGCACGGCACACATACAAGCACGGCTAAGGCTCACACTACATCGGCACTTTCCATCTTCTTAGCGTCGTAATCTTTCCAATTTTGTGCCTAAGAATATAGCCATGCCAAGTAGTCGTCGGAATCGGCTCATTCGAGGCTCAATGGAATCCACTTTTCCTGGGTAGCCTCCTCGGTACAGTACGTGTTCCTCTGACCGATTCCCAGCTCCGACTGTTGCTCGCCTCCGACTGTAATACTGTGTCCGTTGTGCCGAACCGCGCCAGTGTGCGTTTTCCCGCCTCGCCTGCCTCCACCTTTTCCCGCTCCCCTACAGGTAGGGTATTCACCACAGGTTTTCTACTACACATATCCTAATGCATTACCTACGTATGGACCAAGTGTATAAATTAAAATTTTCACATCTTACAATAGTTTTAACATTAAATACACTTTCCTTTGATTACCACATTATTTTAAATCTAACATAAATAATAATATTCATTTCAAAAGTTGCTCACAGTCTCTTTAACATAACGATACGAACTGAAAAAAAAGTTCAAAACATTGCTTACATTAATTTATCTAAATTCATAAAGAAAAAAATTATTATATGTACAGTTGTCGTTACAAATGCCCCTGTTTCCAGAAAATTTTCTTAAGTCCAAATTTTATGGGAACACTAAATCTTACAATTATACAGTTGAAACTTCCCCTTTTTAACAATTATACAAGACTGTGCTTAAACTGACACACAATATTTTGTTAGACCAACGCAATCTGACTTTCAAAATTCCCTACAAAAGAATGGCCCTGACTAACATTAAACTATACCTTTCACAAATCACTTACCTCACAAAAATCTTCGCTGCTCAAGCTACTGCAATACAGCGAGCGCCACTACTGCCAGCTAAATAAAAGATTCAAACTACTGAAGACACTAACTACTGATAGGGATAGTTAGCAAATGAAAGATATTAATAGAGAACGAACAATGTATTTACCTTGATATCATCATATATAAATATAGCAGTTCATGACAAATTTCAAAACTCCGCCATCTCTCTCCCCACATCCACCACTGCTGGCGGCTCACCTCCAACTGCGCAACGCTACGCGCTGTTCACATTCAGCTGCCGCTGCCCAACACTACAATGGCAGACAAAAATGCAAACTAGCCACAGACTGCACACAGCACAGCCAGTGATTTTCATATTGAGCGCTACGTGACGTTGCCAATAAGAAAACATAAACATCCTACTTACATAGAGAAAACATAAACAGCCTACTTACATAGCCCCCATGCTCCTCACAAAAAATTTTACAAATTTGATAAAATTTTTCATAATTACAATAACAAAGAAATCAAATGCACACACTTATTGATACAATGTTGGTCAAAAGCTAAAATTTTCTCACAGTGCATAAAGATAGTCCTGATCATTCATCATAATAGTAATTACAGGTTTTTTTCACAAAGTCTCGTTAGTAAAAGAAATTGCACACAGAAGTAGTGGATTTCCATTCAGTCTTGAAGAAGTAGTGTTGTCCTTCCAACGGAAAGACAGTGCTGACTCCCGACATGCAGACAGGTAATGCGCCACAACAGAGCAAACCCACAGCAGAGTCAGTAGAAGTTTTGAAGAATATTAGTGGGTAGGTCATCACAGAGCAGACCCACTGTAGTCCTGGTAGAGATTACGGTACTGGTGGGCCACCAGAGGTGCAGACCCACTGCAGTCCTTGTAGAAATAATGGCGTTGGTGGGTCATCATAGATGCAGACCCACTGTAGTCCTTGTAGAGATAATGGTATTGGTGGGCCACCAGAGGTGCAGACCCACTGTAGTCCTTGTAGAGATGGCCAGCAGCCATCTGTTGCGATTGTGCAGGTGCACATTCACCATCGAAGAGTCTTGCGGAGAATATAGCAAGTCCATAAACCACCACTTGTGCACTCACAAAGTTTTTGGAATTGTCCTTAGAACCAGCAATGCTGTTATCCAGTCCCTTGCTGAATTAGTAACACACGTGCAAACACTAACAGTCCCAACTTCTCACATATTGTCCATATACTATGACCAACAGAAACGTGTGCAGTGAAATGTAACTAACAAGTTAATAATATCATGAACTGGTGACAATTACAATTTTATAACATAAGAATACAATAACAAAGGTACAAAATACATCATTAAAGAACAAAACAATACAGATAACATTTGTAGTACAGGCTTTACAACAGAAAAGAAATAAACATATACATCAATGTTACAGGAATTATGAGATAAGTAGATACATAAAAGATCAGAATAAATTTTGAAACATCAACTTCACACATGAGCATTAAAACAAAACAGAACAAATAATGTCTAAGCATATTTACAAGGTAAATAACATATTATTAATGCCAATTACATTTGAGGATAACAGTATTCCTCATCATAGTGAATGTAGCATAGTACTAGAAAAATTCTACAACATAAATCGTATTAGCTAAACACATAAAGACAGAAAAAACACAAATACACAAGGGTACACAAACACATAGTGGGATAACACCAATAGGAAAGGACAGGGTTCGTTTTCAGTGTAACATTTGGTACTGCAGTCCAACCCAAAACTTCATATATCTTTCCTCTTATTTCATCCTTTGTTTCCACCAAAAAAATTCGATCTAAGCATGCTTTCTGTATTTATATGTTCACACATTTCTTACCTCAACATTTATTTCCAAGAAAATCCTACCTAAACCTGTTTTCTGTACTTTTTTTCGTATAACTTCTCAATGCATTTCTTCCAATTCATCGCAACTCATTCTCTTAGAGGCTACCCCCTCTTAAGCTAACTTAAACCTACTGAGCTCAGATGCTAAACTAAGGGACGAGGCAATGCAGCAGCACAAAATAAGTAACACAAACAGCAATGACCAAAAAAATGGAAAATTGCAAAGCAAGCTACAGTAAATCTAAATTACCAAGCAATGCAACATTACAACTAATATGAGCCAATGTGCAGCAACAAGAAAAATAAATGATTAGTAAAACTGGCTTAGCAGAGTAACACAAAGTCAAATTCAGTAACACTATGCCTGGCAAACAGCAGTAACTTATACCTAAACATGACATAGCTCAAGCAGAAAAAATAGTACACTAAAGATAACAATGCAGATAAGGGAAATGTCTATTCACATCTTAATGTCTATGTAATTAAAGTGGTGCACCACAACAACTTATTGTAAAAGAAATATTACCATGTACTTGAAAAGAAAATTATAGATGCAGTTACTGTTATTAGTCCCTTCTTATTGTTCTCTCCATTGCAAGAGCTCCTTTTTCGAAGAATGTGGATCAGAAAATAATTATTTAATAAATCTATTGACAGAAAGTGTTCACATTAGCAGATGCATTTAAGTTTATTTTATAAAACTAGTGCTGCAACACACCTGGAAACCAGATATTAAACAAAATGAGCAATCTCTTAACTACAAAGACAATAGATGTAAAATGTTTGTAATCATTTCATTAGGCATTTTAGTAAATATCATAAATTACGAGCTGCACAGTATGCTTTCAACAAGGAAATGTCAATAGCGAGGACAATGGCCTCCCCTTTCTTTTTTTTTCTACCTGTGCTTCTGATGAGGCACTCACTAATGACTTGTTCTCCCGGCGTCTAACACAGCTGCGTGCCCACGACGCATTACGTGCAGGTGGTCACTTAACTTTCTTATGGAAATATTTACGACAGCATTTTCCGCTACTGTGACAGTCTCATATACAAAATTTCACGGATCGAGAATTTGCGTTGCAAATGTGTAGAAACAAAACCCTATAAATATAACAGTGTCCAAAAAATTTTCGCCGGCATTGTGATATATTCACGCATTTACACACATTTCATAGCTCTTAAAGTAAGAATCTTGGTTTACAACAACCTTTTTCACAAACCAGAGTCCCTAAACACTACTCATTATTCCTTACCTTATTCGTCGACACTTCTTCAATATTTCATCATAACAGCTACGTGGCTTAATCAAATAACTCATATAGCATCAGCCTATTAATCATAAACATACCTCAGCAGCATAATACATATCGTCGTCGTAATAATAACATCATAACACCTCAGTCAAATCTCAAAATCGTCGTAGCTTCCTCCAATAACTTCAAAACCTAAAAAGAATTCTCTGCTCATTTAAATAGTGTCACCTACCTCAAACGTACTTTAAAAATCATGATCTCATACCAAATACATCATTCAAAGCTCTCATAGTATTACAATGGGTCCGAAAAATATGAGCATTTCTCAAAGTACAGACAAAATACAATTTCGTAAGTGTGAAGTTATCCAACTGTGTAATTACGTAAACATCTGTCACTGATGTAGTAAAAAGAATGTTTGTTTCTCTGTCAAATAATCAGATAGCTGTGTAATTCCGTGTTAGAGAAATATGGTACCGATGTGTAAAGTTGTATAAGCAAATACCATATTAGCTAGGGCTCCTTGTGCTTGCCAAACACATGATACACAAAGTAAGCGTGTACCCCCCTGAGGATTAATGTAATTATACCCTCCGGTGTTACAGATTACAGCAATGGAATGAAATGTATCACGGAAAACCTTTGTATCATTGTACTCCAAATATCTTTAAAAATAAATATTTTAAGTACAAAATCAATCACTCAAATACGTGTCCTGTAGCGCTAAATGTGCGTCTTGTTGCAACATAATCTCTGTGGAAGTGTCGTAGTTATCGTCCTCCGAAAGCTAAGTTCTGCAGAAGTCAATGTACTTACCTCATGATAAACAAAAGTGAAATGCTTTGTGTATAGATATCGTAGTTATTACGCTTATTGTTGTGATGAAGAAAGTACTGTACTGTAACGTATTGTTGTGCTACGGAAAACCCTGTCTCATTGTAGCTATACTACAAAAGTTACTACTAAAACCTGTTTTACTTTCCAGAAGAATTCAGAAAAACTGTGCAGATATAAAACAGATACACCGCAAAAGCAACATTGTAAATTGTCACTCATTAGTAGCGTCGTGATAAAATTGTGTAGTTGTCACATAAACTAACCACTGTGTCGTCTGGTATCTCACAGAAAGTACTTTAAATCCAGAATGTATTTTCAAGTAAACCAAAATGTTGCATTAAAATCTCATTAGCAGTACTGGTAAATGTTCTAAGTATGTAAGCCTTATAGTCGTTCCATAATCGTGCAACTAACAAGCAAGAATGTACACACACAATAACGCTGTGACGTCTGTTCACTATAACAATGCATTCGTCATTTCTGTTTAAATAAGTTCTCTTGGTTCTTGATTGGATATTTAACTTCAAACATTGTTCTATGTTAACAGATTCTAAGTCTGACAAAGCATACTAGAAATGTGAAGTGAAAAGTTTTATGGCAAAGACAAAGTTAAAAAGTAGATTATCTTTCAATAAACGGTTTTACATGTGAAATGTGGTGTAAACCTTTACTCTTCCTAGTACCCAGAGTTTCAACTTCAACGCAATAATCATGTGGTATACGTCGGATTCTATAAGGTCCATTGTAAACTAGAAAGAATTTGTGACTCAAGTGTTTCTTCTTATGTGACAATGAATGAGCCTTAATGAGAACTTTCTGACCAATATACAATTTCTTTGCATTTGCTTTACCGTGTAGTTTTCTCCTTTTGTCTGCTGCAGATTTTATATTTTTAAGAGCCAAATCAATTATGTCTTTGTATCGAAGTTTATGTGTATTCGGGAAAGGTACAAGCTCTCTGATTCTGTTCGGTGGTTCTTCATTCTTTAGTACAAGAGTGGGTGGTAAAGCAGTGGAATCATGAGGCATTTCATTCAGCACATTTTGAAATAAGTGTAAATATCTGTCCCAATGCTGATGCTTTCTGTGACAATAAAGTCTGCAAAGCTTATTGATTTCTTTCATAATCCGTTCAGACGGGTTACAATGTGGTGAGTACAATGAAATAAAAACAGGTTTGATTTTATGGTTGCGAAGCATGCGTGACCAAACAGCAGATCTGAATTGCGGTCCGTTATCTGAAATGACTTTACTAACGTGTCCAACTTCACGTAAGAAATTTTTAACAAAGGCGTTGGATACAGACCGTCCAGTGGCTTTACGTAACGGTGTGAAAGAAACAAATTTTGAAGTAAGTTCAACAGCGACTAGAACGTACGAAAATCCATTAGATGTTCTGACAAGCGGTCCCAAGAGATCAACAGCAGCAAATTCTTTTAATTTAGAAGGAATGATAGGAAACAGCGGAGCGCGATGTGAGATAGTAGATGGTTTCGCCTTTTGACAAAGTTTACAAATAGACAAGACTCTTCGAATTCGCTTTTCCATATTGTTAAAATAACAAGTCGTTCGAAGAATATGATAACATTTTCGTGGGCCAAAATGTGCGTAGCTGAAATGAATGTACCAAATGAGCTTATTAACAAAATCGTCAGGAATGCAAAGTACCCATAGCTTGTCATCAACAGTGCAGCGTTTGAACAGTATGTTGTTTCTAACCAGATAATAATGCCGAATCTGAGTGTGTGTCTTTTCATGCCATTTGCTCTTGATGTCTTTCCAAATCGGATCTTTATCTTGTTCATGAGCAATGTCCTTTAAAGATGTGGTGATGAAGTTTTCAAAGGCGACTTTCTGAATGTAAAGAATACTGAAATTTTTCTCGAGGTTGCCTTCTGTGGTGCTTTTCTCAAGCCCAGCCGGTGCGCGTGACAGTGCGTCCGCAACAATGTTCTCCTTACCGGGAATGTAGACTGTTGTGAAGCGGAATTCTTGCAGTAACAATGCCCAACGTTTTAACCTGTCATGATTTAATTTTGAAGACATAAGAAATTGTAATGCACGATGATCACTGTATACTTTTACGTGCTTACCAGAAAGAAAGAAACGGAATTTGTTAAATGCCCAAACGATAGCTAAAGCTTCTAATTCAGTAACGGAATAATTTTTTTCAGATTTGGTTAGCACTCTGCTAGCAAAAGCAATGGTTTTCTGAACAGTAGTGTCATTTTCTGTGGCTTCTTGAAATAAATGGGCACCAAGACCGACTTTAGAAGAATCCGTGCTAAGGCAGAAATCTTGTGACAGATCTGGATGAGCTAGTATTGGCGCGTTAAGTAGCGATTCTTTCAAAGAATTGAATTCCAACTGTGCTTGTTCGTCCCAGTTCCAAATAGTATTTTTTCCAGTGAGAGAACAAAGTTTTGGTGTAACAAGAATTTGCATGTTCAGAAAACGACGGTAAAAATTTACGAGACCTAGAAAACTGCGGACTTGTCTTTTTGTGGATGGAACTGGAATGGCTCTGATTGCTTCTAACTTTTCAGGATCCGGCTGAATGCCTTCAGAAGAAATAATATGTCCCAAAAACTTCACTTTTGTCCTACGGAATTCAGACTTTTCCAAGTTAACTGTAATTCCAGATTCTGCAAAAATACGTAACAAACTGTTGAGGATGCGATTATGTAGTTCCCATGAAGCTTCTGCCATTAGAATATCGTCCACATATAAGGTGATGTGACGTTTTAAGAACTCAGGTAATATGGAATTTAGCCCGCGAATGAATGCTGCTGATGAAATGTTCAAACCAAAGGGAAGTTTCCGAAACTGATAACAAACGCCGAAACAAAGGAAAGCTGTGTATTTTCTACATTCTGGATGAAGTTCGATCTGATAAAAGCTGGATCTGAGATCAATGGAAGACAACACTTTTACACCATTAAAATTTTGAAGAAGTTCTTCCAACGTTTGCGGCCTGTCTGTTTCAGGAATAATGATCGTATTGATTTGTCTCGAATCTAAGACAAGCCTGATCGATCCATTTTTCTTCTCAACAACATGTAATGGATTGTTGTATGAGCTTACTGCAGGCTCAATAATGCCCTCGTCGAGCATAGATTGTATTTCTGTTCTAACACGGTCCCTATAATGTGCTGGAATTACATATGGTCTAACACAAAATTTAGTATGCTCACGAACACGAAATTGGTATTGAAATCCCTTGATTGTTCCTGTTTTATGAGTAAAAACTGTGGAATATGCTTGTAAAATCTCAAAAAGGTCCTGCCTATCAGTGTCATTACAATTCTCAATTGTTTGAATTTTATTCTGAATTAACTTATTAGTGTCAAATGCGCCGTCGATATCATCCCTTTCAGTACTTGCAGAGTGATTGTTAGTGTCTAGTTCCGTAGAAAATTCCGAACTGTTGTCTAACAGAAGGTAAAGCCGATTAATTTCCTCGTCATGGTTTGAGAGCCAATCTTCAAATTTCAAAGCTATTGACTTACCTTCTTTCTCTAAACTTATTTCAGCATCGTGAAAGTTTAAGATTGCTTTGTATTCATTCAAAAAGTCTACTTCCAATATAATTTCCGTCGACAATAATGGAACAATGAGAAAGTTCATAGAGAAGCTGTGGCTTTGACAAAAGAATTCTAAATTGGTTTGTTGGCGTACATCTACACTTTTTCCAAAGATTGCACCTTGTAATTTAATCTTACGTAACGGAAGTGTGGGGCAATCGTTCGATTTGTTGTATTTGCTAAAGGCTGTTTCACTGATTACTGAAATGGGACTGCCAGAGTCAAGTACTGCCGTAAATTTTACGTCATTTACTGTAATGTGAATCACAGGATATGCAATGTTGTTATGTTTTACGTCGTGTTCTTGGAGTAAGATGTGCCTAATGTCTTCCATTTTTACGTAATTACTAGCTACAGCAGCTGCGTCGTTAGTGTCATAAGAAGGTTTTGTGGCTGCCAGCGGTGTGAGTCATTGCCTATTGTCTCTTTGTTGGCGCGCGTCGTTATTGGGATTTGGAGACCTAACTTCTAAAAATTCACCGTGACGAGAGGGCCCTGCCCTGTTTACATCCCGCCAGTTCTGATGCAATTCAGGTCTGTCGTTACGATCACATCGTCTGTCGTCATGTCGGTAGTTCCTGTAATTTCTTTCTTGTCGGTTAAGTGGTGGAGAATTTCTCCCTGAATCGTAACTGCGCCCTGGACCGTTGCGTCTAAAGTTATTCTGTCTCCCTTGATAATAATTATTTTGGTTCCCAAGTTGTCTGTTTCTCTGATTGTCTCTGTGATAATCACTACCGCGGAGAGGTGATCTTTCCCTGTAATTATTACTACTCTGCCAACGGTTGTAATACGGGTGGTGTCTGTTTCTGTCACGATTTGTGTTGTGAGAATAGCCTTGTCGCGTCCAATTATTATTTGATCGCGGAATTGCGACTGATGTGATCTGTAATTGTTGTGCTCCTGCGTTCCGCGATTGTCAGTGTCACTTTCCAGTTCTTGTAACAGTCCCTGAAAAGCTTCAATGTCGTCTTTGCAACGTCCTGCCAAAATAATATGTCGTAAATGTTCAGGTAATTTGATTAAGCAAATGCGGATGAGTTCTGAGGGGCTGTATGGATTTGACAGGTACTGATTCTTGTGCAACATGTCTTCAAAATATTTCACAAGACTGGAGAATTCAGATTGTTCGAAATGTTTCATCATTATGATGCCATGTTTCACTCTGTCTTGTGTAGCTTGAGACCAATATGCCGAGAGGAAGGCATGGTAAAATTCTCCTTCACTGTGACAATCGTGAATGACCGATCGCATTCTTACAGCTGGTTCATTCTCTAAATAGCCACACATAAATTCTAACCTGTGCTCCAATGACCAGTTGGGAGGAAAACAATGAGATAATTGATGGAGCCACGCTTGTGGATGAATGTCGTTGCCGGAATTCTTAAATGTTTTGAATTTACGTGTAGTAATGAACAGCTTATAGTCAAAATCATCATGTCGGCGAGTCGCATATCGGTCATTGTTACGTCGTGTCGGCTGTTCAATCTCAAAATTCGGTGCACATTGCCAATTTCTTTCATAATTTCCGAAATGCGCTGTGTTATTATTTTGTGGCTGTTCCATATTTCTATGTCCCTCTTCCCATATTGGGGCGCGAGTGTCCTCTGAAATACGTAATTCTTGTACTACTTGTGCCAACTGCTCTTGCACTTCCCGGATTTCTCTTTTGTACTGTGTATTGATTTGATTTTGATTTTGTTTGAATTTTCTAATTTCTACATACTCTTCAGTGTCAGTGAAGGCTACAGGTGTTGTGTTATTCAGATCATCATCTACCTTTGTAGATAAGTTAGTGAACTGATCTGAAAGTTCGGCTACTTTATCCGATAGTGAAATTATTTCCTCTGTATGTTTTTCTGAACCAAGTGTCCTTTAAGTTTTCCTGAGTTTTTGCAAGTTGCGTAACCAAATCGGTGGATGCAAATGAGTCAATTTTAGCTTGCAAGGTGTCGTGATTTTCATGAACAATGGTTTGCAGATCTTTTATGGCTGCTTCGTGATTCTGTAATACATTGTCATGCCGCGAAAAAATAGGTTGAAAATGCTCACAAATTTGTGTTTTTACGTCATTACAGACTTTTTGACATTTCGATTCAATGTTATGTAACTCAGTGGTTAAATCTTCACGTGTTTTTTCAAGTGTGGTGTCTAACTTTTGAAGCTTTTGCTGTGCTTGTCTCTGATTTTGTTCCATTGTGTCTAACTTTTGAAGATTTTGTCCCATTTGTTTCTGATTTTGTTCAAGTGTTGTGTCTAACTTTTGTAGCTTTTGTCCCATTTGTTGCATTAACTGTAATAACAATGCACTGGTGTCTGAAACATGTTCCTCAGTGCTTTTCGGCAGTGAATTTGCACCGGCAACATTCACATTTTGACAAGCGGAAAACGTGTCTTGACTCATTTGGGAAAACGGTGAGGACGCAAAACCTGAATCTACAGTATTTGCAAAATTGTGTCCTGTCATTTCGGATTCCTGAGGCGAGCTGTTGCCGACCGATCGATCGATAATGCTTCCCTCTTCACTAATTGTTTCACTGTCCACGCCATTGTTTACCGCCCGCTCCATTTCCCTATGCACAGTTACCAAATTACTACTTTGCACATCAGTTAATTCATTACTCGGTGGCGCTAACACACTGCTTTCATTTTCACTGTCATTTCTCAGTTTACTTTGGAGCCTAGTATTACGTTTTTCACACGCCATTATTGTCACAGTATTTCACACGACAACACAGAAAAACACAATTTGAAGATCAAAAATAAGAGAACACATTAACATAGCACTGAAAATAATATCTAGTTAATTGCAGCTACGAAATACTTGGTGCAAATCTACATGCATACCACAACTGTTTTACTGTACGACAATGAAAGTCTGCAACTACAAAGGAGATTTTCTCTACAATTACGCACTAGCAATAAACAAAATCTACACTAATTACACAAACTACAACAAAAAATCAGAAGATTCCAGTGAGGTATCCTCGGCTAAGGGTCGCCATATGAAACTTCCCCTTTTTAACAATTATACAAGACTGTGCTTAAACTGACACACAATATTTTGTTAGACCAACGCAATCTGACTTTCAAAATTCCCTACAAAAGAATGGCCCTGACTAACATTAAACTATACCTTTCACAAATCACTTACCTCACAAAAATCTTCGCTGCTCAAGCTACTGCAATACAGCGAGCGCCACTACTGCCAGCTAAATAAAAGATTCAAACTACTGAAGGCACTAACTACTGATAGGGATAGTTAGCAAATGAAAGATATTAATAGAGAACGAACAATGTATTTACCTTGATATCATCATATATAAATATAGCAGTTCATGACAAATTTCAAAACTCCGCCATCTCTCTCCCCACATCCACCACTGCTGGCGGCTCACCTCCAACTGCGCAACGCTACGCGCTGTTCACATCCAGCTGCCGCTGCCCAACACTACAATGGCAGACAAAAATGCAAACTAGCCACAGACTGCACACAGCACAGCCAGTGATTTTCATATTGAGCGCTACGTAACGTTGCCAATAAGAAAATATAAACAGCCTACTTACATAGAGAAAACATAAACAGCCTACTTACACAGTGGTTCCGAATCTTTAATTAATTGTCGAAAAAGATTTACACTATATATTTCCTTTTACTCACTGTATATAGGTTTACACTTTTTAACACATCAAGAATAATTACTTGTCATGTACTCAAGTGCCTTTTGCACAGTCCAACTTCCCATCATAATATCACTAAAATAGCAATTTAATCATTTTTTCTAAATTTCTCAAAGAAATAATTTAAAATTCTGGAATACAAACATTTAACTACAAAAACAATTGCATATTTTGTATACACTATAAGATAATTTGTCGCTGCTTGCTTTGAATAGCAGTCCATTTCCTTACTTACTAAACAAAACACACACACATATATTCAGAAAATTAACAACACATATTTGCTGCCTATTATGCGGATTTGGGCAGTCCTTTTCACTTCATATTGTCACATCTCCTGGATCACATTTACAATTTTCCATCGATTATTTATCTGCCCTCATTGGTATTTGGCTGTCCTTCATATTATGGTTCATACACTGCCCATTTTCATTTTTGACAGTCCCATCTTTTATCTAGCTGATAGCATTTATCCTTTCTTTTCAGTCCTTTTCTCCATACATTTTTACAGTTACAGTACAATTGGTAATCTGAAACTCACATAACTACATTAGCACACTTTCAAGGGTATACAGACATTTACAAAGATTAGATACATTTAGAATAACTTGGGTTCAGCATAAGATACAGCACATTTACTCGTTCCTAGGAACATACAATTTCAGGTCCACAATATTTCTCACACCTAAAGGTCTTTTGGAGTTTGGGTAGATCAGGTAGTAAGCATTGTCGTCTGGAATATTCTGTATTATATGTGGTCCATTATAAATATATTTAAATTTTGAAATTTCATGGTTTAGTTCACTAGACTTTTCGTGGGTTTTTAAAAGAACATAATCTCCAATTTTAAATTTTGAAACTTTTAAATTTTTATTGTGTCTTTTAGATCTAGATTCAGCTTTTTGCTTTGCCCTTTTTATCACCAATTCTTTCTTTTGATCCAATCTCAAACTTGTACAAGGTGGAAACTCTAGTTTTTCTTCAATTAAACTTTAACTACTGCTGCCTAACAAAATTTCTTCCGGTGGGAATCCTGTAGTTTCATGATGTAATGTGTTCATGACATTCTCAAAATCCGATATAAATCTGCCCCAGACTCTAAATCATGCCCCTTCCTGTTTTTTCCACAACGCACCTTGGTCGACTGTGACATCGTCCCAAGATACGTTCCTGACCTGTGAACCATTTATATCTGGCGGCTTTTTCGGTTTCTGGAGTCCAAAGTCTTTGCTTACTTGAACTCTTTGCAAAATAAACACTGAGTTGTCCGGTGGCTCTTTCTTTCTTTGTTCGGTCTCAACATCTGGATTTTGTTTTGAAACTTCGTCATCATTAGTTACAATATCACAATTAACTGCATCCCCTTTATTTTCACTGATTTTCTCATACCCTCTTTCAGTAAAAGTATATTCATTTTCCTTTACACCTGAAAATTCATCTTCACTAGAATCACCACTACTCTCTTCTTCAACATCAGATTCACTTAAGTACGCTACTTTTGCACAATAGGGAGAGTTAGTACATTCATTTTCGTCTGTATTTGCGTATCTTTCATCATCCGAACTATCGTCGGAATCCGACCATTCCGGATCGCTTTCAGGTTCTAACATAAAAGCTTTTCTGAGACAGGCACTAAGTTCTTCCTCTGTATTGTCGTCAGGCTTGGATTTTAATTCAATCTCCTCTTTTGGCAAAACGGCCTCATCATCAGCTTTATTTACCTCTACTGTGACTTCATATTTAGTGTAATCCTCGTGGACTTTAATTACTTTCAGGTAATCATCTACCCCTTCTCCACGGTGCCTCTCGGTAGCAGCTTGTACTATTGGCGGACTGTTAGCAGAAGTTATTTCTTCGTCAATGCTGAGGATTTCATCCTCCAAATCCTTCCTATCATTAACCTTCCTCCTATCGGCAGCACGCGTACTTTGCGCGGCGCTATTTATTCTCCCCTCTTCATATTTGGGCCACGTCACTTTATGGACGTCCCTACTATCTCTCTTTCCACCAACTAATTTCTTCGCCTCATACTCCCTTTTAAAATCCTCCCACTCACATTGCTTTAGGCCCTTGTACAGATCATCGATCTGCACATGCCAATCAGTTACTTCTGCTAATTCATCCTCGCCTTTTATCTCATTGCAAACACTGCTAACCGCACTTCTCTGTGTATTCACAGTTCCATTTATTGTTTCCTTTGCCACGGAATTATCACTCGTAAAATTTTCCTCAGCTCTTACGGCAACGTTCGTACCTACTGCTGCCGTATTGCTAGCGGCTTCTTTCCGAACAGATGTTCTGCTAGGCTGGGTCGTTGCCCTCTGATGCTCCACTCGAATGTTAACATGTAGCGCTCTGTGCGGCAGAGATGACTCATTCTGGCTCGCACCTGACGCTTGTTTCGCCACAACACGTCGCGGCGTTCCATGACTGTCCCTATCCTGTCTCATTACATTACAGTCGGTCCGATATCTTTTCTTAAATCGGGGCCTGTATGTGTTGTCCGCTTCCGTTTGGCCCGCAACGTTCGCGGTAATTAGTTTCCCTCTTCGTTATTATTTTGCGCTGTATACTCTCGACCGCGACCTGGATAATTTCCTCTGCCTCTTCCTCTGCCTCTTCCTCTCTGTATTACATTGACGCGAAATCCATCTCTGTCATTTCGTTCGTCATTGTGTCGGTTATTACGGTTACCAAAATTTTGATAATTGGCACGACTTTCGCGCCAATGATCTTCGTCTTCGACTCTTTCGAGAAATGCTTGGAAGCTGCGATGATTGCTTCCTACATACCTCTTTGAATCTTCTGGAAGCTTTTTATATAACTCCCAGATAATTTCTGAATCTGATCTTTGGCCTCTTAAATGCGTCAATTTCCGGTACCAATGCTCGCAGAAATCTTTCAAAGAATTCCTGCCCCTGTTATCATGCTGTTTGGCCATGATGAACTCCCGCCATAAATGGTCCTGCTTTTGTTCAGACCAATATTCTTCCGTAAATCTCTGCCTAAATTCTTCGAACGTCATTCGTTCGGTATTTAAATTTATCCCCCAGCGCTTAGCGTCACCTGCTAAGGCGCTAATTACTACATTTATCTTTTCCTGATCAGACAAGTGCTCAGGAAATACTCTCTCGCAATTTTTGATAAAATCTAACGGATGCCACCCGTTATGTTTCTTGGCTGGATCGAAGCGTTCCTCGCCTTCTAACAGCTTCGTAATTGGTGTGCCATTACAGACAACACCAGGCCTATCTTTAATTTTGCTCTCCAGATCGAAAATTCTGCCTTGAATTTTCGTAGTATTTTGTTCACAATTTTGAACACATCTGGATACTTTTTTACTTAAATCCCTTTCAGTGTATAAAACTACCTTTTTCAATTGCGATATCCCGTGTTGAAATTCGTTTACGATCTCAGTTTTAAGACCGAAAACTTTTTCGTCTACCTTAGTTTCAACCAGAGGTTCTACTTTCTCTTGGATGTTGAGAATTTCAACATCGAATCTACTATTAATGTTTCCAATTTCCTCCTGCATAGTATCCATATTTTTGTTAATGGTATCAATTTCAAGTTTCAGTGTATTTACCACACAACTTAAATTACCCACTTTTTGTTCTACCTGTTCTATTTGTTTACTAACTTTAATTCCCTGTCCTTCGACCTGTGCTTTAATTTGATCCACGTGTGTTTTGAGCTGACGTCCCTGTGTTTTGAGTTGCTCGTCAACGTCCGTTTTAAGCTGCTCATTTTGTCCTGCAATTTGTTTGGTTAATTGTTCAAATAAGTCGTTCATACTTAATATTTTTATACTGTTTTGTTCTACAGGATCGATGTGTTCCGATTCTACTTCAGAAGTTTCTTTCGGTTCTTTCTTTATCTGTGGAGAATCAAACATGTCAGTGGATTCATTCACATAGCCACTATCATCTACAAAGTCACCTTCTACTTCCTGTTTTATTCCTTGCTGTGTCCGAGGCGATCTCAACCTTTCAATCTGTTCATTGACATGTTCGTGGTATTGTATGTACGCCAATTGTCTTCCGCTAACGCCATCTGTTATCTGGCCGCGTAAACTCCGGCTACTGCCAGCCACATTCTCCATTTCGCTTGGCACATCTACCCCGACTACTTTCCCGTCCATACTGAATGTACGCTACACCACACTACCGTTCTTGACTCACACTGTAGTTTATTTTACTGACTTTTATTGCTATTCATGCCACTGAATAACCACTGTTCGATCTCTACATTAATTTGTAACCGACAACAGCTGGATGTCCTGTCACCGGGAAGCCACTTGTAACGCTACCGCCCTGCTCGGACGTACGTTAGCTCTATAAAGCCTGTACTGTAATAAGTTCACGGGCTTCACCTTATAAACAAGGATTTTAGTACATAAGTTGACCGCGTGTACCTAATAGAAGCAAGATCGGACTTATACTCAGTCAATAACTACAGTGATGCATCAAGCAAATGTAAAGTATAAGTACTCTTTCGCATGGACAAGAAGTACACACAGTAGATGCTACCTATAATTAATAATTCGGTCGCCAGCCTACTTAGGCAATGAATGAGTTTTTCCTTGTACAAGTGGGTGCATGTACTAGCATAACTACACGTAGTAACGTTGCCTTATATGGCAAAGTTTGGAAAAAAAAGTCCACTGAACTAAAGTTTCCTCTTTTTGTACTAATTTGGACGAGCTAGATTTACACAACACCACACAGCAATGATTACTACGAACTGCATTTTGTATATTGATCAGACTCAAATCGGGCGTGGATTACCCTAGAATTAGCAATCTTGAAAGTACACATACAATGTCACTATTAAAGATGGAAAAACATTAATACACTTAGGATTAGCTTTACTGGTCAAATCTGATCAACACATTTCAAGGTTTGAAAGAATGGACAAGAGAGGGGGGGGGGCCCTGAAACTGTTATGGTCGTTATACTGAAACTATTAAGTACTGAAGGCAAATTTACACTCAAATTTAGCAATCTATGAATAACTACTCTTTTGTCTTACTTCTGAATAATTTAACTGTCATTATTTCTGTCTCAAATTAATTAAATAACATCGCTAACTCAATTAAAAAAAAAAAAAAAAAACCTCTCTTCCAATTTAGTCATACCTTTGTTCTTTACCAACATTTGCAATAACACACAGGACTTTAAACTTCTTTATAGCATAGATTAATCTGCTGATAATTTTCGTTAACACTAACATTAAACTTTCAGTTCAGGATACTCGGGTTGCACAATACGAGGTAAGGATCCTGTCTAGGTCAGTGATCAGGATAAGTCATGGCTGAAGCAATTCTGGTAAAAGTCACGTTATTATTGAACAGTTAGAAACATTTTCGACACTGGTCCACACAGATACACTTCTAAAGATGAAATAAATGTTTGACCTGTGCAAATCGGTGCGGCGGTTGGCGGGCAGCGAGATAGCGAGAAGCACGGCACACATACAAGCACGGCTAAGGCTCACACTACATCGGCACTTTCCATCTTCTTAGCGTCGTAATCTTTCCAATTTTGTGCCTAAGAATATAGCCATGCCAAGTAGTCGTCGGAATCGGCTCATCCGAGGCTCAATGGAATCCACTTTTCCTGGGTAGCCTCCTCGGTACAGTACGTGTTCCTCTGACCGATTCCCAACTCCGACTGTTGCTCGCCTCCGACTGTAATACTGCGTCCGTTGTGACGAACCGCGCCAGTGTGCGTTTTCCCGCCTCGCCTGCCTCCACCTTTTCCCGCTCCCCTACAGGTTGGGTATTCACCACAGGTTTTCTACAACACATATCCTAATGCATTACCTACGTATGGACCAAGTGTATAAATTACAATTTTCACAACTTACAATAGTTTTAACATTAAATACACTTTCCTTTCATTACCACATTATTTGAAATCTAACATAAATAATAATATTCATTTCAAAAGTTGCTCACAGTATCTTTAACATAACGATACGAACCGAAAAAAAAGTTCAAAACATTGCTTACATTAATTTATCTAAATTCATATAGAAAAAAATTATTATATGTACAGTTGTCGTTACAAAGAGTCAGTCTTCTTGTACTTAAGTCGGCATTGTGCCTTTTGTATTTGATTCTGATGCAATTTCTGTGTTTCATCGTCAACGATAAGGTCCAAGGGATAAAGTAAACCTAAAGTGAAGCATCGGAATCGAAAACTGGTCTCACAGGAAAGGCTCAAAACGTAGACAGTAAGAAGAGTCAGTCTTCTTGCACTTAAGGCGGCATTTTGACTTTTTTATTTTGTTCCGATTCAATTTCTGTGTTTCATCGTCAATATGACGGTCCAAGGGATACAGTAATCCTGAAGTCAACATCACAATCTAAAACTGGTCCCACAGGAAGGGCTCAAACATAGACAGTCAGAAGAGTCAGCCTCCTTAACTTAAGTCGGCCTTGTGCCTTTTGTATTTTATTCCGATGCCATTTCTGTGTTTCTTCGTGAAAGGGAAGGTCCGAGGGATACAGTTAACCTGAAGTGAAGCATCGGAATCTAAAACTGGTCTCACAGCAAAGGCTCAAATCATAGACAGTGTGAAGAGTCATCCTCATTAAGTTAAGTCGGCATTGTGCCTTTTGTATTTAATTCTGATACAATGTCTGTGTTTCATCGTCAATGTGAAGCTCCAAGGGATACAGTAAACCTTAAAAGAAGGATCGGAATCTAAACCTGGACTCACAGGAAAGGCTCAAATCATTGACAGAGAGAAGAGTCAGCCTCATTAACTTAAGTCGGCATTGTGCCTTTTGTATTTAATTCCGATGCAATTTCTGTGTTTCATCGTCAATGGGAAGGTCCACCGGGTACACTAAATCTAAAGTGAAGCATCGGAATCTAAAATTGGTCTCACAGGAAAGGCTCAAGACATAGATAGTAAGAAGAGTCAGTCTTCTTGTAATTAAGTAGGCATTGTGTCTTTTGTATTTAATTCCGATGCCATTTCTGTGTTTCATCGTCATGTTAAGGTCCAAGGTATACGGTAAACCTCAAGTGTAGCATCGGAATCTAAAACAGGTCCCACTGGAAAGGCTCAAAAAATAGACAGTAATAAGAGTCAGTCTTGTTGTACTTAAGTCGGCATTGTCCCTTTTGTACTTAATTCCGATGCTATTTCTGTGTTTCATCGTCAATGTGAGGGTAAAAGGGATACAGTAAACATGAAGTGAAGAATCGGAATCTAAAACTCGTCTCACTGGATATGTTCAAAACATAGACAGTAAGAAGAGTCACTCTTCTTGTACTTAAGTCGGAGTTGTGCGTTTTGTATTAAATTCTGATCCAATTTCTGTGTTTCATCGTCAATGTGAAGATTCAAGGAATACAGTAAACCTAAAGTGAAGCATCGGAATCTAAAATTGGTCTCACAGGAAATGCTCAAAACATAGACAGTAAGAACAGTCACTCTTCTTGTACTTAAGTCGACATTGTGCCTTTTGTATTTTATTCCGATGCAATTTCTGTGTTTCATCGTCAATGTGAAGATCCAAGGGTTACAGTAAACCTAAAGTGAAGCATCGGGATCTAAAACTGGTCTCACAGGAAAGGCTAGAAACATAGACGGTAAGAAGAGTCAGTCTTCTTGTACTTATGTCGGCATTGTGCATTTTGTATTTAATTCCGATGCAATTTCTCTGTTTAATCGTCAATGTGAAGGTCCAAATGATACAGTAAACATAAAATGAAGCATCGGAATCCAAAACTGGTCTCACAGGAAAGGCTCAAAAGATAGACAGTAAGAAGAGTCATTCTTCTTGTACTTAAGTCGGAATTGTGCATTTTGGATTTAATGCCAATGCATTAAGCATGGGAATCTAAAACTGGTCTCACAGGAAAGGCTCAGAACACAGACACTAAGAAGAGTCAGTCTTCTTGTACTTAAGTCAGCATTGTGCCTTTTGTGTTTATTTTGGATGTAGTTTCCGTGTTTCATCGTCAATGTGAAGGTCCAAGGGTGACACTATACCTAAAGTGAAGGATCCGAATCTAAAACTGGTCTCACAGGAAAGGCTAGAATCATAGACAGTAAGAAGAGTCAGTCCTCTTGTACTTAAGTCGGCATTGTGCCGTTTGTATTTAATTCTGATGCAATTTCTGTGTTCCATCGTCAATGTGACGTTCCAAGGGATACAGTGAACCGGAAAAGAAGCATCGGAATCTAAAATTGGTCTCGAAGGAAAAGCTCGAAGCATAAACAGTATGAAGAGTCAGTCTTCCTGTATTTAAGTCGGCATTGTAACTTTTGTATTTAATTCCGAAGCAATTTATTTATTTCATCGTCAATGTCAATGTCCAACGGATACAGTAAACCTCAAGTGAAGCATCAGAATCTAAAACAGGTCTCACAGGAAAGGCTCAAAACATAGAAAGTAAGAAGTGTCAGTCTTGTTGTACTTAAGTCGGCATTGTCCGTTATGTACTTAATTCGAATGCTAGTCCTGTGTTTCATCGTCAATGTGCAGGTCCAAGGGATACAATAAACCTGAAGTGAAGCATCGAAATCGAAAACAGGTCTCACAGGAATGGCTAGAACCGTAGACAGTAAGAAGAGTCAGCTTCATTAACTTAAGTCGGCATTGTGACTTTTGTATCTAATTCCGATGTAATTTCTGTGTTTCATCGTCAATGGGAACGTCCAAGGGATGAAGTAAATCTAAAGTGAAGCATTGGAATATAAAACTGGTCTCACAGGAAAGGCTCAAAACATAGAAAGTAAGAAGAGTCAGTCTTCTTGTACTGAAGTCGGAATTGTGCCTATTGTAATTAATTCCGATGCAATTTCTGTCTTTCACCGTCAATATGAAGGTCCATGGGATACAGTGCAACCTGAAGTGAAGTATAGCTATCTAAAACTGGTCTCACAGGAATCGCTCAAAACGTAGACAGCAAGAAGAGTTAGTCTTCTTGTACTTAAGTCGACATTATGTCTTTTGGATTTAGTTCCGATGCCATCTCTGTGTTTCATCGTCAATGTTACGGTCCGAGGGATACAGTAAACATGAAGTGAAGCATCGTGATCTAAAATTGGTCTCAAATGAAAGGCACAAACCATAGACAGTAAGAAGAGTCACTCTTCTTCCACTTAAGTCGGCATTTTGCCTTTTGCGTTTAGTTCCGATTCAATTTCTGTATTTCATCGTCAATATGAAGGTCCAAGGTATACAGTTAACCTGAAGTCAAACATCGGAATCTAAAACTGGTCTCACAGGAAAGGCTCAAATATAGACAGTAAGAAGAGTCGGTCTTCTTGTACTTAAGTCGGCATTGTGTCTTTTGTATTTAATTCCGATGCCATTTCTGTGTTTAATCATCAATGTTAAGGTCCAAGGGATACAGTAAACCTGAAGTGAAGCATCGGAATCTAAAACTGGTCTCACATTAAAGGCTCAAACATAGACAGTAATAAGAGTCAGTCTTCTTGTATTTAAGTCGGCATTGTGCCTTTTGTATTTAATTCCGACGCCATATCTGTGTTTCATCGTCAATATGAAGGTCCAAGGGATACAGTAAACTTAAAGTGAAGCATCGGAAACTAAAACTGGTCTCACAGGAAATGCTCAAAACATAGACAGTAAGACGAGTCAGTCTTGTTGTACTAAGGTCGGCATTGTGCCTTTTGTATTTATTTCGGATGTAGTTTCTGCGTCTCATCGTCAATGTGAAGGTCCAAGGGGTACAGTAAACCTGAAGTGAAGGATCGGGTTCTAAAACTGGTCTCCAGGAAAGGCTCAAAACGTACACAGTAACATGAGTCAGTCTTCTTGTACTTAGGTCGGCATTGTGCATTTTGTATTTTATTCCGATGCCATTTCTGTGTTTCATCATCAATGTTAAGGTCAAAGGGATACAGTAATCCTAAAGTGAAGCATCGGAATCTAAAACTGGTCTCAAATGAAAGGCACAAATCATAGACACTAAAAAGAGTCAGTCTTCTTACACTTAAGTCGGCATTTTGCTTTTTGTATTTAGTTCCGAATCTATTTCTGTGTTTCATCGTCAATATGAAGGTCCAAGGGATACAGTAAACCTGAACTCAAACATTGGAACTTAAATCTGGTCTCACAGAAAGGGTTCAAAAATAGACAATCAGAAGAGTCAGTCTCCTTGTACTTAAGGCGGCATTTTGCCTTTTTATATAATTCCGATGCTATTTCTGTGTTTCATCGTCAATGGGAAGGTCCGAGGGATACAGTCAACGTGAAGTGAAGCATCGGAATGTAAAACTGGTCGCACAGGAAAGGCTCAAAGCATAAGCAGTAGGAAGAGTCAGTCTACTTGTATTTGGCATTGTGCCCTTTGTTCTTAATTTCGATGCCATTTCTGTGTTTCATCGTCAATGTGAAGGTCCATGGGATACAGTAAACCTGATGTGAAGGATCGGAATCTAAAACTCGTCTCACACGAAAGGCTCAAAGATAGCCAGTAAGAAGAGTCATTTTTCTTGTACTTAAGCCGGCATTGGTCCGTTTGTATTTAATTCCAATGCAATTTCTGTGCTTCATCGTCAATATGAATGTCCAAGTGATACAGTAAACATGAAGTGAAGCATAGTAATCTAAAACTAGTCTCAAATGAAAGGCATAAATCATAGACAGTAAGAAGAGTCAGTCTTCTTCCACTGAAGTCGGCATTTTGCCTTTTGCATTTAGTTCCGATTCAATTTCTGTGTTTCAACGTCAATGTGAAGGTCCAAGGTATACAGTAAACCTGAAGTCAAACAACCGAACTTAAAACTGGTCTCACAAGAAATGCTCAGAGCATAGGCAGTCAGGAGAGTCAGTCTTATTGTAGTTAAGTCGGCATTGTGCCCTTTGTATTTATTTTGGATGTAGTTTCTGTGTTTCATCGTCAATGTGAAGGTCCAAGGGATACAGTAAACCTGCAGTGAAGGATCGGAATCAAAAACTGGTCTCACAGGAAAGACTCAAAACGTAGACAGTAAGAAGAGTCGGTCTTATGGTACTGAAGTCGGCATTGTGTCTTTTGTATTTAATTCCGATTCAATTTCTGTATTTCATCGTCAATATGATGGTCCAAGGTATACAGTTAACCTGAAGTCAAACATCGGAATCTAAAACTGGTCTCACAGGAAAGGCTCAAACATAGACAGTAAGAAGAGTCGGTCTTCTTGTACTTAAGTCGGCATTGTGTCTTTTGTATTTAATTCCGATGCCATTTCTGTGTTTAATCATCAATGTTAAGGTCCAAGGGATACAGTAAACCTGAAGTGAAGCATCGGAATCTAAAACTGATCTCACAGGAATGGCTTAAAACATAGACACCAAGAAGAGTCAGTCTTCTAGTACTTATGTCGTCATTCTGCATTTTGTATTTAATTCCGACGCAATTTCTGTCTTTCATCGTCAATATGAAGGTCCAAGGGGTACAGTAAACGTGAAGTGAAGCATCGGAATCCAACCTGGTCTCACAGGAAAGGCTCAAAACGTAGACAGTAACAACAATCAGTCTTCTTGTACTTAAGTCAGTATTGTGCCTTTTGTATTTAATTCCGATGCAATCTCTGTGTTTCGTCGTCAATGTGAAAGTCCAAGGGATGCAGTAAACCTGAAGTGAACAATCGGAATCTAAAACTGGTGTCACAGGAAATGATGAGACGTAGACAGTAAGAAGAGTCAGTTTTCTTTTACTTAAGTCGACATTGTGTCTTGTGGATTTAGTTCCGATGCCATCTCTGTGTTTCATCGTCAATGTTACGGTCCGAGGGATACAGCAAACATGAAGTGAAGCATCATAATCTAAAATTGGTCTCAAATGAAAGGCACATATCACAGATAGTAAGAAGAGTCAGCCATCTTGCACTTAAGTCGGCATATTGCCTTTATATTTAGTTCCGATTCAATTTCTGTGTTTCATCGACAATATGAAGGTCCAAGGGATACACTAAACCTGAACTCAAACATCGGAATCTAAAACTGGTCTCACAGGAAATGCTCAAAACATAGACAGTAAGAAGAGTCAGTCTTATTGTACTAATGTCGGCATTGTGCCTTTTGTATTTATTTCGGATGTAGTTTCTGCGTTTCATCGTCAATGGTAAGGTCGAAGGGATACAGTAAACGTGAAGTGAAGAATCGTAATCTAAAACTGCTCTCAAATGAAAGACACAAATCATAGACAGTAAGAAGAGTCGGTCTTCTTCCACTTAAGTCGGCATTTTGCCTTTTGCATTTAGTTCCGATTCAATTTCTGTGTTTCATGGTCAATATGAAGGTCCAAGGTATACAGTAAACCTGAAGTCAAACAACCGAACTTAAAACTGGTCTCACAAGAAATGCTCAGAGCATAGGCAGTCAGGAGAGTTAGTCTTCTTGTAGTTAAGTCGGCATTGTGCCCTTTGTATTTATTTTGGATGTAGTTTCTGTGTTTCATCGGCAATGGAAGCTCCAAGGGATACAGTAAACCTGCAGTGAAGTATCGGAATCAAAAACTGGCCTCACAGGAAACACTCAAAACGTAGACAGTAAGAAGAGTCGGTCTTATGGTACTGAAGTCGGCATTGTGTCTTTGGTATTTAATTCCGATGCCATTTCTGTTTTTAATCGTCAATGTTAAGGTCCAAGGGATACAGTAAACCTGAAGTGAAGCATCGGACTCTAAAACTGGTCTCAAATGAAAGGCACAAACCATAGACAGTAAGAAGAGTCACTCTTCTTCCACTTAAGTCGGCATTTTGCCTTTTGCATTTAGTTCCGATTCAATTTCTGTATTTCATCGTCAATATGAAGGTCCAAGGTATACAGTTAACCTGAAGTCAAACATCGGAATCTAAAACTGGTCTCACAGGAAAGGCTCAAATATAGACAGAAAGAAGAGTCGGGCTTCTTGTACTTAAGTCGGCATTGTGTCTTTTGTATTTAGTTCCGATGCCATTTCTGTGTTTAATCATCAATGTTAAGGTCCAAGGGATACAGCAAACACGAAGTGAAGCATCATAATCTAAAATTGGTCTCAAATGAAAGGCACATATCACAGACAGTAAGAAGAGTCAGCCATCTTGCACTTAAGTCGGCATATTGCCTTTATATTTAGTTCCGATTCAATTTCTGTGTTTCATCGACAATATGAAGGTCCAAGGGATACATTAAACCTGAACTCAAACATCGGAATCTAAAACTGGTCTCACAGGAAATGCTCAAAACATAGACAGTAAGAAGAGTCAGTCTTATTGTACTAATGTCGGCATTGTGCCTTTTGTATTTATTTCGGATGTAGTTTCTGCGTTTCATCGTCAATGGTAAGGTCGAAGGGATACAGTAAACGTGAAGTGAAGAATCGTAAAACTGCTCTCAAATGAAAGACACAAATCATAGACAGTAAGAAGAGTCAGTCTTCTTCCACTTAAGTCGGCATTTTGCCTTTTGCATTTAGTTCCGATTCAATTTCTGTGTTTCATGGTCAATATGAAGGTCCAAGGTATACAGTAAACCTGAAGTCAAACAACCGAACTTAAAACTGGTCTCACAAGAAATGCTCAGAGCATAGGCAGTCAGGAGAGTCAGTCTTCTTGTAGTTAAGTCGGCATTGTGCCCTTTGTATTTATTTTGGATGTAGTTTCTGTGTTTCATCGGCAATGGAAGCTCCAAGGGGTACAGTAAACCTGCAGTGAAGTAGCGGAATCAAAAACTGGTCTCACAGGAAACACTCAAAACGTAGACAGTAAGAAGAGTCGGTCTTATGGTACTGAAGTCGGCATTGTGTCTTTGGTATTTAATTCCGATGCCATTTCTGTTTTTAATCGTCAATGTTAAGGTCCAAGGGATACAGTAAACCTGAAGTCAAGCATCGTATTGTAAAACTGGTCTCAAATGAAAGGCACAAATCATAGATAGTAAGAAGAGTCAGTCTTCCCTCCTCGTAAGTCGGCATTTTGCCTTTTGCATTTAGTTCCGATTCAATTTCTGTGTTTCATCGTTAATATGTAAGGTCCAATGTATACAGTAAACCTGAAATCAAATATCGGAATCTAAAACTGGTCTCACAGGAAAGGCTCAAACATAGACAGTCAGAAGAGTCAGTCTCCTTGTACTTACGGCGGCATTGTGCCTTTTGTTTTTAATTCCGATGCCATTTCTGTGTTTCATCGTCAATGGGAAGGTCCAAGGGATACAGTAAACCTGAAGTGAAGCATCGGAATCTAAAACTGGCCTCACAGGAAAGGCTCAAGACATAGACACTAAGAAGAGTCAGTCTTCTAGTACTTATGTCGGCATTGTGCCTTTTGTATTTAATTACGACCCAATTTCTGTCCTTCATCGTCAATATGTAGGTCCAAGGGATACAGTAAACCTGAAGTGAGGCATCGGAATCGAAAACTGGTCTCACAGGAAAGGCTAGAACAATAGACAGTAAGAAGAGTCAGTCTTCTTGTACATAAGTCGATATCGTGCCTTTTGTATTTAATTCCGGTGGAATCATTGTGTTTCGTCGTCAATGTGGAAGTCCAAGTAATGCAGTAAACCTGAAGTGAAGAATCGGAATTTAAAACTCGTCTCAAATGGAAGGCACAAATCATAGACAGTAAGAAGAGTCAGTCTTCTTCCACTTAAGTCGGCATTTTGCCTTTTGCTTTTAGTTCCGATTAAATTTCTGTGTTTCGTCGTCAATATGAAGGTCCAAGGGATACAGTAAACCTGAAGTTAAACATCGGAATCTAAGACTGGTCTCACAGGAAAGGCTCAAATCATAGACAGTAAGAAGAGTCAGTCTTCTAGTACTTATGTTGGCATTGTGCATTTTGTATTTAATTCCTACGCAATTTCTGTCTTTCATCGTCAACATGAAGGTCCAAGGGATACAGTAAACCTGAAGTGAAGCATCGAAATCGAAAACAGGTCTCACAGGAATGGCTAGAACCGTAGACAGTAAGAAGAGTCAGCTTCATTAACTTAAGTCGGCATTGTGACTTTTGTATCTAATTCCGATGTAATTTCTGTGTTTCATCGTCAATGGGAACGTCCAAGGGATGAAGTAAATCTAAAGTGAAGCATTGGAATATAAAACTGGTCTCACAGGAAAGGCTCAAAACATAGAAAGTAAGAAGAGTCAGTCTTCTTGTACTGAAGTCGGAATTGTGCCTATTGTAATTAATTCCGATGCAATTTCTGTCTTTCACCGTCAATATGAAGGTCCATGGGATACAGTGCAACCTGAAGTGAAGTATAGCTATCTAAAACTGGTCTCACAGGAATCGCTCAAAACGTAGACAGCAAGAAGAGTTAGTCTTCTTGTACTTAAGTCGACATTATGTCTTTCGGATTTAGTTCCGATGCCATCTCTGTGTTTCATCGTCAATGTTACGGTCCGAGGGATACAGTAAACATGAAGTGAAGCATCGTGATCTAAAATTGGTCTCAAATGAAAGGCACAAACCATAGACAGTAAGAAGAGTCACTCTTCTTCCACTTAAGTCGGCATTTTGCCTTTTGCGTTTAGTTCCGATTCAATTTCTGTATTTCATCGTCAATATGAAGGTCCAAGGTATACAGTTAACCTGAAGTCAAACATCGGAATCTAAAACTGGTCTCACAGGAAAGGCTCAAATATAGACAGTAAGAAGAGTCGGTCTTCTTGTACTTAAGTCGGCATTGTGTCTTTTGTATTTAATTCCGATGCCATTTCTGTGTTTAATCATCAATGTTAAGGTCCAAGGGATACAGTAAACCTGAAGTGAAGCATCGGAATCTAAAACTGGTCTCACATTAAAGGCTCAAACATAGACAGTAATAAGAGTCAGTCTTCTTGTATTTAAGTCGGCATTGTGCCTTTTGTATTTAATTCCGACGCCATATCTGTGTTTCATCGTCAATATGAAGGTCCAAGGGATACAGTAAACTTAAAGTGAAGCATCGGAAACTAAAACTGGTCTCACAGGAAATGCTCAAAACATAGACAGTAAGACGAGTCAGTCTTGTTGTACTAAGGTCGGCATTGTGCCTTTTGTATTTATTTCGGATGTAGTTTCTGCGTCTCATCGTCAATGTGAAGGTCCAAGGGGTACAGTAAACCTGAAGTGAAGGATCGGGTTCTAAAACTGGTCTCCAGGAAAGGCTCAAAACGTACACAGTAACATGAGTCAGTCTTCTTGTACTTAGGTCGGCATTGTGCATTTTGTATTTTATTCCGATGCCATTTCTGTGTTTCATCATCAATGTTAAGGTCAAAGGGATACAGTAATCCTAAAGTGAAGCATCGGAATCTAAAACTGGTCTCAAATGAAAGGCACAAATCATAGACACTAAAAAGAGTCAGTCTTCTTACACTTAAGTCGGCATTTTGCTTTTTGTATTTAGTTCCGAATCTATTTCTGTGTTTCATCGTCAATATGAAGGTCCAAGGGATACAGTAAACCTGAACTCAAACATTGGAACTTAAATCTGGTCTCACAGAAAGGGTTCAAAAATAGACAATCAGAAGAGTCAGTCTCCTTGTACTTAAGGCGGCATTTTGCCTTTTTATATAATTCCGATGCTATTTCTGTGTTTCATCGTCAATGGGAAGGTCCGAGGGATACAGTCAACGTGAAGTGAAGCATCGGAATGTAAAACTGGTCGCACAGGAAAGGCTCAAAGCATAAGCAGTAGGAAGAGTCAGTCTACTTGTATTTGGCATTGTGCCCTTTGTTCTTAATTTCGATGCCATTTCTGTGTTTCATCGTCAATGTGAAGGTCCATGGGATACAGTAAACCTGATGTGAAGGATCGGAATCTAAAACTCGTCTCACACGAAAGGCTCAAAGATAGCCAGTAAGAAGAGTCATTTTTCTTGTACTTAAGCCGGCATTGGTCCGTTTGTATTTAATTCCAATGCAATTTCTGTGCTTCATCGTCAATATGAATGTCCAAGTGATACAGTAAACATGAAGTGAAGCATAGTAATCTAAAACTAGTCTCAAATGAAAGGCATAAATCATAGACAGTAAGAAGAGTCAGTCTTCTTCCACTGAAGTCGGCATTTTGCCTTTTGCATTTAGTTCCGATTCAATTTCTGTGTTTCAACGTCAATGTGAAGGTCCAAGGTATACAGTAAACCTGAAGTCAAACAACCGAACTTAAAACTGGTCTCACAAGAAATGCTCAGAGCATAGGCAGTCAGGAGAGTCAGTCTTATTGTAGTTAAGTCGGCATTGTGCCCTTTGTATTTATTTTGGATGTAGTTTCTGTGTTTCATCGTCAATGTGAAGGTCCAAGGGATACAGTAAACCTGCAGTGAAGGATCGGAATCAAAAACTGGTCTCACAGGAAAGACTCAAAACGTAGACAGTAAGAAGAGTCGGTCTTATGGTACTGAAGTCGGCATTGTGTCTTTTGTATTTAATTCCGATTCAATTTCTGTATTTCATCGTCAATATGATGGTCCAAGGTATACAGTTAACCTGAAGTCAAACATCGGAATCTAAAACTGGTCTCACAGGAAAGGCTCAAACATAGACAGTAAGAAGAGTCGGTCTTCTTGTACTTAAGTCGGCATTGTGTCTTTTGTATTTAATTCCGATGCCATTTCTGTGTTTAATCATCAATGTTAAGGTCCAAGGGATACAGTAAACCTGAAGTGAAGCATCGGAATCTAAAACTGATCTCACAGGAATGGCTTAAAACATAGACACCAAGAAGAGTCAGTCTTCTAGTACTTATGTCGTCATTCTGCATTTTGTATTTAATTCCGACGCAATTTCTGTCTTTCATCGTCAATATGAAGGTCCAAGGGGTACAGTAAACGTGAAGTGAAGCATCGGAATCCAACCTGGTCTCACAGGAAAGGCTCAAAACGTAGACAGTAACAACAATCAGTCTTCTTGTACTTAAGTCAGTATTGTGCCTTTTGTATTTAATTCCGATGCAATCTCTGTGTTTCGTCGTCAATGTGAAAGTCCAAGGGATGCAGTAAACCTGAAGTGAACAATCGGAATCTAAAACTGGTGTCACAGGAAATGATGAGACGTAGACAGTAAGAAGAGTCAGTTTTCTTTTACTTAAGTCGACATTGTGTCTTGTGGATTTAGTTCCGATGCCATCTCTGTGTTTCATCGTCAATGTTACGGTCCGAGGGATACAGCAAACATGAAGTGAAGCATCATAATCTAAAATTGGTCTCAAATGAAAGGCACATATCACAGATAGTAAGAAGAGTCAGCCATCTTGCACTTAAGTCGGCATATTGCCTTTATATTTAGTTCCGATTCAATTTCTGTGTTTCATCGACAATATGAAGGTCCAAGGGATACACTAAACCTGAACTCAAACATCGGAATCTAAAACTGGTCTCACAGGAAATGCTCAAAACATAGACAGTAAGAAGAGTCAGTCTTATTGTACTAATGTCGGCATTGTGCCTTTTGTATTTATTTCGGATGTAGTTTCTGCGTTTCATCGTCAATGGTAAGGTCGAAGGGATACAGTAAACGTGAAGTGAAGAATCGTAATCTAAAACTGCTCTCAAATGAAAGACACAAATCATAGACAGTAAGAAGAGTCGGTCTTCTTCCACTTAAGTCGGCATTTTGCCTTTTGCATTTAGTTCCGATTCAATTTCTGTGTTTCATGGTCAATATGAAGGTCCAAGGTATACAGTAAACCTGAAGTCAAACAACCGAACTTAAAACTGGTCTCACAAGAAATGCTCAGAGCATAGGCAGTCAGGAGAGTTAGTCTTCTTGTAGTTAAGTCGGCATTGTGCCCTTTGTATTTATTTTGGATGTAGTTTCTGTGTTTCATCGGCAATGGAAGCTCCAAGGGATACAGTAAACCTGCAGTGAAGTATCGGAATCAAAAACTGGCCTCACAGGAAACACTCAAAACGTAGACAGTAAGAAGAGTCGGTCTTATGGTACTGAAGTCGGCATTGTGTCTTTGGTATTTAATTCCGATGCCATTTCTGTTTTTAATCGTCAATGTTAAGGTCCAAGGGATACAGTAAACCTGAAGTGAAGCATCGGACTCTAAAACTGGTCTCAAATGAAAGGCACAAACCATAGACAGTAAGAAGAGTCACTCTTCTTCCACTTAAGTCGGCATTTTGCCTTTTGCATTTAGTTCCGATTCAATTTCTGTATTTCATCGTCAATATGAAGGTCCAAGGTATACAGTTAACCTGAAGTCAAACATCGGAATCTAAAACTGGTCTCACAGGAAAGGCTCAAATATAGACAGAAAGAAGAGTCGGGCTTCTTGTACTTAAGTCGGCATTGTGTCTTTTGTATTTAGTTCCGATGCCATTTCTGTGTTTAATCATCAATGTTAAGGTCCAAGGGATACAGCAAACACGAAGTGAAGCATCATAATCTAAAATTGGTCTCAAATGAAAGGCACATATCACAGACAGTAAGAAGAGTCAGCCATCTTGCACTTAAGTCGGCATATTGCCTTTATATTTAGTTCCGATTCAATTTCTGTGTTTCATCGACAATATGAAGGTCCAAGGGATACATTAAACCTGAACTCAAACATCGGAATCTAAAACTGGTCTCACAGGAAATGCTCAAAACATAGACAGTAAGAAGAGTCAGTCTTATTGTACTAATGTCGGCATTGTGCCTTTTGTATTTATTTCGGATGTAGTTTCTGCGTTTCATCGTCAATGGTAAGGTCGAAGGGATACAGTAAACGTGAAGTGAAGAATCGTAAAACTGCTCTCAAATGAAAGACACAAATCATAGACAGTAAGAAGAGTCAGTCTTCTTCCACTTAAGTCGGCATTTTGCCTTTTGCATTTAGTTCCGATTCAATTTCTGTGTTTCATGGTCAATATGAAGGTCCAAGGTATACAGTAAACCTGAAGTCAAACAACCGAACTTAAAACTGGTCTCACAAAAAATGCTCAGAGCATAGGCAGTCAGGAGAGTCAGTCTTCTTGTAGTTAAGTCGGCATTGTGCCCTTTGTATTTATTTTGGATGTAGTTTCTGTGTTTCATCGGCAATGGAAGCTCCAAGGGGTACAGTAAACCTGCAGTGAAGTAGCGGAATCAAAAACTAGTCTCACAGGAAACACTCAAAACGTAGACAGTAAGAAGAGTCGGTCTTATGGTACTGAAGTCGGCATTGTGTCTTCGGTATTTAATTCCGATGCCATTTCTGTTTTTAATCGTCAATGTTAAGGTCCAAGGGATACAGTAAACCTGAAGTGAAGCATCGGACTCTAAAACTGGTCTCAAATGAAAGGCACAAACCATAGACAGTAAGAAGAGTCACTCTTCTTCCACTTAAGTCGGCATTTTGCCTTTTGCATTTAGTTCCGATTCAATTTCTGTATTTCATCGTCAATATGAAGGTCCAAGGTATACAGTTAACCTGAAGTCAAACATCGGAATCTAAAACTGGTCTCACAGGAAAGGCTCAAATATAGACTGTAAGAAGAGTCGGGCTTCTTGTATTTAAGTCGGCATTGTGTCTTTTGTATTTAGTTCCGATGCCATTTCTGTGTTTAATCATCAATGTTAAGGTCCAAGGGATACAGTAAACCTGAAGTGAAGCATCGGAATCTAAAACTGGTCTCACAGGAAAGGCTCGAACATAGACAGTAATAAGAGTCAGTCTTCTTGTATTTAAGTCGGCATTGTGCCTTTTGTATTTAATTCCGACGCCATATCTGTGTATCATCGACAATATGAAGGTACAAGTGATACACTAAACATGAACTCAAACATCGGAATCTAAAACTGGTATCACAGGAAATGCTCAAAACATAGACAGTAAGAAGAGTCAGTCTTATTGTACTAATGTCGGCATTGTGCCTTTTGTATTTATTTCGGATGTAGTTTCTGCGTCTCATCGTCAATGTGAAGGTCCAAGGGATACAGTAAACCTGAAGTGAAGGATCGGATTCTAAAACTGGTCTCACAGGAAAGGCTCCAAACATAGACACTACGAAGAGTCAGACCTCTAGTACTTATGTCGGCATTGTGCCTTTTGTATTTAATTCCGACGCAATTTCTGTGTTTCATCGTCAATATGAAAGTCCAAGGGATACAGTAAACCTGAACTCAAACATCGGAATCTAAATCTGGTCTCACATTAAGGGTTCAAAAATAGACAGTCAGAAGAGTCAGTCTCCTTGTACTTAAGGCGGCATTATGCCTTTTGTATTTAATTCCGATGCTATTTCTGTTTTTAATCGTCAATGTTAAGGTCCAAGGGATACAGTAAACCTGAAGTGAAGCATCGGACTCTAAAACTGGTCTCAAATAAAAGGCACAAACCATAGACAGTAAGAAGAGTCACTCTTCTTCCACTTAAGTCGGCATTTTGCCTTTTGCATTTAGTTCCGATTCAATTTATGTATTTTATCGTCAATATGAGGGTCCAAGGTATACAGTTAACCTGAAGTCAAACATCGAAATCTAAAACTGGTCTCACAGGAAAGGCTCAAATATAGACAGTAAGAAGAATCGGTCTTCTTGTACTTAAGTCGGCATTGTGTCTTTTGTATTTAATTCCGATGCCATTTCTGTGTTTAATCATCAATGTCAAGGTCCAAGTGATACAGTAAACCTGAAGTGAAGCATCGGAATCTAAAACTGGTCTCACAGGAAAGGCTCAATCATAGACAGTAATAAGAGTCAGTCTTCTTGTATTTAAGTCGGCATTGTGCCTTTTGTATTTAATTCCGACGCCATATCTGTGTTTCATCGTCAATATGAAGGTCCAAGGGATACAGTAAACTTAAAGTGAAGCATCGGAATCTAAAACTGGTCTCACAGGAAATGCTCAAAACGTAGACAGTAAGAAGAGTATGTCTTGTTGTCCTAATGTCGGCATTGTGCCTTTTGTATTTATTTCGGATGTAGTTTCTGCGTCTCATCGTCAATGTGAAGGTCCAAGGGATACAGTAAACCTGAACTCAAACATCGGAACTTAAATCTGGTCTCACAGGAAGGGTTCAAAAATAGACAATCAGAAGAGTCAGTCTCCTTGTATTTAAGGCGGCATTTTGTCTTTTTACATAATTCCAATGCTATTTCTGTGTTTCATCGTCAATGGGAAGGTCCAAGGGATACAGTAAACCTGAAGTGAAGCATCGGAATCTAAAACTGGTCTCACAGGAAAGGCTCCAAACATAGACACTACGAAGAGTCAGACTTGTAGTACTTATGTCGGCATTGTGCCTTTTGTATTTAATTCCGACGCAATTTCTGTCTTTCATCGTCAATATCAAGGTCCAAGGGATACAGTAAACCTGAAGTGAAGCATCGGAATCTAAAACTGGTCTCATAGGGAAGGCCCAATAATTAGACATTAAGATGAGTATGTCTTCTTGCACTTAAGTCGGCATTGAGCCTGTTGTAATTAATTCCGATGCGATTTCTGTGTTTCATCGTCAATTTGTAGATGTAAGTGATACAGTAAACGTGAAGTGATGCATCGAAATGTAAAACTGGTCTCACAGGAAAGGCTCAAAGCATAAGCAGTAGGAAGAGTCAGTCTACTTGTATTTGGCATTGTGCCCTTTGTACCTAATTCCGATGCCATTTCTGTGTTTCATCGTCAATGTGAAGGTCCATGGGATACAGTAGACCTGATGTGAAGGATCGGAATGAAAAACTGGTCTCACACGAAAGGCTCAAAAGATAGACGGTAAGAAGAGTCATTCTTCGTGTACTTAAGCCGGCATTGGTCCGTTTGCATTTAATTCCAGTGCAATTTCTGTGCTTCATCGTCAATATGAATGTCCAAGTGATACAGTAAACATGAAGTGAAACATCGTAATCTAAAACTAGTCTCAAATGAAAGGCACAAATCATAGACAGTAAGAAGAGTCAGTCTTCTTCTACTTAAGTCGGCAATCTGCCTTTTGCATTTAGTTCCGATTCAATTTCTGTGTTTCATCGTCAATATGAAGGTCCAAGGGATACAGTAAACCTGAACTCAAACATCGGAATCTAAATCTGCTCTCACATTAAGGGTACAAAAAGAGACAGTCAGAAGAGTCAGTCTCCTTGTACTTAAGGCGGCCATGTGCCTTTTGTATTGAATTCCGATTCTATTTGCGTGTTTCATCGTCAATGGGAAGGTCCAAGGGATACAGTAAACCTGAAGTGAAGCATCGGAATCTAAAACTGATCTCACAGGAATGGCTCAAAGCATAGACACTAAGAAGAGTCAGTCTTCTAGTACTTATGTCGGCATTGTGCCTTTTGTACTTATTTCGGATGTAGTTTCTGCGTTTCATCGTCGAAGTGAAGGTCCAAGGGATACAGTGCAGCTGAAGTGAAGGATCGGAATCTAAAAGCGGTGTCACAGGAAAGGCTCAAAACGTAGACTGGAAGAGGAGTTGGTCTTCTTGTACTTAAGTCGACATTGTGTCTTTTGTATTTAATTCCGATGCCATTACTGTGTTTCATCGTCAATGTTAAGGTAAAAGGGATACAGTAAACCTGAAGTGAAACATCGTAATCTAAAACTGGTCTCAATTGGAAGGCACAAATCATAGACAGTGAGAAGAGTCAGTTTTCTTCCACTCAAGTCGTCATTTTGCATTTTGCATTTAGTTCCGATTCAATTTCTGTGTATCATCGTCAATATGAAGGTCAAAGGGATACAGGAAACCTGAACTCAAACGTCGGAATCTAAAACTAGTCTCACAGGAAACGCTGAAACATGGACAGTCAGAAGAGTCAGTCTCCTTGTTTCTAAGGCGGCATTGTGCCTTTTGTAGTTAATTCCGATGCCATTTCTGTGTTTCATCGTCAATGGGAAGGTCCAAGGGAAACAGTAAAAATGAAGTGAAGCATCGGAATCTAAAACTGGTCTCACAGGAAAGGCTCAAACATAGGCACTCGGAAGAGTGAGTCTCCTTGTACTTAAGGCAGCATTGTGCCTTTTGTATTTAATTCCGATGCCATTTCTGTCTTTCATCGTCAATGGGAAGGTCCAAGGGATACAGTAAATCTGAGGTGAAGCATCGGAACCCTAAAGTGGTCTCACGGGAAACGGTCAAAACATAGACACTAAGAAGAGTCAGCCTTCTTGTATTTAAGTTGGCATTGTGTATTTTGTTTTTAATTCCAATGCAAACTCTATGTTTCATCGTCAATGTGAAAGTCCAAGGGATGCAGTAAACCTGAAGTGAAGAATCGGAATCTAAAACTGGTCTCACAGGAAAGGATCAAAACATGGACAGTAAGAAGAGGCAGTCTTCTTTTACTTAAGTAGGCATTGTGCCTTTTGTGTTTAATTCCGTTGTAATTTCTGTGTTTCATCGTCGTTGTGAAGATACAAGGGATACAGTAAACATGAAGTGAAGCATAGGAAACTAAAACTGGTCTTACACGAAAGGCTCGAAACATAGACAGTAAGATGAGTCAGTCTTCATATAATTAAGTAGCCATTGTGCCTTTTGTATTTAATTCCGACGCCATATCTGTGTTTCATTGTCAATATGAAGGTCCAAGGGATACAGTAAACCTGAACTCAAACATCGGAACTTAAATCTGGTCTCACAGGAAGGGTTCATAAATAGACAATCAGAAGAGTCAGTCTCCTTGTACTTAAGGCGGCATTTTGCCTTTTTATATAATTCCGATGCTATTTCTGTGTTTCATCGTCAATGGGAAGGTCGAAAGGATACAGTAAACCTGAAGTGAAGCATCGGAATCTAAAACTGGTCTCACAGGAAAGGCTCCAAACATAGACACTACGAAGAGTCAGTCTTCTAGTACTTATGTCGGCATTGTGCCTTTTGTATTAAATTCCGACGCAATTTCTGTCTTTCATCGTCAATATGAAGGTCCAAGGGATACAGTAAACCTGAAGTGAAGCATCGGAATCTAAAACTGGTCTCATAGGGAAGGCCCAATAATTAGACAGTAAGATGAGTTAGTCTTCTTGTACTTTAGTCGGCATTGAGCCTGTTGTAATTAATTCCGATGCGATTTCTGTGTTTCATCGTCAATATGCAGATCTAAGTGATACAGTAAAGGTGAAGTAAAGCATCGAAATGTAAAACTGGTCTCACAGGAAAGTCTCAAAGTATAAGTAGTAGGAAGAGTCAGTCTACTTGTATTTGGCATTGTGCCCTTTGTACTTAATTCCGATGCCATTTCTGTGTTTCATCGTCAATGTGAAGGTCCATGGAATACAGTAAAGCTGATGTGAAGGATCGGAATCTAAAACTGGTCTCACACGAAAGGCTCAAAAGGTAGACAGTAAGTAGAGGCATTCTTCTTGTACTTAAGCCGGCATTGGTCCGTTTGTATTTAATTCCAATGCAATTTCTGGGCTTCATCGTCAATATGAATGTCCAAGTGATACAGTAAACATGAAGTGAAGCATCGTAATCTAAAACTGGTCTCAAATGAAAGGCACATATCACAGTCACTAAGAAGAGTCAGCCTTCTTCCACTTAAGTCGGCATTTTGCCTTTTGCATTTAGTTCCGATTCAATTTCTGTGTTTCATCGTCAATATGAAGGTCTAAGGGATACAGGAAACCTGAACTCAAACATCGGAATCTAAAACTGGTCCCACAGGAAAGGCTCAAACATGGACAGTCAGAAGAGTCAGTCTGCTTGTACTTAAGGCGGCATTGTGCCTTTTGTATTTAATTCCGATGCCATTTCTGTGTTTCATCGTCAATGGGAAGGTCCAAGAGATACAGGAAACCTGAAGTGAAACATCGGAATCTCAAACTGGTCTCACAGGAAAGGCTCAAAAATTTGACAGTAAGAAGAGTCATTCTTCTTGTACTAAAGTCGGCATTGTGCCTTTAGTATTTATTTCGGATGTTGTTTCTGCGATTCATCGTCAATGTGAAGGTCGAAAGGATGCAGTAAAGCTGAAGTGAAGGATCGGAATCTAAAACTGGTCTCACAGGAAAGGCTCAAAACGTAGACAGTAAGAAGAGTCAGTCTTCTTGTACTTAAGTAGGCAATGTGCCATCTGTAGTTCATTCCGGTGCCATTTCGGTGTTTCATCATCAATGTTAAGGTCCAAGGGATATAGTAATCCTAAAGTGAAGCATCGGAATCTAAAACAGGTCTCATATGAAAAGCACAAATCATAGACAGTAAGAAGAGTCAGTCTTCTTGTACATAAGTCGGCATTTTGCATTTTGTATTTTTTTCCGATTCAATTTCTGTGTTTCATCGTCAATATGAAGGTACAAGGGATACAGTATACCTGAAGTCAAACATCGGAATCTAGAACTGGTCTCACAGTTAGGGCTCAAACATAGTCAGAAGAGCCAGTCTCCTTGTACTTTAGGCGGCATTGTGCCTTTTGTATTTAATTCCGATACCATTTCTGTGTTTCATCGTCAATGGGAAGGTCCAAGGGACACAGCAAACCTGAAGTGAAGCATCGGAATCTTAAACTGTTCTCACAGGATAGGCTCAAATCATAGACAGTAAGAAGAGTCAGTCTTCTTGTACTTAAGGCGGCATTGTGCCTTTTGTATTTAATTCCGATTCCATTTCGGAATTTCATCGTCAATGGGAAGGTCCAAGGGATACAGTAAATCTGAGGTGAAGCATCGGAACCCTAAACTGGTCTCACAGGAAACGGTCAAAACATAGACACTAAGAAGAGTCAGCCTTCTTGTACTTAATTCGGCATTGTGCCTTTTCTATTTAATTCCGATGTAATTTCTGTGTTTCATCGTCGATGTGAAGATACAAGGGTTACAGTAAACCTGAAGGGAAGCATCGGAAACTAAAACTGGTCTTACAGGAAAGGCTCAAAACATAGACAGTAAGAAGAGCCAGTCTTCATATAATTAAGTTGGCATTGTGCCTTTTGTATATACTCCGATGCCATTTCTGTGTTTCATCGTCAATATGAAGGTCCAAGGGATACAGTGAACCTGAAGTGAAGCATGGAAATCTAAACCTGGTCTCAAATGGAGGGCACAAATCATAGACAGTAAGAAGAGTCAGTCTTCTTCCACTTAAGTCGGCATTTTGCATTTTTCATTTAGTGCCGATTCAATTTCTGTGTTTCATCGTCAATATGAAGGCCCAAGGGATACAGTAAACCTGAAGTCAAACATCGGAATCTAAAACTGGTCTAACAGGAAAGGCTCAAACATAGACAGTCGGAAGAGTGAGTCTCCTTGTACTTAAGGCAGCATTGTGCCTTTTGTATTTAATTCCGATGCCATTACTGTGTTTCATAGTCAATGTTAAGGTCCAAGGGATACAGTAAACATGAAGTGAAACATCGAAACCTAAAACTGGTCTCAATTGGAAGGCACAAATCATAGACAGCAAGAAGAGTCAGTTTTCTTCCACTTAAGTCGGCATTTTGCATTTTGCATTTAGTTCCGATTCAATTTCTGTGTATCATCGTCAATATGAAGGTCAAAGGGATACAGTTAACCTGAAGTCAAACATCGGAATCTAAAACTGGTCTCACAGGAAACGCTGATACATGGACAGTCAGAAGAGTCAGTCTCCTTGTTTCTAAGGCGGCATTGTGCCTTTTGTAGTTAATTCCGATGCCATTTCTGTGTTTCATCGTCAATGGGAAGGTCCAAGGGAAACAGTAAACCTGAAGTGAAGCATCGGAATCTAAAACTGGTCTCACAGGAAAGGCTCAAACATAGACAGTCGGAAGAGTGAATCTCCCTGTACTTAAGGCAGCATTGTGCCTTTTGTATTTAATTCCGATGCCATTTCTGTCTTTCATCGTCAATGGAAAGGTCCAAGGGGTACAGTAAATCTGAGGTGAAGCATCGGAACCCTAAACTGGTCTCACAGGAAACGGTCAAAGCATAGACACTAAGAAGAGTCAGCCTTCTTGTATTTATGTTGGCATTGTGTCTTTTGTATTTAATTCCAATGCAATCTCTATGTTTCATCGTCAATGTGAAAGTCCAAGGGATGCAGTAAATCTGAGGTGAAGCATCGGAACCCTAAACTGGTCTCACAGGAAACGGTCAAAATATAGACACTAAGAAGAGTCAGCCTTCTTGTACTTAAGTCGGCATTGTGCCTTTTCTATTTAATTACGGTGCAATTTCTGTCTTTCATCGTCAATATGAAGGTCCAAGGGATACAGTAAACCTGAAGTGAAGCATAGGAATCGAAAACAGGTCTCACAGGAAAGGCAGAGACATAGACAGTAAATAGAGTCAGTCTTCTTGTACTTAAGTCGGCATTGTCCCTTTTGTATTTAATTCCGATGCAATTTCTATGTTTATCGTCAATGTCAAGCTCCAAGGGATACTGTAAACCTGAAAACAAGCATCGGAAACTAAACCTGGTTTCACAGGAACGGCTCAAATCATAGACAGACTGAAGAGTCAGCCTCATTAACTTAAGTTCGCATTGTGACTTTTGTATCTAATTCCGATGCAATTTCTGTGTTTCATCGACAATGGGAAGGTCCAAGGGATACAGTAAATCTAAAGTGAAGCATCGGAATCTAAAACTGGTCTCACAGGAGAGGCTCAAAAAATAGACAGTAAGAAGAGTCAGTCTTCTTGTACTTAAGTCGGAATTGTGCCTTTTGTATTTAATTCCGATGCAATTTCTGTCTTTCAGCGTCAATATGAACGTCCATGGGATACAGTGCAACCTGTGGTGAAGCATCGGAATCTAAAACTGGTCTCACAGGAAACGCTCAAAACGTAGACAGCAAGAAGAGTTAGTCTTCTTGTACTTAAGTCGACATTGTGTATTTTGTATTTAATTCCGATGCCATTTCTGTGTTTCATCGTCAATGTTAAGGTCCGGGGGATACAGTAAACTTGAAGTGAACCATCGTAATAGAAAACTGGTCTCAAATGAAAGGCACATATCAAAAACAGTAAGAAGAATTAGCCTTCTAGCACTTAAGTCGGCATTTTGCATTTTGTATTTAGTTTCGATTCAATTTCTGTGTTTCATCGTCAATATGAAGGTCCTTTGGGATACAGTAAACCTGAAGTCAAACATCGGAATCTAAAACTGGTCTCACATGAAAGGCTCAAACATAGACAGTCAGAAGAGTGAGTCTTCTTGTACTTAAGGCGGCATTGTGCCTTTTGTATTTAATTCCGATTCCATTTCGGAATATCATCGTCAATGGGAAGTTCCAAGGGATATAGTAAATCTGAGCTGAAGCATCGGAACCCTAAACTGGTCTCACAGGTAACGGTCAAAACATAGACACTAAGAAGAGTCAGCCTTCTTGTACTTAAGTCGGCATTGTGCCTTTTCTATTTAATTCCGATGTAATTTCTGTGTTTCATCGTCGATGTGAAGATACAAGGGTTACAGTAAACCTGAAGGGAAGCATCGGAAACTAAAACTGGTCTTACAGGAAACGCTCAAAACATAGACAGTAAGAAGAGCCAGTCTTCATATAATTAAGTAGGCATTGTGCCTTTTGTATTTAATTCCGATGCAATTTCTGTCTTTCACCGTCACTATGAATGACCAAAGGATACAGTGTATTCTGAAGTGAAGCATCGGAATCTAAAACTGGCCTCACAGGAAAGGCTCAAAACGTAGACAGCAAGCAGAGTCAGTCTTCCTGTACTTAAGTCGGGATTGTGTCTTTGGTATTTAATTCCGATGCCATTCCTGTGTTTCATCGTCAATGTTAAGGTCCAAGGGATACGGCAAACTTGAAGTGAAGCATCGTAATCTGAAACTGGTCTCAAATGAAAGGCACAAATCATAGACAGTAAGAAGAGTCAGTCTTCTTGCACTTAAGTCGGAATTTTGCCTTTTGTACTTAGCTCCGATTCAATTTCTGTCTTTCATCGTCAATATGAAGGTCCTAGGGATACAGTAAACCTAACGTGATGCATCGGAATCTAAAACTGGTATCACAGGAAATGCTCAAAACGTAGACCGTAAGAAGAGTCAGTCTTCTTCTACTTAAGAGGGCATTGTACCTTTTGTATTTATTTCGGATATAGTTTCTGTGTTTCATCGTCAATGTGAAGGTCCAAGGCATACAGTAATCCTGAAGTTAAGCATCGGAATCTATAACTGGTCTCACAGGAAAGGCTGGAAGCATTTACAGTACGAAGAGTCAGTCTTCTTGTACTTAAGTCGGCATTGTGCATTTTGTATTTAATTCCGATGCAATTTCTGTGTTTTATCGTCAATGTGAAGCTCCAAGGGATACAGTAAACCGGAAAAGAAGCATCGGAATCTAAAACTTATCTCACAGGATGGGCTCAAATCATAGACAGTGTGAAGAGTCAGCATCATTTACTTAAGTCGGCATTGTGCCTTTTGCATTTAATTTCGATGCAATTTCGGTGTTTCATCGTCAATGGAAAAGTCCAAGGGGTACAGTAAACCTGTAGTGAAGCATCGGAATCTAAGCCGGGTCTCAAATGAAAGGCACAAATCATAGACACCAAGATGTCAGTCTTCAGGCACTTAAGTCGGCATTTTGCTTTTTGTATTTAGTTCCGATTCAATTTCTCTGTTTCATCGTCAATATGAAGACCCAAGGGATACAGTAAACCTGAAGTCAAACATCGGAATCTAAAACTGGTCTCACAGGAAGGGCTCCAACATTGACAGTCAGAAGAGTCTGTCTCCTTGTACTTAAGGCGGCATTGTGCCTTTTGTATTTAATTCCGATGCCATTTCTGTGTTTCATCGTCAATGGGAAGTTCAACGGGATACAGTAAACCCGAAGTGAAGCAACGGAATCTGAAAGTGGTCTCACAGGAAAGCTTCAAATCATAGACAGTAAGAAGAGTCAGTCTTCTTGTCCTTAAGGCGGCATTGTGCCTTTTGTTTTTAATTCCGATTCCACTTCTGTGTTTCATCGTCAATGGGAAGGTCCAAGGGATACAGTAAACCTGAAGTCAAACATTGGAATCTAAAACTGGTCTCACAGGAAGGGCTCAAATATAGACAGTCAGAAGAGTCAGTCTCCTTGTACTCAAGGCGGCATTGTGCCTTTTGTATTGAATTCCGATGCAATTTCTATCTTTATCGTCAATATGAAGGTCCAAGGGATACAGTAAACCTCAAGTGAAAACTCGGAATCGAACACTTGTCTCACAGGAAAGGCTAGAAACATAGCCAGTAAGAAGAGTCAGTCTTCTTGTACTTTAGTCGGCAATGTGCCTTTTGTATTTAATTCCGATGCAATTTCTGTGTTTCATCGTCAATGCGAAACTCCAAGGGATACAGTTAACCTGAAGTGGAACATCGGAATCTAAAACTGGTCCCACAGGCAAGGCCCAAAACATAGACAATAAGAAGAGTTCGTCTTCCTGTACTTATGTCGGCATTGTGCCTTTTGTAATTAATTCCATTGGAATGTTTCTGTGTTTCATCGTCAATATGGAGGTCCAAGGGATACAGTCAACCTGCAGTTCTCCATCGGAATCTAAAACTGGTCTCACAGGAAGGAATCAAAAGATAGACAGTGACAAGAGTCCGTCTTCTTGTTCTTAAGTCGGCATTGTGCCTTTTGTTTTTAATGTTGATGCAATTTCTGTGTTTCATTGTCAATGTGAAGGTGCAAGGGATACAGAAAACCAGATGTGAAGCATCGGTATCTAATACTGGTCTCACAGGAAAGGCTCAAATCATGGACCGTAAGAAGAGTCAGTCTTCTTGTTCTTAGGTCGGCATTGTGGATTTCTTATTTATTTCCAATGCAATTCCTGTGTTTCATCGTCAATGTGAAGATCCAAGGGATGCAGTAAACATGAACTGAAGCACAGGAATCTAAAACTGGTCTCTCAGAAAAGGATCAAATCATAGACAGTAAGAAGAGTCATTCTTCTTCTACTTAAGTCGGTATCGTGCCCTTTGTATTTAATTCCGATGCAATTTCTGTGCTTCATCGTCAATGTGAAGTCGAAGTGATACAGTAAACCTGATGTGATGCATCGGAATCTAAAACTAGTCTTACAGGAAAGGCTCAAATCATAGACATTAACAAAAGTCAGTCTTCTGGTACTTAAGTCGGCGTTGTGCCTTTTGTATTTAATTCCGATTCAATTTCCGTGTTTTTTATGTCAATGTGAAGATCCAAGGGATACAGTAAACCTGAAGTGAAGCACGGGAATTTATAACTGGTCTCCCAGGAAAGGCTTAAAGCATAGACAGTAAGAAGAGTCAGTCTACTTGTACTTAAGTCGGCATTGTGCTTTTTCTATTTATTTCCGATGCAATTTCTGTGCTTCATCGCCTATGTGAAGGTCTAAGGGATACAGTAAAACCGAACTTAAGCATCGGAATCTAAAACTTGTCTCACAGAAAAGGCTCAAAACATAGAGAGTTAGAAGAGTCAGTCTTCTTGTACTTAAGACGGCATTGTGAGTTTTGTATTTAATTCCGATGCGATTTCCGTGTTTCATCGTCAATGTGAAGGTCCAAGGGAAACAGTAAATCTGAAGTTACGCATCGGAATCTAAAACTGGTCTCACCGGATGAGCTCAAAACATAGACAGTATGAAGAGTCACTCTTCTTGTACTTAAGTCGCCATAGTTACTTTTGTATTTAATTCCGATGCAATTTCTGCGTTTCATCGTCAGTATGACGGTCCAAGGGATACAGTAAACCTGAAGTGAAGCATCGGAATGTAAAACTGGTCTCACAGGAAAGGCTCAAAACATAGACAGTAAGAAGAGTCAGTCTTCTTGTATTTAAGTCGGCTTTGTGCCTTTTGTATTTAATTACAATGCAATTTATGTGTTTCATAGTCAATGTGAAGGTCCGAGCTATACAGTTAACCTAAAGTGGAGCATCGGAATCTTAAACTTGTCTCACAGGAAAGGCTCAAATCATGGACAGTAAGAAGAGTCAGTCTTCTTGTACTTAGGTCGGCATTGTGGATTTCTTATTTATTTACAATGCAATTCCTGTGTTTCATCGTCAATGTGAAGGTCTAAGGGATACAGTAAACCCGAAGTGAAGCACCGGAATTTAAAACTGGTCTCACAGGAAAGGCTCAAATCATGCACAGTAAGAAGAGTCAGTCTTCCATTACTTAAATCGGAATTGTGGATATTTTATTTATTTCCAATGCAATTCCTGTGTTTCATTGTCAGTGGGAAGGTCCAAGGGATACAGTAAACCTGAAGTGAAGCACCGGAATCTAAAACTGGTCTCACAGGAAAGGCTCAAAACATAGACAGTATGAAGAATCAGTCTTCTTGTACTTATGTCGGCACTGTACGTTTTGTATTTATTTCCGATGCATTTTCTGTGTTTCATCGTCAATGTGATGGTGGGAGGGATACAGTAAACCTCCAGTTGTGCATCGGAATCTGAAACTGGTGACACAGGAAAGGCTCAAAACATAGACAGTAAAATGGTTAGTCTTCTTGTACTTAAGCCGGTATTGTGCCTTTTTTATTTAATTCCGATGCAATTTCTGTGTTTCATTGTCAATGAGATGGTCCAAGGTATACGGTAAACCTAAAGATGAGCACCGGAATCATAAACTGGTCTCACAGAAAAATCTCAAAACGTAGACAGTAAGAAGATTCGGTCTTCTTGTACTTAAGTCGGCATTGTGCCCTTTTTATTTAATTCCGATGCAATTTCCCTGTTTCATCGTCAATGTGAAGGTCTTAGTGAGACAGTAAGCCTGAAGTGAAGATTCGGAATCTAAAACTGGTCTCACCGGAAGAGCTCAAAGCATAGACACTATGAAGAGTCAGTTTTCTTGTAGTTAAGTCGGCATATTTACTTTTGTATTAAATTCCGATGCAATTTCTGTGTTTCATCGTCAATGTGGAGGTCCAAGGGATACACTAAACCTGCATTTGTGCATCGGAATCTAAAACTCGTCTCACAGGAAGGCCTCAAAAGATAGACAGTGAGAGGAGTCAGTCTCTTTGTACGTAAGTCGGCTCTGTGCATTTTATACTTAATTTCGATGCCATTTCTGTGGTTCATCGTCAATGTGAAGGTCCAAGGGATACAGTAAACCTGAAGTGAAGCATCGGTATCTAATACTGGTCTCACAGGAAAGGCTCAAATCATGGCCAGTAAGAAGAGTCAGTCTTCTTGCACTTTAGTCGGCATTGTGGATTTTTTTCTATTTCCAATTCAATTCCTGTGCTTCATAATCAATGTGAAGGTGCAAGGGATACAGTATACCTGAAGTGAAGCACCGGAATGTAAAACTGGTCTCCCAGGAAAGGCTTAAAGCATAGACAGTATGAAGAGTCAGTCTTCTTGTACTTAAGTCGGCATTGTCCTTTTTGTATTTATTTCAGATGCAATTTCTGTGTTTTATCGCCTATGTGTAGGTCTAAGGGATACAGTTAAACCGAAATTAAGCATCGGAATCTAAAACTGGTCTCACTGGATGAGCTCAAATCATAGACAGTATAAAGAGTCAGTCTTCTTGTACTTAAATCGGCATAGTTACTTTTGTATTTCATTCCGATTCAATTTCTGCGTTTCATCTCAATATGGCGGTCCATGGGATACAGTAAACCTGAAGTGAAGCATTGGAATGTAAAACTGGTCTCACAGGAAAGGCTCAAAACATAGACAGTAAGATGAGGCAGTCTTCTTGTACTTAAGTCGACATTGTGCCTTTTGTGTTTAATTCCGATGCAATTTCTGTGTTTCATCGTGAATAAGAAGGACCGAGCGATACAGTTTACATGAAGTGGAGCATCGGAATCTAAAACTGGTCTCACAGGCAAGGCTCAAAACATAGACATTATGAAGAGTCCATCTCCTTGTACTTATCTCGACATTGTGCGTTTTGTAATTAATTTCAATGCAGTTTCTGTGTTTCTTCGTCAATATGAAGGTCCAAGGGATACAGTAAACCTGAAGTGATGCACGGGATTCTAAATTAATCTCACAGGAGAGGCTCAAAACATAGACCGTAAGAAGATTCGGTCTTCTTGTACTTGGTCGGCATTGTGCCTTTTTTATTTATTTCCGATGCAATTTCCCTGTTTCATCATCAATGTGAAGGTCTTAGTGAGACAGTAAGCCTGAAGTGAAGATTCGGAATCTAAAACTGGTCTCACCGGAAGAGCTCAAAGCATAGACAGTATGAAGAGTCAGTTTTCTTGTACTTAAGTCGGCATATTTACTTTTGTATTAAATTCCGATGCAATTTCTGTGTTTCATCGTCAATGTGGAGGTCCAAGGGATACACTAAACCTGCACTTGTCCATCGGAATCTAAAACTGGTCTCACAGGAAGGCCTCAAAAGATAGACAGTGAGAAGAGTCAGTCTTCTTGTACTTAAGTCGGCATTGTGCCTTTTGTTTTTAATGTTGATGCAATTTCTGTGTTTCATTGTCAGTGTGAAGGTACAAGGGCTACAGTAAACCTGAAGTGAAGCAACGGAATCTTAAACTGGTCTCACAGGAAAGGCTCAAAACATAGACACTAAGAAGAGTCTTTCTTCTATTACTTTAGCCGGCACTGTGCTTTTGTATTTAATTCCGATGCAATTTCTGTGTCCCATCGTCGATGTGAAGGTCCAAGGGATCCAGTTATCCTGAAGTTAAGCATCGGAATCTAAAACTTGTCTCACCGAAAAAGCTCAATACATAGACAGTAAGAAGAGTCAGCCTTCTGTGTACTTAAGTCAGCATTGTGCCTTTTGTATTTAATTCAAATGCTATTTCCTTGTTACATCGTCAATGTGACGCTCCAAGGGATACAGTGAATCTGAAGTGAAGCATCGGAATGAAAAACTGGTCTCGCAGGAAAGACTCAAAACATAGACAGTAAGAAGAATCAGTCTTCTGGTACTTAAGTCGGCATTATGCCTTTTGTATTTAATTCCGATTCAATTTCCGTGTTTTAACGTCAATGTGAAGGTCCAAGGGATACAGTAAACCTGAAGTGAAGCATCGGAATGTAAAACTGGTCTCACAGGAAAGGCTCAAAACATAGACAGTAAGAAGAGTCAGTCTTCTTGTATTTAAGTCGGCTTTGTGCCTTTTGTATTTAATTACAATGCAATTTATGTGTTTCATAGTCAATGTGAAGGTCCGAGCGATACAGTTAACCTAAAGTGGAGCATCGGAATCTTAAACTTGTCTCACAGGAAAGGCTCAAATCATGGACAGTAAGAAGAGTCAGTCTTCTTGTACTTAGGTCGGCATTGTGGATTTCTTATTTATTTACAATGCAATTCCTGTGTTTCATCGTCAATGTGAAGGTCTAAGGGATACAGTAAACCCGAAGTGAAGCACCGGAATTTAAAACTGGTCTCACAGGAAAGGCTCAAATCATGCACAGTAAGAAGAGTCAGTCTTCCATTACTTAAATCGGAATTGTGGATATTTTATTTATTTCCAATGCAATTCCTGTGTTTCATTGTCAGTGGGAAGGTCCAAGGGATACAGTAAACCTGAAGTGAAGCACCGGAATCTAAAACTGGTCTCACAGGAAAGCCTCAAAACATAGACAGTATGAAGAATCAGTCTTCTTGTACTTATGTCGGCACTGTACGTTTTGTATTTATTTCCGATGCATTTTCTGTGTTTCATCGTCAATGTGATGGTGGGAGGGATACAGTAAACCTCCAGTTGTGCATCGGAATCTGAAACTGGTGACACAGGAAAGGCTCAAAACATAGACAGTAAAATGGTTAGTCTTCTTGTACTTAAGCCGGTATTGTGCCTTTTTTATTTAATTCCGATGCAATTTCTGTGTTTCATCGTCAATGAGATGGTCCCAGGTATACGGTAAACCTAAAGATGAGCACCGGAATCATAAACTGGTCTCACAGAAAAATCTCAAAACGTAGACAGTAAGAAGATTCGGTCTTCTTGTACTTAAGTCGGCATTGTGCCCTTTTTATTTAATTCCGATGCAATTTCCCTGTTTCATCGTCAATGTGAAGGTCTTAGTGAGACAGTAAGCCTGAAGTGAAGATTCGGAATCTAAAACTGGTCTCACCGGAAGAGCTCAAAGCATAGACACTATGAAGAGTCAGTTTTCTTGTAGTTAAGTCGGCATATTTACTTTTGTATTAAATTCCGATGCAATTTCTGTGTTTCATCGTCAATGTGGAGGTCCAAGGGATACACTAAACCTGCATTTGTGCATCGGAATCTAAAACTCGTCTCACAGGAAGGCCTCAAAAGATAGACAGTGAGAGGAGTCAGTCTCTTTGTACGTAAGTCGGCTCTGTGCATTTTATACTTAATTTCGATGCCATTTCTGTGGTTCATCGTCAATGTGAAGGTCCAAGGGATACAGTAAACCTGAAGTGAAGCATCGGTATCTAATACTGGTCTCACAGGAAAGGCTCAAATCATGGCCAGTAAGAAGAGTCAGTCTTCTTGCACTTTAGTCGGCATTGTGGATTTTTTTCTATTTCCAATTCAATTCCTGTGCTTCATAATCAATGTGAAGGTGCAAGGGATACAGTATACCTGAAGTGAAGCACCGGAATGTAAAACTGGTCTCCCAGGAAAGGCTTAAAGCATAGACAGTATGAAGAGTCAGTCTTCTTGTACTTAAGTCGGCATTGTCCTTTTTGTATTTATTTCAGATGCAATTTCTGTGTTTTATCGCCTATGTGTAGGTCTAAGGGATACAGTTAAACCGAAATTAAGCATCGGAATCTAAAACTGGTCTCACTGGATGAGCTCAAATCATAGACAGTATAAAGAGTCAGTCTTCTTGTACTTAAATCGGCATAGTTACTTTTGTATTTCATTCCGATTCAATTTCTGCGTTTCATCTCAATATGGCGGTCCATGGGATACAGTAAACCTGAAGTGAAGCATTGGAATGTAAAACTGGTCTCACAGGAAAGGCTCAAAACATAGACAGTAAGATGAGGCAGTCTTCTTGTACTTAAGTCGACATTGTGCCTTTTGTGTTTAATTCCGATGCAATTTCTGTGTTTCATCGTGAATAAGAAGGACCGAGCGATACAGTTTACATGAAGTGGAGCATCGGAATCTAAAACTGGTCTCACAGGCAAGGCTCAAAACATAGACATTATGAAGAGTCCATCTTCTTGTACTTATCTCGACATTGTGCGTTTTGTAATTAATTTCAATGCAGTTTCTGTGTTTCTTCGTCAATATGAAGGTCCAAGGGATACAGTAAACCTGAAGTGATGCACGGGATTCTAAATTAATCTCACAGGAGAGGCTCAAAACATAGACCGTAAGAAGATTCGGTCTTCTTGTACTTGGTCGGCATTGTGCCTTTTTTATTTATTTCCGATGCAATTTCCCTGTTTCATCGTCAATGTGAAGGTCTTAGTGAGACAGTAAGCCTGAAGTGAAGATTCGGAATCTAAAACTGGTCTCACCGGAAGAGCTCAAAGCATAGACAGTATGAAGAGTCAGTTTTCTTGTACTTAAGTCGGCATATTTACTTTTGTATTAAATTCCGATGCAATTTCTGTGTTTCATCGTCAATGTGGAGGTCCAAGGGATACACTAAACCTGCACTTGTCCATCGGAATCTAAAACTGGTCTCACAGGAAGGCCTCAAAAGATAGACAGTGAGAAGAGTCAGTCTTCTTGTACTTAAGTCGGCATTGTGCCTTTTGTTTTTAATGTTGATGCAATTTCTGTGTTTCATTGTCAGTGTGAAGGTACAAGGGCTACAGTAAACCTGAAGTGAAGCAACGGAATCTTAAACTGGTCTCACAGGAAAGGCTCAAAACATAGACACTAAGAAGAGTCTTTCTTCTATTACTTTAGCCGGCACTGTGCTTTTGTATTTAATTCCGATGCAATTTCTGTGTCCCATCGTCGATGTGAAGGTCCAAGGGATCCAGTTATCCTGAAGTTAAGCATCGGAATCTAAAACTTGTCTCACCGAAAAAGCTCAATACATAGACAGTAAGAAGAGTCAGCCTTCTGTGTACTTAAGTCAGCATTGTGCCTTTTGTATTTAATTCAAATGCTATTTCCTTGTTACATCGTCAATGTGACGCTCCAAGGGATACAGTGAATCTGAAGTGAAGCATCGGAATGAAAAACTGTTCTCACAGGAAATGCTCAAATCATGGACAGTAAGAAGAATCAGTCTACTTGTACTTAAGTCGGCATTGTGCATTTTGTATTTAATTCCGATGCAATTACTGTATTTCATCGATAATGTGAAGGTCCAAGGGGTACGGTAAACCTGACGTGAAGCATCACAGTCTAAATCTGGTCTCGCAGGAAAGACTCAAAACATAGACAGTAAGAAGAATCAGTCTTCTGGTACTTAAGTCGGCATTATGCCTTTTGTATTTAATTCCGATTCAATTTCCGTGTTTTAACGTCAATGTGAAGGTCCAAGGGATACAGTAAACCTGAAGTGAAGCACCGGAATTTATAACTGGTCTCCCAGGAAAGGCTTAAAGCATAGACAGTATGAAGTCTCACTCTTCTTGTACTTAAGTCGGCATAGTTACTTTTGTATTTAATTCCGATGCAATTTCTGCGTTTCATCGTCAATATGACGGTCCAAGGGATACAGTAAACCTGAAGTGAAGCATCGGAATGTAAAACTGGTCTCACAGGAATGGCTCAAAACATAGACAGTAAGAAGAGTCAGTTTTCTTGTATTTAAGTCGGCTTTGTGCCTTTTGTATTTAATTCCAATGCAATTTATGTGTTTCATAGTCAATGTGAAGGTCCAAGCGATATAGTTAACATGAACTGGAGCATCGGAAACTAAAACTGGTCTCACAGGAATGGCCCAAAGCATAGACATTGAGAAGAATCAGTCTTCTTGTACTTAAGTCGGCATTGTGCCTTTTGTATTTAATTCCGATGCAATTTCCGTGTTTCATCGTCAATATGAAGGTCCGAGCGATACAGTTAACCTGAAGTGGAGCATCGGAATCTTAAACTGGTCTCACAGGAATGGCTCAAATCATGGACAGTAAGATGAGTCAGTCTTCTTGTACTTAGGTCGGCATTGTGGATTTCTTATTTATTTCCAGTGCAATTCCTGTGTTTCATCGTCAATGTGAAGGTCTAACGGATACAGTAAACCCGAAGTGAAGCACCGGAATTTAAAACTGGTCTCACAGGAAAGGCTCAAATCATGCACAGTAAGAAGAGTCAGTCTTCCATTACTTAAATCGGAATTGTGGATATTTTACTTATTTCCAATGCAATCCCTCTGTTTCATTGTCAGTGGGAAGGTCCAAGGGATACAGTAAACATGAAGTGAAGCACCGGAATCTAAAACTGGTCTCACAGGAAAGGCTCAAAACATAGACAGTAAGAAGATTCAGTCTTCTTGTACTTATGTCGGCACTGTACGTTTTGTTTTTATTTCCGATGCAATTTCTGTGTTTCATCGTCAATGTGGAGGTCCAAGGGATACACTAAACCTGCAGTTGTGCATCAGAATCTAAAACTCGTCTCACAGGAAGGCCTCAAAAGATAGACAGCGAGAGGAGTCAGTCTTTTTGTACGTAAGTCGGCTTTGTGCATTTTGTACTTAATATCGATGCCATTTCTGTGGTTCATCGTCAATGTGAAGGTCCAAGGGATACAGTAAACCTGAAGTGAAGCATCGGTATCTAATACTGGTCTCACAGGAAAGGCTCAAATCATGGCCAGTAAGAAGAGTCAGTCTTCTTGCACTTTAGTCGGCATTGTGGATTTTTTTCTATTTCCAATGCAATTCCTGTGCTTCATCATCAATGTGAAGGTGCAAGGGATACAGTATACCTGAAGTGAAGCACCGGAATTTAAAACTGGTCTCCCAGGAAAGGCTTAAAGCATAGACAGTAAGAAGAGTCAGTCTTCTTGCACTTAAGTCGGCATTGTGCTTTTTGTATTTATTTCAGATGCAATTTCTGTGTTTCATCGCCTATGTGAAGGTCTAAGGGATACAGTTAAACCGAAATTAAGCATCGGAATCTAATACTGGTCTCACCGGATGAGCTCAAATCATAGACAGTATGAAGAGTCTGTCTTCTTGTACTTAAATCGGAATAGTTACTTTTGTATTTCATTCCGATGCAATTTCAGCGTTTCATCTCAATATGACGGTCCATGGGATACAGTAAACCTGAAGTGAAGCATTGGAGTGTAAAACTGGTCTCACAGGCAAGGCTCAAAACATAGACATTATGAAGAGTCCATCTTCTTGTACTTATCTCGACATTATGCGTTTTGTACCTAATTTCAATGCAGTTTCTGTGTTTCTTCGTCAATATGAAGGACCAAGGGATACAGTAAACCTGAAGTGATGCACGGGAATCTAAATTAATCTCACAGGAGAGGCTCAAAACATAGACCGTAAGAAGAGTCAGTCTTCTTGTACTTAAGTCTGCATTGTGCCTTTCGTATTTAATTCCGATGCAATTTCTGTGTTTCAACGACAATGTAAAGGTCCAAGGGATACAGTCAACCTGCAGTTGTCCATCGGAATCTAAAACTGGTCTCACAGGAAAGCCTCAAAAGATAGACAGTGAGAAGAATCAGTCTTCTTGTACTTAAGTCGGCATTGTGCCTTTTGTTTTTAATGTTGATGCAATTTCTGTGTTTCATTGCCAATGTGAAGTCCAAGGGATACAGAAAACCTTAGGTGAACCATCGGGATCTTAAACTAGTCTCAAAGGAAAGGCTCAAATCATGGACAGTACGAAGAGTCAGTCTTCTTGTACTTAGGTCGGCATTGTGGATTATTTATTTATTTCCAATGCAATTCCTGTGTTTCATCGTCAATGTGAAGGTCTAAGTGATGCAGTAAACGTGAAGTGAAGCATCGCAATCTATAACTTGTCTCACAGGAAAGGCTCAAATCATAGACATTAAGAAAAGTCAGTCTTCCGGTACTTAAGTCGGCATTGTGCCTTTTGTATTTAATTCCGATTGAATTTCCGTGTTTCGTCGTCAATGAGAAGGTCCAAGGGATACAGTAAACCAGAAGTGAAGCATCAGAATCTAAAACTGGTCTCATAGGACAGGCTCAAATCATGGACAGTAAGAAGAGTCAGTCTTCCTTTACTTAAGGCGGAATTGAGGATTTTTTATTTATTTCCAATGCAATACCTGTGTTTCATTGTCAGTGTGAAGGTGCAAGGGATACAGTAAACCGGAAGTGAATCAACGGAATCTTAAACTGGTCTCACAGGAAAGGCTCAAAACATAGACACTAAGAAGAGTCTTTCTTCTATTACTTTAGCCGGCACTGTGCTTTTGTATTTAATTCCGATGCAATTTCTGTGTCTCATCGTCCATGTGAAGGTCCAAGGGATCCAGTTAATCTGAAGTTAAGCATCGGAATCTAAAACTTGTCTCACCGAAAAAGCTCAATACATAGACAGTAAGAAGAGTCAGCCTTCTGTGTACTTAAGTCAGCATTGTGCCTTTTGTATTTAATTCAAATGCTATTTCCTTGTTACATCGTCAATGTGACGCTCCAATGGATACAGTGAATCTGAAGTGAAGCATCGGAATGAAAAACTATTCTCACAGCAAATGCTCAAAACATAGACAGTAAGAAGAATCAGTCTACTTGTACTTAAGTTGGCATTGTGCATTTTGTATTTAATTCCGATGCAATTACTGTATTTCATCGTTAATGTGAAGGTCCAAGGGATACAGTAAACCTGAAGTTAAGTATCGGAGCCTAAATCTAGTCTCGCAGAAAAAGGCTCAAAACATTGACAGTAAGAAAAGTCAGTCTTCTTGTACTTCAGTCGGCATTGTGCCTTTTGTATTTAATTCAGATGCAATTTCCTTGTTACTTCGTCAATGTGAAGCTCCAAGGGATACAGTAAACCTGAATAAAACATCAGAAACAAAAACTAGTCTCACAGGAAAGGTTCAAGACATAGTCAGTAAGAAGAGTCAGTCTACTTGTACTTATGTCGGCATTGTGCCTTTTGTATTTAATTCCGATGCAATTTCTGGGTTTCTACGTCAATGTGGAGGTCCAAGGGGTACGGTAAACCTGACGTGAAGCATCACAGTCTAAATCTGGTCTCGCAGGAAAGGCTCAAAACATAGACAGTAAGAAGAGTCAGTCTTCTTGTACTTAAGTCAGCATTGTGCCTTTTGTATTTAATTCAAATGCTATTTCCTTGTTACATCGTCAATGTGACGCTCCAAGGGATACAGTGAAACTGAAGTGAAGCATCGGAATCAAAAACTGTTCTCACAGGAAATGCTCAAAACATAGACAGTAAGAAGAATCAGTCTACTTGTACTTAAGTTGGCATTGTGCATTGTGTATTTAATTAAACCTGAAGTGAAGTATCGGAGTCTAAATCTAGTCTCGCAGAAAAAGGCTCAAATCATTGACAGTAAGAAGAGTCAGTCTTCTTGTACTTAAGTCGGCATTGTGCCTTCTGTATTTAATTTCGATGCAATTTCTGTGTTTCATCGTCAAAGTGAAGCTCCAAGGGATACAGTAAACCTGAAGTGAAGCATCGTAATCTAATTTCTTGTCTCACAGGAAACGATCAAAGCATATACAGTAAGAAGAGTCAGTCTTCTTGTACTTAAGTCGGCATTGTGCCTTTTTTATTTAATTCCAATGCAATTTTTGTATTTCATCGTCAATGTAAAGGTCCAAGGGATATGGTAAACCTGAAGTGTAGAGTGGGAATCTAAAAGTGGTGACACAGGAAAGGCTCAAAACATAGACAGTAAGAAGAGTTAGTGTTTTTGTAATTAATTCGGCATTGTGCCTTTTGTACTTAATTTCAATGCTATTTCTCTGTTTCATTGTCAATATCGAGCTCCAAGGGATACAGTGAACCTGCAATGTTGCAACGGAATCTAAAAGTGGTGACACAGGAAAGGCTCAGAACATAGACAATAAGAAGAGTCAGTCTTCTTGTTCTTCAGTCGGCATTGTGGCTTTGGTTTTAATTCCGATGCAATTTCTGTGTTTCATCATCAATGTGAAGGTCCAAGGGATACATGAAATTTCAAGTTGTGCATCGGAATCGAAACCTGGTGACTCAGGAAATGCTCAAAACATAGACACTAAGAAGAGTGTTTCTTCTATTACTTTAGTCGGCACTATGCCCTTTGTATTTAATTCCGATGCAATTTCTGTGCCTCTTGGTCAAAGTAAAGGTCCAAGAGATCCAGTTAACCTGAAGTTAAGCATCGGAATCTAAAACTTGTCTCACAGAGAAGGCTCAATACATAGACAGTAAGACGAGGCAGTCTTCTTGTACTTAAGACGGCATTGTTCCTTTTGTATTTAATTCCAATGCGATTTCTGTGTTTCATCGTCAATATGAAGGTCCAAGGGATACAATTAATTTGAAGTGAAGCATCGGAACTGAAACTGGTCTCACAGGAAAGGCTCAAAACATAGACAGTAAGAAGAGTCAGTCTTTTTGTACTTAAGTTGGCATTGTGCCTTTTTTATTTAATTCCAATGCAATTTCTGTGTCTCATTGTCCATGTGGAAGTCCAAGGGATACAGTAAACCTGAAGTTGAGCATCGGAATTAAAACTTGTCTCACAGAAAAGGTTCAATACATAGACAGCAAGGAGAGTTAGTCTTCTTGTACTTAAGGTGGCATTATGCCTTTTATATTTAAGTCCGATGCAATTTCTGTGTTTCATCGTCAAAATGAAGCTCCAAGGGATACAGTAAACCTGAAGTGAAGCATCGTAATCTAAATCTGGTCTCACAGGAAAGGATCAAAGCATATACAGTAAGAAGATTCAGTCTTCTTGTACTTAAGTCGGCATTGTGCGTTTTTTATTTAATTCCGATGCAATGTCTGTGTTTCATCGTCAATGTAAAGGTCCAAGGGATACAGTAAACCTGCAGTTGTGCATCGGAATCTAAAAGTCGTGAAACAGGAAAGTGTCAAAACATAGACTGTAAGAAGAGGTAGTCTTCTTGTACGTAACTCAGCATTGTGCCTTTTGTATTTAATTCCAATGCAATTTCTGTGTTTCATCGTCGATATGAACGACCAAGGGAAATAGCAAACCGGAGGTGAAGCATCGGAATCTAAAACTGGTCTCACAGGAAAGGCTCACATCATGCACAGAAAGAAGAGACAGTCTTCCTCTACTTAAGGCGGCATTGTGCCATTTTTATTAATTTCCGAAGCAATTCCTGTGTTTCATCGTCAATGTGAAGGGTCTAGGGATACAGTAAACCTGAAATGAAGCACCGGATTCTGATACTGGTCTCACAGGAAAGGCTCAAAACATAGACTGTAAGAAGAGTCAGTCTTTTCGTACTTAGGTCGGCATTGTGCCTTTTGTATTTAATACCGATGCAATTTCTGTGTTTCATCGTCAATGTAAAGGTCCAAGAGTCACAGTAAACCTTCAGATGTGCATCGGAATTCAAAAGTGGTGACACAGGAAAGGCTCAAAACACAGACAGTAAGAAGAGTCAGTCTTCTTCTACTTATGTGGGCATTGTGACTCTTGTATATAATTCAGATGCAATTTCCGAGTTTCATCGTCAAAGTGAAAGACCAGGGGCTACAGTAAACCCAAAGTGAAGCAACGGAATCCTAAACTGGTCTCACAGGAAAGGCTCAAAACATTGACAGTAAGAAGAGTCAGTCTTATTGTACTTAAGTTAGCATTGTGCCTTTGGTTTTAATTCCGATGCAATTTCTGTATTTCATCGTCAATGTGAAGATCCAAAAGATACAATAAACCTGAAGTGCAGCATCGTAATCTAAATCCGAGCTCACAGGAAAGGCTCAATCATAGACAGTAAGAAGTGTCAGTCTTCTTGTACTTTAGTTGGCATTTTCCCTTTTGTATTTAATTCCGATGCAATTTCTGTGTTTCAACGTCAATGTGAAGGTCCAAGGGATACTGTAAATTTCAAGTTGTGCATCGGAATCTAAAAGTGGTGACACAGGAAAGGCTCAAAACATAGGCAGTAAGAAGAGTCAGTCTTCTTGTACTTAAGGTGGTATTGTGAAGTGCAGAATCGGAATCTAAAACTGGTCTCACAGGAAAGGCTTAAAGCATTGACAGTAAGAAGAGTCAGTCTTCTTGTACCTAAGTCGGCATTGTGCCTTTTGTATTTACTTCGAATGCAATTTCTGAGTTTCATAGCCAATATGAAGGTCCAAGGGATATAGTAAACCTAAAGTGAAGCATCGGAATCTAAAACTGGTCTCACAGGAAAGGCTCAAATCATGGTTAGAAAGAACAGTCAGTCTTCTTCTAATTAAGGTGGCATTATGCCATTTTTATTTATTTCCGATGCAATTTCTGTGTTTCATCGTCAATGTGAAGGTCCAAGGGATACAGTAAACCTGAAGTTAAGCATCGGAATCAAAACTTGTGTCACAGAACAGGTTCAAAGCATAGACAGTAAGACTAGTCAGTCTTCTTGTACTTAAGTCGGCATTGTCCCTTTTGTGTTTAATTCCGATGCAATTTCTGTGTTCATCGTCAATGTGATGCTCCAAGGGATACAGTAAACCTGAAGTGAAGCATCGTAAACTTAATCTGCTCTCACAGGAAAGGCTCAAAGAGTAGACAGTAAGAATAGTCAGTCTTCTTGTACTTAAGTCGGCATTGTGGATTTTGTATTTAATTCCAATGCAATTTCTGTGTTTCATCGTCAATGCAGAGGTCCATGGGATACGGTAAACCTGAAGTGAAGCATCGGAATCTAAAAGTGGTGACGCAGGGAAGGCTCAAAACATAGACAGTAAGAAGAGTCAGTCTTCTACTTAAGTCGGCATAGTGCCTTTTTTAATTATTTCCGATGCAATTTCTGTGTTTCAACGTCAGTATGAAGATCCAAGTGATACAGTTAACCTGATGTGGAGAATCGGAATCTAAAACTGGTCTCACAGGAAAGGCTTAAAGCATTGACAGTAAGAAGAGTCAGTCTTCTTGTACCTAAGTCGGCATTGTGCCTTTTGTATTTAATACCGGTGCAATTTCTATTTTTCTCCGTCAATGTAAATGTCCAAGGGATACAGTAAACCTGCAGCCGTGCATCGGTATCTAAAACTGGTGACACAGGAAAGGCTCAAAACATAGGCAGTTAGAAGAGTCAGTCTTCTTGTACTTAAGGTGGTATTATGCCTTTTGTATTTAATGGGAATGCTATTTCTGAGTCTCATAGTCAATATGAAGGTCCAAGGGATATAGTAAACCTAAAGTGAAGCATCGGAATCTAAAACTCGTCTCACAGGAAAGGCTCAAATCATGGACACAAAGAAGAGGCAGTCTTCTTGTATTTATGTCGGCAATGTCCATTTTGAATTTAATTCCGATGAAGTGAAGCATAGGAATCTAAAACTGGTCTAACAGGAAAAGCTCCAAACATAGACACTAAGAAGAGAAATTCTTCTATTACTTAAGTCGGCATTGTGCCATTTGTATTTAATTTCGATGCAATTTCTGTGTTTCATCGTCGATCTAAAGGTCCAAGGGATACAGTAAACCTGCAGTTGTGCATCAGAATCTAAAAGTGGTGACACAGGAAAGGCTCAAAATATAGACAGTAAGAAGAGTCGGTCTTCTTGTACTTAAGTCGGCATTGTGCCATTTGTAATTAATTCGGATGCGGTTTCTGAGTTTCAGTCAATGTGAAGGGCCAAGGGATATAGTAAACATGATGTGAAGCATCGGAATCTAAAACTGGTCTTCCAGGAAAGGATCAAAACCTTGAAAGTAAGAAGAGTCAGTCTTCTTGTACTTAAATAGGTATTGTGCCACTTGCATTTAATACGGATGTGGTTTCTGAGTTTCAGTCAATGTGAAGGGCCAAGGGACACAGTAAACATAAGGTGGAGCATCGGAATCTGAATCTGGTCTCACAGGAAAGCTCAAAACATTGATGGTAGGAAAAGTAAGTTTCTTGTACTTAAGTGGGCATTGTGCCTTTTGTATTTATTTCCCATGCAATTTCTGTGTTTCATCCTCAGTATGGAGGCCCAAGCGATACCATTAACCTGAAGTGGAGCATCGGAATCTAAAACTGGTCTCACAGGAGAGGCTTAGATCATTGACAGTAAGATGAGTCAGTCTTCTTGTACTTGTCGGCATTATGCCTTTTGTATTTAATTCCGATGCAATTTCTGTGTTTCATCGTCAACATGAAGGTCCAAGCGATACCGCCAACCTGAAGTGGAGCATCGGAATCTAAAACTGGTCTCACATGAGAGGCACAAAACATAGACAGTAAGAAGAGTCAGTCTTCTTGTACTTAAGTCGGTAATGTGCCTTTCGTATTTAATTCCGATGCAATTTCTCTGTTCATCGTCAATATGATAGTCCAAGCTATACAGTAAACCGGAAGTATAGCATCGGAATCTGAAACTGGTCTCACAGGAAAGGCTCAAAGCATAGACGGTAAGAAGAGTCAGTCTTCTTTTACTTATGTCGGCATTCTGCCCTTGTATTTAATTCCGATGCAATTTCTGTGTTAACACATCAATCTGAAAAGCCAAGAGATAAATTATACCTAAAGTGAAGCATCTGGTCTCACAGGAAAGGCTCAAAACATTGACAGTAAGAAGAATCACTCTTCTTCTACTTGAGTCGGCATTGTGGCTTTTGTATTTAATTCCCATGCAATTTCTGTGTTTCATTGTAAACCTGAAGTGAAGCATCGGAATCTAAATCCGGTCTCACAGAAAATTCTCAAATAATAGGCAGTAAGAAGTGTCAGTCTTCTTGTACTTGTCGGCATTATGCCTTTTGTATTTAATTCCGATGCAATTTCTGTGTTTCATCGTCAATGTGAAGGTCCATGGGATACAGTAAACCTGCAGTTGTGCATCGGAATCTAAAAGTGGTGACACAGGAAATGCTCAAAACCTAGACATTAAGAAGAGTCAGTCTTCTTGTACTTAAGTCTTCATTGTTCCATTTGTATTTAATACGGATGCGGCTTCTGAGTTTCAGTCAATGTGAAGGGCCAAGGGATACAGTAAACATGTAGTGGAGCATCGGAATCTACATCTGGTCTCACAGGAAAGGCTCAAAATATTCATAGTAAGAAAAGTAAGTCTTCTTGTACCTAATTCGGCATTGTGCCTTTTGTACTTATTACCGATGCAATTTCTGTGTTTCATTGTCAATATGAAGGTCCAAGCGATACCGTTAACCTGAACTGGAGCATCGGAATCTAAAACTTGTCTCACAGGAGAGGCACAAAACACAGACAGTAAAAAGAAAAACTCTTCTTGTACTGAAGTCGGTAATGTGAATTTTGTATTTAATTCCGATATAATTTCTGTGTTTCATCTTCAGTGTGAGAGCCCATGGGATACAGTAAACCTGCAGTTGTGCATCGGAATCTAAAAGTGGTGACACAGGAGGGACTCAAATCATCGACAGTAAGAAGCGTCAGTCTTCTTTTACTTAAGCCGGCATTGTGCCTTTTGTATTTAATTCCGATGCAATATCTGTGTTAACACGTCAATCGGAAGGTCCAAGGGATACATTAAACCTAAAGTGAAATATCGGCATCTAAAACTGGTCTCACAGGAAAGGATCAAAACCTAGATAGCAAGAAGAGTCAGTCTTCTTGTACTTAAGTCGGCAGTTTGCCTTTTGTATTTAATTCCGATGCAATTTCTCTGTTTCATCGTCAATATGATGGTCCAAGCTATAGAGAAAACCGGAAGTGTAGCATCGGAATCTAATACTGGTGTCACAGGAAAGGCTCAAAGCATAGACAGTAAGGAGAGTCAGTCTTCTTTTACTTAAGTCGGCATTGTGCCTTTGTATTTAATTCCGATGCAATTTCTGTGTTAACACATCAATCTGAAAAACCAAGAGATAAATTAAAGCTAAAGTGAAGCATCGGAATCTAAAACTGGTCTCACAGGAAAGGCTCAAAACATAGACAGTAAGAAGAATCACTCTTCTTGTACTTGAGTCGGCATTGTGACTTTTGTATTTAATTCCGATGCAATTTCTGTGTTTCATTGTAAACCTGAAGTGAAGCTTCGGAATCTAATTCCGGTCTCACAGGAAATTCTCAAATAATAGGCAGTAAGAAGTGTCAGTCTTCTTGTACTTGCTGGCATTATGCCTTTTGTATTTAATTCCGATGAAATTTCTCTGTTTCATCGTCAATGTGAAGGTCCATGGGAAATAGTAAACCTGTAGTTGTGCATTGGAATCTAAAAGTGGTGACACAGGAAAGACTCATATCATAGACAGTAAGAAGAGTCAGTCTTTTTGCACTTAAGTCGGCACTGTGCCTTTTGTATATATTTCCGATGCAATATCTGTCCAAGCAATTTAGTTAACCTGAATGGGAGCATCGGAATTTAAAACTGGTCTCACAGGAAAGGCTCAAATCATAGACATTAAGAAGAGTCAGTATTCTTGTACAAATGTCGGCATTGTGCCTTTTGTATTTAATTCGGATGCGGTTTCTGAGTTTCAGTCAGTTTGAAGGGTCAAGGGATAAAGCAAACAAGAAGTGGAGCAACGGAATCTAAATCTGGTCCCACAGGAAAGGCTCAATACATTGAAAGTAAGAAAAGTAAGTCTTCTTGTACTTAAGTCGGCATTGTGCCTTTTGTATTTATTTCCGAAGCAATTTCTGTGTTTCATCGTCGATATGAAGGTCCTACCCATACCGTTAACCTGAACTGGAGCATCGGAATCTAAAATTGGTATCACAGAAGAGGCTCAAAGCATAGACAGTAAGAAGAGTCAGTCTTCTTGTACTTAAGTCGGTAATGTATATTTTGTATTTAATTCCGATATAATTTCTATGTTTCATCGTCAGTGTGAATGCCCATGGGATACAGTAAGCCTGCAGTTGTCCATCGGAATCTAAAAGTGGTGACACAGGAAAGACTCAAATCATAGACAGTAAGAAGAGTCAGTCTTCTGGTACTTAAGTCGGCATTGTGCCTTTTGTATTTAATTCAGATGCAATTTCCTTCTTACATCGACAATGTGAAGCTCCAAGGGATACAGTAAACCTGAAGTGAAGCAACGGAATCTAAAACTGGTCTCACAGGAAAATCTCAAAATATAGACAGTAAGAAGAGTCAGTCTTCTTGTACTTCAGTCGGCATTATGCCTTTTGTATTTAATTCCGATGCAATTTCTGTGTTTCATCGTCAATGTGAAGGTCCATGGGATACAATAAACCTGCAGTTGTGCATCGGAATCTAAAAGTGGTGACACAGGAAAGGCTCAAAACATAGACAGTAACAAGAGTCAGTCTTCTTGTACTTAAGTCGGCATTGTGCATTTTGTATTTAATTCCGATGCAATTTCTGTGTTTCATCATCAATGTGAAGGTCCAAGCGATTCAGATAACCTGAAGTGGAGCATCAGAATCCAAAACTGGTCTCACAGGAAAGGCTCAAATCATAGACATTAAGAAGAGTCAGTCTTCTTCTACACATGTCAGCTTTGTGCCTTTTGTATGTAATTCCAATGCAAATTCTGTTTTTCAGCGTCAATGAGAAGGTCCAAGGGATACAGTAAACCTGAAGTGAAGCATCGGAATCTAAAACTGGTCTCACAGGAAAGGCTCAAAACATAGACAGTAAGAAGAATCACTCTTTCTTTACTTGAGTTGTCATTGTGACTTTTGTATTTAATTCCGATACAATTTCTGTGTTTTATTGTAAACCTGAAGTGATGCATCGGAATCTAAATCCGGTCTCACAGGAAATTCTTAATTAATAGACAGTAAGAAGTGTCAGTCATCTTCTACATAAGTCGGCATTATGCCTTTTGTATATAATTCCGATGCAATTTCTGTGTTTCATCGTCAATGTGGTGGTCCACGGGATACAGTAAACCTGCAGTTGTGCTTTGGAATCTAATAGTGGTGACACAGGAAAGGCTCAAACCAAAGACAGTAAGAAGAGTCAGTTTTTTTGTACTTAAGTCGGCATTGTGCCTTTTGTATTTATTTCCGATGCAATATCTGTTTTTCATCGTGAATATGAAGGTCCAAGCGATTCAGTTAACCTGAATGGGAGCATCGGAATTTAAAACTGGTCTCACAGGAATGGCTCAAATCATAGACATTAAGAAGAGACAGTCTTCTTGTAGAAATGTCGGCATTGTGCCTTTTGTATTTAATTCCAATGCACATTCTGTTTTTCAGCGTCAATGTGAAGGTCCAAGCGATACAGTAAACATGAAGTGTAGCATCGGAATCTTAAACTGGTCCCACAGGAAAGGCTCAAGAAATAGACGGTAAGAAGAGTCAGTTGTCTTGTACTGAAGTCGGCATTGTGCCATTTGTATTTAATTTGGATGCGGTTTCTGAGTTTTAGTCAATGAGAACGGCCAAGGGATACAGTAAACATGAAGTGGAGCATCGGAATCTAAATCTGGTCTCACAGGAAAGGCTCAAAACATTGATGGTAGGAAAAGTAAGTCTTCTTGTACTTAAATCGGCATTGCGCCTTTTGTATTTATTTCCGATGCAATTTCTGTGTTTCATCGTCAATATGAAGGTCCAAGTGATACCGTTAACCTGAAGTGGAGCATCGGAATCCAAAAGTGGTCTCACAGGAGAGGCTCAAAACTTAGACAGTAATAAGAGTCAGTCTTCTTGTACTTAAGTCGGTAATGTGAATTTTGTATTTAATTCCAATATAATTTCTGTGTTTCATCGTCAGTGTGAAAGCCCATGGGATACAGTAATCCTGCAGTCGTGCATCGGGATCTAAAAGTGGTGACACAGGAAAGACTCAAATCATAGACAGTAAGAAGAGTCAGTCTTCTTGTACTTAAGTCGTCATTGTGCCTTTTGTATTTAATTCAGATGCAATTTCCTTGTTACATCGTCAATGTGAAGGTCCAAGGGATACAGTAAACCTGAAGTGGAGCATCGGAATCTAAAACTGCTCTCACAGGAAAGGCTCAAAATATAGACAGTAAGAAGAGTCAGTCTTCTTGTACTTAGGTCTGCATTGTGCCTTTTGTATTTAATTCCGATGCAATTTCTCTCTTTCATCGTCAAAATGAAGGTCCAAGCTATACAGTAAACCGGAAGTGTAGCATCGGAATCTAAAATTGGTCTCACAGGAAAGGCTCAAAGCATAGACGGTAAGAAGAGTCGGTCTACTTTTTCTTACGTCGGCATTGTGCCTTTGTACATAATTCCCATGCTATTTCTGTGTTAACACGTCAATCTGAAAAACCAAGGGATATATTAAAACTAAAGTGTAGCATCGGAATCTAAAACTGGTCCCACAGGAAAGGCTCAAAACATAGACAGTGAGAAGAATCACTCTTCTTGTACTTGAGTCGGCATTGTGACTTTTGTATTAAATTCCGATGTAATTTCTGTGTTTCATTGCAAACCTGAAGTGAAGCATCAGAATCTAAATCCGGTCTCGCAGGAAATTCTCAAATAATAGACAGTAAGAAGTGTCAGTCTTCTTGTACTTGTCGGCATTATGCCTTTTGTATTTAATTCCGATGCAATTTCTGTGTTTCATAGTCAATGTGAAGGTCCATGGGATACAGTAAACCTGCAGTTGTGCATCGGAATCTAAAGGTGATGACACAGAAAAGGCTCAAAACCTAGACAGCAAGAAGAGTCAGTCTTCTTCTACTTAAGTCGGCATTGTGCCATTCGTATTTAATTCGGATGCGGTTTCTGAGTTTCAGTCAATGTGAACGGCCAAGGGATACAGTAAACATGAAGTGGAACATCGGAATCTAAATCTGGTCTCACAGGAAAGTCTCAAAACATTGATGGTAGGAATAGTAAGTTTTCTTGTACTTAAATCGGCATTGTGCCTTTTGTATTTATTTCCGATGCAATCTCTGTGTTTCATCGTCAATATGAAGGTCCAAGCGATACCGTTAACCGGAAGTGGAGCATCAGAATCAAAAACTGGTCACACACAGGAGAGGCTCAAAACATAGACGGTAAGAACAGTCAGTCTTCTTGTACTTAAGTCGGTATTGTGCCTTTTGTATATAATTCCGATGCAATTTCTCTGTTTCATCGCCAATATGAAGGTCCAAGCTATACAGTAAACCGGAGGTGTAGCATCGGAATCTAAAACTGGTCTCACAGGAAAGGCTCAAAACATAGACGGTAAGAAGAGTCAGTCGTCTTGTACTTAGGTCGGCATTGTGCCTTTTGTATTTAATTCAGATGCAATTTCCTTGTTGCATCGTCAATGTGAAGCTCCAAGGGATACAGTAAACCTGAATGGAAGCAACGGAATCTAAAACCGGTATCACAGGAAAGGCTCAAAATATATCGGTAAAAAGAGTCAGTCTTCTTTTACTTAAGTCGGCATTGTGCCCTTGTATTTAATTCCGACGCAATTTCTGTGTTAACACGTCAATCTAAAGGTCCAAGCAATAAATTAAACCTGAAGTGAAGCATCGGAATCTAAAACTGGTCTCACAGGAAAGGCTCAAAACATAGACAGTGCGAAGAATCAATCTTCTTGTACTTGAGTCGGCATTGTGACTTTTGTATTTAAGTCCGATGCAATTTCTGTGTTTCATTGTAAACCTGAAGTGAAGCATCGGAAACTAAATCCGGTCCCACAGGAAATACTCAATTAATAGACAGTACGAAGTGTCAGTCTTCTTGTACTTAAGTCGGCATTATGCCTTTTGTATTTAATTCCGATGCAATTTCACTGTTTCAGCGTCAATGTGAAGGTCCAAGGGATACAGCAAACCTGAAGTGAAGCATCGGAATCTAAAACTGGTCTCACAGGAAAGGCGCAAAGCATAGACGGTAAGAAGAGTCAGTCGTCTTGTACTTAAGTCGGCATTGTGCCATTTGTATTTAATTCGGATGCGGTTTCTGAGTTTCAGTCAATGTGAACGGCCAAGGGATACAGTAAACATGAAGTGAAGCATCGGAATCTAAATCTGGTCTCACATGAAAGGCTCAAAACATTGATGGTAGGAATAGTAAGTCTTCTTGAACTTAAATCGGCATTGTGCCTTTTGTACTTATTTCCGATCCAATTTCTGTGTTTCATCGCCGATATGAAGGTCCAAGCGATACCGTTAACTCGAAGTGGAGCATCCGAATCGAAAACTGGTCTCACAGGAGAGGCTCAAAACATAGACAGTAAGAAGAGTCAGTCTTCTTGTACTTAAGTCGCTAATGTGAATTTTGTATTTAATTCCGATATAATTTCTGTGTTTCATCGTCAGTGTGAAAGCCCATGGGATACAGTAAACCTGCAGTTGTGCATCGGAATCTAAAAGTGGTGACACAGGAAAGACTCAAATCATAGACACTAAGAAGGGTCATTCTTCTTGTACTTGTCGGCATTATGCCTTTTGTATTTACGTCCGATGCAATTTCTGTGTTTCATCGTCAATGTGAAGGTCCATGGGATGCAGTAAACCTGCAGTTGTGCATCGGAATCTAAAGATGGTGACACAGGAAAGGCTAAAAACCTACACAGTAAGAAGAGTCAGTCTTCTTGTACTTAAGTCGTCATTGTACCATTTGTATTTAATTCGGATGCTTTTTCTGAGTTTCAGTCAATGTGAAGGGTCAAGGGATACAGTAAACATGAAGTGGAGCAACGGAATCTAAATCTGGTCTCACAGGAAAGGCTCAAAACATTGATAGTAAGAAAAGTAAGTCTTCTTGTACATAAGTCGGCATTGTGCCGTTTGTATTTATTTCCGAAACAATTTCTGTGTTTCATCGTCGATATGAAGCTCCAAGCGATACCGTTAACCTGAAGTGGAGCATCGGAATCTATAACTGGTCTCACAGGATAAGTTCAAAACATAAACGGTAAGAAGAGTCAGTCGTCTTGTACTTAAGTCGGCATTGTGCCATTTGTATTTAATTCGGATGCGGTTTCTGAGTTTCAGTCAATGTGAACGGCCATGGGATACAGTAAACATGAAGTGGAGCATCGGAATCTGAATCTGGTCTCACAGGAACGGCTTAAAACATTGATGGTAGGAATAGTAAGTTTTCTTGTACTTAAATCGGCATTGTGCCTTTTGTATTTATTTCCGATGCAATCTCTGTGTTTCATCGTCAATATGAAGGTCCAAGCGATACCGTTAAACGGAAATGGAGCATGAGAATCGAAAACTGGTCACACACAGGAGAGGCCCAAAACATAGACAGTAAGAACAGTCAGTCTTCTTGTACTTAAGTCGGCATTGTGCCTTTTGTATTTAATTCCGATGCAATTTCTCTGTTTAATCGTCAATATGAAGGTCCAAGCTATACAGTAAACCGGAGGTGTAGCATCGGAATCTAAAACTGGTCTCACAGGAAAGGCTCAAAACATAGACGGTAAGAAGAGTCAGTCGTCTTGTACTTAGGTCGGCATTGTGCCTTTTGTATTTAATTCAGATGCAATTTCCTTGTTACATCGTCAATGTGAAGCTCCAAGGGATACAGTAAACCTGAATGGAAGCAACGGAATCTAAAACTGGTCTCACAGGAAAGGCTCAAAACATAGACGGTAAGAAGAGTCAGTCGTCTTGTACTTAAGTCGACATTGTGCCTTTTGTATTTAATTCCGTTGCAATTTCTGTGTTTCATCGTCAATATGAAGGTCCATGGGAACAATTAAACCTGAAGTGAAACATCAGTATCTATAACTGGTCTCACAGGAAAGGATCAAAACATAGACAGTTAGAAGAGTCAGTCTTCTTGTACTTAAGTCGGCATTTTGCCTTTTCTATTTATTTCCGATGCAATTTCTGTGCTTCATCGTCAATGAGAACGGTCCAAGTGATACAGTAAACCTGAAGTGAATCATCGGAATCTAAAACTGGCCTCACCAGAAAGGCTCAAACATAGACACTAAGAAGAGTCATTCTTCTTCTACTTAAGTCGGCATTGTGCCTTTTGTATTTTTTTCCGATGCAATTTCTGTGTTTCATCGTCAATATGAAGGTCCAAGTGGTACAGTAAACCTGCAGGGAAGTATCGGGGTGTAAATCTGGTCTACGCAGGAAAGGCTCAAAGCATTGACAGTAAGAAGAGTCAGTCTTCTTGCACTTAAGTCGGCATTGTGCCTTTTGTATTTTTTTCCGATGCAATTTCTGTGTTTCATCGTCAATTTGAAGGTCCATGGGTTTCAGTAAACCTAAATTGAAGCATCGGAATGTAATACTGGTCTCACAGGAAAGCCTCAAAACATAGACCGTAAGAAGAGTCAGTCTTCTTGTACTTAAGTCGGCATTGTGCCTTTTTATTTAATTCTGATGCAATTTCCGTGTTTAATCGTCAATGTGAAGGTCCAAGGGATACAGTAAACCTAAATTGATGCATCGGAATCTAAAACTGGTCTCTCAGGAAAGGCTCAAAACGTTGACAGTAAAAAGGGTCAGTCATCTTGTACTTAAGTCGGCATTGTGCCTTTCGTATTTATTTCCGATGCTATTTCTGTGTTTACAAGTCAATATGAAGGTCCAAGGGAACAATTAAACCTGAAGTGAAGCATCGGAATCTAAGACTGGTCTCACAGGAAAGGCTCAAAACATAGACAGTAAGAAGAGTCAGTCTTCTTGTACTTAAGTCGGCATTGTGCCTTTTATATTTATTTCCGATGCAATTACTGTGTTTCATCATCAAAGTCAAAGTCGAAGGGGTACAGTAAACCTGCAGTGGTGCATCGGATTCTGCAGCTGGACTCCCACGAATTGTTCAAAACACAGACTGTTTCCAGCGTTACGCCTCGTGGACAGAAGTCGACATTGTGGGTTTTGTATTCAACCCCGATGCAATTTCTCTGCTTCATCGTCAATGTGAAGATCCAAGGGTTAAAGTAAACCATCAGAGTTGAAACTTAATGTACTACTGGACTCCCATTAAAGCTTCAAAGCAAAGACTGTTTGATTCGTTACTACCCCTTTACAGAAGACAACATAGTGCCCTTTGTATTCACTCCCGATGCAATCTCTGCGTTTCACCGTCAACGAGAACGACCAAGGGTTACAGTAAACCTGCCATGGTGCATCGCAATCTGATACTGGTTTCCCACGTAATGTTAGAATGCAGAACGTTTGAAGCGTTACTCCCCCTTGACATAAGTCGCCATTGTGCCTTTTGAAGTCAATCCCGTAGCAATTGCTGTGTTTCATCGTCAAACTGAAGGAAGGGTAGAGTAAATATGCAGTTGTGCATCGGAATCTTCCAGGAAATGTTGAAAGCACAGACTCTTAGAAGCGTTATTCCTCTGCACAGCAGTCGGCATTGTTCCTTTTGTAACGAATCCCGATACAATTTCTGCTGCTAATCTTCAATGTGAAGGTCCAAGGGTTACTGTAAAACTGAAGTGGTGCATCGCTCCTAGGACAGGTTCAAAGCACAGACTGTTTGAGGCGTTACTCCCCCTGGACAGAAGTTGGCACTGTGCTTTTGTATTGAATCCCGATGCTATTTCTGTGCATCATCCACAATGTCAACATCAAAGGGTTACAGTAAACCCACAGTGGTGCATCGGAATCTACTGCTGGACTCCCGGGAAAGGTTCAAATCACAGACTGTTTGAAACGTTACTCCCCCTGGACGGAAGTGGGAATTGTGCCTTTTGAATTCAATCCCGAAGTAATTTCTGTCTTTCATCATCAATCTGAATGTCCAAGGGTACAGTAAACCTGCAGTGGTGCACCGGAATCTTCCAGGAAAGATTCAAAGCACAGACTCTTTAAAGAGTTATTGCTCTGGACAGAATTCGGCGTGGCTCCTTTTGTAACGAATCCTGACGCAATTTCTGCGGTTCATCGTAAAAATAAAGGTCCATGAGTTACAGTAAACTTGTTCTGCTGTATCGGAATCTTCTACTGACTCCAAGAAATGGTTCAAAGCACAGACTGCTTAAAGTGTTATTCCAATTGGCAGAAGTCGGCATTGTGCCTTTTGTATTCAATGGCGGTGCAGTTTATGTGTCTCATCGTTAATGTAAAGGTCCAAGTGTTACAGTAGACGCCCCGTGGTGCATTGGTATCTTATACAGGTCTCCAAGGAAATGTTCCAACATAGACTGTTTGAGGCGTTACCTCCCTGGGCAGAAGCCAGCATAGTGCCTTTTTTCTCAATCCCAATGCCATTTCTGTGTTTCATCTCAATGTGACGGTCCAAAGGTTACAGTAAACCTACCGCGCTGCATCAGAAACTAACACACACTGTTAACACAGACCGTTTGAGGCGTTACTCCACCTGGGCAGAAGTCTGCATTGTGCCTTTTGTTTTCAATCCCAATGGCATTTCTGTCTTTCATCGTCAATGTGAAGGCCCAAGGGTTACTGTACACCTGCTGTGGTGCATCGGAATCTTCTACAGAACGCCCAGGAAAGGTTCAAAGCAGAGACTGTTTGAAGCGTCACTCCATCTGGACAAAAGTCGGCATTGTGCCTCTTGTATTCAATCCCGATGCAATTTCAGTGTTTTATGGTCAATTTGAATGTCCAAGGGTTACAGTAAACGTGCCGTTGTGCATCGGAATCTAATACTGGACTCCCAGGAAAGGTTCAAAGCTGAGACTGTTTGAAGCGTCACTCGATCTGGACAAAAGTCGGCATTGTACCTTTTGTATTCAATCCCAATGAAATTCCAGTGTTTCATCGTCAATATGAACGTCAAAGTGTTACAGTAACCCTGCCGTTATGCATCTAATACTGGTTTCCTGGGAAAGGTTCAAAACACAGGCTGTTTCAGATGATACTCCCCCTGGACAGAGGTCGGCATTGTGCCTTTTGTATTCATTTCTGATGCTATTTCTGTGTTTCACGTCGAGGTTAAGATCCAAGGGTTACGCAAAAATGTTCGTGGTGCATCGGAATCTAATACTAGACTCCCAGGAAACGTTCAAAGCGTAGTGTCTTGATGCGTTACTCCCGCTGGATTGAAGTCGGCATTTTGCCTTTTGTATTCAGTCCCTTAGAAATATCATCCTTAATGTGAAGGTCGAAGGGTTACGGTAAACCGGCCATGGTGCATCATAATCTTCTACTGGACTCCCAGGAAAGGTTCCAATACAGGCTGTTTGAAGCGCTATTCCCCCCCTCGAGTTAAGTCGGCATAGTGCCTTTCGTATTCGATCCAAATGAAATTTCTGTGTTTCATCGTCAATGTGAAGATCCAAGGGTTACAGTGAACCTGACGTGGTGCATCGGAATCTACTACTGGTCTCCCAGGAAAGGTTCAAAGGGCATTGTGCCTCTTATATTCAATCCTGATGCAATTTCTGCGTTTCATCGCCGATGTGAAGGTCCAAGTGTTACAGTAAACCTGCAGTGGTGCATCGGAATCTACTACTGGGATCCCAGGAAATGTTCAAAGCACAGGATCTTTGATGCGTTATATCCCTTGGCAGAAGTCTGCATTGTGACTCGTGTATTCAATTACGATGCAATTTGTGCGTTTGATCGTCATTTTGAACGTCCAAGGGTTAAAGTAAAGTAGCAGTGGTGCATCGGAATATACTACTCGACTCCTAGGAAAGTTTCGAAGCGATACGCTCCCTTGACAAAAGTCAGCATTATAACTTTTGTATTCAATCCCGATGCAATTTCTGTGTTTCATCGTCAGTGTGAAGGTCCAAGGGTCACATTAAACCTGTCGTGGTACATCGTAATCTACAATTGGACTCCCAGGAAAGGTCCAAAGAACAGACTGCTTGCAGCGTTACACCCCCCCCCCCCCTAAATAAGTAGTCTGCATTTTACCATTTGTATTATACCCAATGAAATGTCTCTGTCACATCGTCAATGTGAAGGTCAAAGTGTTATGGTAAACCTGCCGTTGGGCATCGAAATCTAATACTGGTCTCCCAGGAAAGTTTCAAAGCACACACTGTTTGAAGCGTTACTCCCCCTGGTCAGAAGTAAGCTTCGTAACTTTTGTATCCGTTCCCAATGCAATTTCTGTGTTACATCGTCAATGTGAAGGACCAAGGGTTACAGTCAACCTGCATCGGAATTAAATACTGGTTTCCCAGGAAAGATTAAAATCACAGACTGCTTGATGTGTTACTCCCCATGGACAGAAGTCGACATTGTGCCTTTTGTGTTCAATTCCGATGCAATTTCTGTGTTTCTCGTAAAGGTTAAGGTCAAAGGGATATGGAAAATTTGCCGTGCTGCATCTGAATCTACTACTGGGCTCCAGGAAAGGTCCAAAGCATAGTGTCTATGAAGCGTTACTCCCCATGGACAAAAGTCGGAATCGTGCCTCCTGTATTCAATCCCAAAGCAATTTCTGTGTTTAAGCGTCAATGTGAAGGTAGAAGAGTTGCAGTAAACCTACAGTGGAGCATTGGAATCTACTACTGGACTCCCACGAAAGGTTCAATACACAGACTGTTTGTGACGTATTCCCCCTGCACAGAAGTTCTCATTCTAAATTTGGAATTCAGTTCCGACGCAATTTCTGTGTTTCATGGGAAGGGTTAAGGACCAATAGTTACAAAAAAGACCTGCCGAGGAGCATCGGAATCTAAAACTGGTCTCCCTGGAATGGTTGAATGCACAGACTGTATGAAGCGTTACTCCCCCTGGTTAGAAGACGGCATTATGCACTTTGTATTCAATCCCGATGCAATTTCTGTGTTTCATCGTCGATGTTAAGGTCCAATGGTTACAAAAAAAAAACTGCCGAGAAATATTGGAATCTAACACTGGACTCCCTGGAATGGTTGATTGCACAGACTGTATGAAGCGTTACCCCCCCCCCCCCCCGGTTAGAAGACGGCATTGTGCACTTTGTATACAATCCAGATGCAATTTCTGTGTTTCGGCGTCAATGTGAATGTCCAAGGGTTACAGTAATCTCACCGTGGTGCATCGGAATCTGATACTGATCTCCCAGGGAAGTTTCCAACACAGAATGTTTGAAGCGTTACTAACCTGGACATAGTTCGGCATTGTACCTGTTGTATTCAATCCAAATGCAATTTATGTGTTCATCGCCATTGTGAAAGTCCAAGGGTCACAGTAAATCTGCCGTGGTGCTTCGGAATCAACTACCGGACACTGACGAAAGGTTCCATCACAGTATGTTTGAAGCGTTACTCAACCTGCATAGAAGTCGGCATTGTGCATTTTGTATTCAACCCCGATGCAATTTCTGTGTTTCATGGTCAATCTGAGTGTCCAAGAGTTACAGTAAACCTGCCATGGTGCATCGGACACCCAGGAAAGGTTCCAACGTAGACTGGTGAAGCGTTACAAGCACAAAGCAGAAGTCGGCATTGTTCCTTTTGTATTCAATCCCGATGCACCTTCTGTGTTTCATCTTCAATGTGAAGGTCCCAGGGATACAGTGTACCTGCCGTGGTGCATCGGAATCTAATAATTGTCCCAAACAAAAGTTTCCATTACAGACTGCTCCACACCTTAATCTTCCTGGGCAGAAATCGGCATGGTCTCTATTGTATTCAATCCCGATGCAATTTCTGTATGTCACAATCAATGTGATGGTACAAGTGTTACAGTAATCCTCCAGTGGTGCATCGCAATTTACTACTCGACTACCAGGAAAGGTACAAAGCATTGACTGTTTGAAGAATTGCTGCCCCTAGCCAGAAGTCGGTTCCAATATAGGCTGTTTAGGGCGTTACTCTCCCTGTACTGAATTCGGCATTGTGCCTTTTCCATTCAATCACTTTGCAATTTAGTTGTTTTATCGTCAATGTGAAGACCCAAGGGTAACTGTAAACCTGCAGTGGTGTGTCACAATCTACTACTAGACTCATTGGAAAGGTTCCAACACAGAGTGTTCCAACCGTTACTCCCCTGGACATAAGTCAGCATTGTGGTTTCTGTATTCAATCCCGATGCAATTTCTGTGTTTCATCGTCAATGTTAATGTCGAAATGTTACAGTAAACACGCCGGGGTGCATCAGAATCTAATACTGATCTCCCAGGAAAGTATCCATCACAGACTGTTTGAAGCGTTGCTCCCCCTGGACATAAGCCGGCATTGTGCCCTTTGTATTCAATCCATATGCAATTTCTGTGTTTCATCGTCATAGTGCAGGTCCACGGGTTACAATAAAACTACCGTGGTGCATCGGAATCTCCTAATGGACTCCCAGGGATGTTGAAAGCACACACTCGTTGACGCATTACTCCCCCTTGACATTAGTCGACATTGTGTCTTTTGTATTCAAGCCTGACGCAATTTCTGTGATTCTTAGTCAATCTGAAGGTCCAAGCTTTACAGTAAACCTGCCGAGGTGCATCGGAATCTAGTACCGGAAACTGAGGAACGGTTCCAACACAGACTGTATGAAGCGTTACTCCCCTTGGTTGAAGACGGCATTGTGCACATTATATTCAATCCCGATGCAATTTCTGTGTTTCATCGTCAATGTTAAGGTTCAAGTGTTACAGTTAATCTGCAGTGGCGCTTCGAAATCTAATACTGGTCTTCCAGGAAAGTTTCCAACATAGACTGTTTGAAGCATTACTGCCCCTGGACATAAGTCTTCATTGTGCCTTTTGTATACAATCCCCATGCAATTTCTGTATTTCATCGTCAATGTGAGGGTCCAAGGGATACAGTAACCCTGATGTGGTGAATCTGAATCTACTACTGGACACCCAGGAAACGTTCCAACACAGACTGTTTGATGCGTTACTCCCCCTGGGCACAAGTCGGCATTGTTCCTTTTGCATTCAATCCCAATGCAATTTCTGTTTTTCACCGTCAATGTGAAGATCGAAGGCTTACAGTACACCTGAATGGTGCGTCGGAATCTACTACTGGACACCCAGGTAAGATTTCACCACAGATAGTTCGAAGCATTACTCCCACTGAATAGAACTCGGCCTTGTGCCTTTTGCATCAGTCACGATGCCATTTGTGTGTTTCATTGTCAATGGGAAGGTGCAAGTGTTACAGTAAACCTGCCGTGGTGCATCGGAATCTAATACTGGTCTCCAAGGAAAGATTTCAACGCAGACGTTTTCAAGCGTTACTCCCCCGGGACAGAAGTCTTCATTGTCCCTTTCGTATTTAATCCCGATGCAAGTTCTCTGTTTCATCGACAACAAGAAGGTTTACGCGTTACAGTAAACCTGCCGTAGTGCATCGAAATCTAATACTTGTCACCCAGGAAAGTTTCCAACACAGACTGTTTGATGAATTACTCCCCCTGGTCAGAAGATGGCAATTTGCCATTTGTATTCAATCCCGATGCAATTTCGGTGTTTTATCGTCAATGAGAAAGTCAAAGAGTTGCAGTACACCTACCATGGTGCATCGGATTCTACTACTTTACTCCCAGGAAAGGTCCAATGCGAAGACTGTTTGAGGCGTTACTCCCCCTGGACAGAAGTCGGCATTGTGCATTTCGTATTCAATCCTGTTGCAATATCTGTGTTTTATCGTCAGTGTGTAAGCCCAAGCGTTACGGTAAATCTGCAATGGTGCATCGGAATATAGCACTGGACTCCCAGGGAAGTGTCAAACACAGCCTGTTTGAGGTGTTACTCCCCCTGGATACAAGTCGGCATTGTACAATTTGATGTGTTGGCAGAAGAGCCAACACCGTGTTGCTAGAGGAGGCCGAAATGCACGCGTTAAAGCTCACGCAGACTTGCGTGAGGTCTGTAACAATTAAAGGAGTTGAATCTAATAAATAAAGTACGAAGCTCTTGGAATACTTAACTTTAATCCATAATTGGAGAACATCGCTCTTGATGATACATAATTATTATCTCAATATAAACTGGTAATGGCGCCTTGCTAGGTCGTAGCAAATGACGCAGCTGAAGGCTGTGCTAACTATCGTCTCGGCAAATGAGAGCGTATTTGTCAGTGATCCATCTCTGGCAAAGTCGGCTGTACAACTGGGGCGAGTGCTAGGAAGTCTCTCTAGACCTTCCGTGTGGTGGCGCTCGGTCTGCAATCACTGACAGTGGCGACACGCGGGTCCGACGTATACTACCGGACCGCGGCCGATTTAAAGGCTACCACCTAGCAAGTGTGGTGTCTGGCGGTGACACCACATTCCTCCCCCGCAAATCGGCGTACGGTTGTGTTATAAGGCTTCCGCCCGCCGTGGGGAAGACCCCATGTTGACGTATGCGACGAGGTGGGGAGCGTAACAACAGGCGAGGCTGTGCCACACGCACCCTGCCATTCGGTTCGAGGGGAGCTAGGAAACGCCTGAAAACCTAGTCCAGGGTGCACGCCAACATGCGGTGTATGCGCCCGTAGAGAGACAGGAGGGGCCAAAGCGTCGACCTCCATTGCGTCGGGGCACCCGACGGGCTAAGACGACATATGGTCCGGAGCGGGCAAGAGGTCCATGGTGGAGAACAACTGGTCACGGGAAGCGATCGGCGGCGCGTGACCCAGGCAGGCGCCCGGCGGTTGCAGCGACGCGTCCACTGCGGGCGTCGCCGGCGGGAGAACAGGCGGCGGCGGCGGCGGCGGCGCGTCGCCATGGGACAAAATGGGAGGCAGCGTCGGTAACACCTGGGCATGAGGTGAGCCAGTAGATGGGTCCCCAGGGCGCTGACCGGACGGCACCGTCGCTGAAAGCAGACGGGGAGCGGCAGAACCCGTGCGACAACAGAGGCGCAGCTGATTGAGATGCCGACGCACCTCACCAGAGGCTCCCAAAACCAGATACATAGCGCGGCCGAGGCAGCGAAGAATGCGCCCTGCGAGCCAACGCCGTGAACCTCGATAGTTGCGATAGTATACAACGTCGCCTGGAGCAAAAGCAGGTGGCTGCCGCTGCACAGGAACCTGATGCGGCGGATGTAGCAAAGACATCAAGGTTCGATGAGGACGACCGTGGAGCAACTCAGCCGGCGAGCGACCATCTCGAGGCTGAGAGCGATACGAGGGCAAAAAGAGCAACAACGCGTCCTCCCGAGAATGCGACTCTTTCAACTTCAACATCTGTGACTTGACAGTCCGGACCAATCGCTCAGCGGCACCGTTCGACTGAGGCGAAAACGGCGCGGACGTCAGATGTTGAACACCATTGGCCGTGCAGAACGACTGAAATTCTGCGGACATGAATTGTGGGCCATTGTCGGAAACAATAGTCTGTGGAAGACCTTCAATGTAAAAGATAGCGAATAACGCTTGGATGGTGGCAGATGACGTCGTGGAAGACATCTTGACAACAAAAGGAAAATTACTGAATGCATCGACCACAACCAACCATCGAGCCTTCCAGAATGGACCAGCAAAATCGATGTGTAAGCTTTGCCAAGGGGAAGTGGCTTTTGGCCATGCAAAGAATTTCCGCGGCGGTGCGGATTGTTGTTCGGCACACGCCATGCAAGAAGAGCACATATTCGTAATCGCAGCATCGATTCCGAACCAAGTACTGTGCTGACGAGCAAGTTGTTTCGTGCGCACTATACCCCAATGCCCTTAGTGGTGAAGCCGTAAGACAGAGGACTGTAACGAACGTGGGACCACGACGCTGGACTGATCATTATCAGCACGCAACAGCAAAACACCACGTCGTACAAAAAGTCTCTCCTTGTGATCAAAAAATCGGCGAACCAACGGATCCTCGATCCGTGATTTTAACAAGGGCCATTGCGTAGCAACAAAACGCAAAACGGTAGCAAGGACAGGGTCAGCAGCTGTGGCTGTAGCTACACGACGAAAATCAATCGGAAACGATTCGACCACGTCATCGGTTTCCGAATCAATGAACATGCAAGCAAGTTCGGAAGAATCGAATGCTCTATCCTCAGCAACAGGCAAACGGGACAACCCATCGGCGTTTGCGTGCTTAGCAGTGGACCGATACAAGATATCGTAGCGGTACTGCGAGAGGAAAATTGACCAGCGAATTAATTTCTGCACTGTACGTGGAGGTACAGGCAACTACATTGACTGATTCTTTGAAATATGCATCTAATGCAGACAAAATTTCGTCGTAGGACAGAGTTGCTACGTCGCGTCGGGGAAACAATTTCACTATCACACGGTAGGTGGACACTCCTACACAAGAAAGCAAAAAAGGCTGCCGCTCAATACCTTGAATTCTGTAGGCGGCGAGATGGAATCCAAATTGGCGTGACCACTCCGTCCAGCTTTCCAGTGCAGCATCAAAAGGACGAGAAGGTGGTGCAACTGCGTGTTGTGGCTGCGGTAGCGGTGGAGCGGCGGCCGCCGCATCGTTTTGCATCGCACGTTGACCCTGGACGAGCTGTCCAAGGGCATCCAATAAGGCCTGCATCTGCTGATTCTGCAAGCGATAAAATTCGGACAGTACATCTGGAGATTGTGGCGAAGCCATGACAAGTAAAGTAGGGCAGTATAGAGAAGTACACCGTTTTTACATTCGTCGCCATATGATGTGTTGGCAGAAGAGCCAACACCGTGTTGCTAGAGGAGGCCGAAATGCACGCGTTAAAGCTCACGCAGACTGGCGTGAGGTCTGGAACAATTAAAGGAGTTGAATCTAATAAATAAAGTACGAAGCTCTTGGAATACTTAACTTTAATCCATAATTGGAGAACATCGCTCTTGATGATACATAATTATTATCTCAATATAAACTGGTAATGGCGCCTTGCTAGGTCGTAGCAAATGACGTAGCTGAAGGCTGTGCTAACTATCGTCTCGGCAAATGAGAGCGTATTTGTCAGTGATCCATCTCTGGCAAAGTCAGCTGTACAACTGGGGCGAGTGCTAGGAAGTCTCTCTAGTCCTGCCGTGTGGTGGCGCTCGGTCTGCAATCACTGACAGTGGCGACACGCGGGTCCGACGTATACTACCGGACCGCGGCCGATTTAAAGGCTACCACCTAGCAAGTGTCGTGTCTGGCGGTGACACCACACATTTTGTATTTAATCACGATGCATTTTCTGCTTTTCATAGTCAATGTGAAGGTCCAAGAGTTTCTGTAAACCTGCAGTGGTGCATCGGAATCTACCACTGGACTCATAGGAGAGGTTCCAACACAGTGTGTTTGAAGCGTTACTCCCCCTGGACACAAGTCGGCATTGTATGAAATCCTGATGCAATTTCTTTGATTCATCGTCAATGTGGAGGTCGAAGGTTTACAGTAAACCTGCCGTGGTGGATCGGAATGTAATACTCGTCAACCGGGAAAGTTTCCAACACAGACTGTTGGTAGCGGTACTCCACCTGGGCTCAATTCGGCATTGTATCTTTTGTATTCAATCCCGATGAAATTTCTGTGTTTCATCGTCAATTTGAAGGTCCAAGGGTTACAGTTAACCTGCAGTTGTGCATCGGAATCTAATACTGAACTCGCAGGAATGGTTCCAACACAGACTGTTGAAGCGATACACCCCATGGACAGTAGTCGGCATTGCGCCATTTGTATTCAGTCCTGATGCAATTTCTGTGTTTCATCATCTACATTAAGGTCCAAGGGTCTCCGTAAACCAGCCGTGGTGCATCGGAACCTACTACTGGACTCCCAGGAAACGTTCAAATTACAGACTCTTTGAAGCGTTACTCCACCTGGACAGAAGTCGGCATTGGGGCTTTTGTATTCAATCCCGATGCAATTTCTGTGTTTCATCGTCAATGTGAAAGTTCAAGGGTTACAGTAAACCTACAGTGGCGCTTCGCAATGTACTGCAGGATCCCAGGAAAGATTCCAAGCACAGACTGTTGGAAGCGTTACTCCCCCTGGAGAGGAGTCGGCTTTGTCCCTTTTGTATTCAATCCCAATGCAATTTCTGTGTTTCATCGTCAGTGAGAAGGTCCAAGTGATACAGTACACCTGAGGTAGTGTATCGAAATCTTCTACTACACTCCCAGAAAAGGTTGCAAGGCAGACTGTTTAAAGCAGGGCCGCACAAACACGGAAAACCGCACGCGTGCAAAGCGAGGTGCAGCGAGTGCCTGCACAGTGCATCGGTTCAACCCGGCATTCTTCGCCTCAACTCGGCTTGCTAGGTGAGGCCGACGCTGTGGGGTGCCGAATGCGCTGCCAGACGGCTTAGTCAATATTGGAATACGTAAGCGCAAGACAATTACCGGAATAATGGAACCATCCGCTCCAAAAAAAGGGAAAATTGCCGAAAGTCAATTTAAACCGGAATGGGAACTCTCCTACTTTTTTGTGCATTGTGAAGATAAAGCCAAATGTCTAATCAGCGGTACACTAATTACGTGTGTCAGAAAATCGGCTATTGAAAGGCACTACAGCAAATTGCATTAAAAAAAGTATAGTGATATAACAGGGGATGCCAGAGAGGAAGAATTACGGAAGTTGCAAACTCTTGCAGAAGAGAATTCTGTATGTACAAACGAGGTTTGTTGCAAGCACTTTAGCATGCATGTTTTGGTTAAAGGTCATGCGAAACGAAATAACATTTGTTTACACTCCTTAGTTTTCTTTTTCGCATAAATTATTTCTAACATATCTTTTTTTCTCTACTTTAGGGTGAAGAAGATGAGGGGTGTTGCGAAAGGACTCTCAGAGCGAGTTACAAAGTTTCTCTACGTTTAGCAAGAGCTGGGAGGCCATTTATGGAAGGAACCTTATGTTGGACGTAGTAGAGACAATGAATCCCACATTAGCTCCCGCGTACAGCAGAATACCACTTTCCAGAATGACAATACATCGGAGATTCAACGAGATTGCTGAGAATTTGCATGAACAACTGGGAACCAAAATTGGAAACTTCCTAGCGTACTCCATCGCACCTGATGAGTCCACGGATATTAACAACACGGCTCAGTTAGCAATATTTTTGCGTGGCGTGGACGACGACCTACATGTAACGGAAGAGCTCCTGGATATGATTTCGTTGTAGGACAGTGTTACATGGGCGGATATTTTAGCAGCTGTTGAAATGGCAGCTGAAGGAATAGGACTCTCTTGGTAAAAGCTGTTTTACGTAACCACAGACGGGGCACCAGCAATGTGCGGTAAAGCAAAAGGGTTTATTGGCCTACTGCGGAAAAAAACTTAACATGCCGAATTACGTAACCACAGATGGGGCACCAGCAATGTGCGGTAAAGCAAAAGGGTTTATTGGCCTACTGCGGAAAAAAACTTCACATGCCGAATTTACCTTCCTTTCATTGTTTTGCACACCAAGAGGCTCTTTGTGCGAAAGTTATCGGTCTTCAAGATGTGATGAAGGTAGGGGTGCGTATCGTGAACTACATTCGTTCTCATGGACTCACTCATCGCCAATTCAAAGAATCTTTGATTTCCATTGAAGAGGAGTATCCAGATATTCCCTATCATGCTGAGGTGCGCTGGCTGAGTAAAGGGAAAGTGATTTCCCGAATTTCTCGACTACGCCACACTGTGGCTCAGTTTTTGGACAGCAAAGGACGTCCGGAGCCACTTTTTCATGACCCTGATTGGGTAGCTGATTTAGGATTTTTAGCAGACATTATGGTTCTCCTAAATGATTTAACTCTGAAACTCCAAAAAGAAAACAATCTCAACAACGATATTATCAGCAAAATAAACGCTTTCCAGTATAAACTGAAGTTCCTCAAAAACAACTTTTCAGAGAAAAATACGCAACACTTTCCTGAACTAGGTAAGCGAGATATAAGTTGTACCTTTATTAAAACAGCCTGATTTTTATAACCGCTCTAATCAAAACGGTACTATGTTTTTGTTTGAGAGCATCTGTGCAGGAAGGAGGGCGCTTTGAAAAATACGTCTATGTGCTACAATCCCTTGAAAATGCGTTTAACGACAGATTCCAGGCAATGTGCCGGTATATGACATACAGCTAAATAAAGAAGATTGCGTTACATATGCAAGTGTAACATTACATTAAAATCAATAGTACACATTACTTGTTTATTAAAATCTATCGCATTTTAGTACTTCGAAACAACGGCTTACATTACTTTCTTTTATTAACTTTAGCTTTGTTATTGTTTCAGGAAATTACCTACCTGTAGCCAATTCTCGACGTTTTTGTGAAACCTTTTTCGATGGATATTGAAAGTGCGCCTTCAGATTTACATTTCGAACTAATTGATTTGCAAAGCGATGTTCGCCGAAAGGATGTGTTTTACAATACATAAGGTTTGCTCCAATTCTATCAGAATTTGCCGAAGGAAGAATTTCCCAAGTTACACAGAGAAGCAGTGCAGATTATTTCTATGTTTGTTCCACTTGTGTATGTGAAACGTTTTTTTCTGTTTTGTCCTATACAAAAACTAGATTGCGTGCGAGTATTTCTAATTGTAATTTTAAAAATTCTCTCAGAACTGCTGTCAGCCAATCTCTTGTTCCAGATCTTAGTAGCATAATTTTAAATAAAATAAAGAGCACACAGGAAGATACATTTGTGTTAAAACCAAATTTAAAATTGTTACCATTACAGTTATTATATTAATCTCTTTTGTACCGGTACACCAAACTAAGCTCTCCACCTACTGTACATTAGCATTTGGCAATGACGAAGACAAGAGGGTAGAAGCTTTGAAACAGGTCGAGACAGGCGGCGAGAGCGACACAAGCTAAGGAGGTGAGAGGCAGTGCTCTTGCGCAAAGCCGAGGAATGGAGGGCGGGGGTCTGCACCGTCGTCAACATAGCGCAGCCGTCTCCTGCACTCTGCACTGTGCCATGCACCGGTGCATGCACCTTGTGCGGTCCTGGTTCAAAGCGTTACGCCCAATGCACAGAAGTTGGCATTGTGCCTTAAGAGTTCAATCCCGATGCAATTTCTTTGTTTCATTGTCAATGTGAAAGTCCAAGTTTTACAGTAAAACACCTGTGTGCATCGGAATCTAATACTTGTCTCCCAAGAAATATTCCAACACAGACTGTTTGAGGCGTTACACCCCTGGTTCATCGTCAATGAGAAGGTCCAAGTCTTACAGTAACATTCCATGGTGCTTCTGAATCTGTTACTGGTCTCCCAGAAACGGTTCAAAGCACCGACTGTTTGAAGCGTTATTTCCTTTGGACAGAAGTCGACATTGTGCCTTATGTATTCTATACCGATGCAATTTCTGTGTTTCATCGTCAATGTCAAAGTCGAAGGGTTACAGTAAACCTGTCGCTGTGCTTCGGAATCTACTACTGGACTCACAGTAAAGGTTCAAAGCATCGACTGTTTGAAGAATTGCTCCCCCTAGCCAGAAGTCGGTATTGTACCTTTTGTATTCAATCCCGAAACAATTTCATGTTTATTCGTCAATGTGACGGTCCAAGGGTTACACTAAACCTACCATGGTCCGTCAGATTCTACTACTGCACTCCTAGGAATTGTAGAAAGTGTTGCTCCGCCTAGACGGAAGTCGTGATTGTGCCTTTTGTATTCAATCCCGATGCAATTTCTGTGTTTTATCGTCAATTTGAATGTCCAAGGGTTACAGTAACATTCCATGGTGAATCGGAAATTAATACTGGTCTCCCAGGAAAGTTTCAAAGCACCGACTGTTTGAAGCTTTACTCCACCTGAACAGAAGTCGGTATTGTGCATTTTGTATCCAATCCCGGTGCAATTTCTGTGTTTCACAGTCAATGAGAAGGCCCAAGTGTTACAGTACACCTACCGTGGTGCATTGGAATCTAATATTGGTCTTCCAGGATACTTTTCAACACAGACTGTTTGAAGCGTTACTCCCACTGGATAGAAGTTGGCATGGTACCTTTTGTGTTCAATCCAGATGCCATTTCTGTGTTTTATCGTCAATGTGATGGACCAAGTGTTACAGTAAACTTTAGTGGTGCATCGGAATCTTATACTGGACTCCCAGGAAAGGTTCCACCACAGACTGTTTGTGGCGTTACTCCCCCTGGACCGAATTCAGCATTGTGCATTTTGTATTTAATCCTGATGCAATTTCTGTGTTTCATCGTCAATGTAAAGTTCCAAGGATTACAGTAAACCTGCAGTGGTGCTTCGCAATCTACTACTGGACTTCCAGGATAGATTCCTAGCAGAGACTGTTTGAAGCGTGATAGAAGCTGTTTGAAGCTGGATAGAAGTCCGCACTGTGCATTTTGTATTCATTCCCGATGCGGTTTCTGTGTTTCATCGTCAATGGGTAGGCCAATGGCTTACAGTAACAATCCGTGGTGAATCGGAATCTGATAATGGTGTCCCAGGAAAGTTTCAAAGCACCGACTGTTTGAAGCGTTATTCCCCCTGAACAGAAGTCGGCATTGTCACTTTTGTATTCTATCGTGATGCAATTTCTGTGTTTCATCGTCAATGAGAAGGTCCAAGTGTTACGGTACACCTACCGTGGTGCATTGGAATCTAATACCAGTCTCCCATGTAAGTTTCCAACACAGAAGCGTTACTCCCCTTGGACAGAAGTTGGCATTGTGCCTTTTGTATTCAATCCCGATTCAATTTCTGTGATTTACAGTCAGTTTTAAAGCCCAAAGGTTTTACTAAACCTGCCTTGGTGCATCGAAATCTACTACTATACTCCCAGGAAACGTTCCAACACAGACAGTTTTAAGCGTTACTCCCCCAGGGCCGATTCAGCAATCTCTGTTTTGTATTTAACCTGATGCAATTTCTGTGTTTCATCGTATATGTGAAGGTCCAAGGGTTACAGTAAACCCACCGTGGTGCGTCAGAATCTACTACCTTACTCCAAAGATTGGTTCAAAGCACAGACTGTGAAACGTCCCCTTAGAAAAATTAATGAATTACTGTGCTGACAAACCTCTTACATTGTTTGATTTTCAAACAGCCGAGCAGAACTGAACGTACTCCGACATTTCGCTCTTTACCTATTCTGATCAACACTAAGCTGACACACAATATTTTTAGCGCAACTCAACCTGACTTCAATAATCCCTACAAAAGAATGGCCCTGCCTAACATTAACCTATACGTTTCACAAATCACTTACCTCACAAAAATCATCGTTACTCGAACTACTGCAACACAGCGAGCGCCACTACGGCCTGCTAAATAAAATATTCAAACTACTGAAGGCATTAACTTCTGTTAGGCATAGTTAGTAAATGAAAGATTTTGATAGAGAACAAACAATGTATTTACTCTAATAGTGTTCAAAAGTCATTATATATATATATATATATATATATATATATATATATATATATACTCCTGGAAATTGAAATAAGAACACCATGAATTCATTGTCCCAGGAAGGGGAAACTTTATTGACACATTCCTGGGGTCAGATACATCACATGATCACACTGACAGAACCACAGGCACATAGACACAGGCAACAGAGCATGCACAATGTCGGCACTAGTACAGTGTATATCCACCTTTCGCAGCAATGCAGGCTGCTATTCTCCCATGGAGACGATCGTAGAGATGCTGGATGTAGTCCTGTGGAACGGCTTGCCATGCCATTTCCACCTGGCGCCTCAATTGGACCAGCGTTCGTGCTGGACGTGCAGACCGCGTGAGACGACGCTTCATCCAGTCCCAAACATGCTCAATGGGGGACAGATCCGGAGATCTTGCTGGCCAGGGTAGTTGACGTACACCTTCTAGAGCACGTTGGGTGGCACGGGATACATGCGGCCGTGCATTGTCCTGTTGGAACAGCAAGTTCCCTTGCCGGTCTAGGAATGGTAGAACGATGGGTTCGATGACGGTTTGGATGTACCGTACACTATTCAGTGTCCCCTCGACGATCACCAGTGGTGTACGGCCACTGAAGGAGATCGATCCCCACACCATGATACCGGGTGTTGGCCCTGTGTGCCTCTGTCGTATGCAGTCCTGATTGTGGCGCTCACCTGCACGGCGCCAAACACGCATACGACCATCATTGGCACCAAGGCAGAAGCGACTCTCATCGCTGAAGACGACACGTCTCCATTCGTCCCTCCATTCACGCCTGTCGCGACACCACTGGAGGCGGGCTGCACGATGTTGGGGCGTGAGCGGAAGACGGCTTAACGGTGTGCGGGACCGTAGCCCAGCTTCATGGAGACGGTTGCGAATGGTCCTCGCCGATACCCCAGGAGCAACAGTGTCCCTAATTTGCTGGGAAGTGGCAGTGCGGTCCCCTACGGCACTGCGTAGGATCCTATGGTCTTGGCGTGCATCCGTGCGTCGCTGCGGTCCGGTCCCAGGTCGACGGGCACGTGCACCTTCCGCCGACCACTGTCGACAACATCGATGTACTGTGGAGACCTCACGCCCCACGTGTTGAGCAATTCGGCGGTACGTCCACCCGGCCTCCCGCATGCCCACTATACGCCCTCGCTCAAAGTCCGTCAACTGCACATACGGTTCACGTCCACGCTGTCGCGGCATGCTACCAGTGTTAAAGACTGCGATGGAGCTCCGTATGCCACGGCAAACTGGCTGACACTGACGGCGGCGGTGCACAAATGCTGCGCAGCTAGCGCCATTCGACGGCCAACACCGCGGTTCCTGGTGTGTCCGCTGTGCCGTGCGTGTGATAATTGCTTGTACAGCCCTCCCGCAGTGTCCGGAGCAAGTATGGTGGGTCTGACACACCGGTGTCAATGTGTTCTTTTTTCCATTTCCAGGAGTGTATTATAAATGCAAATTATCTTTGAGGATAACAGTATTCCTCATCATAGTGAATGTAGCTTAGAATTAGAAAAATTCTACAACATAAATCTTATCAGATAAACACATAAAGACAGGAAGAACACAAATACACAAGGTACACAGACACATAGCGGAATAACACAAAAGGAAAGGACAGGGTTTGTTTTACTGTAGTATTTATCGTATCTGATTTGCAAACAAAACTTTCTTTACTTCTTGGAGATCTCCCTCATTCATCATTATTCCCAAAAGGTCCTATCTATGCCTGTTGTCCCAAAACCCCGCTGTTTTGTTCATACCCTGTTTCTAAATAATTATTTCTCGTTGTACAATACTCATTTTGGCCCAAATCTTTGTCATATAACTTCGCAATGCATTCTTTCTGTATTCTTCATAGTTAGTTTCTTATATACTCTACCCCCTCTTAAGCTAACTTAAATCTATTGAGCTCTGATACAGGGTGTTTCAAAAATGACCGGTATATTTGAAACGGCAATAAAAACTAAACGAGCAGCGATAGAAATACACCGTTTGTTGCAATATGCTTGGGACAACAGTACATTTTCAGGCAGACAAACTTTCGAAATTACAGTAGTTACAATTTTCAACAACTGATGGCGCTGTGGTCTGGAAGCTCTATAGTACGATATTTTCCACATATCCACCATGCGTAGCAATAATACGGCGTAGTCTCTGAATGAAATTACCCGAAACCTTTGACAACGTGTCTGGCGGAATGGCTTCACATGCAGATGAGATGTACTGCTTCAGCTGTTCAATTGTTTCTGGATTCTAGCGGTACACCTGGTCTTTCAAGTGTCCCCACAGAAAGAAGTCACAGGGGTTCATGTCTGGCGAATAGGGAGGCCAATCCACGCCGCCTCCTGTATGTTTCGGATAGCCCAAAGCAATCACACGATCATCGAAATATTCATTCAGGAAATTAAAGACGTCGGCCGTGCGATGTGGCCGGGCACCATCTTGCATAAACCACGAGGTGTTCGCAGTGTCGTCTAAGGCAGTTTGTACAGCCACAAATTCATGAAGACTGTCCAGATAGCGTGATGCAGTAATCGTTTCGGATCTGAAAAATGGGCCAATGATTCCTTTGGAAGAAATGGCGGCCCAGACCAGTACTTTTTGAGGATGCAGGGACGATGGGACTGCAACATGGGGCTTTTCGGTTCCCCATATGCGCCAGTTCTGTTTATTGACGAAGCCATCCAGGCAAAAATAAGCTTCGTCAGTAAACCAAATGCTGCCCACATGCATATCGCCGTCATCAATCCTGTGCACTATATCGTTTGCGAATGTCTCTCGTGCAGCAACGGTACCGGCGCTGAGGGGTTGCCACGTTTGAATTTTGTATGGATAGAGGTGTAAACTCTGGCGCATGAGACGATACGTGGACGTTGGCGTCATTTGGACCGCAGCTGCAACATGGCGAACGGAAACCCGAGGCCACTGTTGGATCACCTGCTGTACTAGGTGCGCGTTGCCGTCTGTGGTTGCCGTACGCAGTCGCCCTACCTTTCCAGCATGTTCATCCGTCACGTTCCCAGTCCGTTGAAATTTTTCAAACAGATCCTTTATTGTATCGCTTTTCGGTCCTTTGGTTACATTAAACCTCCGTTGAAAACTTCGTCTTGTTGCAACAACACTGTGTTCTAGGCGGTGGAATTCCAACACCAGAAAAATCCTCTGTTCTAAGGAATAAACCATGTTGTCTACAGCACACTTGCACGTTGTGAACAGCACACGCTTACAGCAGAAAGATGACTTACAGAATGGCGCACCCACAGACTGCGTTGTCTTCTATATCTTTCACATCCCTTGCAGGCCATCTGTTGTTGAAAATTGTAACTACTGTAATATCGAAAGTTTGTCCACCTGAAAATGTACTGTTGTCCCAAGCATATTGCAACAAACGGTGTATTTCTGTCGCTGCTCGTTTAGTTTTTATTGCCGTTTCAAATATACTGGTCATTTTTTAAACACCCTGTATATAGACTATGGGATGAGGCAATGCAGCAGCACAAAACAATTAACACAAACAGCAACGACAAAAAACGCAAATTGGCAAAGCAAGCAGCAATAAATATAAATTAGCATAGCAAATGCAATATTACAACTAATATGAGCCAACGTGCAGCAATAAGAAAAATAAATCAGTAGTAAAATTGGCTTAACAGAGTAATATAAAGTGAAATTCAGTAGCACTATGCCTGGCAAACAGCAGCAGCAAATGCAATAACTTACATCTAAACATGACAATGCTCAAGCAGAAAAAATATTACAGTAAAGATGGCCATGTCTATTACCTATGTCACATCTTAACACTAGAGTGATGCATCACCTTGACTTACTCTACAAAACAAGTTACCCAGTCATTGACAAAAATTATGTATGCAATTCCTGTGAAGAGAAATGTCTTTTTGTGCTCGTTTTTGTGGAAGTAGATCATAAAATTATTATTTACTGGATCTGTAGGCATAAAATATTTACATTAGTATATCTATCAAATTTTATTTTAATCAATGCTGCAGTGCAGCTAGAAACTAGATATTAAACAAAATGAGCAATCTCTCAACTAGAAAGACAATAGATGTAAAATGTTTCCCATCATTTCATTAGGCATTTTAGTAAATATCATAAATTAAAAGCTCCACAGTGTAATCATATGTTTTCAAGTTAGAGGGTGTCGTATTTGCGATGCTTTCTACAAAGAAATGTCAATAGCGAGGTTAATGGCCTCTCCTTTTTTTGTTGTGCCTCTGAAAGGCACAGTGTTTTTTTTTCCAGGCGGCTGTCGCATAGCTTGGCGCCTACAGCACTTTACGTCAAGGTCACTTAGCTTTCTTACCTAAATATTTACGATGGCAGTGACAGTCTCACATAAAAAAATTTCACAGGTCGAAAAGTTACAGTAGAAATGTGTAGAAACGAAATCTCATGAATAGCAGTGTAGTGATGCATTCACACATGGACAAACAACTCATAACTCTTAAAGTACAATTCTTGGTTTCCAACATCCTTTTTGACAAACCAGAGTCTCTAACTTCTGTTCATTATTCATATACATATAAACAAGTAATCACGTTCCTCCTATACGGTAGCATCATCTTATTGATCATAAACATACCTCAACAACATAACACATCGTCATCATAATAATAACATCATAACAGATCAATGACATCTCAAAATCGTCGCAGCATCTTTCAATAATTTTAAAACCTTCAATAAAGTCATCTACAAAACGTACTTCAAAAATCATGATCCCTTACCAAGTGTGACATTCAAAGCCCTCATAGCATCACAATGGTTCTGAAAAAATATGAACAGTTCACAAAGTACACACAAAATACAATTTCATAAGTGTGAAGTTATCCAACTGTGTAATTACGTAAACATCTGTCACTGATGTAAAAAAATGTTTTTTGCTCTGTTAAATGATCAGATAGCTGTGTAATTTATGTGTTAGAGAAATATGGTACCGATGTGTAATGTTGTATAAGCAAATACCATATTAGCTAAGGCTCCTTGTGCTTGCCAGACACATGGTACACAAAGTAAGCGTGTACCCCCCTGAGTATTAATGTAATTATACCCTCAGGTGTTACAGATTATAGCAATGGAATGAAATGTATCACGGAAAACTTTCTTTGTTATTTAAAAATCTTTAAAGATAAATGTTTTAAGTACAAAATTAATCACTCAAATACGTGTACTGCCGCACTAAATTGTGCGTCTTGTTGTAACATAGTCTCTGTCATTACCTAAGGGCAAAAATGTGCCAGGTGTCGTAATTATCGTTGTCCGTAAGCAGAGTTCTGTGGAAGTCAATGTACTTACCTCATAAACAAAAGCGAAATGCTACACGTATAGATATCGTAGTTATTACGTACAGTATCATGATCAAGAAAGTACTACACTGTAATGTATTGTTGTGTTACAAAAAAGGCTGTCTCATTGTAGCTATACCACAAAAGTTACTACTAAAACATGTTTTACTTTCCAGAAGAATTTAGAAAAACTGTGCAGATATGAAACAGGTACAGCACAAAAGCAACAATGTAAATTGTGTCACACATTAGTAGTGTCGTGATATAATCATGTAGCTGTCAAAGAAACCAAATACTAAGTCAACTTTAATCTGACAGAAAGTACTTCAAATAAAGAATGTCTTTTCAAGTAAACCAAAATGTTGCATTAAAATCTCATTAGCAGTACCGGTATATGTTCTAAGTATGTAAGCCTTATAGTCGTTACGTAATCGTGCAACTAACAAGCAAAAATGTACACACACAGTAACACTGTGTCCTCTGTTCACTATAACAATGCATTTGTAATTACTGTCTAAATATGTTCCCTAGGTTCTAGACTGGCTAGTTAACTTCAAAACATAGTTGCATGTTAACGCTTTCTAAGTGTGACAAAGAGTACTAGTGATGTGAAGTGAAAAATTTCATAGCAAAGAAGAAGTTAAAAAGCAGATTATCTCTCAATAAATGATTTTACATGTGAAATGTTGTGCAATCCTTTACTCTTCCTAGAGCACATAGTTTAAATTTCAAAGCAATTATCATGTTGTATACGTCAGTAAGGAATGCTAAAATTTTTCTCAAGGTTAGCGTCTATTTTATTTTTCTCGGAGCCAGCCGGTGCACGTGGCTACCTGCAGTGCGAGTCATTGTCTGCCTCTTTGTTGGCGCGCGTTGTTATTGGGATTAGGAGACCTAACTTCTACAAATTCATCTTGTCGAGAGGGCCCTGCCCTGTTTGAATGCCGCCAGTTCTGATGCAATTCAGGTCTGTCGTTACGATTATATCGTCTGTCGTCATGTCGGTAGATTCCATAATTTCTTTCTTGTCGGTGACGTGGTGGAGAATTTCTCCCTGAATCGTAACTGCACGCTGAAATGTTGCGTCTGAAGTTATTCTCTCTCCCTTGATAAAAATTGTTTTGGTTCCCATATTGTCTGTTTCTATGGTTATCTCCGTCATATTCATTACTACGGAAATGCGATCTTTCTCTGTAACTATTATTCTGCCAACGGTTGTCATACGGGTGGTGTCTGTTTTGGTCACGATTTGTGTTGTGAAAATAGCCTTGTCGTGTCCAGTTATTACTTCTTTCTTCGCAGAATTGTTCCTGTTTTCGCGTCCCACGATTGTCGGTGTCAATTTCCGCTTCTTGTAACGGTTCCTGAAAAACTTCAGTGTCGTCTTTGCAACATCCTGCCAAAATAATATGTCGTAAATGTTCAGGCAATTTGATTAAGCAATTGTGGATGAGTTCTGAGGGGCTGTATGGGTTTGACAGGTACTGATTCTTGTGCAACATGTCTTCAAAATATTTCACAAGACTGGAAAATTCAGATTGTTCGAAATGTTTCTTCATTATGATGCTACGTTTTACTCGGTCTTGTGTAGCTTGAGACCAATATGCTGAGAGGAAGGCATGATAAAATTCTCCTTCACTGTGACAATCATGAATGACTGATCGCATTCTTACAGCTGGTTCATTCTCTAAATAGCCACACATAAATTCTAATCTGTGCTCTAATGACCAGTTGGGAGGAAAACAATGAGAGAATTGATGAAGCCACGCTTGTGTATGTCGTTGCCAGAATTCTTAAAAGTTTTGAATTTACGTGTAGTAATAAACAGCTTATAGTCAAAATCATCATGTCGGCGAGTCGCATGTCGGTCATTGTTACGTCTTTTCGGCGGTTCCATCTCAAAATTCGGTGTACCTTGCCAATTTCTTTCATAATTTCCGAAGTGCCCTGAGTTATTACTTTGTGGCTGTTCCGTATTTCTATGTCCCTCTTCCCGTATTGGAGCGTGAGTGTCCTCTCAAATACGTAATTCTTGTATTACCTGTGTCAAATGATCTTGTACTTCCCGGATTTCTCTTTGGTGTTGTGTATTAATTTGATTCTGATTTTGTTTGAATTTTCTAATTTGTTCGTACTCTTCTGTACCATTAAAGACTACCGGTCTTGTGTCATTCAGATTATCATCTACCTTCGTAGATAAATTTTTTAGCTGATCCAATAGATCGACTACTTTCTCAGATAATGAACTAATTTCCTCCATGTGTCTTTCTGAACCAATTTTGAGAGTATCTACTGTGTCCTTTAAGTTTTCCTGAGTTTTTGCAAGTAGTGTAACCGAATCGGTAGATGCAACTGAGTCAATTTTAGCCCGCAAGGTCTCATGATTTTCATGAACAATAGTTTGCAGTTCTTTAATGGCTGTTTTGTGATTCTGTAATACATTTTCATGCCACGAAAAAATAGGTTGAAAATGCCCACAAATTTGTGTTTTTACGTCATTACAGACTTTTTGACATTTCGATTCGATGTTATGTAACGCAGTAGTTAAATCTTCACGTGTTTGTTCAAGTGTGGTGTCTAACTTTTGAAGATTTTGTTCCACTGTGTCTAACTTTTGAAGCTTTTGCTGTTTTTGTCTCTGATTTTGTTCCATCTTGTCTAACTTCTGAAGATTTTGTCTCATTTGTTGTATTAATTGTAAAACCAATGCACTGATGTCTGAAACATGTTCCTCAGTGCTTTTCGACAGTGAATTTGCACCGGCAACATTCACATTTTGACTAGCAGAATATTTGTCTTGATTTGTTTGAGAAAACGGTGAGGACCCAAAACCTAAATCTACAGTATTTGCGAGATTGTGTCCTTTCATTTTGGATTCCTGAGGCGAGCTGTTGCCGACCGATCGATCGATAATGCTTCCCTGTTCACTAATTGTTCCACTGTCTACAACATTATTTGCAGCCCACTCAATTTCCCTATGCACAATTACCAAATTACTAGTTTCAACATTAGTTAATTCATTACATGGTGGCGCTAATACACTGTTTTCATCTTCACTGTCATTTCTCAGTTTACTTTGGAGCCTAGTATTACGTTTTTCACACGCCATTATTGTCATAATATTTCACACGATAACACAGAAAAGTACAATTTGAATAGCAAAATAAGAAAACACATTAACATAGCATTGAAAATAATATCTCATTAATTGCAAGTGCACCTGCGAAATACTTGCTGCAAATCTACATGTATGCCACAACTGTTTTACTGTACAACGATGAAAAACTACAACTACAAAGGAAATTCACTCCATAATTACGTATTAGCAATAAACAATAGCTGTACTTACTACACAAACTAGCCGGCCGTGCTGGCCGAGCAGTTCTAGGCGCTTCAGTCTGGAACCGTGCGACCGCTACGGATGCAGGTTCGAATCCTGCCTCGGGCATGGATGTGTGTGATGTCCTTAGGTTAGTTAGGTTTAAGTAGTTCTAAGTTATAGGGGACTGATGACCTCAAATGTTGAGTCCCATAGTGCTCAGAGCCATTTGAACCATTTGAACCAATTACACAAACTACAAGAAAAAAACAGAAGATTCCAGTTATGTATTCTGGCAGGGTCGCCATATGAAACGCCCCTTAGAAAAATTAATGAATTACTGTGCTGATAAACCTATTACATTACTTGATTTTCAAACAGCTGAGCAGTACTGAACGTGCTCCGACATTTCGCTCTTTACCTATTCTGATCAATACTAAGCTGACACACAATATTTTTAGCGCAACACAACCTGATTTCAATAATCCCTACAAAAGAATGGCCCTGCCTAACATTAACCTATACCTTTCACACATCACTTACCTCACAAAAATCTTCATTACTCGAACTGCTGCAATATAGCGAGCGCCAATACTGCCTGCTAAATAAAAGCTTCAAACTACTTAAGGCACTAACTACTGTAGGCATAGTTAGTAAATCAAAGATTTTGATAGAGAACAAACAATGTATTTACCCTAATAGTGTTCAAAAGTCATAATATACAGGGTGAGTCACCTAACGTTACCGCTGGATGTACACTCCTGGAAATGGAAAAAAGAACACATTGACACCGGTGTGTCAGACCCACCATACTTGCTCCGGACACTGCGAGAGGGCTGTACAAGCAATGATCACACGCACGGCACAGCGGACACACCAGGAGCCGCGGTGTTGGCCGTCGAACGGCGCTAGCTGCGCAGCATTTGTGCACCGCCGCCGTCAGTGTCAGCCAGTTTGCCGTGGCATACGGAGCTCCATCGCAGTCTTTAACACTGGTAGCATGCCGCGACAGCGTGGACGTGAACCGTATGTGCAGTTGACGGACTTTGAGCGAGGGCGTATAGTGGGCATGCGGGAGGCCGGGTGGACGTACCGCCGAATTGCTCAACACGTGGGGCGTGAGGTCTCCACAGTACATCGATGTTGTCGCCAGTGGTCGGCGGAAGGTGCACGTGCCCGTCGACCTGGGACCGGACCGCAGCGACGCACGGATGCACGCCAAGACCGTAGGATCCTACGCAGTGCCGTAGGGGACCGCACCGCCACTTCCCAGCAAATTAGGGACACTGTTGCTCCTGGGGTATCGGCGAGGACCATTCGCAACCGTCTCCATGAAGCTGGGCTACGGTCCCGCACACCGTTAGGCCGTCTTCCGCTCACGCCCGAACATCGTGCAGCCCGCCTCCAGTGGTGTCGCGACAGGCGTGAATGGAGGGACGAATGGAGACGTGGCGTCTTCAGCGATGAGAGTCGCTTCTGCCTTGGTGCCAATGATGGTCGTATGCGTGTTTGGCGCCGTGCAGGTGAGCGCCACAATCAGGACTGCATACGACCGAGGCACACAGGGCCAACACCCGGCATCATGGTGTGGGGAGCGATCTCCTACACTGGCCGTACACCACTGGTGATCGTCGAGGGGACACTGAATAGTGCACGGTACATCCAAACCGTCATCGAACCCATCGTTCTACCATTCCTAGACCGGCAAGGGAACTTGCTGTTCCAACAGGACAATGCACGGCCGCATGTATCCCGTGCCACCCAACGTGCTCTAGAAGGTGTAAGTCAACTACCCTGGCCAGCAAGATCTCCGGATCTGTCCCCCATTGAGCGTGTTTGGGACTGGATGAAGCGTCGTCTCACGCGGTCTGCACGTCCAGCACGAACGCTGGTCCAACTGAGGCGCCAGGTGGAAATGGCATGGCAAGCCGTTCCACAGGACTACATCCAGCATCTCTACGATTGTCTCCATGGGAGAATAGCAGCCTGCATTGCTGCGAAAGGTGGATATACACTGTACTAGTGCCGACATTGTGCATGCTCTGTTGCCTGTGTCTACGTGCCTGTGGTTCTGTCAGTGTGATCATGTGATGTATCTGACCCCAGGAATGTGTCAATAAAGTTTCCCCTTCCTGGGACAATGAATTCACGGTGTTCTTATTTCAATTTCCAGGAGTGTATTTAGGTTTGTTAGCACATCTGAACATATAAACAAATACGTAATCAGTGCCGTTTGGTGCATTGCAAAATGTTAATTACATCCGGAGATATTGTAACCTAAAGTTGACGCTTGAAACCTCCGACTTTCAGTTGCGTGTTGTAACGAACACGGGCCACGGTCGGAGAGCAGCATCTGCAGGGACATGTTTACGATGACGACCGTGTTTACGAGTGTGGCTGTAGTGCACTGTTGTGATTTAGTCTAGCTGTCGCAGTGTCCGCATGTAGCGCTTCCTACTATTGTTATTCTGCATTCGTCTCCGCACACACACCAACTGTAGTACACCGTGTTACCAGACGTCTGTGATAGGGTAGTGTTGTAGGAACTGTGACCATGGTGTATTCGAACTCTGAAAAAGCGGAGATGATACTCATCTACGGCGAGTGTCAACGAAATGCAACTGAAGCCTGCGGGGTGTATGCAGAACGGTACCCGGACAGAGAGCATCCAACGTGCCACACATTGCAAAACATCTACCGCCAACTGTATGCAACAGGTATGGTCGTAGCATGCAAACGAGTCTGTAACAGGCCCGTCACAGGAGAAGCGGGTGCAGTTGGTGTGTTAGCTGCTGTTGCCATGGACCCACACATGACTACACGGGACATTGCGAGAGCCGGTGAACTGAGCCAAGTAGTGTCATGCACATGCTGCATGGTCACCACTTTCACCCGTTTCTTGTGTCGCTACATCAGCAACTGCATGGTGAAGACTTTAATCATCGAGTGCAATTCTGTCAATGGGCATTAACAGAGAATGCGTTGCAGTTCTACCTGTTTACCGATGAAGCGGGTTTCACAAACCACAGGCAGTGAATCTACGGAACGTGCATTACTGGTCCGTGGACCATCCTCGCTTGCTCAGACAGGTAGAGCGACAGCGACCGTGGACTGTAAATGTATGGTGCGGAATCATTGGCGACCACCTCATTGGTCCTCACTTCATTGCAGGGGCCCAAACAGCTGCAACATACGTCGCGTTTCTACAGAATGATCTGCCAGCGTTGCTCGAAAATGTCCCACTGGAAACGTGTCGACGTATGTGGTATCAGCATGATGGTGCACCTGCACATTCCGCAATTAACACTAGGCTGACCCTTGACAGGATGTTGGACGGGCGTCTCATAGGACGGGGAGGACGCATAAATTGGCCAGCCCATTCTCCTGGACTTGTTTCTGTGGGGTACTTTAAAGGAGAATGTGTACCGTGATGTACCTACAACCCCAGAGGATATGAAAGAACGTATTGTGGCAGCCTGCGGCGACATTACACCAGATGTACTGCGGCGTGTACGACATTCATTATGCCACAGATTGCAATTGTGTGCTGCAAATGATGGCCACCATATTGAACATCTATTGGCCTGACATGTCGGGACACACTCTATTCCACTCCGTAATTGAAAACAGAAACCACGTGTGTACGTGTACCTCACCCCTCATGGTAATGTACTTGTGCGTCAGTGAAAAAGACCAATAAAAAGGTGTTAGCATGTGGACGTAATGTGCTATTGCAGTCTCTTCTGTACCTAAGGTCCATCACCGTTCCCTTTGGATCCCTACGTAATTAGGTGCTCTCCGATACATATGACCGAACAGCGGAGTAGTGATGCTCAAGGGTCAAATTTAGGTTACAATATCTCCAGATGTAATTAACATTTTACAATGCAACAAACGGCACTGATTACGTATTTGTTTATATGTTAAGATGTGTTAACAAAACTAACGGGGTTCCATTTACAAAAACGTAGGTTTGTGTTAAAAAACATACTTCCGTGCATTTTTTATGGTTTGTATCAACCAATTACACTAGCCCCTCTCCTCACGTTCGGTCTGTGGAATCGATTCATCAGTATTGGGTGTGGTTTACGAAATATATCCAGCGGTAATGTTAGGTGACTCACCCTGTATATATCAGTTCATGACATCCAGTCTCACAAATTTACTGTCTCTGATGGACACACATCCAGATCATCCAATCTCAAGACTCCGCCATTTCTCTCCCCACATCCAACACTGCTGGCGGCTCACCTCCAACTGCGCAACCCTACACGCTGTTAACAGCCAACTACGCAACACTATAACAGCAACATCCAACAATGCAAATCAGCCACAGACTTCACACAGCACAGCCAGTGATTTCCATGTAGAGCAACACATGGCGTTACCAACATAAAAACCGAAACACTATAACTAGCCACTGTTTAAGGCGATGCTCCCCCTGGACAGAAGTCGGCATTATGCATATTGTATCCAATCCCGATGCAATTTCTGTGTTTCATCGTCAATGACAAGGTCCAAGTGTTATGGTACACCTGTCGTGGTGCATTGGAATTTAATACTGGTCTCCCAGGAAAGTTTCCAACGCAGACTGTTTGAAGCGTTGCTCGCCCTGGACAGAAGTTGGCATTGTGCCTTTTGTATTCAATCCCGATTCAATTTCTATGTTTCATAGCCAACGGGAAATTCCAAGGAAAGGTTCAAAGCACAGTCAGTTTGACGCAGTACTCCCCATGGTCAGAAGTCGGCATTGTGCTATTGCATTCGATCCAAATGCAACTTCTGTCTCTCATAGTCAATGTGACGGTCCAAGGGTTACAGTATACCCCAAGTGGTGCATCGCAATGAAGTACTGGACTCCCAGGAAACTTTACAACAGAGTCTGTTTGAAGCGTTACTCCCCCAGGAGAGAAGACGGCATTGTGCCTTTTGTATTCAATTCCGATGCATTTTCTGTGTTTCATCGACAATGTGAAGGTCTAAGAGATACAGTGAACCTGCAGTGGTACATCGGAATCTAATACTGGCCTCCCAAGAAAGGTTCCAACACGGACTGTTGAAGCATTACCCACCTGCTGCAATTGCTGTTTATCGTCGTCAATATGAAGGTATAAGGGTTTCAGTAAACCTGCCGCTGTGCATCGGAATCTACTAGTGCACTCACAGGAAAAGTTCAAAGCATCGACTATTTGAAGCGTTGCTCGCTGTAGCCAGAGGACGCCTATGTACTTTTGTATTCAACCCCGATACAATTTCTGTGTTTATTCGTCAATGTAAAGGTCCAAGGGTTACAGTAAACCTACCATGGTGCGTTAGAATCTACTACTGTACTCCCAGGAATGGTTCAAATCAAAGTCTGTTTAAAGCGTAGCTAAGCCTCAGCAGAGGTCGGGATTGTGCCTTTTCTATTGGATACCGATGCTATTTCGGTGTTTAATCGTCAGTGTGAAGATCCTAGGGTTGTAGTATACCTGCTGTGGTGCATCGGAATATAATACTGGTCTTCCAAGAAAGTTTCCAACACAGATTGTTTGAAGTGTCTACCACCCTGGACAGAAGTCGACATTGTGGCTTTTGTATTCAATTCCGATGGTACATCTGTATTTGATCGTCAATGTGAAGGACCAAGTGTTACAGTATACCTGCAGTGGTGCATCGTAGTCTAATTCTGAACTCCCACGAAAGGTTTAATCACAGACGGCTTAAGCTGTACTCCATCTGCATTGTGCATTTTGTAGCTAATCCCGATGCAATTTCTGTGTTTCATCGTAAATGTGAATGTCCAACGGTTACAGTATACTTCCAGTGGTGCATCGCAATCTAGTACTGGACTCCCACGAAAGGTTCCAACACAGACTGTTTGAAGCGTCATTCCCACTGGATACAATCCGGCACTGTGCGTTTTGTATTCAATTCCGACGCATTTTTTGTGTTTCATCGTCTATGGGAATGTCCAAGACTTACAGTAACAGTCTCAGGTGGATCGGAATCTAATAATGGTCTCCCAGGAAAGTTTTCAACACAGACTGTTTGAAGCGTTACTCCCCCTGGACAGAAGTTGGCATTGTGCCTTTTTTATTGAATCCCGATGCAATTTCTGTGTTTGATCGTCAATGTGAAGGTCCACGTGTTACAGTGTAACTGCAGTGGCACATCGGAATCTCATACTAAAAATGGTTTAAACACAGACTGTGGAAGAGTTATTCACCCTGGACTGAAGTCGGCATTATGTCCTTTGTATTCAATCCCGATGCAATTGCTGTTTTTCAACGCCAATATGAAGGTCCAAGGGTTTCAGTAAACCTGCCGCTGTGCATCAGAATGCACTACTGGACTCCCAGGAAAGGTTGAAAGCACAGTCTGTTTGAGGCATTACTCCCCGTGTTCAGAAGCCGTCAATGTGCTTTTGTATTCAATCCAAATGGAATTTCTGTGTTTCATAGTTAATGTGAAGGTCAAAGGTTGTAGTAAATGTGCCGTTGTGCATCGGAATCTAATACTGGTCTCCCAGGAAAGAATCCAACACAGACTGTTTGAAGCGTCATTCCCACTGGATACAATCCGGTACTGTGCGTTTTGTATTTAATCACGACGCATATTTTGTGTTTCATCGTCAATGGGAATGTCCAAGAGTTACAGTAACAATCTCTGGTGAATCGGAATGTAATACTGGTCACCCAGGAAAGTTTCCAACACAGACTGTTTTAAGCGTTACTCCCCCTGGACAGAAGTCGGCATTGCGCTATTTGTATTCATCTCCATTGGCATTTTTGTGTTTGCTCGTCAACGTGAAGGTCCAAGGGTTACAGTAAACCTGCCGTGGTGCATCGGAATCTACTACTGAACTCCCAGGAAAGGTTCCATCACACACTGTTTGAGGCGTTACTCCCCGTGCACAGAAGTCCGCATTGTGCAATTGGATTGAATCCCGATGCAATTTCTGTGTTTCATAGTCAATGGGAATGTCCAAGGGTTCAAGTAAACCCTTCTGTGGTGCATCGGAAACTATTGCTGGACTCCCAGAAAGGGTTCAAACCACAGACTGTTGAAGCGTTACTCCCCACGGACAAATGTCGGCATTGTGTCTTTTGTATTCAAACCCGATGCAATTTCTGTGTTTCATCGTCAGTGTGAAGGTCCAAGGGGTACAGAAAACATGCAGTGGTGCATCGGAATCTACTGCTGGACTCCCAGGAAACATTCCGACACAGACTCTTTGAAGCGATACTCTCCCTGGAAAGAAGCCCGCATTGTGTCTTTTGTATTGAATCCCGATGCAATTTCTGTGTTTCATCGTCAATGTGTTGTTCCAAGGGTTACAGTTAACCTGCAGTGATACATCGGAATCTATACTGGACTCCCAGGATAGGTTCCAACACAGATTGTTTGAAGGGTTACTGCCCCTGGAAAGAAGTCGGCATTGCGCCTTTTGTATTCAATCCAGATACAATTTCTGTGATTCATCGTCAATGTGAAGCTCCAAGGGGTACAGAAAACCTGCAGTGGTGCATCGGAATCTAACACTGGGCTCCCAGGAAAGGTTCAAAGCACAGACTGCTTGAAGATTTTCTGCCCCTTCTCATAAGTTGACATTGTACCATTTGATTCAATCCCAATGAATTTTCTGTTCTTCCTCGTCAAAGTGAACGTCCAAGGGTAACAGTATACATCCAGTGAACCATCGCAATCTAGTACTGGACTCCCAGGGCAGGTTCCAATACAGACTGTTTGAAATGTTCTTCCCACTGGATACAACGCGGCACTGCGAATTTTGTATTCAATCCCGATGCAATTTGTGTAATTAATCGTCAATGAGAAAGGCCAAGTGTTACAGTACACCAACCGTGGTGCATGTTAATCTAATAATGGTCTTCCAGGTAAGTTTCCAACACAGACTGTTTGAAGTGATACTCCCCCTGGACAGAAGTTGGAATTGTGCCTTTTGTATTCAATTCCGATGGTACATCTGTGTTTGATCGTCAATGTGAAGGACCACCTGCGGTGGTGCATCGTAGTCTAATTCTAAACTCCCACGAAAGGTTTAATCACAGATGGTTGAAGCTGTACTCCATCAGCATTGTGCATTTTGTATCCAATCCCGATGCAATGTCTGTGTTTCATCGTCAATTTGAAGGTCCAAGGGTTACAGTAAACCTACAGCGGTGAGTCGGAATCATATACTAGACACCCAGGTAAGTTTCCAATACAGAATTTTTGCAGTGTTACACCCCCACGACCGATCTCAGCAATGTGCATTTTGTATTTAATCCTGATGCATTTTCTGTATTTCATCGTAAATGTGAATGTCCAACGGTTACAGTATACTTCCAGTGGTGCATCACAATCTAGTACTGGGCTCCCAGGAAAGGTTCCAATACAGACTGTTTGAAGCGTCATTCCCACTGGATACAATTCGGCACTGTGCGTTTTGTATTCAATCCCGACGCATTTTTTGTGTTTCATCGTCAATGGGAATGTCCAAGAGTTACAGTAACAATCTCTGGTGAATTGGAATCTAATACTGGTCTCCTAGGTAAGTTTCCAACACAGACTGTTTGAAGCGATACTCCCCCTGGACAGAAGTTAGCATTGAGCCTTTTGTATTCAATTCCGATGGTACATCTGTATTTGATCGTCAGTGAGCAGGTCCAAGTGTTACAGTCCACCTGCCGTGGTGCATTTTAATCTAATAATGGTCTCCTAGGTAAGTTTCCTACACAGACTGTTTGAAGCGTTACTCCCCCTGGACAGAAGTTGGCATTGTACGTATTGTATTCAATTCCAATGGTATATCTGTATTTGACCGTCAATGTGAAGGACCAAGTGTTACAGTATACCTGCGGTGGTGCATCGTAGTCTAATTCTGAACTCCCACGAAAGGTTTAATCACAGACGGTTGAAGCTTTACTCCATCTGCATTGTGCATTTTGTATCCAATCCCGATGCAATTTCTGTGTTTCATCGTCAATGTGAAGGTCCAAGCGTTACAGTAAACGTGCCGTGGTGGATCGGAATCTCACACTGGACTCCCAGGACACTTTCCAACACAGACATTTTGAAACGTTACTCCGCCTGGACCGAATTCAGCATTGTGAATTTTGTGTTTAATTCTGATGCAATTTCTGTGCTTCATCGTCAAACCGAAGGTCCAAGGGTTACAGTAAACCTGCAGCGGTGAGTCGGAATCATATACTGGACACCCAGGTAAGTTCCCAATACAGAATTTTTGAAGCGGAAAACCCCACGGACCGATCTCAGCAATGTTCAATTTGTATTTAATCCTGATGCATTTTCTGTGTTTCATCGTAAATGTGAATGTCCAACGGTTACAGTATACTTCCAGTGGTGCATCGCAATCTAGTACTGGACACCTAGGAAAGGTTCTAAAGAGACTGTTTGAAGCGTTATTCCCACTGGACAGAAGTTGGCACTGTGACTTTTGTATTCAATCCCGATGCAATTTGTGTGTTTCATCGTCAATGCGAAAGTCCAGGTGCATCAGAATCTACTGCTGGACTCCCAGGAAACGTTCCGACACAGACTCTTTGAAGCGATACTCACCCTGGAAAGAAGCCCGCATTGTGTCTTTTGTATTCAATCCCGATGCAATTTCTGTGTATCATCGTCAATGTGTTGTTCCAAGAGTTACAGTTAACCTGCAGTGATGCATCTGAATCTAATTCTGGACTCCCAGGCAAGGATCGAACACAGACTCTTTGAGGCGTTACTCCCTGTGGTCAGAAGCCGGCACTGTGCTTTTGTATTCAATCCAAATGCAATTTCTCTGCATCATAGTCAACGGAAAGTTTCAAGGATTACAGTACCCTTCCGTGGTGCTTCACAATCTATTACTGGCCTCCCAGTAAAGGTTCAAAGCACCGACTGTTTGAAGCGTTACTCCGCCTGAACAGAAGTCGGCATTGTGCCTTTGGTATAAAATCACGATGCAATATCTGTGTTTCATCGTCAATGTGAAGGTCCAAGTGTTGCAGTATCCCTTCAGTGGTACATCGGAGTCTAATACTGAACTCGGAGGAAAGGTTTAAACACACACAGTTGAAGCGATACACCCCCTGTACTGAAATTGGCATTGTGCCTTTTGTATTCGATTGCGATACATTTTCCGTGTTTCATCATCAATGTGAAGGTCCAAGGGTTACAGTAAACCTGCAGTGGTGCATCGCAAACTTCTACTGGAATCCCATGAAACGATCTAAGCATAGACCGTTTACAGCGTTTCTCCCCCTGGACAGAAGTCCGCATTTTGCCTTTTGTATTCATCCCGATGCAATTTCTGTGTTTCATTGTCAATGTGAAGATCCAAGTGTTACAGTATACCTGCTGTGGTGCATCGGAGTTTAATACTGAACTCTCAAGATAGGTTCACAGCACAGACTGTTTAAAGCGTTGCTTGTCCTGGACAGAAGTCGCCATTGTGCATTTTGTATGCAATCCCGATGCAATTTCTGTGTTTCATCGTCAGTGAAAAGGTCAAAGTGTTTCAGTACACCTGCCGTCGTGCATTGGAATATAATACTCGTCTCCCAAGAAAGTTTCCAACACCGACTGTTTGGAGCGATACTCCCCCTAGAAAGAAGCTCGCATTGTGCCTTTTGTATCCAATCCCGAAGCAGTTTCCATTTTTCATCGTCAACCTGAAGGTCCAAGGGTTACAGCAAACCTCCAGTGGTGCATCAGAATCTAATACTGGTCTCCCAGGAAAGTTTCCAACACACACTGTTTGAAGCGTTACTCCCCCTGGATAGAAGTTGGCACTGTGCCTTTTGAGTTCAACGCCGATGCTATTTCTATGTTTCATCGTCAATGTGAAAGTTCAAGGTTACAGAAAACGACCAGTGGTACATTGGAATAAACTACTGGACTCCCAGGAAAGGTTCCAACACAGACTGTTTGTAGCGTTGGATGGAAGTCGACATTGTGGCTTTTGTATTCAATCCAAATGCAATTTTTGTAATTCATCCTCAATTTGAAGGTCCAAGTGTTGTAGTAAACGTGCCATGGTGCATCGGAATCTAATACTGGTCTCCCAGGAGAGTTCCAACACAGACTTTTTGAAGTGTTACTCCCCCTGGACCAAATTCAGCATTATTCATTTTGTATTTAAACCTGATGCAATTTCTGTATTTCATCGTAAATGTGAAGGTCCAAGGGTTAGAATAAACCTACCTTGGTGCATTGGAATTTACTACTGGACTCCCAGGAAAAGTTCAAAGCACAGATTGTTTGAAGCGTTACTCCCCCTGGACAGAAGTTTCAAGAAGCACTAGTAAAGGTAGAAATCCAGTTGCAGTTCGCGTATGATTTCTCTTGGCAAACATAAGGTATCACAAATCCATGAAATAATTTCGAAATCGGTATGCCTTTGTGCTTTCTGATCAAAGGTGCATTGCACTGTAAGGTAACGAAGGGCGCTGGAAGCCATTCCTATCAATGAGTATCGATCAAAAAAGAATTACACTTAGCTTAGTGAAGCGAGGAACGTTACCTCGAAGGCCAAGCAGGCTGGCGCCGAACGTAAACACAGCCGCAGAACCGGAGCGCGTGCCACACACTTGTTGATAGGCAGGCAGTACTAACATGGCCTGATGTCACTTATCTTCGGTGAGAACCATTGTATTCATGAATGTATGGCCGTTGGCGCTTTTATACTGTAGAGGCACGACAGAGGGCCCATTCGCCTCTTCTGACAACATATACAATCGCACTTTTCGGTGGCAATCGGCCCACATTTGACACAAGGAACGTTCTTCTGCAAAAGCAGGTGCCTGAAGTGCGGCGCGGCGTGGAGTGTGTGCCAGGCGCGGCATCCCAGAAGCAGAAGCGGCAGCGGTGTGGTTGCCATGGAAACGCCGTCAGAGACACGGCGCGGCGGGGGCTGCGTCGCGGTTTGCCCATATCGAACCGCTGCCGCTGCCGCATGCCGCGCTCAAGTTCCACCCCGCCAATCACAGAATGTGCTGAGCGTGACGTCAGGTACAGATCCCTGGGCAACACGAACTTTCGTCGAACAATTGGCACGGACGCGGCGGCAGCTATGAAATACTTATCATCAGATTCCAAGAAAACTATTCGGTAGAAAAATTTGATTCTGGGGCATGTTACAGCCTGATATCTTCTCTCGATAAAGGACCGGATTTCTTTTCGATATTCGTCGTGGTTACTTGCTGTATCGCAATTACGTAAACCTTTACACGAAATTTTAATGAGTGTGCAGAGCTAGAAAGGCATTGCGTGGACTTTGCGTACAGTTTATTTTCGGTAATACATTATTGCATATGAAATTAAGTCAACATATCGAAATTGCTTTTAAAGCTGAGAGCAGAGCGATAGCTATCACCGTTCTCGAGATATTGAATGACATTTCGGCGGACGGGCTGTGTGGTGACCGCGCGTGGATCGCTCGCGATGCGACCGATACTTTGTGCTGCTCGTCGTAAACCATTTAGTTGTATCAACCGCAAATTTCGTAGACGGTTCAAGAAATCGAAGCCGGCCGTGGTTGGCTCGCGGTTAAGGCGCACAGTCCGGAACCGCACGACTGCTACGGTCGCAGGTTCGAATCCTGCCTCGGGCATGGATGTGTGTGGTGTCCTTAGGTTAGTTAGGTTTAAGTAGTTCTAAGATCTAGGGGACTGATGACCACAGCAGTTAAGTCCCATAGTGCTCAGAGCCATTTGAGCCAAGAAATCGAAACATGTTTTTTTGCAAACTATAACTTGTGAAAAGTCATGTATTTCGTCACGTGATAAACATCCAAAATCTAATTATCTACCGAGATATGAAAGTAACTACAGTTTTCAGAATGAATCGATGAATTTTTTAAACGGCATTCAATAGCATGTGAAATGAGAAGTTAAGCTGAAACTAATTTGCTGGTATGTCATAAGATGTAATTTGCTAAGTATCTACAGCTATTGATTATTTCCTTTGGTAAGTAACAAACTTTTTTCCTTGATCCAGTGTACCTTATTGGTTCAAGAGATGTTTCGCCTTTTTCTTTAAGGCATCTTCGGTGGAATCTAGAATGATTCAGTTTTGTTTTGATATGTGATACTTGCAGATTATAAAACAGTTCACATCTTTTTTTTTACTTGAATAACTGATTACTTACAGTGAATCGAGGTTTTCGCGGACATCTGCGTTTCCCCTCACCTGGTCACATGCTGGAGGTTTAACTAAAACTTAGATTATGAAACATAAGCACGTTTTCACGTTCGCTCTTTTTACTTCTGTCACTAGCTGTAGACATTTTACCGAAAACTCTGATTTGAGTGTGTTTACCTCATGTCCCTTCCTGTTTGTCTTATTTATGTACATGTTGCCAACCTAAAGAATTATATGCTGAAAACTAATGTTTATTTATTTCTGTTCTCCTTATATCTGTGTGTGGCTAGCCAGTGATAGCTACAGAAAGTTGAAAGTGAATGCAGTACTGATTTCAGTTTTGGCTTAAATGTTTTTTGGAGGAGTGCATGGAGGAGCAAATTCACTGTTTACATTAATAGATAAAATAGTAGAATAGCTATTCAACATATGATTATTATCAGAATACTATTACCCAGCCTCTTTGTCGTCACTCTTTGACGCCTCATAATATGTCCTGTCAACTAAGCCCTCTTGTAGTCAACGTTGTGTGGTAATTTCCTCTTCCTCCTGTATTTAATTCTGTACCTCTTCTTCAGTTACATGATCCTCATGTCTAATCTTCAGCATTCTTATTGATCACCACATTTTGAAAGAGTCCATTGTCTTCTTGACAGAACTTTTCATCGTCCATGTTTAACTTAAATACAAGTCTGCACTCCACACAAATACCTTTGTAAAATAGTACCCAACCATTAGAATTTATATTCGATGTGATCAAATTTACTTTTTCATAACTCTTTCTTGCTATTGACAGTCTTTATTTTATCTCCTCTCTACTTCTGCCTTCTCAATTACTGCTTCCCTTTCAAGTCATTGAAGCCTTAGAAGTGCAGTTTGGTTTCTGCACAAGTTGTAGATAATCATGTGTCCCTGTGTTTTATCGATAACATCTCCAGAGCTTCAAAGAATGTTTTAATTAAGATTGTCAACACCTTTCTCTAAACATGCAAATGCTATAAACACAGTTTCCCACTTCTTAGTCTACTTAGCTAAGTGGTAGGATCAGTATTGCCTTGCCTGTTCAGATATTTCACAGAAATCTAACATTGTGCTTATGTTAGTTTGTACAACCCCTCCCCCTCTCCTCTCTGCATCTTCCTTCCACTTTCTAGCCTTCTCTTATTTGCTTAGTTCTGGCTTACCAAAGAAGTTCTTGACAGTTGCTTCTCCTTTGAATAAAGTTTTCTTTCTTCTTTCTCATTTTCGTTCTCCTACGTTTTCCAAGTGCAAAATTGCATTGCGATTTTGGACTTTCTGTCAACGCCATGTTTAGACATTTATATTTCCTATGGCCTACTTTATTTGCCGCATTTTTATATTTTTCCCTCTTGTCAAATTTAATATATCATGTTTTATCTAATGATTTCTACTGTACCTTTTCCCGTTCACATACTCTGCTGCAGTCACCACATTTTCTCTCAAAGATATCCATTTGTATTCTAGCGGATTCCTTCCTCTGTTTCAGTCAGTCGTTGCATTATGGTAACTTTAAGATTATCGAAAAACTGTTGGTCTTGACTTATTCAAGTTCCACCTCCTTAATTTGCTACCATTTATTGTCTCTTTAGTTGTAAACTGCAGCTCGCAACCAATAAATTATTGTACGTTTGCATCTGCACCAGGAAATGTCTTATAATTAAGAACCTGGTTTCGAAAACTCTGTTCCAAATATATATTACTCTTTCGTGATTCTTAACCAAGGTGCTGGTGATGATTACATTATGCTCTGTGGGAAATTGTATTAGGTGGCTTCCACTTTCATCCCTTCCCCTACCCTTTGTGTTCTTACTGTTTTCGTGTACCTGCTACCATATTATATTTTAAATTTTTGTCCCGCTTAACTATCTGAATAATCTCTTTTATCGTACATTGTTTCAATGTGTTCAGAGGTAGTGAACAATCGCGAATGGTAGTCATGAAATCTGTTTATGGCGAAATGAGAAAACAAGAATAATGAAATATGTGAAAGAGTACATTGTACAGAAAATGAAAAATTGGTATGTCTTAACCCAACTTCGTCTTTCCTTCATGTAGGTGTAAGATATAGTTAATCAAATGCACAGGGCGTTTCAGTGGGTCCCGCCCCCATACCTCAGTGGCTGTCCATCATTGGCTACCGCTAGCGTCTGCTGCTTCCAGATGCGAACGCCACCGTGTCAAAGCGGAAATCGCTTGCCACTGCCGTTGCCGCACGCCTCTCTGCCGCGCTGCCGCGCTGTAGTGGGAACCGGCCCTTAGTGCGCGCGCCGCCACGTGTGTGAAGGCAGGTCCCCACTACAGACCTGTTCCCACTAGGGCTGCTGTGCGTCAAAACCGCGTGGCAGCAGCGTAGTTCCCATAGAAACGCCGTCAGCGGCGCGGAATAGCGGCCTCTGTGCCGCTGTTAGCCCATGTCGAACGGCTGTCGCTGCCGCGTGCTGCGCTCCAGGTCCGCACCGCCAATCATATAACCGGCTGAGCGTGACGTCAGACACACAACCCCGGCTACACGAACCTTTGTCGAAGCGCTGGTACGGATGCAGCAGAAGCTATGAAATACTTATCATCCGATTCCGAGGAAAGTATTTGGTGAAAAAAATTCATTCTTCTCTGTCTTACAGACTGATTTCTTCACTGGATAAAGGACTGAACTTCTTTTCGTTATTCGTCGTGGCTACTTGCTGCATCGCAAAAGCGAAATTTTATTGAGTGCGCAGAGGTAAAAACCCAATGCGTGGACTTTGCGTATAGTTCATTTTAGGTAATACATTATTGCGTATGACTATGAAATTTAGTCAACATATCGAAATTGTTTTTGAAGTTGAGAGCTGAATGATAACTATCATCGTTCTCGAGATACTGGATGATATGTCGGCGGACGGGCCGCGCGCGGGTCGCTCTCGATGCAACCGGTACTTCGCCCTGCTCGTCGTAAACCATGTGGTTGTATCAGCCTCAAATTTCGTAAACGGTTTAAGAAATCGAAACGTGGTATTTTTGCAAATGGTAGCTCATAAGGAGTCATGTATTTCGTTGTATGGCAAGTATGTAAAATCTATTTATCCATTGACATGTGAAAGTAACTTCAGTTTTTTGGAATGAATCAATGAATTTTTTAAACGGCATTTAATAGCATGTGAAATGAGAATTACAGTGTTATGAACAAATTAATATTTACAATATTCTATATAGACCTACAGAAGTTAAACCGAAAGTAATTTGCTGTTATGTCATAAGATGTAATTTGCTAAGTATCTACAGCTATTGATTCTTTCGTTTTGTATGCAACAAACGCTTTGTCCTTACTGCAGTGTACTTTAGTTATTCAAGATGCGTTTCGCCTTTCGCTTTAAGGCATCTTCGGTGGAATCTAGAATGATTCAATTTTGTTTTGATATGTGATATTTGTAGATTATAAAACAGTTAACGTCTTATTTTTTTAACGTAAATAAGTGCTTATTTACAGTTAATCGAGTTTCCGGCGGACATTGCGTTTCCTTTCATCTGATCACATGCTGCAGGTTGAATGAAAACTTAGCTTATGGAACATAAGCACATTTTCATGTTCGCTCTTTTTTCACAATTTTCGTTTTCTTTGCGCTAATGGGTGTGGAGTAGTATTATTCTTCTGTCACTAGCTGTAGACATTTTACCGAAAATTGTGATTTAAAGTCGTAACTATAATGTGTTCACTTTAAAACTAATGTCTGTTTATTTCTGCTCCTTATATCTGCATGGTGTGTGGCTACTCAGAGTGAGGTACAGAAAGTTGAAGGTGAATGCAGTATTTGTCAGAGAATGATTGAAAATTGGTCGTTCAGCTGATTTGAGTTTTGGTTTAAATGTTTTGTGGAGAGGTTCATGTGAGAGTAGAATCACTGCTTACATTAATAGATAAAATAGTAAAATAACATTTCAACAGATGATTATTTACTAGCACCCAGCTCCTCACTCTTACATGTATCCTTCCACAAAATATTTACACCAAAACTTGAATCAGCTGAACGTGAAAACTTTCACCCACGCTCTGACATTCACATACAGCTTTCTACCACTCAGTCTGACTAACTACACACACACAGCTATAAACAGATATAAAGCGGACAGAATGAACAGACTTTAGTTTCCAGCAAATACGTCATTAGGTCGGCAACATGTACATAAACAAACAAGAAGAGACATAAATTGAACACAAAGTAGTTATGACTTTAAATCAGTTTTTGGTCAAACATCCGCAGCTAGCAACAGATGAATAATTGTGCTCCACACCAGTTAGCCCAAAGAACATGAAAATTGTGAAGAAAAAGTTTGTAACGTGAAAATGTGCTTATGTCTCGTAAGTGAAGTTATAGTGCGACCTACACTCTGAGACCAAATCAGAGGAAACGCACATGCCAATCAAAAACTCGATTAACTGTATGTAATCAATATTCGTGTAAAAAATAAGATTTGAACTGTTTCATAATCTGCAAATATGCTGTTATGAAAGTAATAGTAATTTTTGTAAATGAGATAGTGAACTATCCTAAATGGTAGCCATGAAATCTGTTTATGGTGAAATAAGAAAACATGAATAACGAAATATGTGAAAGAGTGCATCGTAAAGAAAATAAAAAATTGGAATGTCTTTACCTAACTAAGTCTTTCCTTTGTGTAGGTTAATCAAATGCACCGGGCGTTTCAGTGGGTCCTGCCCCATTCCTCAGTGGCTGTCCGTCATTGGCTACCGCTAGCGTCTGCCGCCTCCAGATGGGAACGCCAATTCCGCGAGTCGCCGCGTCAACGCTGAAAACGCTTTCCGCTGCGTTGCCGCACGCCCTGCTGCCGCACTCTAGTGTGAATCGTGTGAATCGGCCTTACAGCACGGCAGTGCGGCGTGCGGCGATGGCAGCGGCAAGCGTTTCCAGCGTTGACGCGGCGACTCGCGGAATTGGCGTTCCCATCTGGAGGCGGCAGACGCTAGCGGTAGCCAATGACGGACAGCCGCTGAGGAATGGGGCAGGACCCACTGAAACGCGCGGTGCGTTTGATTAACTATATCTTACACCTACATGAAGGAAAGACGAAGTTGGGTGACGACATACCAATTTTTCATTTTCTGTACAATGTACTCTTTCACATATTTCATTATTCATGTTTTCTCATTTCACCATAAACAGATTTCATGACTACCATTCACGATTGTTCACTACCTCTGAACACATTGAAACAATGTACGATAAAAGAGATTATTCAGATAGTTAAGCGGGACAAAAAATTAAAATATGATATGATAGCAGGTACACGAAAACAATAAGAACACAAAGGCTAGGGGAAGGGATGAAAGTGGAAGCCACCTGATACAATTTCCCATAATTTAATTATCACCAGCACCTTGCTTAAGAATCACGAAAGAGTAATATATATTTGGAACAGAGTTTTCGAAACCAGATTCTTAATTATAAGACATTTTCTGGTGCAGATGCAAACGTACAATAATTTATTGGTTGCGAGCTGCAGTTTACAACTAAAGAGACAATAAACGGTAGCAAATTAAGGAGATGGAACTTGAATAAGTCAAGGCCCACAGTTTTTCGATAATCTTAAAGTTACCATAATGCAACGACTGACTGAAACAGAGGAAATAATCCGGGCAAACCGCGACGCAGAGGCCGCTATGCCGAGCCGCTGCCGTGTGGTTTCGACGCGCGATAACCCTAGTGGGCCATAGAGATGAGCAAACTCGTTCATCTTTGGGAACTATTTCACGACTGATCGTTCTTTTTCGGGAACCGTTCATTTTTACTCGTTCACCGTTCATTTGTGCTTGGTATATGATTCTTACGAAAACCTGAAAACTTGTAGCGTAGGTGACTGAAGGATGGAGGGCCCCAAGAGGGGGCACTTGCCTCCCCCCTGGAGCATAGAGTTTTTATTCATTACAGTATTCTTACACACTTTTAGAAGTAATTTCTGTGATTCTGCAGAACCCTTCGTTTAGCCAACTGTAGCGTTGTGTGGCTGATCGCAGGGAAATAAAATAATGTGGCGCACGGAAAACCGGCCCCGTGTATAGACTGCTCGCCAATTACTGACGATGTGTTGCCCGTTACGAGCAGATACAACAAACAAACATGTAATAATTAGGCATTGAAGAAATAACAAGCTAATGCACGCAACAATTGCGAAACAATCCATGACGATGTGTAGAGAGCTGGAGAAGAGAACATGAAAATCTCAAGCGACGCTCATGTAGTCTTGCAAACCTGTTGGTGACTGTTTCCTAACTTAATAGACCACAAGTGTTTTGTATAAAATTCTTCGTTTCGACTTCCCCTACATAGCTATGCCACGTTTTAAACAATAATCGTTCACACCCTATATATACTTCACGTTGTCTCTGAGTTCGTAGGCGAAGTAGAGACTTTATGGAAGCATAAAATAAAATGTGGTTTTCTCATCATACTTGCGTCACACGCTTAGTAAAAATTAGTTTTTTTCCTACTGAGCCAAAATGACCCATAACCCACTTTCTTTTTTTTTCGAAGAAATCAAACTAGCAGGTAATGCAAATTGGAAACAACCAAACTTAAAAATAATTAGGTCCTTCCTAAATGTAATGTTTTGTATATGAAAGATACACGAAAATCGTGTTATGTAAATTATCTTACACTAAAAATTAAGCAAATTGTTGAAAGTTAGTTGCTAAATCAAGTCGATGAAACCAAAAAATATATGAATAACAAAAAAACTTGCGTTGTTCTAAGTATGTCTTCTGCTGTTCATCGATATAATGAAGTGAGCTGATACGCCCTTTTGTTATCTGAAAAGACGTGCCTATTACATACAACGTAATTTTTATGTAATTTACGTAACTGTAAAATACTTTTTGATTACCGGTCGTGGACGCTGAATAGCTAGAACCAAGTGCAAGAACAGTTTGGAATACATGTAAAATGGGCGAGCGCAGTGAACGAAACGAACAATTGGATACTGAACTAACTAGGAGCAGTCGGCAGTGGAACTGAGACAGGTGGTCATGCGAAGAACGACGAGTGCGGCCGAGGGAGACCGCGACTGAGACGAGCACGCGACCGAGGCTGGAACGAGAACTGCCAATTGATCGCAGCGGCCGAAGTGAACTAGTGAACTATGAACCGATCGTTCCTATCGCCGCGACCGAAGTGAACTAGTGAACTATGAACCGATCGTTCCTCATTCCCGGGAACTATAAGTAGACCGCCGCGACCGAAGTGAACTATGAACCGATAGTTCCTTGGAATTCGTTGCTCGGTCCTTTCGTTCATGTTGGTGAACCGTTCCTTTGCACCCGTTCGTTGGCGAACTACCCATCTCTAATCAGGAGTGAGCTCTTGTAGGAAGGTGACGTCACATCGACAGTCCCTGAGATATTGATGCAGAACATAAATTTTGCAGGCACTAGTGATTTTATGATGGTCAAAGTAGAGAGGATATAAAATGTAGACTGGCAATGGCAAGGAAAGCATTACTGAAGAAGAGAAATTTGTTAACATCTAGTATAGATTTAAGTGTCAGGAAGTCGTTTCTGAAAGTATTTGTGTGGAGTGTAGCCATGTATTGAAGTGAAACGTGGACGATAAATAGTTTGGACAAGAAGAGGATAGCTTTCGAAATGTGGTGCTACAGAAGAATGCTGAAGATTAGATGGGTAGATCACATAACTACTGAGAAGGTATTGAATAGAATTGGAGAGAAGAGAAATTTGTGGCACAACTTGACTAGAAGAAGGGATCGGTTGGTGGGAAATATTCTCAGGCATCAAGGGATCACCAATTTCGTAATGGAGGGCAGCGTGGAGGGTAAAAATCGTAGAGGGAGACCAAGAGATGAATACACTAAGCAGATTCAGAAGGATGTAGGCTGCAGTACGCACTGGGAGATGAAGCAGCTTGCACAGGATAGAGCACCATGGAGAGCTGCATCAAACCAGTCTCTGGACTGAAGACCACAACAAGAACAGTGATTTTGTTGACATTGGCAGTCAACACACGCAACTGATAGTGTGGGCGCGTCAGTGTAATGATGTTTCGTTGTTATTCAATGAAACTGATCCTGGTCGACATCTATAGCCCAGTCCACGACGTCGGGCAGCCGCGGGCGGTGAGCAGGCGCCGGCCACCGAGGCCTCTGGCGCCGCGGCGCGCGAGCGTCGTGTGGCTGTCCGGGTGTCCCTGCCGCCCTCCTGTCGCTCGTGTGCCACGCTGCTCCCGACATCTTGTACCGCTTGTTAAAATGAATCATCACGGCCTACAGAGGCCGCAGCCTTCGATCGTCGGTTCCTCCTACGCTTCGGTTGCTGTTCCGCCGGGGCAGACTGCGTGGAAGTCTGTGACGCTCCGCTTTCAGCACGTCAGGGATATTTTCGCTGCCGTCCCTGCTTTTTCCACTTTTCGGCAACCGTGGCGGGAGTAGAAATCGTACGGGGCGAAACTGTAAACTGTTCGAGAGCCACCTCTGTTTCCCGATGGCTCGGAACTACAGATTCCGGTGCGGTAACGTCAGCCTCACGTGAGGCACTGGCTACGTGCAGACGCTCTACGGTTGCAACTGACATCGTAACATCGCACGCAGAAGGCTTTAATACTGTCGCTGGTGCCACAGATTCTGTCACTGAAGTAGCTAACGCGTGCACGGAAGCTTCTGGTTCTGTCACCGATGCTTTCGGTTCTGTCATTGGAATCATTATAACGGTTGCGTCAGGAGTCGGCTGCAGCGTGGGGGCGACAACAGATGGCCTGGCCAACACGCTGGAATACGAAGTGGCGTCTATTTGCTCCTGCGGTAACTGTACCGGCTGGCGCAACGTGCAATTTTGACGCAAGTGATCCCGCTTGCCACATAAAAATGGCTCTGAGCACTATGGTACTTAACATCTGAGGTCATGAGTCCCCTAGAACTTACAACTAACCTAAGGAAGGGAAGGATGCGTCTCAAACAGCCTCTCTTTCTCAACTGCCCGTGCCCACCTTCTCAGGGTGGAGTTGTTAAGCCTTCGGGCGACCGAAGGGTAGGGGTGCGACAATGTGCTGAACAATTTATACACCGGTTCTGATGGCTGCATTTGCCGCGGTGGGATCCTGCCCCGAGTCGGTGTACGTCGCTCGCCTCGTCTTGGCTTCTGGGGCACGATCCGCCAAGCCGGGGCGTGGTGACACGTCCCCAGTCAGGTTAGATGGGTACAGACCCCCGGACGTCTGGGGCACCGGCCCGGCACCTCAGTAGGACCGGGTCTTAAGCCTCGGCCTGGTAGGGGGCGAAGGACGGGGAGTGAATCCGCTCTCCCGGAATGCGGGCGGCATTAGCCGATAAGGGCGCCGGCCGGGGTGGCCGTGCGGTTCTAGGCGCTACAGTCTGGACCCGCGGGACTGCTACGGTCGCAGGTTCGAATCCTGCCTCGGGCACGGATGTGTGTGATGTCCTTAGGTTAGTTAGGTTTAAGTAGTTCTAAGTTCTAGGGGACTGATGACCTCAGAAGTTAAGTCCCATAGTGCTCAGAGCCATTTGAACCATTTGAACCGATAAGGGCGCGGGTGAAAACTGCGGTGATGCAGTTGTCGAAGAGGACTAGTGCGCTGTACCCACGGCGTGCTAAACCTGGCAGCTCAGTTATTGACAGCTCTTGGTCAAGGGGCGGGACCGGTGGGCGAGCTGCACGTAGTCTCCCCCCATGCAAGAGAGGCCGGTCTGGAATAAGAGACACGCCTCTGTTTTTCACTCTCTTATGTGTACTCTGATGGCGGACAATCAAGAGAGTAATAATGTGCTAGGTGCTGGTGAAGTTCCAAACGATGTGAATGTTTCTGTCGCTGGGCGACACTCCAAGTTCTTGAGATTGCTCGACCCGAGCATAAAAAACGGTAAGATAAGTTGAGTGTTTATGGAAAAAGTTCAAGGCAATCGTAAAATGCGTTTTAGACAGGTACGTGCCGAGTAAAACTGTGAGGGACGGGAAAAACCCACCGTGGTACAACAACAAAGTTAGGAAACTACTGCGAAAGCAAAGAGAGCTTCACTCCAAGTTTAAACGCAGCCAAAACCTCTCAGACAAACAGAAGCTAAACGATGTCAAAGTTAGCGTAAGGAGGGCTATGCGTGAAGCGTTCAGTGCATTCGAAAGTAAAATTCTATGTACCGACTTGACAGAAAATCCTAGGAAGTTCTGGTCTTACGTTAAATCTGTAAGTGGCTCGAAACAGCATATCCAGACACTCCGGGATGATCATGGCATTGAAACAGAGGATGACACGCGTAAAGCTGAAATACTAAACACCTTTTTCCAAAGCTGTTTCACAGAGGAAGACCGCACTGCAGTTCCTTTTCTAAATCCTCGCACAAACGAAAAAATGTCTGACATCGAAATAAGTGTCCAAGGAATAGAAAAGCAACTGGAATCACTCAACAGAGGAAAGTCCACTGGACCTGACGGGATACCAATTCGATTCTACTCAGAGTACGCGAAAGAACTTGCCCCCCTTCTAACAGCCGTGTACCGCAAGTCTATAGAGGAACGGAGGGTTCCAAATGATTGGAAAAGAGCACAGGTAGTCCCAGTCTTCAAGAAGGGTCGTCGAGTAGATGCACAAAACTATAGACCTATATCTCTGACTTCGATCTGTTGTAGAATTTTAGAACATGTTTTTTGCTCGCTTATCATGTCGTTTTTGGAAACCCAGAATCTACTATGTAGGAATCAACATGGATTCCGGAAACAGCGATCGTGTGAGACCCAACTCGCTTTATTTGTTCATGAGACCCAGAAAATATTAGATGCAGGCTCCCAGGTAGATGCTGTTTTTCTTGACTTCCGGAAGGCGTTCGATACAGTTCCGCACTGTCGCCTGATAAACAAAGTAAGAGCCTACGGAATATCAGACCAGCTGTGTGGCTGGATTGAAGAGTTTTTAGCAAACTGAACACAGCATGTTGTTATCAATGGAGAGACGTCTACAGACGTTAAAGTAACCTCTGGCGTGCGACAGGGGAGTGTTATGGGACCATTGCTTTTCACAATATACACTCCTGGAAATTGAAATAAGAACACCGTGAATTCATTGTCCCAGGAAGGGGAAACTTTATTGACACATTCCTGAGGTCAGATACATCACATGATCACACTGACAGAACGACAGGCACATAGACACAGGCAACAGAGCATGCACAATGTCGGCACTAGTACAGTGTATATCCACCTTTCGCAGCAATGCAGGCTGCTATTCTCCCATGGAGACGATCGTAGAGATGCTGGATGTAGTCCTGTGGAACGGCTTGCCATGCCATTTCCACCTGGCGCCTCAGTTGGACCAGCGCTCGTGCTGGACGTGCAGACCGCGTGAGACGACGCTTCATCCAGTCCCAAACATGCTCAATGGGGGACAGATCCGGAGATCTTGCTGGCCAGGGTAGTTGACTTACACCTTCTAGAGCACGTTGGGTGGCACGGGATACATGCGGACGTGCATTATCCTGTTGGAACAGCAAGTTCCCTTGCCGGTCTAGGAATGGTAGAACGATGGGTTCGATGACGGTTTGGATGTACCGTGCACTATTCAGTGTCCCCTCGACGATCACCAGTGGTGTATGGCCAGTGTAGGAGATCGCTCCCCACACCATGATGCCGGGTGTTGGCCCTGTGTGCCTCTGTCGTATGCAGTCCTGATTGTGGCGCTCACCTGCACGGCGCCAAACACGCATACGACCATCATTGGCACCAAGGCAGAAGCGACTCTCATCGCTGAAGACGACACGTCTCCATTCGTCCCTCCATTCACGCCTGTCGCGACACCACTGGAGGCGGGCTGCACGATGTTGGGGCGTGAGCGGAAGACGGCCTAACGGTGTGCGGGACCGTAGCCCAGCTTCATGGAGACGGTTGCGAATGGTCCTCGCCGATACCCCAGGAGCAACAGTGTCCCTAATTTGCTGGGAAGTGGCGGTGCGGTCCCCTACGGCACTGCGTAGGATCCTATGGTCTTGGTGTGCATCCGTGCGTCGCTGCGGTCCGGTCCCAGGTCGACGGGCACGTGCACCTTCCGCCGACCACTGGCGACAACATCGATGTACTGTGGAGACCTCACGCCCCACGTGTTGAACAATTCGGCGGTACTTCCACCCGGCCTCCCGCATGCCCACTATACGCCCTCGCTCAAAGTCCGTCAACTGCACATACGGTTCACGTCCACGCTGTCGCGGCATGCTACCAGTGTTAAAGACTGCGATGGAGCTCCGTATGCCACGGCAAACTGGCTGACACTGACAGCGGCGGTGCACAAATGCTGCGCAGCTAGCGCCATTCGACGGCCAACACCGCGGTTCCTGGTGTGTCCGCTGTGCCGTGCGTGTGATCATTGCTTGTACAGCCCTCTCGCAGTGTCCGGAGCAAGTATGGTGGGTCTGACACACCGGTGTCAATGTGTTCTTTTTTCCATTTCCAGGAGTGTATACAAATGACCTAGTAGATAGTGTCGGAAGTTCCATGCGGCTTTTCGCGGATGATGCTGTAGTATACAGAGAAGTTGCAGCATTAGAAAATTGTAGCGAAATGCAGGAAGATCTGCAGCGGATAGGCACTTGGTGCAGGGAGTGGCAACTGTCCCTTAACATAGACAAATGTAATGCATTGCGAATACATAGAAAGAAGGATCCTTTATTGTATGATTATATGATAGCGGAACAAACACTGGTAGCAGTTACTTCTGTAAAATATCTGGGAGTTTGCGTGCGGAACGATTTGAAGTGGAATGATCATATAAAATTAATTGTTAGTAAGGCGGGTACCAGGTTGAGATTCATTAGAAGAGTGCTTAGAAAATGTAGTCCATCAACAAAGGTGGTGGCTTACAAAACACTCGTTCGACCTATACTTGAGTATTGCTCATCAGTGTGGGATCCGTACTAGATCGGGTTGACGGAGGAGGTAGAAAAGATCCAAAGAAGAGCGGCGCGTTTCGTCACAGGGTTATTTGGTAACCGTGATAGCATTACGGAGATGCTTAATAAACTCAAGTTGCAGACTCTGCAAGACAGGCGCTCTGCATCGCGGTGTAGCTTGCTCGCCAGGTTTCGAGAGGGTGCGTTTCTGGATGAGGTATCGAATATATTGCTTCCTCCTACTTATACCTCCCGAGGAAATCACGAATGTAAAATTAGAGAGATTAGAGCGCGCACGGAGGCTTTCAGACATTCGTTCTTCCCGCGAACCATACGCGACTGGAACAGGAAAGGGAGGTAATGACAATGGCACGTAAAGTGCCCTCCGCCACACACCGTTGGGTGGCTTGCGGATTATAAATGTAGATGTAGATGTAGAATTATGCAATTAATCACATTAGAGATTTTGTAGACAATTGGACAATTGCCCACTCCCAGTTAGAAGGTAGGGTACCCGAATTAGAAAAAGAAAATGAAACAATCAGAAGTCAACCGGTCCGGACTTATGCTGCGCTCGCGAGAGCCCCAGTGGCCAAAGCACTGACAGCAAAAGAAACAATACAAGAAAATATTAAAGAAGTAACATCTATGGTGTTTATGAAACCTAAACCTGGTGAGGACATTAAGGTTGTTAAGTCAGCTTTTGAGAAGTGCGTTGATCCCAAGAAAGACAAAATAAGGATCAACAGTGTTCGCACTGCGAAGAATGTGCTGATAGTAGAAACGACCTCACAAGAAGACAGCGAAAAGATCTTAAGCAATAAACAGTTAAGTAACAAAGTTAAGTGTGAACTTCCACGTACGCGTCGACCATTTATATGTTTGTATGACGTTCCTACATTCATGACAGCGGACAGCTTGGTTGGCGCAATACACACGCAACATTTTGATGTATCAATGACGAGAGGAGAATTCGACGAACAGTTTAAGTTACGCTTTAAAGTAGGTCCTCGTGAGAAGCTGACGTTCACCATGTGGTGGAAGTTTCACCTAACTTATGAAAAGTACTAACGAGAGCGGGCCGGTTGTATGTTGGCTACTCCGCACTAAACATTAAAGATTACCTGTTAGTACCACGTTGTACTAAATGCCAGAATATCAATCACAGTAACAAGTATTGTGCGGAACCCAATATCATATGCGCTCATTGTGGTCTATCTGGACATACTAGAAAAGATTGTCCTAATAAGAACAAAGGGGCCGTATATGTACCATGTAGGAAAAGAGGCCGCAAGTGTGGTGGACCTGAAGATTGTCCAGTCTACAAAATGTTTTTAGATGGTCTCATACAAAGAACTGATTATGGCGATCTTTAAAACGATATAAGTCAATGCAATGCGCAGCCTGATGGTTGCACATGAACTAAGGAAACTTGCAGAAGAAGATCGAATAGATGTCCTAATGATACGAGAACCGAGCTCCTGTGCGGGTCGAGTCACTGGCTTTCCAGCGACAGCACAAGTGGTTTCCTCGGGTGGGAACCCCATGAGTGCAATTATAATATTGAACAAAACTATAAAAACTACGAAAATAAGTCAGTTCTGTACCGAGCACATTACAGTTGTACAACTTAATTTGCTGTCTTACAGTCTATACGTTGTAAATCTTTACTGTCAGTTCAGGTATGACATCAAGATTTATCTTGATCAGTTGCATTGGATATTAATAGTTTTAGCCGGGCAGGCTATAATTGTAGCTATGGATGCCAATGCGAAATCCCCACTCTGACACAGTGATGCGCAGGACGGTAGGGGTGCGGAGCTTGATAATTTGATAATGGAAACGCACATGCATGTGCTAAACTTGCCTGGGTACCCCCCGACCTAGTCAGGGAGGGCGGGTGCAACGTCGAATATTGATGTGACACTAGCAAGCGAGAGGGCAGCACCCCACGTCCATAACTAACAAGTAAGAGAACGTGTAACTGTCAGTGATGACAAATGCATAATGTCTGAAATAGCGTCAACCTTGGCAGATGTGCCAGGTGACTGGGTGCAGCAGTTTAATCATGCTCGGACAGACTGGGACCGACTCGTGCAGGTGTTCAGTCCTCCAGAGCTCGGAGAGGACATAGAGGCTGTGGAGGAGCTTGTGAGCTCTGTGCAGACAGCTATCACAAGGGCTGTACTGCGAATTGCGAGATACATCTGCAGCGAGTCCACCCCGTGGACCCCTGAATTGACTGTGCTCAAGCGGTTGGTTAGAAGGGCGCGAAGCAACTATCAAAGAAACTTTGCCCACGACGAACGACAATATCCCCTGCGTATTTATCGTCGTCTCAAGCAGAGATACAAGGATCAGTTGGATAGTATAAGGCGCCAGTCCTGGCAAAGATTTGTGAATGATCAGCGTGGGGAGTTCCTTACAAAATTGTATGAGAGAAAATTAGATCACCCATGATGTTGTCTACACTACCATGGTGGCATGACCAAGGATTGGAGAGAAACAGCAAGACTGCTGTTGGATACGCTGCTGCCACATGACATCTACATCTACATCTACGTATATACTCCGCAATCCACCATACGGTGCGTGGCGGAGGGTACCTCGTACTACAACTAGCGTCTTCTCTCCCTGTTCCACACCCAAACAGATAGAGGGAAAAATGACTGCCTATATGGCTCTGTACGAGCCCTTATCTCTCTTATCTTATCTTTGTGGTCTTTCCGCGAAATGTTAGTTGGCGGCAGTGAAATTGTACTGCAGTCAGCCTCAAATGCTGGTTCTTTAAATTTCCTCATTAGCGATTCACGAAAAGAACGCCACCTTTCCTCTAGAGACTCCCACCCGAGTTCCTGAAGCGTTTCCGTAACACTCGCGAGATGATCAAACTTACTACTAACAAATCTAAAAGCCCGCCTCTGAATTGCTTCTATGTCCTCCCTCAATCCGACCTGATAGGGATCTCAAACGCTCGAGCGGTACTCAAGAATAGGTAGTATTAGTGTTTTACAAGCGGTCTCCTTTACAGATGAACCACATCTTCCCAAAATTCTACCAATGAACCGAAGACGACTATCCGCCTTCCCCACAACTGCCATTACATGCTTGTCCCACTTCATATCGCTCTGCAGTGTTACGCCCAAATATTTAATCGACGTGACTGTGACAAGCGCTACACTACTAATGGAGTATTCAGACATTACAGGATTCTTTTTCCTATTCATCTGCATTAATTTACATTTATCTATATTTAGAGTTAGCTGCCATTCTTTACACCATTCACAAATCCTGTCCAAGTCATCTTGTATCCTCCTACAGTCACTCAACGACGACACCTTCCCGTACACCACAGTATCATCAGCAAACAGCCGCACATTGCTATACACACTATCCAAAAGATCATTTATGTAGACAGAAAACAACAGCGGACCTACCACACTTCCCTGGGGCATTCAGATTATACCCTCACCTCCGATGAACACTCACCATCGAGGACAACGTATTGGGTTCTATTACTTAAGAAATCTTCGAGCCACTCACATACTTGGAAACCAATGGCATATGCTCGTACCTTGGGAGTCTGCAGTGGGGCACCGAGTCAAACGCTTTCCGAAAGTCAAGGAATATGGCATCCGTCTGATACCCTTCATCCATGGTTCGCAAGATATCACGTGAAAAAAGGGCGCGTTGGGTTTCGCAGGAGCGATGCTTTCTAAAGCCATGCTGGTGCATGGGCAGCAACTTCTCTGTCTCAAGGAAATTCATTATATTCGAACTGAGAATATGTTCGAGAATCCTGCAACAAACCGATGTTAAGGATATTGGTCTGTAATTTTGAGGTTCCGTCCTTCTACCCTTCTTATATACAGGCGTCACCTGCACTTTTTTCGGGACTTTACGTTGGGCAAGAGATTCGCGATAAATGTAAGCTAAGTAAAGAGCCATTGCAGTAGAGTACTCTCTGTAAAACCGAATTGGAATCCCATCAGGACCGGGCGATTTATTTATTTTCAACTCACTCAGCTACTTCACAATCCCAGGTATGTCTATCACTATGTCCTCCATACGGGAATCTGTACGAGACTCAAACAGCGGTATGTTTGTACGATCGTCCTGCGTGAAAGATTTCTCAAATGCTAAATTTAAAATTTCAGCTTTCGTTTTGCTGTCTTCCGTTGCCAGGCCAGACTGATCAGTAAGAGACTGGATGGAAGCCTTCGACCCGCTTACCGATTTTACTAAGACCAGAATTTCCTTGGGTTTTCAGCAAGATCTTTTGCTAAGGTGTGACGGTGGTAGTGGTTGAATGCTTCGCGCATCGCTCTTTTTACAGCAGCACGAATCTCTACAAACTTTTGCCTCTCCTCATTCTCCCGATCTTTCTTGTACCGCGAGTGCAACTGCCTTTGCTTCCTGAGCATTCTCCGAATTGCGCTTTTCCGTCCGTAACCCACATTTTCGGCACAGACTTGTCCAATGCGTGATTTACAATGTGTTTAAAATTTGCCCATAATTCTTCCACGTCCATCGTACCGGAAGTAAATGAAGTCGATTCATTTACTAAGTGAGATGCTGACAACTGCTGATCTGCTCTTTCTAGTATGAATACTCTCCTAGCCTTCTTGAGCGACTTTTTAACTTTCGTAACCATAGTCGTAATGACAACATCATGATCACTAATCCCTGTCTCAACACTGACACCGTCGATGAGGTCTGGTCTGTTCGTGGCTGTCGATTTAGCTGCTCAAGACAGTTTTCGGATAACGTGTTTAAAAGTAATTCACACGACGGCTTGTCTGTACCACCTGTAATGAATCCATAGACATCCCAGTCTATACTAGGTAGGCTGCAGTCGCCTCCGACTAATATAGCATGATCCGGGTACTTCTGCGATACAGAATGTAGTCTCCCTCTGAATGATTCTAGAACTGTCACGGTGGAACCTGGTGGCCGGTAATAACGCCCCACAATTAACTTTCTTTCCCCTAGCCCTTTTAAACGTGTCCAGATAACTTCACAATCACACTCTACTTCGACCTCAGTAGAAAGATGGCTCTGAGCACTATGGGACTTAACATCTGTGGTCATCAGTCCCCTAGAACTTAGAACTACTTAAACCTAACTAACCTAAGGACACCACACACATCCATGCCCGAGGCAGGATTCGAACCTGCGACCGTAGCAGTCGCGCGGTTCCGGACTGAGCGCCTAGAACCGCTAGACCACCGCGGCCGGCCGACCTCAGTAGACACAATATTTTTGTCAACTGCAATGAAGACACCACCTCCTACGGTATCTAATCTGTCTTTCCGATACACGTCCCAATCCACACTAAATATTTCAGAACTTCCTATCTTAGGGTTCAGCCAGGTCTCAGTCCCGAGAATAATTTGCGCGCCACACGCTTCCTGGAGGGCAGTAAATTCAGGAACTTTATTCCGAACACTCTGAACATTTACTGCTAATATCTTGATAGCTGAAGTGTCTTTATACTGATCGCGTCCTGATTTCCCTGCCTGCACGTCGACTGGTGAGTGTTCATCAGGACACCTCACACTACTGCCTAGCCTAAAGAAACCCATGTGCACGCCACAAGTACTCTGCTACCCGAGTAGCCGCTTCCTTTGTGTAGTGCACCCCTGACCTATCTAGGGGCGTCCTACAATTCCCCACCCAATAGCACAAGTCTAGAAATCTGCAGCCAAGACCGTCACAGAGTCGACAAAGCCTCTGGTTCAGACCCTCGGTTCCAAAACATAGGACCCCGATCCACTCTGGGAACGATGCTTCAAATAGAGAGCTCTGCTTGCACCCCTCGTGCGAGGCCAGCTGTCTTCACCAAATTCGCCAGCCGCCTGTACGAACTGAGGATCACCTCAGAACCCAAGCGACAGGCATCATTGGAGAGGGTAAAAGCACTTAAGATCTATTGCGCAAATATAAGTATGTAAATATATTGAAACTTCCTGGCAGATTAAAACTGTGTACCGGACCGAGACTCGAACTCGGGACCTTTGCCTTTCGCGGGCTAGTGCTCTACAAACTGAGCTACCCAAGCACGACTCACGACCCATCCTCAAACACTTCTGCCAGTACCTCCTCTCCTACCTTCCTAACTTTAAAGAAGTTCTCTTGCGAACTTCTAATAACGAAGCCTCCCGGCAAGACGGTAACATCTGACACAGTGTAGTGATTGGAGAATTTCTGTGTAAATTCTACAACCACTCAACCTTCTACCGTCTCGAACACACGAGATTCTGGGTATGAGTGTGAGATGGTAGAATCCTACCTACTGCACGTCACAAGTTTGAGTGTGCAGGTTTAAAATGAGTCGCGGGAAGAAAGTAGATGCGGCGGTCGGACGGCTCCGACAAGTACCTGTCGGGCAATCCATAGATGTTTTAGTGAGCGCGTAAGGAAGAATCGTGGAGTTTATATGCAGCTTTGTGCTTATTGTGTAATTGACTATTGTCATTAAAACAAGAACAGTTGAAAAAGTACTCTTGTAGACTCTTGACGCAACCTTGTTAGAGGCAAGACTCATTTTATGTTTCATGTTAAGAAAGGTCACGGTATCCAAGCCAACTTTCTTTTAAGTGTAACACAATTTAATTTTAACGTCCGACTGTAAGAGAGACTTCAGGAAGTTACATATTCGTGTGGAAAGTGAAATTTTTATTGTGTATGGAGGTCAAATACACCGTTAGTAGACGAAAAGTAAAGTTTGTGTATCTACTTATTTCATAAGTAGAAAGAGTCAAAAATTCCTGTACCTAGCGTTATTCGACGGAGAAGAAGTCAAGAGTAGCCGGCTATACAGTACAGAAGAGTGGCTGCAAATTCCAAGTAAGTCATCTCGTAAAGAAGTGGAAGGTGGATTGGGGGAATAAGCCGATATAACCAGATACACACTCACACTTTAAGTCGTCAGAACGTTACAGCAGTGCCATGCAAATGTTTGTATTTGCTACTTCCATCAAAAGCACTAAGCACCTTGCCTACATAGTCTCCATTCGGCAATTTCAGAAATGCACTATTCCGTATAAAATCTAACTGAATGCAAACTATATCAGATTGCGGAATCGTCACTTCGTTAAAGTCCTCATTTCGTACGGGGACGGAGGAGCCGCGTTTCGGTCAAACGATCACTGCACTGAGTGTGCACGACTCATTATTCCAAGCTACCCCCAAGAAAGTCGAGTGAGGAGGTGAGCTGCTAGCCGCTGCTCGCTCAAGTACTCGACGTAAACAACGACGACGGAGCGCGCGAGCGGCTCGTCTTGCCAGGCGGCCAGCCAGCCGGCCAACTACTGACCGGTGGTCGGGCGAGAACGGGTGTATTCGACACGGTACGCCCACTGGTGCCTTTATGCGGTAGACACACGACAGAAGGCGCATTCGCCTCTTCTGCCAACGCATACAGTCGCACTTTTCGGTGGGAATCGACCCACATTTGACGCACAGCTCGTCCTCCCGAAACAGGGCGTGCCTCGAGGGCGGCGAGCAGCGCTCACCCCGCGCCGCGGGAGCGATTGTCGTGTTGGAGGACGTGTCGCCGCTGCTTGGGGCACACAGCTGCTCATGCACCACCTGTCACTCGCTTGGGCAGTGTGCCTGGCGATACTCGCGGATGACGCAACTTTTCCCTGTTATCCGGCCTGTGCGCGATGTGGAAGTGTGGTGCTGGATGGTTCAAATGGCTCTGAGCACTATGGGACTTAACATCTGAGCTCATCAGTCCCCTAGACCTTACAACTACTTAAACCTAAGTAACCTAAGGACATCACACACATCCATGCCCGAGGCAGGATTCGAACCTGCGACCGTAGCAGTCGCACGGTTCCGGACTGAAGCGCCTAGAACCGCTCGACCACCGTGGCTAGATGGTTCAAATAGCTCTGAGCACTATGTGACTTAACATCTGAGCTCATCAGTCCCCTAGAACTTACAACTACTTAAACCTAACTAACCTAAGGACATCACACACATCCATGCCCGAGGCAGGATTCGAACCTGCGACCGTAGCAGTCGCACGGTTCCGGACTGAAGCGCCTAGAACCGCTCGACCACCGTGGCTGGATGGTTCAAATGGCTCTGAGCACTATGAGACTTAACATCTGAGCTCATCAGTCCCCTAGAACTTACAACTACTTAAACCTAACTAACCTAAGGACATCACACACATCCATGCCCGAGGCAGGATTCGAACCTGCGACCGTAGCAGTCGCACGGTTCCGGACTGAAGCGCCTAGAACCGCTCGACCACCGTGGCTGGATGGTTCAAATGGCTCTGAGCACTATGGGACTTAACATCTGAGCTCATCAGTCCCCTAGAACTTACAACTACTTAAACCTAACTAACCTAAGCACATCACACACATCCATGCCTGAGGCAGGATTCGAACCTGCGACCGTAGCAGTCGCACGGTTCCGGACTGAAGCGCCTAGAACCGCTCGACCACCGTGGCTGGATGGTTCAAATGGCTCTGAGCACTATGGGACTTAACATCTGAGCTCATCAGTCCCCTAGAACTTACAACTACTTAAACCTAACTAACCTAAGGACATCACACACATCCATGCCCGAGGCAGGATTCGAACCTGCGACCGTAGCAGTCGCACGGTTCCGGACTGAAGCGCCTAGAACCGCTCGACCACCGTGGCTGGATGGTTCAAATGGCTCTGAGCACTATGGGACTTAACATCTGAGCTCATCAGTCCCCTAGAACTTACAACTACTTAAACCTAACTAACCTAAGGACATCACACACATCCATGCCCGAGGCAGGATTCGAACCTGCGACCGTAGCAGTCACACAGTTCCAGACTGAAGCGCCTAGAACCGCTCGACCGCCATGGCTGGATGGTTCAAATGGCTCTGAGCACTATGGGACTTAACATCTGAGCTCATCAGTCCCCTAGAACTTACAACTACTTAAACCTAACTAACCTAAGGACATCACACACATCCGTTCCCGAGGCAGGATTCGAACCTGCGACCGCAGCGGTCGCGCTGTTTCAGACTGAAGCGCCTAGAACCGCTCGACCACCGTGGCTGGATGGTTCAAATGGCCCTGAGCACTATGGGACTTAACATCTGAGCTCATCAGTCCCCTAGAACTTACAACTACTTAAACCTAACTAACCTAAGAACATCACACACATCCGTTCCCGAGGCACGATTCGAACCTGCGACCGCAGCGGTCGCGCTGCTCCAGACTTAAGCGCCTAGAACCGCTCGGCCACACCGGCCGGCAGTGCCGTGCTGGGAGGCGCTCCTGATGCTGACTTCGGCACGCCACGCAGCACGCTTCCAGATATTTGCGTGATTCGCACAGTGCAGTCATAACTACCATTCCCGTCCTCTTCCAGCCCCACTTGTCCCGACCTTGCTCGACTGGCGCTCGCTGCCGCTCGGGTCGTGGCCCAAGCACAAGAAACATCTGCGAGAGGACCATCTTTTCTAACGACGAAAGATAAATTTGTACGCTGCTTCGAAACAATTTGCCCTGTCGTATTTCGGAACATATCTGTCGATTCCATCTGTTTTGTTTTTTACAAATACTTCCTGGCAAACTTCGTTAGCATATTCTTCCTCAAACTGAGTTAATTACTGCAATTTCGTGTCTTACGGTCATTAAGTTCATTTAAAATGCTTAAGGAAGCATCTTTGTCACAACAGAAAGGTGGAATGAATATCGGGCTGGCAGGGGTAGCGACGTAAAAACGGAAAAATGAAGGGGAGCCAACAGGACTTTTTTTTCCGGGCCTCCCATCTCCCTTTATAGCCCGTCCTTCCTCTCACCAAAAATGCCTTCTTCGGCGAGCTTCTAATGCTATAAGAACGGTGGTGGTGGCTCCTTCATATACGATAAGGTAAATTTAAAAAATTGGTTATTCCCGGGCGAAATGAAAGCAATTTGTGCTGCGAAAGTAATGCATAAAACGAGGTAAATAGACGAAAAAGAAATGCCGCTTCTGCATATCACCACCAACCACCTGTATGCTGGATGTCATCCGAGGAAATAAAAATAAAACTTGCTCCATATGTAGAAAAAGAGAAGTGACACGCACCAGGCAGTGCAGCAGCAATGCGAAAGGATGTATGATGTCCTGCAAATGTGAATGTAGACGAGAGAAAACAAGGAAACTCCAAAGAACTGAAACGCAAGCAAGATTCTTCTCAAAGGAACTTCACTGATCAATCCTCTTCTTCGTAGTCGCCAAGAATTCTCCACTGGCATGACGTCCGCAGAATGTCCAAATAAACAGTGGGTCTTCCAAATAGTGCCCTATGTATACATGAAAGCACCAGTATTCAAACGTGAGGCTATACACAAAACAGAGACTATATGTCGAACTTTAGTAGCAACCTAAAAATTGAAGAAGGCCGATAAGAATAATGTAAAAGGTAAAGTTTCGCCGTTACATTACTGTAGACCCTCGAAAAAGATAATGAAGCAGGCGCACCAAGCTGGAGAAGCAGTCACTATGCCATCTGTCGCAAAAACGTTCGACACAGTCTACAGCAGGATGTCAATTAATACGCCCAAGAAACGTGTCTTCTGTACAGCTTCACATCGGAGAAATATATGCCGGCGCAGCGTCGTTGAGAAACAGCGCTCCAGCAAAGAATAGTTGTGTGGTACATCTTCAATGAAGCAGTCGTATCCGGGGTCGTCCACCCAGTTAAAACCACGAGCGATAGCAGAGATAAAAGTGATGCGTCGAAGTCGGGAGAAACGGAATTAACAGAACGTACTATATCACAATCGGAACACCGAGTTTGTGAAAAGCAGTCTGTGGCGGGATTTCCAGAAATCTGGCATAGCGTTCACGACATTTCGGGTGCAATTGTTCTCGCCGGTAAGCATCCCAGAGGTAAGTAAGAAATCTGAGTCGGTCCGTGAGATGAAGAGAAAAAATTCCACGTGCAGCATGCGCGCCAACCGACGCATGTGCATTCCATTTCGTCGTAGGGTAAAGCCGCCAATCAGGAAACAGGAGGTACAAAGGCTGTACGTCCGGCGAAGGGATTCTGTTCATCAACGCCAACATCTCCCTGGTAGGGTTCCATACCTCCGTAAACCGAGGACAATCAAAGCGATGTTCGATAGTGTCATCCGCACCGCAGCCAGCACAACGGCTGTGGGCGGCAAGATTGATGGCATGAAGCTTTGCGTTCATGGCAACCGTACGATTGACTACTTTGTACCACGTAGACTTGACAGCTGGCGATAACAAGTTGTCGGAAACGTTCCGCCACACTGCCTGACAATCACGTCGCGGCAGCCGCAGCACCCATTTGTTGCAGGGCAAAGGGCCACACAGTGCCGCAGTAATGGCGCCAGTCGGCATCCACCAAATAGCTGCAGTGGAGATAATACTGGCGAACAAAATTCCGTTTATATGGTATATCCAGGAATAAAACAGGCGCGCGCAAGGAGGCAGGCCAATATAATTCAAATGGCCCCGATGTGGGGCTGGTAGCATCCTTTTCTATAGTACGGGCAGTACGTTGTAACAACAGGGCGGCACATTTAGCGTGAAAAACGACCAAACCAATTCCACCATTGTCTGGAGGAAGCGTACAAATTGAGAGGCCACTTTAAAAATTTCTCCCCGCCAAACCATGCAGTGAACGGCGTGTTTGATAGCGCGTTCCAGTTGTTTAGGGACAGGCAGAACTTGCGCTAAAAACCAGGCTTTCGCCAGAATCTGATAATTTGCGACCGAGACCTGTTCCGTTAACGCTAAATTGCGCTTGGCATACACTTGCGTCATCGCCCGAATTGAGTACAACACTGCGCGACAATTCAAGGCTTCCATCTGTTGAATGTTGGACGTCTATACAATACCAAGAATTTTGTTGGTTGGTTTGTGGGATTAAAGGGACCAGACTGCTACGGTCATCGGTCCCCAAGAATTTTGTGTTGTGTCTTGATAGTATACCAGTTGCGCCGTAAATTCCTCGTATTCGGAGTGAGCGGGACCAAAACAGATTTAGTCGGGTTCACAACCGCTCCAGAAGCTTTTTCAAATTGAGAAAGAATGAGACAACGAGCATCAATGTCTTCTGGTCGTTCGATAAAAACACCTAAGTCATCGGCATATGCCTTGCAAATGAGTGAACCCGTGCCAATAGTCACACCGTGACAAACGGTGGATATCTTCCACTACAGGGGGTCCATTGCGATGGCAAAAAGACTCATAGAGAGTGGACATCCGCGCCTGACAGACCGATGAAGCTTGAAACCATCGCCAGGCAGTCCATTAAAGAGAATCCGAGAAGTGGCCGCTGTCAAAAGATTGTTAATCACATTACTGAATTTGTCACCAAGCCCCATCCGGATCATAACTTCCCGTAAATATTCGTGACTTATCCTGTCAAAGGCGTTTTTGAAATCAATTGACAGAATTGCAGCCTTATTCCCACGCCGTGTCGTCGCATAAGCAATACAGTCACGATACGCTAGAAGGGCATCATAAATATTGCGTCCACATACGGCACAAGATTGATATGGACTGATAATAGACTGCAAGACAGATTTCAATCGATTTGAAAAGCAACGGGCAACAATTTTGTAGTCAGCGTTTAAAAGGGTGATCGGCCGCAAGGTCGCGGTTGTAGCGGTGGCCCTCGTTTTAGGAACGAGGACGATAAGCCCTTCTAAAAACTCCTCCGGTACAGCAAGGCCACTATGAATCTCATTGGTCATTTTAACAAAACTGTCTTTTAATAGATCGTAAAATTTGACATAAAATTCTACAGGGAGACCAACATGGCCAGGTGCTTTACCCTTCGGTCCCGCTGCAACCGCATCAGAAATGTCATCAACTGTAAAACATGCATTTAAATGGACCCGATCAGTTCTAGTTAAAACCTGAGGTACGTCTTGTAACAGTGACTGCAAGGTAACATTGTCCACTGCATGACATTGAAAAAGATTAAAAAAGTGTTCGTATATTTCGGCTTGAATAACCTTCGTACTTGTAGTCTTGAGGCCGCCCTTTTGTGATCCAATCCCTAATACAAATTTAACACGACGGAGGCGATCCCGTTTCAAATGATAGACGGAAAGAGGTTCTTGCAGTGTCGCATCATAAGGCCCGCTACGTACTATGGAACCTTGTGTTTTTTGGTACAGCTGATTCAAAACCTTGGTTTTAACCTTCCATAAAGTTAGTAGTGTGGTGTCACCGCCACACACCACACTTGCTAGGTGGTAGCTTAAATCGGCCGCGGTCCATTTAGTACATGTCGGACCCGCGTGTCGCCACTGTGTGATCGCAGACCGAGCGCCACCACAAGGCAGGTCTCGAGATACGATATAGCACTCGCCCCAGTTGTACGACGACATTGCTAGCGAGAATACGGACGAAGCCTTCCTCTCATTTGCCGAGAGACAGTTAGAATAGCCTTCTGCTAAGTCCATGGCTACGACCTAGCAAGGCGCCATTAGCCTTACCTAGTTTGAGAGTTATCGTATAAATGTCTCAAGAAGAACGCTGTATTCATCAAAGAATAAAAGTTAAGTATAAAGCAGCTACGTACTTTTCTTGCTACCATTCAATAGTTATCCTGTTCCAGACTTGACGCCAGTCGGCGTGTGTGTACGCGTGCCTTTCTTTTGGCTCCCTTCCCAGTGTGGCGTAGCAAACTTGTTACGCTACAACAGATTGGCGACGAAGGAAAAGTGTTCTTTCTGATTGCTAACATTTATTTGTGTCATGGCTTCGCCAGATGTACTGTCCGAATTTTATCGCTTGCAGAATCAGCAGATGCAGGCGTTATTGGATGCCCTTGGACAGCTCGTCCAGGGTCAACGTGCACTGCCACATGATGCGGCAGCCGCCGCTTCACCGCTACCGCAGCCACACCTCGCAGTTGCACCGCCTTTTAGGCACTACGACCCGGCGCACGAATCGTGGACGGAATGGTCCCACCAGTTTGCATTTCACCTAGCCGCCTACAGAATTCTAAGTAATGAGCGGCAGCCGTTTTTGCTTTCTTGTGTCGGTGTGTCCACCTACCATGTGATAGTGAAATTGTTTCCCCGACGCGACGTAGCAACTCTGTCCTACGAGGAAATTTTGTCTGCTTTAGATGCCTATTTCAAAGAAACAGTTAATGTGGTTGCAAAACGGTATACGTTTTTTCGTACAAAACGTACGGCCGGTCAAACTAATAGGGAGTGGGTAGCAACATTGCAAGGACTTACTAGGGACTGTGCCTTTGACTGTGACTGTGGCCTTTCTTATTCAGATACAATGGTGCGTGATGCAATTGCACAGAACGTTTCTGATGTTTGCATACGGGAGCAAATTTTGAAACTAGTAAATCCCTCCCTTCAACAAGTGATAGACATATTGGATAGACAAGACACACTTGACTGTGCTCAGGAATCTTTTGAAACTTCGCCAGCCGTGTGTAACATAAACCGGCCCGCCGGGCGAGCTGCGCGGCCCGGTAAATTGCTCTCGCGCACGTCGACGCAGCTGCCGTCGCGCTCTCAGCCACGTGTGCCGCGCCAGCACACAAATGCAGTGAAATCATGCCCGCGGTGTGCTACTCGACATTCGCGTGAACATTGCCCATCACGCCAAGCTATTTGCTTTTTCTATAATAAGAAAGGACATGTTCAAAGTGTTTGCCAGAAAAAGCTCCGATCAGACACTCTTAATCATTCCAGGCCCTTTGCTTCGCGCCGGAATCGAACCAAGGACACTCGGGCTCGTGGACCTTCGCCCATGGACATTCATGTAGTTTATTCCACTTCGTCCAGTGACACTTTCTCTAACAGTGACTGTGTTCGTCCCACAAACAGTGTGCATCGACGTCGCCGGAAATCACGTCAATTAGCAAGTGATTCTGTACAAGTGTCTGTTCAAATTGCACAAAACAGTCGCTCTTGTCGTCAGCAGGACAATAAACTTTTTGTCGATTTGGACTTTAATGGCGAGATCATACCATTCCAGCTCGATACCGGAGCTGCAGTTTCATTGCTCAATCACGACACGTACAAGCAGCTGGGCGCACCTCCGTTGCGTGCCGCAAATGTTAAGTTACATAGTTACTCAGGACAGAATATACCTGTGTTAGGACAGTGCAGCCTTCTTGCCACATACAAGGGACAAACAAAACTTGTGTCATTTTACGTTCTTCGTTCTTCTACTGAAGTGAACTTGTTTGGTTTAGATTTATTTCAGTTGTTTAACATGTCTATTGTAAATCAGGTCCTATCAGTGAATCAAACTGTGCCTTCAGACAGTGTTTCTCGTCTGTGTGACGAATTTGCAGACATTTTTTCACCGGGCTTAGGTTGCGCTAAAAACTATGAAGCACATTTAGAACTGAAAGTAAACGCGCAACCGAAATTTTACAGAGCGCGCAATGTTCCTCACGAATTGCGTGATGAGGTCGCAAGAACATTAAACGATCTAGCATCACAAGGTGTGGGTGAATGTGCGCAATGCCTTTCCGATTTCAGCTCCGCTTCATCGCTTACGCCGTACCGGTGTTCCGTTTCTCTGGACGACGGAATGCGAACGCGCTGTTCGCCAGTTGAAATCGGCGTTGCTTTCAAATACTTGCCTTACGCCATTCGATCCCCAGAAACCACTTTTGTTACTGGTAGATGCATCGGATTTCGGGATCGGTGCTGTGCTTGCGCACACAGTTGGCTCGCATGATCGCCCTATTGCCTTTGCGTCAAAATTGCTCTCGTCTGCGCAAAGAAATTATTCACAGATAGAGAAAGAAGCTTTGGCTCTCGTGTTTGGTGTTACTAAGTTCCATGATTTCTTGTATGGTCGTCACTTTACCTTCATCACGGACCACAAACCTTTGACATCGCTTTTTCATCCGCGCAAGCCTGTACCTCCGCGTACAGTGCAGAAATTCATTCGCTGGTCTATTTTCCTCTCGCAGTACCACTACGATATCTTGTATCGGTCCACTGCTAAGCACGGAAACGCCGATGCGTTGTCCCGTTTGCCTGTGGCTGAGGATAAAGCATTCGATTCTTCCGAACTTGCTTGCTTGTTCATTGATTCGGAAACCGATGAAGTGGTCGAATCGTTTCCGATTGATTTTCGTCGTGTAGCTACAGCCACAGCTGCTGACCCTGCCCTTGCTACCGTCTTGCGTTTTGTTGCTACGCAATGGCCTTTGTCAAAGTGTCGGATCGAGGATCCGTTGGTTCGCCGATTTTTTGCGTATAAGGAGAGACTTTTTGTTCGACGTGGTGTTTTGTTGTTGTGTTCTGATACTGATCCGTCCAGAGTCGTGGTCCCACGTTCGTTACAGTCCTCTGTTTTACGGCTTCTTCACCAAGGACATTGGGGTATAGTGCGAACGAAACAACTTGCTCGTCAGCACTGTACTTGGTTCGGAATCGATGCTGCGATTACGAATATGTGTTCTTCTTGCATGACGTGTGCCGAACAACAATCCGCGCCGCTGCGGAAAGTCTGTGCATGGCCAAAAGCCACTTCTCCTTGGCAACGCTTGCACATTGATTTTGCTGGTCCATTCTGGAATGCTCGATGGTTGGTTCTGGTCGATGCCTTCAGTAATTTTCCTTTTGTTGTCCGGATGTCTTCCACGACGTCCTCCGCCACCATCCAAGCGTTGTCGGCTATCTTTAGCATTGAAGGTCTTCTGCAGACTATTGTTTCCGACAATGGCCCACAATTCATGTCCGCAGAATTTCAGTCATTCTGCCAGGCCAATGGTATTCAACATCTGACATCCGCGCCGTTTTCGCCTCAGTCAAACGGTGCCGCTGAACGATTGGTCCGGACTTTCAAGTCACAGATGTTGAAATTGAAAGAGTCGCATTCTCGGGAGGACGCATTGTTGCTCTTTTTGTCTTCGTATCGCTCTCAGCCCCGAGATGGTCGCTCGCCGGCTGAGTTGCTCCACGGTCGTCCTCATCGAACCTTGATGTCTTTGCTGCATCCGCCGCATCAGGTTCCTGTGCAGCGGCAGACTCCTGCTTTTGCTCCAGCCGACGTTGTATTTTATCGCAACTATCGAGGTTCACGGCGTTGGCTCACAGGGCGCATTCTTCGCTGCCTCGGCCGCGCGATGTATTTGGTTTTGGGGGCCTCTGGTGAGGTGCGTCGGCATCTCAATCAGCTGCGCCTCTGTCGTCGCACGGGTTCTGCCGCTCCCCGTCTGCTTTCAGCGACGGTGCCGTCCGGTCAGCGCCCTGGGGACCCATCTACTGGCTCGCCTCATCCCCAGGTGTTACCGACGATGCCTTCCATTTTGCCTCATGGCGACGCGCCGCCGCAGCAGCCGCCGCCGCCGCCGCCGCCGCCGCCGCCGCCGCCGCCTGTTCTCCCGCCGGCGCCGCCCGCATTCGACGCTTCGCTGCAGCTGCCAAGCGCCTCCCTGGGTCACGCGCCGCCGATCGCTTCCCGTGACCAGCCGTCCTCCGCCATGGACCTCTTGCCCGCTCCGGACCACATGACGTCATCGCGCGTCGGGTACCCCGACGCAATGGAGGTCGACCCTTCGGCCCCTCCTGTCTCATTACGGGCGCATACACCGCATGTTGACGTGCACCCTGGACTAGGTTTTCAGGCGTTTCCTAGATCCCCTCGGACCGAATGGCCGGATGCGGGTGGCACAGCCTCGCCTGTTGTTAGGCTCCCCACCTCATCGCATACGTCGACATGGGGTCCTCCCCACGGCGGGCGGAAGCCTTATAACACGACCGTTCGCCGATTTGCGGGGGGGAATGTGCTGGCACCGCCAGACACCACACTTGCTAGGTGGTAGCTTAAATCGGCCGCGGTCCATTTAGTACATGTCGGACCCGCGTGTCGCCACTGTGTGATCGCAGACCGAGCGCCACCACAAGGCAGGTCTCGAGATACGATATAGCACTCGCCCCAGTTGTACGACGACATTGCTAGCGACAATACGGACGAAGCCTTCCTCTCATTTGCCGAGAGACAGTTAGAATAGCCTTCTGCTAAGTCCATGGCTACGACCTAGCAAGGCGCCATTAGCCTTACCTAGTTTGAGAGTTATCGTATAAATGTCTCAAGAAGAACGCTGTATTCATCAAAGAATAAAAGTTAAGTATAAAGCAGCTACGTACTTTTCTTGCTACCATTCAATAGTTATCCTGTTCCAGACTTGACGCCAGTCGGCGTGTGTGTACGCGTGCCTTTCTTTTGGCTCCCTTCCCAGTGTGGCGTAGCAAACTTGTTACGCTACAACAGATTGGCGACGAAGGAAAAGTGTTCTTTCTGATTGCTAACATTTATTTGTGTCATGGCTTCGCCAGATGTACTGTCCGAATTTTATCGCTTGCAGAATCAGCAGACGCAGGCGTTATTGGATGCCCTTGGACAGCTCGTCCAGGGTCAACGTGCACTGCCACATGATGCGGCAGCCGCCGCTTCACCGCTACCGCAGCCACACCTCGCAGTTGCACCGCCTTTTAGGCACTACGACCCGGCGCACGAATCGTGGACGGAATGGTCCCACCAGTTTGCATTTCACCTAGCCGCCTACAGAATTCTAAGTAATGAGCGGCAGCCGTTTTTGCTTTCTTGTGTCGGTGTGTCCACCTACCATGTGATAGTGAAATTGTTTCCCCGACGCGACGTAGCAACTCTGTCCTACGAGGAAATTTTGTCTGCTTTAGATGCCTATTTCAAAGAAACAGTTAATGTGGTTGCAAAACGGTATACGTTTTTTCGTACAAAACGTACGGCCGGTCAAACTAATAGGGAGTGGGTAGCAACATTGCAAGGACTTACTAGGGACTGTGCCTTTGACTGTGACTGTGGCCTTTCTTATTCAGATACAATGGTGCGTGATGCAATTGCACAGAACGTTTCTGATGTTTGCATACGGGAGCAAATTTTGAAACTAGTAAATCCCTCCCTTCAACAAGTGATAGACATATTGGATAGACAAGACACACTTGACTGTGCTCAGGAATCTTTTGAAACTTCGCCAGCCGTGTGTAACATAAACCGGCCCGCCGGGCGAGCTGCGCGGCCCGGTAAATTGCCCTCGCGCACGTCGACGCAGCTGCCGTCGCGCTCTCAGCCACGTGTGCCGCGCCAGCACACAAATGCAGTGAAATCATGCCCGCGGTGTGCTACTCGACATTCGCGTGAACATTGCCCATCACGCCAAGCTATTTGCTTTTTCTATAATAAGAAAGGACATGTTCAAAGTGTTTGCCAGAAAAAGCTCCGATCAGACACTCTTAATCATTCCAGGCCCTTTGCTTCGCGCCGGAATCGAACCAAGGACACTCGGGCTCGTGGACCTTCGCCCATGGACATTCATGTAGTTTATTCCACTTCGTCCAGTGACACTTTCTCTAACAGTGACTGTGTTCGTCCCACAAACAGTGTGCATCGACGTCGCCGGAAATCACGTCAATTAGCAAGTGATTCTGTACAAGTGTCTGTTCAAATTGCACAAAACAGTCGCTCTTGTCGTCAGCAGGACAATAAACTTTTTGTCGATTTGGACTTTAATGGCGAGATCATACCATTCCAGCTCGATACCGGAGCTGCAGTTTCATTGCTCAATCACGACACGTACAAGCAGCTGGGCGCACCTCCGTTGCGTGCCGCAAATGTTAAGTTACATAGTTACTCAGGACAGAATATACCTGTGTTAGGACAGTGCAGCCTTCTTGCCACATACAAGGGACAAACAAAACTTGTGTCATTTTACGTTCTTCGTTCTTCTACTGAAGTGAACTTGTTTGGTTTAGATTTATTTCAGTTGTTTAACATGTCTATTGTAAATCAGGTCCTATCAGTGAATCAAACTGTGCCTTCAGACAGTGTTTCTCGTCTGTGTGACGAATTTGCAGACATTTTTTCACCGGGCTTAGGTTGCGCTAAAAACTATGAAGCACATTTAGAACTGAAAGTAAACGCGCAACCGAAATTTTACAGAGCGCGCAATGTTCCTCACGAATTGCGTGATGAGGTCGCAAGAACATTAAACGATCTAGCATCACAAGGTGTGGGTGAATGTGCGCAATGCCTTTCCGATTTCAGCTCCGCTTCATCGCTTACGCCGTACCGGTGTTCCGTTTCTCTGGACGACGGAATGCGAACGCGCTGTTCGCCAGTTGAAATCGGCGTTGCTTTCAAATACTTGCCTTACGCCATTCGATCCCCAGAAACCACTTTTGTTACTGGTAGATGCATCGGATTTCGGGATCGGTGCTGTGCTTGCGCACACAGTTGGCTCGCATGATCGCCCTATTGCCTTTGCGTCAAAATTGCTCTCGTCTGCGCAAAGAAATTATTCACAGATAGAGAAAGAAGCTTTGGCTCTCGTGTTTGGTGTTACTAAGTTCCATGATTTCTTGTATGGTCGTCACTTTACCTTCATCACGGACCACAAACCTTTGACATCGCTTTTTCATCCGCGCAAGCCTGTACCTCCGCGTACAGTGCAGAAATTCATTCGCTGGTCTATTTTCCTCTCGCAGTACCACTACGATATCTTGTATCGGTCCACTGCTAAGCACGGAAACGCCGATGCGTTGTCCCGTTTGCCTGTGGCTGAGGATAAAGCATTCGATTCTTCCGAACTTGCTTGCTTGTTCATTGATTCGGAAACCGATGAAGTGGTCGAATCGTTTCCGATTGATTTTCGTCGTGTAGCTACAGCCACAGCTGCTGACCCTGCCCTTGCTACCGTCTTGCGTTTTGTTGCTACGCAATGGCCTTTGTCAAAGTGTCGGATCGAGGATCCGTTGGTTCGCCGATTTTTTGCGTATAAGGAGAGACTTTTTGTTCGACGTGGTGTTTTGTTGTTGTGTTCTGATACTGATCCGTCCAGAGTCGTGGTCCCACGTTCGTTACAGTCCTCTGTTTTACGGCTTCTTCACCAAGGACATTGGGGTATAGTGCGAACGAAACAACTTGCTCGTCAGCACTGTACTTGGTTCGGAATCGATGCTGCGATTACGAATATGTGTTCTTCTTGCATGACGTGTGCCGAACAACAATCCGCGCCGCTGCGGAAAGTCTGTGCATGGCCAAAAGCCACTTCTCCTTGGCAACGCTTGCACATTGATTTTGCTGGTCCATTCTGGAATGCTCGATGGTTGGTTCTGGTCGATGCCTTCAGTAATTTTCCTTTTGTTGTCCGGATGTCTTCCACGACGTCCTCCGCCACCATCCAAGCGTTGTCGGCTATCTTTAGCATTGAAGGTCTTCTGCAGACTATTGTTTCCGACAATGGCCCACAATTCATGTCCGCAGAATTTCAATCATTCTGCCAGGCCAATGGTATTCAACATCTGACAACCGCGCCGTTTTCGCCTCAGTCAAACGGTGCCGCTGAACGATTGGTCCGGACTTTCAAGTCACAGATGTTGAAATTGAAAGAGTCGCATTCTCGGGAGGACGCATTGTTGCTCTTTTTGTCTTCGTATCGCTCTCAGCCCCGAGATGGTCGCTCGCCGGCTGAGTTGCTCCACGGTCGTCCTCATCGAACCTTGATGTCTTTGCTGCATCCGCCGCATCAGGTTCCTGTGCAGCGGCAGACTCCTGCTTTTGCTCCAGCCGACGTTGTATTTTATCGCAACTATCGAGGTTCACGGCGTTGGCTCACAGGGCGCATTCTTCGCTGCCTCGGCCGCGCGATGTATTTGGTTTTGGGGGCCTCTGGTGAGGTGCGTCGGCATCTCAATCAGCTGCGCCTCTGTCGTCGCACGGGTTCTGCCGCTCCCCGTCTGCTTTCAGCGACGGTGCCGTCCGGTCAGCGCCCTGGGGACCCATCTACTGGCTCGCCTCATCCCCAGGTGTTACCGACGATGCCTTCCATTTTGCCTCATGGCGACGCGCCGCCGCAGCAGCCGCCGCCGCCGCCGCCGCCGCCGCCGCCGCCGCCGCCGCCTGTTCTCCCGCCGGCGCCGCCCGTATTCGACGCTTCGCTGCAGCCGCCAAGCGCCTCCCTGGGTCACGCGCCGCCGATCGCTTCCCGTGACCAGCCGTCCTCCGCCATGGACCTCTTGCCCGCTCCGGACCACATGACGTCATCGCGCGTCGGGTACCCCGACGCAATGGAGGTCGACCCTTCGGCCCCTCCTGTCTCATTACGGGCGCATACACCGCATGTTGTCGTGCACCCTGCACTAGGTTTTCAGGCGTTTCCTAGATCCCCTCGGACCGAATGGCCGGATGCGGGTGGCACAGCCTCGCCTGTTGTTAGGCTCCCCACCTCATCGCATACGTGGACATGGGGTCCTCCCCACGGCGGGCGGAAGCCTTATAACACGACCGTTCGCCGATTTGCGGGGGAGGAATGTGGTGGCACCGCCAGACACCACACTTGCTAGGTGGTAGCTTAAATCGGCCGCGGTCCATTTAGTACATGTCGGACCCGCGTGTCGCCACCGTGTGATCGCAGACCGAGCGCCACCACAAGGCAGGTCTCGAGATACGATATGGCACTCGCCCCAGTTGTACGACGACATTGCTAGCGACAATACGGACGAAGCCTTCCTCTCATTTGCCGAGAGACAGTTAGAATAGCCTTCTGCTAAGTCCATGGCTACGACCTAGCAAGGCGCCATTAGCCTTACCTAGTTTGAGAGTTATCGTATAAATGTCTCAAGAAGAACGCTGTATTCATCAAAGAATAAAAGTTAAGTATAAAGCAGTTACGTACTTTTCTTGCTACCATTCAATAGTTATCCTGTTCCAGACTTGACGCCAGTCGGCATGTGTGTACGCGTGCCTTTCTTTCGGCTCCCTTCCCAGTGTGGCGTAGCAAACTTGTTACGCCACAACAAGTAGTAAGTCGGGATGGTCGGGAACTCTGGAGACTAGGTCTTGTAAAACATCTCAATAAAAATCCAGCGTCACCTTATTCCAGTGGGCTTTTTCTCGACAATAGCTAATAACCGGGTTGCGGATAGCGGGCTTGGCGTAATGAAGCCACCAATCAATTTCGAAACGCGCCTGCGGACGAAATTGAAGAACCTGTTGCCAGAATGACTGTACTTGATCAACAAGGGAAACATCATCCAACACACTGATTTCAGTTTCCAATACGAGCGCGTGCGCGCAGGACGGACATGTGGAACACAAAGTGTACACAAATAGCCACAATGGTCCGAAAAAACAGTAGGAAAAATACCCGTCTGGAGAATGTGAGCAGAAAGTGCCGTCCATATATAGATTCTGTCCAACCGACTGCATCCAGTGTTGTAAAAATAACTAAAACCTTTAGCACCGGGGCGAAAACTAGTCCACGTATCCATAAGATCGTAAGTCGCAACCAGCGTTTCCAATTCAAAGCACTTATTTGCCCATGGTTTCTGATCTTATGAGGACAAGCCTGAGCTAAATTTTTCTGGTCAAAATTATGAAAACCTAGTTAAAAGCAAAGTAGAGGAAGTAATTAATTTGGACAGTGATCAAAAGAGACAGTTGGAAAATTTATTGTGGGAATTTCTTGATGTTTTCAATGAAAAACCTAGAAGAGTCAGAAATTATCAATGCACTTTACACCTTAAAAATCATGAACTTTTTTTCCTCAAGCCTTATCGTATTCCTTTTGCAAAAAGAAAAGAAGTAGAGAGTGAGATACAAAAAATGGAAGCATGGGGTGTAATCGAAAGAAGTAACAGTGATTATAATAATCCTTTGGTGGTGGTTTCCAAACGTGGAGGGGGTGTTAGACTTGTACTTCATTCTAGGCACCTTAACAAATTTTTGAAAAGAGAAAATGATCATCCAGAAAACATAGATGAACTGTTACTTAAATTTGAATGTGTGGTATTTATGAGCAGCTTAGACTTAACTTCAGGCTTTCACCAAATTTCTTTACAAATAAATTCTAGAAAATATACTGCATTTTTGTATGGGGGAAAAAGTTATCATTACTGTGTTGTACCATTTGGACTAACTGTTTCTGTTGCTGAGTTTATTAGAGCATTAGATCTTGTTTTGGGAGATGAACTACTGTCTAAACTTACTGTATATGTAGATGATATTTTGATTTCTGGAAAAACATGGGAAGAACATTTTGATTTGCTAACACAGGTGAGTACAAAATGAAGGGAAGGGGGTATGATCTTAAAGTTAGAAAAATGTAAATTTGGGGTAAGTGAATTGAAATTTTTGGGACACATTATTTCGGAAAAGGGGATTGAACCTGTCAGAGAAAAAATTGAAGCTATAGAGAATTTTCCTGTTCCTAAAAATAAAAAACAAATAAAATCTTTTTTTGGTCTTGCTGGATTTTACAGAAAGTATGTCAGTTCTCGAGCTATGAACACTTCTTGTTTATGTGATCTATTAAAGAAAAATACTGTCTGGGATTGGTCATCTGATTATCAAAAAGCATTTGATGAGATAAAGAAACAACTGTCATGGAGCAGAATTCTATATAGGCCTGACATGTCTTTACCCTATATAGGCCTGACATGTCTTTACCCTTCTGTTGGATGACTGACAGCAGTGATACAGGATTAGGAGCACACTTATTTCAGGAAGAAGTCGGAAGAGATCATAGTGAATACCATCTCATTGCATTTGCTAGTAGAGTATTACAAAAGTATGAAAAGACTTACACTGTGACTGAAAAAGAACTTTTGGCTATACATTGGGCTTTTAACAAATTTAAAAATTATCTTCTTGGACACAAAGTGATTGTTTACTCTCACCACAAAGCACTAAGTTAGGAGTGTAGGCTTTATCGTAGTAGAATCACCAGATGGGCATTATTCTTACAACAATTTGATTATGAACTTAAATACACTCCTGGAAATTGAAATAAGAACACCGTGAATTCATTGTCCCAGGAAGGGGAAACTTTATTGACACATTCCTGGGGTCAGATACATCACATGATCACACTGACAGAACTACAGGCACGTAGACACAGGCAACAGAGCATGCACAATGTCGGCACTAGTACAGTGTATATCCACCTTTCGCAGCAATGCAGGCTGCTATTCTCCCATGGAGACGATCGTAGAGATGCTGGATGTAGTCCTGTGGAACGGCTTGCCATGCCATTTCCACCTGGCGCCTCAGTTGGACCAGCGTTCGTGCTGGACGTGCAGACCGCGTGAGACGACGCTTCATCCAGTCCCAAACATGCTCAATGGGGGACAGATCCGGAGATCTTGCTGGCCAGGGTAGTTGACTTACACCTTCTAGAGCACGTTGGGTGGCATGGGATACATGCAGACGTGCATTGTCCTGTTGGAACAGCAAGTTCCCTTGCCGGTCTAGGAATGGTAGAACGATGGGTTCGATGACGGTTTGGATGTACCGTGCACTATTCAGTGTCCCCTCGACGATCACCAGTGGTGTACGGCCAGTGTAGGAGATCGCTCCCCACACCATGATGCCGGCGGTTGGCCCTGTGTGCCTCGGTCGTATGCAGTCCTGATTGTGGTGCTTACCTGCACGGCGCCAAACACGCATACGACCATCATTGGCACCAAGGCAGAAGCGACTCTCATCGCTGAAGACGACACGTCTCCGTTCGTCCCTCCATTCACGCCTGTCGCGACACCACTGGAGGCGGGCTGCACGATGTTGGGGCGTGAGCGGAAGGCGGCCTAACGGTGTGCGGGACCGTAGCCCAGCTTCATGGAGACGGTTGCGAATGGTCCTCGCCGATACCCCAGGAGCAACAGTGTCCCTAATTTGCTGGGAAGTGGCGGTGCGGTCCCCTACGGCACTGCGTAGGATCCTACAGTCTTGGCGTGCATCCGTGCGTCGCTGCGGTCCGGTCCCAGGTCGACGGGCACGTGCACCTTCCGCCGACCACTGTCGACAACATCGATGTACTGTGGAGACCTCACGCCCCACGTGTTGAGCAATTCGGCGGTACGTCCACCCGGCCTCCCGCATGCCCACTATACGCCCTCGCTCAAAGTCCGTCAACTGCACATACGGTTCACGTCCACGCTGTCGCGGCATGCTACCAGTGTTAAAGACTGCGATGGAGCTCCGTATGCCACGGCAAACTGGCTGACACTGACGGCAGCGGTGCACAAATGCTGCGCAGCTAGCGCCATTCGACGGCCAACACCGTGGTTCCTTGTGTGTCCGCTGTGCTGTGCGTGTGATCATTGCTTGTACAGCCCTCTCGCAGTGTCCAGAGCAAGTATGGTGGGTCTGACACACCGGTGTCAATGTGTTCTTTTTTCCATTTCCAGGAGTGTATATTAAGGGGAAGGAAAATGTTATTGCTGATTCACTTTCTAGGTCACTTATTGGGCTAAATTCTGATAATGAAACAGGTACTGATGACAAAAATTTCAAAATTATGTATTTGAATGGGATAAAAGAGGAAGGAGAAATTTTAAAAATTTGTAATGACATTAGGAGACACCAAAATCATGACGAAAATTGGAAATTGGCAAAACGTTATTTGAGAGTTGAGCAAAAAGTAGATGATTATTATAATGTACACAAAGGGAGCTTCTGTTCAGAAGATTAAAACCGGATTTGGATGACTGGAAATTATGTTGGCCTGAGCAGCACATAGACACATTAGTTAAGTATAAACATGAGAGCTTTGGACATTGTGGTTCTGCCAAATGCATACAAAAGATTCAGGAAAACGTCTACTTTTATAATATTGCCAGAAGAGTGAAGAAAAAACTAGCAGCCTGTGACCGATGTCAAAGAGTAAAGGTGAGTAATCAAACATGCGGAGAGATGATGCAAAATATTTTGCCCAGCAAAAATTCAGAGCTGACAGCTTGCGACATTTATGGACCGCTCCCAAAGTCAAAAGGAGGTTACAGTTATATCTTTGTGATTTTTGACATATTCTCAAATTCATCAAATTGTATCCATTAAGGAAAGCTAGAAGTAAAATGATTACATCCAAATTAACCTGTGATTATTTCAATAAGGTAGGTACTCCACAAGCAATCTTGTCAGACAATGGCTCACAATTTACATCAAAAGCATGAAAAGATTTTGTTGAAAATGCAAACATAAAACATATTTTGATTTCAGTTTATCACCCATCCAGTAATCTGTCAGTGAGGTACATGAGAGAGATAGGGAGGTTGTACAGAACATATTGTAGTAAGAACCATGTAAACTGGATTGAATATGTAAATGATTTCGAATACATAATGAACAGTTTGCAACATGCATCCACTGGCTTTTCACAATTCGAAATTATGTTTAACACAAGACCCACTAGCTTTATTACTAAACACATAGATTTTCCAGTTTGTCAAATTTTGTCACCTCAGGAGAGAGAACAAATTGTAAAAGACACCATGAGAAAACAAGCAGGTTACAGAAAGAAAAGTACGATGCAAAAGGCAGGTTTTCACACTTTAATATTGGTGATTTGGTTTTGGTTAAAATGAAAGAAAAATCTAAACTTATGACTTCAGAATTAAAGAAATTTTTTGACATTTATATAGGACCATTTGAGGTGAAAGAGAATCCTCACCCAAATGCTTACAGACTGATCTGTCCAAAGTCTAGCAAATTAATTTGGTTTGAGGAATGTAACTGAATTGAAACCTTATAAGTCTGATACCTAGAATGAAATTTGCAAATCTCAATAACCTGGAATACAAGGAAAATTTTTCACATTTTATATTGTTTATGAAGTTTGTTTCCTATCATTTGATATGGAAACTATATATGGTTCTATTTTTCTTCTGCTGCTGATGAGAGGTGGCTAGGCTGAATTCTCCAGTAGTACCTATTTCTATCTTTCTTTTCTATCCACATAATTTGAGGTATCGCTCCTCCCTTGCAGTGTCTATAGTTGTACCATGTCCTCATGCTCCTCAATACAGATCAACAAGCAATTGTTTTCTTAAATGCTGTCTGGTAATGCTTTTCTTTATCACAAATTTCCATGTTAATGTAGTAAACTGTATCTAGTTGAATAACTTTGAAATTAATTTCCAGATTTATTCACACACTATCCTACCATATTATAGTAGAGTAAAAATTCCAATTACTTTCACATCAGAATGTTGACACCTATGGATAATAAAAGCTTGCTTATGACATGTCACAAACAGGATTTTTTAAAGTAATGTTAGAAAATGAGAAATTTAATATGTGTTGTAATATATAGAATTTTTATTGAATATGAATAATAATTATTAGACTATTATAATCTCTCATATTGTTTCTTTTATGTCATTCTGCTAGTGTTTGATCATTCTTGGTGACACAATATAACACTGAATATTTGTGTAGGAACTTATACTGAACTGAAGAGTAAAGCCTATGTAATAATTTCAGGTCAACTACCTGTGTAGATAAAGAACCCACCAGCTAAAAGAAACTATGTAAAGGGAATACCTATGGACCTGCTATTAGAGGAAAAACTTAACTAGGAGAACAGGAACTACAGTGGTGAAATGGATAGTGAGTTATATATAAATTATGGACTGAAAATAACAATTGGACTATTGTTTGAAAAAATTTCAATACTTTTCTTATTATATTGCCAGGAGACATATTCTGTGCTCATGAACATAGTTGTAACTAAGATTCAAAAATTTAATGAGTTTTTCTTTGCACACAATATGTTACAGATTAACAGATTACATTTTGATATTTATGTGTACTGTTGTAAAGAGAGTGAAGGGAGGCCCATTGTAAAATTTAGTAATTTTTGCAAGTTTGAAAAGATATGGTTAAAGCAACTTTTAATCTTTTACATTTCATTTCTTTAATATTATACCATGAGAATCAATAATCTCTATGTACTGCTTCAGAGATACTATTATTTTATAAATAATTACTGTAACTTACTACCTTGTTATTTTGCTGTTTTGGGACACCCTATCCCATGCAGCTTGTGCATGGAATTGTATGTGAGTGTGGGTTGGGGGGGGGGGGAGGTTGTAATGGTACTTGAATTACGTAACCATTATGGCACCTCACCTCAACCTGTCGATACATACTGTGTTTCCGTAAAATAAAATTTCGGTGACAACCTTCAATTATGATTTCATTAATGCAGAGGTACTTTGATACATCGATATGTTTATATTGCAATGATATTATTCTTATGTGTATTCATTCTTTTGTCTCTATGATCTTTGACGTACTTGTAACTCTGAATTTTAGGACGCATAAGCGGTTATTAGAGAATCAAGTCTTGGTCGACACGTTGAAAAGACGAAAATTGTAGTCAGTTTATGAAATGTGAACTGTGAGGAAGATATTTTCAAGCATGTTTTATATTGTGAAGTGGTGTTGCAACAAAAGTAATAAAAAAGAAGTGTAACTTAAATTTGGAGTGCTGATTACACTTTTGAATATCGCAGAATAACACCTAGGCCTCTTTGCATCCGAGCTTGGAATCATCACCACTAGGTTTCGACGATTCAGTCATGTGTTCTCAACGAGACCAGTGTGGGGAACACGAAAAGATGAGTGCCTAGTATATCCATTATTTTATGAAATGACTTTATTAACTGAGCTCTAATGACACCTGCCACATAATATAACTTTGTTGTTGCCCGAAAATGCAATATTAAGCAGTGTGAGCAACACTACAATTGAGAGGTGGCACAAGCCCCCTCTCATATTTCTATCTTACTGTGAGTAATTCGATTTTCCTCTCTAATTGCATGTGGTGAAAAGTTGCTATTCCTTCACACGCAGACTTCCCACGCGGCGTCTCTCGTCACCGGGTGGTCCGGTAACAGGCGGTCTCTGCTGGTCTTGAGAGGGTTAAGCCGACGGGTGTGAGGGAGTCGAGTGAGTGCTTTCCAGACGCCGACATTGTCAAAATAGCGGCGGAGACACGCCCGCAGGGGCCTGAACGAGCGGCTGGGCTAGAGATTCCATTACTTTGCAGAAACTTAGTGAAAACCGTTTCTGGCGGGCTACCAGCGAAGCGTGGGAATGACTTGTGTTCCCAGGCAGTAGTGGCGGGCAAATTCACGCGTTTTCTGCAAAATCGTAACTGTGATTGGCTTGCTCAGGGCATAGCTCCGTGACGTAGAAAAATCGGCGCAGAAATTGGCGCCAAGAATCTCCATTGGTGGAATGGTAGTGCTTTGGCAATAGAGTGGAATTTTCCGCCGGTTTTCGAGTTGCTGATTGGAACGTTTAACCACGTCCACTGTCGTGGGGGCGGGAATGTTCTGTGTTCGGCTTGTACGGGTGCTCTTGAGGGAGTCGGTTCTCGCCTTTCGGTCAGAGTAGGTTACAAGACTGAGCTCTCGCTGCTCCGGACAGCCTGCCTTCCATCGGCTGTCTAATATACTTTTATTTGATTGTAACTGTTTAACGATGTTGCTGAAGTTTTGACTTCAACATAACTTTCCAAGTACAGTTGGCAATTGAGCGTTCTGCGTACAAGCGCCCTATGTTGTCTGTCTTGGGCAGCTTTGGCTTAAGTTGACTGTATCGGAGTTACTGTGTGACTTCGCTTGTTAAAATCAATCACTGTACCGTCAGTGATTGTGTGGCGAGCCTTCTTCGTCTCCCTCAGAGGCGCATTTGTATTGCTAGGAAGTCTTTAGTCTGGAACAACCAGACCAGGACAATTTGTTTCGGGCTATACTCGCGACATTATCATCACCACGACGGGACGTCGAAGCAACCAGCCATCACTTCCGGTACGCCAGATCGTGTCCTTGCAGTTAAGAAGACAGCTTGGTAATGTATGTCCGCAGCACCGGCAGACGAGGGAATTTGCACTGTGATAATGAGAGCTCAGCAGAGCGCGCCTGTTCGCCTTTTCTAACTTTGTTCTCTCTTGGATGTTCATTGTCTGAGTTCTCACTACCGTAGCAGCAATTAATGTTGGGTTGGCTGTGTGTTTCTCTTAAGATTTGGGTTGCAAGGAATTGGCTCCACATACCACTTCGTCATAAATGTCACAATCTAGTTTAGGGACAACTTCACCTTCACAGCATTTATTTGAGTATCCAATTTGAGCCAATTTGATGTATTTTAATTATTATTTTGAGTTTAGTAATAATAAATCATATTGTTATTTTGGACAGAACTTTCATTCTGTTAATCGGTAGAGCAACCCTTTCATTTCTCACTACGGTAATGAAACTTTCCTTTATTTAACTTATTTATCAAATTAAATTATTGCAGGTGCCAAACTCTTTTCTACTCCACTTGCAGGGTCGCTAACAGTCTGTTCGCGTTTCTTTTTAAAACATGTGCAACAGCAAAAGTCGGAGTTAGAATGGTGGCGGGGGGGGGGGGGGGGGGGGGGTGCTTAGAGCATCATTTCCATATGAAGCTTCGAGAAGAATTTAGTGTTAAATACACTGCTAGACCCGCCACCTCGCATAAAATGGCGACCCTTAGCCTCGGATCTTTCCTGTGAATCACTGATAAGCAAACAGTATTCTTAGTAGGAACATTCAAATTTTTTCTCTACTTTTTTTAATGATTAATACCCAAGTTCTTTTTCTTGTAGTTCCGTGATTAGTTTTAAGTAGCGGCGCATGATTACTGTTTTTGTTTTCAGCGTATATATTTGTTTGTTCGTTCATTGTTTTATGTGTTTCTTTGATGTGGTGTCCGCACCACATCACATTTTGTCGGGTTTGTGTGCAGTTTCTGTACCACAACAAATCGTGCATGTAATTACAGCGTTAGAACGGCGTTGATGAAATTTTATGTCTATGTGGAAAAATATATGGAGGAAATTATTTTTATTGTGCGTTGTAGATAAATTAGTTTTTCATGAATGATCACGAGAAGTAAGGCACGACTATTATCCAGCGAGACTAAAACAAAAGAGGATAGCATAATGGATAAGGGGCAATTTACTGACTGGGATAGGTTCGGAGATGACATGGGTAATTTTTTTGCAGGTCAGGACGATAGGGTCATTGATGAGGAAGGTGATTTGGACGCGATCTTAGAGCAACTTCGCGGCCGTGATTATGATAGTGAGGTAGAGGATGAAACAGAGACAGGCACACAGGTCGAGACGGCAGCAGAAGTTTACAATCAAACGAACGAGAGCAGACAGGGACCAGCTCGGTCACGTCAGAGCTCTAGCGCCCAGGTGTCCAGAGTTACATCGCCAATGTTTGAAAAGGATCAAAAAGATGACATAAACCCAATACTGAGCTTCCTACGATCAATGAAAGAAGACGCTGACGAACAGCGTAAGAAGGAGAAGGAAGAAGATGAGAAACAACGCAAGAAGGAGAAGGAAGGAGATGAGAAACAGCGTAAGAAGGAGAAGGAAGAAGCTGAGAAACAGCGTAAGAAGGAGAAGGAAGAAGCTGACGAACAGCGTAAGAAGGACACTCAGGCAATAATTTCGCATATAGCAGAAATTCGAGGGAAATGACTAACAATAAAGAAAGAATGTGGAGAAGTAAAACAAATGTCAATGGCTGCACTAAAAGTAGCAGGCCCGGCCAAAACGGCAGCAACAGGGGCAATGAAAGTCGCGGAAGCAACTTCTAAACTCGCAGGGCGCTTGCGACGTACAACACAATCCCACTCAAAATCCCTAGCGTTCTTAAAAACTCAGGGTAATATCGCGGTCGTGAACACCACGAAACGAATGGAAGAAGTAGACAGTCGGATAGCAAAACTAGAGCAAAACGGGCACACGAGCACTGCGCGTTCGGATACCAATGATGGAGTACACAGAATTGTGTTTCCGAGGAAAAGCCCGCCGTGCTCTAGCCCAATGACCGAGTGCGGAACTAACAATGCACACGCAGAAACACCGAGTAATAGCTCCAATAATTGTAGTCCACTTAGGGGAGTGAATTCTGAGTGCCACTTCCACTGTGATACAGAGGTAGCACATCACAGTTATCAGCAAGATAGAACTGGACACAGCAGACGTGCAAGTATCGGAAACGAGTGACAACACCAGTGCGAGGATCAGACAGGATTTTGATCACAATCACTTCCTGTCGATACTAAAATTCCAGAAGTTCAAAGAAAATGGAGGGTCGATGCATCCGAAGAGCTGGGTGATGCAGTTTACAAATTCATTACCGGCATCATGGCCAACCCAGGCAAAATTAGAATTCATGTGTGGACACATCGAAGGCCAAACCGCGGAAAAGATGCGAGGTGTGACAGCGCCGTGTCGGACTTATCAGGAATTTGTTGGTGCATTCCTGCGGACCTACTGGTCAAAGGAAACGCAAGACAGGATTAAAGAGGAAATAATATTTTGTTCTGAACTGGAAGTGTCCGGGCATAGGAGCGCAACCAAATTTCTTGATGATTTACTCAAGAAGAATCAATTTTTAGATAGTCCATATAGCAACGGAGAAATCATTAAATTTTGCTTTTCCAAATTGCCAGTTAGGTACCAACAGACACTTGTCGGGAAGTGTGGATCTGACATAGAAGCATTCGAGAGTCTATTGCGCGAACTCGAAGTAGTCTTTGATAAACAAGACGCAAAGGACAGGAAGAAAGGGCAAAGTAACAAATACCACGGGCCAGGAAGGGTAGACGACAACAGATCGCATAATCGCACTGGTCAGTTAGGAAACCAGTGTTATGGAAGTCAAGGTTACGCTATTCAAGGTTATGAAAATCAAAGACACGGAAACCAGAACGTCAGGGAACAGGGTCAATCTAGACAAGGAATCTGGGACAGGAGGAATAACGAACGGCAAAGCGATCGTAATTGGAGAGAGCGAAACCAAGGACAACAGTGGAGCCAGGAGATTGAAACTAGACCCGCAAATCATAATGCACGTCAGAGGAGGGGGAGCTTAACAAGGGATTGACGCCAGACTAGTACGAACACAGGCCGCCGGAATTTCGCACGTAATCTCGGACCTGGCCAACTACGGATGATAAATTACGAAGATTTATCAGAAATCCTGCTCGAAGAACATAAAACAACTCCTCGACAGGATCGGCAGCCTCTTATCACAGTACCAATAGCTGAAAGAGTATGAATGCGATAATAGATAGTGGAAGCTACATAACAGCAATACCTCAGGCAGCATACAAGAGGTGCTCTCAGGAGGTGGACTGGCCTGTCCTATCGGTTGTTGTTGTTGTGGTCTTCAGTCCTGAGACTGGTTTGATGCAGCCAATTCTCCTGCCAAGGACACAAAATAGAGTCTAACTTCTGGATCGTGCCAAATCTGGCGATCGACATGATAATAGGAACGGACTTCCTAAATGAGCATGAAGCGATAGTTGATCTAGGACGACGACCAGCTGATCCCAGCTCAACTACCGTCTAACTGTGTACGGACAAACTATGCGTGCCTGAAAGACAGAAAGGAAGAACAGGTCGACGTTGCGGGTAGGGGAGAGGACACGGATGAGAATGAAGTCGGAATAATGGGAGAAATAAAGGAGAAAATAGGAGAAAAATTGGAAGCAATAAAGAATATAAGGTGCGACCACCGCAAAGAACATAAATTACTAGTAGAACATGCGGAGGTTTGCCGGCCGCGGTGGCCGTGCGGTTCTAGGCGCTCCAGTCCGGAGCCGCGCTGCTGCTACTGTCGCAGGTTCGAATCCTGCCTCGGGCATGGGTGTGTGTGATGTCCTTAGGTTAGTTAGGTTTAAGTAGTTCTACGTTCTAGGGGACTAATGACCACAGCAGTTGAGTCCCATAGTGCTCAGAGCCATTTCAACCATTTGCGGAGGTTTTCATTCCCAAGACAGGATCAATAAATAACTTCCAATATGAATTCCGTGTACGTCCGCACAACCAGTTTCGTGTGCCACCCTACCCAATCCCCTTGGCATATCGACAGAAAGTAGCAGCTGAAATAACGCGAATGATGAGTGAAGGAATAATAGAACCTGCGGCTTCAGCCTACAATAACCCGTTAACAGTAGTCGAGAAGGCAGATGGTAGTATTCGTTTAGTCTTGGACTCGCGTCAAATTAATACCATAATAGAACCCGAAACAGACAGACCGGAAAGATTAGAGGAACTCTTACAAAACTTCCATTGAATATCAATCTTCTCATCAGTTGATCTAAAATCGAGTTTCTGGCAGATCGAGCTCCACCCAAATTGCAGACAGTACACAGCCTTTTTAGTATTTGGTAGATGTTACCGGCTTCGTCGTCTACCATTTGGTTTGAACATTTCGTCTGCCGCATTCATTCGGGGGCTGGACGGCATACTAAGCGATTATTTGAAACGTCATGTCACCAGCTATGTGGACGATTTGCTGATCGCGGAGAAATCTTGGGGAGAGCACAATGCGGTTCTCGGTGAACTCCTTGCGACATTCAAGGAATACGGAGTGACTACCAATATCGAAAAATCGAATTTTGGGACGTCCTCTGTCAAATTTCTAGGACATATCATCACGGGTGAGGGCATTGCACCTAATCCCGAAAAGATCGAAGCGATTGAAAAGTTTCCCATTCCTACGACAAAGAAGCAGTTAAAGGGGTTCTTAGGGATCATCAATTTTTACAACCGCTTTATACATGTCAAAACTCAGAGCAGTCCTAGGTTGCATCAACTAACAGGAAAGAAGATTCCTTGGGAATGGGATGAGGCGGCCGAATCCGAATGGAAAGCATTAAAATTCGCATTATTACAAGCACCCATCGTCTCACACCCTAATTTAGCAGAAGAGCTTTGCATAGTAACGGACAGTTCATACTCAGGTCTGGGTGTCATGGTGTTCCAAGACTATGTACATGAAGGAAACAGGGTGTGGAAGACAATTGCGTTTGGTAGCAGAGTACTAGCCAAGAGTGAGAGGAATTATTCAGTAACCGAGTTAGAGGCGCTGGCCATTGTATGGGCGTTTGAAAAATTCAGATATCTTCTGTTTGGTCGCAAGACGAGGGTCTACACGGATCACAAGGCACTCGAGTTCCTGATGACTGCAAAGCTTAATCAGAGGCGGCTCATTAGGTGGGCATCATATCTGCAGCAGTACAATTTTTCGATAGAATGTATCCCCAGCAGTCAGAACATTATTGCAGACGCCTTATCACGGTCACCGATCGGATTTGAGCACAACATGGAAGAAGATCTGGAGGAAAATCACTACTGCCTTTTCTATATGCAGAAAGTAGCCTTTGAAAATTTTATTACCTGTAGTATGCAGGACATCAAGAAGGAGCAAAAGAAGGACCCTGCCCTAGTGTTATCGAAACAGAAATGGATAGACAGAAGACACGCCACCGTCAGGCAGTTCTACCTCTTGCGGAAAGGCATAATTTTGCACCGAAATTATGCCAATGACACTGAATGGGGGGTATGCATCCCTGAACACCTAATAAACAAGGTTATATGGCATACTCACCTCAGCTATGGACACTTCGGAGCACGCAAGTGCAATCTCAAGCTAAGGACCATGTGTTACTTTCGAAACATCGAGCGTCGAATTCGGATGGTACTGTCGGTGTGTAAAGACTGCCAAAAGGCTAAGTACACCACTGTGAGCATGCAGGCACCATTATACCCAATCGTACCGACTAAATTAAGACAATTAGCAGCAACAGATTTGATGGGGCCTTTGCCAAGAACAAGAAGAGGATATACTTACGTATTAGTGTTTGTTGAACTAACGTCCAAATACGTTACCTTTACGGCACTGAAGAGGGCGACAGGACGAACTGTATCACGAGCCCTAATCCGGGATTTCCTACCACAAGTTGGTCATGTGAGTAGAATTATTTCTGATAACGGGCCACAGTTTAAGTCAAAAACATGGATGGAGACGTTGCGTCGATGTAAAATTGATCCCATTTTTATATCTTCACACCATCCGAGCTCGAATGCTGCAGAACGGGTTATTGAGGAACTCGGAAACTTGTGCCGGTTGTAGTGTAACAAACAGCACACGACATGGGACGTTTTCCTTAAAGACTTCCAGGAGGTGATCAATGAGGCATCCCATGGGATAACAAAATTGGCACCCATTACATTACTGAAAAACCGGATTCCTAAGGACTTGATAACCGAGGTCGTAAACTTCCCACCAAGGGCGCGAACGCAGCACCGAGCCATAGTGGATTTGGCTCTCAAGAGGATACGGGCTGCAGCAGAGGTCAGAAAGAGACGTGCCGACAGGGGAGCTCGTCTACGACACTTCCAAATTGGACAAAGGGTGCTCGTGAAGTCTTTCCGACTCTCTAACAAACAAAAAATGAAATGCCAAAAATTCTATTCTGTTTACAACGGCACGTACCGTATAAGGAGAGCAGCTCACCACAATGCTTATGAATTGGAGACGCTGAAAGGAAAGAAGTCCATAGGACTCCACCACATCTCTCTCATAAAGGAGTTCGTGGAATAGTAGTAGTGTAAGTGGTGTACATAGTAGAATGGGCAAATACATGAACCTTGCTATAGTAGTAGTGTAAGTGGTGTACATAGTAGAATAGGCGAATGTATGAAACTTTCTTCGGGGAACAATAATCGTTGCATTAATAGATTAAGATTGCTAAAGTATTAACACGGCGCGTTGTCTCGCATAAGAATTTACTGCTGCTATCGTTTTTTGTTTATGTTCGCGACTTCCAATGTCGATGGAGTAGGAGACACTACCTTTCCATGAGCAATTGTAACGTGCGCGTGGGCACACGATACACATTAAAGCCTGTACTATGGTAAGTTGACGGGCTTCACCTTATGAGAAAGGATTTTTGTATAGATATTGACCGCATGTACCGGAATGGAGGCAAATCAGACTTACACCCACTCTGTAATAACAATAATACGTCGAGCAAGTCCGAAATGCAACTACACGTCAGGACGGCCAAGAAACAACACAGAAGATGCTACCCATTTGCTAATAATACGGTCGCCAGCCTAATTAGGCATTAACTGAGTTTCTTCCCTGTACAAGTTGATGTACGTTCATACAAAACAACACGTAATAACACTGCATAATATGGTAAATTTTAGAACCAGAAAATCTACTGAACTGATAATTTCACTTTCTGTACTAATATGGATAAACCATAAATACATAACATTACACTATAATGTTTACTACAAAACTTCGTACTGTCTATTGATCTGATTAAAATCGGGCATCGGTTACCCTAGTAATAGCACTTTCGAAACACACACACAATGTCAATTTTGATAAAGGTAAAACACTGATAAATTTTGGTTTCTATTTTGGCTTTGACTTTGCTCACTTCAGAATTCAAATTAATAAAAAGGGGAGGGGACCCTGAAACTGTTATGGTCACTGTATTAAAACAATTAATTACTGAAATCATTATGCCCTCAAGCTTTCCAATATATGATTTACTACTCTTTTGTCTTATTTCCTACTCATTTAAATACCATTATATCTGTCCCGAAATAATTAAACTTCATTACTAAATCAATTTCAAAATTATCTTCCAACTTTGTCAGACCTTTGTTATTCGTCTATTATTTCATTAACAAAAAAAGTTCTTTAAACATCATTCTAACATAGCTAGGTCTGCAGGTAATTATTATTAACACAAACTTTAATTTTTCATCTCAGGACACTAGGATTGCACAACATTTGGAAAGGACCCTGTCTAGGTTAGTTGTGAGGATAATTAAATGATAGGACAGTTCTGGTAAAATTTAAGTTGTTATTGAACAGTATGGAACAAAAGTAACACTGGTCCACACGAATACAGTACTAAAAGTTTCAACCTGTTTGTATCAATGTGGCGGTTGGCGAGCGGCGAGATGGCGAGTCACAGAGCACACATACAACCACAGCAATGGCTCTTGATGTATCGGCACTTTACTTCTTCATAGCGTCGCAATACTTTTCCATTTAGTGCCTATGGAATTTTGCCATGCTGTATAGGCGTCAGAACGGCATATCCGAGGCTCAATGAAACTACGTCTTTCTGGAGAGCCTCCTCGATCCAGAACGTGTTGCTCAGACCAATGCCCCACTCCGACTACTACTGCTGAGCCCGTTATGCCGTGCAGCGCCCGTGTGTATTTTCCTGCACTCGCCTGCCATTCACCTTTTACCGCTCCCTTACAAGCCGGGTATTCACCCGAGGTTTTGCATTCTACATATCCTAATACATTGCCTATGTATGGACCAGACGCACAATTACAATTTTAACATCTTACAATAGTTTCAACGTTTCTTACATTTCAATTCTGTTATAATATTGCTTGAAATTTGACATAAACATTAATATTCACATCGAAAATTGTTTACAGTTTCTTTCACATAATGGCATGAAAAAAAAAAGAAATGAAATCAGAACACCGATTACACTAATTTATCGAAAATCAGAAGAAAAAATTATTATATGTACAATAGTACAGCATTGTTGTTGTTACACATGCCCCTGTTTCCAGTAAATTTCACAAAGTGCAAATTTGATTGGAACACTGAACTTTATATTTATCCAGGGGTTCTGAATTTTTGCATGAATGTGCCATCATAAAATTTTTGTATCACTAAACTTCCTTTCTCGCACATTATAGAGGTCTATAGTTTTTAATATATCGAGAACATTTACTTATCATTTACTTAAATGCCTTTAGCACAGTCCATCCTCCTATTACAAGATTATTTAAGAAGCAAATTACTCATCATTATTAAATTTCTCAGACAAATAAATTCAAAAGCTGAAACACAAACACTTAACTACAAAGAATATGCAAATACCTAAAGACAATTTGTTGCTGCTTGCATTGAATGGCAGTCCGTTTCCTTATTTACTAATAAACACACAATAATATTTGGAAAAATCACTACATATATTTCCTGTCTATTATTCAGATTTGGGCAGTCCATTTCGCATCATTTTATCACATCTCCTGTACCACACTTACAATTCTCCATTGACTATTTATCTGCCCTCTTTGATTTTTGGCAGTCCTTTATATTATGACTCATATACTGCCCACTTTGGTTTTTGGCAGTCTCATCTTTTATCTGGCTTACAGCATTTGCTTTTTCTTTTCAACCCTTTTCTCCATACATCTTTACATTTATAGTACATTTGGTAATCTGAAACTCACATAAGTACATTAGTACACTGATATTGGTATACATATATTTAAAAATATTTGTTACATTTGGAATAAAATAGTTTCAGCATAGGATACATAACATTTACTGCAAATTACTTTCTGATTGTACTTAGGTCACTCACTCCTAGGAACATACAGTTTCAGTTCCACAACGTTCCTTACACCTAAAGGTCTCTTGGATTTTGGGTAGATCAGGTAGTAAGCATTATCATGTGGAATGTTCTGTATTATATACGGTCCATTATAAATATATTTAAATTTGGAAATTTCATGGCTCAGTTCACTAGATTTTTCGTGGGTTTTTAAAAGAACATAATCTCCAATTTTAAATTTGGAAACTTTCAGATTTTTATAATGTCTTTTAGATCTAGATTCAGCTTTCTGCTTTGCCCTTTTTCTGACTAATTCTTTCTTTTGACTCAACCCCAAGCTTGTACAAGGTGGAAACTCTAGTTTTTCCTCAATTAAACTTTTACTTCTGCTGCCTAACAAAATTTCTTCCCGTGGGAACCCAGTAGTTTCATGATGTAATGTGTTCATGACATTCTCAAAGTCCAATATAAATCTACCCCAGGCTCTACATCATGCCCCTTCCTGTTTTTTCCGCAACGCACCTTGGTCGACTGTGACATCGTCCCAAGATACGTTCCTGACCTATCAACCATTTATATCTGGTGGTTTCCTCGGTTTCTTGAGTTCAAAGTCTTTACTTACTTGAACTCTTTGCAAAATAAACACTGGGTCGTCCGGTGGCTCCTTTTTTCTGTGTTCAATCTCAACATCTCGATTTTGTTTTGACACTTCATCATCGGTAGGTACAATATCGCAATTAGCTGTATTCCCATTATTTTCACTAATACCGAAATACTCGTCATCTGAACTATCGTGCGAATCCGACCATTCTGGATCGCTTTCCGGTTCTAACATAAAAGCTTTTCTGAGACAGGCACTAAGTTCTTCCTCTGTATTTTCGTCAGGCTTTGATTTTAACTCGGTATCCTCTTTCGACAAAACGGCCTCATTATCAGCTTTACTCACATCCACTGTTACTTCATATTTAGTGTAATCCTCGTGGACGTCAATTACTTTTAGGTAATTACCTGCCCCTTCTCCATGGTGCCTTTCGGTAGCAGTTTGTACTGTTGGCGGATCGTTAACAGAAGTTACTTCCTCGTCAATGCTTAGGATTTCATCCTCCAATTTCTTCCTATCTTTAATCATTGTCCTATCGGCAGCACGAGTACTTTGCGCGGCGCTATTTATTCCCTCCTCTTTAAATTCGGGCCACGTCACCTAATCGACGTTCCTACTATCTCCTTTTTCGCTAATTAACCTCCTTGCCTCATACTCCTTCTTAAAATCCTCCCACTCACATTGCTTGAAGTCTTTGTACAGATCGTCGATCTGCACACGCCAATCAGTTACTTCTGCTAATTCATTCTCGCCATTTACTTCATTGCTAACCCTGCTAACCGCACCTCTCTGTGTATCCACTGTTCCATCTATTATTTCCTTCGCCACTGAATTACCACTCGTAATGTATTCACCAGCTCTTACGGCAATGTTTGTACCTAATGCTGCCGCATTACTAGCGGCTTCTCTCTGAACAGCTGTTCTGCTAGGCTGGGCCGTTGCCCTCTGATGCTCCATTCGCCTGTTAACAAGTATCGCTCTGCGCGGCGAAGATGACTTATCCGCGCTTGCACCTGACGCTGGTTTCGCAACAACACGTTGCGTCGTTCCACGCCTGTCTCTAACCTGTCTCATAACTTTACTGTCAGTTCGGTAAAATTTCTTAAATCGGGGCCGGTATGTACTGTCCGCTTCCGTTTGGCCCGCAACGTTCGCGGAAATCAGTTTCCCGCGTCGTTATTATTTTGCGCGGTGTACCCTCTACCGTGACCTACATAACTCCCTCTTCCTCTTCCTCTGCCTCTTCCTCTCTGTATCACGTTGACGCGAAACGCTTCGCCGTCATTTCTCTCGTCATTATTGCGAATATTTCTGTTACCAAAATTCTGATAATTGGCACGACTTTCGCGCCAATGGTCTTCGTCTTCGACCCTCTCGAGAAACGCTTGGAAGCTACGATGATTGCTTCCCACATATCTCTTTGAATCTTCTGGAAGCTTTTTATATAGCTCCCATATGATTTCAGAATCGGATCTTCTCCCTCTTAAATGCGTCAACTTTCGGTATCAATATTCGCAGAAATCTTTCAAAGAATTCCTGCCCCTGTTATCATGAAGTTTGGCCATGATAAACTCGCGCCACAAATGATCCTGTTTTTGTTCGGACCAATATTCTTCCGTAAACTTTTGCTTAAATTCTTCGAACGTCATTTGTTCGGTATTCAAATTAATTCCCCAGCGCTTAGCGTCACCTGCTAAGGCGCTAATTACTACATTTATCTTTTCCTGGCCAGACAAGTGTTCAGGAAACATTCTCTCGCAATTTTTGATGAAATCCAATGGATGCCATCCGTTATGTTTCTTGGCGGGATCGAAGCGTTCCTCACTTTCCAACAGCTTCGTAAGTGGTGTGCCATTACAGACAACACCATGCCTATCTTTGATTTTACTCTCGAGATCGAAAATTTTACCTTGAATTTTCGATGTATTTTGTTCACACTTTTGTACACATCCAGTAACTTTTTCGCCTAAATTTCTTTCAGTGTCTGAAACTGCCCTTTTCAACTGTGATATTCCGTGTTGACATTCGTTTATGATCTCAGTTTTAAGACCGAAAACTTTTTCGTCTACTTTTGTTTCAACCAGAGGCTCTACTTTCTCTTGGATGTTGAGAATTTCAACATCAAACCTACTGTTAATGTTGTCAATTTCCCCCTGCATAGTATCCATATTTTAATTAATTGTGTCAATTTCAAATTTCATAGTATTTACCACAGAACTTAAATTACCCACTTCTTGTTCTACCTGTTCTATTTGTTTACTAATTTTAATTCCTTGTTCTTTGACCTGTGCTTTAAGCTGACCAACTTGTTTTTTGAGCTGCTGATCAACGTGTGTTTTAAGCTGACTAACCTGATTACTGACTTGTTTCTGAAGCTGATCATTCTGTGTTTTGAGCTGATCGTCAACGTGTGTTTTAAGCTGATCATTCTGTGTTTTGAGCTCATCAACATGTGTTTTAAGCTGATCATTCTGTCCTGCAATTTGTTTGGTTAATTGTTCAAATAAATCGTTCATGCTTAAAATTTTTACGTTGTTTTGTTCTACGAAATTGGTGTGTTCCGATCCTACATCAAAATTTTCTTTCGGTTCTTTCTTCATCTGTGGTGAATCAAACATCTCAGTGGATTCGTTCACATACCCACTATCATCTACAAAGTCATTTTCTACTTCCTGTTTTATTCCTTGCTGTGTTCGAGGTAATCTCGACATTTCAATGTGTTCGTTAACATGTTCGTGATATGTATGTACGCCAATTGTCTACCACTAACGCCATCTGTTATTTGGCCGCATAAACTCCTGCTATTGCCAGTCGCATTTTCCATTACGCTCGGCACATCTACTGTGTCTTCATCCCTGTCCATACTGAATGCAAATTACACCTCTCCGCCGTACTTGACGTTCACTGCTATTTACTTTACTAAATATTATTGCAATACGTGCCACTGAACATCCACTGTTCGGTATTCGCATTAATTTGTGACCGACAACAACTGGATGACCTGTCACGGTCGCCACTTGTAACATGCGCGTGGGCACACGATACACATTAAAGCCTGTACTATGGTAAGTTGACGGGCTTCACCTTATGAGAAAGGATTTTTGTATAGATATTGACCGCGTGTACCTGAATGGAGGCAAATCAGACTTACACCCACTCTGTAATAACAATAATACGTCGAGCAAGTCCGAAATGCAACTACACGTCAGGACGGACAAGAAACAACACAGAAGATGCTACCAATTTGCTAATAATACGGTCGCCAGCCTAATTAGGCATTAACTGAGTTTCTTCCCTGTACAAGTTGATGTACGTTCATACAAAACAACACGTAATAACACTGCATAATATGGTAAATTTTAGAACCAGAAAATCTACTGAACTGATAATTTCACTTTCTGTACTAATATGGATAAACCATAAATACATAACATTACACTATAATGTTTACTACAAAACTTTGTACTGTCTATTGATCTGATTAAAATCGGGCATAGGTTACCCTAGTAATAGCACTTTCGAAACACACACACAATGTCAATTTTGATAAAGGTAAAACACTGACAAATTTTGGTTTCTATTTTGGCTTTGACTTTGCTGGTCAAATCAGTTTAGAACACTTCAGAATTCAAATGAATAAAAAGGGGGGGGGGGGATCCTGAAACTGTTATGGTCGCTGTATTAAAACAATTAATTACTGAAATCATTATGCCCTCAGGATTTCCAATATATGATTTACTACTCTTTTTGTCTTATTTCCGACTCATTTAAATACCATTATATCTGTCTCGAAATAATTAAACTTCATTACTAAATCAATTTCAAAATTATCTTCGCACTTTGTCAGACCTTTGTTATTCGTCTATTAGTTCATTAACAAAAAAAGTTCTTTAAACATCATTCTAACATAGCTAGGTCTGCAGGTAATTATTATTAACACAAACTTTAATTTTTCATCTCAGGACACTAGGATTGCACAACATTTGGAAAGGACCCTGTCTAGGTTAGTTGTGAGGATAATTAAATGATAGGACAGTTCTGGTAAAATTTAAGTTGTTATTGAACAGTATGGAACAAAAGTAACACTGGTCCACACGAATACAGTACTAAAAGTTTCAACCTGTTTGTATCAATGTGGCGGTTGGCGAGCGGCGAGATGGCGAGGCACAGAGCACACATACAACCACAGCAATGGCTCTTGATGTATCGGCACTTTACTTCTTCATAGCGTCGCAATACTTTTCCATTTAGTGCCTATGGAATTTTGCCATGCTGTATAGGCGTCAGAACGGCATATCCGAGGTTCAATGAAACTACGTCTTCCTGGAGAGCCTCTTCGATCCAGAACGTGTTGCTCAGACCAATGTCCCACTCCGACTACTACTGCTGAGCCCGTTATGCCGTGCAGCGCCCGTGTGTATTTTCCCGCGCTCGCCTGCCATTCACCTTTTACCGCTCCCTTACAAGCCGGGTATTCACCCGAGGTTTTGCATTCTACATATCCTAATACATTGCCTATGTATGGACCAGACGCACAATTACAATTTTAACATCTTACAATAGTTTCAACGTTCCTTACATTTCAATTCTGTTATAATATTGCTTGAAATTTGACATAAACATTAATATTCACATCGAAAATTGCTTAAAGTTTCTTTCACATAATGGCATGAAACAAAAAAAGAAATGAAATCAGAACACCGATTACACTAATTTATCGAAAATCAAAAGAGAAAATTATTATATGTACAATAGCACAGCGTTGTTGTTGTTACACAATGATTTTGTTCTTTCCTGTCTGGTGTCCATGTTGAGGGATAATGATGAGTGAGGAGATGTCGCACAAACGGGCGCATACAAGAACGTGCTCCTAGAAGCGTTCTGGGATGTCGTGATATGCTCCATAGCAGCCACAACTAGTTCGTGAGACGTTCATGCCAATGCTTGCAGGCACGCGTCAGTACACTGCAAGATTGTGGTATATTGCGTGATTTCTAGGATGAATATGGGCAGTATTGTTTTTACAGTGATGCGCCAGCATCGTTGTCTTGTAAGTCGGTGTGAACCTGTGAGCGTTTGACTCCAATGGTGCCCTAGACGGTAGAAATGCGGGCATAAAGCCTACCATGCCAATGTGCTGGTTGAGGATTTAGCGTGCTGCTTGTGACTGTCACAGATGAATAACCAAGGAATGATACTTGGAGATTCGTGACATACTGTGTAGCTGGTGTGTGGTGGGCGACGAAATCCTCAACAGGAGCCAGTCCTGGCTTGGTCATATTACATTGCCTCTGGAAAGGTGTGCTTTGATCGCGAAAACCGCATCACATAGAAAAAGAAGTTGCAACTATAAATTTATTGTCTTGTATAGTCATGGCTAACCCAGTCTCTGGAGTTTCAGTGAGGTGTAGTGAGACCTCGGAGGCCATGTCGTACGGCGCGCACATGACTGTCGTCAATAGCGGCGTGCAGCGAGACATCTCAGCGTAACAGGAATTATGTAAGAGTGTTGTAGAAAAAATAAAAAAATAAAATAAAATAAAAGAGAGAGAGAGAGAGTACCATATACAAGGATAAGTTAAACTTTAGGATTTAACAATAACTAGATCCTTAATATTGTGGGGGTGTTCTACCACAAGTGTTTGGCGCGCGCCTGTTGGGATGATATTTTTCAGGTCACCAAACCACAGACACGAGATGGAGGGACGATGGGCGAGCGAAAGTAGAATAGTTGTATGTTCTTTATAGCACAGTAAAACTTCGACCTGCATAATAACATAATTTATTCAAAAGACATAGAATGTAGATCGTTGGCAAATGGTAGTTAATTCTTGAGCATGTCTACTGTCGATCTATATAATTAATAGTAATATTAGTGCAGGCCCGCACATTTAGTTGTTCATCCAATATAGCGTCACACACCATGTACAGTAGCGAGATCGGTCTCTACACAAATATCAAGATAGATTATTTCCATGTCTAGATTAGATATACCAAGATTTTGTTATAATGATAGCCATAGATTGATAACTATAAAATTAAAATAAGATTGTCTGAAATGACAGACCATCAATGTATCATATGTAAATTTATTATAATATAGGTCATGGGAAAAAGTTTGGCATAAGATTTTTGTCAGAACTGTGCAGATGACGGGAATCGTGTCAATACAGAGGCCAGCCGGAGCAAAAAACAAGAGGTCATCGGCTATCCGCAAGAAGGGGAGCGTCAACGCGCCACCTGACGAGAAGGGTGCGGCAGCGTCCGGTCCTACAAGCTGACAGTCACAGGGCTGTATACCTGAGGGATTAGGCGGCAGACAGCCCTCGCCGGACCACAAGCGAAAGTGTGACTGGCCGTTGACACTGACACGCGACCAGCACGCAACAGCCAGCTAGATCTCCGGACGCGGCAGCCGTTTGGAGGGATTCCCTGCGGCAGACCACGTTGTGAGTACACGAAGATCACATAAGGTGTCAGAACCTGCGCTCATGTGCCGCAGGACAGAAAGGGATGCTATATAATCACCTATTTGAGTTTTTACAACTCACTAGCATTGGCCGATCTGCATACACAAAGCAGTATCGCGCCACAAACTCTAACAAATGAATTGTCTCATTTCTAACTTCTCCTCTCACTTGGAGAGCAGTTGTAGCAATCGTCACTCCTAGTTCGATCCTGTCTGGATGACCTCACACACTTGTGGAGTCACTCCACGTGCCATCATCCCTCGTCGAACTGCAACATTGAACGTAAAGTACTCTCCAGGGAGAGAAGAGACCTGGACTAGTGATGTATCCCAACTAGTAGACCTCAGAGACAATTGATCGACGTGAGGAGAGCCTATCACTATGTCTTCCTACCGTACTGCAGTGATCATATGCGTGGGTCTTACTACAATCTCAACAGAGTACTGCAGATACTCCAGCACACCCTATTGCTGTTGCAACAACGTAGCAACAACAGCCAACGTTTAGCCCTATGTGATGTCAGTACTGTGGCCCCATCCCAAAAGCCCCCTTACGATGCTCAAGACATGGAACCACGTGCATCAATGCATATGACTCAACATACCAACCCCCTCAGAGAAACTAACGAATTTGTGAAGTGCTTCGAATTTCCAACAATGTGATTTAGTGCCTCATTCTCAGCACAGTCGTGAACATTGTGCAATGTGCAAGCACAACTTGACACCTCATGAACCTTTTCTTTATCCTTAAATTTCTTTCTCTAGTGATGTTTTTGTAATGTATGTTATACCTTGTATGTGTTTGTGAATTTGCACTGTAATTCTTATGTAAGTGATAGAGTAAGGTGCACAAATTACAAATTACTGTATTGTTCTCTACACCATGTTTTTTTTTGTATTCTGAATTTTTTGTTGTGTGTATGCAAACAGTGTGCCTGAAGTCCACAAAAACTGAAGCAAATACCACCTCTGTCATTGTGAATGGACCATCAGTTGAGGGAACATTTTGTAAAGGTTATTATTCTTGCTGCAGGGAAACAGAATGAAGTGGAAGTTGTAATTAGATTCTGAAAGCTCACAAAGAGATTGTTAACTTAAATATTATCATGTGTGACTGAGTTCAGGTTAGTTTAATGATTGAAATTGTTGTAACATCTTTGGCATTTAATTGCAGAGCACTCCAACTCTGATTGTAAAGAATAAACTACTCCATATTTGGATCCCGTGCCCGGGCCATATATAGAGTGTGAATGTCTGTGTGAATCGGTGTTTGGAAGGGGCTCCCTGGGTATGGATGTGAGATGTGAGTGCTAGAGTTCCATATTAAGAAGGTGAAGTTGGCTATATCATAAATAATCCTCCCTCTATGAGCAGCATTTTTCAGTTGCAGTGATTTTTTTTATAGAGTGCAGCATGTGGAGTCTGTTTGCAAGATTGTTCTTGGGCGATTGACTCACTACATTGCTCCTAAGTGAGCCAACTGCTCACCAATTACAATATAAAATGGTGTAGGGGCTATGAGAGGTGGCAGAAGCCCCCTCTCATATTTCTATCTTACTGTGAGTAATTCGATTTTCCTCTCTAATTGCATGCGGTGAAAAGTTGCTATTCCTTCACACGCGGACTTCCCACGGCAGCGTCTCTCGTCACTGGGTGGTCCGGTAACAGGCGGGCTCTGCTGGTCTCGAAAGGGTTAAGCCGACGGGTGTGACGGAGTCGAGTGAGTGCTTTCCAGACGCCGACATTGTCAAAATAGCGGCGGAGACACGCCCGCAGGGGCCTGAAGGAGTGGCTGGGCTATAGATTCCATTACTTTGCAGAAACTTAGTGAAAACCGTTTCTGGCGGGCTACCAGCGAAGCGTGGGAATGACTTGTGTTCCCAGGCAGTCGTGGCGGGCAAATTCCCGCGTTTTCTGCAAAATCGTAACTGTGATTGGCTTGCTCAGGGCATAGCTCCGTGACGTAGCAAAATCGGCGCAGAAATTGGCGCCAAGAATCTCCATTGGTGGAATGGTAGTGCTTTGGCAATAGAGTGGAATTTTCCGCCGGTTTTCGAGTTGCTGATTGGAACGCTTAACCATGGCCACTGTCGTGGGGGCGGGAATGTTCTGTGTTCGGCTTGTACGGGTGCTCTTGAGGGAGTCGGTTCTCGCCTTTCGGTCAGAGTAGGTTACAAGACTGAGCTCTCGCTGCTCCGGACAGCCTGCCTTCCATCGGCTGTCTAATATACTTTTATTTGATTGTAACTGTTTAACAATGTTGCTGAAGTTTCGACTTCAACATAACTTTCCAAGTACAGTTGGCAATTGAGCGTTCTGCGTACAAGCGCCCTATGTTGTCTGTCTTGGGCAGCTTTGGCTTAAGTTGACTGTATCGGAGTTACTGTGTGACTTCGCTTGTTAAAATCAATCACTGTACCGTCAGTGATTGTGTGGCGAGCCTTCTTCGTCTCCCTCAGAGGCGCATTTGTATTGATAGGAAGTCTTTAGTCTGGAACAACCAGACCAGGACAATTTGTTTCGGGCTATACTCGCGACATTATCATCACCACGACGGGACGTCGAAGCAACCAGCCGTCACTTCCGGTACGCCAGATCGTGTCCTTGCAGTTAAGAAGACAGCTTGGTAATGTATGTCCGCAGCACCGGCAGACGAGGGAATTTGCACTGTGATAATGAGAGCTCAGCAGAGCGCGCCTGTTCGCCTTTTCTAACTTTGTTCTCTCTTGGATGTTCATTGTCTGAGTTCTCACTACCGTAGCAGCAATTAATGTTGGGTTGGCTGTGTGTTTCTCTTAAGATTTGGGTTGCAAGGAATTGGCTCCACATACCACTTCGTCATAAATGTCACAATCTAGTTTAGGGACAACTTCACCTTCACAGCATTTATTTGAGTATCCAATTTGAGCCAATTTGATGTATTTTAATTATTATTTTGAGTTTAGTAATAATAAATCATATTGTTATTTTGGACAGAACTTTCATTCTTTTAATCGGTAGAGCAACCCTTTCATTTCTCACTACGGTAATGAAACTTTCCTTTATTTAACTTATTTATCAAATTAAATTATTGCAGGTGCCAAACTCTTTTCTACTCCACTTGCAGGGTCGATAACAGTCAGTATGCGTTTCTTTTTAATCCATGTGCAACAGCAAAAGTCGGAGTTAGAATAGGGGGGGCTTAGAGCATCATTTCCATATGAAGATTCGAGAAGAATTTAGTGTTAAATACACTGCTAGCCCCGGCACCTCGCACAATCATAATTAATTTTTGACCTTTGTTGTGGTAGGGTTGTTAGAACCTTCACCCGCAGTCTGTGAGCTCTGTTTCGTCGCCTTTTTCTGTTTCTCCGCAGACGGTCCAGAAGTAGAGATCGGATTCTGAGTGACAACGAAAGTGGCAGAATCGGTCGGTTGTACGACAGCGGACGACACATCGGGCCTGAGAGCCGCACGTGAAGTGCGCGTCGCCGGTACACTTGGTGCCATGTCAGCTGGCGGAGCAGAAGTATCCGTTAAATCCACTGCGTTGGACACGGGGGTCGGTGAGAGCAGGAGTTGGTCGCAGGTCGGCAGCGACGCCGCTATCTGCGACCAACACGCCAGCATAGCTAGTCGGATCTACAGCCTCACGCGGGAGTTGTAACGGTCGACGCTGTCGACAATTTTGTCTCAAATGATCAGTGCCACCACAAACCGAGCACGTTTGCGGTTGTCCACTACAGCTAATAAAAGCACGGCTCCCCGCAATCGTGAGGTAAGACGTTATGTGCTTGTTCAAATCAATCCGAACAGTCCTGACCCCGCTAAGAACTTTGTAACGAAAACCATTCCGCCACACATCGTCTTCGACCCGAAGGACAGTTCAATATTCACTAAGCTTCCGTGCAGTGGCCTCATTTGGGCATTCAAGAGGCACATTATAAACTTTTACTAATCGTACACCAAAGCCTGCCGGCAACAGTATCACATCCGACACAGAACCATCAGCATGCTTATATTTCTTTATGCCACCACATTCGGCAAGAACCTTGTTCACATAGTCCGCATTCGGCAATTTCAGAAAGGCGGAATTCTAAATAAAATCTAACTGGATGCCAATCAACTCATTTTCCGGAATACGAATTTCATTAAAGATCCATTCATGAACTTCATATGGAGACGGCCTAGCGGCACTGCGGTCGAAAACACACTGTACGGAGTTTTCGCGATTCATACTTTTTTCGATATTACTCACACAAGTAGTTGATAGAAGAGTTGAGTTGCTAGGCTGCGGCTCGCGAAGCACTCAGCGTAAACGCCAGCCCGCTGCACAGCGACGGAGCGCACGATGTGAACAGGCGAGCAGCCAGCCAAGTACTAAGCAGGCCCGATGTTACTTAACTTCGGTGATCGGACGAGAACCAGTCTATTCGACAACGAATGGCCGTTGGCATCGTTATACTGAAGCTGCTCCACAGACGGCGCAGTCGCCTCTTCGCCCAACACATACAATCGCAGTTTTCGGTGGAAATCGGGCCACATTTGACGCACAACACGTCCTGCCAAAATAGCGAGTGCCTCGAGGGCGGCACGCTGCGTCGTGGAAGCGACTGCCGAATTAAGAGGTGTCGACGCGACTGCGTGCGGCACACAGCTGCTCGATGCACCGCCTGTCATTCGCTTGGGCAGTGTGGCCGCCGATACTCGCGGATGAAGCAACTTGTCCCCGTTTCCCGGCCTGTGCGGGATGTGGCAGTGTCGTGTTGCACGGCGCCCCTGCTGCCGACATGGGCTTTCTCACCTCACACACGCCGCGCAGCCAAGACTCTGTACCTAGTTGAGCATATTCGTGTAATTATACTTTCCTGTCAATAACCACACTCATGTGTAACAAAAACTATAAAGAAAACAGTTCCCTAGCACTTAACTTCCCTAATCATACTGTCATTGTGGCAGGAGGCTTTAAACACCTAGCAACCATTTGAGAAAATCATAATTTTATAATTTTCCATTGGGACACGACATCCTGTGAAACACCACTAAAGGCCCGCCCGTGATGGAAATATGTAGGCCTATTTGACAACATGGAATCACACAGTTCTGACCTACAACTGCTTCAGATGCACCGAATCCTTAAGTACAAAAGTTAGCTAGAACTAGCAGGAAACGCTACATGCCCAATAAACTAGATAAAGAGACTGTCGTGCTAAGAGAAGAGAATCTCAAAAGATTTATCTGTGGGCATGTAGAAGGGCTGTGGCCAAAGTTTAGAAGGAAAGTCAACCATGCACTGGATATATATGTACATAGTAGAAACCTTTCCAGTGGAAGAGCGAATGGAGTCACTGCGAAAAAACTTCTAAACAAACTAGATTACTGCATAAAACATGTAAACCGAAGCTTAGGGCTATAAATAGAAGCGTGCTACCTTTGAAAACTACCATAGCTGAACCTCATTGAAAGGCATGCCACAAAACCAACACAAACTCTGTTTATACATGAACACTGTCAGTGTTAGCATCCAGAGACTTATGGATGATACAGGAATGGAAACTGGGGTAGTGAACCAAACAAAACTCCAGGGCCCAGTGGACTCCTTGTAAAAATCTATACAGGATTTTGAGCTCAGTTAGCTCCTGTTTTAGCTATTACACGTTGACAATTATTGAACTATATGAAATAAAATCGTCATAACTTCTGAAAGGTTTCCTTTAGGACGTTCAAACTGCATGAATGGCTGCAGGGGATGGTCGGAATTAGTATGGTTTAGTTTAGCGACGAAGACCACTTTCATTTGGAAGAAACAAAATTAGCACATTTGGGGGATTGAGAATCCACATTTCGTGATTGAGAAGTCTCTTCACCCTCATTGGTCGGCTGCGTGGTGTGCAGTCCAGGACAATCGGTGCGATATTCCGTAGTGGTAGGATGATTACTGAACGGTACGTGAAGGTTGCGGAAAATGGATTATTTTGAAGTGTGTCGTTGTCCTCATTCACTCGTCTAAGTTCACATCTCCAAAGTCTCTCACTATGATTACCACTGAAACAGGCTAAATTGATGAACCTAGCAACTCTCCTTTGAACAAGAAAAAACGCGCCATCCACTGCCATGATCAAGAATGCAGTATAATACAGTCAAATGGTTTCGCTGTTATATCTGAAGACCACAGGCTGTGGTGCATCCAGGATTATTTGCAGGGTGAATGATTTAGAAAAGAAAGAATCTGCCTCCATTTCCAGAAGATATATTGTAAAAACCTTTTACACAAATACACATAACTGTCCGACACACACACACACACACACACACACACACACACACACACACATACACAAACACAAACACGTCCACTCAGAATCACTGGCGGGAGGAGTTGGATAGTTGAAGAGTGAAAAGTTAGATATCAGCTTAAGAAAACATTAAAATATAGATGTACGCTCACTTTTCCTTTCATACATATGCGGGCACGTTTATATCACATCTTTGCTCCACACGGTGCTCCCATACTTTGTTAGCCTTACGGCTAAACCAAAATAATATCTGTCACACTATGGACCGGTTTTTCAGTCTCCAGTTATGCGCTATTCTCGGAATAGGGCGAGAAACGCATTGCACGAAATCGGAATAACGCCTAACCAGAGAATAAGCTCGGGATAACTTGAGGTCGATTCACACTTACCGGAACGTCTCCGTCACGTCACGGAATGTCAATTGCCACAAGATCGTCCGAGCATTCGCACTACACGGAACATCAACGTAACGTTCTGTGACGTCACAGAGGGTTCTCACTAGTGTGGCTTTGTTTATTTGCAGTTTGTGTGACGACTGACGAAGGAACTACCGGAAGCGCGAAGATGCCTAAATTCAATTTAAGAAGTTTGGCAGTGTTTGCGATAGCACTTGATGAAGAAGAAGAAATGCAGCGGAGGAGGATGTGTGTTAGAAATATGTTGAAACGTAGAGACAGCGATGGAGAGTTCCATATACTATACAAGGGGCTGGAAGACGAGGAACATTCCTTCTTAAAGTATTTTAGAATGTCGAAACAGCAGTTTTTTTCTTGCTAAAAAGATCCAGTCCACGATTACAAAAAAGGCCTCAAGGTTCAGACAACCAATATCACCACACCAGAAGCTGATGGTGAGTTTAAGGTAAAATCAGTTGGACATTTCCACGAAAGTATTTCTGCTGTCACTTCTGTTACACGCAGTTCGTCATAAACTACTTGTATTAAACATATTTTTAAATTTTGTCACCACATAGACTTAAGTTCCTGTACAATTTTAGTTAATGCTATACCACACGTGAAAGTGTGAGCGAAATGCAAGTACCTGGGTTCCTCTGGTAGAATCCTTGCAATTAATTGGTGAGAAACTGGATGAGGAAACAACCAAGCTTTGTGCCATGTGCTCACGTCGACGTACTTATTATTCAATGACAAATATTTTGAACAGACTGACAGAGTGACTATGGGGAGCCCATTGTCCCCAATAGTCACCAATCTTTTTGTGGAGGATTTTGAGGACATGGCGCTGAAGACGGCGTCTTTAAAACCAACCTGTTTCTGGAGGTACGTCGACGATACGTTTATGGTGTGGCCTCATGGGAGAGAAGCTCTTGACTGCCTGCTAGATTCCCTGCATCCTAGCATCAAGTTTACCATGGAGGTGGAAAGTGATGGAAAGCATCCGTTTTTATCGAAAGCCTACGCACACGGACCGTTACCTGCATGCTTCTAGCTGTCATCCATCGTTCCAGCGTATGGGGGTCCTGCGGACGTTGGCGAGAAGAGCTTATGCCATTTCAGAAGCAGAAAGCTTGACACAAGAATTGGACCATCTTAAGATTGTGTTCAAGCAGAATGGCTATGCAGTGCTTTCCAGTTTGGACATTCGCCTGAACCACCAGAAGATACCTGCAAATCGGTGCCTTTCCTACCTTTTGCTGGGGGCATTTCCTGGAAGATAGGAAGAATTCTAAAAAGATATCATATCAAAAGTGTTTTTCGTCCGCCAGCCGATATTACAGCGCTTCTTGGCTCTGTTAAGGATGACTTGGGTTTGAGGAAGCCCGGTGTGTACAAGATCCCTTGCCACTGTGGGAAGTCTTATATCGGTCAGACAATTCGGACCATTCAGGACCATGTGTTGAGCGCCAGCGACACACACAGTTGCTTCAACCTGAGAAATCTGCAGTGGCGGAGCACTGTCTCACCGAGGGACATAGAATGCTGTATCACGAGACACAAATGGTTGGCCCTGCAACTCGCTATTGGGACTGTGTTTAAAAAGAATCTATAGAGATTCGTTTATCTGATAATCTTACTAATAGAGACAAGGGTTACCTATGAGGTAAGACTTGGAACCCGGTGTTATCAGATATTAAAAAACAACGGTCTGTGTTTCGATCGTTAGGATACTTTTTAATTTTTCATAGCGATATCTCGATTTCGCCTGTTCCCATTACTGGCGGCGTGGTGTGTTTACTTGTGCTAGAGGGCAGTTACTGCACCTTCTCACGCACGCGTTGTGGACTTTCTGCGGCCTACATAGGGGCCGCCGCTTGCGCTGAGAAGTCAGTTCCGGCGAGATTGTGTACCAGCACTCTCACCTGAAGATGGGGGCCAGTTAGACCGCGGAAATATTGTGTCAAGATGACGTTATGATCCGGCTGCACACCCGAGAAGAATATTATCAAAATACAAGTAACTGCGTCTGTTTCTTTTTTTTCCGCTCTATGTATTAATACAGTTTTAGTTCTCAAGAAGTACTTTGCGAAAAATAAGTGATGTTATACAATACCTCTTGTTGTCAGTTTATAAATTTTGGCCATTTAAACCAATATGGGATAATTTCATGGGTAAGTCCCACACTGTACTCGGTGTAATACTTGTTAACTCTGTGAAGGACACTATTACACTCGCTAAAGCTCCACCATCTGTACTAGAAATTTGTCTGAGTTTGTAAGTGAATGCTTTGGTTGGCTGAATGTAAAGAATCAGATACTTCCTCATACCTGTTACAAAAAGACAAAAAGTTTTGCTATTGAAACAACTTTCTAGCTATAGGCCTTTCCATTGTGTTCATATATATATATATATATATATATATATATATATATAATAGAGGGAAACATTCCACGTAGGAAATATATATCTAAAAACAAAGATGTTGTGACTTACCAAATGAAAGTGCTGGCAGGTCGACAGACACACAAACAAACACAAACATACACACAAAATTCAAGCTTTCGCAACAAATTGTTGCCTCATCAGGAAAGAGGGAAGGATATATATATATATATATATATATATATATATATATATATATATATATATATATATAGTTCTACTGTACGTGTGTATGTCACTGAACTTCTCCTAAACGGCTGGACCGATTTGAATGAATTTTTTTTGTATGCATTTGGATGGCGCCCTGGATGGTTTAGATTCACAAATCAGCCTGGCAGATGGCGCTGCTGTCGGTGTCTAGGTTATATATCTATACTGCAACCCAACGGCTGGATCGACTTGAATGAATTTTTGTGTATGCATTCAAGTGGTGGCCTGGAAAATTAACATTCTTAAATCAGCACGGTAGGAGACTAACCCATTCCATTCAGACGTCTGCAGTTTCCAATTCGCTTGGCATTTGCCATGACTATTAATAAGTCCCAAGGTCAAACAACGTCGATTGTGGGTTGGATCTAAAAAATCCAGTCTTTTCACATGGCCAATTATATGTGGCGTGTTCTCGTGTTGGAAAACCGTGAAGTTTGTTCGTTTATACTCCTGAGGAATTGACTAAAATATTGTTCATCAACTGGCATTAAGATAAAATTAAATAAACATTATTGATTATAACGAATTGTTTTTAGAAAAATTGATGTTATTTCAAAATAAAGAATAATGAAATTATTATATTATTTGCCTTTCATTTCATACTTTTTTAAATATCCTTATCACTTGAAATATCATGCAGGACAACGTCTGTCGGGTCCACTAGTATATATATATATATATATATGTGTGTGTATATATATATATATATATATCGGTATATGTAGGCTTCTGTACAATCTAGGATGTAATGTATTTGTTATACAGTGCAACTGCACTATAGATAAACTGTGACAACAGATGGAAAGCATGGAACCTCAAAACTTTCGAAAATTCAATTTGTATACTAATGTACATGCATGTTCTGTCATATATAGCAAATTGTAAAAGTTGTGTACATTGTAAGTTATGCTAGATAAGTTTTCTATATGGCTTTTCATTCATGACTAATGTTTTTCAGGTACTTGGCAACGAGTGACTCCTTTCTGACAATGGCGTTCAGCTTCCGACTTGGACATTCAACAGTCCATTATGTAGTGAAAGACATCTGCTAGGCTATAATTGGTACAATGTAATTCCAACTCCAACAGAAGAAGACTGGCAACGCATAGCACAACAGTTTTGGGATGTCTGGAACTTTCCCACTTGTGTAGGTGCAATTGATGGGAAATGTATTACTATTGTGACTCCTTCAGACAGTGGATCCCAGTTTTTTAATCACCAACAAACATACTCTATAGTTCTTCTTGCACTAGTTGATGCGAACTATAATTTCATCATTGTTTACCTTGGGTCTTATGGTCAAAATAGTGATGGGGGCATATTTGCCCATTCCAAGTTGGGGAAAGCTTTGGCACTTGGCAAGTGCCACAAGATAAGAGACTTCCTGGTACTGATTTTTTAGTGCCACATGTGATTGTTGGTGATGAAGCCTTCCCATTAAAACATTTTTTATTAAGACTGTATCCAAAAAATCAAGCAAATGGAAATATTACCATGAATGCTTTTAATGCCAGGCTATCCAGAGCTCGTCGAGTCTCTGAAAATGCGTTTGGGCAATTAGATCAAAAATTTAGAACTTTTTTAGAAGAATTAGCGCAATGCCAGAGAATGTGTACAGGATAGTTATTACGACATATATTTTACATGACTACATTAAAGAAAATGTTTCTGCACAACTTGAAGCAGCAATTGGGACCCTCATGCTGCAGGAACTATGTGGACAAGGTGGTTCCACTACATCATCTGCTATTATTGTGAGGGAACAGTTCAAAGATTTTTTAAATTCCCCTACTGGTGGACACCCATGGGAGTAATTTAAATTTGTGTTCAAAAAGTTTCCAAACAACTTCCTCTCTTTGTTCTTAAAAAAATGTCAGTAATTCCACTATATGTTACAGTAAGTGACTGCCTATTTTTGTGTGTAAATTATTCTGGAACTTTTTCCTAGTACCAGATCACTTTAAGTGCTCAGCTGTGAGTAATTAAAGTTTGGAGAAAAGGAGTGTCATGTATTCAACCATTTAATACTCTGGTAGCTTCCTACTTTATTGTGACAGTGATACGTGAACAATAAAGAAAGTGAAATAGTGCAGTTTTGCGTTTTATTCATAAATAAGTGGCCACATACAATTATTCCCCATCCCTAACCTGGAAATTAGGCTTGGGCAGTACAATTTTCCATATATGTTTCGCTTTGAATTGGAGTGAAAAAGTAATATCATTAGGGGCATATACATTCTCACTATGAAAAGGAATTCATATCATAAGAAAAAATTCGTTGTCACATTAAGGGATTAACATGTGTAATAAGTATGTCTTCATCTCTCAAGTTATTCCAGCCTCTCCAAACTCTATCCATCACTAAAAGAGCCTAGCCTAGCTTGAAAAAAATCTCTTTTTAATATGATGTTAAGTCACTACTGACTTGGCTTTTTGGTTCTCTAAAATACTAGTCATCAGCGTAAATAAGTCACAAACACAACAGAAAATACTTTGGGTGTAAGGAATAGGTGATCATATCAAAAATTTGGTTGGTAAGACAGAATTACATTTTCAAAAGACTTTTTATTTAATTCAATTTATACATATAATCAACATTACAGGTTGTAACAAACAACACTGTTCAAGGTGAATTACCATTTGTACCTTCCAGTACTTGCTTCCTTTCTAGGGCAGACACTATTCTATATATATCATCTTTAGCTTTTATCTGTTGCATTGGGGACAATGTTTTTATACTGGCACTTATCCCTGATAAAAAACTGTCAATGTGATTTTCCTTTGGCTGTGTTGTTAGAATATAATTCATCAGAGAATCTGATGGAGATTCTTCAGTTCTCCTCTTTATGCCTCTTGCACTACACTTTTGCACATTAATTGTCTCTGGCCTCGAACCACTGTCAATATCACTGCCCAGAATAGGTGATGAAGACATATCCTGGTTTCTTCCTTGTCTGAACAAATGTCAACAGACACATTAGTAACTGTTTCCTGCTCCTGCATGTATAGGTGCAGGAAAGCCATAATCTCCTCACACTTCCATGGCTTCTTGGGTGTGGCATCTTGGCCGCTATTCGTCTTTTTATTAACACGTTTTCTAAATTGATCTCTCAGTGACACCCATTGTCGCTTGCATTCAGGGCCTGAAACCAGATAACATATAGAACTGCTAATAGAGTGCATGGAGTAGTCAAAGCTTTTTTAGAAATGACTTAGGGACACTCCAAAGTTTTAATGAGAACACCAACTGTTGTTCACTTTCTTTTATTTTTACAGCTTTCCAGGAATATGAGGTAGTTTTCATTTGCTATGCTGTTAAGCAGCACATAGTCTTATACTGTGATCATTTTCTGTAGCACTTTTGCAAATGAAATGAGTTATTTCCTAACAACACCATAACATAACTTTTGCTATATTTATATAGTATTGTTACTAACAAAGGAATGCAGCTGGCAGGTGTCTATAAAAACAAATTGTTGTTCAAAATTTTTCATGTGTAAACACACACTACAAACATTTCGATTATAGCCTTTACACAAAAACTTTATAAGCCTAAGGTAGTAATGTATAAAACTACAAACGAACATATTTGCATCCTGTAGACTATTTCTGGCTCCAAATATGTATTAGAGTAGGACAACCAGAGATTCTTTAATGCTAGCTACCAGAATGATTGCCTATGTATTTCATTGTCACATAGCTTCATTATTACAAATGAATTAATGCAGTCAGCGCCTGTATATTCTGTGATCCTTTCAAGGGTTTTGTTATAACTCTCCAGTAACAGGAAATAATAAAGACTTTCAGAAATGTGTCTGTCTCAAATTACAATTAACGCCCCGCAAATGCGCCTATTATAAATTAAAAGTGTTGCTTCCTTCTGTTGAAAACAGCAGTAACGCTTTTGTAATTTAAAACGTGCGCATGTGTGGGCCCCATGTGCATTGCCAGCTTTTCTATACGGTGTGTTCTTTACAGAAATATTAACAGAGTGGAATGTTTCTAAATTACGGGAACAGTGTTACCTTTTATGAAGCATGTCTTTTACTTTTCGGATTTGTACACTGCAGAGCATAAAAATTTCTGCTAAATTAACGAAATTGTTGAAAACAAAGAGAAAATGAACCAAACAGTTCCGTATATGGGATCAACCTCACTAACAGCAGAAACAGCGACTGTCCCCCCATGTTTGTCAGCAGCAGATTCAAAAGTTCCATCGGCTGTTGATATTTCATCAGTGGCTCAGGACCTTTCATCAGTATTGGCCCCTCCTCAGTCTTTAACAGTGAAAGACTTTTCAGCAGCTTCACCATCATCAGCAGTAACAGAAGCAAACAAAAGAAGCACAAGAACAAGGAAACATACAACTCTGCAGGAGTTTTGGTACCTGGCCTCAGTTCCAAGACTGGTAGGTAGACCTGCTATAATCTCTAATTGCAGCTCACAACAAAGAGGTGCCATTGAATCGAAGAGTTTCGGAAATGACAAACTTTGCTTATTTCATCAAAATATAATGGGTCTAAGGAACAAACTGGACCAGTTGTCTGTTTGCATTTATGACAGTGATGCAATAAATAATGCCGGTATTTTATGTTTTACTGTAACATTATGTGAAGGAAAGGGTTGAACTGCTGCAACCAGAGACAAGTACACCATAGCAAATTTTTATATTAGAAGTAAAATGGACAAAGGAGGAGTGATAATGTATGTTAGAAATAATATAGTGTACAAACCTATAAATGTAAAAAATATTGTGTTGACCAGCATTTTGAGGCTTGTTGCACTGACGTCCTTGTCAATACACTGCCTATTTATGTTATTGCTGTCTACAGAGCTCCCTCAGGAAAGATCAGTGTATTCCTGAAGCAAGTAGAATCACTTTTAACTTACTTGTATTCAAAAAGCAAAGAAATAATAATGCTTGATGATTTTAATGTACATTTTCTTACCTGTAACAATGATAGAACAGAGTTTGAGAATGTAATGAATTCTTTCAATCTGAGGGCAGTTGTTGACTTTCCCACTAGGGTAACAAAGAACTGTACAAGTCTGATTGACAATATTTTTGTAGGTAATAATAGAATCGAAAATACATTTGTTACAAAAGTCTTAAATGGTCTCTCTGACCATGATGGGCAGCTGTTGGAAATACATGATGTAAGCCCTGCTAACAAGAACAGTTCTATCAGTAGACCATACAGGTTAATCAACAGTGAGAATCTGGAAACCCTCAGTAGGCATTTGGAGCAGTTAGATTGGAAGGCAGTAAGTACATCAGGCTAAAAATGTAAATGATAAATTCAACCTTTTCCTAAATGAATTTGTTACCGTTTTTGAAGCTGTATTTCCTCAGAAAATTTCAAAAAGCACAAACCGGAATGATTGTAAGAAACAGTGGCTCACTAAGGGAATAAAAACTCCCTGTAGAAAAAGGATAATGCTTTATGTTTCACTCAAAAATTCTGATAAACCTCCGGATAGTAAACACTACAGATTGTACTATAACATCCTAAGGAATGTTATTAAAAAATCCAGGAGTATGTTTATCAAATCTGAAATTGACAGATCAAATAATAAAATAAAAACAATCTGGAAGGTGGTAATAGGGGAGACAGGAAAAGTTTCAGAGGATACAGACAGTATCCAAGTGTGTCACAATGGAAGCATGGTAGATGAAGGGGAAATATTTCCAGAATGAGATTTTCACTCTGCAGCAGAGTGTGCACTGATATGAAACTTCCTGGCAGATTAAAACTGTGTGCCCGACCGAGACTCGAACTCGGGACCTTTGCCTTTCGCGGGCAAGTGGTAGAGCACTTGCCCGTGAAAGGCAAAGGTCCTGTGTTCGAGTCTCGGAAGGGGAAATAGTTGCCAATACCTTCAACAACCATTTTCTGACAGCAGCAGATCAAGTTCGACGTAAAGGGTCTATGGATGAAGCCATGAACCTTCTACAAAAAGCAGTGCAGAGAAAAATTAGCCTGATGTATGTACCCTACATTACAGCAGATGAGTCTCAGAAGGTGATATGCCAAATCAAAAACAAAAATTCCACTGGTGTTGACAATATATCTAGCAAAGTACTGAAACATTGCCACAAATATATTCTTAAAGTTCTGTGTCACATATGTCATGAATCTCTAAATCAAGGTAATGTCCCTAATAGACTAAAATTTGCTGTTGTTAAACCACGCTTCAAGAAGGGTGATAAAGCAGAGGTTTCTAACTACCGCCCAAATTCATTGTTAACAAGTCTTTCAAAAATCCCTGAGAAACTTATGTACAATAGAATCATGGCTCACCGTAATAAATATAACATCCTTAATAAAAATCAGTTTGGATTCCAAAAGGGTGTTTCAACTGAACAAGCCATTTTCTCATTTGTCAGCCAACTCCTTGAATCAATAAACAAGAAAATGTCACCAGTTGGAATCTTTTGTGATCTGTCAAAAGGATATGACTGTGTAGATCACAAGATTCTACTAAAAAAGGCTGACAATTATGGCTTAAAAGATAAAGTGGGGAAGTGACTTGAGTCGTATCTAGATGACAGAAGTCAGTAGGTAGTATTAAACAATAGTTCAAAGGTGTCTGCCAGCTCTACATTAAGATGTGGAGTGCCACAGGGCTCGGTGCTTGGTCCCTTACTTTGCTTACTCTTTGTAAATGACCTTCCATGGTGTGTGACCCAAGAAACACACTTCACCATATTTGCAGATGACACAACCATTATGTTTGACAAGGTACGCAACTGCAGTTTAGTGAACGCTGCGACCACTATATTCCAAGAAGTTCTCAGTTGGTTCAGTGCAAATGGTCCATCCCTCAATGTTAATAAGACTCATTTCGTTCAGTTTCAAACAGCAAATTGGAAAATGTTGAAATAAAATGTGGAGACAAGGAAATAGTGAAAGCTGTATCCTCCAAATTTCTGGGTTTACATATTGATTACAAACTAAACTGGTCTGTCCACATCACCGACCTATGTAAAAGACTGAATTCAGCAGCATTTGCCATTCGCTGAATTGCATCTGTTTGTGACATGAAAACAATGAAAACAGCATATGTTGGTTATTTCCATTCACTTATGACATATGGCATCATATTCTGGGGAAATCAACCACAAGCAAATTAAGTCTTTGTTGCACAGAAGAGAGTTATCAGGATTATGAGTAGAGTGTATCCTAGATCGTCTTGTAGAAATTTATTCAAACATGCCTTGTCAATACATCTTGTCACTAACGTGCTTCGTGAACAAAAATAATGCAATTTACAAAATGAATAGTGCATACCATGATCACAATACAAGAAGAAAACATGATCTTCAAAAAGATTTAAAAAATCTCAGCATGGTACAGAAAAGAGTTCATTATTCAAGTATAAAAACGTTCAATAAACTTCCTGTCCATATCAAATCAGCCATTGGGGATCTTACTAAATTCAAAACAGAGCTAAAACTTTATCTTTTGGATAATTCTTTCTATTCTTTACAGGAACTCTTTGATAATGTGTAGATGAAATACTTTACATGTGTTTATGTAATCACCTATGTCATTACTGTACTATTATTTATTCAATCAGCTATGTCATTACTTTAGTATTATGTGTTGTTATCTGAATTTTTGTGTGTAATTATTTGACATGTGGATGTCCTTTTTCATGTATCTGCTTATATATGTTAAATTGGTTGCCTCATGATCATCTACATGTGGCTATTACTGTAATAACCTGACACATTTCACATCCTAGTGACACATTCGCGTCGAGGATGCACGGAACTCGAAAATAAATAAATAAAAATAAAATAACGTTTTAACCATGGCACATTGCATACGGTAATCCACACATAGATATTTATCGTTGTACTGAAAACTTTCGCACATATATGTACCATTTAAAATTCCTTACTAGAAAGTGTTTCATTTACCTGGATGCCCCATCTCTAATCCAATTTCCTTCCACAGTGATTCTTTCCTAAGGGAATCACTGTATCTACGATCACTCTTGTTGTACAGCTCTGAGTGTGAACGAACTAATTCTATTAAATACTCGTCGAAGTCCATTGTCTAAAGAAAAACGAAATAAAATAAAATAACAAGCACAGGAAGATACATGTAATTAGAATAAATAACAAATCGAAACTTTGAGCAATAAAAAATTGGGCAATTTCCAAGAATGATTCCTACTCTAAGTCGTGGGGTCCAAACGATACATATCGAACGTGCGATCCTAAACCGACCCGGCGACTCTGGTGGCGGATGCTATGAGTATGTTTACAGTGGTCACTACACCAACATCAAAAGAAGAGCGTTACTTGTAATTACAAAGGAGACGACTTACCTCACTCACTGTGGGTGTTGTCGTCAAGTGAAAGTCCATGCTACGAGAACAATTCTCTTTTTGCCATTAATTCACGGAGGTGTGTAACTTAGAGCGACTAAGGGAAGCCGGCCGGTTTGGCCGTGCGGTTAAAGGCGCTTCAGTCTGGAACCGCGTGACCGCTCCGGTCGCAGGTTCGAATCCTGCCTCGGGCATGGATGTGTGTGATGTCCTTAGGTTAGTTAGGTTTAAGTAGTTCTAAGTTCTAGGGGACTGATGACCACAGATGTTAAGTCCCATAGTGCTCAGAGCCATTTTTTTGACTAAGGGAACGACGAGAAACAGATAAAAATGACGATCACAAATAATTGATCATAATGTCTCCCACCAGAGTTCCTGATCGATTTAAGATCGCACGTTCGATATGTATCGTTTGGACCCCGCGACTTCTAGAGGCAATCATTCTTGGAAATTGCCAAAAATTGATACACAATCAAATCGTTCGTACTTCTCCTCTCTATAACCTCAGTCTTTCCAAATACTTACATGGCTCGAGCAAACATGGAGGCGGTCCTTCTCAAGACCCAGAGATGTACATTACGTCAACTCGCCATCATGAATGGGAAACTTTCTCCAAAAGACGGTGATGTCACGGAGAAGTTCCAGGCCGGTGACGTCGAGTGTGGACTGAGCCATTAGAAACACAGGGGAGAATTTTTTGATGTGAGAGAGAGGTTCCATTAAGTATGAATCGACCTTTAACCAGCAATTTCTGGCCAGGTAGTGAGATTAACCAGGGACTAAGTTTTCAAGATGGTAGGAATAGTGACAGACACATACAGCAGTGATGATATTTTGGCCGAAGTGTGCGTGAGAATGATGAAGGAGAAGAAAATGAGACAATGCCAATTTCGAATTTATATCCAGATTTCGCTTGCCGAAGAAAGCCATGCTCCATCTATTCAAACTTGTACGTGATAAACTGGAGAATATGACGGACAGGTGAGATTATTTCTCTGTTTTCTTAAATAATATTGTTTATTTATAGTAATATCAATTTGATTTCAGTACTCTGTGAATTCCGTCGTGTAAAACAGGCACATTAAAATGACGATTTGTGCAAAAATGGTATTGTTTATCTGGACTGTGTTACAATTGCCACAGTAGCGGAAAGGACTGTTTCGTTTTCTTTAGCAGTGCTTTAATAGACATAACCAATCGAGAAACCACATCAGTTTGTTTTAACAGCGTTTTCTGTTTTAGACGAAACATTTGATTTTTCATGTTTCAAAACGTTTGGTAAACCAGTAATGTCCCAGTTTCACTCAGCCACATTACGTCAATAGCAGAAAATGCAGTTCCACTCAGTTTTCTATTGGGAATGTACACAACAGTATCAGAATAACTTCCGCCTTTTGGAGAAAATTCTGGGACGACAGGCCCATTAATGTTTCAGAACAACAACATTATCTTCCACCTACCATTACTCACTGAACCCTGTGAACTGTTTGTGTTTACTCATGCTAAGTTTAACATAATAAGATTAAAAGGAAAGTTAACAATTTTTTGTTAAGTTGATGCTTCCCTGTACAAAACATAGCTTTCATGTTTTTCAGTATTATCTACATAAGCCCACTCATATTTATAATAAAATAATAGCTACATATGTCTGTTATAAGAGCGGAACAGGAATCTAAGTTTTGAATCTGCATGGCTGCAGCATGTAGGAGTGCATAGAGTGCTATGTTTACAACCTTCCTTAAAAATCGAGTTATTTTTAGTGTCCTACTTTATGTCAAATTGTAGCTTGTCGAAGGTAACCTTAACTGAAATATCTTATATTCACATTTGTGAAGTACCATTTTTCTGAAACTGATGGCTTATTCTGATTATTTACTGTAACAAAAAGTTTGATGGTACGCAAGTGTCCTGAGTTCACTCAGCGACATCTGTTCACTCTTGTATCCCACTGGAACAACATCTTTCCATATTTTAGTGAATGCTTCAGAGCAACACTTAGCATTATTCCCATAATTATTCTTCCAGACAGAAGAAATTCAAGCAACAAATTTAAGGAGATCCTCAAGAAACAAGATGAGTATTTTTTCTTTAAAATTACCACTACACCTGGCCAACAATATTTTAACTCAGTGAACAATTATTACAATTTATTTGTGCTAACTCATGCTAAGTTTAACGTGGTAAAAGTAACATGAAATTTTTTTCAAGAAAACTGTTGCATTTCTCAGTTATTAGTATTATCCACACAACCACATCCATAGTTATCATAAAGTAATTGTTATCTTTGTGTTATAAGAACACAGGTATTTGTCATTCAGCTAACATGAATGTTTAGTTATTGAATCTACATAACTATAACAGTGGAAGTACTGGCTAGTAAGTTACCGGTATGTTTTTAAATTTCTCTTGATTTGTCTCATGTCATTCTTTGCTTCCTTTCAGAAAATGACTCCCGTAACATGCAATAAGCCATTTGGATCATGTATATTCACAAATTTACAATGGTATCCTTTTTTCGATTTCATTTGAAATGACTTAAACTCTGACTGTATAGTAGTAGTATACATTGTGCTAACACAATTAATCCTTGTGATTAAAAATCAAATTTCATAAAATTACAGTACTACAAAAAGGCAAAATTTTTTTTACTTGAATCATAATTGTTCTATTATGTTGTTGAGTGAATTCTTTTTCTGTAAATTATTTTTGATTTAATGTTCTATGTTGGGCCTATTGATCATAGTATGACTATACCTTTACTGATTTATTCTAGAAAGATGTTAACGGGGGCAGTTGGGTTGTATGCATGGCGGGGAAGGATGGATGGAAGGAAGGAAGGCAGGAAGGAGAAATGTAAAGTATTATGGAGTTGTGAACAAATGGAATGTATTTCATTGAGTGAACATTGTAAATATATGGCAGCAAGACATCTAGGACTATTAAATATAAAAATTATGTACAAATCAGTTTTGTCATCTACATTATTCTATGCCAACCTATAGGACTTCCAGACCTACAACAGAACCTGGCTTCCAGACAGAAGAAATTCAAGCAACAAATTTAAGGAGATCCTCAAGAAACAAGATGAGTATCTTTTCTTTAAAACTACCACTACACCTGGCCAACAATATTTTAACTCAATGAACAATTATTACAATTAACAGTCATTATGAAGGAGGTCGTTAAATTCTGTTCCACCAATGAACCAGCCGCCTGCAAACACTCAGATATTTTGCCTCTGGTGATTTGCTTCTGTCCACTGGAGACAGCCAGCAGGATTATTAAGAGGATGTGTACAACACTGGACAGCATGCATGAGAGAGTTTTTTTTAATTATTTCAGTTGCGTGATGTACTTAAATGTAAATAAAATAATCCAATGTATTTGGATTAACATATTGTTATTTTGAAATCATTCGTTTTAATTTTTATTTTCTGACCCTAATTTTGAGCTTTATGCTGTTTTTAACCAATTCAGTTATTCCTCCATTCTCAGGATCTTGTCAAGTTACTGCTGAAGCAGCACCATCTACACCTCTGCCAATTCTTTCAGATTTGATAACAGGTATTTTTATTCTGAAAGCAAAACTGACAGTCCTGAGCTTAGATGACTGTAGAAAAGAAAGAACAACAAAGTGAAGGTGTCACATAAGCAGTTACTTCCCCTCCCCACCCACATTAGATATAACTGCTCGATGTGATTGCACAAGCCAAAATTGTGTGCGAAATAGTTACTGTACCTCATACTTGGGTGAGATACAATAACAACAGACTCCTGTTTGGTATGTGCCATAGGTACACTTCTACTCCAGGGTTATGAAAAAGATAATTGTTGCTTATTGTAAATGTTGGCATCTTGTTCTACAAATACGCCCTCAATATAATTAATGAGCACCACTTCATACAAAAAGGAATTGCAAAGTAGATGCACAAAGTGTCCAGTAACTCAGCATTTCTGTAGAACAACCACTGCTGGTGTAACGAATTAATCATTCAAAGCCATAAATACAGAATTTCCAGTCAAATCAATCTCCATGAGGCCTGTTGTTTCACAATTTATTGGAGAGACTGAAAAGACCAACTATTTCACAAAGCAGACCGCATTCAAGTTGCTTCCATATAAGGTGTAATCAGTATTAACTGCCAGAATTATACAGATGGTACATCTTGGTGTGCTTTACAAAAAAAGTCTAATGAAATGTCATTGTATCAAGTTCTTTATTTTTGTATTTCTAAATGACAGATTTTTATAGGACTGATAGTAGATGCATTTCTGTTTACATTGTCAGCTGATGCCACACAACCTTGTTTGTAAGAACATTCAACATCGCAGCGCGTCAGCAATCATTGGTTAATATATTAAAAAACTAAAAACCCACCTCGATTGCGAAAAAAGCACCTAGTGTTGAGTGTTAACCCAGGTTTCGGTGTTAACACTTAACACTAAGTGCTTTTTTCGCAATCGAGTCGGTTTTTTAGTTTTTTAATATAAACCTTGTTTGTGTTTACAGACATCGATGCGTCGGTCAGAAAAAAGGAACGAACAAATCAGAGCCATATAAACATTGGACATGTACAATCAGGCAGCGCTGTGGCAGGTACAACTGAAACAAGCAACGTAAACAGTCACTGGATCGTCAAAAACGTGTAATTCATTTTATGTGAACAATGAATTAAGTACAACCAGATGTTTCCTCTTTTACATCATCACCACAGTGAAGGTAATGGTAGTAAAGAAAAGCTAACATCAAATAAAATGTTTTCCTTAGTACAAAACCAATCAATCAATCACTGCATAATTTCTTGTGCACTAATTTACAATCAGCTGTTTCCTCTTTTTAAAATACCGTAAAGAAAATTAAATTCAGATCATTTACCTTTCCTATAACAGTTCCGTAACGAAAATGAAAACCACATTACTTTGTTCCCTGCAACACCAATACTATAATAAGTGTTCAAAAATGATGGCCATAGCGTCCTATCCATTGTGAAGGAAATCGTCTATTCTAAAATCTTCGTACTTTGTGACCAATGTGGAGTAGAGCGACATCGTGAAGGAACCATGTGTTATAATGTATGGCTATATTTTCTAATAACGTTGGTAGCAATGTTTCCTCTTGAAAGGTTCGGTAATTGTTACTTGTCACTCATGCAGGTAAAACATAAGGCCCAATACTGTAATTATCGATTATACCTGCCCATAAATTTATGGAGAAACGTCACTGTAAATGTGTTGCTACTACTTGCTGTGTACCACAGTCTAACATAACAGTCGCGACACTCACTGCTGTGAAAGTTGTTGCCTTTTGACAGATGGAGCGACACTAGCGCTCAAAGCGGCGGGAAAGGTGAACGTCAGACGCGTCGTAAGCATAATGTTTGTTTGCATCAATTTACTACGTAATTTCCGAATTATTCGAGTTAGTTTCTTGCCTCCAAGAGTTTGTGTAGTATCAGAAGGCATATATGTTTCTAAAAACGATTCTAAAGTAAGTGCAAGTATGGATAAAAACCATGAATAGAGTGGCAAGCTACAACACATTCGTGACGAAACACATGTGACATTTGACAGAATTACAGCTTACCACGTTGATATCAAAAGAATATAAACACGCAGATTCACATGTAAGGAGCACAGACATGTACCTCTACATGCAAAAGCGATCGACAGCTCGTTTATGTGTGTCATCGACAGCTCGTGTGTGTCATTGTCGCCTGTTGCCACAAGTACATCCTTCATCTCTATATTATTCTAAGTGGGACAAGCAACTGCCAAATAGTGGGAGAAATATGCTGAAAACATTATAATGAGCTGATTACATTACATTTTACGAAAAACCAAATATTTGAATAATTTTCAAACAATCTGTCTGTAGGCACTTTCCTTGTCCCGTAATAGTTTCGCTCGATCTGCATATTCTAGCACTTCACACGCTTTTGTAAGACACGAACAGCTACACTTAATCTAACAACTTCATCGCCAAAGCAGGTCTGTGTTGATGTACACACGAATCTGGCACTGATACATGGAGAGTTGAACTGGCTGCTTCTGTGTCATAGGACTGTTTTACAGCTTTAGATTGACTGTCGAATCTTTGTGGCAGTTTCCTCTTCATCGTCAGTTGAGGTGGCTTATTTGGAATGTCAAACAGTGTGGGTACTGCATTCCACACGAGTGTGTTATTGTCTGCATTCATGAACTGGTTTTGTTCGAAATGTAGCGGGCAAAACCTAATATTATTGTACAGGTAAACTGAGTCTTTCTTCATAAGATCTTCTCGTCTGCTATTGACTAGCCATTTTCTGCTCCTAAAACGAAACATTCATCATTTATACACATATAGTTAGCAAGTGAATCCTGACGATACAGTTTAGTAACATGATGGTATATACCCCTCAGGATCCTTAGGAAACCTAAAAAAAGATAGCTGTTGTGTCTTCTTCCTGTTTTTGCTGCAATTTGTTGCGCTACAAACGCTCCCGATGGTAAAAACCATTGTATAAATCAAAATAAACAATCACTATTTGCTTTCACCATCGCGCCGAAGTCACAGTTCAACCTATCGGCCGCTTGGGGCGCTGCTGGCGCTGTAGGCAACAAAATCGAGGCGAAGTGTCGCGACTGTTATGTTAGACTGTGGTGTGTACTGTGTACACTCCATGTGTGCATGTTATGGAAATTAAGGAAAAGAGAGCGTAAACACTGGAAGAATATGACACTTTCACTGGGCAAAGTTCACTAAACTATTTAAAACATTAGCAGTTTGTAGTCCGAAAATCAAATGACATTAGCAATAAAATAATGCTTGATCAAAGAACTAAGCCTAAAAAACAAATAAACGAGATGGGACCTGAGAACACAGCATGTGAAACATTTCGAACAGTGCAACTGGCACGTAATAATTCTGTAGACAGTAAGTTGGTTAAACATGATGAAATTTCAAAGGTGTCCCTAACTGCACTACAACATTGACTTGTTACTTCAGTGGAAACTACATTTATTCTTTCTGATGAATTTAATTATTTCGATTCACAAAGGAATATGCATCCAAAACTATCCATACAAGAATTTATGGATATGCTAGCTTTATCTTGGTCTACCCAGTAACAAATTTCTTTTGTAAAAGAACATTGCAGGGGAGATACCATTACATGGGTGAATAATGTGGCTAATGAGTGCTCTGATTTACAAGAGTTCAGAAATAAGAGTTTAAAAGAGTGTTGCTTGGGAAAAGTTCAACAGAAATTGTTCGCAATTTATGGAGTGGAACAAAGAATCAACTAGATCATGGTATGACAAAAGGATCTTGTGGATACTGGTGGAAATGTACAAAATATCTGGACGGAGGCATGATGAGTAAACTGTTTGCCGTAGGGAAAAGAATGTATATTGCCATTTTATATTCAGTGAGAACTGATGGCAGCACCACAAGACAAGTACAAGAATTATTTGTGTTCGCTAGAAATAGTAGAATGCTTGCATAGCAATTACAGCAATTTACAAATGTACAAAACAGTCCACTGCAAGGTCACAGGCTGGGACACTCTAAGCACTGAACTGGCCATGGCCTGGAACCACACGTGGCAGACATAATATGGCAATGTGGAATACAGCAGTGAACCTATCCCACAGGATCCGTTAAACTAGGTGGTGTCTCGGTGCGGAGTCAGCCAGAGACAGATAGGTCCGAGTTTCCAAGTTTAAGGTGAAAATGCCCGATATCCAAAGTTTAAGGTGAAAACGGGCAGGAAATGGTAACAACAAGGAGTACATGATGTGCAGAAGGCAGCAGACATTGGTGACCTTCATAGCAGAGAGGACCAGAAGGCGAGAGGAGTAGGCTCACTGACTGGCCTGTCTGCGCAACAACTGAGTATTTTAGCGGCCTTTGTGGCTGAGGGAGAGACTTGCCCAGAGTGCAATCTGGGAAGGCAAGGAGGTGTGACCATAGAAGTAGGAGTTTTAGTGAGTGATACAGAGTAAATCGCAGTGGACAATACAGGGATCATGTGCCCATTTGAAGAACACAAAACCAACTGCAACAGCAGCAATAAGTGGCACAAATTCACTGAGCAGACAAGTACAGGAACACTGAATGGCAAAACAAGATATAAACATGTCAAATACTTCTGAGACATGAGTGATAGAACACTCAATCAGAATAAGCGAATGTGCCTTTGGAGGCTAGCAACATTATTTATGAATTCATATTCGATGGAGATACCAAGTATGAACTATCCCTCAGGCTCGATAACTATTCTGCAAAGCTATTAACTCCGCAGCAGAGTGGCGGGGCAAGAAGCCCAATGCATTTGTGAACTGTTGCTTCACGACAGAATGCTTTAAGTGTTAAATGTCTGCTAATAGGGAAGGTGAAGAATAAGAATTTGATAGTGCCTCCACAGTGTGACAGGAAAGCCATAATTGAAAATGTTATACAAAGAGCCAGACCCATACCTGCTGATGTGCATCATGCTGTTAAAATAGTTATATGTGGTTTGGACTGTGAGTTATTAACAGACAGAGATCCAGAAATTTCTGGGGTTTTACGACAGTATTTTCCAGCATTGTCAAATAAGAGGGAGATGGCAGTGTTTCCTTTTACTGAGCTGCAGGGATGGTGTCCAAATCCATACAGCATGAAGCCACCCTGTCAGTGCGATTCAAAACTGTTATTCTAGAGCACACGTTTTTGATCATTCGTAAACTTCATGAAAATCACTATCAGGATCAATTTTCTGGATTTATTTAGTTGTGAGGTAAATTTTACATTGTGTGTTTCAAATGCATGTCGCAGGAAAGGCAGTCGGATACCATTTTTACCACAAGAATGGCAAAGTAAGAGAAGGGGTTATAGTAATTTTGATAAAGAAATAGATATTTATATTGTTTGTGAATTCAAAGAGAAGCAGAAAACGAATCAAAAACAGAGGAAAGGTAGGCAGATGGAGGCATGACAGGGGACAATAAGTTATAATGTAAAACTTTAGGAAACTTCACAGTTGGGCATCTGTGTGCACCTGAGCTGTGTACAACAATTCTTCTTTTCCTTGTTCTATTTTCTTCCTTTCTGGCTTTATCTATCAGTATTTGTCTTTGTAGAAAATGTTCAAGAAGCCGTGAAGTTTCAAGAAATACAGGGCAGAGAAATAGTATAAATGTCAAAAGAAAATTCGAAGTAACCAGAGGGGTTATAAGAGGTCGTGATGGTCACAGGAGAAACATAGAATACGCTAAGTAGAGCCATGTAAGCGAAGTTGTGAAATATAAGGCACGTAACGAGATCTGACAAAGGTAAAGATGGTATGTAACCCTGGGGAAGCCAGAATATGGGAAGCAATGCTGCGAAATGTCTATGTATGAATAGTGGTTTTGGTGGTTAATTCAAAGGGGTTCAATGAGTAAGGAGTTAAAAAGAATGGTAGCTTGTAACAGAAGTTACAGTCAGAAGTGTGGAATATATAGGCGAGAGAGAACGTTATGTCAAAGTGGATGATTGCTGGTTGGAACAGACAAGTAAGCTCTTCAGCATAACAAACAAAGACTGGGAAGAGTAAAGCACCAGAATATGTTGTGTACAAGACATCTGCATGTCATATTTGGGTAAATAATAGGCTGAGTGGTACAAAGCGCCATTACAGCTGTAAATGTTTCCTTTGCGATTAGTTATAAGCTTGTAAAAGTGAAAAAGAGTTAGTGAGTACCCAAGAAGTTAAATTAAGTGATGTAAGCATATGAAGATCTACAAATTACCCAAAAACGGAAAAGAATACAAGAAAGTGTGATATTCAGTCTACTCAAAAAACTACAACGGTACGACAGATGCCAGAGGCGAGTTGATACAATCGTGAAGGGCAGCCGTGATTTGAAAGAACCTGCATGTGTAGTAATATGAAGCTTTGAAATTTTCCTTATCATGAGAAAAGGTATACAGGAATTATTTGCTCAAAATGTAGTAAATGTAACAAAGGACTTGGGGTCCAGCTCGCCAGTTCTTTTTGCGAGGTGAGACAATTGGTAGCTTTCAGACACTAATGCATGGCCTAACATCTGAGAATTGTACAGCTCACCTACAGCTGAGAAAGGAGGCGAAGAGGTAGCAGTTAGCGCACACAACAGAAATGTCGAGGAATAAGGCAATGTCACCACAATGTGAACTGTAGCAGTAGCCTCCTTGGACCTTTGTATAGTAGCCCTCAAGGTTGAGAGTCAGTGTCACTTATTCCACGTCCTTTCGATTACTGTTTCAACACTAATGTGTGAAATAGTGTGGTGAGGTCTCATTTGACGTAGTAGATTGGGTGACGAAGTAATTCCGAATAACAGGGTGTATACGACCCGGGACAACCGGGAGATCCGGGAAAAACCCGGGAACTTCTTCATCCGGGAGAAAACCGGGAAAACCCCGGGAAATTTTCATTGTTTTAGTGTTAAGTTAAATGTTTGTAATTTTGACTGGTAAGAACGAATACTCTAACAAAGAGTATTACTGTATCTCGCTACTGCAGAATAATAATGCAGCAATAAAATACGAACGAGAAAAAAAACAACGAAAGTTAAACTTAAGTTGCACAGGAAATGCACCATATACAAGAACAAAACACAGTGCTCATACAAGCGTCTGCCAACAGCAAAATGTGTCAAAGGCTTTAGGAAGACTATGCAGTGTTTCATAACAGCAGATTGCCCCCGATGAACGTAAAGTCACAACTGTTTTTGTTTGAGCGGTTGCGAGCGAGCTTATGCGCATATGCAGTTGAGTCGCGTATGATTAAATATAGTACCTTCTCCCGCTTTTGGCTACAGAAGTGTGCCAGTTAGCTGTATAAGCAGTAGCAGCAAGCAGGCAGATGCTATCCGAAAAAATTTAACTGGTGCGCCTAAGCTGCCAGATTCACGTATGCCCAACAGGCGTGGAACTAGGGGGCGGGGGCAAACCGGGGTATCTGCCCCGGCTGCCAGTTCCGGGGGAGGGGACGGGGGGGGGGGGGGGGCGCCAAATTCATATTATTGAGTAAAAAAAGACCTTGTTTCACAAAGCGCCTAGAATCCAGCGCATGTTGGTCCGTCGATTATTCATATGATTTTGAACGCATCCCTGTTGGTTTTTGAACATTTTTGATCAAATTCTATATTGATTTCTGAATGAATCGTAAGTTGATTTTTGAATGCGTGCATAGTGTACGTGATGTCTCCGCCAGATCGCATCTAGAAATTAACTTTCCTGCAAACAAAAGGGGACGGGTCTACGTTCAATACACGGTGTCGACTTCTTTGACATTGCAGTGTAATTTTGTACACACGTAAGGGTGAATGACAATCGCTGTTTATGTGGTTGACTGGGTTTGCAAATGATCAGCGCTGTTATAATTAATAGCGAATTCCATACATTCAGACATAGTGGAAATAAACCACTAACAGGAATAACAGGCAACCAAGATTACATATTGTCTTCTCAGTGATCCAAGAAAATGAAATTTCGACAGAAAATTTTTGGCCAGCCGGCTATACTACTAAGGGCCAGATACAATCTCCGGCTTGCACCCGCTTAAGTTCTATTCTGGAAGTAGCGCGGAAGACGCGTTGTACGAACACGTAATAACGCCTAACCGGAGAATAAATGCGGAATAACTAAAACGGTGATTGTGGCAGGGTTTGTGAAGTTAACCAGAGAATACATTTTGACACCGGCAGGAATAGTTACAGAATTAGTGATGACAAGATTGTTTGTTAGAACGAGGAAGGAGAAGAAACGGGGACTCCCACAAATTACGGAAGAATATGACGATTCCAAATTTATATAAATTTTCGTACTACTACTTTTCGATCTCATGCTTCAGAAGCTAGAGAGTACGAATGAAATGTGAAACTATTACCTAACATAAAACTTTTTGCATGTAGTAGCCGTAATAGGCATTTGATATTGGTACTTCGTGAATTATATTCTGTCGTGTTATAAAAATGACCATTTGTGCCAAAACAGTCTCGTTTATTTAGTGTGTGTAACAATTGCTGGCATATTGGGCAACCCTATTCCGTTTTATCTAGAAGACAGTGACAAAATACACTTAATCAGATCGAGAAACCACACCAGTCTTGGGTACTATTTGTATTAACAGCTTTTCTAGTATTAGACAACGACATTTCGGTTTTTCATGTGGCAAAACGTTGACGAACTTTGATGAGGTAATAGATTCTTTGCTAGAAAGGAAAGCACGCCATGTAAAGTTGTAGCAAGATTAGAGAGAAAAAAACTGCTAGGACCTAAGGATTGAAGAAATGTGTACTGTCTTGCTTGTCTCCTGTCTTTACTGGTTTTATGTATCCTATATTTCATTTTACATCACACAAAACAGCAAGTTATTAGCTAATAGGCAATAAAGAGTGCAAATTTTCTAAATAATTCTTGTTCTTCCGGTTACAAATAATCCCATCCAGTATTAATTGCGAGTTTATTATTTTAAGAGGGACAGGATGTCAAACCGGCCGACTGGGGGCACGAGAGGCACCACAGAACATTTTAATTTCCACTGACCTGAATATAGTTTGACGGCATCCATTACAAAATATTACACATTTGAATTCCACAGAGCGAAACACAGAGACGTGTGATGGAAGAATGCTGTGTGAAGAGGCATGGCACTGCAGTTTCGCACACTTATGACCAAATAACGTGTCTTATGTTCCGTTGAACATATATGTTTTATGTATCATACATCTTCAGAAGGATGTGTGCTACAAAGTGAAGATATTTTTGAAAAGTCGATTTTTAAAATTTTTGGCATCCTACCTCAAATACTCTAGTCGGGGTGAGAAGCCCGCTAAACCCGCTGGGCAGAACAAGTAATGTGGAAAGGGCCAGGGGTTGAAGTCAGTTTCTGCTTCTCATTGTCGTTTATTGTAATTTAGCAACTCCTTCATGGCTGAAGGCCTCCAACAAGAAATCTTAACAAGATGAAAATCCAATTAAGATAGCAAAAAAAAAAAAAAAAAAAAAAAAAAAAAAAAAAAAAAAAAAAAAAAAAAAAAAAACACCGCAAGGTGCAATACAAATGGCTGAGGGCCACAATCAATTTCCTACATTTTAGAATATATTACCATAATCTTTAAAGGCAGAAGGCCACAGTGTTTAAGCTCAGGGGGAACGCCACTATCTATTGCCTCGGTTCGGAAATATCGTAGATCTATACCTGATGCACAGAGCAGTCTGAGTTTTAGTGGGGAGGTGGTAGTCTCCACGTGACCCGTGTTTACGTTAAGTGATTTTTTTGTTCCCTCTTCGTTTACTGCTCTCACGTCAAATGAAAACAAAACGGATTTCTGTGGCCGGCAGCTATCAAGTGAATTAAAATTCATTCACATAATTACGGAAGGCTAAAATACGGTACTGGTACTCCAAGAAAATTCACATCTAAATCTGGACATACAAATGTGCACTTTAAGCCGAATTATGCCTTTTAGTATGGTTCACAAAATTCCCATACTCTTGGAGTATTCGCTGTCTTGTTTCTTTTATGACATAATGTAAGATCTTTTAATGTTTTACATGTACGAACGTATGGGCTTCCTGCGTCATCGTAGCTGCACAAGCGCGGCGACACCCGTCATCTTGAGCAACTGCTGAAACGTATCTAAAAGGTTGCGGGAAAATTTTCCGAATGGTTGTTTGAAAAGCATTATTTTCAAGTAAAGTAAATTTCCTTTTACAGAAAATGAACTCTGTGCACGATTGTCCGATTAATTTCTTAAATCACAGAGTGTTTGACTCTCATTCAAAAAACAAATCTTTGAGGAGGACCATTTAGATAATTTTCGAGCCCAGAAGATCAGACATTTACGTCGTAGTTAAAAATTTTACTGCCACATTTGTGTGATGTATCTTAAAGTGTAACAGGCGCAAAAAATATCAGCATTGTGTGTGAAAGCTTAGCTTCTCTTGCAGCTTATTAATCCAACATTATATGTGAAAGCTTTTCTTTTCTTGTAGCAACGCTATGAATTTTAATTTAAACCATTACCTTTTTCTGTTTGTATGTTCGCGCTGCTTAACAGTGGTCGCTATTGGCTGGCTACATCACGTGTCCTATGCCCTGAATATCCGCTGTCATCGGCTGGCGAGATGGCTTGACATGAGCTACGACTGGCTTGCAAAAGCACATCGCAATCTCAATTTCAATCCTTCAGAAAGTAACATGCAGTGTTTGGTGGAATTCATATTTATACTTTCGTAATACGAAAATATGCAGTGTAAATGTTGCTGCACATCAGACATCTTGCCAAAAACGTGTTTTTTTTTCCACGAGTTTCGTTTTCTAAAGTGCCGTGAAATCCTACGCCTGTGTATAAAACCACAACCATTGAAAGGATTGATAAGTTTCACATTTCTGAGGAAAGGTATACTGTTACTTAACATGGAAAAAGTGTATTTTTCATCTGGGAGAAAGTGTATTTTTAACCGGGAAATCCGGGATTTTTTTTTTCCTCGTCCACATATACACCCTGGAATAAATTGAAAGCTACAGGTATTTTTAAGGTGAACTGGTAAAGTAGATGAAAAGGTCAGACTCAGAGGCTGTAATGTGTAGAAAAATTTCTAGTGTAGGAAAATAAGGATGGACATTAAATTCATCTGCATAACTGAATAATAAAAAGAAAGACAAAGTTGTAGTAATGTTCTTTTAAAATTCACAGAAGTTTTGAAAACATTGGGGGTGGGTTGGGGGAGATGTGGCAGTGTCCATGCTCATTATACTCTGTGTATGACTGGGTAAAATAAAATAGTTAAAGAAAAACTGAGTGAGTAAAAGCAATGTAGCCATAAAGAGAATTTTTTATAATAATGGTGGTGAAAACCACAACATGATCCGAGTAGTGGATCACAAAATATTGATGTTTTAATTCAGCTGAGCGATCTTAATTCACACGTGACAGAAGCGAATGGGCTGCACCATTATCGCAGAGTGAGCGGTGGTGGCGGAGATAACGCATGTCATTAGGGCATGGGTGAAGCCACTGTCTTCTGAAGGTTTGAAGGCTGGAGGATGGATAAAAACCATGCCCTACACAAAAATACTGAACAGTTTAAAACAGTGGGCATTTCTTCTTTCCAAACAGTTGGATGAGTTCAAAGTAATATAAAAAGTCAGGGACAAAGTAGGACCTGATAAAGTTATGGATGAGAAAAATTATGAGACATAAAATTTTGGCAGATATCATTCTTCAAGGGCGTCACTTGGAACTATCGATGGATAGTATTCTAATATCAAAAACATTAACAATTATTAAAAATAATGGTGTGACATCATTTTCATCACTGTTGGGCAGCAGTGAGAATGATGCATCATTGTCCAAGGAGAACGCACAAGGAGCCTGAAGCAAATGGACATACTGAGAAACAATTCAGCAGTTATGGCAAAATACACTTTGTATTTGTGCATATTAGATACGTAATGTATCCGCAAGTGGTGGCAAGTACGAAATGAATTTGTCACCAGTCAAAAATACTTACAACCAATTTTAAGTATTTTTGACTGGTGACAAATTCACAGACTAGATGATTCAATGTGCAAACCTTGTGTCAATCATAATGCCATTACTACAATACATGCAGGAAAGTTGGTTGTCTTTATTTGGCATCACAGATTACCATTTGGTTGCAACAGGAATAGATTTCTGTTAGTTTGGTATTTGTTGAGAAAGCACCAGCATTTCCTAAAACATCCTGGTGTTGTGTTAGGTAGACCTGCACGGCAGGTGAAGTTTCAGTTTCAAACAGGGTCGATTATTGGAAGATTATTATTGTGCACTCTGGTGCAAGTAATGTTTCCTGTGTACTGGAAGTTTCAGGCTGAGAGGCAAAAGTTAAATTCGCAAGCACACAGTGAATCAGTGAGAACCAGCAGGACCTTTACTGTGTGGAATGTACACCAACAAAACTGGACACTGGGTCTCAGCAATGTATCAAGGTTTTACTAGATTTCTCTGCGATTTATTTATGAGGCTAAGAACCTCCCTAGAGAATCATTTTTTATACTACATTCGTATTCATAATTCACAGGCTGGTGTGTAGCATGCTGTCCTCTGGATACATCGGGTAAATGTGACAGGTGTAGATGGTGCAGTTGGATTTCAAAGTTGCAAAACCAAAAATGTAGGTCTGATAAGCACCAAATCCCCACAGTCCTGTTACAGGAGTCCTTATGCAGGTGTTTACAGGTTGTAGATTGGGGTCTAGAGTTTGGACCATTGCTATTTTCTCTCACACCACACCAATGTGCTTTGTTTTATTTATGCGAAAATGTTAAGAAGTCAGAGTCATGTAAAATGTGAGAGGGAAGATCGAATATGTTACGATGGTATTGTCTCACTATATTAACCTTGTGGTCACTGATCCCTGTATCCATCCTAACACACTGCTCTGTATTGTTTTGTAGCAACGAGGTCTAACATGTTGACACCGCCATTTATACTTCATTACACTTTGTTGGTGAAATATTTAACATATAAAATTTTGGAAAATCTAAATAATTTCATGAACCAATACCTAAAAGCATTACTTACAACTCGTGTCCTGTATGTTGTTATGTAGATGTGATAAATCTGTATTCAACATTTTGCAAGCACATTTCTACGCTAGTCCCATTAGGTGCTGTGAACAATGGCACACTCAGTCCTAGTTGCACATTCATGGAATAATGTTCCTGCTAGTCAGCAGGTAGGTAGAAAATGTGTATTAAGTTAGACTCATTTGCCTCAATAATGGAACTCCTGATCTGAAAACTTCTCAGTGACAACAGACATGTTTTAAATGAAAATTAACTTCAACAGTGTCAATTCTAATGATGGAATCTAAAGAATTTTTATATTTAAAATAATTATTTAAAATTGTTTAAGCACCTAGAAACTAATCTATTGGACACAAAATTGACAATCAAGACAGTCAAGTTAAAAAATGTTTGATTTCTCACCTAACATTCTTTATTTCAATGAAAACTTTCAAATTTAGACAAGCCATTCATGCTAGTAATAATTTTCTGCACAGATGTATGCTCAAAGGGTTAAGTTCAAGATCAGATATATATATATATATATATATATATCTAAAAACAAAGATGATGTGACTTACCAAATGAAAGTGCTGGCAGGTCGACAGACACACAAACAAACACAAACATACACACAAAATTCAAGCTTTCGCAACAAACTGTTGCCTCATCAGGAAAGAGGGAAGGAGAGGGGAAGACGAAAGGAAGTGGGTTTTAAAGGAGAGGGTAAGGAGTCATTCCAATCCCGGGAGAGGAAAGACTTACCTTAGGGGGAAAAAAGGACAGGTATACACTCGCACACACGCACATATCCATCCACACATACAGACACAAGCAGACATATTTAAAGACAAAGAGTTTGGGCAGAGATGTCAGTCGAGGCAGAAGTGTAGAGGCAAAGAAGTTGTTGAAAGACAGGTGAGGTATGAGTGGCGGCAACTTGAAATTAGCGGAGATTGAGGCCTGGCGGATGACGAGAAGAGAGGATATACTGAAGGGCAAGTTCCCATCTCCGGAGTTCGGATAGGTTGGTGTTGGTGGGAAGTATCCAGATAACCCGGACGGTGTAACACTGTGCCAAGATGTGCTGGCCGTGCACCAAGGCATGTTTAGCCACAGGGTGATCCTCATTACCAACAAACACTGTCTGCCTGTGTCCATTCATGCGAATGGACAGTTTGTTGCTGGTCATTCCCACATAGAATGCGTCACAGTGTAGGCAGGTCAGTTGGTAGATCACGTGGGTGCTTTCACACGTGGCTCTGCCTTTGATCGTGTACACCTTCCGGGTTACAGGACTGGAGTAGGTGGTGGTGGGAGGGTGCATGGGACAGGTTTTACACCGGGGGCGGTTACAAGGGTAGGAGCCAGAGGGTAGGGAAGGTGGTTTGGGGATTTCATAGGGATGAACTAAGAGGTTACGAAGGTTAGGTGGACGGCGGAAAGACACTCTTGGTGGAGTGGGGAGGATTTCATGAAGGATGGATCTCATTTCTGGGCAGGATTTTAGGAAGTCGTATCCCTGCTGGAGAGCCACATTCAGAATCTGATCCAGTCCCGGAAAGTATCCTGTCACAAGTGGGGCACTTTTGTGGTTCTTCTGTGGGAGGTTCTGGGTTTGAGAGGATGAGGAAGTTGCTCTGGTTATTTGCTTCTGTACCAGGTCGGGAGGGTAGTTGCGGGATGCGAAAGCTGTTGTCAGGTTGTTGGTGTAATGCTTCAGGGATTCCGGACTGGAGCAGATTCGTTTGCCACGAAGACCTAGGCTGTAGGGAAGGGACCGTTTGATGTGGAATGGGTGGCAGCTGTCGTAATGGAGGTACTGTTGCTTGTTGGTGGGTTTGATGTGGACGGACGTGTGAAGCTGGCCTTCACCCTAGCCAGATTACGCTCGCATATTTTATTTTCTCAGGCTTGTCTGACATTTGGCATAACCCCCAAAGGCCTCACACTTAAAGTTCCCATCTCTGGCTGCAACCCTTATTTCCATCAGTCCCTATACCAGTTCCAAACTGAACAATCCACTGCCCTCACCCACCTAATCCTTCACCTACACATCAACTCAGCCAATGAACACACCCGTCAACTCCTATCCTTAATAAAAGTCCTCAATCTTTCCTCTCCCACATCCACACCGGCTATTCAGAGCATCCTCCTACAGGCCAACCGCAAATTAGAGCAGCATGCCACCCTTCACCTCAAAAAACTATCCAATCTCCTGGTTTCCCACCTCCGGAAAGGCAACTCACTCACCCTTCACAACCTTTCCAGCAAACCTCAACCACCTCTCATTGCACACAAACCCAGTCTCTCCCATCTACTCAGTCTCCCACTTCCAGCTCCACTCCCTCCAAAACCTCAAAATTCCAAGCAACACAATCTGGCACCACAACACCCTAATTCAGTAGTTAACCTTTCCTCCAAACCTCTCTCCCAATCTGAAACCTCTGTCCTATCCAAAGGCCTCACCTTCAGCCCCACTCCCAGATTCAACCAAACAGCCCTCGTCAAAGATTTACTGTCCTACACTCGTACTCTCTGCTGGAAGTATCACTTTGCCACGAAGAAAAATGATCCTAATCCTACCCCTAATGATCCAACTCCCCAAGACACTATCCAAATTGAACCCTGCCTGGAACAGTTCCGTCCTCCGTCACAGCGGGACCCACCTCCTCTTCCTCAAAATCACCCTCTCCAAACCTTCCAGGAATTTCTGACTTCCAGC